>NC_073313.1:43691840-45002247 GCF_027595985.1 Sorex araneus | reverse complement strand
AAGCTCTCATGTATTTCTAATTGTCATGATTCTCTACCCAATAAGTTTAATTAATATAAACAAATCAGTCACCAATAATAACATTTTGTTACTTAGAAGTTTTACTATTATTATTAACATTCATTTTTAATTATAAACATAAATTAGTTATAAATATTGATTAAAAACTATGTCAGCATGAAAATAGGTGAAACTAGTATCTTTTAGTAATTTTAGAGCTTAATTTTAAATTAACCAGAAATATAATTTCTGATAACATAAAATATAGTTGTCTTGAGGCGATTTGAAAGACAAAACCTTCTTCCCAAATGAATTGTTTTATTTCCATTTGGAAGTTATTGTTTTCACACTGATTGTATTTCCATAGGACATAAGAGCCATTATTGAGATGAATTTTTTGTCAATGTTTTTTGCTAGAAAAATCAAAGAAAAAATAATGGAGAGAGTATCTAATTAATTCAGGAAAACACAAGTCTATAGATTATTGTTTTCAGTTAAAGTTTCACTGGTGGTTTTGTAATGTTTTTGGTTGCTTGCACTCCCCTCCATTCCAGCTCATTTTGACAGTTCCTTCAAATATTCTTTTGGTACAGTTAATGACATTTAAAATCTCGAGTGTAAAATGAAAGAGCCTGCAATTGAGATAACTGCCTCAGAACTCAGAAATTATAATGTTCAACCATGAATTCCCTTATATCTTGTCAGAATGTTTCCTTCTGGATAGGTACTCTCTTTCATTGTGACAAAGTAGAACCAAAGTATTTTTTGTTCCTGTGGCACAGGGACTTTCACTTCAATCACTTGCCCAAAATTCCTAAGGATGAAGGTAAGAATTATAGTGTACTTATTCAATTTGGGCACTTCCTTCCTCCCTCCCTTCCTCCCTCCCTCCCTCCCTCCCTCCCTTCCTCCTTTCCTTCCTTCCTTCCTTCCTTCCTTCCTTCCTTCCTTCCTTCCTTCCTTCCTTCCTTCCTTCCTTCCTTCCTTCCTTCCTTCCTTCCTTCCTTCCTCCCTTCCTTTGATTTTTGGGCCACACTTCAGGGGCCATATGGGATGCCAGGAATTGAACCCCTGTCATTTGTGTACAAGGCAACGCCCTACTCTCAGTTGTATTGCTCCAGTCCCAGAGATAGGGCCCTTTCTATAAATAGAACATTCTGATCATTTTAGTGGATAAATGAAAATTAAATAAATTTTATTTAGTGGAGAAATGAAAAAATAATTATTATATAAGAAATCCTAGGTCTTGATTTGAAGGCTTTTGTTTGGTTTGGGTTTGGGTTGCATCTGGTGATTCTCTGGCTCAGGAATTACTCCTGGGATGTAAGGGATACATAAGGGATGCTGGGATCAAACCCAGGTGTGCCAGGTGCAAGGCAAGCAATGCTCTACCTGCTGCACTATTATTTCTGCCCTTGGCTGGAAGTTTTATGTAAAATATTTTAGAAAATATCAGAAAAACAAAACAAAATATCATCTATCTTCCCTTCCACTTTTAAATAATTTTTATCTTCCCTTCCCTTTTTGCTGTTGGTTGTTGCAATGGGTCCATATATGTGTGGTGTTAACACAATTGAACACCGTGTGTCACACACTTTAGCTGTGGTAACTGCATATGTGTTCGTGAGGGGATTGCCCACATCTCTGTTATTTTTACACACATTCTTGTAATATTCACTGATGAAGCCCTAAAAGGGCCACACATGTGCATCTCAAGAATTATGCTCCTGGTTTCAATACTCGCTGATCTTTAGCTGTGTGCTTGCTAGGGTTACACACTTCAGTTGTGGTGCTTACACACAGCTAGCTCTGTGCTAGAGATTTTATATGCAGCTATCATGAGATTCTGTCATCAGGATAGTACTCAGTGCATGTGTATGTGGGCACTACTGGTGCTAGAACTCATGGTCTCATGCTTATAGAGCAGGTACTATCAGCCACTGAAGCACTGTCTGGCATTAAACATCTACAAACATGTAGATGAATAGAGCTAGTCTACTGACATTCCACAAAATTTTATAGAAACATTTTATTTTTCAAAAATTAAGTCCTGGGGCTGGAGCAATAGGACAACTGGGAGGGTGTTTGTCTTGCACATGGCAAACCCGGGTTCGATTCCCAGCATCTCACATGGTCCCCTGAACACTGCCAGGAGTAATTCCTGAGTGAAAAGAAAGGAGCAACCCCTGATCACCAGGTGTGACCCAAAAAGAAAAATAAATAAGTCCTTTTAGAGGTATATAAAATTTAAGAATATTATGTATAATGCTATGTTAGCACACTTTAGAGTATACATGAAAAAGGTAAATACTACAAATGTGTAAAATTTAGTAAGAGTGAAGTGAATTAAGGAAATTCAAAGGAGACAATGTGAATAAACCTATAAAAATACTACGTGTGTTTTATCTTAAGAAAGAGAATATTGAAATTTAAAAAAAAATTTTAAAAAAGAGAATATAGTAGAATTTCTACTATAGTAGAAAATATATTACAGATACTGCTTAAGTATCTACATTAATAACTAAAACATTGCAATAAATCCTCTAGAGATATAAAAATAAGGTATAGAACATTTAATATAAATGAGATGTTAGTTTTTGAAAATGCATAAAATCCCTTAGCAAGCTAGGAGTAAACATACCTTTCTTAATCTAGTAGGGGGCAATCATAAGCACCATGAGTGAGTGCCATCTATATTACACTGATTTATATATGTATATACTTTATAGTTATTGTATATTAAAATAGTACATATAATACTAATTTATGCAAATATTTTATCGATTACTCTATGAATACTATATCTTTATTTACAATATTATATATTATACACATAATATATAATATCAGGTATTATACACATTAATAAGTTATATAATTATATAGCATTATACTTATTTATGCAAATGTTTTATAGATTACTTTTCATTTTCTTAAATTAATATAATAGTAAATTAATATATTATTGCTGATCCAAGTTGAGTTATAACCTGAGTATTTAATTAATCCATTAAAATGCTGAATCCTCTTATAGTTCCTTGTTTCAAAATTAGAACTCATTGCATTTTATTACATGCTTGTCTTAGTCTACTTTGGCTGTTATAACAAAATATCAAAAAGTAGGTAAATAAATATTTACTTCTCACAGTTCTGGAGACTGGAAGCAAAGATCAAGATGTTGGCAAATTTGCTGTTTGGACCCATTCCGGGATGCACACAGTTAAATTTTGCTGTATGTTCATGTCCTTTCCTTGATCCATACTCACAGAGAGAAAGAAAGATAACTCCTTCTCATTCTTCCTATTGTGAGATTCCCGGTCATGATATAAATGTAATACCCTGCAGAAGTTTCTACTTGGGACTGGAAAGATAATACGGAGGCTAATAGACTTGCCTTGCACACAGCTACCTGATGTGGGTTTTTCCCCTGGTGCTGTATATGATCACCTAATCATCACCAAGGTTGATCGCTAAGCACTAATACAGAAGTAAAATTTTTACTCCAGTGAGTATGGATCCACCCCTCCCCTAAAAAATGTTTCTATATACATTTAGGGTTTAGGGTTAGGTATTTTTGTTCTTGTGCCATACCTGGCTGTGCTCAGGGCTTACTCCTGGCAGGCTTGGGGGGAACTATATAAGATGTTGGGGATCTCGAGTTGAATATATGCAAGTCAAGGGCTTAATCTTCTATACTGCTTCTCCATCTCCCTAGGGTTAAGTTTTTAATCTATGAATTTTGGGGTTACATCTCCACGTGCTCCATAAAAATGAATATAGATACTTGTTTTGAACAAAATATTTTCTATAGGTCTTGGATTTCTTTGAAGAGAACAAAGGCAGCAGAACTGTGATTGTGATTTTTCTAAGAAAATACTGCTAAGGGAGAGGGCAGTTGGGATAGGGAAGGGACCACTATGACAGTGATGGTTGGAAAGTGAATGCTCTGGATGCGTGCTGAAAGTGGGTAAAGGACCAAAGTGATGGTCTCTCGGAATCTGTATTGCAAACCATAATGCCCAAAAGGATGAGGGGAGGGGGGAAGAGAGAGAGAGAGAGAGAGAGAGAGAGAGAGAGAGAGAGAGAGAGAGAAGAAATGTGCCTGTTGTGGGGGAGGTAGTAGAAAGGATACTGAGAACATTGTTGGTGGGAAATCTATACTATTGGAGGGATGGTTGTTGGAACATTGTGTGACTGAAACCATTGTGAAAGCTTTGTAACTGTGTGTCCAATTTAAAAAAAAAGAAAACTATAAAACACTACTTCAAGAAATAGAAAAGTACATTAGGAAATGGCGACACATCCCCTGTTCATGGATCAGAAGGATTAAAACTGTCAAAATGGCAATAATCCCCAAAGTATTACACAGATTCAATGTGGTCTCTATAAGGATACCCATGACATTTTTCAAAGAAATCGACAAAACAGTCCTGAAATTTATATTGAAAAATTGCCCCACGAACATTTAAAACAGTCCTTGGGAAAAAGAAGATGGGAAGCATTACCTTCCCCAAGTTCAAACTATACTACAAAACAGTAGTAATTTAAAAAGCATAGCATTGGAATATAAACAGACCTGTAGACCAATGGAATAAAGTTGAATATTCTGATGCAGACTCTCAAATATATATCACTTAATCTTTGATAAAGGAGCAAAAAGCCTGAAGTGGAACAAGGAAAACCTCTTCAACAAGTGGTGCTGGGAAAACTGGACAGTACATGCACAAAACAAAATGAACTCAGACATCTGTCTAACACCAGGCACAAAAGTAATGTAAAAATGGATTAAAGCCTTCAATATCAGACCTGAATTCATAAGGTCTATGGAGGAAAATGTAGGAAGAACCTTCCATAACATTGAAGCTAAAGGCATCTTTAGGGATGAAACACCACTGACCAAGCAAGTGGAAACAAAGATAAACAAATGGGACTAATTTAAACTAAAAAGCCTCTGAACCTCAAAAGAAACAGTGGCCAAAATACAGAGAGAGGCCACGGAATGGTAAAAATTATTTACCCAATACCCATCAGATAATTTCCAGGATATACGAGACACTGGTTGAACCTCCAGCTCAATCAAAATATGGGGAGAAGAAATGAACAGAAACCTTCTCAAAAAAAAGAAATACAAATGGCCAAAGAGCACATGAAAAAGTGCTCTACATCGCTAATCACCAGGAAATTGCAAATCAAAACAACAATGAGATGTCATCTTATATCACAGAGACTGGCACAAATGAAAAAGTACATAACAACCAGTGCTGACACAGATGCGGGGAGAAAAGGAACTCATTCATTTTGGTGGGAATGCCAACTGGTCCAACCTTTTTGGAAACCAATTTGGGCATTCCTCAAAATACTGGAAATTGAGCTTCCACATGACCCAGCAATGCCACTACTGGGAATATATCCCAAGGGTACAAAAAAGCACAGTAAAAGTGACATCTGCACTTGTATGTTCATGGCAGCACTGTTCTCGATAGCCAGAATCTGGAAACAACCCAAGTGTTCGAGAACAGACAACTGGCTGAAAAACCATGGTACATCTACACAATGGAATACTATGCAGCTGCTAGAAAAGACGGAGACATGAAATTTGCTTATAAGTGGATGGACATGGAGAGTAGCGTGCTAAGTGAAATGAGTCAGAAAGAGAGGGACAGATATTGAATGACTGCACTCATTTGTGGAATATAAAATAAGATAGTATGAGACAAAAACCCACAAATGGTAGAGATAAGGACCTGGAAGATAGCTCCAAGGTTTGAAGCCTGCTAATGTTATGGGGGAGAAAGAAGTTGGGATAGAGAAGGGACCACTAAGTCAATGATGGTTGGAGGGATTGCTCAGGATGGGAACATGTGTACTGAAAGTAGACAGTACCAGACATGATGACCTCTCAGTATCTGTATTGAAAACCATGATGCACGAAAGTAGAGCAAGAGTAAGAAGGAAAGTGCGTGCCATACAGGCAGTGGGTTGGGTGGGGTGGTGGTGGTGGGAGTGCTACTGAGGACATTGGTGGTGGAAAATGCATACTGGTGGAGGGATGGGTATTTAAACATTGTATGACTGAAACTCAATCATGAAAACTTTATAACTGTATTTCACGGTGATTCAATAAATGAAGAAAGAAAGAAAATAAAAGAAATTGGGCTAATAAAGGAAACACTTAATTTTTGTGTGTGTGTTATGTAAATTACACTGTGACAGGGAATTGCTAACTTTCATAGAGTGCAACAGAGCAGACCGATGCCAGTATCTTTCCTAAGGAAGATTTATCCCTGCTTGCAAGCAGACATTAATTCTCAGCTAAATATAGACATATGATCTCATCCAAGCCAAGCAAATGATCTATCTGAATAAGTAATTTTATTCTGTTAAGTGAGATCTATACAATATGACTGAATCTTAGAAAGTGATTTTAAAGAAATTATTCTCAATATTAAAGGAGAGGTGGCTAGCAGCATGCTAAATAATTTAACTAATTTAATTAATTGTTTATATTATCTTCTTGATCTAAGGCATATAGAAAACTCAATTAAACTTTTGAAACCAAAATTTTATAATGAAGAGGAGGGACTTCGGTTTTTAGTCAAGACGGAATTATAAGGGCTATATTTACCACCTGAAACAAACTGAGAGGGCAGAGAAAGTGAATGAAGTCATTTATTTTATAAAACTAGACAACAGGCAGTGAGGGATAGTAATTCCTGAGAGATAGAAAACAGTGTGAACTTTAAGATTCCCCTACTTCATTTCTTTGAGAAATTGGTAAATGATCAGGTAAAGAGAGAAGAAACTGATATAAAACCTGATAAGACGTTCTGCAAATTAGAATGAACTCAATTCCTTAGGGACATGGAGGCAGAGATAACTCACAAGAAAAAATATCAAAGAGGAGAGAAGTCGTCATGTAAAAGAGACATGCATGCAAACCTGAAACATATGCCTTGGGCCAAATCTGAAAAAATTCCAGCCATAATGTAAATAAGGTAGCATTGAATTGTAACACAAAATATAAAATAAATATATATGACCAATAAAATACAAACAAATGATAAAATGCTTAATTAAGTATGTGGAGAAGACACAAATATTTCTTTCTGAAGAACTTCGAATAAAAAGTGTAAGAAGGAATTAAGCAAATGAAAATCACAATTAACATTAACAGTCAGAATTGCTGCAGAGAAAAGCCACTAAAGAAGGCCTATGATAATGAGCAAATCTTGGAAGAAAAGTGAGATATATGTGTAACACTTGTATCACTTGTCATCCCATTGATCTTTGATTTGCTTCAGCGGGCGCCAGTAATGTCTCCATTTGTCCCTGTCCTGTGCTAGTGTAGCCCAATGGTATCTGCTCACTCCAGGAACACAAAGAGCCTCAAATCGTTCATTCAGGGTTTTGACGAAGAACTCTGACCATCTCATAGGTGGGTGGCCACAAGGTTTTTTGACATCCCTTGGAATCCAATCAGTAACAGCTCTAGTCCAGCAGTCGTCTCTAAATCACATTACATATCTGGCCCATCTGATTTTCAACCCTTTGGCAAATGAGACAGTGTCCCTGATTCTTGAGTCGGAACTCCAGATTCCTTTTCTCACTTGAGTGAAATGTTTGATTCCTCTTTGGGATACCCAAATAGGATTCCTCTTTCTGTTTTTGTAGGGCCCAGGTCTCTGAGGCATATGTTAATACAGGAAAAATGGTGCAGTCGAAAAGATGTGCCCAGAGCCGGAGGTTTTTCATCCTCTTAACAACTTCTTCGATGCTCTTGAAGGTGTTCCACGCTGCTCTTTTCCTCTAGTGCAGTTCTGGCGCCAAGTCATTCCTCATGTTGAGTTCTCGACCCAGGCATACATAGCTGCTGCATTCGGAGATGTTCATTCCGATGAGAGGAAATGGAACATCAGGGACTAGTTCATTTTTCATGAACATTGTTTTGGTGAGATTCAGCTGCAGTCCACCCTTTCCATACTCATGGTCAAAGTCGGCCAGCATTTGTGCCGCTTGGCTAATGTTTGGTGATATTAGAATGATGTCATCAGTAAAGTGGAGGTTGTATAGTTGCCGACCGTCTATCTTCACTCCCATTCCTTCCCATTCCAGTCGTTGCATCACATTCTCGAGGATGACACTGAAGACTTTTGGTGAAATTGTATCATCCTGCTGAACTCCTCTCTTTACGTCGATGATTAATTCCTTGTAGAATGGTGAGATACTGGTGGTAAATCAGTAATACAGCTCATGCAGCATCATAATGTACTGACTTTGAACACCCTATTTGGCTAGGGCTTTGATGACAACTTCAGTCTCAACAGAATTAAAGGCCTTCTTTAAATCAATGAATGTTGGACAGAGTGGCATCTTGAACTCTTCACGAAATTTCAATGAGCTTGGTCACCATGTGGATATGGTCGATTGTGCTGAATCCTTTTTGGAACCCAGCTTGCTCACATGGTTGTCCTTCGTCTAGTCTTCTGCCTATTCTATTCAAGATGACTGGAGTGAATAACTTGTAGACAAGGGACAACAGACAGATTGGGCTTAGTTACTGATGTCGTGGATATCTCCCTTCTTGCACAACACAACGGTTCTGCTGGTTTTCCAATGGGACGGAACCTTGCATTCAGACAGTTAGTATGTGAAGAGCCGAGCCAGTGTATTGATGAGTACTGGCGCCAGATTCTTCAGGTGTTCAGGTCTGACCTTGTCTGGATTGGGTGCTGTACTCACGGACGAAATGGCATGTCGGATTTCAGAAGGGAGAACCTTGGGAACAACATATCCATCCTGCAGAATTTGGTATGTGGGCAGGTGGACATGTCTGTTGAAGATATCTGAGTAGAAGTCATGAATAATCCTCTCCACTGTCC
The DNA here is from genome assembly GCF_027595985.1 of Sorex araneus. Lineage (NCBI taxonomy): Eukaryota > Metazoa > Chordata > Mammalia > Eulipotyphla > Soricidae > Sorex > Sorex araneus. Next base: position 44,993,368 of record NC_073313.1, on the reverse strand, counting down.
TTCTGAGGATGTGATAGATCCATCAGGATGTCGGAGGGCAGTGATCTTGGTCTTGTAGTTGGCACAGGACAGGCGAGCATTGTGAATACTTTTCCCGGCTTCTACCACATCTGCCAACACTGCTGTTCTTCTCTATGAGGTCTTCCTTTATTGCTTCTCTGCACAGCTTTGTGAGCTAAGATGTTAGCTTGTGATTGCCTGAGGCCCGCACCAAACCACATTGGCAAATGAGCTCGAGAGTTTCTGAAGATAGGCGTGTGTTTGTGGCTTTCCCACTCTCAGCATTTCTCGCACAGTCATGGAGGTGCTGAACCAGTCGATCATATTTCTTGTCAATGTTGTCAATGACAACATCTTTCCACATTGTCTCAATAGTGCCAAAGAGCTGCCAGTTGGTGGTCATTCTGAGAGTTCTCTTCTTAAATTTAAAGTTTGCAGTCCTTTCTCCCTGCTTTGTGAAGTAGAATTTTGCACAAAGGAGATGATGGTCCAATCCCATTTGAAATTTTGGGACAACAGTGACATCGGTCAGGCAAAACTATTGATTGAATATGATGTGGTCAATTTTGTTGTGGAACTGTCTACTAGGAGACTCCCATGTCCAACATTTAGATTAGGCCTTCTGGAACTGTGAGTTACCATGGATGACCTTGGTCAACATGATGAACTCAGGCAGTCTGAGTTCATCTGCCCTGTTCATTCCATTCTATGTCATGGGTCCTGATGTGGGGTTCTTCGGGTGACCTTCTCAGTCCTATCTTGGCATTAAAATCACCAACAATGACCTTGTAGAAGGTGTGGTCTTCTTTGTAGAACTTCTCCAGTCCCATATAGAGCTTCTCAATTTCTTCTTCATTGTAGTTAGATGTTGGTACTCAGACGACGAAGATAGAAACTGTTGGCAGTAAGCCACATCTATTCAAGCATTATCGCTTGATTCAGGCTGTTAGGCATTCGAATGAATCAATGCACATGGCCAAGTTCATGTTGACAAGGACACCAATGCCACTGATGCCTCTATAGTCGCATGTTTTGAGGAGCAGTTCTTCTCCAGTGTTGAAAATGGCATTACGTGATCAATGCCTAATTGCCTTGGTCAGACCAACAATGTCATACTTGATCTTCTGCACTTGCACCATCAGGTTCTCGATGGATGCTTCTGATACCAGTGTACGTGCATTGAAAGTCCAGACAGTCATTGTAGTCCTTTTTCATTTTGGCAGTCTAGTTCATCCCTGAGATTTTATCAGCATCTCTTTGTTCATTCTTCTTAATGCTGCCATATTGGGGGCTCTTTCAGTGTCAGGGGAATGAGGCCCATTGTTGTTATTGTTTTTGGCATATTGAATACGCCACGGGTAGCTTGCCAGACTCTGCTGTGTGGGCGGGATACTCTTGGTAGCTTGCCGGACTCTCTGAGAGGGATGGCGGGTTTTAGGGTGGCCTCTAATCACCCTTACAGGTGTTCCCATGGTTCACACCATATTTGAACCCCATCAAATATGGTATGGTAATTATGGAAATTGGTATTAAGTGTCTTATGATGTGGCTTCTCAACCGCGTCGTTGAGAAAGTGGCCTGGAGCGTGGCTATAGCTGGGTAGTGGTGGTTGTGGAGGTTGGCCAATGAGGTATTTATCTGGCGCCAGTAGGGTTGGTCTTCTGGGTGTGATCCCTGGGTGCCAGAGATTGGGGGAAGCAGGTAGAGGATCTCTGTTTCCGGGTCCCATTGAGCCTGGAGTCCAAGGTAACAACGTTCAGCTTTACCTGGTTCTGTGAGGCTCAACTCATGTGTGAGGCTCGACCTGAGTGTCTGGATAGCAGCCTGGAGCGTGGTAGTGGCTGGGTAGTGGAGGTATATGAAAATAGTATACTTTCCCTAGTTTTATTTATTATTAATTGCTTATTTGGTATTTTATATCTATTAACTCTAAAAATCATTATATTTACAAACTACTTTGATTGCTTTCACATTTGACTACAGGTTCTTAAATATGCTTCTCTCTATGAGATGGAGCTTTGTTCCTTTCAGCTTGAGTGCAGATTAGACCTAGTAATTTGCTTCTAACTAATAGAACATAAAAATGGGAAAGAATGCCAGGAATATAAGTCAAAAGACTGAAGGCATGCTTTGCTTCCAGGAGGTCTGGTTTCTAGTCTTAGTATCATATGGTCCCCTGAGCATGGAGTAGAAGAAAGAAACCCTTGAGCCCTGCTGGATATGGTTCAAAAACAAGGGGAAAAAAGAAAAAGAGTAATTTTACAGAAGAGAAACAGATTTGTTCCTTTAAACAAGTCTTCCAGTTTAACATCAACAGTTTGTAAGTGATATGTTTTGAAATCATCATAAAGACACTTCATTATTTCAGTATTTTTTGGCCAAACTCAAAAACCCATAGTATCAATATGATAATGAGAAAATGCTAGGCAACCCAAATGAAAAATATTTTACTACATACCTGGCCTATCCTCTCTAAAAGTACATGGTGACTAAAAACCAGAAAAGTTGGAGAGGAATATTGGAAAAAACTAAGCAGGTATATAATCTAGGAATTTGTATTATGGAAAAGTGAAAGGACATTAGTGGAGGAACTACTGAAATATGAACAGAGTCTGTAGTTTAATAGTATTATATTGATGTTAAATTTTTAGTTTTAATGTTTATACAATATATTAACATCAGGGAAAGCTAAGTAAAGGGTCTATAACTACTCTCAAAAAAATACCAAAAAGCAAATAAGTAAATGAAAAGATGTTCATTGCTATTACCTATTAAGTAGGTAAGTAGGTAGTGTAAATTGATAGTACAATGAGATATAAGTGTAAATAAATTAGAATGAAATATCGTTTATTTGAAATTTACATTTTTTAATTTATTTTTGATTGAGGCACTGTGACTTACTATATTGTAAATGTTGGTTTCCCATGTACATAATTCCAACATCACACCTATCACCAATGTGTCTACCTCCCTTTGCTAAGGATTTCAGTGACTGATGGATAACATTGGGTTGTCCTTGCTCTTCCCACAGGGAGCTTAGGTTTATTGAGCTACTACCACAACAGTGCCCCTGAGGCACACCCAATTCCATCAAGCACTATATTGCTTTCCTCTTTCCTTTATGTCACTTGCATAGACACGGGAATGTCCTTTTTGTATAGACAGAGGAAGACAGTTGATGCTATGCTTTATAACATGGGAATTAATTGACTCTAAAATATTATTTACTCCTGGACATCCATATTTACCTGACTTAAGCCTCAGTTGCTTTTACTTCCTAACACCCCCAAAAGGACAATCCCTATAAAGGAACTGGATGGACCGTCGGCAAGCTGTAAGCTACCCTGGCACCAAAAGGGGACAAGCTAAGCACCATAAGTTAAGAGCATGGTCATGGAACAAACTCTGTCATGACCCAAAAAGAAGTAACTGAATAAGGACCTTGCTGGGGGACACTGTCATCCCTTTGCTCATCGATTTGCTCGAGCGGGTAACAGTGACATCTCCATTGTGAGACTTGTTATTACTGTTTTTGGCATATTGAATATGCCACAGGTAGCTTGCCAGGCTCTGCCATGTGGGCAGGATACTCTCAGCAGCTTGTCAGTCTCTCCAAGAGGGACAGAGGAATTGAACTCGGGTCGGCCGCATGCAAGGCAAACACCCTACCCGCTGTGCTATCGCTCCAGTCCACAGAAATATTATAAGAAGTAAACTTACTATGATTGGTTAAATGGATTACTAGCTGAGGAATGGAGAAAGCAATACATCCTGGATGTTATCTTGCCCTGAGTGGATCTCCTAGTAACCTGGAGTGCTTAACCCTTAGATGAAATTTTGTTTTCAAATTAGTCTCCTAAAATTTCCCTTGAAAAAGTGGCTTTACCTCTGTTTGTTGTTATAACAATATTCAACTCCACCTGTGTGTACCCCCATCCTTCATGATTTCTATATAACCATGCTGTAAGGGGCACAAGCAGACTAGATGACGCTGATGACTAGAGATAGAGGACTTTGATGTCTACTAGGAGACTAGGATGATGGAACTATGATAGCTAGGACTACAACCAAAACTACAAATACGATCATGCAGTAAGGGGAGAGATCGGAGGATGCTGGGGAGGAGAGAAAAATAAACTGACTCCCGACCAGCCTGGGAACCTGTTTCTACATTCCCCAGTCCTTCGTCTGTCCGTCACCGTGGACTGGCATCAGGAAGTGGCTTTCGGCTACTGAACGCTTGAGTCCACATGGCCCCATGCTCTCTTTAGAAACTCACAAGTACCCCTCCCTTTCTAGATACTGCCCACCCAAAACTCAGTTTTCTGAATCAATTCTCTTTTTGTTTTGCTTTCTGTCCATTGTTGCTATGTTGCTGTGTATCTTTAAGCCCTGCATATGAGAGAGACCTTTCTGTATCTGTCCCTTTTCTTCTGACTGACTTTACTCAGCATGATATCTTTTTTTTTTAATTTATTTATTTTTAATTAGAGAATCACCGTGAGGGTACAGTTACAGATTTATACACTTTTGTGCTTATACTTCCCTCATACAAAGTTCGGGAACCCATCCCTTCACCAGTGCCCATTCTCCACCACCCGTAAACCCAGCATCCCTCCCACCCTCCCCAATCCCATCTCCCCCCCACCCCACCCTGCCACTGTGGCAGGGCATTCCCTTCTGTTCTCTCTCTCTAATTAGCTGTTGTGGTTTGCAATAAAGGTGTTGAGTGGCCGCTGTGCTCAGTCTCTAGCCCTCATTCAGCCCGCAACTCCCTTCCCCCACATGGCCTTCGACTACAATGTAGTTGGTGATCGCTTCTCTGAGTTGACCTTTCCCCAGAACGTGAGGCCAGCCTCGAAGCCATGGAGTCAACCTCCTGGTACTTATTTCTACAGTTCTTGGGTGTTAGTCTCCCACTCTGTTATACTATATACCATAGATGAGTGCAATCTTTCTATGTCTGTCTCTCTCTTTCTGACTCATTTCACTCAGCATGAAACTTTTCATGCCCATCCACTTAACTACAAAATTCTTGACCTCCTTTTTTCTAACAGCTGCATAGTATTCCATTGTATAGATGTACCAAAGTTTCCTCAACCAGTCATCCGTTCTGGGGCATTCGGGTTTTTTCCAGATTCTGGCTATTGTAAACAGTGCTGCGATGAACATACATGTGCAGATGTTGTTTCGATTGTACTTTTTTGCCTCTCTGGGATATATTCCCAGCAGTGGTATTGCTGGGTCAAATGGGAATTCAATATCTAATTTTTTGAGAGTCGTCCAAATTGTTTTCCAGAAGGGCTGAACCAGTCGGCATTCCCACCAGCAGTGTAGAAGGGTCCCTTTCTCCCCACATCCTCTCCAACAGTGGTTGCTTTTGTTCTTTTGGATGTGTGCTAGTCTCTGTGGTGTGAGGTGGTATCTCATGGTTGTTTTGATCTGCATCTCTCTGATGATTAGTGATGTAGAGCACTTTTTCATGTGCCTTTTGGCCATTCGTATTTCTTCCTTGGTAAAGTTTCTGTTCATTTCTTTGCCCCATTTTTTGATGGGGTTGGATGTTTTCTTCTTGTAGAGCTCAACCAGTGCTTTATATACCATTGATATCAACCCCTTATCTGATGGGTATTGTGTAAATATCCTTTCCCATTCTGTGGATAGTCTTTGTATTCTGGTCACTGTATCTCTTGCGGTGCAGAAGCTTTTTAGTTTAATGTAGTCCCATTTGTTGATCTCTGTTTTTACTAGATTGCTTAGTTCCGTGTCACCTTTGAAGATACCTTTATCTTCAATATCGTGGAGGGTTTCGCCGACCTTGTCTTCAATGTACCTTATGGTTTGTGGTCTAATGTTGAGGTCTTTAATCCATTTTGATCTGACTTTTGTGCATGGTGTCAGGTCAAGGTCTAAACCCATTTTTTTGCATGTGGTTGTCCAGTTGTGCCAGCACCATTTGTTAAAGAGGCTTTCCTTGCTCCACTTCACATCTCTTGCTCCCTTATCAAAGATTAGATGGTCATACATTTGGGGTTGTGTGTAGGGATATTCCACCCTGTTCCATTGGTCTACGGCTCTGCCTTTGTTCCAGTACCATGCTGTTTTAATTGTTACTGCTTTGTAGTGAAGTTTGAGGTTGGGGAGGGTGATGCCTCCCATCATCTTTTTCCCAAGAATTGTTTTAGCTATCCTTGGACGTTTGTTATTCCATATGAATTTTAGGATTGCTTGATCCATTTCTTTGAAGAATGTCATGGGTATATTTATAGGGATCGTATTGAATCTGTATAATTCAGCATGATATCTTATAGTTTCATCCATGGTGTAGAAAATTGCATGATTTTTTAAAAACTATATTTTATGTTGGTGAGAATGTGGACCAACTGGAGTTCTCATAGTTGTTGGCAGGAATGCAAAATAGTTTTACTGTTTTGGAACATAGTTTAGTAATTTCTTTAAAACTTTAGACATATTTTAATGACCCAGACACAGATTGTAGACAAACCTCTCTTTCATGACTTACTTTGTTTCCTGTTTTTCCGATTCTTGTCTTTCCTGTTAGTGACCTTGCTTTTTCAAAGAGTGCCCAAGCATAGTGCTGAGTGTTGCTGAGTGTTGCTGAATGTTCATAAATACAAGAAGGCTGGGATATGACTTACAGAGAAAATAAGTATGCTGGAAGATATTTTCTGACACTAGTTATAGATTAGTGCTGCTGACCATAGCTCAGTTTCACTTGCTCAATAAAAATAATGAAATAAGTTATGTTGAAACTAAACACACAAAACACAAGGTACTGCTTAATTGATGGCAATGTTGTGACCAAAGATTTGTACCTACCTAATACTATATTTCCCTTAGGAGCAAATACAGTTTGTTTACTTCCCTTAGGAGCAAATATAGTTAGTATCTGCTATTTCACAGTTCTTAGCAATTTTATAAAACATAATACTTGTTAATGACAATTGACTCTCTCTATATATAATGTATGTATAAAATACATAAATAAAAAAATAAAACTCTAAAGAAGCTGGTTTGTTTTATTAACATTGATAAAGATCACAATGATTGTTTTGGAAAGGGTGGATTTGTTCTCTACAAGCACTGGGATAGCACAAATGCCATTGCATCAATCAATGTTTGAATATAGGAAAAAGTTGATACTCAAAATTATTTCCAGCCTTCTTCTTTAGGGATATGGTCAGAATGCATCAAAGCATAATTTATTTTACCACCCCCACTTTTCCCCTCTTAATGCTTATTGATGCAGAAATAGAAATGTCAATAGTTGATATGCAGTGCTGTTGATTTTTGTCAGTTCTTGTGTATTTATGTAATGCAGAAAATGAAGAGGAACAGAAAACAGAACACTGCCAAAGTATGCTTGTAAAATTACAGCAGAAAGAGTAATGGTTTGTCTCTTCTTTCTAATTTTTTTAAAATTTCAGTTACTGAGATTTTCTTAAAACAATTAACAACAGTACTTAATAGTGTTGACATGTTGACATGTACTTATACAGATAGATTCTTTGACCTAGTACTGGTTCTCATGGTTCTTGGAAGAAGGTCATATTGATAGATTCATTTCAAAAATGAAGATACTGAGGCTAAGGGTGTAGAATGGAAATAAGAAGGTGGAAAGAGGAGAGAAAATGGAAGGAAAAGCCTGTATATCTTTCAAATTTATCACCAATATTCTGACTTTAAGAATCCAAATGAACATTTCAAATCATTGTTAAAAGCATGGAAAGCTTTTTACATTCCTGTTTGGATATGAATATTTTAAACCTTTGAAGATATTCTCTGAAGAAAATGTAGCTGTGCAAATCTTATCTAAAGTTTTGAAAATATGTACTGCGCAGGTTTTTTGCAAGGTAATTTAAGGAATGTGAAAAACTTACAGAGGATATAGAATTGGGGAACAGATACACATGTGTTACTTTAGAATTTTCTCATATCTAGGCAGAGTAACTGAAGTATATTTGAGATATATCTCTATGAGTCACAGGAAAAGAAACTGCCAAAGATTTTCGTTTGATGTTCTAACCCTTGATTGGTGGGTTAAAACTCAAACATGATCCGCGGTAAAGGTTACTTTTATCCTTTGGATAAGTAAAGGTTCTTAGGAAGGCACTTGGCATACTGAGAGATAATAAATAATGGATATACCTATGTTCGATGCCTGGGTATCGAAAGGAATACCAACTTTGGGTGAATATTAATCAAATAGCATTTAAGCCTTGATAGAACTGATTAATGTATAGGAGAGTAAGGTGTACATAAAATTAGAAAAGCAAGCTTCTAGGTAAAAGAGTTATAGTAGTAGAAGAGAAATTTCCCCACTGAGAATATTGTGTATGTGTTGATGCAGGGAATAGAGAAGCTAGGAGGTCAGTGACAGTGTCCATATTGGCAATGGTGTTGAAAAATTCAGTGTAATACTTGATAATTAAAAAACCATGAATCCAGAAAGATGTGTGGTACACACAGATATAGTAGGTTGATATAATTGGAAAATTATAATGGTCAGCAATAAGTCATGAGCCTATATTTTTCAGCCAGAGAAAAATAGAGGGATTGGGAAAGAGGATGAAAAGCAAACAACTTTTCTAGTGAATTTATTCTTGTCATGTGAGGATTCTCACTATCACTGCTACTTTAATACAATGACTAGATACTCTCTTCTGATACTCTCTACTGTGACCTTTAGAAACAAGGGTTACCCTAAAAAATGTTACTAGACTGTCTGAATATTAATGACAGTGAAAAATGAAGCTTTATAGGTGGAACTGGAGAGCACGATGCATACTTTATACTTGGTGGGACCAAACACAAATTATAATTTTAAATAATCAGAAAAATGGGACAGAGTGATAGTAACTAGTAGGGCATTTGTCTGGCATGAAGCTGACCAGGATTTGATCCCAGCCTCTTATATTGCCTGCTGAGCCCCATCAGGAGTGATCCCTGTGTACAGAACCAGAGTAGTCCTGACCACTGCCAGGTGTTCTCCCTGACAAAAAAAAAATACTTAGAAAAATATAAAGGTATGAGTGCCGTAAAGTTAACAATCAATAGTTGAGTACTTATATTGGGCACTATGTATGTTAGCAAGCGATTCAGAGATGACCGCTGAACTAGAGCTATTAGCAACTGGATTCCACGGGATGTCAGAAGACCTCATGGCTGCCCACCAACTAGATGGTCAGATTTCTTCGTCAGATCCCTGAATGAACAATTTGAGGCTTTTCCTGTTCCTGGAGCAAGCAGATATCATTGGGCTGCACTAGCACATGACAGGGACAAATGGAGAGGTTACTGGCGCCCGCTCGAGCAAATTGAAAATCAATAGGATGACAAGTGATACAAGTGATGTATGTTAGCAGAAATATTAGGCAAAGAATATGCTTGACATATGTAAATAACTTTGCATGTCACGTACATGTGCGTGCATAATTAGAGCTAGAACAGGCAAAATAATAATTTTCAGATAAAAGGAAAGGAATTTTAATAATTATAATAGATCGGTAGAGTCGCATGCTGAGAAAGGATTTGGGGTTAGCAGTTAATAGTTTGGGGCTTTAGTCTTGATTATAGCCTTTTGAAATTAGGAAACTATATCAAGAGAAGTACTTTACCAAAATTGTAAGGTTACAGTACTGCTAGAATAGATATTAGCTCAGTTACTTCCATTCCATGCTCCTTTCCGTTCCACCTTGTGTCTGGGTATGTCTGAGAGTCTGAGAGTGTAAAAGTGATGGGAACACTTTTACAAAAATATCTTACAAAGAAACAGAAAAAGACTAGCTACTCAGCTCTGTGTTATTTGGTATCCTGGGTTACAAGGCCAGTGTTCAGAGAGGAGGACAGCATGTTGCTTAAAAGCTACAGCCTGCTTATTATTAAATATTAAAGAGCTTTTCCCTTGAGCAGTCTTGTGGTTCTTAACACAGTAAGACTTCTCAACTAAGGTAGTTTCAAGAGGGGGATGGAATTGCGAAAATTCTTTACAGTAAAATTGAAAGTAAAATTACATATGTCATAGAGAACATAATCATCTTCTTAATGAACACATCCTGGTACCCTAACAGCAGTGCACCATGGTTATTTGGAATCAATCAGGCAGTTAGTGACAAAGAACCTTGCATTTTTACACCAACTCCACCCTACTGTAGTACAGTAATAGGTCTGCTTCCAGGCTGAAAATGTGTCTCTAGGGAATATTGTATTATTAGTAAGTAAAAGAAATAGGCTTTTCTTGGGAATCTGTTCTACCTATAAAGGGGGAAAAATGAGTACCAAGTCAATACCTAGACTTTCAAATCATATTCCTGGTATATTAACCAAATGATAAAATGTAATTTTCTAAAATATATTCCTAGAGTACTTCCCACACCTCCTCCCACCTAACAGGAACTTTATTAATATACAAAAATCAGGGAGCTGGTGATTATATCATTTATTATGAGGTTTCTTACCATGTTACTTAAGACCAATGGTACATACTAGAATGATCTGCTTTACCCAAAACCCAGGAACAAAAGATCTCTCTTCAATCATCAAAAGATAATAGGCATCTATTAGCAATTTTTGTGTACCTTTAGCTACATTTCATATATACTGTATTTCTTAATCTCACAGGTAGATTTTATTATTTCTATTTTTCTGTCAATGATAAAATGAGTTTGGAGATGCCAAATAACTTCTTCATGGTTATATAATCAGTACAGCTGTAAAGGTTGCTCATATGTAAGTTTCTGCTTATATATTTGATAAGGACAAATTAATGTCTTCTTAGGCAAAAAAGAGTCGTCTAGCATTTTTCTATACATATTTGCATTCTCAGGTCTGAACGATAAAACAGAAACACTAGTATTTAGGAATAGAAAGATCATTTACCCACCTTACAGGAAGTCTAGAGTCTATTTACAAGAAATGTATTTTAGATTATTTTTCAAATACTACACAGGAAAGTCTGTAATAAAACACATACATACCATTTCTTGGACATGCATCTTCCTCTTCTCCCTCAATTCTTATTTAACTTCTCAAATTCTTGTTTGGATATAGAAAAGTGAAGTTAAAACTATCCTTAAAATATGCAATTAATTTTTATCTGTTAGCATACAAAAAGTTGTTTTCTAACTTCTCCACTCATCCTAAAAACTGCATTTCTTTAATAAATATGAAAACAACTAGTCCATGTAATTCTGCTAGTAATGTGCCAACTGATAATAAAAATACCTCTAAGGTGACCTTCAAAAGAAAGTTAGAATCAGATATAATTTTCTAGTATTATTTTGCAATAAAAAGAAACAAAACTTCTTGGAAAAATGGGTGATTCTAGGACAGAAGCAATAAATATTTAAGATGAACTTGGGGCATTATATAGTGCCAAAGACTAAAGAAATGCTCATAATAATGATAAGGTATGATAAAGAAACACAGGAATGGAATGAAGATTTTTGTGCTGGGCAACATGGTCAGGTAATATCCAGTTCTCAGGAATCCTACACCATTGGTACTATACATATCCTAGTCCCCACAAAGTGCATTCTTGTAAGGATCCCACAAGTTTACTACTGTGGAAGAATTGATTGGCCAATGTCTTCTGGTCCATGACAGTGTAAGGACATGAGAAAACTCCAGATGGGGTTTAGTGGCATACACTTCTGACCCCTGAAATGAAGGAGAATCGGAGGGTGGAGAGCCTGCTAAGTCCTGTGACGTTCTTCACCAGACCACAATATACACACACTTGCACACAAATACATAAAGGAGTAAGATGAAAATTCTTACAATATCCAAAGATAGAATAATTTGAGCAAGAAATTAAAATGTTAAATTAAAATTCAATTAATAGCTGTTAATTGAAGGATTACATTGATTCATCATTTCTCCTCCATCCTTTCTCCCTCGCTGGCCACAGGGAATTCAAGTTTATTGAGTTACAATCATCACAGTGCTTTTAAGGCACTCCCATTCCTCTGTGTTTATCTAGTTACTCCTTTGTGCTATGCTTCTTATGTTAATCACCTATATTCCCAAATCAAAGCCATATTCTTCAGAGAATTCTGGATTTTGTATTTGTAAGTGAAACATTGTTTTTCTCTTTCACTATGTCCTTTGCATAGTTTACTTTAGAGCTATATCCTTTTTGTGTAGCACAGAAAAACAGTTAATGATATGCTTTTGTAACTCGTGAGTTAATTGACTCTGAGTATTATTTATTCCTGGGCATCTGTGTCATATTTATTCAACTTAAGCCTCAATTGCTCTTAGTTCCTAGAACCCCAAAAGGAGGGTCCCGACAAAGGAGTTTGGATGGACCCCGGGTAAACTGTGAGCTACCCTGACATCGAAAAGGGATAGTTCAAGTGCCATAAAACTTATAAGTTAAGAGCATGGTCATGGACAATCTCTGTCATGACCCAAAAAGAAGTAACTGGATAAAGACCCTGATGGGGTTATGAAAGACTAACCTGACCTAAGGATCTAATACTCTGGGGTATATAGCAAGATGTCCCCGGGAGAGCCACCCTTTAAGCTTAATGTGTATCTTACTGTACCCATACAAAATGACTAATACTGTTAAAAAGTAAATTCAGGATTACTGTTTAAATGGATATGGACTAAGGCAAAAATGGCATTATGCCCTTGTGCAGATCTCCTTACAGGATGAGAATTTGTCCTAGAAGAAACTTCCCCCAAGGGAAAGTTTTACATCCATTGATTGTACAACCACACCTATGCATAATTGCTACCCCCAACCCTTGTTGATTTCTCTATAACTAAGGCTGTAAGATTAGCTTGGGGGGCCAGTGGCTAAGACTGGAAGGAGGTAGAATGAGAATAGAATAGGAGGGAAATTGGAATAAACGGCGATTGATTGCCTAACAGCCTCGTCCTGTTTCCTACTTCTTTCATCCATCGCTGTCTGCTGTATGGGATGGGGGAACTGACCCCTGATTACTGAACACACACGAAGAGAACCCACTTTTTTGAACACACAATAACCATAAACCTGCATTGACATGATTAAATGAATAAAAATAAATAAATAAATAAGAATATAAAAAAATCCCTGTTTAGAAGAGTTCCAAATAATTTAAGGAGCTTCCTCACTTTGAAGAGGCAGAGCATAATTTCCATTTTCTAGGCTATACCTGGGCTGGAGCAATATCACAGTGGTAGGGCATTTGCCATGCACGCGGCCGACCTGGGTTTGATTCCTCCGCCCCTTTCGGAGAGCCTGGCAAGCTACCGAGAGTATCTCACCCGCATGGCAAAGCCTGGCAAGCTACCCGTGGCGTATTTGATATGCCAAGAACAATAACAACAAGTCTAAAGATGGAGATGTTACTGGTGCCCGCTCAAGCAAATCAATGAGCAATGGGATGACAGTGACAGTGACAGGCTATACCTAGAATCTTGCTTCACCAAAAAGTACTGCAGAAAAAGGAAGGGAAAAACAAGAATAACTTTATAGCCTGATAACACTAGTTTATCCAAATAGGTGTTGTGTGAACCTTTGTGAGGTTGGAGGCGCTGAGATAAGGCACTCGGAAGAAATGTCTTGATTGGAGGACTAAGGCTCTCTCTGGCTCTTAGCAAAGGCAGAGGGCCTCGTGGACCTCCTTTTATTGATCATGGTAGCTCTGAAGGGCGCAATATAGTGGCATCACCAAAGGCATCAAAAGATGTTACAGGAAGAACATTGAGGCAACATTATTTCCTTGTATCTGCAGGCCAGTAATCTAGGCCTCCGGAAAGAAGATGCAAAACCAAAACTGAAACCTTCCTTGGCCTAAAAGCACTTGGATTTACATCCCAAAGACAAAACTGGGCCCTGCACCTGAAATATACATCCCAGACTAGGCTGGGCCAGAGCCTACAATTTACAATATCAAAGGTCAGACTGGCTAACACCATCTGCATGTCAAAGACCAGCCAGGCTTCTGTGAGAGAAGGAAAACTGCTAATTTCAGTATGCTGAAAAGAGCTGAAAAAAAGCTTGAAGGGGGAAAATGTTCAGCTTCATCCAAACCAGTCAGGACACAGGAGAAATCTCGCCCATTTTCATGGGTCCCTACATTCCTGTCCGTAGTACAGTACAGTATACATGGGCTCGCCCTGGTAGCTCAGTCCAGCCCCAACAGTTAAGGTCAATATCAATAGTGATAAGTCATATTAATAACATGTACCCTTAAGATCATGTGTTGAGAATGGCATTTTACTTTGTGGTCTTTCTTCTCCAAATCCAATATATCAGTCTACCCTTGAGAAAAACATCAGAAAAGTTTGAATTGAGATACTGTCTGCAAGATGCGTGATTAGTGTTCCTCAAAACTGTCAAGCTGGGCTGGAGATCTAGTTAAGGGGTTAAGGTGCTTGCTGTGTATCTTACTAACCCTGGTTTGACCCCAGCAGCACATATGGATCCACCACCATTGCCAAGAGTGATCCCTAAGCACAAAGTCAGGAATAAGTACTGAGCACCACTGGAGGTGGCTTCAAAATTAAAAAATAAAGTCTGAGGAAGTGTCGCAATTAAGCAGAATCTAAAGAATCATGATTATTACATGTCTTGTGGTATTTTGGATGGAATTCTGGAACAGGAAAAGGAAATTAGGTAAAAAGTAGGGAAATTTAAATGAAGTGTGGACTTTAGAAATACTGACTGTATCAGTGTCCGTTCATTAATCATGACAACTACATCATAGTAAGGTAAGATGTCAGTAATCTGGGAAATTGTGTCTGGTTTACACAGGCGTTCACTGTACTATCTTTGAAATTTTCTATATCTCTAAAAATAATCCAAAGTAAAATGTTTGTTTAAGCAATATTAAGTAATAACAATTCAAATTATTTGGTGTCTTTTTTCTGGGATAAGGTGGAACTAAATTTGGAGGCAATTATTTTGCCTATAATATTAATATCTTTTGAAGTACCCCATGTGAATCCAATTTATTAATTTATAAACCAGTGTTCACTATTTTCCACAACTCTGCTTAGCATATGCATAGTAAAGAACTGGCTGATGGAGTTTCAATAGTAAACTCCAGGACACTTCTTGTGTTCCCCTCTTCACTTCAACCTGACCTCTCAAAATTAAGCAGCAATGTCAGCTCTCACTTCTAAAAAGAGCCACTTAAAAAAAATCAGTGTCAAGACTATACTCTCAGGGATCATATCTATAGTTCCTTATTAGAGAACTTTCTTTGATCATATAGAGCACTCAAAACCATGAGAAGGAGCCAGAGCATCCTCTCCTGAGTGTTAAGCAGATTCTAGGTGATGCTTTTGCAATTGTCTTTTACCATTGATGATGATTCTTCTCTTCCTTCAGAACCGTGAGAGGGAGAAGACGCAGTCTAAATTGTGGCAGGAAAAAAATCATCAGTGTCACAGTGGTTAATGCTCTAGATCTTTATCTCCAACAATATGCATTTACTAGCAACAATAGAAGTAGCAGCAGAAGTAGTAGTAGTAGTATATGTTTCAACTTTTCTATATCTGCTCTGTCCAACACAATTAAACTCACCAATCCAGTAAACTATTTTCCTAGATTTTATATTTCAATACTCTTGTCTATATCAGAATGAAGAGTAGATGAACCTTTTAGAAACCATAACCCAAAAGGAGAGAGAAAGAAGAAAAGTACTTGCCATAGTGGCAGGCTGGTGGGGTTGGTGGCAGAAGGGAAACTCCCTCCTTGGCCACTGATGGTGGAAAATGTACATTGGTGGAGGGATGGGTATTGGAAGGTTGTATGACTGAAACCCAACTATGAACTGTGTAGCTTTGTAACTGTGTATTTCATGGTCATTCATTTTTTTAAAAAAAAATTAATTTTTTTAGAAAGAAAGATTGTTTGATATAGCTTGAGAAAAGTTGTACCATAAAATGAGTTTGTCCTCTGTACCTGTCATCCCAATTCAGGTTCTCTCATTGAAATCAGAAACCAGTATTATTGTAAATTCCCAGCAAGGGCATGCTATCAGTTCATTGTTAATATAGGGTTTTCTTCTATCTCTTTTATCCCTTTTAAAGATTGTTCTTTATTCAGTGCTTCACTTTTTGTCACCTGTCAAAAAGTAAGAAAGTCATATTCTTAAATGTAGATGTTGAAGAGGAGGGCAGGTTAAGAGTTAAATTTGCCTTTGTAACTGTTTGACTGCTTTGAAAGATATTTTCTTAGTGACCTCCTGCTGGGCAGGAAACTGTCACCAAATGGGCCAACAAACTGCCCTAGGAACTCTAAGCAAACATTTGCAGGGAAGCAGTTAACAGTCAACAAATGTTTAGATACGCAAATTAGGCGATCTATCTGTGATCTCCTTTGATCTATAGGTGTGATTTCCCTTTGATGTTGCAATATGTGTGATTTTCCCTTCCCCCTCCCCCCCCCCCCCCCCCCCCCCCCGCAAAGGGGTATAAATACAGCCTGACAGCCTGCTTTTTGGAGTTCGGGGCCTTCGGTTATGCCATGCTATTGAGGCACAATTGAAGGTCCCAATATAGCTATATTGGCTTAAATAAACCCCGTGCATTTGCAGAAAGAGTTGTCTTGGTTGTGTTCTTTTGTCTCTCCAAGCCTCCCCCAGCAGAGATCTGCCGCCCCTAACAATGTGACTGGTAAACAAAAGTTTTGTTCTTAAACCTATTACATATTAAAAGGATATCCCATAATAGCACTCCTGTGGTGCAATATAGCAAAAAGTTGTGGGGAATTTTTTTACTGTTTTTTAGATCCAGGTTTTCCTAGAAAAAATCCAATTTTATACCAGCTTTCCTGTAATACTGTTAATGGAACCCATTTTTTACTTTCAAGATTATCTCAATTTGTGTGGTCACTGTCACTGTAATTTGTGTGGTAAATTACACAAACACCCTAGCAAAATTACCAAAAGCAAACTCCAATTTCAGTAACCAATTTCCTTCATTCCTTCGTTCCTTCATACCTTCGTTCCTTCCTTTGTTCATTTGTTCTTTCCCTTCTTCATTGCTTCCTTTCTCTCTTTCATTCTGGGGCCACATATGCAGTGTTCAAGGCTTATTACTGGCTCTGCACTCAGAGATCACTCCTGCAAAGCTCAGAGGACCATATTGTGATGCTGGAATTTGAACCTGTGTCATCTGTATGCAAGACAAGAGCCCTAACCACTGTACGATCACTCCAGCCCTCTAAGCCAGTTTTAATACATGAAATACAAAAGTGGTGAGGAATCTAGCTAATGCTAGATACATAGCAATAGGGTGTCGTTGCCCCCCAAGATTAAGCACACTGTATAGATAACAAATGGGATATTTTTTCCCTAATGGAATATAACTAATTTGTTCTGTGTCCTTTTGATTTGTCTATAAAATTAACTTAGGATTTCATAAGGTCTTCATACTCAGTTCTACATTTTGAGATATATTTCAAATGATTTAAGTGACCTATGAACAAAAAGTAACCTATAGTGCCACCTCACCAAGCTCACTGAAGTTCCACTTATTTTTTAGATGCCTGTTGTTATCCAGTGATTATGCTTCTATGAGTAAATAGATGTATTTGTGAGATATTATTATTTAAATCTGCTGATATAGAAACAGCACCTCAGAAATGAAATCTTTGGATATAAAGCTATCTTGGGACATTATAAATAACAAATAAGTGAACCTCCTTGAGACAATAATTATTTGCTTATTCAAGATGGATTGCCCCAGGGCCTATAGCATTATGCAATTCCTGGAAGCATTGGTTCCTTCCCAAAGTCACCTATCTCTAGTTACTGGTAGCTTCGGAGAACTGATTCTCAGGGTTGTGACATTTACTTATTGTATTTGTAAGTGAAATCAACATATGAACTAGAAAGAATTAGGAACATTGTTTTTTTAATCTGTCTACAAGGTCCACGTAGTATGTGGTCACAGTAGAACTTTGGAGGCCATTTCTAGGGTGAGATAATGATAACTACATCAGAACTATAAGCACTGGGTCTGTGTGCCTCATTTGGTATGATCAAAGGTGTATTCTGATAGACCACCATGTGTGATGAGAGAGGAGTGAGAGAGGAGACAAAAGAAGGAAGAGCAGATGCAACATTGATTGAATCATCAATGACCCATGATTAAGCATTCTCTTTTCCTACTTCTGAAAAAAAAAACAAAACCCTGAGTCCCTGAGTCCCAGGCACTCTTTATAATCACCAGAGCCATGCTGAACCAGGAGCAAGCCCTGAACACTGCCAGTTATGGCCTAAAACTTGCAAAAAATATCCGAGTCATAGTCACATCTGGTAATTATTCACCTGTGTGCTACCTAATGATCATGGTAATGAGATGGAGCAGGGCCAATCTTCTTCCTGCTGTGCTCTTATTAGTGAGAAATAGCATCTACCTGTTTTGTTTCCAGTGTTTTTTCTTCTTACACAATGCATAACCTAGATGAGAAGGGGATAGATACAGTGCAGTTGAGATGCTGAGGTACAGAAGGAAGGAATGCTCCCAGGAGATCAAGGAGTGATGGGATGATCAAGTCACTAAGGCAGAATGCCTGTTGAAATGAAAGAAGAGGGATGGGGTAGAACAGGTCGGCCTTGGGAGGCCAGTTAGAAAATATATTAGTTACCTCTTTCTCTTACACAGATAATATTGCTATGCAACATATAATCTTAAATCCTAATGACTAAAAATAGCAATAAATTCTGCCAGGAGCTTAGCTGGATCTGAAACATCAAGAACCTCCCTCACTATCCAACAGTGTAAAATACTATTAGCATGATTCTTACTTTGGAGAAAAAATGTTTTAATAGAAAAACAAATATGAAGTTATATATATAAATAAACATATATGAAGTTTATAAATTAAATCATCAGTTGGAGATTATTTAGATAGTCAGATAATAAAATGCAGAGATAGTATGTCAGATATGGGGCTTTCCATTCATGCAGCCAACCGAGGTGTGTGCTCCCTGGAACCCCATATGGATCCGTAAGCCCTACCAGGATTTATTTCTGAGTTAAGAGTCAGGAGGAAGCCCTGAGCACTGCTTGAGTGTGACAAAACACAGAGACAAAGAAAAATGGAGGGAGAAATAGAGAGAGAGACAGAGACAGAAACAGAGATAGAGACAGACACAAAGGGAGGGAAGGACAGAGACAGAAACAGAGATGGAAACAGAAGGAGAGAGGGGGAAGGAAAGAAGGAAGGAAGGGAGGAAGGAAGAAAGGAAGGAAGGAAGGAAGGAAGGAAGGAAGGAAGAAAGGAAGGAAGGAAGGAAGGAAGGAAGGAAGGAAGGAAGGAAGGAAGGAAGGAAGGAAGGAAGGAAGGAAGGAAGGAAGGAAGGAGAGATGACATCTGCATTTCTATGTTCATTGCAGCACTGTTTACAATAGCCACAATCTGGATAAAACCAGAGTACTCCAAAAACAGATGACTGGTTAAAGAAACTCTGGTACATCTGCACAATGGAATACTATGTAGCTATCAGAAAACATGAAGTCATGAAATTTGTATATAAGTGTATCAACATGGAGAGTGTCATGTTGAGTGAAATGAGTTGGAAAGAAAGAGATATAGAAAGATTGTACTCATATGTGGAATATAAAGTAGCTTAGAGGTACAAGCTTGCAATGATGCAATTTCTGGCAGATATTTCTCTGGACATAGTTACTAAAATGCTAAAATACAGAAATCCAAAACCGTGCGGCTGCTAGTGTGGCTGCTTGACTTCATATCTCTTCATTCTCAGCAATGGAAAACAAATTATCAAATGCTTCCTTTTCAGCAGGTCCGACTTTAGGGGGGAGAAACTCCAAATAATAATAGTGAATTTTTTTTGTGGAAATATTGAATGTAATCAAAGTAAAGTGAAAGAAAAGTGAAATTTATCAGTTACACAGGCGGGGGGGAGACTGGGGAGGTGGAGGGGTTGGGGGGAGGTATACTGTGATTCTTGGTGGTAGAATATGTGCACTGGTGAAGGGATGGGTGTTCGAGCATTGTATAACTGGGACTTAAACCTGAAAGCTTTGTAACTTTCCACATGGCGATTCAATAAAAGAATAATTAAAAAAAAAAAGAAATGGATGAATTCCTTGATTCCTACAATCTCCCAAGACTGAACCAAGAAGACTTGGAATACCTGAATAGACCCATTAAAATCAACGAAATTGAAACTGTAATAAAAAGTCTCCCCCCAAACAAAAGCCCATGTCCAGATGGATTCACTGGTGAATTCTGCCAAACATTTAAAGATGACCTGTTGCCAGTTATTCTCAAGCTTTTCCAGGAAATTAAAAAAAACAGGAACTCTCCCAAGTAGTTTCTATGAAGCACATATATTCCTAATACCAAAAGCAAACAAAGAAACCACTAACAAAGAAAATTATAACCAATATCCCTGATGAACACAGATGCGAAGATCCTCAACAAAATATTAGCAAATAGGATCCAACAACTCATCAAAAAGATCATACATCATGACCAAGTGGGATTCATCCCAGGGATGCAAGTATGGTTTATCATTTGGAAATCAATCAACATAATCCATCACATCAACAAAAGTAAAGATTAAAACCATATTATCATATCAATAGATGCAAGAAAGTATTTGACAAGATTCAAAATCCATTCATGATGAAAACCCGCACCAAAATGGGTTTTGGAGGAACTTTCCTCAAGATAGTCAAAGCCATCTACCACAAGCCTATGGCAAGCATTATCCTCAATAAGCAAAAACTAAGGGCCTTTCCTCTAAGATCAGGGACAAGACAAGGATGCCCACTCTCACCACTTCTCTTCAATATAGTACTGGAAGTACTTGGGATAGCTCTTAGGCAAGAAAAAAAGATTAAAGGCATCCAGATATGAAAGGAAGAAATAAAACTCTCACTATTCTCAGATGATATGATTCTATATCTAGAGAAGCCTAAAGCCTCTACTAAGAAACTCTTAGAAACAATAGACTTGTATAGTAAAGTTGCAGGCTATAAAATAAATACCCAAAAATCCATGGCCTTCCTATATTCAAACAATGAGAAAGAGGAAAGGGACATGAAAAAAGCAATCCCATTCACAATTGTGCCCCAGAAAATCAAGTACCTTGGAATCAGCTTAACCAAGGAAGTAAAGGACCTCTACAAAGAAAACTATAAAACGGTTCTCCATGAAATAAAAGATGATGTGAGGAAATGGAAACATATACCCTGCTTGTGGATAGGAAGAATCAATGTTGTCAAAATGGCAATACTCCCCAAAGCATTATACAGATCCAATGTGATCCCTATAAGGATACCCATGACATTCTTGAAAGAAACGGATCAAGCAATCCTGAAATTCATATGGAACAACAAACGCCCATGGATGACCAAAACAATTCTTGGGAAAAAGACGATGAGAGGGATCACCCTCCCCAACCTCACACTTTATTACAAAGCGATAACAATTAAAACAGAATGTTACTGGAACAGAGGCAGAGCCACAGACCAATGTAACAGGGTGGAGTAACCCTACACACAACCCCAGATGTACGATCATTTAATCTTTGATAAGGGAGCAAGAGATGTGAAGTGAAGCAAGGAAAGCCTCTTTAACAAAGTGTGCTGGCACAACTGGACAACCACATGCAAAAGAATGGGCTTAGACCTCGACCTGACACCATGCACATAAGTCAGATCAACATGGATTAAAGACCTCAACATCAGACCACAATCCATAAGGTACATTGAAGACAAGGTCGGCAAAATCCTCCATGATATTGAAGATAAAGGTATCTTCAAAGATGACTCGCAACTGACCAACCAAGTGGAAACAGAGATAAACAAATGGGACTACATTAAACTAAGAAGTTTCAGCACCACAAAAGATATAGTGACCAGAATACAAAGGCAATCTATAGAATGGGAAAGGATATTAACCCAATACCCATCAGATAAGGGGTTGATATCAAGGGTATATAAGGCACTGGTTGAACTCTACAAGATGAAAACATCCAGCCCCATCAGAAAATGGGGTAAAGAAATGAACAGAAACTTTCCCAAGGAAAAGATATGAATGGCCAAAAGGCACATGAAAAAGTGCTCTACTAATCATCAGGGAGATGCAGATCAAAACAAAACAACCAGGAGATACTACCTCATACCACAGAGACTGGCACACATCTAAAAGAAAAAAGCAATCACTGTTTAAGAGGATGTGGGGAGTGCCTACTGGTTCAGCGCTTTTTGAAAACAGTATGTACACTTCTCAAAAAATTAGAAATTGAGCTCCTATTTGACCCAGCAATACCACTGCTGGGAATATATCCCAGAGAAGCAAAAAAATGTAGTCGAAATGACATCTGCACTTATATGTTCATCGCAGCTCTGTTTAAAATAGCTAAAATTTGGAGAAAACCCGAGTGCCCTAGAACAAATAACTGGTTAAAGAAATTTTGGTACTTTAAAGAAACAATGGAATATTATGCAGCTGTTAGAAAAAATGAGTCATGAACTTTGCATATAAGTGGGATCAACATGGAAAGTATCATGCTAAGTGAAATGAGTCAGAAAGAGAGAAACAGACATAAAAAGATTGCACTCATCTGTGGAATATAAAATAACAGAGTACGAGACTAACACCCAAAAATAGTAGAAATAAGTACCAGGAGGTTGGCTCCATGGTTTGGAAGCTGGCCTCACATGCTGGGGGGGGAAAGACAGCTCAGATAGAGAAGGGAACACCAAGTAAAATGTGGTCGCAGACCACACGGGAAGAGAGATGGGTGCTGAAAATAGACTAGAGACTGAACACAATGGCCATTCAATACTCCTATTCCAAACCACAACACCCAATTGGAGAGAGAGAACTGTAGGGAGCCAGAGCACATGGAGCAAAGATGGCGCCGACATCCGGCTGCCCTAGGTGGTAAACAACCTCCAGAGCGCGGGCCCCGGCATCGCCCCTCATGGGGTGATTGGAGGACAGCCAACTGGCGAGCAACACGTCAGAAGCGAGGGGTCTTCTCTATAAGAAGGATATCGCTCTGAGCGTCGGGGCCTTCCTCCCCCACTGGTGTACTTGTGGAGATGTCCAATAAACTTGCTGCAGAAGGACCCTCAACCGGTGTCGTCTCTCTTTGCTGGCGAAGGGAAACCGCGACAACGCGATTTACAGAGAACAAAAGGGAATACCCTGCCACTGAGGCAGGATGGGGTTGGGGGAGATGGGATTTGGGGGTGGGAGGGAAACTGGGTTTATTGGTGGTGGGGAATGGGCACTGGCTTCTCGAACTTTGTTTGAGGGAAACATGAGCATGAAAATGTGTAAATCTGTAACTGTACCTTCACGGTGATTCACTAATTAAAAAATAAATTAATTAAAATAAAAAGAAAGATGAACAAGGAGATGCTGATAATATCTCAGAGCCAAAGTAGGCTGCCAAAATGAAGGACATAATTTACTTTTAATGCACGTATGCTGGCATGGAAAGCATCCATCGAGTATCTTATGGTGTAAGAGCGGAAGATGAAGTATGACGTTATTGGATTTACTGAGACAAGAAGGCATCAAACAAATCACTCTGTTTTTGACACTGGAGAAAAATTGTTCCTGAGAACATGAGACAGTAGAGGTGTCGGTGGTATCAGTGTCCTTATCAACACAAACTTGGCGATGAGCATTGATTCGTTCGAATGCCTAACAACCTGAATTGGACACTTAAGTTTGAATAGATGTGGCTTATTGCCGGCAGTTTCGATCTTCATTGTCCACACACCAACATCCAGGACGAAAAAGAAATGTAGAAGTTCTACATGGAGCTGAAGAAGTTCTATAAAGAAGAAAACACCTTCTATAAGGTCATTGTCAGTGATTTTAATGTGAAGATAGAACCTAGAAGGTCACCTGAAGAACTCCTCATTGGGACCCACGGCCTAGAATGGAATGAACAGTGTAAGAGACTGAGTTCATCACGTTAACCAAGATAATCCATGGTAACTCACAGTTCCAGAAGGCCAAATCTAAACGCTGGGCATAGGAGTCTCCCGGTGGACAGTTCCACAATGAAATTGATGACATCATTTTCAATGGACAGTTTTGCCTGACCGATGTCTGTGTTGTCCCAAAATTCCAAACGAGATCAGAACACCATCTCCTTCGTGCGAGATTCTATTTCATGGAGCAGGGAGAAAGGGCCGCAAAGTTTAAGAAGAGAACTCCCAGAACAACTACCAACTGGGAGCTCTTTGGCACTATTGCATCAATATGGGAAGATGCTGTCATTGACAACATTGATGAGGAATATGATCTACTGGTTCAGCACCTCCTTGGTTGTGGTAGGAATGCAGAGAGAGAGAAAGCCACAAAAATTCTCCTGTCTCTGGAAACTCTCAAGCTCATTCGCCAATGTGGTCTGGTGCGAGCCTCAAGCAATCACAAGCTAATGTCTGAGCTCGCAAAGCTGTGCAGAGAAGCGATAAAGGAAGACCTCAAAGAGAGAAGAGCAACAGTGTTGGCTGATGCAGCAGAAGCTGGGAAAAGTATTCACAACACCTGCCTGTCCTTCGCCAACTATAAGACCAAGATGACTGCCCTCTGACGTCCCTATGGATCTATTACATCTTCCAGAAGGGCAATGAAAAAGGGTATCCACCACTTCTACTCAGATCTCTTTGATAGCCACATTCACCTGCCCACATACCAAATTTCCCAGGATGGATATGTCCTTCCCAGCATTCTCCCTTTTGAAATCTGACATGCCATTTCGTCGGTAAAGATGCATACAGCACCCGGTCCATACAAGGTCAGAACCAAACATCTAAAGAATCTGCTGCCAATACTCGTCAATACACTGGCTTAGCTCTTCACACGCTACCTGTCTGAATGAAAGATTCTGTCCCAATGGAAATCCAGCAGTACCGTTCTGTTGTACAAAAAGGGAGACACCCATGACATCAGCAACTATAGGCCAATCTGCCTGTTGTCCGTCGTCTACAAGTTATTCACTTGAGTCATCCTGAATAAGATTGGCAGAACACAAGATGAAAGACAACCATGCGAGCCAGCCAGGTTCCTAAAAGGATTTAGCATGATCAACCATATCCACATAGTGACCAGGGTCACTGAGGTTTCTCGAGAATTCAAGATGCCACTCTGTCTAACATTCATTGATTTAAAGAAGGCCTTTGATTCAGTTGAAACTGAAGCGGTCATCAAAGCCCTAGCCAAACAGGGCGTTCAAACTCAATACATCAGGATCCTCCACAAGCTGTATTATGGATTCACCAGCAGGATCTCACCATTCTACAAAGAAGTGATCATCGACGTAAAGAGAGGTGTTTGGCAGGGTGACACCATTTCTCCGAAACTCTGCAGTGCCACCCTTGAGAACATAATATGACAACTGGAATGGGAAGGAATGGGAGTGAAGATAGACGGTCGGCAACTACACTACCTCTGCTTCGCTGATGTCATCGTTCTCATAACACTAAATATCAGCCAAGCAGCACGAATGCTGGCCGACTTCGACCATGAGTGTGAAAAGGTCGGACTATAGCTGAATCTCACGAAGACAATGTTCATGAAAAACGAACTAGTTCCTGATGTTCCATTTGCCCTCAACAGAACAAACATCTCTGAATGCAGTGGTTATGTATACCTTGGTCAAGAACTCAACATGACAAACGACCTGGCACCTGAACTGCGCAGGAGGAAAAGAGTAGCATGGAATGCCTTCAAGAGCGTTGAAGATTGGGGGTGGAGCGATAGCACAGGGGGTAGGGCATTTGCCTTGCACGCGGCCAACCCGGGTTCGATTCCCAGCACCCCTTATGGTCCCCTGAGCAGCGCCAGGAGTGATTCCTGAGTGCAAAGCCAGGAGTCAGCCCTAAGCATTGCCGGGTGTGACCCAAAGAGCCAAAAAAAAAAAAAAAGAGCGTGGTTAAGAAGTGGTTAAGAGGATGAGAACCTCCAGCTGCGGGCACATCTTTTCGACTTCACCATTCTTCCTGCACTAAAATATGCCTCAGAGACCTGGGCCCTACGAAAACAGATGAGAACACTATTTGGGTATCCCAAAGAGGAATAGAAAGTGCTGTGCTTGGAGTATCATGTTTCACTCAAGTGAGAGAAGGAATCTGGAGTTCCGACCTCCATCAACGATCCTGAATCAGGGACCTTGTCTTGTTTGCCAAGTTGTCGAAAATCAGATGGGCCAGACACATAATGCAATTTAGAGACTACCGCTGGATTCCATGGGACGTCAAAAGACCACGTGGCCCACCTACGAGATGGTCAGACTTCTTCGTCAAGACCCTGGATGAATGGTTTGAGGCTTATTGTGTTTCTGGAGCGAGCAGACGCCATTGGTCTACAGTAGCATGGAACAGGGATGAATGGAGACATTACTGACGCCCGCTTGAACAAATTGAAAAACAACGGGATGACAAGTGATACAAGTGATATATATATGTATATGCACATACATATATTTGAATATATATGATACGCATATGAAAAAATATATATGTAGTTCAGTCTTCATAAATAACTTATTTTGGAGCCAGAGAGATAGTGTTGCATGTATTGCATGTGAGCACTTGTGTTGCATGTATTCCACTAGGGTTTGATCCCTAGCTCCCCATATATTCCCCTGAGCCCTGCCAGGAATAATTCTTTAGCACAGAGTGAGGACAGCTCTGAGTACTGCTGGGTCTTGCCCAGAAACCAAATAAAATAAAATAAAATAACAAACAAATTATTTTTTATATATTTTGTGAGGGGAGATGGTATACATTAATTTAACGGATTTAGACAATTTTCACATTAGTTATTGAATGAGTTAGCCTTTACCCACTATGAAAAATATTTCCTTCCTTTCATATATTTGGATTTTGTAAGTAATGCATACCCAATGTGGAAAAATTTCAAG
Organism: Sorex araneus; assembly: GCF_027595985.1. Taxonomy (NCBI): domain Eukaryota; kingdom Metazoa; phylum Chordata; class Mammalia; order Eulipotyphla; family Soricidae; genus Sorex; species Sorex araneus. The sequence goes on along the minus strand of NC_073313.1, from coordinate 44,966,471 downwards.
ATTGTAGATCAAGTAAATTGCCGTACTCAGTCTCTCATTGCATGTCAATTTCACTTTCTCTCAGAAGAAATTCTATCAATTCAGAGATTAACTTTTCAGTTTTTATCCTAAGTATTTAGATACACATATGAGCATATGAAATATATAATTTTGTTATATGGGGGTTATGTGTTAACATATATAGTATGCATTTTATGGTAGCTAGGTTTTTAAATAAAATTTCACTGGCATCATGGAGATCATCCCATAGCACATTTTCATGCACCTGAATCTTTTTTTCAGTAGCTTTCTAGTATCCCATTGTATAAATAATTTAATTCATTGTTTTATACAAATAAATTTTGTTATTTTAAATTTTTCATCCAAATAAAAATACTTCAATAGTTAGACATTTTTATATACAACAGAAAGTATTTATATGGAGAGATTTTTATGTAAATGGAAATGATAAATATATACCAATATCCAGAAGTATAGATATATAGATATAGATCTGTTTCTAGAAAATCTTAGTCTATGATAATACATATGCCTCAGGATCTTCAACAGATTGTGGTATTTTAATATTTTTTAAACTTGTGCCTAAAGTATGTCAGAATCTTACTGGAATTTAGATTTATCTCATATTTTTCTGCTGCATTAATTCAGGCAATATATACTATCTTTTGGCTCCTTCAACTTTAACTGCTATATATTTAAATTGAGAAAAGTAGAATACTCTTTTAGTGCTATCCAGTCACTAAATACATATTTTAGTTATACTTCATCCTTTTGAAAATAATTTGGAGTTGTTCTCCTACAAAAGACTAATTCCAATAATAATTGAATGATTAACAAGATTTATGCTTAAATCAGAGTATTATTTAACTAATTTTCTCTTTTAGGCCATTTATTTTCAGTCTTCAATTGGTACTGGTATAATTCTATTTTTAGTGCATATTTAGAAACAGGCTTTGAGACAGAAATACACATGCTAGAAATTTAACAGTGAGTGATCTTGAGAACAGTGATTGCAGGGGATGATCATGATGGTCAGGGGAAGAAAATTGCAAAAAAGGCCTCAGACAATCCTTAGTTAAGAATTAGAGCTGGAATGGTCTTTTTCAGTTGCCCCAAAATTTGAAGCAAGGGATTTAGACCTTTGCAGTTCTATATGGATGAGTGATAACATGTAACTTTCCCTTGAAAGAGTGTAATATTTGGGTCCTATCTCTTCTTAGGAACGGCCCTCAACAGCCTAAACTCTTAGTCTTGAACTGAAAGATAAATAGCTTCTACTTATAAGGAAAATTTGCCTGCAAAGAACTTCTCACTTTAATCCCACCCCCACCCCAAAATTGTGTGTATGTTTCTACTTGCCTTTTAAAACGTAATGGTTGGGGTTGAGGGGTACAAGACTAGATAGATTCATATTCTTTACTGGGCAATATTTTGTCGACCCAGATGCATTTTTTTTTCTCAAAATTCAAACCTTGCATCAGAATGTGTCAGACAAGAGTGTCTGTTCATTAATCATGCTTTGCACTCCACAACTGAAGACTGTCTTCTTCTGTTGTACCATCAATTACAGTGCCATTTCTTTTGTTTCTTCTTCAGGAACACTGATTTTCTTTCAGAAAAAAAGTCTTTATGTTCCTGTCTCCAAATCTATGTTTGTCTCATTCTTTGATGTCTCTTGTTAATTATTTTCTTACCTTCTTTTAAGGCTTCTCAACTCTGTTCTCCTCACCATTCACTTACTTTCCTACAATACTAAATGTTTTGCCAAAATTTGGTAAATTTAAATAGGTTTTTATATCTTTTATTTTCTTTCCCTGTGCCGGCTATTTCCCTCTGCACTTAAATTTATATCAACTAGTTCTTTTCATATCAACTAGGTGGGTTTTTTCTCTCATCTCACCTTTTTTTCCTTTTTGTTATAATCCATACTTTATTATCCGTGAGAACAAACAATTGCTGTTTTTGAAAGTTGTCATTACAACATGTAGCACAGGTTTAAGAAAGTACAGTTCTTATCTACATTTTTATGTTACAATTCCTTATTCTAACAAAATGAAATTTTTTGTTATGACCCACGTTTTAGCTTGGTTTATTTTCACTTGCCAGTAAATGATAAGACTGAATGCAGGCTTAATGTAGACTACCTTTATTCTCTTGTGTCCAGTTGTGTGCTAACAGCATTGTCTTTCTCAATTTTTAGCTGAAGAGAAATTATGTACCTCGTTACTAACCCAAGATCTGTAGTTTGCCTACCATAAATTTTTGTTTCCTCTCTCGACAGAGATTTTTTACTGTTCCGGTGAAGTTACATTATGAAGACTAACTGATTATTGGATAAGTAGAAGCATTATACGGTACTGTGGTTATTTTTATATATGTATGTATGTATTTCATTTATCTCACTAAAGCATTGCATAAATCATCTAGCATGCATAGCTCTTACTACATCTCTTTCAGCTTAAGGTTTAAGATGGCAGTTTACTACTATCTTGGTACTTAACACTGGTTATGTTGCATTTCTAGGGAATAAAAGTCTTCAAAGATATTCTGTAAAAGCACAACATAGGATAGAAAAGATGACACAATCAACTTATTATAGTCAAGCATATTCACACTGGCTTCTTTCTTACTTGAAGTCGGTTCCATGCTTGAGACAAAGAGGTGGATACCCATGGCATCCAAAGCACTGGCATTTTAACATTTTCTTAAGCCATCCCTTAGACAGCAGTGGTCTTTGTTCCTTTTTGAGAAGAAAAGGAAAGGGAAGGAAGTTAGTTACTGTCACTCTAGAGCTGGCATAGGTAAGATTCAGTATAGACCAAAGCCTGGCCCTTTCCTTACCAACATTTATATACTAATGCTGACTAAGCCATTAGACATTTCTAACATAGGGAATACTTCATTATAGAAATCCTGGTTTGAAATAAGAAAATTTAGGAACACTTAGTATGTTAAAGGGGAAACTTTTGTCAAGTTTTCAAATTTTTTACCTTTACTCTTTAGTTAGCATTATATTGACTGTAAGTAAACCAAAGGACTAGAATGAGTCCCTGAAGCCAAAGATGAAGTGCATAACCCTGGATAGCGATAAAACCACATTCGTATTAAATGTTTCTTTTACTGGTTGTGAGGGGCAGTTAACTGAAAAATAAAAAAGAGAGAGGAGAAAAAGTAAAAAAGCTTTATAGCCCATCTATCTGTGATATTATCATGATTGTATATTATTTAGGGCAAGAAGCTTGCTTTAAATTATTTTGTTGTATATTATTTGCACTACTCAGTTGTTTCATGTGCAATCTCTTGACCAAGCTGACAAACCTTTTGGTAGAGCATTACTTTATACAGATTCCCTGCTGCTGAACTGGTACTGCTTATCTCACAAGAGACTGTTTGCATGGAAAGAGTAACAGCACTGATTAGCTTTCTAATATTTCGCACTTTTTGAAATGTTTGTTTTTTACGTGATTATATTTAAAGTTTAGTAAATACTGAAATAAAATCTTAATGACCAGTTGTCTTTTTACCCGCTTCAATCTGTCATAAAGAAAACTACAATAAAAAAAAAAAAAAAAAAAAAAAAAAAAAAAAAAGAGGTGGATACCTGTTGGCAATTTTGGCAGACATATTTTTATCCATCATATTTTTATTATGTAGCTTCACATTTTAGAGTGTATTTGAACCTCCAGTAGGCAAATTTCCATTTTTCTGTTTTCTTTAAGATCTAGATTTCACCTTTTTTTGCTTCGTTTTCTATTTCAGGAGACATACCAAATGCATTTCCCACACTCTTAAGTCAGCTGGCTTTTGGCTGAGTTCTACAAAGTGACACAAAAATAGTTCATTAAGATATGGGAAGAAATGGGAAGCCAAAATATTTCTCCCTTCTCTCACTGCCTCAGGCATTGACTTTGACAGAGGTTGGTACTTTCATGACTCCAGTCCCTACAGTGTTCAAGCTTACAACATACAGCTTCATCCAATTTCAGCTTGAATATCCATTTATTCCATTCCTCACCTAATGACCCCTTCCTATGAACAGATGTAACTTCTTGTGATTGCCAACTTCTAGGTTACCTCACTGTCCTTCACTTTGTTTCTCTGTTTTTTCCATCAGTGGTTTAATCAGTTTACCTTATTAAATACCCCCATTAGGAAATCCTAAAGATATTTTTCTTTTCTTGACTTAGCCTAACTAACACATTTCAGTTCTCAAACTAGTTTTTATGTTCAATAGAAGTCTCTCCTAGAGCTGGGAGATATTAATTTCAGTGTGCAATCTTACATGTTTTTCTAGGGTTTTTCTTTTTGTGTGTATTTCAATGGAAAATGTACAGGATGGCAAATGAGATGCCTTAGCTAACAGCTATCATAATACATTTATTCCAGACTATATAATTAAGTATAATTTAATTATGTCCTAAGGCCATTGTTCTTTGTTAAGAATCCCTCTCCAATTACAAGGTGAAAACCAGTGAGAAAGGAAGCTTAAAGAGGTATTCTTTTTATGTGGCAACCTAGTTTTATGTTTCTGTGAGATTCTGGACAGTCTGCTACAAGGAGTTAGTGGCATGCATGGAACAATTTTAGGGATAAAATACCCTACCAAGTGACACTGTAGTGGCATGATGTGCTTGCTTAGACACATTCATTCTGGAAACATTTGACAGAATGCTGATAGAGTTCAAATAAAACCAATTTCAAGTTTTGAGTCTCCAAAAATACCCTTAATTTCAATATTTCTGTACTTTTAGTTGCAGTGCATTACAACTAAAGGGTGTAGATTAAAAGTTCAGTGTAGTTTTAGTTGTCTGAGTGGGGTTGTAAACAGTATTAATTTTACATAGTAATAATGCATGAGAGTGCATACAGAATATTTCCAGCCTGGAAGCTCACCTGAGCTGGGTGTCCAGCATTTTTGTAAGTTTTCAGTCACAAAATGGTTGACTCCACATAAGTTTTCAGTTTCCTGCTTATCTGAAAATCAAGTTTATACTTGACCCAAAGCTATTTTTCTTTTTTGCTATTATAAATCACATTATGGGTTATCTAATGAAGTCAAAAGCCCCCAGCTGAACAAAGCTACTTTTTAAAAATTATTATTCTCATTTATGTAGCATGGTTACAATGTTAATTTCTGTAATGTTACAGTTTTGATGTACACAGTTACTGTACCTCATCATCAACACACCAAAGAGCTCAAGACACTTCCCCCATCACCCACCGCTTCTTGGTAATCTCAATTAAACTAAAACACTCTTATCAGACAGGATATTCCAGGGACTTGCAGATCACCTTCCTGGAGCTAAGAGAAACTTAGGGTGAGGTTGAGTCTTTCCTGTATAGTCTCAAAATTAAGCTGGCATTTAAAAATTTTATAGAAAGAATCAAATTTCAAATTAATATGGTTCATGATCAGTTAATGGGAAAGAGGTCTATGAATTCTAAAATATGGTTTGTGTTTCACAGTTGACATAAGCATTCATCATTACAATGTCAAATTTCCACTGTTAGTTTGTGACTCATCAAATTAAAACACTGAAAAGTGATTTATGATTGGGTTCTCACACAGAACATTTGTAATTTTTCCCTCTCAGGACTGTAAAATAAACATTGAAAATTAACAATTAGATTAGATGATCAAACTAAGGTGTTTGGTCATAAATCCCATGTAAAATTACTGTGAAAATAAATCATAGGCTAAGTGATGTGTACCAGAATATTATTCTAGTAAAAAGTTGAAAAGTCAGGACTGTAATTTTGTTTAGAGCTTGTGGTCTTTTCAGGTCCTTTATCCTGTAGTGAAAGTTCTCTTAGAGAGTGGCAGGAACATTCTGGAAAGGATTCATTGGCACTTTCTAGGGTTAAAGAGTAAGAAATCTTGCTTTTGATGACATATATGTTAATCTCTATCTTTATCATCTATGCATACCTTTGATTCCAATGTGTTGATAGAGGCATAACTACTGTCCAATACATAATGATTGATAATGCTATGTCAATGTTGGTTCACTGATTTTAACAAATCTAACATCTAGTACAGAATATTGATAGTTCTGTGAGGATTGTGCATGAGCAGGGGTATGAAAAGTTCTATGTTAGTGAAGGTATCTGTGCTGAGAGGAAAATCATAGGTATCCACACTCTATGGGGAATTTCCTGAACTCATGATCCTCCCAGGCCTCCCATATATCTCTCTCTGCCTGACTGTATAATTGTATGCTTTATCACATCTTTTTATAAACTGGCAAACATGTTTCCCTGAGTTATGTGGGTCATTCTTGCAATTAATAAAATATGAAGAGTATCATGGGAAACACTAATTTATAGCTGTTGGATTATAGTTATAAACATTTTAGGTTTACCATTTCCTCAGTAGTCATCTATAACTTCTCCTTTGTGCTCTGCTTCCCCCATCTGTTGAATCACTCATTTCCCTTATGAAGAACCTGTGACTTGTAAAGTCAAATTCATCAGAGATCTCTGGATTTGTATTTGTAGTGAAATATTGCTTTTTCTCTTTCCCTTATGTCCTTTACATAGTTTACTTTAGTGTAATGTCCATTTTGTATAGACACAAGAAGACAGTTAAAGATATGCTTTTATAGCTTGGGAATTAGTTGACTCCAAATAATATTTAATCCTGGGCATTGTTCATATTTATTTAACTTAAGCCTCAGCTGCTCTTAGTTCCTAGCACTCAAGAAGCATGGTCCCAATGAAGGAACTGGATGCAAGCTATAAGCTACCCTGGCATCGAAATGGGACAGGCTAAGTGTCATAAAACTTATAAGCTAAGAGCATGGTCATGGACAAATTTCATCATGACCCAAAGAGAAGTGATTGGACAAGGACTCTGCTACCCTGCTAGGGTTAGGAAGGACTAATCTGGCCTGAGAACTGTAGTCTGAGATCTAGAGTGAGATGTTCCCAGGAGACATACCCTTTAAGCTTAATATATCTCTTACTGTGTCCATACAAAGTGACCAGAAAGAGTATTAAGAAGTAAATTTAAGGTGATTGTTTAATGTTTATGGACTAAGGAAATGAGAAATATTCCCTTTAGATGAAATTATACCCTTAAGCGGATCTCATAACACGATGAGATCTTTGTCTTAGAAGAGCTCCCCGAAAGCAAGGGTTTTCTGGTGTTGATTGGGTTACCTCACCTATGTGTAATGGCTACCCCCAAATCTTGGTGATTGTTCTCTATAACTAGGCTGTGAGAGTGGGCTTGGGGAGAAGGAATATGGACAGTGAGTGAAACTGGAAGGAGGCAGAGGGAGACTAGATTGGAATAAATGGCTGGCTGACCCCCGTTTTCTCTTGTTGTTCATGGCCATCAGGCATCTGGGTGGGAAAGCAGCCTGACTACCTAAAGCATGTGGCAAGAGCACTGTCATTATTTTGTGAATACACATACAGGGATGGTGGTTAGAAGTTGTATGTAACCTAGAGACATATTCCTTGTGATTGGCATGTGAAGGGAGAGGAGCAGACTCTTTGAATGGAATCTTTATTCTGCAGCATTTGATAATATCTCTAGGTACACAGCATTGAATTACAGAACACTAGCCAATGTCATCTAGAATTTCTTGGTCGGGGGAAACCACCACATATTTAGAAACCAGAAGTGTCAGAAGTGTTTTGTGTGAAAGAAAGAAAAATAGGCAAAAAGGAAGACTGGATTTTTTTAAAATCTAAATTAAGCACATTATTCAAAATCCTAAAGTATGTATGTAGCAGTAATAAAGGACTTCAAGAGACAAAAGACAACAAAGTACTGTGAGTTCCAGTGTCCCTGAAGCCCATTTATACCTAAAATAATAGGATTAAATTTTGAATTACATACATCTGGTGCCCTTATACATTCTAAGATCCTGGGCTGGAGCAAGTACAGTGGGTACGGCATTTGCCTTGCACATGGCTGACCAGGGTTTGAACCCCAGCACCCCATATGGTCCCCTGAACACTGTCAGGAATAATTCCTGAGTGCAGAGCCAGGAGTAACTCTTGATTATCACCAGGTGTGACTCAAAAAAGCCAATAAATGAATAAATAAACAAATATATTCTAAATAAATAAATTCTACGATCTCATGACAAATATAGGAAAGTGATGCAGACGAGGCCGAAGCAGTGCTGGCACGTTTCTGTTCATTCTCAATTCTCAGGTTCTTCAATGTATTCAAGAAAGAAAATATTGAGTAATAAAGATGCTCAGAGTTATTGGAAAGTGAAAGAGGATGAAAAAGGAGCTTTCCAAAAAGGGAGGAACTTAGTATAGGACTAAGTTAAAAATAAGGGGGAGTTATGTAGGCCATTTTAAAGACTCTCTGGTCAATTGAGTTTCTGATCTCTTGACAAAAGTTACAGAGGATACAAGGAAGTTGTAAGTAAAGGATCTTCTAGTGGATCCTTTTAGGTGGAAATTGAGATCTTTACATTTCTTATCAATTCAAGACTGTTACAGAGACTTCCTTAGGGAAGTTGCAGAGTAATTTAACTGGTTTGTCTTTTAAGCCATTTGCCTCAGGCATTGTGGATTCCCCGGACCTTAAACTGACTTTTATGGTCCTGGGGAATTCCTGGAATGTTAAAACAGAACCTTGGGGATAAAATATGGATTAGGTCAATGGGGGCTGGAGTGATGATAGCACAGCAGTAGGGCGTTTGCCTTCCATGCGCCAACCCAGGTTCGAATCCTCCGGTCCTCTTGGAGAGCCTGGCAAGCTACTGAGAGTGTCCCCCCGCTCGGCAGAGCCTGGCAAGCTACCTGTGGCATATTCGATATGCCAAAAAATGTAACAAGTCTCACAATGGAGATGTTACTGGTGCCTGCTCAAGCAAATTGATGAGCAACGGGATGACAGAGTAGGTCAATGGGAAAGAGATGAATCTGGCAAGAGGAAACTGTTTATTTTTCCCCCTGACAAGGGGAAACTGAGGCTTCCTTTTTCAAAAGTAGGTCTCCTGTCAATTGCAGTGGATAGCCAGATAGCACAGGTGCCTGTGGCCTACCACCAAGGAACTTAAATAATAAGGCGAAAGTCAGGTGTTGAACAAAGAGCACTTTTCAAGGAAGATGTCACCTGACATTGGTCAGTTGATGACTTTGTTAACTGGAGTTAGGGACAAAGAAAATAGTTGTTCTCGGGGAAAAGTCAGCAGAACAATCTTGGTTTCATAATAAACTATCTCTGTGTAATTTAATGAAGCAATCCTAGCATAACAGAATTAAGTTTGCTCTGCTGGTATATGCTCCTTTAACTTCTTTAGAACTCTATTGATCACAGTTGCTCAAATTCACTCTGTGATTTTTGTCTTCATTAGTGAGAGAAATGAGTATTAGTATTGAGTCTTATCTGAAAATTCTTTGATAATTCTCCTATTAAGAGGTAGATGAATTTTTATTCCATGTTAGGTCCGACCTGAGTGACTTTCTCTAATGTAGCACAGTGCAATTTGGGGGGTGGAGGGGCAGGGAGCTTCTAATGCAACTCAAGTGGTTAAAGTGGTGCTATGTGACTTCCAGGGCTAAATCATAAAATGCTTTCATCTGATTGTGTTCTACTTTTGAAGCTTTTGCTCTTAGCACCCAGGTGCTAAGATATGGAAAAGTTCAGGTCACACAGAGATACCACATAAAGGCATTTGGCTAATAGTCCAAACTTTGGTCTCAGCTCATAGCAAGCATCAGCAAGGCAAAAATCTTGAGTGAAATAGCTTCTGTATAATCACAGCTACTGGCCCATCTGACATATTTCTCAAGAAATGTCCCAAGTGTGGCTAAGAGACCCAGGCAGTTGTAAGAATTGTGAGAGATAATAATAATAATACCTCAAAATAGTTTTCACAATACAACTAAGTTTAGGATGATTTATTAGGCAGCTATGGGTAACTAAAACAAGAGACAATATTATGGGAAAAGCATTATCATTGTCATCAAATTCCTCCATGCATCAAAGGTTCTTTAAACTTCAGTATTTGAAAATCTAGAATAGTCAGAGCCTGGGAGTCAGAGGACTTAGTGATTTATACTTAATGGGTCTTGAAGCCCAGTGCTGTAACCTATGGCGGTGCCAAGGAGTGAAGGAAAACTTCTCTCTCCTGTAATTCCTCAATTGACACCACTAAGTAAAGAAAGTAATATTTGTACTGCAAGCTGCATATTCTAGGTCTTATATAAAATGGACATTAAAGAAAATATCTTTGGACAACTTTATTTTTGGGGTGGTGGGGTGTCACACCTGGATGTCTTTTTTGTTTGTGGGTCACACAGGGGGCCACACCTGAAGGAGTTCAGGGTTTACTCCTGGTTCTGCACTTACAGATCACACTTGGTGGCCTCAGGGGATCATATGGGGTGCCGGGGACCAAACTCAGGTTGTTTGCATGCAAGGCAAGTGCCCTAACCACTGTACTATCACTTTGGCCCCAAACTCTGATATCTTAATTATTCCATAATAAGCAATCTAAGTAAAAGCATGTGCTTGATATCTAAATAAAAATGTGTTAATGTGTACTAACATAGGAATGAATGCAACCATTCTTGTTTCCATCTAAAAGTATATAATGCCCTTAAGTAAATGATTGTTTCTGAACCTTTTTTCAATCATGTGTACAACATTGAAAACTTATCTACTTGGCAAGATTCTTTCAAGAATCACTTGAGATAATGTGCATAATTCTCTGTGCACAAATACTTGACAATCTACCTTAGCTATTAGCCAGTCTTACCACACAAAGTATAAACTCTGGCGGCAAAATCTTATGCTAAGGGAATATCACTGTTGACAGTCTGTCTGATAGGCCCCAGTTTGATGATGATCCAACAATAATTGCAAAGTCGGTTTTCTTTCCTCTTGAGGCTCAGGACAGAGGCCAGGTAAGTGCTGGCTGAATATTCTTGAGCAAGACCTTTTGCATTTTGCCATCTTGGGATGAAAACAGCTACTATACAGTGTCGCTATGAATGTTTAATTAGGCTAAATAGGAACAAAAGACCCAGACCCATCCTCCCAAAGTCAGGAAGAGGGTGTTGTGTCTTTTCCCAGTAGTGCCATTTGCATTTTCTTAGCTCATAACTTTAAGGGGAAATTACTGGAAACAAAACTTTTGGGAAAATAAAAATCTCAGTAAATCTTTTTTCCTTCTATTTTGGTTTTGAGTCACCCTTGGTGGTACACAGGGCATACTCCTGACTCTGTGCATAAAGAGCTAGATCATTCCTTGTGGTGTTCAGGGAACTGTATGGGGTACAGGACGATCAAATTACATGCAAGGTCAGCTGCTTTCAAGGCAAGTGGCCTACCTGCTGCATTATATCTCTGCCCCCCTCCCCTGCAGTCAGTAAGCTTTGTTGTTGTTATTGATAAATGCAATTAGTATCTTTTATTTTGTTTCCAGTATTTGCAAGTGGGATGGAAAGGACACTACATAGATTAACGATAGTGTCATAGAGCCATGTGCCATCAGCAACAATGCCAGTACAGGATGGAGTTCTATATGAATATCAAGACACAAGGCTGCAGAGCTGGCCTTGAAGACTCTTGAAAGTGACATTAATTCTAGACTCTTGGGTAAGTCCCATATCATTTGCATTGAGACTAATTCAGACTTCCTTAATTCCTTCCTGATTTCAATTTGTTTCTGTCTCTCTTCCTTTACCCTTGTTGGTCAGAGTATGTGATTGTTTAGTCACTAATCGGACTTTTTAGACAAGGGCCCCAGTTCCTGCAGCGGTACAAACTAATTTATTCTAGAATTGAATTTGTAATTGACATTTCTTTTCCTATAGAGCATTATCCATGTATTTACACTAGTACCACCACACTCCACATGAGTCGCAGTAAACACCTCCTGAAACTCCACCCTTTTGAAAATAATTGCTATAGAGATTGTTCTTTTTCTCATTAATTATTCTTTATTTCCTGAGTATTAAACATGCTAAATTATTAAAATTGTCAATATTGATTAGACTCTGCTATACTATATTTCAATATACACCTTAAGAATGTATTAACACTTAAAAATCTTCAGATTATATCTCAGTTTGGTAGAGGTAATATTCTTCTGTCTCAATATTTAGAATGAATGTAGCATTCCTGTTTTATTCTCTACAGTTTTGCCAGTAAAGAATTGAATTTCCTATCAACAATGGTACAAGATAGACAAGGGAATTTGTAAATACTAATTATTCAAATCCAAATCCCTATATTCCTTTTTTTTCTTACTGATTTTAATGTAGTCAAAAGTTAGGCAAATTGGTTTCTTTTTCAACATTTTTCAGTATCACATTAACTTGTATTAGGTTATATGAAAAATGAGAGATACAGTAACAATATGAATGTGCTACCAGATCAAAGAAAAATAGCTATTTGAAAAAGAACCATCTCAATAGTTCATAAATTTTCAACCAAAAAAAAAGACTGTTTTCTTTTTAAAACTTTCAGCACTTTCTTCTCCAGAGTAAAACAACCTTAGTAACATAGCAATTTCTAGTTACTTTCTATTGAACTATGATTCAGGAAACAAAAATTATGCTTGAATGCATGATGATTTTCTTAAGTCGTTTCAACCTGGTGAATAATAACTCAGAAATTTCTTATTCTGTCTTTTGCATTTTCTAAAGTAAAAATGGAGAAAGCAATGCCTGAGAAAAGATACTACTCTTACATTTTAAATATTAGGCTTAGTATACCTAAGAGAACTAATTTTAATAAACTCAAATCATAATACATATCCACCTATAAAATAAGAGCCAGCAATTTGCCTACACGACACAAAACTTCATCTCTGTTATTCCAAGAATGTTTTTAAAATATACATAATATAGAAACAATGCTATGGGAACACTTTCAATAGATCTTGCTATAAAATATCATTAAAAGCTTAAGAACAAGAATAGTATCTATGAGAACCACTTGGGTCATAATCCCATTGCTTCCCCTTCAAAGATAACGCCTTGATATTTTTATTGTTTATCACATACATTTATAATCCAATAATAAAGTCATTGAATTTTATATGATTGCTAACCTTTTTTCTTTGAATATGCTGTATACATTCTTCTGCAATTTATTTTTGGGAGGTGTATGCAGTATATTCAGAGATTCATGTAAGCTGTTATGTGTAATCGCGTTCCATCCATTTTACACTATAAGCACTATTCCATAGTATGAATAAGTCACAATACTATTTAAAATCCTACTGTTGTCCTTATAAGGGGGGTATGCTTTCATAGTATAATTTTAGTGCAAATATGAACATTTTTATTAATGTAACCTAAGATGTAACTGCATATTTTCACAGGGATGACAAAGTAATTGATTTAAAGCCCATGGGTAAATACATTTTACTCTACCAAATGACGGATTTGAGAACCCTCTCCAGCGCAAACAGAGGGACAAGAATAAAGGGAAGGAAATAGAAAAAGTTTATTAGGATGCGTTCCTGGACGTAACTCTATAAACCTCTGATGTGGCTTGGGTAGAGCCTCGCCCTGGGCGAGACTAAGGGGGCTTTTAAGTTGCCTTGGGTGGGAAAAGGGGACAAGGGAACAAAGACCTGTGGAACTGGTGTGCTTGATCTGGCCTGTTATCTGTAGGGTATGGATGTAAGGAAGCATGGAATGCAGCCTGGTGGCTTCCTGTCACCAGGTGGGCCTAAAGTCCTGTCTTCCAAGCTGGGGTAGGGTGATCCTCGATTCTGGCAATGTCACTATTACATCCATCGGCCACCGCCATCCTGAGCAAACCTTACACCAAATACTGATCAATCTGTTTTTAATGTAGTCAGAAAATTATTTTGTGTTAGTGATAGCACAGTAGGTAGGGCGTTTGCCTTGCATGCGGCCGAGCCCATTTGATTCCTCTGTTCCTCTCGGAGAGCCGGGCAAGCTACTGAGAGTATCCGGCCGGGCTCTGTATTAGGCACAGCAGAGCCTGGCAAGCTACCCATGGCATATTCAGTATGCCAAAAGAAATAACAAAAAGTCTCACAATGGAGATGTTACTGGTGCCTGCTCGAGCGAATCGATGGACAATGGGACGACGGTGCGGAGCTACAGTGCTACCCTGCACATACACACAAACACACACATACATACACATACACACATACACATGACCACTCAGTGTCTGACACTGTCAACAGTTTTGATAACATCTTGACATCTAATGTGTCTGTCTCTTCCTCGTCAAAGTTTGGATTTGCTTTCCTCCATGCACTAATAGGATAGCCATTGCGTTTGATTAATGGTCACGTTTATTTCCTCTTCTATGATCTGTTTCTTTTGCTCTTTTTTATCAAGGTACAGTCTAGATCAGAGGTTTCCAAAATAGGCATGAGTGGCTCCTGATTTTACTTAAAGAAGGCAAATATTCAGGGGGATGCTGTGACTTTTTCTTTTCTGAAAGCAAAACAAGTTTGGGACCCTCTCGTCTAGATGTCCGAGACAGAGTACAGCTGGGCAAGGCTTTTACCTCGCTGTGATCAATCAGGTTTGATTGTGAGTACTCCCAGAGTGATTTCCTGAGAAGTGAGCAAGGATTCATCCCTCAGCACCTCTGGGTGTGGCCCAGCAGTGCTCAGGACTCACTTCTGGCCCTAGTCTAACAGTGTTCAGAGCAAATTTCAAGTGAACTATGATGCTTGTTACATGTAGGTTAGGTATATAAGATATACTTGTTTGTTTGGGGGCATACCTGGCAGTATTTCTGGCGGTGGTTAGAGGACCATACACAGTGCTAGAGATAATACCAGAGTGGGCATGGAAGGCAAGCTCCTTCACCCCTGTACTATCTCTCCGGCTCCTATCAAATGCATTTTGACAGGATATCTTGAATTTACATTGGATTTATCAGTATGTAACAGGATTACTATTTGGGAGACACATATACAAATGCATATTTGTGTATATATGCATGCTTTATATAGAGAGCTGCTTGCATATTTTCAAAACTAATAAACAAGATTTCATAGGAAATCACTGAAGTTATACTTCTTTACTTCAGAGTCTCATTCATATTTTATTTGTTCATTCTTTCATGTTGATGTTTACAGTTCTAATTTATCCATTTTTATTACTGCATAATATTCTATTATAAAAATAAAATGTAAGTTGTTGACTTCGTGGACATTGTAATTATTTTCCAATTTTCAGTTTCTATAGCACTTTCTGCTAAAAACATTTTTGTACAACTATTTTATATATAAATTAGAAGTTTTCAGGGCAAATAATGAGGTGTGCATGTGATGTATAATAATACATATTGAGTTGTAATTTTGACAGTTATTACCATGACTCACCATAGTGGTAATATAAAGTTTCCACAAGTTTCTCTTGTTCTGATTGCACCAAGCTTTGATAATTTTTAGTTAAATTTTTTTTCTCTCAGGGGTCAGAGAGATAATGTGGTGAGGGTGACTTCCTTCCATATGGCTGACCTAGCTTTGATTATTGGCACCTACTATAATCCCCTGTGCACTGCTCGGAGTGAACCCTAGGCAGAGCCAGGAGTAAGCTCTGACTGAACACAGCCTAGTGTGGCCAAAAATAAACAATTTTTTTCAGTCATGTTGAATTAATCTTAAATTCCCTTCTTCTTAAAGGGAGAATAATGAATTTAGCATTTTTAGTAAAATCCATACCCAAATTACTGGTAGAGAACGATTTCCAAATACAGTTTCTACACAGGATAAGCATTATTAATAATAAACTTGCTAGTAATTTTTGTATCTTCTACCTAGTCAAAACATGATTTTAAATATGCAGTTTTAGATTTGACAAGTTTATATTCAACCACAAACAAAAAGTTTATCTTAATTGGATGTATATGTATATACTCCTTTAGAATCACTTAATATATGACAGTGTTAAAAGATAATCTTATAAATATTAATTGAGGTAAGGTGTTTGGATATATTTGCATCTCCCTTACATATAAAATATACAGAAATAATTCGAGGCAAGACTTTCAGGAGAGCATAGATACTTAATACATTTTTCTAAACCAGAGACAGTTAATTTTAAAAGGTAAAAATATGCAAAGTTGTGATGGTAACTGTCTTGAGTTAATATAAAAATCTCTATCGACTCTAAATTTTCATATTTTGCAATAACAGAATGATATGAGACATGGTATCTTTTGCTAAATTATAAAGTAGAGGAGGTTGAATATTTGCCCTCACTGAGTTAAAATTATGCTATATATGGGCCAGAGAGATTAAAACAATGGCTATTATGCTCTGTAGCATGGCATGTGCTGGATGCCAGTTTGATCCGAGCACTGCTTGGTCCCTAACATTACCAGATGTGACTCTGGACACCTCGAAGTACCACCAATGTGCTCATGGTGATCCCTAGCATGTAGGGCCTAAACAGCACTATATTCTCAGGTCCTAGCATTCACCTCTCTGGCCCAGTTGGCTGACAATCTTCAGAAGTGGGCCTGGAGCTCTCTAAACACCGCTTGGGACCACTCCACCACTCCTAAAATATTCTCCTATATCTTATTTTGCTAGAAATATGGCATACTCAAGACTGCTTGCAAAATAATTTGGGGGAATTACAAGCCTATATTTGGTTGAATAACAGTCAGTCTCAGGTGCCCAGATACTTTTTAATCTATAAAACATGTCCTTGCTTTACTGTCTTGAGATTGATTTGGAATCCGTGTCATAACGTAGCTTTTACAGATTTATACCATACTTGGTATATTTAAACACAAACCAATTAGTAGGATGACGAACTCAATTGGAAGGTAAGTCTTAGAATTAAGAAAATGGGATTCTCTTTTCAGTTCTTCTCTTTCTATTGGCTTGAGACTATTGCTTTCTTAGGCAAAACAAAATCAAACACCCTGAGATTTTAGCCTCTAGATAAATTTTACCAAAGACATTTCTGGATTCTGTAATACCAGGCTCCACTAGGCTTTGTGGTCAATTTTGAGTAAAGTATGGAGTTTGTATAAATATACACATACATAGAAAATAATAAATAATACATTAATAATAATAATAATATTTATCACCTCCTCTTATCAATCAGCTACCAAATCATTAACAAGTAAGTTTATACATATCTCCCAGAATATTCAATTATTTCTCTCTTGGAAAAATGAACAGCCCAAGTGAAGAAATATACTCACATTATACTTGGAATCCTTCTAACAAAATGGCTGTTTACTTACTGGTTATTTAGTGGAAAAAAACCTTCAACCAAACTCTTCTGTATCTACAGTGTTGAGTCAGCTTGAAGTGCTTCTTTATTAAATTAATAGTCAACCAAGAATCACCTCTCTGTCAAGGAAAGAATATGTCCCCAAAAGAAATAAACAAAAAGCAATAACATGGAGAAAAGAAATACAAGAATGTAGCAGAAAATAAAAGCAACTATAACTCATAAACTTACAGGTTAGGAGAAGATATTTAAGCAAGAATATTTATAGTTTTTTTTATTAGTGAATCACCATGAGTTGCAGTTACAAACTTGTGAACTTTCATGTTTGCATTTTGTTTATATCCCTCCACCAGTGCCCAGTCCCCTCCACCAATGTTCCCAGTATCCCTTCTACCCTCCCACCCCATCTCCCCCACCCCACCCCAATTATTTATAGTTTTTAAGCTACAATAGCAATGTAATTAGAAGATTGGTAACTTAAACAATAAAAAAAATATTATCTTACAGTTCTGTAAGGCTGGAGTGATAGCACAGTGGGTAGGGTGTTTGCTTTGCACGTGGCTGACCTGGGTTTGATTCTTCCATACCTCTTGGAGAGCCCGGCAAGCTACCGAGAGTATCCCGCCCGCATGGCAGAGCGTGGCAAGCTACTCATGGCAAATTTGATATGCCAAAAATAGTAACAGCAAGTCTCACAATGAAGACGTTACTGGTGCCCGCTCAAGCAAATCGATGGGCAAGGGGATGACAGTGACAGTGACAGTTCTGGAAGCTTGAAGTGTAAAGTCAGGGTGCAATAACAATGCTGACTCCTAAGGATTTAAGAGAGAATCCTTCTACCTTCCAGCTGCTGATAGTTCCAGGCATTACAGCATAAATTAAATCTCTGCCTGAGTTTTAATATGATTTATTTCCTTCTAAAGATATTTTTGTCTGATTATCTCTGCTCTTTTTACTGTTTTAGGGCCTATTCTAATCAAGCATCTTAATTTCTGCAATAATACTATATTCAAATAAGGTCACATTCTATGGTACCATGGGTAGAACTTCAACATATTGTTTTTGGAGAATGTAGTTCTGTAGGATAACATTGCCAGAGGTAGCTTAGGTTTATTTGGGTTACTCTCATCACAGTGCTCCCATTCCTCTGTGTTTATTTGTAACTTCTTTCTTTGTGCTCTGTTCACTTGTAAATATTGTTTTTCTCTTCTCCTTAAATCCTTTGCATAGTTTATTCAGAGCCATGTCCTTTTGTATGGGCACAGGAAGACAGTAGCAAATGTTATACTTTTATAACCTGGGAGTCATTTGACTCTAAATGACATTTCCCTCCTGGGCATCTGTTCTCTCCACCTAAGCCTCAGCTGCCCTTACTTCTTAGCACCCTGAAAGGCAGGGTCTTAATGAAAGACAGGATGGACCCAGGGCAAGTGGTGAGTTATGTGCTACCCTGGTATCAAGATAGGCCTGGTCAAAGTGCCTAATGCTTAACTATGAGTTAAGAGCTTGGTCATGGACAGATGCTGTCATGATCCAAAAAGTAATAACTAGGTTCAGACCCTGCTAGGGTTAGGAATGATTAACCTGGCCTGAGTGCTGTAGTCTGAGTCTGTGGCAAGATGTCCCCAGGAGAGTTGCCCTACAAGCCTCAATGTATCTCTTATTGTGTCCATACAAAAATAACTAGTACTAAGATGTTGATTGAGTTTTTGGACTGAGGAAAGGAGAAAAACACCTTATGAGGTATTTTGCCTGCGGGCAGTCAGGAAGGGTTTTGGAATACCTCTAGGTGGTGTTTCCATCCGCCCTTGAGCCTGGTGGCCCATCAGGAAGGGCTTTCTTATGTTCATTTTGCTACCAGACTGGGTATAGTGTAGGCCGAGGGGTAAGGGAGAGACAATTTGGGGTGGAGAGGCAATTGGGGAGAGGCAGAAAAAGGGGAGTCAGGGAGTCCTCGAGAAAGAAGCTGTCAGAGTCAGAATCCAGAGAGGAGAGAGAGAGCCCAGGATGCCAGATGGAGTGCGGAGAGATGAGTGGGAGAGACAGGAGGAGACGGGAATGAGGGGCAGTGTGAGACTAGAATGGGGAGCTCAGAGAGACTGGAACAGGTGCGTGGGGAGAATGGAATAAACAGCAACTGATCAACCAACTGGCTTGGCCCTCGTTTGTCTTCCATCTGCCCCATGGCCTGGGCTTCCCTGGCTGTGCAAGCAGCCCGGGACCACCCCAAACCCAGACGCCGATGGGGAGAGCCGCCAGGGGTCTCCCCCGGCCGCCCCTGGGAGATTTTTTACATTGTTCAACTCAAAGCAAAGCTATCCTAGAAGTTAGAAATGTGAAGCATTGGAATAAATTGAGAAAAATCATAGAATGTAGTAAAATATATTCAGAGATGGAATATAAGAAAAGCAATAAAGGGATCAACCTAGGTGTCCATGGTATGGATAATATTAGTTTTAGTGAGGAAAAATGTATGAGAGACACCATCAAAGAAATTGCTTAGAAACTTGTGCTCAACTATAGAATATGCAAGAAGATTTTGAAAATTCTTCTGTGTAAGACCGAGTAAACACAGTCCATTATTTAGTATAAAATGCATCATAACTTCTTGAGACATATCATGAAACAGTGTTTAAGAAATCTGAAAAGTAAATTTTAGTCAATGAAATAAGTAAGAGCATTAGACTTCAAAATAACAATGAACCTGTATAAAATTTACCTCTTTCTCTGCTGGTTATCTCTCAACTTGAACATAATGTAGCCCTGAATAGGAAGGAAATCCAAAAGGAAAAAAACTATAATGAAATGGAGGAAACTTTGAGAAAAGTTTTCTAGGAACTGCCAACACTTAGAGATTACGGATAAAATCTTTACTTTTTTTTCTATCACTTTTCTATCTCTCTATTTTCTTGTCTCAGACCCAATGCACCTTTGTGGTGGAGGCAGAAGCAGCATCAAAAATACATAGCATCTAGGGAAATGGCAGGAACAAAAATTCCCGGGATGAATACTTACTGAAATCATTTAGCTCATTTGGGTCCAGTTGAAGTTCCCAGAGGACATTGCCAAAATCCATTGCTTTTGTTATATATGTTCTCTGTCCTCCTGTCACTTGTCTAGAGAACAATCAAAAGTGGGTGGTTCCTGGCAGTTAAGTCCAAAAAAGAGATACCTTCCAGAAAGTCTTAAGTACCTAGGGATAGAGTTGAAAGAATCTTAGAAAAACAATGCCATGAAACTCTTTAAAACTTCTGCCTTTCCAGAGTAGGATACTAATACCCAAGAATAGTAGTTTATAATACAAGGAGGTTGTCTCCATGGCTTAGAAGCTAGCCTCACACGCTGGGGGAAAGTCATCCCAGATAGAGAAGGGAACACCAAGTAAAATGTGATTGGAAATCCCGAGCAGGAAGGAAGATGCACGCTGAAAGTAGACTAGAGACTGTACATGATGGCCACTCAATACAAACTACGACACCCAAAAGGAGAGAGAGAACAAATTGGAATGCTCTGCCACAGAGGCGGAGTGGGGTGGAGGGGATGAGATACGGGGGTGGGAGGGATACTGGGTTCATAGTTGGTGGAGAACGGACACTGGTGCAGGGATGGGCTCTCGAACATTGCATGAGGGTAAAACAAGCATGAAAATGTGTGAATCTGTAACTGTACCCTCACTGTGACTCACTAATAAAAAAATCAATAAATTATAAAAAAAAAAAAAAAAAACTTCTGCCTTTCCAGCTCAGAAAGAGAAGGGAACACCAAGTAAAGTGTGGTTGGAGGACCCGCTCAGGATGGGAGATGCGTGCTGAAAGTAGACTATAGATTGAACACGATGGCCAACCAATACCTCTATTTAAAACCACAACTCCCAAAGGAGAGAGAAGAACAAAAGGGTATGCCCTGCCACAGAGGTGGGGTAGGACGGGAGGGATAGAATGGGGGATTGGGAGGGATACTGGGATCATTGATGGTGGAGAATGGGCACTGGTAGAGGTATGAGCATTGTATGACTGAAACAGAAGCACAAAAATATGTAAATCTGTAACTGCACCCTCACAGTGATACACTAATAAATTAAAAATAATAAATGAAAAAAATTCTGCTTTTCTTTCCTCAGTTATTCATGAACAAATCTGATCAAATCAGAACACCAAAAGCATCAAGAAATAGGAGAGTTTCTATCCAGGTTCTATACTAGCCAGTGGGTAATGCACATGCAGGACAAATTCTTGAAAACTCAATCAGTATTAAAATCACAGTTTATAGACGATATATTGAAAGTTGCAGCTTAGACCTAAGTATCCAAGTGAATCCTGAAACAGAAATAAAAAATATATATATGTTCTTCAAAGAAAATAAGACCCAGAAGTTCACAATGCAATATTTAAAATTGTAAGAATACATTCCAAAATTAATATGGCACAGAAAGAACCATTATAATATCAACTCACATGGGAAAAGGTAATCAACAGATGAGTACTGAGATGACATAGATACTGAAATTATCTGACAAAAACTTAATGAATCTATTTTTTAAATGCTTGAATAAAAATTATGGACTATTATGAAACAAAAGTAAAATAGAAAAATATCAGCAAAGCAAAAGAAGATACAAATAACAAATGGAAATTTTGTAGTGGAAAATATAACTGTGCAAACATTTCACAATGAATACTTAGTAATAAAGTAGAAAAGACAAAGACAAAATTAAATAACACTGAAGGTAACTCAATAGAAATTATCTAATCAAGACAATGGAGACAATGAAGAAAAATTTTAAAACATTAATGTTCACAGGGACTATGAGACAATAAAAGATCTAATATTCATATCATTATTATCCCAGAATAAAAATAATAAGATGATGGAAAACATTCCTGTGATATGCAGTGATTTAAAACTTTCAAAGGTCAAATACTCAAGTAAAGGCAGTGAAAAAAATTCTTCAATGCAGTCAGAGGAAAAGGAAAGTTTACCTGGTCCAGTAAGAGAAAAATAATGAAAAAAGATGGATTTGTCACATAAAATCATAAAAGCAAGAAGTGGTATGTAGGATAACATAGCCTCAGTAGTTTAGGTGTATTGGGTTACTCCCGTTACAGTGCTCCTATTCCTCTTTGTTTATTTGTAGCTTCTTTCTTGGTGTTCTGTTGACTTGTAAATAATGTTTTTCTCTTCTCCTTGAGTCCTTTGCATAGTTTATTCAGAGCAAGTCCTTTTTGTATGGACACAGGAAGACTTAACAAATGTTATGCTTTTGTAACCTGGGAGTCATTTGACTCTACATGATATTTTCCTCCAGGGCATCTGTTCTCTTGACCTAAGCCTCAGCTGCCCTTACTTCCTAGCACCCCCAAAGCATGGTCCCAACGTGGGACAAGAAGGACCCAGGGCAAGCAGTGAGTTGTGTGCTACCCTGGCATCGAGATGGGCCTAGCCTAAGTTAAGAGTTTGATCATGGACAAATGCTGTCATGATCCAAACAGTGACACTAGATTCGGACCCTGCTAGGGTGAGGAATGATTAATCTGGCCTGAGTGCTGTGGTCTGAGCCTGTGGCAAGATGTTGCCAGGAGAGCTGCCTTGCAAGCCTCAATGTATCCCTTGCTATGTCCATACAAAAATAACTAGTATTGAGATGTTAATAAGTTCCTGGACTAAGGAAAAGAAAAAAAACCTTAAGAGTGAGGAAGTGCTTTGGAGTGCCCTGCCCTCAGGAAGGGCTTTCTTATGTTGATTTGGCTACCTGGCTGGTTGTAGCTAGAGGGCAAGGTGGGAGAGACAAGTAGGAGGAGAGAGAGAAGCCAGAGAGAAGCAGAGGTTGAGCAGTAGATCCAGAGAGAGGCCGGAGCTGGGAGTGCGGGAGATGAGAAAGTTTGAAGATTGAATAAACGGCAACTAATCAGCAACCAGCTTGGTCCTCGTTCTTCCTTCGCCTGTCCTTGACCGCCTGCCGTCCCGATCCAGTCCACACACTGCGGTTCCAGAGCACCGAACGCGGGTGGTGAGACAGAGCCACCCGGAGAGCCCGCGAGTGCACTCGCCCCTCGGCGTTCTTTAGTTTTTTACAGTGGTACATACTTTTCAGGCACTGAAAGAAAACTACTAATAGAACTGCACCCTATAAAAATTTCCAGTGGAATGAAAATAAAAAAAGGTATCCTCAGATTCAGGAAAATTAACAGAGTATATAATTGCAGATTTATCTTGGAAGCATTTCTAAAGGAAATTCTACAGAATGATGGTAAACTGTAATATTAGAAATAAAGAGTAGAAATGTTTAAGTATTTTGGCAAATATTATAAACTACCTTTACTTGAAATCTTTAAAAAAGCTTTATTGGTTTTAAGCAAAACTTATAACAATATCTAAAGTAGTTTTAGTGTATGTAGATATATCGTACATATTACATATGTGCAGGAGACATAAAGGGCCATACATAAAAGTAAGTTTTCTATTTTATTATTAAAGTTGTAAAACATTCTAAGCAGAGTATGAGAAGTTAGGTATGCATTTGGTAGCCCCTAGAGCAACAACTAACAAATTATGCAGAAAGAATAATCAAAATCACAATACATAAATTGCAATGGAATCCTAAAATATGGTCAAATAACCTGACAAAGGTAGGAAAATTGGAAATACAGAGAAGGAGCAGGAATAATGATAAAATGGCACACCCAGGTCCAAACATACCAATGGTTATATTAAACATAAATGACGTAAGCATATTCATTAAAAAAGAGTTTCATGGGAGGGGCGGGTAGGGGTAGATAATACAGAGGATAGGGCCTTTGCCTTGCATGTGGCCAACCATGTTCAACTCCAGCATCCGATACCGTTCCTTGAACCTACCAGGAGTAATTCCTGAGTGCAAAGCCAGAATTAAGCCCTGAACACCTGAGCACCTACGCCAGGCTGTCTTTACTGGGGCACCTCAGAAGGGGGGCGGGTTGAGTTTCCCTTTCCACCTCAAGCATATCCCCGGCAGCCGAAAACCTCCAAACCCAGCCACAGCCATGCTCAAGGCCACTCTCCACATGCTCAGATGAACTTCACCAAAGAGGGGACAAGTCTCACCCAAGAGGGGACGAACCTCATTCAAGAACAGACCGGCAGACAAACCCAGGTATGTGGAAACCTGTGACTGAGATCTCCAAGCCCAATCAGATTGGGACTGGGCCTCCTCTCCCAAGTTCTCCAGTTTTCTCGTAGTTTGGCAGTCACACCCACAACTGCCCCCTCACCATGTAATCTCATCAATGGCCAAGACCCAGAAACTATAAACTAAAGCTCCCTGAAAAGAATGATGCAGAATTTCCTGGAGCACTATCTTACACTCTATCTCACTTACTTATCAATAGTAGCACACATTTGTTTGGTTTTAACACACTTGCTTGTATTGTCTTATATTCAGGCTTAAATGGCTCCAGAATGAAATACAACCTTTACACATTTCCGTCTTATTGTGGTGGGAAGGTGCTCGGTGGTGGGATTGATGTTTGATTATTATCTGTAATGAACTATTGTGGGGCTGCAGAGATAGCACAGCGCTTGGGCATTCAACTTTCATGTGGCTGACTCCAGTTCGATTCCTCCGTCCTTCTCGGAGAGCCCGGCAAGATACTGAGAGTATCGAGCCTGCGTGGCAGAGCCTGGCAAGCTACCCATGGCATATTGGATATGCCAAAAACAGTAACAGTAAGTCTCTCAAAGAGACGTTACTGGTGCCCGCTTGAACAAATCGATGAGCAACGGGATGACAGTGATCAGTGAACTATTGTGAACTACTTTTTATGAGATTTCAAAATGGAATTTGAGAAAAGATCTCAAATGCTATCTACAGAAAACCATTAAAAATATAATGATATAGTGTGTAAAAAACTTCTGCTGGCAGGAGGTGATGGGGTGGGGGAGAGCCCTGAAGGCTCTCCCTGTGGGATGCCCCTGGGTTCGGGGGTTGTCCCGGGCCGCTTGCCAAGCCAGGGCCATGGGCAGATAGAGGAGGAAAGGAGGGCCAAGCCAGTTGATTGATCAGTTGCTGTTTATTCCATTCACTCTTATCTCTCTCTCTGCTTCTCTCCCAGCTCTCCATCTGGACCCCAACCCACTCTTCCAGCCTAATTAAATACCCCAGCATGGGGGCTTACACATAGGTGTGGTCACAATCAATATGGTTAAAGTTCTTTCCCTCAGGGAATGCTGCTTCTATGGCAGATTTTCTTTCAGCAGGATGACCCACCCAAGGGCGGAATCCCATGTGTGTGTTTCTCCTCTCCTCATACAGCAAACATATAAGCATTCATAATATTAATCATTTTGTATGGACATAGTAAGAGATGCATTAAGCTTATAGAATTGCTCTCCTGGGGCCATCTCAATCTCAGACTACAGTGCTCAAACCAGATTAGTCTTTCCTACCCCTAGCAGGGTCCTACTCTCATCATTACTTTTGGATCATGACAGAATTTGTCCATGGTCAAGCTCTTAACTTATAGTTAAGAATCGGGCACTTTGGCCAGGCCCTTCTCAATGCCAGGGTAGCATATAACTCACCGCTTGCCCTGGGTCTGTCTCTTCCCTCGTTGGGACCCTGCTTTTGGGATGCTAGGAACTGAGGGCAACTGAGGCTTAAGTTGAGAAACAAGATCATTGTGATTATTGTGAGATTGTAACCCAAACATGAAAGCTTGTAACTATCTCCTGGTGATTCAATAAAATTGAAAAAAAATTAAAAATAAATAAACAAATAAATAAAAGGTCGAGAAAGCAGATGCCCGGGAATGAATAATATTCGAAGTCAATTAAATCCCAAGTTACAAAAGCATAATATTGTCTTCTTGTGTCTATACAAAAAGGATATCGCTTTAAAGTAAATTGTTCAAAAGACATAAGGAGAGGAGAAAGGCAATATTAACTTACAGTATAAGTTCAGTGTCCTAGAAAGATCTGATCTTACAAATTAAGAGAGTCTGATTAAGGGGAAAAGCTGATTAACTGGTTGGGGAAGAGACCATAGAGAAGTGGTTACAGATAAACAAAGGAATGGGAGTGACTCAGGAGCACCTTGATGGGTGTGACTGGGGAAAAAACCTAAGCTCCTTGTGGCTTATGTTATCCTACAAGAGTGGATTAAATGTTAAGGAATAGATAATGATAATGCTTGCAAGCACTACACAAAAAAACTGAACTGTGTATAACAAAGAAAACATCAAGGAAATTAAAGATACCAGAAGAAATATACTATATACTGATAAAAGCATATATTTAGAAAAAAATCATTATAGACAATCATAAGCATATGTTCATTAAAAATACAACTGCACAAGGTATGAAGCAAAAAATTTACAGGACCAAAAATAGTAAAAAATCCTTTATTTTAATAGAAAATTTTAAGGCTCTTTTTGATAATAGAGAATCAAGAAAGTCAACAATATCTATTACACAATACCATCAACCAACTGGATCTGCAATTAAAAAATATGCCAGTCAACACAACATAGCATACATGTTTCAAATGCATATAGAATATTGACCAATATAAATCATATCCTAAAATTTAAAACAAACCTAATAAAAATGAGAGAATTAAAATCCTACCAAGGAAGGCTTTTGTCCATAATGGAATAAGATTTTGTTATTAACAAGAGCTAATAGCATTAAAATCCTTGAAAATAGAGAATGCACTATGAAGGAATCTGTGGCTCAAATATTAGGTTTCAGGAAGATTAGAAAACACTTTTAATGGAGAGAATATGAATTAAAAAAATTAACTGGACTCAGACCTGTGCTTTACGGGAAATGTATAGCATTAAATAACTATAGTAGAAAAAATCTGATCTAAAACAACATTATTACATTTCAAAACACTATAAGCTAAAAGACAGTCTTTAAAATCTTTCAGAGAGAAAATAAAAATAAAAATAAAATAAAAATTAAAATATGCTAAGGTAGTATAAAAGAATAGATTAAAATAGTATTAGACTTCTCAAGACCAAAAGGCGAAACAAAATCATTGAACAATTTCCTCTAAATTCTGAGAGAAAATTGTTTCCAAGCTGAGATTATTAGAGCTCCAGACAATCAGAATCAAAAATAAAATAAATAATATTTTGGACATTTGAGTTCTCTAAAAAATGGTTCGAGTTCACTGTTCTAAAATAAGTTCCATCTTGTAGAGTTCAACCAGTGCTTTATATACCATTGATATCAACCCCTTATCTGATAGGTATTGTATAAATATCCTTTCCCATTCCGTAGATAGTCTTTGTATTCTGGTCATTGTATCTTTTGCGGTGCAGAAGCTTTTTAGTTTAATGTAGTCCCATTTGTTGATTTCTGTTTCTACTAGATTGCTTAGTTCCGTGTCATCTTTGAAGATAGCTTTATCTTCAATATCGTGGAGGGTTTTGCCTACCTTGTCTTCAATGTACCTTATGGTTTGTGGTCTGATGTTGAGGTCTTTAATCCATTTTGGTCTGACTTTTGTGCATGGTGTCAGGTCGAGGTATAAGCCCATTCTTTTCCATGTGGTTGTCGCGTTGTGCCAGCACCATTTGTTAAAGAGGCTTTCCTTGCTCCACTTCACATCTCTTGCTCCCTTATCAAAGATTAAATGATCATACATCTGGGGTTGTGTGTAGGGATATTCCACCATGCTCCATTGGTGTGCAGCTCTGCCTTTGTTCCAGTACCATGCTGTTTTAATTGTTCATGCTTTGTAATAAAGTTTGAGGTTGGGGAGGGTGATGCCTCCATCATCTTTTTTCCAAGAATTGTTTTAGTTATCCGTGGACATTTGTTGTTCGATATGAATTTTAGGATTGCTTGATCCATTTCTTTGAAGAATGTCATGGGTATCCTTATAGGGATCGTGTTGAATCTGTATAATGCTTTGGGGAGTATTGCCATTTTGACAACATTGATTCTCCCTATCCATGAGCAGGGTATATGTTTCCATTTCCTCATGTCCTCTTTTATTTCATGGTATAGTGTTTTATAGTTTTCTTTGTAGAGGTCTTTTACGTCTTGGTTAAGCTGATTCTGAGGTACTTGATTTTCTGGGGCACGATTGTGAATGGGATTGCTTTTTTCGTGAAAACTTCCAACCCCATCAGAAAATGGGGTGAAGAAATGAACAAAAACTTTCCCAAGGAAGAGATACGAATGACCAAAGGCACATGAAAAAGTGCTCTACATCACTAATCATCAGGGAGATGCAGATCAAAACAACCATGAGATACCACCTCACACCAGAGACTAGCACACATCAAAAAGAACAAAAGCAACCACTGTTGGAGAGGATGTGGGGAGAAAGGGACCCTTCTACACTGCTGGTGGGAATGCTGACTGGTTCAGCCCTTTTGGAAAACAATATGGACAATTCTCAAAAAATTAGATATTGAGCTACCATTTGACCCAGCAATACCACTGCTGGGAATATATTCCAGAGAAGCAAAAAAGTATAGTCGAAATGACATTTGCACTTATACGTTCATCGCAGCACTGTTTACAATAGCCAGAATCTGGAAAAAACCCGAGTGCCCTAGAACAGATGACTGGTTGAAGAAACTTTGGTACATCTATACAATGGAATACTATGCAGCTGTTAGAAAAAAGGAGGTCATGAATTTTGCATATAAGTGGATCGGCATGGAAAGTATCATGCTAAGTGAAATGAGTCAGAAAGAAAGAGACAGACATAGAAAGATTGCACTCATCTGTGGAATATAGAATAACAGAGTAGGAGACTAACACCCAAGAATAGAAGAATAGTAGAAATAAGTACCAAGAGGTTGACTCCGTGGCTTGGAGGCTGGCCTCACATACTGGGGAGAGGGCAAATGAGAGAAAAGATCACCAAGTATAATGTGGTCAGAGGCCAAGTGGGGGAAGGGTGATGCGGGCTGAATGTAGACTAGAGTCTGAACACAGTGGCTACTCAACACCTGTATTGCGAAACACAACACCTAATTAGAGAGAGAGAGAACAAAAGGGAATACCCTGCCACAGTGGCAGGGTGGGGTGGGGGGGAGATGGTATTGGGGAGGGTAGGAGGGATGCTGGGTTTACCGGTGGTGGAAAACGGGCACTGGTGAAGGGATGGGCTCTCAAACTTTGTATGAGGGTAACATGAGCACAAAAATGTATAAATCTGTAACTGTACCCTCACGATGATTCACTAATTAAAAATAAATAAATTTATATATATATATATATATATATATATATATATATATATATAACAAGTTACGGGAAAAAAAAGTTCCAGTAGGGGTGGGCCTAAAGCAAAAGAGGGCTTAAACCAAGAAGGAAAATATTGCAGGAGAGTACAAATAATCTGAGTTAACATAAAGAGACAAAAATATAAAATTCCCAGGATTCTGGGGGAGGGACAGAATGAAGATAAAAACAGTACCTGAAAAACACATGTCAAAATTTAATCAGAAGGATAGATGGTCTCGAATGAATGCTTTTTTAAAAAAATCATACACTTAGAGAAATGAATAAATATATTTAACAATTGAAAGAAATTTGTTTATTGTGTGTGGGAATAATCACTGGTAGGGAAATAAAAACCTAAAATGAGCAAATGTGACAATTATACTAATTTACAGGAAAAAAAACAAAGGGTTATAAGAAAGAAAATGTAGTAAACATACAAAAATGTTTAACTTAAAAATAACTGTTTAGATATGATACTATAAATTTTGAATGTTAAATTGGCAAAAAGTAATATAATAATATTGGAAGGTCAGGGAGATACCAGAAAGAAAAAATTAATGTAGGACCCTTTACATTTTAACTTAAATTAATATAGGCTGCTTAGAAATGGAAAAATGAACAAATAGCAGCAATCACTTATTTAGAAATACAAAATTTAAAATAAATTAAGAACTCGGGCTGGAGTGATATAGCACAGCGGGTTGGGCAGTTGCCTTGCACACGGCTGACCCGGGTTCGATTCCCAGCATCCCATACGGTCCCCTGAGCACTGCCAGGAGTGATTCCTGAGTGCGGAGCCAGGAGTAACCCCTGAGGATTGCCAGGTGTGACTCGAAAAGAAAAAAAAATATTAAAGAACCGTAGAAGAATTGAGCTGCTTCTCCTAGGCAGAACCACATGTGGAAGTGGCAAGATTGTTTAATTATAATTTTTTACCAGCACTTCACTTTTTAAGATCTGTGTATTACTTTGATATAAATTAAATGATTGTTCAGTGCTAGAGTATAATTACAGTTCTTTCTGGTGAATAGTAGCAGCAGTAGTAGTGCCAGCTAATCTTTATCCAGAGCCTACAATGTGGCAGGACCTGTACTAAGAGCTTTTCATCCATTATTTTATGTAATTCTCATAGGCCCCATTTGAAGCTAGTACATTTTTTTTTTCAGAAAATTGCATTAAGCTTTAGAGAGGTTTTGTAAATTGTCCAAAATTATTATAGTTGGCAAATGGCTATGCTAAGATAAAAATCGGAGTTTTCTGACGACAGGACTCTAAGTTCTAAGTGCATTTACGTTTTATAGTTTTACCAGCCCTACTACTAACCCCTCAAGAGTCTTTTTTTTAGATTTTTCATGAGACAATAAATGAGGAAAGCATTTAAAAAGATTGATAAACCCTGGAATAGAAAATTCTTCTGAAATTTCCTAACAGTGTATAAAGTTGGAACATGTCTTTTCTGCTATATTTCACTTCATTGCCTTCATCAAGTTTGCTCCTTGATCAACACTTGCAAGTGAACCTGAGCTCCAGTTTAAAAGGTGTGCCACCAAACCTGGATGCTCTCTCTCTCTCTCTCTCTCTCTCTCTCTCTCTCTCTCTCTCTCTCTCTCTCTCCCTCTCTCTCACACACACACCCCACACACATTCACGCACATACAAACAACTAAAAGCAAAGAATTGTCACAAATCCAAAAGCCACTTTCATGACTTCAGTCCTATACTTCTGTCACAGTTGTACCTTTTATGCATACTTAAAGAAGAAACAAATAATGTAAAAATTCCATCCTAGACCTCACTAAAGGTGACTGTGTAGACTACAGTAAAAAAAATATTGGATATTTGTAGGGCCAGAAAAGACGTTTATACATAGATATGCAACCCTTGCCTTTTAAAATGTAAGTATGACATTGGGTATGTGGAAATTTCTAAAATTACCTCTCACAGATCAAATTTTCTTTGTCCCATCACAGCTTTCTATCATTGGGCAGTGCGTGCTGGAAAACATCCCAAATATTCAAGTGTGCTCTTCCTCTTCATTCCCTGTCTGCTTATTCAAGATGAGAATCCAAGGACAGAAATAACTCAGGAAAATAGCAGGGGAAAAGCATTTATCAGCAGGAAGCTAAGGAAAGCACATTCAAGGATCAATCTCTTTTTAGTCAGCAAAAATGGAACTTCTTTCCCCAGTGCCACAGATCAAGTGTAGAGGGAAATGGAGAGTACTGAGAAAATATTAAAAATTTTAAAGAGACAGCAAAATGATTCCTCAACACAAATAACAGTGTCTAAATTAACTGTGTTGGTCACTGTTTTCTGATGCCAATCTTAGATAAAAATAAGCATTCCAATTTTTTTTAGAGACTGTCTCAATACAAAAATCTGAGTAAAAACTATCATTTTCTCTAGGGACTGAGATAATCATTTTCAACATCATAAAATATGGATTTTAGTATTTATTTCTTAGAGCTCTACCTTAGTGATTTCCAAAATACTTTTCAGGGGCAGGGGAAATGCAGGATGAGAAAGAGAGACAGAGACAGAGACAAAGACTCTATTCCACAGCTCAGAGAACTCTATTTTCACATTTTTCTGTTTTATGACCAGCAGTTGAACCTCATGAACAACACTTACAGTCAGCAAAATTGAGTTACTACGACAACATCATGTAGAGATGTTGGACAGATTTCAAAGAGAAAAATGGGCAGGGAAGAGAAGATTCTTCTTATAGGAATTTTTGATTTATTGTGTTTATGGTTTGTTGATGTTGCGGTGGAAAAAGTTCTTCAGGCAAATGCCTGTTAGGACATGAGAGGAATCTGGGGTAACTCTATCATTGACTTCTTTAAACTTTATCTGGGAGAGTTGGAGGAGAGACTAGGGCTAGGGTAATCTTTAAAGAAGGTGCAGTTTTCCATAAGTTAACTGAGAAGGTAATATGGTGGTGCTTGGTCTTCTGTGATTGGATAGTGTATTTCTTAATATCTCTGTTCAAGCATGATTATGGAATATGGGTTGATCTTTCTATTGTTTTGTTCCATCAGTCACTGGGTGCCCTTATCTGATTTTGATAATCTGTGATAATGATTTTTTGTGGCGCAAAGAAACTATATGACCCAGCTGGAAGCAAATAGTTCAGTTTTCAGGTGTTGACGATCAGATGTGCTTTATTTTACAAAACAACTTCACTGTGACATAATTGACACATGAAGCACAAATATTTAATGTGTACAATTTAATAAATTTTCACCTATACACAACTTCAAAAACATCCCACAATCAAAATAGTGACCATATCCATCACCCTTAAAAATTTATTAGCACTTCTTTAAATTATTACTCCCATCTACTCACCTTGAAGCAACTGTTGATTTAATTCTGCCACTTTAGAATAACTTGAATCTGTAGAGTCCTGTAAATAAAATTATGCAACATATACTCTCTTTTGGGTGATTTTTTAATAGTATAATTATTTTGAGATAGATTCATATTATGAATATCAATAAATTTTTTTGCTGACCAGCATTCCATTTTAGGGACATATAGAACTTATCCACCTTCATTCACCTATTTATTTGTTAGTGGACCTTTTGATTGTCTCTAGTTTTTAGCTTATATAAATACAACTGCTGTAAACATTCTTATACAAGATTTTGTATTGCCAGAAGCTTTCATTTTTCTTGGCTGTATACTTGGGTCAGGAATGATTGCATTTTATGAATGTAATTTTTATGTAAATGTGTATGCATATTTATTAATTTTTGAACTGCTGATTTTGCATTTCTCAGCTTTTTAAGTTTTATGTAAGATGAAGGCATCTTAAAATAAGATTCTAACAGTAGGGTTAGAGTAGGAAATGGTATTTGAAGACCACCATTCCAACAAATTCATCTTGCTTGTAAATGAAGGAATGATGCCATTAAGATTCTATATATATGCCAATATGAAGATATTAGATATAGTACTAAATTCTTAGACTTTTGGTACTGAGGTCTTGTGTTGGCTCCAGAATAACAATCCCTTTTTGTGTGTAACAGGAGGAACTCAAAGATCAAATTAGAGCACTTATGTTGATACTCTAGGTAACTTTATGGTGCAATTACTGTGTTTTATTCTATTTCAAAATGTTACTCCCTTTCATTATTATTTTTGTCCTTGCACTATAAAAAATACAAATGCACGCGCACAAGGGGTTATGCGTGTGCTTCGGTGTCTTCTCCCAGCTTCTGTGTCTTCTTTCTCTACTTCTCTTACAGTCTTATATAGCAATCACATAGGTGGTGACACAAAGGTGGGTTGAATATTAACAAATCAACAAAGAGAAGTAAGACCACTCCTCCAGGAGATTAACAAAATCTCATCTAAGGAGATTACTCCAGATTACTGGGAGATCCGCTTAAGGCTGGGATCCCATCCAGGGTGTATCACTTTTTTCTTTCCTCAACTAGTAATCCACTTAAATAGTTATAGTAAATTTACTTCTAATATTTCTAGTAATGTCATTCTGTATGAACACAGTAAGAGATATATCAAACTTAAAGTTTGGTTCTTCCTGAGGACATCTCACTATATATTCCAGACCACAGTCCTCAGGCCAGGTTAGTCTTCCTAACCCTAGCAGGGTCCTAGTCTCGTCGTTACTTTTGGATCATGACAGCATTTGTCTATGACCATGCTCTCAACTTATAGTTGAGTATTGTGGCGCTTTGGCCTGGCCCATTTTGATGCCAGGGTAGCTCACAGCTTGCTCTGGGTTCATTCCATCCCTCGTCAGGCCCCTGCTTTTGGGGTGCTAGGAACTAAAAGCAACTGAGTTGAGAAAGCAGATGCCCAAGAGTAAATATTATTGGAGTCAATCAGCTCCCAATTTACAAAGCATATAAACTATCTTTCTGTGTCTATACAAAAAGGACATTGCTTTAAGGTAAACTAAGTTCCCTGCGGCTAGGCTAAAAGGACAAACCCAAAGATATCCTACACTGTACTAGGTCCATTACACTGAGTCTAAATTTCCATAACACATTCTTTCTAGAGTATGTCATTCCCCCTCACTCTTCTTTTTTTGAAAATCATGTTCCTTCTTGTCTGTATCAGAACTCATACAGAACAATGAGTCTGGGTTACAAAAGAGGATATAGTTTTTGCATGTGTCTCAAAATCTTTGTTCATACAAAGACCCACACAGATCCTGGCCCTCCACTTTTCTGTATAAAAATTTCAATTTTCTACTTATTTTGTTGATTCAATCTCGTTCTATCTAGTTTTGAATGCTGTCTCTTATCTGATATCATTGACTTTAGGTTTTTAAACCCTTTGTTTTCCTTAATTTCCACACTATCCTAAAATATCTCATATTCATTTTTAAATTATGTATTGCATCTGTTTATTGGAAATATTTCTAAAATATGTGTGTTAATAAAACTAAATGCAAACCTTCATCTTAGACTTTACTGAATTTAATGTTTGTTGGTGAAAAATTGTCATTCAGCCAGTTCTATAAACTAAATCATTTTAGGTACTCTGAGAAGAAAAGTGCCCTATGTAGGGTGGGAAACTGTGGACATTGGTGGTGGGAAATGTACACTGGTGAGGGATGGGTATTGGAACATTATATGACTGAAACCCAATCATGAACAACTTTGTAACTGTGCATCTCACTATGACTCAATTAAAAAATAAATTTAAAGTAAAAAATAAAAGTAAACATTACTGAATTTAACTTACATAAACATTAAACTATAAAATAAAAATTAACATGATAACGGATGTTTCCTGAAAATTAAGTTAATAATGTTGGTTTTGATGAAAACAAATAGGTATACTTGAATATTTCATCATATTTGATTCTTCTGATATTAAGAATGATGACTTGTCTTTTGTCTCACTATTATTTTCACTAATGTAATGTTTCCATTTTATCACTGGTCTAATTTTAAATCACCAGTCTTTTACTTTGATGCTATACTCAATGTTATATCCCAGCACAATACAGTAAAATTTTTAATAAGTAACTGCAGGCTTACTACTATTTTTGCCTTTTTCTTGCAAAAAAAAAAAAAGTATGCACAGTGTTTTTTTTTCAAAAAAAAAACTCACTGGTATTGAGAAATAATCCTGACTAAAATGAACTTTTATTTCCTTTGTTCAATGAGACTTGTACTCTGAAAGCTATTCGATGACTCAGTGTTCCACTTGAACTCTGCAAAAAAGCCCTCCAGTCAGCAGCAAGGACGACTATACTTGGCCTTTACCTGTGATTATGATCATAAACAATTTTGGTTACTGAAACTCTTTTGCAGCACTTGATAATGTAATCATCTGATCAAGAATAAATTAAGTTCCTTTACATGTTTTTAGGTCGCAACTGAATGGAAATTTTCAATTAAAATATCAAAAGAAAATCTTATTTGTCCCTTTAGAGTATGTCTAAGGACCAATAAGAAAATGAAAACAGTAGGATGGAACATGCTACAGTGTATTGCATTATATAATATACTTGACAAACATAGGTGTTTTCTCAGCAATTGCTGCTAATTTCAATGTTTTTTAAATAGAAAATTGCCTTAGCTGACAATAGATAAGTAGAAAAAGGCATTTTCTCCTCTAAGCCTTTCCATCTACATCTAAGGTGGCTTGCAAATATATTTCAACATATGGTGAGTTTACTTTTCTATTTTTCAAGCAGCCTTTTACATTCACTATAGAAGCCTGAAATGCAAAGAAATGTGACTATGTGATTTCAACGGTTGTCTTCGCTTTCTCTGTAGATAATAACATCGTTGTGCTCAGCAGGGTTTGATAATGTGATTCTGAATTCCCAGCAACAAATGAGTGGTTGAAAAATCTTTAGTGATTACAGCATATAATTCTAGAGGAAGCCTCCCATCTAATTAAAAAAATTACATTATAAAGTATAGTCAAGTGCCCAAGGTAGCAAACACAACAGGAAAAAAATAAATCTAGAAATATATCGCGGGTAAAAGGTAATACCAGTGCTGGAGAGATAGTACAGGGGTACTGTGCTTGTTTTGAATGCAACCTACTCTGGTTTGATCCACAGCACTACACTCCGTATGATCCCCTGAACCCTGCCAGGAGTGATCCCTGGGCAAAGAGCCAGGAGTAAGCCATGAGCACTGATGGCTGTGGACACAAACCAAAACAAAACAAGCAAACAAACAAACAAAAAGGAATGCCCCAGCGTGAAAACTAGAGAGAAAATGAGAAATAGAGACATTAAGGTGAGAGTAAAGTGACTAGTTTCCTTTGGAACTCGTGAAAATTTTCCGTTTAGTACAAGTAATAGAAACTGCAGTATACTTGTACTTAATGTATTTGATATAGAAAGTACCCTAACAGCTCTAGTTATGAAGTTATTATTGGTAAATATTTAATAACAGAGTTTATAACATTAAATTAAAATTCTTTGTGGCTAAATAAATGGTGGTTTTTGTTATTAATTAAGGGTCTTTTTTTGTGACTTCTTTTAGTGACATCTTTTTTACAAATGAAACTCTAGACTTTACTCAGATCAAACCAATTTTCCCATTAATGTCTTCCTTTTTGTTTTAAAGGCCAATCCAGAATACTTTTTACTTTAATTGCCTTGTCTCCTGCAAGGTCAGTTACTTCATAGATTATTTCTGAATATGAGCTTTTTTTATGCTCTGTCCATGATTAGTCTGTTTTTATGGATTTGGAGCAAACATTACTACACTTATTTGACCTACCCTTCCTTTTTAGAAAAAATAAAAACATCTCTAAATGTTGCCCTGGAAATCTACCTTCTTTAAGTGAACAAACCAAAAACTGTTCTCCAACTACACCTGAGGCTATTATTACCTAGATCGTATCCCCTTCCTCGAGGTCATATTACCCACTTTGAGAAACACTGGCTTAGAGAATAAATCTCAGAAACATGAGGTGATCTTTTCATCATACCAGGAAAATCATGATTTTAGCAGCATGGCTAATATCCTGCCCGCAAGGCAGAGCCTGGCAAGCTGCCGTGGCGTATTCAATATGCCAAAAACAGTAACAAGTCTCACAATGGAGACATTACTGGTGCCTGCTCCAGCAAATCGATGAACAATGGGATGACAGTGCAGTGCAGTGCAGTTAATATAGTTGATTTGCTTAAGATAGCAATTTTATAAAAATATTTTTCTCTTTTTCATACTCAGTATTCTACAAGGCCAGAATACCCTCAATAGTGCATAGGAGCTGCACACCCTAGAGTGGAGACACTCTCGCTACATGCAATATTTGAAATTCTAAAAAAAGTTATTTTTATCCACAACTTATGTATTTATTTGTTTATTTGTATTAGTAGTTCTGCACTGCAGTGTTGTCTGATTGTGCATTGATTTGCTCGAGCAGGCACCAGTAACGTCTCCATTGTAAGACTTCTTGTTACTGTTTTTGGCATATTGAATACTCCACGGGTAGCTTGCCAGGCTCTGCCGTGTGGGCAGGATACTCTCGGGAACTTGTAATAGTGAGGATTCATTTATTTCATTGTGTTGTAGTACATTATAACATTATTTATATTATAACTGAAATTTTTCCAGCTTTGCAATTTTAGGTTGATTCCTGTATTCTTCTGATGGGTCTTCATACTTTTGTATTTTTAATGCATCTTTACTTTCAAGTACTACAGGGTGCTCCAAGATCATTTTGCATCTAACTGACATAGTTCTTGAGTTAGGAAATTATGTATTTTTTTTTGTAGAATTATTCTTAAAACACAAATATAGGGCCTATAAGTTGTTTATATCTACAATGATCATTGTTTCCAGGCCTTCTCAGCAGACATAACTAGAAAACACATGCAAATATTCTTGCCTGCATATATGTACATATATTTTTGTTTCTACCCTTTTCCAACTTAACCCACACCTAGCCATTTATTTATCAAATTCCAAAATATATTTGAATAAGATTAATAATTAGTAGCACATACCATTGTGAAAAACAAATTAAACTTCTTGACTTTCTTTTTTTTTTCTGCTTTTTGGGTCACACCTGGCGATGCACAGGGGTTACTCCTGGCTCTGCACTCAGGAATTACCCCTGGTGGTGCTCAGGGGACCATATGGGATGCTGGGAATAGAACCCGGGTCGGCCGCGTGCAAGGCAAACGCCCTACCCGCTGTGCTATCGCTCCAGCCCCTTGAGTTTCTTTTTTTTTTAAATTTTTTATTAGTGAATCACCGTGAGGTACAGTTACAAACTTATGAACTTTCATGTTTGCATTTCAATCATACAGTGATCATTTACATCCCTCCACCAGTGCCCATTCTCCTCCACCAATGTTCCCCGTATCCCTACTACCACCCCTACCCTAACCCCCACCACCCCACCCTGCCTCTGTGTCAGGGCATTCCCTTTTGTTCTCTCTCCTGTTGGATGTTGTAGTTTGCAACAGAGGTATTGAGTGACCATCATGTTTGGTCTATAGTCTACTTTCGGCACGCATCTTTCAACCTAAGTGAGTACTCCCAACATCCTCTACTAGGTGTTCCCTTCTCTATCTCAGCTGCCTTTTCCCAGAGCATGTGACGCCAGTTTCCAAGCTGTGGGGCAGACCTCCTGGTTCTTATCTATACTACTCTTGGGTGTCAGTCTCCCATTCTGTTACTTTATATTCCACAGATGAGTGCGATCTTTCTATGTCTGTCTATCTCTTTCTGACTTATTTCACGTAACATGATACTTTCCGTGTTGATCCACTTATATGCAAATTTCATGACTTCATCTTTTCTAACAGCTGCATAGTATTCCATTGTGTAGATGTACCAAAGTTTCGTTAACCCGTCATCTGTTTTTGGGCACTTCGTTTTTTTCCAGATTTTTTCTATTGTAAGTGGTGCTGCAAGTGAACATACAAATGCAGATGTCATTTCTACTGTACCTTTTTGCCTCTCTGGGATATATTCCCAGGAGTGGTATTGCTGGCTCAAATGGAAGCTCAATTTCCTAATTTTTTGCGAATCCTCCATATTGTTTTCCAAAAGGGCTGAACCAGTCAGTATTCCCACCAGCAGTGAAGGAGAGTCCCTTTCTCCCCACATCCATGCCAACACTGGTTG
Source organism: Sorex araneus (assembly GCF_027595985.1). Lineage (NCBI taxonomy): Eukaryota > Metazoa > Chordata > Mammalia > Eulipotyphla > Soricidae > Sorex > Sorex araneus. The sequence continues at coordinate 44,926,977 of NC_073313.1, read as the reverse complement.
CTTTTGTTCTTTTGGATGTGGGCCAGTCTCTGTGGTGTGAGATGATATCTCATAGTTGTTTTGATCTGCATCTCCCTGATGATTAGTGATGTAGAGAATTTTCTCATGTGCCTTTTGTCCATTTAGATTTCTTCTTTGAGAAAGTTTCTGTTCATTTCATCACCCTATTTTTTGATGGGGTTGGATATTTTCTTCTTGTGGAGTTCAACCAATGCCTTGTATATCCTTGACATCAACCCTTGTCGAATGGGTATTGGGTGAATATCCTTTCCCATTTTGTAGACTGTCTTGAAACTACTTGACTTTCAAGTCAGTAAAATTCATTCTTTGTGTTGTACATTTTTATAGGTCTTGAAAAATTGATAAAGATGCATAAATTTTCTATCTATCTATCTATCTATCTATCTATCTATGTTCTCTTTTAAGTCAAACATCCCAACTTCTGGACCTTCTGGTCTTCTGGTTTATTGTTTCCTTAAGACTGACTTCACATGCACGGTAGATGAAACAATAGAGATCTATTCTCATACAATTGTGGAAAATAAATAACCTGAAATTTAATTTTGTTTGGTTTCTTCTAGAGGCTCCAAGGGAGACTCTATTCCATTCTTCTTTTCTGAGCTTCCAGTGACTTTATGCAGCTCTTGATATTTCTTAGTTCATAGCTGCATAACTCTAGAGTCTGAAATGCCTTCAGACAGTATTATTCCCTGTGCGTTTGCATTTACATATCTCAAATCTCTTTTTGTGTATAAAGACATAAGTCTTTGGATATTAAACCCACCCCTAAATTCAGGAAGAACTCAAGATGCTTATCTTAATTGTATATACAAATAGCTTATTTTCAAATAATATCTCATGTTACTGGGCCTGCTTGTGCAAATCTTTGATCAACGGGATGACAGTATATACATACCTCTCAGAAAGCCTGGCAAGCTACAGAGAGTATACTGCCCGCATGTGCAGAGCCTGGCAAGCTACCCATGGCGTATTCGATATGCCAAAAATAGTAACGATAGGTCTCATTCCCCTGACCCTGAAAGAGCCTCCAATCATTGGGAATGACGAGTAAGGAGAGGCTGCTAAAATCTCAGGGCTGAAAGGAATAGAGACATTACTGGTGCCCACTCGAGTAAGTCGACAAACAACGGGATGACAGTGAGTGATATATATCTCATAACTGAGAGACAAAACTTGAATATATATAATATTATTTTATATATGTGGAACATCATTCAGGATGGCTCATTTTATGTGTCACTTTACTGAACTTCAAGGTGCCATTGTTTGGTTAAAATATTATTATGGTGTATATTTGAGAATATTTTTGTATGAAATTATATTTGGATTATGAGACCAAATAAAGTAGTTTGTTTTCCCTAATGTGAGTAGGTCTCATCCAATCAGTTGAAGATCTGAATAGAACAAAAATAATAAATAAAATATCTTCTGCCTGCCTTCATGCTGAGATCTCAAGTTTTTATTTCTTCTTGCCTTCAAACTCCATGTGAAATATTGGTTCATTATGGGTCTTTATTTGCTGGCTGCATATCTTGAGTCATGCTAACCTCATACATGTGAGCTAATTCCTTGAAATTTCGTTGATGTTAAAAAAACAGGGATGAAGAGAAAATAGGGAATAATATGGTAATTTTAATTGCCAACTGTCAATAATTATTTTAAGTAAAAATAGCATAAACATTCCAATTAAAAGACAGAAATTGACAGAGTGGATTTAGAAGTGCACCCAGTCTAGTTATATATTGCTTATAAGAAATTTATTTCAAATTAAATTACATAGGTGTGTTGAGAGAAAATAGATTTAATTGATGTTATCCTGACATAAATTAAAGTATCCAAGTAAGGTGGGTGTGATGTTATGACAAGGCAGGTAGACTTAATAGCAGAAAAAATCATCATAAACAAAGAGGAAGATTTCATAATAATAAAAGGATCAACCACATGGAAGACACAATAATCCTAAATGTACATATTACAAACAGCAATGTATCAACAGAAATGAAGCAGATACTGATATAACTGAGTGGAGACAAACGTATAATTATAGTTGGGTACAAACACCCCATCTGAGAAATTGATAGAAATAATAGACAAAAATTCAGCCAATTTCCAGATGATCTATCTGAACAACACAGGCATTCTATCATAGAATCTAACTGACATATGGAACAGTCTACTCAGCAAGGTAGAGGTTCAGTGTAATTTTTTTCCACCGAATAGACCATATCCTGGACCTAGCTTTTTTTATTTTTTGATTTTATACATTTTCCTTAATATTGATGTGGACTTTTGATTTCAAACCTTTACCAATTTTTATTTAGCACAGTGATTTATAATATTGTTCATAATAGAGTTTCCAGAACACAGTATAGCAGCTCCATACTCACCTTCAGTATTCATGTCAGTCTACCCATGTCTCTAGATCCCCCCACTATCACCATCTCAACACCAATGCAAAGTACCCCTTTTTTGTAGTTATTACAATTTGGGTCAAGTATTTACAATAGTGTTAGAATTTATGATTTGGATGTATGCACCTACCTCAACACCACTAAAGCAGCCAAGTTCCTCCATCAATGTCCATAACATCTTGTGCACCTTATTATTTGCCTCACCATATACTTCCCTCCTTGACATTTTCAATTATTTGGTCTAGTGTTAAAGGTTTGGCATCTTTTGAAAATCCTATGGTATTAAGCTGGAGAATTTAGATTAAATGATTGAATTCCCTTTTACTGATATGATGGATTATGTTGATTGATTTGCGAATGTTAAACCATCCTTGCATCCCCGGGAAGAATTCCACTTGGTCAAAGGATACGAGGAACATTGGTGGTGGAGAATGGGCACCGGTAGAGGAATGGGTACTCAATCATTGTGTGACTGATATGTAATCATGGAAGTTTATAAGTCTGTAACTGTGATTCCTTAAAAAAAAACCTGTGCAATGAGTGAATTCTCAGAATCATACAATGACACAAGAGGAAGTAGGAAACCTAAATAAAGAATTATGACTATGAAAAATTTAAATTGTAATGACAAAACCTCCACCAGAACAAAAACTTAGGTCCAAATGGGTTCATGAGTGAGTTATACCAAACCTTCAATGAAGAATCACTGTCTATACTCCTCAAACTCCTCCAAAATTTCAAAGAAACAGGAATCCTTCCTAATAGCTTCTCTGAAGTCAACATTATACCAATTCCAAAAGTAGACAGTGATATTAAAAAATAAAGAAAATTATAGATCAATATTCTTAATCCACAGAAATTCTGAAAAAATGTTGTGGTATATTTACAAGTGAATTACTATGCAGTCATAAGAAAACAAAATCATGGTCATTTGCAACAAGTTGGATAGAACAAAGGATATCATGTTAAATGAAGTAAGTCAGAAAGAGGGGACAAATACCAGATGAACTCATTAATCTGTGTCATATAGAAAAAAAAGACAAGGGAATGGAAGCTTTCAAGTGATTAAAACCATTGGAACTGAGCTGAAAATGTCAAGTAAGTGGCAACAAGATATACCATGTTCTTGAAGTAAGTGGGAGAGTAAGTGGTGGAGCAAAATTCTATAAAGTTAAAAATAGAAAAGAAATAGAGAAAGTCATTTAAGCAAAAGCTTGTTTCTTTTAAGAGTCAATAAAACTGATTATATTTTTGGAACATTGTCAATAATAAAAAGAGAGATGAGATTAATTCTCAAAATTAGAATGAGACATGTGATAACATTAAATATATTTCAGCCATTAAAAAGATAAATGAGGAATATTTATTTTTAAGAAATAGGTGACATTTTGAAAATCACAAGGTACCAAATTCAATTAAGATGAAATAGATAATCTGAACCAAAACATAAAGCATACAATTGAAAAGAAAAAAATGTCATGATGATGACATGACTGCCTATGTAGAAATCCTAGTAAATCTATCTCAAAAATTCTTACAACTAACAAATGAGTTTGCCAAGATTTAAGAACATAAGATCAACACACAAATATCAGTGGTATTACTATATTATAAATAATGAATGTGACAAAACTGAAATTAAGAACATAATAACTTACAAAAATTAAATTAGCAAATTAAATTAACAGCAAAAAATTAAATTCTTAATGATGAATTTAACAATACTGAATTTGCACACTAGAATTTAAAATGTCCTAGAAGAAATCAACTAAGATCTAAGCAGAAGAGATGCACCATGTTCTTGAAATGAATGTCTCAATATACTATATATGTTAACTCTGGGAAACAGAGATGAGCTCAACAGGCTGATGGCTTTCTTTGCTTTAAGTAGGCCTGGATCTGATCTCAGGCACCACATAGTCCCCTGAGCACAGAATTTAGAGTAACCTCTGAGAACTACCAGCTGTGGCCCCCCAAAATAAAACAAAAATATTAATTCTGCCTAAACTCATATACTTTTATAATTTTTGTCAAAATCTAGCTTGTTACATACAACACAAGCTTATCCTAAAGTTTGTATATAATATTTAATCTCTAGAATAGCTAAAAGAAGTTTGGCAAGGTGCTGGAGCAATAGTATAGCAGGTAGGTTATGGCCCTTTCCTTGCATGTGGTCAACCTGGGCTCAATCCCCAGCACCTCATATGGTCTCCTGAGCCTACCAGAAGTGATTTCTAAGCCCAGAGCCAGGAGTCAGCCTGGCTTAGCATCACTGTGTATGGCCCAACAACAAAAAAGAGGAAAAAAATAATTCGACAAAGAATAATAAATGTGCACAATTGAAGAGACATGGGACAAAAAACAACCTTGTACATGAGTTTAAATCTCACATTTTATGCAAAATTCACTCAAATTGGATTATGTGGTTAAATAGAGAATGTGAAAATAGAGAATGTGAAAATATGAAAATTTTAGGGAAAAATAGATCAAACTTTATTACTCTGAGGCTAGAATGAGTCCTTATACTTCATGATTAATATGAGGAAAAATTGAAAATTATACCTCATCAAAGTAAAAAGCTTTTGCTTCATGAAAGTTAATGTAAAGAGAATGAAAAGGCAAGTTAGAGACTAGGAAAACATATTTGGAAAACATAAATATAATAAAGAAATAGTATCTAGAATACATAAAGAACTCAAATATCAACAGTCAATAACAGCCAAAAAGTTCAATTAGTAAATGGGCAAAAGGTCTGAAGAAAAGACATCTCATCACACAGAATATATGCAAGAGGAAAGTGAATGCATAAAAGGATGTTCTACCTCGTGATCTATTAAAGCAACTCAACAACAAATTATCCAGGTGAACATTAATATTTTAATTTTATTATCACTTCCATCTACCAGAATGCCTGTAATTAAAAATAGAAACCATTTCAAATCCTGGCAAATATTTAAATGTATTACTCTTTTATTACTGGTGAGAGTGTGAAAGGTTACAATCACTCCTCAAAACTGGCAGTTTCTTATAAAATGAAATATGCAATTAATATGAGACAAGAGTTTCCCTGTGGGCATTTATCCCAGAGAAGAAAACAGTATCTGTACACAAAATCTGTATGTAAATGTCATCTCAACTTTAATCATCATAATACACAAAATGTGGAATCACCTATCTTCCAACCAGTGAGTCAACAATCCTTATAAAACAAAATACCACAGTCCCTTGCTCAATAATAAAAAGAAACCAACTTCATACACTCAACAATTTGCATGAAACTACAGAGAATTGAGAGTCTCATGAGTAATAAAAGGCAATAATAAAATATTATGTATGGCATACTATCATTTATGTGACACTTTTGAAATGATGGTTATGAAAATAGTGAACAGCTTAGTGTCAGTGAAGGTTTAAGTATCAGATGAGGAGTAGCAACAGAAGAAAGATTGCTCCAGTTTTCTAGAAATATTAGATATTCTGGTGATGGAACCACTTCATACATATCTAGACATTGATAATACACGAACATAACAAAAATGATTAAATTCTTTAGAATTGATTAAGTTTTCAACACATGTACAAATAAATACAATTAAAATTGGGAAATCCAAGTAAAATTGATATAATGTTATTGCCAAGATTATTGTGATACTTGTGATAGTTATGTAACATCATGATTCTCAGGAACCTGAGAACATCTGACACTACATGCATTTCCAAGGCATCGACTCTGATTTTGCCCAGTTCACTAAAAACTAGGCAAAATCAGTAGGTTATGCCAGGGGTCTGGATCCAGGAGAACAGCGTAAAGGAGGCCAACCAACTGTAGAAGGATCTGATCTATTTTATTTCTCCCGCACAGAGTGTTGGGGATTACGTGGTGCTTCTCATCCCCTTTACAGACGTTGGCGTACTTAGAGCTCAGTTTTAGGACTGTCCCTGCTCTCTTAGGAGTCAGGGCAATTCCTCTACTTTTTGAGACTTTGAGCTCATCTAGATCGGTGCTCTTTCCCCTGGCTCCTCAGAGCATCATGGCCTTAATAATAGCAGCGACCCAAGGCCACCTTCGGCTGTCAGTCCTCTCTCACATCTGGGTCCTTCTATTCTCCCTTGGCTTTCTGGTGCTCTTCTTAGTATCACAGGTGGCTGCTAATGTGACAGTTCTAGCTAGGAGAACCAGAGCCAAGTTGTGACAGCCTCTCCCAGGGTCTTTGAGGGCTCACTTTATGGAAGGGAACAAAGCTGGCACAATGCCAAGGTCATTTCCTTCCAGTAAACCTGCAAGTAGTACCCCAAGAACTGCTGTTTGCCCTGTGATGATGAAAACTTGGCCAGAAGAAGTAATGTTAGAAAACTGAAATGTTTCCCGTTAGATTGGCAGTTGCTTAGAATGGTATTCATCATTATTGTTGTGACTTTAGACTAAAGTATGTTGAATATACTTCCACTCAAGTATGTTCAATACACTTTTGTACAATTACATTGAGCACGTGAACACTGCCAAGATGTATGGCTGCAAGAATTTTCTAAGTATAAGTATCAAGGATAGATGACAATATTGTATGAATCATCTAATAATAAAGTAGCTCTTCAAACACTTAATAAAACTGAATGTACTTTGCTATCAAACAAAATTAATAAAATCCTTTTCAAATAAAGAAGCACATGCATTTTATTGGTTTGTTTTTGGGCCACACCTAGAGGGCTTACTCTGGGCTGTGTGCTCAGGGATCACTCCTGGTAGAAAAAGCACACCTTTTAAATTGATAACAATAGATGATCAGAATATTAGAGCCTCATGATAAAACATTAATTAACAACTGCTGAAATTGCCACTGCCATTTGTCCTTGGAAATGGAAAATTGAGTATGGTCTATTTAATTATGAAGCCATATGAAGAAAGAAAAATAAAACCTTCTGTGACTTACTTTGCTTTTCTCCTTCAAATTCTTTACAGTTAATACAAACTATGAACTCAAGGAAATAGATGCAAGTATTGTTTAGCTCAGGTGAAAGGTGAAACTTTAACTCTGATCTTCAGTACAAATTAAAATTAAAATTGCAAAAGCGTTATTGCATTTTACTTTCTTCTCTGAGCTTTCTCTTATTCTTACTGAGATTTACAGAGACTCATAAAGCAAACTGAATATAGGTGACACCTTAATGTATATATATGTACAGAGATAGAGTAACTCAGGAAAGGCGAACATTTTAAGATTCAAATTTAATCTGTGCCTGCTGTAAAATTGGGATGTGGGGCAGGGAGCAGGAATTTAAGAGACAGTATGTAAAATCACACACAAGGATGGTATCACTGTATCACTGTCATCCCGTTGTGCATCAATTTATTTGTGCGGGTGCCAGTAACATCTCCATTCATCCCAGCCCTGAGATTTTAGCAGCCTCTCTTTACTCATCTTTCCCAACGATTAGAGGCTTCTTTTAGGGTCAGGGGAATGAGATCTGTTATTGTTACTGTTTTTGGCATATTGAATATGCCACGAGGAGCTTGCTAGGCTCTGCCGTCAGGCAGTATACTCTTAGTATCTTGACGGGCTCTCTGAGAGGCATGTATATTTATTTCCCTCTATGATGATGTGTCTCAGCCGCGGTCCAGTAATATGTTCACTCATGTGTGAGGCTCGGCCCAAGCATTTAGAAGCAACTTGGAGCGTGGTGGCGGTTGGGTTGCTGAGGTCGGCTGCCGGGGCTGGGACCCTTGGGGCGGGGAGGGCTCTCACCTTCCCTCTGGGGCACCCAACGTGAAAACAGCCTGGAGTGGAGTCCGGTGGCATCATTATGAAGGCCTCATTTTATGCTCCCTTCCTGGAGAAGCAGCAGTGAGTTCTGGAGGATGGCCGATGAGGAGATTATCTGGCGCTGGTAGGAGATGGCTTATGGGTGTGACCCTTGGGTCGCCGGAGACTGGGGGAATCAGGCAAAAGATCTCTGCTCCCGGGTCCCACTGAGCCCAAAGTCCAAGATAACAAAGTTCTGCATTACCTGGGTTCTGTGGGACTTTGCTCATGCGTGAGGCTCAGCCAGAGCATGTGGAAAGCAGCCTAGAGCGTGGCAGCGATTGGGTAGTGGAGGTCGCTGCCAGGGCTGGGACCATAGGAGGGAGGAGGCCTCTCGCCCGCCCCCTTCTGGGGCACCCCGAGTGAAAAACAGCCTGGCGGAGTCCGGTGGCATGGTTATGGGGGCCTCATTTTATGACGTACTCACAAGGGATGTTACTTGAATTGAATAGTGTAGCAATTTGGTGGGCAGTTGATCCAGACCTGGTGGTGCTCAGGAGCTATTCCTGGATATATGCTCATAAGTAATCCCTGGGGATGCTCAGGGGACCACATGCGATTCTGTGTTTGAAACAGGGTCAGTCTCATAGAAGACAAACACCTTACTCCCTTATTATCTCTTTGTCCCCAGCTGTAATTTTTTTTATCTGTCCCTTCATTCTCATTGCAAGAGTTGTGGATTTTGTTATGTTCTAGATCTAGTCACAGATAAGAATTTGCATATTTGGCTAACACTGAGCCTATTATTTTATTAAAAAAATAGTCCTACATAATAATAGGGGAATAATTATTGATTAGAATAGACAGTAGAAGTCATTTTTGTGCTAGTTCCCAAAGAGTAACCCCAATGTATATGCAAGATATAAAATAGACATAATAACCTATTCAATACTTCTTAGTCAGAGATTAGCATTTTAGGGGAAACAGAGAAATTTGGGTGTTTATACTATTGCACAAGCGCACTCTATATACAGAGGGTCTTCATCTCATTGTGGAAGAGTCAGATATGATTTCAAAAAACCTGTGTGAGGAGATAAAGGCAAGGACATTTCTGGACAGGTTCCAACTAAATCAGTTTAATTGCTTTGTTTATGGAATAAATTTCAGCTATGTAGAAATTGTTGAACCTGAATCAAGCAGATATTTTAATGAGCTTTTTCTTTGCTATTTGATCTTAAATAACATAAAATGTATCACAAAGGTGGGCTGTGTGGGTAGCTCTTATTCAAGGACTATCAGAACATAGCAGAAACAAATAATTAAGAAAGCATGGAAAATGAATTCATTTTATATTTCTCGCTAAGTTTCAGAGTAATTTTTAAGATTTAGTGATAAGATAGTGATTTTGGATCTAAATTGTTGTTTATCTCATCAAATTTATAGACATGAAAGATAGTACAGTGTGTGGGTGTGTGCTTTCCACGTTGCTGAAACGTGATTGAACCCTGGCATCTCATATGGTTCCTGGAACCTGCTAGGAGTAATCTTTGAGTGCACAATTAAGCGTAAGCCCTGAGCACCACAAGGTGAGCCCCCCCCCAAACAGAAAACAAGTCAAAAACCCAACAAAATAAAACAGTGAAATTTAATCGTATTACACACCTTTTACAATATCAAGATTTATAAAGACATCTTTTTTCCACAGTTAATAAACTTGTAATTTTGTTAGATTTTTTTAATTTAAGCAAAAGAACTATAAAAATTGCAAATTTAATACCAGAAACTAATGCAAACTATTAAAATGCTCTTCAATGACCAAAAATTTTTGCGATCTAGTTCTTACTTTCATTACAGGACTTTTTTTCTTAGTAAAAGATCGATAGCAGTCCCCTTAATCATTTTGAGATCAATATTAAATAACCAAGGCAGCTCTTAAAAAGGTGATTTAGCAATAAATTTTCACCTATACTAGAATTGGAATAGTTAATTATGTTCAAGTGTCAGCATTCTTCCTCACTATGTTTTATGACATTAAACCATTATTATTTAACACTTTGTACTGCTATAGGACAAAGTAACAAATATCTCTCACAGATCTTAGAAAGCCAAAGGGGAGATATTATTTTTTTGGTAAATACACATATGAGAAACTTAATGCTGTAATTAAAGAAGAGCTAAGTTATTTGGGAGAAGATTTATCTCATCAATAATTCATTCTTTCACTATATATAGCTGCAAAAATCTGTGAAACCAGGCCATAGCCCTGGCAGTGACTGTGCTACCGAGAGTAACAAAAGAGAAACATGAAGTGCTGTATTCTTTAACTGTGAGAAAAAAATTTAAAAAAATAAACTACATATAGAATTTGATCCCTATTTCAAGAAGACTAGGAATGTATAAATAATTATTTAGCGACAGCATTCCAGCTGGTAGGGCGTTTGTCTTGCATGTGGCCAACCCGGGTTCGATTCCTCCATCCCTCTTGGAGAGCCTAGCAAGCCACTGAGAGTATCCCACCAGCACAGCAGAGACTGGCAAGCTACCCGTGGCATATTCGATATGCCAAAAACAGTAACAACAATTCTTACAATGGAGACGTTACTGGTGGCTGCTTGAAGAAATCGATGAACAACGGGAGACAGTGCTACAGTGCTACAGTTGCGATTTACAGTATTTGGACCGTAAACAATCAGAAGTTCAACCAAATTTATGCATTCTCTTTTATGGTATTTTTTTTCTAAAAAATTGGATACAAACTGCATGATTAAACCTAAAGTATGTGTCTGTTAAGGACACAGGTTTGGAGATGGTAGAGAATTTGGGGTCATTGATGGAGGGATGCTATCTCACGGTGTCTAAAAAATTGAAAATTAAAAATAAATTATTTAACAAGTTATTTACTGTCTATCATAATAAAATGCAAGTTTGACGAAAATACAAGAACATCATCCATGTATAGGTTTCATTGATGTCCTTATTGCCTGTGCCTAGAACTGTGCCTGACACATAGAGAACACTTTAATATCTGCTGAATAACCAGAAAAATTTAATACACTAGTCACTAATTTAGTAAAAAAATATAATTGAGATAGTATTAATAGTTCTTAAAAGTACATTTTAAAAGTTTTTAAAAGTACATTTAAAACTTTCAGCAAATGATGAAGAATCATAAACTCCATATCGCAGTTGCCCTCTCAGTTATTGCTGCAATATAAAGGTATATTTTGTAATCACTCAGATGTGGAAACAGGACCTTGAGCCTTTAGACTACCCAGAGTAACAACATACCTTTCATTCAGAAACAGGAGCTGGGAAATGGTTCCCTGTGATTTGGAAAATTGTGCACGTTTCATGAAATTATTCACCCAGAAACATTCAAGAATCACTACCACTCTCTCCATTTGCCCCCCTCAGCCTCAATTAAAGCAGATCCTGAAATACTTTATTTGGTAGGTAAGCCAAGGCTGCAATAACTGAAGAGGAAAGTGAGACAAAGGATGAAAAAAATCAATAGATTAAAAAACAAGTTTACTGCAGTAGGTAATTGGAACTCAATCCTTTTGGGAATTCTCTGGATAATTCATATGATATACATTCCAGAATATCCTCATTAAGGGGGGGTGAAATTGGGACATTTCTTTACCAACTTAGATTCCCTATTGGTTGAGGGTTGTTTTAAACTTTCTGTCTTTCTCTCTTGCTTCCCAGTATACCAACATAAGTTCCTGCAGTGCCAGAGAAACAGAAAGCCTCAGTCCCTTGCTGGTGAAACCATGGTCAGGAGTGACTGCAGGTGAACTCAGAGGTGAGATGAAGGGATTCAGGGCAGGGCAACAAGAGCATCTATTCCACAGCATTACCTGTGTCTTATGCGATAGCATTTACAAAGCTCCTCATAAAAATTACAAATGAACCTCTACAAAAGCTTTGTGAGGTCATAATTATTTCTAACATCTCTTATTTTAGATGGCAACCCTTCAAGAAAGATAAGATGGTTGGCTTCTAAATAAGCAATGATACTAGTCAGTACTTGATGTGCCAACCAACCTCATAATTTGTTTCAATGTTAGTGTCTACCTTTTGCAGCAAAGACAGAGAGCAGTGCCTATACTTAAGTCGGATCCATCAAGAAAGTAAACTAGGAATGGTGCTGTCCTGGCTGAGAACAGCATATTTAGATAGAGCCTGGATAGTGGCTTGTCCAGTGAGGGATACTGAAATCATTTAACTTTTCAAACAAAAATAAATGAATTTACGCCCTCGGCCCAGATGAGATCCAGAGCAGCCGTGCACGACACGGCCCCTCTGCTCCTTAAAGAGTGTGATCCGGGAGGTTCTACTAACCAATTTTGGCACCCAGACATTTATAGAAATGCATCTAGACTGTAAACTGAGCTAAAACAACAGAAATCCAAAGTCAGACCAAAGTTCTTATAATCTTCATTCTCAGACATGGAAAACAAACTATCAAATGATGCCTTTTCAGCAGGTTTGATAGTTGGGGGAAAATTCCAAATAATAATAGTGAGTTCTCTGTTAAAATAGTGAATGTATCCAAAGTATAGAGAGAATAAAGTAAAGATCATTGGCCACTCAGTTGCGGGGGGTGGGGGGGTGGGAGGGGGGTATATTTGGGTTCTTGGTGAGGTTACAGGGGCACTGGTGAAGGGATGGGGGTTTGATCATTATATGACTGAGACTTAAACCTTAAAGCTTTGTAACTTTTGTCATGGTGATTCAATAAAATAAAATTTAAAAAAAAGAAAAAATAAATGAATTTTTTGGGGAAAGATTTATTGAATAGAAATAATGTAATTAGCCAAACTGTTTAGCAAGACCAAAGAAGTGTTAACAGATTTCAGTGTTTCTTAGAAAGAAATGTGTATTTGTAGTCTCTCTTTTTTCAATCATCCAAAAACTTCCATAAGATAAGTATAAGTTATTAGTATTTGTTTAGCTATATCTACATTTTATTTGTAAGGGGATGAATTAACCTTTGATTTAGGTGAGGTTAATTATAGTCTGTTTTAGTCTGTGGAGTATAACAGCTGTTATTTTCTAAAAACAAATTCAGTAATACATCATTTATTTTTGAAAGCTCCAGGAATCCTGTGCCACATAGGTAAAATTTTCACAGATTTTGACTCTAATTTTCATAGGTGATGTTCTCCTAAAAGAAAATTTTAGCATTGAAGAAAATGACTTGTTGTTTGTAAAATATAATTTGACCACAGAGACTGTTTTCTCTACAGTATCTTCAAGATTGTATTACTCATTTTAGTATCATTTTAGTATTAAATAAAGTCTATCAATACTAGCAAATGTACAGAAATCTTTTTAGCTATAACAATCCTCTTGTTGACTTCTTTGGGGTACACTTGGGTATTATAATCATTCAGGCGGAAGTCTTGGCAAAATGGTCTTGTGCTTCATAAGATGATACAGTATGCTAGAGCACATTGGTACCTTGAATATTCAAGGGCTGATTAATTCCTTTTACACCAGCTGCTCCTCTTGCTTCTCCTTCCTATTCTTATTATTACATTAATCAGGCAAAGCAGCCAAGTAAACACAAAACAGAAAATGTCATTTCATTTTATGTTCGATTTCTTGTTCATTATAAAATGACTAATGTCTTTTATAAAGAGTGACTTAGCATTTTGACCCTTTCTTTTTCGAAATAGGATGAATTAATACACAGGGAAACGTAACAATCTCTTTTCCTTCTCTCAGAAAAAGTAATTAACAAATAGGAACTCTCACATGTTTTTTCCATTATCCTTTGTATAAATATATGTGTGTATTTGAAAATCAAAAATAGTCTTTGGGGGGTGGGGCTGGAGCAATAGCACAGCAGATAGCCCATTTGCTATGGCTGACCCAGGTTCAGTTCCCAGCATCCCATATGGTCCCCTGAGCACTGCCAGGAGTAATTCCTGAATGCAGAGCCAGGAGTAACCCCTGTGCATCACTGGGTGTGACCCAAAAAGAAAAAAATAGTCTTTTGTTCAGATCAGATCAGGGTTGATTAAAAAACACCATATAGAGTCTCATGTGGTTGATAGAAAGTTTACATAAATAGTGAGGAGGGGAGAAGGCACCAAATAATAAGGGTGTGTGTGGGAAACCTGCCACAGGCATGCTCTGAGTCTTATTCTGTGGTGTGAATCCCATCCTCATCGCCAATTGTAGGGCTCCAAAGCTGTCTGGGGTGAAGGGGTGTCTGTGAGGTTAATGGGTTCTGCCCTCTCCTTACCACTTAGAGAGTACCTGGGCTAATCCAGAGTCTGGGTGCAGGAGTGAAGGCAGCCAAAGGAAGAGACCAGCCATGGGGTTTTGGGGGAGCAGGAAATTTGATATTACTTGGAGCCACACACACACACTGCAGCTGTCTTCCTGACGAATGCTCTTTCTAGCAGTTTCAAGGTTTCCTCATGCTTTCAGGGGCCAGAACAGTGGTAATATTAGTTAACAGCAACCAGGGAGATTCTTCCACTCACTTAGGTTCTCCTGGTTTATCTCAGTGGGCTCCTGGCAGCCTCTTCCTGGTAGCAGTAACCTTGGTATCTCTCTGCTACAACACTGTTCCCACACTGTCTCTCTCATAGTTGCCCATAGTTTTGACTCTCCTGTTTTGCCGCCTTTACTCTGTGGCGCCCAGAGTGATCTCTCTCCTGCAGTCGGCTCTTTGAACTTATCTCATCAGGCAGAGCCAACAACAGCATTACAGCACCCCTTAGCTATCTACCCCCCTAGCTAGCTTACTGATGGGGCATCCTTCGCAGTTCGGAAACAAAGTTGAAACAAAGCCTTTCTGCCAACCTAAAGCTTAGTCACCTATGAAAACAAGGAGGCACTCGAGGCATCCTCCTCAAGGCTCCGTTTTTTTGTTGCCTAAGCCAAGGACTCGTTCTCATCCTGGGCCCCCAAATGTGACATCAGGCACAAAGCCCCTTTTAGGACAAAGCTGAACTGTGCTTAGTGTGGGAGAAAAAGCCCACACTAGAAGGTTCATAGGGTGAAAGAAGTATTTAATCATTTTCAGGGTAGAAAAAAGCCTGCTTCATATTTAAATATAAAATAAAATAAGAGAATAAGTCACAGTTTCCTGCTTTCATCCATTTCAATGTTATTTATTTTTCGTCGATGATGGTATATTCACTGCTGCATTCATTCATTCTGAAGATTTCCTTTTGCACTTCCTTTATCATTTAAAATTTTTAATTTAAATATAGTGTGAATGCAATGTGTATGCCATAATGTACATTTCAATATTTTTTTTTTACCAATTTGAGCACACCTGCTATTTAAGCCCAGATAATGAAAATAGAGTATTATCTTTAGAAACCTTCAAAGGACGGGAAATATTCCCTCCAGTCACTACCCTAAAGGGTACTCTTTTTCCTACCTTCATAGATTAGTTAGATCTGATTTTTAACTTTGTACAAATGTAATAATACAATATGTGCTCATTTTTGTCTGGAGTCTTTCACTCATTAATTTGTGAAAATCATCTGTAATTTTAATACAGATAAACACATTTACTTGTTGAAGAACAATTGAAGTTCTTCTTATTAATTTAATTTTTTATTGAATCACTATGAAATATAGTTACAAAGCGATGACTGAATTTCACACAATGATCAAACACCCATTCCTTCACCAGTGTGCATTTTCCACCACCAACATCCCCCATATCCCTCCTGCCACCCCACCCTATCCCACCTCCTACCTCTGTGGCAGGCACCTATTTTCTTACTCTCTCTATTTGGGTTCTCCTGGTTTATCATGATTGGGGGCATCATGATTTGCAATACAGATGAACAGTTCTTTTTTTTTGTATGGGGAAATTACAGATGTCTTGCGTAAGTCTTTTGACATACAAAATACATGTATGCTTGTCCTTTGTGCATAAGGTCCTAAGTGCACTTATCGGGTTTTCTTGAGTATGAAAAAGTAGTTCTTCAGTAGGTATTGCCAAAGAGTTTTTCAAAATAGTTGTATAAATTTGCATTCATAAAAACATTTTATTTTTGTCATTTGCTATTGATTAGGGACTGGAGCGATAGCACAGTGGGTGGGCCATTTGCCTTTCATGTGGCCGACCCAGGTTCGATTCCTCTGTCCCTCTTGGAGAGCCCGGCAAGCTACCAAGAGTATGCCGCCCACACGGCAGAGCCTGGCAAGCTACTCATGGTGTATTCGATATGCCAAAAACGTTAACGAGTCTCACAATGGAGACGTTACTAGTGCCCACATGAGCAAATGGATAAACAATGGGATGACAGTGCTACAGTGCTACAGTGCTATTGATTAGAATCTAGAAGCATTAACAAAATGTCCAAATAATGGTTCTGAGGGGATAATTTGGAGGTTGGAGAAAGTAAAGTGCAGAATAAAAGGAAGGGACCTTTGTTATTTTCACTGCAAAGATTTGTTCTTAAAAATATAAAGAATGAAGGAACTGAAATTCACATATATGAGAGAATTTAAATCTTCTGGGAGAGAACTATTGCCAAAGAGAAGTCGATTCTCTGACAAGTTTTTGTCAGTGGTGGGATTTGGAGGACATCATGACATTTTTCAAATCCAAATTTATGTCCTCATTCAACCATACTATCTACCCTGGGGAAGTGGAAAAGTAAATAAGCTTTCTCCTGATTTATTTGTTTTTATGGTATTGAGGTATTTTAAAATAGTTTTGGTAGCTACATGTCTGAGTACCATGTCCCGTGGTAATGGTGGGTGGAGGACAGTCCCTGGTGCAGATAGACTTCCCCGGCTGAGAGATGGGGAACAAATTGCATAGATTGCCAGACAATAATCAACAACCTTTATTCCCAATTCCACAGACTAGATATAGGGGAAAGGAACTGGTAGAGACTGGGGGTGCGTGGAGGCAGTGATAGACTGGGAAACAATTCAGGGGAAGTGCAGCACAGAGGAGAAGTTTAACACAAGCAGGGGGAACTATAAGTATCCTTGGGGAGTTGAGCCTTGGAAGCACTACAATGGGTGAAACAAAAGGGTGATAGGTAGCTCAATTAACATAACCTCCTAGCAAGAGGATTACACTTGAGCTAAGCTGAAATGCTCATAATAGAGGAGCAATGATTACAAATTATGGGGGGAGGCACCCCTTTTTCTACTGTCCTCTGCTTCTGAGACAGTGTCTCCGAAAGTCTCTCACCTCAAGGAGTAACCCTGGGTGTACAATCAACAGGGCAGTATAGCCCAGATGGCTCGTGAGCAGTGCCAACCAACAACTACATAGAAAGTTTAAGATCCCAAAGAGTTACCAATAAGTTGTTCTCTTCCACTTGTCTTGAATAATCTCAAATCTTTTATACTTTAGAGACTCAAGAACTTCCTGACCTCATGCCCAATAAAGTCATGGTAGGATATTATGGTCCTAGACAGAAGTGAATGGTCACTTCAGATACAAGGTCAGTTCTAAAGGATCCTCATTAACCCATAAATTAGTTAAAAGGAAGCCAGAGCCCAGAGAAAGAATTATCAGATATCCTGTTTCTTAATAACTTAGTTTCTAACTTAGTTTCTATGTTGACTTGTTAGGTATGCTCATTAAAGAGAAAAAGGCCATCTTTACAGCTCAGGTTTCTCATTAATTAATGTAGATTTGGTGCCACACAGATTGTTTCTCAGGATTTACTCTTGGCTCTTTGCTCATTTATCTCCTGGTAGGCTTGTGAACCATATGGAGTGCCAGGAATCAAACATGGGTCATCCACATGCAAGGCAAGAGCTCTACTTGCTGTACTATTGCTCTGGCCTCTCATTATTTTATTAATTAGCTATACTATAATTAATGCCTTTAATGCTATTTATACAACAGACATGGTATGAGACACTGAGGATAAAGTAATAACCCATTACATTTGTATCTGTTGAACTTACAGTTTATGAGGAATCTAAGCAATGTGACTGGAAACTATGTCACATTGGCTCAGTGATATTTTGGCATTCAGGATTATTGCACTACACTGAATCCTCAAAATTAAAAAAAAAGTTCTAGATAGAAATGTTGTAGAAAGGGGCCCCAGAACAATGTGGTAAATTGGTAAATGTGAAAATGAATGGGCTAAAGAAAAACAGACAGGCCTGTGATTAGCTCCCCTAGTAATACGAATAATATTTATTTGTTAAGACATGATCCACGGGGGTATAATACCACCAGCAGGTCAACCTGTACCTGCCGGGCGAGTGCATCAGCAGCCTGATGGTACCTTCAGGCTTCCTGATACCCCAAAATTGCCACTGTGCCTTTAGCCTGATCCCAATAACCTGGGACCAAATTTACCAAGAATTAATTACCAAGGTCAAAAGTTAGGTATGTGAGAGCCATGCCCACAAACCACCTCCGGCTCCTGTATATAAACTCACTTATCAGGTTTATTTCAGAGACCCATAAATAAATCTCAGAATAGATCAAAATTTGCAATTAATCTTGGACCCGCACATGGCTGAACAGACCAGAGTAAATTGGAGTGCAGTGGGTTAGCCTGGTGCCTGTCCAAGCAGAGACCCCAGCAGCTGCTTGCTTCCACAATCCAAAATCGTCATCTTACCCCCGGCCTGACTCCACTGTTTCAGGACAGACATCACCAAGATATAATCTGAAAGTTCAGTGTGTGGGTTTTGTAACTGAAATTTCCAGGCTTTCTCAGAGTTGGAATGTGCTACGTTCCCCCACTTCCCAATACTCCTGGAAGCACTGGCAGTCACCCCATGAACCAACTCCAGCACCACCATGTAAACTCTACTACTGGATTTGCTTCAGAGACCCATAAATAAATCTCTATAGAGACCAAATCAGCAGTTAATCTTGGACCCATGCAAAATTGAACAGATCATGGTAAATTGGAGGGGGAGGGGGCAAGCGGGTCAGCTTTGTGCCCTCTAAGCAGAGCCCCTGGCAGCTGCTTCCTCCCACAATCCAAAATCCCTGCCACACATCCTGCCTGCCTCCACCATCTCAGGACGGACCTCACTGAAACGTAATCTGTTGAAAATTCGGGCCTGTGGGTTTTATTATTGAATTCTTCAAGCTTTCTCAGGATAGGAATGGGCTATCTCTCCCCACCTCCCTATACATCTGGAAGCATTGACAGTCACATCCACATCCCAAAGCTGCCACCCAGTTAAAAAGCTACTCCAGGCTTACCTTTCCGATAAAAATACTGAACGTCCTGAACAAACATGAAGACCTCTTAGTACCTGTATTGCAAACCATAATGCACAAAAGGAAAAGGAGAGAGAAAGAAGGAAAGTGCCTCCCATAGAGGGAGGCTGGAGATGGGGTGTGGAGTGTGGGGGGATTATGGGATGATAACAGGGCACATTATTGGTGGGAAATGTACACTGGTACATTGGAGGGATGGGTGCTGGATCATTGTATAACTGAAACCCAACTATGAACAGCTTTGTAATGGCCTATTTTCAATTGAATATCTCATGAATATTCAATTAAAAATTTTTTTGAAAAGACATGATCCAGTTATTCAGTGGCCTGATATTAAATACATAATCTCATCTTTCTTGGTTTTGTCCTTCTCTGTAAATTGACATCATTGCCTTTTGTAATTTACTTTACGTATCAGCAGATGTAGTTTAACTCGAAGCACTTTTAACAGTAAAGTTTGGTGCAATGAGAAAGATATTACTACTGTGACAGATGTCAATGCAAAATGATTAGTTTTGAATCATTTATAGTATTCACAATATATTTATTAAAGTGGAAAATAAACTTTTAAAAACTTGTCTTGCTGTTACTGTTATTATTTGCTAATTCTATATAATTTTAATACATTTTAGGCTTAGGAGAATTGCAAAAAAGTGGGTAGTTGACAGATTTTTAAATGGCTACTGAATTCTACTTATATGGATATTTTAGTTCACATATATATTAGTTTAATAACAGTGATATTTGGGGATTTTATGCATTTTCAAAAACAAATTAACATTTCATTTATATTGAATGTTCTATGTTTGAATAGGCTTTTTTACATTCACAGATATTTTAATTATAATGTTTTACTTATTAATGTAGTCACTTACGCAATGTCTATAATATACCATGTTCTAGTATAAAGCTAATATTCCCTTCCTTATTATAAAACACATGTGATATTTGTATAGGCTGGTTCAGATTTCCCCTTTCAATTTTCTTAATCTTCTTCACTTTTACTAAATTTCTTATTTGTAGGATTTACTTATTTCATGTAAACTCTAAAATGCATTAACACAGAAGTATTCATATTATTTAAATATTATAGTCCTAAAAAGATTTAATTAAAAACATTATTTGATTTATTGTTTTGTGGAATTCCTGGAAGTTAGCTCTATTCATGTATATGTGTGTAGGTACCACCACCTCTACACGCACAAGTGAAAACTCTCCTACATATGCTAGATGTGAGGAGGGAAAAAGAATATAGTAAGAGCAACAAATAGTCAAAATCATTGGAACTGAAAATTGTGCCTCTTGAACTGAGCTTATTTGGGGAAAAGGAGTTGGAAGGGTTCTTTGGGACACTTATGGAGGGAAGCACGTTGCCTGGTGATGGGTCAGGTATTGGAATGATATGTGTGAAAAGAGTGATTAATAGTATTGTAAATCTCACGACCTCAATACAAATTTATTTTTTAAGTCAAGAGTCTTCTAATATAAGGCAAAGACCAACATAATAATTACATATAGTTGGGAGTTATGTTGTTTTCCTAAATCAGCCATTCATTGTTGAGTATAACCCCTTCTGATGTCACATTTATCCTACCCAGGAAATGCAAATAAACCCCACGTTTATTCAACAGGGAAATTGATGAGCTCTGTCAGTTGTCAGGCAAGGTTTCACTGTATTTCTTGAGCTAGTGTGTATCATTAGCTTGGGGCTCACTCTTACTCTATGGCCCTCTTTGAATCACAGTACTGATATCACAGCTCCATAATCAATAAAAGAGAAAGATGTCACAGATACCCTGCAGGGAGATAGGAACATCAAGAATATCAAGATTCTAGGAGAATGGTTTGTTTGCCATTGGTATTCTGAGTGTGTGAACCCATTTCATCTCTTTACCTTCTCTTACTTTGGTGTTTTCAAATGATTAATAAATTGTGTGGTCTATACATCTTAATTTGGCCCATGAGCCTGTTTTGTTCTTTGGTCTGCAGGGACCCTACCTGGAGACCGCTGTTTCATCAAGGTAATATCCCACATAACAATATTACATGATCTCTTCCCTATCTCATAGGGACCAAAGGATAACAATGATGGAAAATGAACAATTCAGTCCAACTGTCATGAGGAAAGCAAAGCCTCTTACCTAAATGCTGTGACAATGTCAAGATATAAAAGCCTTGGATTCAAGTCTCAGAAGGCTTTCTGAAGTTAACTATTTAGAATTTCATGAATTCACCTATAATTTCTCTCAAAACTGCTCACTTTACCTTCAGAATGTAAAACCATGAATGATGTGCTTAAATGTTTCAGTAAACACAAAAATAACATTTATCTTCATAGCACATTAACTTTTACAAGGAATTTTAGAGTATGTGTCTTGTCTTACCTTTTATTTTTGTAAGACTGAAGATAATGGAAACCAAAATAATACTTTCTCTTATGACTAGGTTAATATCATTGATATAGAGAAAAAAGAATAATATCCCAGAGCTATTTTAAATTTTATTTTAAATTTGTGATATTATCAAAGATTTAGTTCACAGACTGAGAGTAAATAAATTGAATAGTTTCTATATTTATCTAATCCCAGTTTTTTTCCTTGTTTATTCTATCTTGATCCTCTAATTAGAATTTTTTTGGGGGGCGGGGTCAATGCCCAAAGTTCTTTTATTTTTTTAATTTAATCTTTTATTGAAGATCCTCTAATTAGAATTTAATGGATTGCAAAATTTTGTATAATATAGTTCTGAAAATATTGTGGAAACTTTCACGTTGATAAAAAATAGTATAATGAATCCATATACACCAAACCTAGAGCTATCATTTATTCATAATTTTCCATATTTTGTCATATCTTGGCTCAAATATTTGATAAATTATACATTTAATATTTCTTTCCCAAATGTTTTGATATACATTTCTAAAGAGGACATACTCCTACAGACCACAATATTATGGCCATATGATCAAATTTAACTATTATTTTCTAACATTTAGTGCTTGTTCTATAATTACATTGTTTTCTGATTTTCCTCACAATATTTTTTACAGCTGATTGGTTTAAATGTGGATGACATCACGAATCACGAATCACGAATCACGAAATCCCGTTGATAGTCATCTCTCGAGCGGGCTCAGTAACCTTTCCATTCATCCTATCCCTGAGATTTTAGAAGCGCCTCTCCACTCGGCCCTCCCAATGATGCAGCATTGGAGGCTCTTTCAGGGTCAGGTAATGAGATCCAGCCTTTAGCAAATGAATACACCATGGGAAGCTTGCGAGGCTGTCCCATGTGGGCAGGAAACTCTCAGTAGCTTGTTAGTTTCTCCCAGAGGGAAAAATAGGTTGTAAGATATCTCGAGTGCTTCTGGGAGTTTGCTTTTAAGTCTTTGGATGTTGGCCGTTGATGGGATTACACACACCTGGGTTCCTCTGCTGGTGCCTTCATGCGTGAGGCTTGTCCAAATGTGTGGAGAGGAACCTTGAGCATGGCTGTAGCTAGGTTCCTGCAGTCTTTGTCCGCTGGGAGCTCTGCTCGGGGTGGGGAGGGAACTGGAGCCCATCCCCTCTGAGGGGCCCCGGGGAAGACAGCCAGGTGTGCGGGCAAGAGACTCTCTATTTATTTGTGAGATCTTGAAAATATTTTTTATCTGTAAAGTCACTCTATCTTTCCATGATGTTGTCTTCTTAAAATTTTAGCAGGCCATAGGGGCAGAGCAATAGTACAGGAGGTAGGCACTTGCCTTTCATACGGATGAACCAGGTTCTATCCCTGGATTCCATATAGTCCACCAAACCTTGAACACCACTGGGTGTGGCCTCCCCCTAAAAATTAACAGTATATTTTTCCTTAAAATGTTTAAGGAAAATATTTTTAAAATATTTAAGGAATTTTTTTAATATTTAAAAAAAATTTCCAGGAGAATATGCTTCTTCACAGTGAGTGATTGATTTATTCTCTTTTACTCTGCATTTCCTGAAAATCCAGAAAAAAATCTATTGCTCTCATCATTTTCAAATAAAATACTTTGTTGTAATAATTTGCCATATATGTGCTATGGATTTTTGATCATATCACCCCAGGGTGCACATAGGTGTGTTTCTGCTACTTATGCTTCTTTTTCCCCAACTTTTATCGTTGAGATATTTACTTCATATGCTTTGTTCCAAGAAAAATGGCTATTAGTTACTTTTTTAATCATCAAATTGATTTTGTCATTAACTTAGGTAGCCAGCTAGTGGATATTAGCCATATCAAACATTCATAGCTATTATATATCATCCTCTCTTTGGGATGAAATTAGATCTCTCACATGATCTTATAAAAGGAAGCATTTATCAATTCAAATCAAATTTAATTGTTGGGGGCAATAATTGCATGTGAAACCTTCTTAGCAATAAAATTCTTTTACAATGTGTGAGCATATTCATTAAAAGGCACAATTTCCTTCCTAACTGCTTGGATCAATCTTTATATACTGAACAAATATCAGATTGTTGCTGTTTGGAACTCAAGAAAAATTTCCCCTAAATTGCTTGCCCTTCACTGCTAAACTTATGTAATATAGAGACTCTGAAAAGAGTTCTCTATTTATTACTTTTGACATTTTATTAAAAAATGTCTTTTACCAACAAACGTGTGTGCTATTCCAGCAATTCAAAACTCAGAAGAAATATTATTCTTCCCTCTTCTCACTCTTCTCATCTCTCCCAGTTTAGGATATGGCCTTTTAAATTAGTTTCCACTTTGCCTGGATTACCCAAACAAACTCTAAGTGAGTTATCAGTTTAAGGTAAGAATTTTAAACACATGCCACAATTTTGGAATGATAAAACAAATGATAAAAAAGTGATTAAAAATGATAAAAAATGGTCTTCTAGTGCTTGCTAGCCCATTGTCACACTTCACCCTTTCTTATAGAACCATCTCCCCCCCCACACACACACACACATACACACATGCACATATACCATTTCCATCCCTTAAATAACTATTTGATCCACATAGACTGAGCTAATTAATTGGAAGTTATTGAGTTGAACTTGGAACAATCTAAAGCCAAAGAGAGATTGAACATCTAAAGCAGGAAAAGTTGATCTTTAGAAAGGAGAGAAAGCTAGAGATTTCACAAAGAGTTCTTAAGAGCCCTGAGAGATAGAACCAATTCATTTTGTTTGCACAGAAACAAAAACTAATACTGTTTTCTCAATAATAGAAAAAGTCATTCTTTCTCATATTTTTTGCTTCATTGTGCCAATTTCCATGAGATTTGGCACTATTTTTTCTCTTCAATGTTTCTCTATATTTACAATGTAACATCACCTCAGTTTTGATTTAACCGGTGACAAGTCACTTTTTGGTGTTTCTGACCAAAATAGGTTTGCAATATAATATAGAAAGATATCATCTCTTGGTTTCCTAATCTAAACAATGAAAAAAACATCTTGTTTCTTTTTACAGTCTTCTTTTGTTAGCTTGAAATATTTGGGTTTGGGATAAAAAGAGCTTTATCTTCAAAATAAACAAATAGGACTTTATCAGATTTAAGAACTGTGCACAGTGAAATAAACTAACACACACACACATACACACACACACTACACAACACCTAGCCATTGGTAAAAGATATTTGATCCAAAATAAATAAAACTCACAATACTCCACAACCAAAAACACAAGCAAGCAAACTAATTTCTATTGAAAGAAGGAAAGACTTGAATAAAAATTTCTTGAAAAAAGACATACACATAGAAAAAATGTTTTACATCAGTTATTATCAGGAAAATAGAAATCAAAACTACAATGAAATATCCCTTTGCACTGGTGGAAATCATGTATGCATGTTTCACAGCAATGGTACATCAGGTATGGCACTTACCTGCCTTGCACAGAGCTGAACCAAGTTCAATCCCTGGCACATGGTGTGGTTCCATGAACCTGCCAGTTTTGTCTCTTTTTTTTTCTTTTCGGGTCACACCTGGCGATGCACAGGGGTTACTCCTGGCTCTGCACTCAGGAACCACTCCTGGTGGTGCTGAGGGGACCATATGGGATGCTGGGAGTCGAACCCAGGTCGGCCGCATGCAAGGCAAACGCCCTACCCGCTGAGCTATTGCTCCAGCCCCGAATCTGCCAGTTTTGATCCCAGAGCACAGAGCCAAGAGTTAACCCTGAGTACCACCAGATGTGGCCCCTCCAAAGAACAAATAAAATATAAAGAAATATAAAAGAATGCCACGGCCTGCGCGGCCAACTTGAACCTGGGCCGGAGAGAGGGAATGAGAGTTGAGTGGGCTAGGGAGGACTGCATGCAATATATGGCATACAGCAAGTTTATTGAAATCCAAGCGGGTTTATATAGTCTTATTTTAGCAATGATCAGCAGGTTACATAAGTGGCATAAACATTATTAATCAAGCGGTGCAGGCAACGTTATTTTTGCCAATATTACTTGTTTTTCGGTTCCTTCTCGCAGCCTTGAGAAACATGGGAAAGCAGATGTGGCCTTGAGCATGGCCATGGCAGGCGCGAGCCAATCCTCCCTTCAGCCTCCTGTCGAGTCCAGCTGCCAGAGCATGGTGGCCCTTCAACTTTTCTCACGAGGCAGGTGGCCAGAGCATGGTGGCCCTTCGACCCCCTTTCCAGGCTGGCCACCAGAGCATGGTGGCCCTTCAGTCGCCTGTCAAGGCCAGCTGTCAGGGGATGACTCGCCCTCATGCCACGTTTCTCCATACTCATTCCCGTTTACAGGAATTAAGGTAGGGAGTGCCTAGGCCCCCTCCTCACCCAGTCCTTGTTTACAGGGACAGAGGCAGGGGGTGCCTAGGCCCGTCCCCAACAAAAGAAAATGACACATATATATTGATTAAAAACACTATTGGTGGTAGTGTAAATTAGTAAAGCTTTTATAGAAAACTTTAATGAGATATTTCTAAAAATATATTAGAAACTCGTTATGATGGAGCAATACCACTTGCAAGCATTTATCCTTATGGTATAAGAACATTAAATGGAAAGTATATTTGCATCCCTATGTTTGTAGCAGCATTATTCACAATGATTAAAAACATGGAATCAACCTAAATGCCCATCAACAGATGACTGGATAAAAAAACTGTAGCATTACTCAGTGGCATGCTGCTCTACTATTAAAAAGATGAAGAGTGTCTTTTTTTGACAAAGTGGACAGAACTGGAACTATTATACGAGGTATTCTAGAAAAATGAAAAACAATTACTGGATGATTTCACTCACATCTGGAACATAACTAACTAAAGCAAGTTATCTAGCAAGATAACAGAAAAATTAATTCCTAGATTCAGTGAAATTATAATTGGTACTGGAAGGTAGAGGAAAGTATGTAGAAAGAAATGGGTAGAAGACATTTTTGTGGGGGATTATCCCAAGTGGTGCTCAGAAGACCCAGGGGCTACTCCTGGAATGATATTTAGACAACAGGGATGCTGGCTCAACGTAAAGGTCTGAAGATGTGGTGCTGTTTTAGGCCCTGGAACTCTGGAGACCACCCTGCCCATTCTTGAGGGTTACCAGAATCACAACCATCAGTGTTTTGTGGTTTCCAAGGCTGCATCCAGCAGTGCGTGGGGGAACTTTTTGGTGCCAGGGATTAAATCAGAGTCAAGCAAAGCATGTGTTCCTAAACCTGGTGTCATTTTCCTGACTTTAAAGAATCTTTTTGGTTGCAGATTGTACTGGAAAATTGGGATGGCAGGGATCTCAATGATTCTTTTACATCTGCAGAGATGTAAAAAAAAATCTGAAATTCCACAGAACTGTTAACTGATGATAAACTTAAGAAATACTAACAACAGTAACTAGAATTGCTGTACTTCTCCATAGAATTCACTATAGTTGTACTTTGTGGTTACTATGAGTATAACTGATCATTCTCATCTTTTAAATTTTCATGATTAGAAAACGTGAATAGAAATTTGAATCCTAAACAGAGCAAAAGTTTGGGAGTGTGCAACATGTGCTTTTCTAGTAAACGCATATCTAAATCTGTTTTCCAAAATTGTCTTTGTTCTTTTCCCCTTTTCCCTTCCCTTTGTCACTGTTCTTGAGATGATCAGAGACTGTGCACATTTATTTTTGGCTCCCATGCAAATTTTGATTATAGTGTTTGCTAGGGGTTATGTAGGAGTCATGCATGCTCACTGGTGGTCGTGCTCTCCTTGCTAAAATGCTCATGATGCCAGTGGGGATTCCTGGGTGACATGTGAAGTTGAGAGGAGAGAAAGGCTGCAACCTCTGCCACCCAGTAACAGCTGGGGAAATCTAGGACTGAGAGTCCATGAGGCTTGGCTTCCACAGCCCGCCTGTTCCACTAGGCAGTCATCAAGCTGCATCTCATGTCCACTTGTTCTGTGTAGTGTGGGAGTTGATCCCTGCCACCCAATTTCTCCGGAAGCTGTGAACTTGGCCTGGAGCAAGGAATTGCTATTTGCAGAAAGGGAAATTCAGTTCTAGACCATACACGGGCCTTCTCTCAGAAAAGAATCTCAGGAGGAGAGGAGCAATGAAGTAAAATCGGTTTTATTTAGACATTTTGAGGAAGGAGATGGAGAGGGTGGTGGGAGAGAGAGAGGTGGGGGGGGTGAGAAAGAGAGAAAGGCAGGGAAGGCTGGTCCTTAGTAGAAAGCTTTCCAAAATCTGAGAAGAGCCTTTAGATCAGAGAAGTCAGAGAAGCGACAATAATAGTGGGAAGTGATCATTCTGGGCAAGAACTGGGTGCTGAAAGGTGGTAAAGTGACATGCCTGATACCCTTTCGGTAAGAGTTTTGCAAAGCATAACTCATTGCTTTTAAGGCATAGTGTTTTAAAGGTAAAAGGAAAAATATGTGCCATAGAAGCAGGCAGGGAGGCAGGAGGGAAACCCAGCATTGGTGGAAGTAAGTGGATCCTGGTGAAGGGATGAGTGCTTGAACATTGTATGACTCAAACTCAATCATGTACAACTTTGTAACTTTGTATCTTAGAGTGATTCAATAAATTACAATTTTTTTCAGAGAGGAAGAGACAGAAAGAGCCTTGACTGGTTTTTAGTACTTTTACAAGAATATTTTTTATTGCTGTTGGATCACTGTGAGATAAAATTACAAAGCTTTCATGATTGAGTTTCAGTCATATAATGATCAAACACCCATCCCTCCACCAGTGCACATTTTCTACCACCAATGTCCATAGTATCCTTCTTACCACCCCCATCCCATCTCTCCCCCTGCCTCTGTGCAGGCACCTTCTTTCTTTATCTCTCTCTCTATTTTGGGCATAATGATCAGCAATACAGGTAATCAGAGGCCATAATGTTTGGTCCTGAGTCTACTTTCAGCACACATCTCTCATCCCAAGCAATCCCTCCAACCATCATTGTCTCAGTAGTCCCTTTTCCATCCCAACTGCCTTCTCCTGCACCACACCTCCTTCCAAACCATGGAGTGATCCTCCTGTCCCTTGGCCCTACTGTCCTTGTAATAATAGTCTCATATTATTTTATTTTATATTCCACAAATGAGCACAGTCATTCTATTACATGAATATTCTTCAGGTTGCCTTTGCCTGGAGTTTTCTGCAGGCCTGAGAGTTGATCAGGGTATAGTATAAAGGAAAAAATTTGAACTTTTCGGTGAGCCTCTTTCATGCCCTTATCACAGTCTTTTGTCTTTGCTGGACTTTGTCCTCTCTGTAGAGGGCAGAAAGGTTTCCAGATGTCTCTGACTCTCAGTTCCAGTGCTCAAAAGGTGGGTTTTTAGCAGCCTTAGGTCTACTGGTTTTATCACTTCCAAGAACTCACTGCCATGATAGCAACACTCCACCCCAACCCCTGAACTCAAAAGCAAATTGTCTGTAATTCCTCTGCAAATTTTTAAGTATATTCCCCAAATCTCCCTAAATGCTCTTGCATTGGTGAAGGTTACTCATTAAGAAGGGCACATGAAACTTCACTATGCCTGCCTCTCCATTCAGCACTTCCTTTGGGGGAAACATTTGGGCAGGTTTGGGATAGTAGCAGGCTCCTTTCCAAGTGCACTCCCATGTCTTTCACCGTTGCACACACTTTAGTTGTGGTGTTCATATGTCTGTGACTATGCCACAGAGATTAGTTTGTTTCAATGCCAGGGGTTCCAAAAAACAGAGCTGCCAACACCTATGCTCAGAGCATGTGGATGACACTAGAGATAAAACTCTTGTCCTCAAGTCCTTTTAACCAATGGGATGCTCTTTGGTCATTTTTTACCTCTTCTCCTCCCACCTATATCTGTTTTATTTGATACTGTCTTATTTTATAAACCTTTTAAATAAATATTAGTGCCACCAAAACACATGTTGAGTCATCTTTCACGAAGTTCCCAAACGCTGTTCTGAATGCCATAATCTTTGACTACTTAATAGTAGACTCATTGAGGCCTTAAGTAAAATGTTCTGCTCAAAATATTTGTGATTAATATCTAATTATCTATCATCTATTACTATTTCACCTCTACCACATGGAAAAATTTTCCAAAATTCCATAATTGTAAAAAACTAAGGGACGCCGAGGGGCGTGTGCACTCCCAGGCTCTCCAGGCGGCTTGGGCGGCTCTGTCTCACCGCCCATGTTCGGTGCTCTGGAACCGCTGTGTGTGGCTGTTGGTCAAGGGCAGGTGACGAAAGGAAGACGGCCAAGCTGTTTGCTCAATCAGTTTATTTCATTCTCTCTCTCTCTGTGAGCTAGTAATCTGCTTAAGTAGTTATAGTAAATCTAATTCTAATATTTCTAGCAATGTCATTCTGTATGAGCACAGTAAGAGATATAAAGTTTGGTTCTTCCCGAGGACATCTCACTATACATTCCAGACCAGAGTCCTCAGGCCAGGTTAATCTTCCTAACCCCAGCAGGGTCCTAGTCTCATCGTTACTTTCGGATCATGACAGCATTTGTCTATGACCATGCTCTCAATTTATAGTTGAGTATTGTGGCGCTTTGGCCTGGCCCATTTTGATGCCAGGGTAGCTCACAGCTTGCCCTAGGTCCATTCCGTTCCTCGTTGGGACCCTGCTTTTCGGGTGCTAGGAACTAAGGGCAACTGAGTTGAGAAAGCAGATGCCCGGGAGTGAATATTATTGGAGTCAATCAGCTCCCAAGTTACAAAGCATATTATTAACTGTCTTCCTGTGTCCATACAGAAAGGCCATTGCTCTAATATAAACTAAATTCCCTGCAGCAAGGCTAAAAGGACAAACCCCATGTTATCCTACACATAATAGTGAATTAATTTAAATGAATGTAGATATTTTATATAAATATCATAAAAATATAATGCTTCATATTTTTTCTGCTCTCATTCATAAAACATTTTTATTCAAGCTCTTTTTATGTATCTTCCTCATTGCTCATGAGCATAAGTGTTTCTATAACTAGAGTCTTTTCTGGAATATTTTTGTTTATTATATAGGTTTACCAACATACTTAAAGTTATAATCTATTTCCTGGCTTCAATAATTATCAAAGAATGGATGGTTTTGTTGTTGGTGGGATGAATGCTGGGTGAGGTCAGGAGTGGTAAAAGTCTGCATGGGCACCAATATAGTGTGGAAACTCGTACTGCCAGCCCCAGGAAAGCAGAATTCTGACTTCAACTTGGAGATCCATGTGTGTGTCATAGGAGTTGATCTTTATGATCCTAGTTTACAGGGAGCTACAGTTCACAGGTTGAGACAAGTTTATAATTTTTAGGAATAGAAGGCAAATAAGTCAGTTCCAAATTGCATCAGAAAAGTGTTAGGTTAAATATTAGTCTTGAAAATAATAAAACAGCTCAGGTAGTCCTGAATAAAAGGGAGTAGAGGGGCAAAGATCAGAGGAACGCTTGACCTCTCTGATAGCCCAGAGAGAGCATAACTTTAGACACACACACACACACACACACACACACACACAAACAAAACAAAACAAAAAACATTAAGGGGCTTAATGATCCCTAACAAAACATTTCCTCCAAGTGGTACCAATATGGGAAGTGGATGTTGGATTATCAGACAAATGTTTTGAGAGCTTGGGTGTTATCTCTGACCGCTCCTCATTACAGGATGTGGGCAGTATTAGAAGCCACTGGTATATTGT
This sequence comes from Sorex araneus, assembly GCF_027595985.1. NCBI lineage: Eukaryota > Metazoa > Chordata > Mammalia > Eulipotyphla > Soricidae > Sorex > Sorex araneus. The sequence goes on along the minus strand of NC_073313.1, from coordinate 44,895,480 downwards.
CACAGTCTTTTTTTTAAAATTGGCACAAAGTATATGTAGTTTTTTTTAATTATTATTTTTATTTTTAATTAGTGAATCATCGTGAGGGTACAGTTACAGATTTATACATTTTTGTGCTCATGTTTCCCCCATACAAAGTTTGAGAACCCATCCCTTCACCAGTGCCCATTCTCCACCACCAGTAAACCCAGCGTCCCTCCCACCCTCTCCAGTCCAGTCTCCCCCAACCCCAAAATGCCACTATGACAGGGTATTCCCTTACATTCTCTCTCTCTGATTAGGTGTTGTGGTTTGCAATAAAGGTGTTGAGCGGCCACTGTGTTCAGTCTCTAGTCTACATTCGGCACGCGTCACCCCTTCCCCGCATGACCTCCGACCACATTTTACTTGGTGTTTCCTTCTCTGAATTGCCCAGAATGAGAGACCAGCCTCCAAGCCATGGAGTCAACATCCTAGTACTTATTTCTACTATTCTTGGGTGTTAGACTCCTAGTCTATTATTCTATATTCCACAGATGAGTGCAATCTTTCTATGTCTGTCTCTTTCTTTCTGACTCATTTCAGTTAGCATGATACTTTCCATGCTGATCCACTTATACGCAAACTTCATGACCTCATTTTTTCTAACAGCTGCATAGTATTCCATTGTATAGATGTACCAAAGTTTCTTCAACCAGTTATCTGTTCTAGGGCACTAGGATTTTTTTTCCAGATTCTGGCTATTATAAACAGTGCTGCAATGAACATATAAGTGCAGATGTCATTTCAACTATACTTTTTTGCTCCTCTGGGATATATTCCCAGCAGTAATTTTGCTGGGTCAAATGGAAGCGCAACCTCTAGTTTTTTGAGAATCCTCCACATTGTTTACCAAAAGGGCTGAACTAGTCGGCATTCCCACCAGCAGTGTAGAAGGGTCCCTTTCTCCCCACATCCTCTCCAACAGTGGTTGCTTTTGTTCTTTTGGATATGTGCTAGTCTCTGTGGTGTGAGATGGTATCTCATGGTTGTTTTGATCTACATCTCTCTGATGATTAGTGATGCAGAGCACTTTTTCATGTGCCTTTTGGCCATTCGTATCTCTTCCTTGGGAAAGTTTCTGTTCATTTCTTCGCCCCATTTTTTGATGGGGTTGGATGTTTTCTTCTTGTGGAGTTCAACCAGTGCTTTATATACCATTGATATCAACCCCTTATCTGATGGGTATTATGTAAATATCCTTTCCCATTCTGTGGATAGTCTTTGTATTCTGGTCACTGTATCTTTTGCGGTGCAGAAGCTTTTTAGTTTAATGTAGTCTCATTTGTTTATCTCTGTTTCCACTTGGTTGGCCAGTTGCATGTCATCTTTGAAGATAGCTTTATCTTCAATATCGTGGAGGGTTTTGCCGACCTTGTCTTCAATGTACCTTATGGTTTGTGGTCTGATGTTGAGGTCTTTAATCCATTTTGATCAGACTTTTATGCATGGTGTCAGGTCGAGGTCTAAGCCCATTCTTTTACACGTGGTTGTCCAGTTGTGCCAGCACCATTTGTTAAAGAGGCTTTCCTTGCTCCACTTCACATCTCTTGCTCCCTTATCAAAGATTAGATGATCGTACATTTGAGGTTGTGTACATTTGAGGGATATTCCACCCTGTTCCATTGGTCTTCAGCTCTGCCTTTGTTCCAGTATCATGCTGTTTTAATTGTTACCGCTTTGTAGTAGAGTTTAAGGTTGGGGAGGGTGATGCCTCCCATCATCTTTTTTCCAGAAATGTTTTAGCTATCCGTGGGTGTTTATTGTTCCATATAAATTTCAGGATTGCTTGATCCGTTTCTTTGAAGAATGCCAGGGTATCCTTATAAGGATCGCGTTAAATCTGTATAATGCTTTGGGGAGTATTGCCATTTTGTATTGTCACAGTCTTTTTAAAAATTTTCACTTGGAAAAATCTTCTTGGCCTTTGTGAGAATTTTTGACTACTCACGGAAGCTTTGCCAATGAGACTTCGATCTGAATTATGTTCTTTGAAAAACACATTTTTTGAACATGACAGTGAAGTAAAATCATTGTATTGATGAGGATACTAGTCTAAGGATAACATGGGGTTCTAAAAAATTGTAGCAGGAGATAACAAGCCAAAAAGTAAAGGAAATTTTTGTCCAAAAAAAAAGGACATGGGGGTTGGAGCTTTTGCCTTGCATGTGGCCAACCAGGGTTCGATTCCCATCATCCCATTTGGTCCTCTGAGCACTGCTGAGTGCATGAGCCAGGTATAACCCCTTTGCAATGCTTTGTGTGACCCAAAAAGCGGGAAAAAAAAAAGACATGGGCACGGGCAATGACAAGGGACAAGATGGAATGATGGGACGAGAGATTAAATACTCAGAGTTAAGATTGGGAGACAACCTCAGAGCACAGTACTTTAAACTGCTCTGAGAAGCTAGTTATATATTCTAACTCTTTCTCCCATTATCCCCACCCATTTGCCTCTACTTGGAGCTGAATGTCATTGCTGAGACATTGTCAAGGATAAACACTTTTATAACTGGTGATCTGCTTTTACAGTCATATCAGGACCTTTGTTCCCACAATGTTTTGTTCCCACAATGTTTTTTTTTTTCTGGGAAGAACCAACCATTAGGTTTGGAAGGGGTCAGTTTCAAATTAGAGCTTCAGGATGGTCTTATATTTGGACTGAGTCCTATGACAGCCTCCAGATTAGGGCTGGGGAAGAGCTTATAGATCACATCTTGGTGTTACAAGCAGATAGACAAGAAAGGGGTCCCTTGTAATGAGTTATTTTTCCCAGCAAGAAATAATACCAAGACAAGTTGTAAAGAAGTTTCCGTGACAATAACCCTGAAGTAGCCTAAAGGTATGAAGGCACCACCCCCCCAAAAAAAAGTGTACCTCCTCAGAAAAGAAGCTAAGAGTCAAAAGAGTTATGTTAAGATTAGTGCAAAGACAATTAAGTGTCCCAGATTCTGCCTCTTGGCTAGTAATAAATCTCCAGGTGGGACATTTGGCGAAAAGCTTTGTTATAAAACCAGCTTTGTAAAAGGAAGCATCATGCATTCTGTATCTTGGAGATTTACTTGTATCTCAACTTGGGTTGTGTATTCTTTACTCTATCTCATTGACAATCTCTATCTTCTAGACTCACCTGCATCTTGACACAGCTCTCTCTCTCTCTCTCTCTCTCTCTCTCTCTCACACACACACACACACATACACATACACACACTTTTTCTGTTTCTCTAAATGAAATGATTTTGCTTCATTGTTCCTCCTCCTGAGATTGTTTTCTGCAAGGAAAGGTGGCATCGAAGGATAAGCTGGGTGAAGGTTAAAGCTGATTTTCCTTTCCCCACAATGAATGATTCCTTACTCTAGCCTGAGCCCACAGCTCCCTGAATATGTGGGTGGTGGGCACCATGATGTTTAAATCAACTGGACTTTAGGTGCAGCTTGTCATCCGCCTTGTGCACATGAACACTAGTTACCGTGCCATATATGTGCTCTTATATGACTTTACCAGCCCTAACCCAACCCAGGGACTCACTTAGATGACAAGGTGGGTCAGCTAGGAGGTGGACACATTTTTTTTCTTATGGCTATCTCCCTCTCTTCTCACACCACCAAAATCACCTGCAACATTAGAAGAATGTCCAGGAATCTGGTGACCTGCAACATAATTCACTAGTCACCCAGGATCCTACTTCTTTTGGTGGGCCCCACTTCTATTTACAACAGTGGTTTTATCTTTTTTCCCTGAACTTTCTTTGCCAAGGGACCCTTCCTGACAATGTAATCAAATATTATAGTATACATATCTTTACCCATGTTCCTTTCCTAAAATAAAACCTCTATAAATCCAATTTAGATAGAATGATCTTAAATACATTCTTATCTTTAAAGTATTAGGTAAAGCCACATGAAACTGCTGATATTATATAATTATTTATAGAAAAGGCAGTTTCATTCAGTTCAAAATCATATGGTTTATATAGTGTCTTGCTGTGTTAAAAAACGTTCAAAAATAATACAAAATCTGATAGTAATGTGTATTTTTTCTACTGGAACTATAGTCACTATCATATTTCATTAAAAGGAACTAAGGTTTTTCTTGGGGAAAAATAGCTAATTCTATGTCTGGGATTAAAATGTTCAAGATATTCTTTGCATAGCTTACTGTACCATAAAACAAGAGTATTGATTATATTTGGATTGCATTAAAAGAACTCAGGAACCACTTTCATGTTTTTTATGATTCTTACACAGAAATTAAGTCTAGTGTATTTCCTTTTCACATTTTCCAAACTATGAAACATTGGAGAATTTAAATTGTACTTAAACAATAGCAGCCTTTGTTGGTGATTTTATCTTACTCAATCTGGTAGAGCTACCTTTCTCCAGAGGATTGGTGAGTGACATTTCATTGATGAATGTTCTTTTAGAACATTTAACTCCAGAGAAGGTCAATGGGTTAGGAAAGGTTGTAATTTACATTTCTTGTCAAAGTAGGAGCATATCTATATAACAATAAATAATTTTACTTTAAAGTTATCTTATATAAAGAGATAAGATCTTTTATTTTTGGAAAAAAGCAAAATAAAATTGGCTAGGATTCATTATTACAAATAATTCCCAAATGCCTCAGGACACAGACAACTTGTAATTCTAGTGATTACTGTTAAGGGGAGTTTAACAGATCCTAAGATACTATCAAACCCTTCAAAGGAAACAGTAATTTTTTGCCTCTGATAAGTCTGAATCCAGTTGAAAATATACATTAAAGGTATTAAAAACTTATGCTTCTACCGCATGGGATTCCAAGGGTTTGTATATTTGAGTCAAAGGGAAACAAACAAACAAAAATGTTAAGAGTTAATCCTCAATATCTCTAGATACTTTCAGTCTACAAATGGGCCTAGAGAAATTGGCAAGGTTATCTGAAGTCAATATTGATACTTGCCAATTAGTGTTTTCTACATGGACCTGAAACATATTCTCTGTGCTTGATAATGAATACACAATGGAGGTTTTTGCAGTACAAAATGCTTCACACCAGAGGGGGTAGAAAATGCCCACTGGGAGGTGAGGACAGAATTGGACTACACTGGGAATAAGTCTTTCTTTGGCAAAAGTACAAACTGGCACCAAGGAAGAAATACGAATGGCCAAAAGGCACATGAAAAAGTGCTCTGCATCACTAATCATCAGAGAGATGCAGATCAAAACAACTTTGAGATACCACCTCACACCACAGAGACTAGCACACATCCAAAAGAACAAAAGCAACCGCTGTTGGAGAGGATGTGGGGAGAAAGGGACCCTTCTTCACTGCTGGTGGGAATGCCGACTGGTTCAGCCCTTCTGGAAAACAATTTGGACGACTCTCAAAAAATTAGATATTGAATTCCCATTTGACCCAGCAATACCACTGCTGGGAATATATCCCAGAGAGGCAAAAAAGTACAATCGAAACAACATCTGCACATGTATGTTCATCGCAGCACTGTTTACAATAGCCAGAATCTGGAAAAAACCCGAATGCCCCAGAACGGATGACTGGTTGATGAAACTTTGGTACATCTATACAATGGAATACTATGCAGCTGTTAGAAAAAAGGAGGTCAAGAATTTTGTAGTCAAGTGGATGGGCATGAAAAGTTTCATGCTGAGTGAAATGAGTCAGAAAGAGAGAGACAGGCATAGAAAGATTGCACTCATCTATGGTATATAGAACAACAGAGTGGGAGACTAACACCCAAGAACTGTAGAAATAAGTACCAGGAGGTTGACTCCATGGCTTCGAGGCTGGCCTCACGTTCCGGGGAAAGGTCAACTCAGAGAAGCGATCACCAACTACATTGTAGTCGAAGGCCATGTGGGGGAAGGGAGTTGCGGGCTGAATGAGGGCTAGAGACTGAGCACAGCGGCCACTCAACACCTTTATTGCAAACCACAACAGCTAATTAGAGAGAGAAAACAGAAGGGAATGCCTTGCCACAGTGGCAGGGTGGGGTGGGGGGGAGATGGGATTGGGGAGGGTGGGAGGGACACTGGGTTTACGGGTGGTGGAGAATGGGCACTGGTGAAGGGATGGGTTCCAAACTTTGTATGATGGAAGTATAAGCACAAAAGTGTATAAATCTGTAACTGTACCCTCACGGTGATTCTCTAATTAAAAATAAATAAATTTAAAAAAAAATAAATAAATAAATTTGAAGAAAATATACAAAAAAAAAAAAATAACCAAGTCAATTTTCCTGGTCATCAAGAAACAGCTAATAAAATCAAATGATTGAAAAAAAAAAAGTACAAACTGGCAGAAGTTTTCCTTGAATAAATATGATTGTTTCAAACTGTTCCCTATATTTTGCTCCCCAGATGATCAGCTCTGTTAATATTTCCGTCTAAGTATTTCTCCTGTTATTTTTCTCCTCTAGTTGCAGAAAAACCATATTACTATCCAGGACTAGGCCAATAGCCTTATGACAGCCTTTTTTAAAGACTTTTATTATTTTATTTTATTTTACTTTTTATTGGATCACTGTGAGATATAGTTACAAAGCTTTCAGGGTACAATAAGCAAACACCCGTCCCTTTACCAGTGCACATTTTTCACTACCAATGTCGCCAGTATCCCTTCTGAAACCCTCATCCCAACCCACCCACTGCCTCTGTGGCAGGAGCCTTCTTTCTTACCCTCTCTCTACTTTGGGCATCATGATTGCAATACAGATACTGAGAGACCATCCATGTTTGGTCCTGAGTCAATTTTGAGCACACATCTCTCATCCCGAGTTATCCCTCCTACCATCGTTGACTTGGTGGTCTCTTCTCCATTCTAACTGCCTTCTCCCCTAGCACATCATGAGGCAGGCTTCTAAACTGTCAAGTGATCCTCCTGGCCCTTGTCTCCACTGTCCTTGGGTGTTCATCTCATATTATGTTATTTTATATTCCACAAATGAATGTAATCATTCTATGTCTGTCCCTCTATTTCTGACTGAGCATGATACTCTCCTTGTCCATCCACTTACAAGCAAATTTTATGACTCCATCTTTTCTAACAGCTGCATAGTATTTCATTTTGTAGGTGTTTCTTGAAGATAGTTTCTTCAACCAGTTGTCTGTTCTCAGGCTCTTGGGTTGTTCCCAGATCCTGGCTATTGGGAACAGTGCTACAATAAACATACAAATGCAGATGTCATTTCCACTGTGCTTTTTTGCACCCCTGGAGGTCATATTTTTTTTTGCAGCCAGAAGTCATTTTGCTGGGTCATGTGGAAGCTCAACTTCCAGTTTTTTGAGGAATGGCCATATTGTTTTCCAAAGTGGCTGGACCAGTTGGCATTCCCACCAACAATGAATGAGAATTCCTTTCTCCACAAATTCATACCAGCACTGGTTGTTCTTGTTCTTTTTGATGTGTGCCAGTCTCTGTGGTGTAAGATGATATCTCATTGTTGTTTTCCTTTGCATATTCCTGATGATTAGCCATGTAGAGGATTTTTTCCTGTTTTTTTTTTGACATGTGTATATCTTATTTTGAGGAAGTTTCTGTTCATATCTTCTCCCCAGTTTTTGATGGGCTTGGAGGTTTTCTTCTTGCAAAGTTCTACCAGTGCTTTGTATATCCCTGATATTAACCCCTTATGATGGGTATTGGGCAAATAATTTTTCCCATTCTGTGGGCTCTCTCTGTATTTTGGTCACTGTTTCTCTCTTTCTTATTTTAATGTGTACCATTTGTTTATCTTTGCTTCCACTTGCTTGGTCAGTGGTGTTTCATTCTTAAAGATGCCTTTAGCTTCAGTATCATGGAGGGTTCTGCCTACATTTTCCTCCATGGACCTTATGGATTCAGGTCTGATATTGAGGTATTTAATCCATTTTTATCTGCTTTTTGTGCTTGGAGTTAGACTGGGTTCATTTTTTTTGCATGTAGCTGTCAAGTTTTCCCAGCCTTCAACCACTTGTTGAAGATGCTTTTCTTGCTCCACTTCACATTTCTTGCTCCTTTATCAAAGATTAAGTGATTATAGCCTTTTCCATTTCCTCCTGGCAGTCAGATAGGGGATGAGATTTTAAGAAGTCATAAAAACAAGAATAGTCTAGTCACTAGCTCTGAAGCTTCCTAGAAACAGCAAGGCTGGATTCCTTTGATTTTTATTTGTTTGTTTGTTTGGGGGGGTCACACCTGGTGATGCACAGGGGTCACTCCTGGCTCTGCACTCAGGAATTACCCCTGGCAGTGCTCAGGGGACCACATGGGATGCTGGGAATCAAACTCCATTAGGCCACATTCAAGGCAAATGCCTTACCCGCTGTGCTTTGGCTCCAGCACCTGGATTCCTTTGAGATGCAAATACTGACCTCCTCAGAGAAGTGGAGCCTGAGGCACCACCCAAAGAAGCTTGGCAGTGGGAGCTCCAGGATACAGGGTTACAAGGTAGTCTCTCATTATCTGTATTGCAAACCATAATGCCCATAAGTAAAGAGAGTAAAAGGGAAACTGTCTATCAAAGAGGCAGGGGAAGGATGGGATAAGGGGTGGGGGGGAGGTAGGAATACTGGGGATATTTGTGGTAGAAAATGTACACCCGTGGAGGGATGTGTGTTTGATCATTGCATGACTGAAATTCAAACATGAAAGCTTTGTAAGTGTAGCTCATGGTGATTCAATTAAAAAAAAATGGAAAAAATAGCGTTTTGGGGTTAAGGAACAGAAAGCTGGTCCTGAACAATAGCAAGATCTTGAAGGCAGGTCTTGAGCAAGAGATATATGTCTGGTATACATGACCCTCCCTCCCCAAATTACTAAATCCTGTAGCTAATTTAACATGCTCTCCAAAACACCAACTCCTATCAATCATCTCAAATTTCATCCAGGAGTAAACCCTGAGCACCACACCCCTCCTCCCAAACAAAACAAAACAATACTCTGTTCTGCTCACCTTTTATAATGACATCTTTGTATTGGGAAACTGTGAGCAATAAAATCTGTGAGCAAGAGACAAATGAGGCTGCCTTACCCCTTGAGCAAGTATAGACTACTCATGCTCTCTATGCTGACTTCCTGTGCCAAGAATAATCTTTAAATTCATCAATTTTAGGGGGATTTCTGGTCAGGAAGATGCCATGGCCTCAGGCTGCAGAGACGGATTGCTCCTCACAAGAAAAGGAAAGTGTGGGGCCAGAAGATAGTACAGCACATTGGGTAAGGTGCTTGCAAGTGTCCCAGGTTCATAGTCAATTCTTGCAGAAAAGGAGGAGGAGGAGTTAAACTGTTGAAGTAAAATAGTTTATTTACGGAATGTGAGAAAGGAGAAGGAGGTGAGCAAAAGAACAATGTAATCAAGAGAGACGGTGGGGTTCTCCAGAGGATAACCAACAGTAACCCATATAATAAGAGGAAGGAATTATATATCCCAAATGGAGATGTACATGATCCCAGGAAAGGGATGATACCCTGACTGGCTTTGCAAAATTGTTTTATAAGATTGATCCCAAACTGCCCCTACTTGGGCTTTCTATGCAGATAAAGTCTGTTGCTAGGGCATTGTCAAGGGAAAAGTTTTAATTTTTTGGTGGACCTCTTTATTATCCGCCTTTTGTTCCTTTCAAAGCTTCCCTTTTTCTGAGTGGGTCCACCCTTCTCTGGGAGTGCCAGTTAGAGTCTTATCAGTTTTCAATTTCTGAATCTCAAATGGATTCCAAGCTATTAACCTTTGAGTTGGTGACAGAACTACTTCTCTAGTAGTTCCTAGAGCTAGTTCTAGAGTTTCTCTAGAAACTCATTGCCTAGGACCCCTGGTGTACCTGCCTGCTTCATTCCGTGGATACTTGGCATCTTCTAAGCATGCTTCAGAGGATATACCTGATATATAGGACATATTATCTAGGCAGTAGGGATCCTTTAGGTTGAGGTAATAGTTTCTGTTCCAACTATCTTGCTGAGCTGCACCTACTAGGCACTAGGGCAGGAACTAGTAGAGATTTTCAACTTCTAATCATTTGCTCCCACTTTCAAGGGATAGGAGAACTACTAAAGACTTCCAGAATTAGTCAGTTTTCTTCACAAGTGCCCACAACCTCACCCCCACCCCCATATTCCTCTGCAGGCCCTAATAGACTAGACCTTACCTTTGAAAGACCAGACGTTAAACTGAGACCAGCTTAACTACCCATATCTAGACCATACGCCGAAAGCTGTAAAAACCTGCTCCAGGAGGCCGATGGAGCCCGAGTTTATATTACAGTGGGGAAGTTATTTGCCTTGCATGTGGCCCACCCAAGTTCAATTCCCAGCATCTCATATGGTGCCCTGAGCACCACCAGGAATAATTCCTGAGTGCAGAGCCAGGAGCAACCCCTGAGTACTGCTAGGTGTGAACCAAAAAGGTAAAGAAAAAATAAACTGCTCCAGGACTGCAATTCTGGGTCTTGTGATGTAGGTTCTCCCAATGGAGTGCTTCATCTGGCTTGGAGAATTATATGTGCTCTTGTGTGCTCCAGCCCTGCCACATGATTCATCTTGTATCGGGGGCAAGAGCTCACCAGTCCTGGGGATTTTCCTGCTGATATTTCCATTCCAATCTATCTTTATACTCTCACCCTTTAGTTCTTCAAAAACAAATCAATCATGTCATTCTTCTGCTCCAGTGTGAATTAGTACTAAACATTTAAAGTTACCATTGAAAGGCCCCCACATTTTAATTCCCAATTTTCCAGTTCTATCTCCTGATGTATTCTTATCCCCATTCTTTCATCTCCAACCATAATTTCTCTGAAAGTGAAATAATATTAATGCCTAAATAGGTGTGAGATAATATATCACATATGACTATAACTGCATACCCTGAGGGTGAAACATAACATTTAAATAGTGGAGCAGAGCTGATAAAAAAAATTACCCCAAATCTACTTCTCTGTATTTTTTTTTATAAAATTGGATTTTACTTTAAAAATACCCTTAAGACCACTTTAAAATATAAATATCGGATTATTATAGGCAAATTAATAGATATTCAAGTTACTTTATTTGGCCTAAAAATATTGTTCCCTTCCCCAAGTTGTCCTTCCCACACCCCTAGATTTCTGTCAAAGTTTTATTGCACAAAGCCAAATTTTAGTTTACTTTTTTCAAGATCATTAGCAAATTAATATTGTCAGTCCTAATAGACTTTTAACATTTACTTCCACCAATGTACTGTTTTTCTTTAGAGTTTTTTGCTTTTTTTATGATTTATCTACTTATTATATAGTATTTAAGTAACAGTTATTTTTTATTTCCCACAGTATCTATCATAATATTTTATGCATTGTGGATAATTTAAATGGTTAGATTAGGGTGATTTCATGCAATTAAAAAGTGAAGAAAAATCAAGACTTTTTTGCTCATCTCACCAATTTTTTCAGACCTACTTTTCATGTTTGTCCCTTGGTGAATATATCTTGGCATGAAATGTTTTTTCTGTATTTCATATGGTGATCTCAAGTTACCTCCTCAATATTAGTAAAAATAAATGTTAGGCACAGATCAATTTCTTGAAGTAATTCATTCTGAATGGTTTTGCTACGAAAATTGCTACAGATAATCAAAAGTAGTTAAGAATTAGAAAGTAGTGGTCTGTTATCTATTATCACTTGTATCTGGAAGCACATGGTTTGGTCTTTAAGTGCACGGATTTGGGTTAGACAGATGATTGAGTTCTGGTTCTGATCTTTATTATCTGAGTGACCCTGGTAAAGTTATTAATTTAACCTCTACAGAAGGTTAATTTCCTCAGGAAGAGATTGAATTTAAGGTACAGAAAGAATGTCTTGAATGAACCTGGGATCAATATCTTTAGAAGGGTTATGGCAGAAACAGGAATAGGCAAAATAAGAAGTTCAATTGCATTGTAAAACCAATAACAGCCAAGGCCAACTTCTTGAAGGGTTCAAGGTAGAACTGTCTTACAGAATTAATTATAGTTGCATCAAGATAATCAGGGCTTTGGAGCTGAGTCAGAAGAGAGAGAGACAGATTCAGAAAGATCTCTGTCATATGAGGGATATAAAGACACATGAAAAGGAAGTAACAATTGCCAAAAGGCAACAAAACGTTAGAGCTAGTCTACAGAACTGAGCTTGGGGATAGGTAGGAAATGAGTACTCTCTTGCAGGGTATGGTATTGGAATCTTGTACGCTACCAGAAACATTATTGTAAATCTCCATACCTAGCATTAAAGAAATTTTTTAAAAGATATCAATATCATGGCTTTATATTCTACAGTCATTATAAGTGGATAAATAATAAACTTTTTGTAGTAGGAAAGGGGAGAAATAACTGATTGATAGTGTTTGCTGATTATTATTATTTAAATACTTCATTTAAAGTTATGAATGAATGTGTCTATTTTAAGTTATGAGTGTAATGTCTCTGTATACATTATTGGGATGCAATATACATAATGAACACTAGCAGTACATGAAGATTGGCAGATACTTAAAGGGTATAATCATGGGTGAAGGATCTTTCTGAACCTAAAGAGTCAAAGTTACAAAAAAAAAGCAAAAAAACCCAATGAGCCCAAGCTTTCTAATGGACTGAAGGTTCTCTCTAGATAGCACTCTGCAAAGTAAAAGGTGATGGAATGAAGAATGGGGGATAGGGGGTGTGGGGAGGCATGGAATAGAGAAGATGTGGGAGCAATGCTTTTGCAAACATCCTAGAATATTGCAAGTATTAAATAAATGTATGTTATTATCAAATCATTGCTATTATTATAATCACTGTTTATTTAATATGAGACAGTTTCTCCATGACCGAATTTCAACTTGAGTTCTCTTTTCAAATTTCTCTGGGCCTTAAACGTGGCCTATATAGGCCAGTTAGCAAGATCCTGCTAAACCTGTTTAGAGATTTTATACACCCGACATCTCTTCACCATTATATTCTATTGTATGCTTGTTTGGGGGCCACACCCTGTGGTGCTCAGGGCTTACTCCTAGCTCTACACACAGGGTTCACTCCTAACAGGGGTCAAGGGGCCATACAGTGCTTTACCTGTTGTACAACATATCTAGCCCAATCTTCATCTTTGTTTTCTGATCAGTATCATTATCTAACACTCTTTTGTGACCCTTTCTTTCCCTTTTGTTTTGATGACTGGGGGGGGTCACACAATTGTGGTACTTTTACGCCCTTGTTTGTGGTGCACTGAATGATCTCACATGATCTAACATTTTGTTGTGGTGATGGCAGTGACACTGGGATTACTCTAGGATTGTAACTGGCATGTGGAGTGGTGCTGGGGATCAAATGCAAGGTTTCAACCTCCCACTGAGCTATCCCAAGGCCTGTCAACCCCATGTTTGATGTGTAAGTCCTTAAACAACTATCAAGTTGGATTAGCAAAATCCTTGTATACTCAATGTATTCTCTTTAGTAATTTTCCATCCACTAACCCTTCCTAATTTTGCATACTCATTATAAATTCCCAGCTGTTATTGCTGAAGTCGGAGTTGACCCTGATTTTTCTCCCTTATGAAATAATCATTAAAAAAGACGTCCTGGGGCTGGAATGATAGCACAGCCGGCAGGGCGTTTCCCAGCACCCCCTATGGTCCCCTAAGCACTGCCAAGAGTGATTCCTGAGTGCAGAGCCAGGAGTAACCTCTGTGCATAGCCGGGTGCGACCCAAACAAGCAGAAATATATAAATAAATAAATAAATAAATAAAAAACTTCCTTATAATTTGAACAAATGTCAGAACAATTTTTTTCTTTAATAGGGCTAACCCTGCAATTTGAAATGATTACATCATGTGGTTGCCATTACCATGAACCTGAGAAATACCCACTGAGTAAACAAAATCTCTGAGAAGTCAAGATAACTATGCCTGCTGAGATCCTGTCAGGGACCGTGTGGCCAGAACTGAAGTATCCTCTGTAGAGAATAGATCCTACACTCAAGCAGAAATCTACACTTCAGTATTACACATGTGTAACTGAAAAAAAATTGGTGCTACAGCATATGATTCTTTTGCAAACCTAGAACACCTGGACAAGACTGACAGTAAATCCAATCTCAGCCATGTTATCTGGGATTTATGAAATCCAGAAAGCACAGGGAAAGTGTTTCTTGCCACTTGCTATCTGAATTTCAGCCTCCATAACACCCTCCCTATAGGGAAGCTCAAGTTTAATTTTTCCATGGGCCTAATATTCCCAGCTAAAATCTGGCTAGAAGTTTTCTACAAGGCCAACTAAAATATAAACTAATTATTTCTTGTCTCAGAGGTGGGGCTTAGAGGATTCTTGGTCTTAAAACAATTCAGCTGCTCTTCACAGATGTTGGCAAAATTAAAGGTTACTTTACCATCTTTCCTATCTCCAATGGCACTAAGACATACATTATTTATTTTAAACCAATCACCCATGTATGATCTTGCAGCATTGGCTTATTATAATTTTCATTTCTCCTTACAAACCTCGGAAGTCTGCTACCCACCCTTCATTTATTTTTTTCCGATGCTGAAAATGTAATTCTTTTTTTAAATTTATTCTTTTATTGAATCACCATGTGGAAAGTTACAAAGATTTCAGGTTTAAGTCCCAGTTATACAATGCTCGAACACCCATCCCTTCACCAGTGCACATATTCCACCACCAAAAATCACAGTATACCTCCCCCCACCCGCCCACCTTCCCAGCTCCCCAAGCCGTCTGTGTAACTGATAAATTTCACTTTACTTTCACTTTGCTTTGATTACATTCAATATTTCAAAAAAACCTCACTATTATTATTTGGAGTTTCTCCCCCCTAAAGTCGGACCTGCTGAAAAGGAAGCATTTGATAATTTGTTTTCCATTGCTGAGAATGAAGAGATATGAGGTCAAGCAGCCGCAATAGCAGCCGCACGGTTTTGGATTTCTGTATTTTAGTACCAACCCTTTATAACAGAGATTCAATCCTACATCTTTAGCCAAGTTTCTACATGTATCAATAAAGGTAGACTCAAATCTCATACTTTCCTTGTCGGAGCTGTAATTACAGCTTTCTTACGTGCACAGATATCTTGTCATAAGAATTTCCCTTGAGGGCTATTAACAAGTATAGAAAAAGCAAGTAGAAGTACTGGGAGAGTCATTCTTCTTGCCCTTACTAAAGTACATACCACTGGGAATGTTCAGTGACTGTGTTCTCCTGGGAAATCTTAGTGATTTGAGGGTCAAGTTTTATAGTCCCAGGGGAAACTCATATGTGGAATCAATGGATGCAAAAATTATTCCACTTTTTACTATTACATTTCTCCCCTAAGGCCTAACAGAAGATTTAATATTTCAATATGGTAGTTTTATTTATTTATTTATTTATTAGTGAATCACCATGAGACAAAGTTACAGACTTACAGGTTTTCATGCTTACGTTTCAGTCATACAATGATCCAGTATCCATCCCTCCACCAGTGCCCATTTTCCACCACCAATGGTCCCAGCATCCCTCCCACCACCCCTACCCTCTCCCATTCACCCCACCCTGCTTCTGTGGCAGGGCATTCCTATTTGCTCTCTCTCTTTTTTGGGGTGTTGTGGTTTGCTACAGAGGTATTAAGTAGGCATCATGTATGGTCTATAGTCTATTTTCAGCCCATATCTCCCATCCCTAGTGGGCCCGCCTAGCACCCTTTGCTTGGTGATCCCTTCTCTATCAGAACTACTTCTTCACCTAGCATGTGAGGTCAGCTTCCAAGCTGTGGAGTACTCCTCTTGGTACTTATCTCTACTATTCTTGGGTGTTAGTCTCCCATTCTATTACTTTATATTCCACAAATGAATGCAATCTTTCTATGTCTGTCCCTCTCTTTCTGACTCATTTCACTTAATATGATACTTTCCATGTTGATCCACCTATATGCAAATTTTATGACTTCATCTTTTCTAACAGCTACATAGTATTGCATTGTGTAGATGTACCACAGTTTCTTTTACCACTCATCTGTTCTCAGCCACTTGGGTTTTTACCAGATTCTGGCTATTGTGAACAGTGCTGCAATGAACATATAGGTACAGATGTCACTTTTGCTATACTTTTTTTCATCTCTGGGAAATATTCCCAGAAGTGGTATTGCTGGGTCAAATGGGAGCTCAATTCCTAATTTTTTAAGAAGCATCCATACTGTTTTCCAAAAGGGCTGAACCAGTGGGCATTCCTACCAGTAGTGAAGGAGAGTCCCTTTCTCCCCACATCCATGCCAACACCAGTCACTTTTGTTCTTTTGGATGTGGGCCAGTCTCTGTGGTGTGAGATGGTATCTCATTGTTGTTTTAATCTGCAAGTCCCTGATGATTAGTGATGAAGAGCATTTTTTCATGTGTCTTTTAGCCATTTGGATTTCTTCCTTGAGAAAGTTTCTGTTTATTTCATCACCCCATATTCTGATTGGGCTGGATGTTTTCTTCTTGTGGAGTTTAACCAGTGCCTTGTAAATCCTTGATATCAACCCCTTATCCGATGGGTATTGGGTGAATATTCTTTCCCATTCTGTAAACTGTCTTCGTATTCTGGTCGCTGTATCTTTTGAGGTACAGAAGCTTCTCAGTTTAAGATAGAAACATTACCACATTTGATCATTTCACAACACTAAATTCACATTGATAAAAAACGGACTAATCAGTTTATAAGAAATTTTTGTTTCAAATCCCTGTGATCAAGCCCTTGATTCAATTTTATCTCTATAATTTGGAATTTCAGCATTTTAATGTTTTTAAATTTTAAAATCACAACTTTAGAGAAAAGCACTAACGTTTTTTGGGGTAATACTATATATACCATTAAGTATAATTTACTGATTATATTGCCATGTTTGCTTTATCTCTATATTTTTTTCCATTATAATTATTGTTGCTATTGCATAGCAACCTAAGAATAAGTTGTAGAAATCATAATTCTTTGAGGGAGTTTAAAATATTTATGTAAGGGGGGAAAGCTGTCATCATTTTACAACTTTTTATTTTAGAAATAATAACTCTTTACTCTTCAGTCTTTTCATGTTTAAGCATACTTTCCAAAAAACTTTAGTTTAGATTATGTGCAAAAGGTTCTTACAAGAGCCTTTAGGGTCTGCTAGATGCAATATCATTTCCACATGGAATTAACCTGAGTGAATTGTCTGTATAGCAATCTAATTGCTTTTCAACTTTGATAAATTTTACAGTATCTGAGTTTTTCAATTTTCTAAAAGGAGAATATTTTATGTGGATTATATCTATTCATTTATTATTGGTAAATGACACGACAAAATTTCAGGGATATAGATTTCTTCCTCCACATACGTATATAAGCTTCACCAACTTACACAAAACCAAAGTTCTAGTTTCCTTGTACCACCAAAAAGTCTCTATATGTTCCATTCACCCCTCACTTTTCTCTGTGATGAGCACCTTAGTTTTCACTGAGTCTAGATATTAGATTTGCTCACTAGGGTCAGTGTGTTGTTTGTTTTATTTGATTCCACGTATTAGTGAAATAATCCAGTAATTGCCTTTCAATTTTTTTACTTATTCCACTTAATGTAACTCTTTAAGATACAACCCTTTTGTCCCCAAAGCAATGATTTCACCTTTTAATGACAGAGTGGTATTCCACTGAATATATGTTCAACCACTTCTTTAATCAATCATCTGTCCATGACAGTCAGGGTTAGCCCTTGTTTTAGCTATTGCACAAATTCTGCAAAACATAGGGGTGAAAATACCCTTCAAATTAGTGTGCAATAGTATAGTGGGTAGGGTTTTTGCCTTGCACACCATTGGCCCAGATCATATTCCCAGCACCCCATGTGGTCCCCTGAGCTCCACCAGGAGTAATTCCTGAGTGCAGAGTCAGGTGTAACCCCTCATCATCACAGGGTATGACCACCCCAAAACAGAGAAAAAAATCCTAAATAGTGTTTTATGCCTTTGAGACTATCTAAATTCCTAGTAACCGTGTGCCAGTTTTTTCTCTCTTCACTCTGTATCAATGGATTAGCAAATTTAATAACTCACACTTCTCCCTGAGTCCCAACCAAATGTTCACATTTAGAATTAGTATTAATATATGGGAAAATTATTTCCAAATTTTGTTTTCTTATTATTTCTACACTGGTTTCAATCTGTGTTTTCATGTGGATAATTTTCACTAGTGATTTACTCCTTTTCCTAGTTTTTGTCTTTTAAATGTCTCTGCTCCGGGATTTTGTTTTGTAGTTTGTAGGATAACATTGGTTTGTCCTTTCTTCCTTGCCACAGGGAGCTTAGGTTATTTGGTTACTCCCATAACAGTGCTCCCATTCCTCTGTGTTTACTTGTAACTTCTTTCTTTGTGCTCTGTTAACTTGTAAATATTGCTTTTCTCTTCTGCTTAAGTCCCTTGCATAATTATTTCAGAGTAATTTCCTTTTTGTATAGACACAGAAAGACAGTTATTACTATGTTTTTGTAACTTGGGAGTTAATTGACTCCAGATAATATTACCTCCTGAACATCTGTTCTCTCAACTTAAGCCTCAGTTGCCCTTACTTCCTAGTACTCCAAAAGCAGGTCCCAATGAGGGACTGGATGGACCCAGGGCAAGCAGAGAGCTACTCTAGCATCAAAATAGACCTGGCCAAGGGCCATAATACTTAACTATATGTTAAGAGCATGGTCACGGATAAATTCTGTCATGATCCAAAATGGAATAACTAGATTTGGACCCTGCTGGGTTTAGGAATGATTAATCTGGCCTGAGCACTTTAGTCTGAGCTCTATAGTGACATGTCCCCAGGATAGCTACCCTACAAGCATAGTGTACAAATGCTTACTGTGTCCATACAAAATAACTAATATTAAGAAGTAGAATTAATGGGGCTGGAGCAATAGCACAGCGGGTAGGGTGTTTGTCTTGCAAGCTGCTGACCCAGGTTCGATTTCCAGCATCCCATATGGTTCCCTGAACACCCTCAGGAGTAATTCCTGAGTGCATGAGCCAGGAGTAACCCGTATGCATTGCCGGGTGTGACCCAGAAAAGAAAAACAAAAGAAGTAGAATTAAGATGTTAATTAGGATGTTAAGTAAGTTATTGGACTAAGGAGAGGAGAAACTCCCCTAGGTGGTATTTCTGCCCTTGAGACTGATGGTGAGGTGGTCAGGAAGGGCTTTGCTAAATTAATTCTGCTACCCCCAGCGCTGGGGGAGTTGGAGAGTGACTAGAGCAGCAAGATGGAGCACGGAGAGACTAGCAAGGGGGACAGAGGGAGAAGAATGTAAAGGAAGAATGCAGGAACAGGTGCGTGGAGAGATAAGAGATGCAATATTGAGAGGGAATGTGGAGAGATAAACGGGAGAGACTGGAGGGGACAGGAATGAGGGGCAGTGGGGAGAATGGGATAAATGGCAACTGATTACCAACCAGCCTGGCAGCCTCATTTCCTTCTTCATCCTCCCATGGCATGGGCCGCCCCGGATGGGGAATCAGCCCAAGTTCACGTAACGCAGGTGGCGAGAGGGAGAACTGCTGGGGCTTTCCCTAGCTGCCTGGGGATTACACAGTAGTTTATTAATTTCTTTGCTAAATGTTTGTGTTCTTGTGTTCCTTCTTTTCATGTAGAAGTTTTTTCAACATTTCTTGTAGGGAAATTTTGGTATTGGTAAGCTTCATTTACCTTGTTTGAAAAGGTGTTTCTCCATATTTGAATAATTTTGCCATGAAAATCATTATTAGTTGGCAGTTTTTAATTTTTAGTAATGTTAATATGTCGATCCTGATAGAGGGGCCTTAGTATATTAAGTAATTTCTTAGCAGCTTTATATGTGTGTATACATACATATGCATATATATGTATGTGCATAATTAATATATCACTGTATCACTATCATCCCATTACTCGTTGATTTGCTCTAGCGGGCACCAGTAACGTCTCCATTGTGAGACTTCTTGTTACTGTTTTTGGCATATCAAGTATGCCATGGGTAGCTTGCCAGGCTCTGCTGTGTACGCAGGGTATTCTCGGTAGCTTGCCGGGCTCTCTGGGAGGGATGGAGGAATGGAACCTGGGTTGGCCATGTGCAAGGCAAACGCCCTACCTGCTGTGCTTTCACTCCATTCATACATATATATATGCTAATATATATGGTAATATATATTATATGGGCTGGAGCGATAGCGCAGCGGACTGGAGCGATAGCACAAAAGGTAGGCTGACCAGGGTTCGATTCCTCCACCCCTCCCGGAGAGCCCAGCAAGCTACCAAGAGTATCCTGTCTGCATGGCAGAACCTGGCAAGCTACCCATGGTGTATTCAATATGCCACAAACAGGAACAAGTCTCACAATGGAGATGTTACTGGTGCCCGCTCGACCAGATTGATGAACAATGGAATGGCAGTGCTACGACAGTGCTACACTGCTATGTTTTGGGGCCATGCCAAGCTGTGCTCAGGAGTTACTCCTGGCTCTGCACTCATGAATTACTTTTGACAATGTTTAGGGTACCATATGGGATGCTGAGGATCAAACCCAGGTTGGATGCATACAAGGGAAGCACCCTTCCTGCTTGCTGTACTCTCTAGCACCAACTTTCAATATCTTTGACATTGACTTTTTATAATTTAATGATTTGTGGTCTCTTTGGATTCATAAATTTGAATGTTCTCTCACCTTCCTGTACATATACAATTATATATTTTCTTAGGTTGAGAATTTATTATTTATTTGAATATATTATCCACTCACCTGCCTTTACTTTCTGGTATGTCAGTCATCATGGTACTTCGCTATTGGAGTCTGATATTTCTCAGAGCGTTTTGTTATTTTTCCTTTTCTCTCTTTTCTCTCTCTCACTCATTTTTCATTTGAGTCATTACTGTCATTTAATCTTCAATTTCTGATAATGATATGAGACTGAGTCTACTACTTAATCTCATGCTTTCCATGTTAGGTTGAATTTAATTCTAATAAGGACTATACCCAGCATATCTACTTAGAAATTCTAAATATCTTAAGTCACTTTTTGTGAAGAACTTCTTGTGCTCTTGTAACATTTTTTTATATCTTGGATAGGCATCTTTGATTAGTGGAGATTCTCTAACTTCATTAAATTTTGTGTTGCCTTCTCAGTTTTTTGTCTATAGTCACTTCATATTCTGTGTCTTTATGTTTGTCCCCTGGGTGCTTATTTTTATGAGAAAGTCCATCTTATTTTTGCAAGGTGACCTGGAAATTTTTCAGTTTTCACATGCGGGTTAGTGTCTTTTGTTTTCTTGCAGGTGACACGGACTTTAGTGTTGAAATTATCCTTTGATTCTATGCCTGTGGTGTCGGGGGAGGAAACAATGAATAGATTAAAACCATGACAAATCACAGTGTTCTAATGTGGGAAGAAGGGTAACAAACAATCCATATTGCCCCTTTACTTCCACAGTCACTATTGATTCCTGTCCGAAAGTCTGTGTTAAAATTCTATGCCTCTGGACAATGACCAGATATCTGAGCTGCTTCTTGAAGGAGGATGTTGGGTAGAAACTCAGGTGTCCAGTTTCTACTAGCCCTGAAACAGTAAGTTTCAGTTTTGTGTGTTTGTTTAAAAAATAATTTATTCCTTTTGTACCAGAGCTTCTTTCCTTCCAGCAAAAGTCTTTCCCTTGGGTTGTTTAATGAGACACTAATATTATAGAACAATATCTTAATAGCTCCTGTCCTTTCCCAGAGTCAGATCTACCAACACTAATGGTATCCAGCGTGTATTATGCCATGGTTACCTTCACTGCTTGATACCAACCTCCTTCAATTAAGTGGACTGCAATCACAACCTTTCAGATGTATGTGTCTCTCAAGCAATCAGGTTCTTTTTTTTCTTTTTTTTTAAAAAATTTTTAAAATTTTATTGAATCACTGTAAGATAGTTACAAGCTTTCATGTTTGGGTTACAATCTCACAATGATCAAACACCCATCCCTCCACCAGTGCACATTCCCCACCACCAATATCCCAGGTATACACCCCCTTTACCACCCTTCCCCTGCCTCTAAAGCAGGCAATATTCCCCATAGTCTCTCTACTTTTGGGCATTATGGTTTGCAACTAAGACACTGAGAGTTCATCATGTTTGGTCCATTATCTACTTTCGGCATGCATCTCCCATCCCAACCGGTTCCTCCAGCCATCATTTTCTTAGTGATCCGTTCTCTATTCCATCTGCCTTCTTCCCTCCACTCATGAAGCAGTCTTCCAGCTATGGGGCAATCCCCCTGGCCCTTGTAACTACCGTCCTTGGGTGTCAGCCTCATATGATGCTACCTTACACTCCACAAATGAGTGCAGTCCCTCTAAGTCTGTCCCTCTCTTTCTGACTCATTTCACTTAGTACAATACTTTCCATGTTTATCCATTTGTAAGCAAATTTCATGACTTCATCTCTCCTAACAGCTGCATAGTATTCCATCGTGTAGATGTACCAAAGTTTCTTTAACCAGTCAACTGTTTTAGGGCACTCCGATTATTTCCATATTTTGGTTATTGTAAACAGTGCTGCAATGAATATATAGGTACAGATGTCATTTCTATTATGCTCTTTTGCATCCTCGGGATATATTCCCAGAAGTGGTATTGTGGGGTCATATGGAAGCTCAATTTCTAGTTTTTGAAGGACTGTCCATATTGTTTTCCAGAAAGGCTGGACCAGTTGGCATTACCACGAACAGTGAAGGAGCATCCTGTATGGCCTCAGCAGCAGAGTAATAGCTGCTGAGGACAGAATCAGTGAGCAATCAGCTTCTTAACTGGTGATGGGTGTCTTGTGATAAGTAGTTTGTTTCTGGTTGTGCTTTAGCAAGAAACTTTTCCTGCTAAAGTCTTTTCCGTTTAATCCATTTCTTAAAAATCTTAATGGTTTTACAATAAAGATATTGGTGAAATAGTGTTATATATTTCATAAACTTGCAATAAAATATTTTAAAGGAGCCAGAAAGATGGCATGGGGTTTAAAGCTCTTGATTTGCATATTACTGACCCTGGTTCGGTCTTTGGCACCATATTATGGTCTCCCAAGCTGCCAAGTATAATCCCTGAGCACAGAGATGGGCGTAAGCTCTGAGCACAGCTGTGTGTGACCCACCCCCAAAGAATATTTTAAAACTCATTTTTACCCCTTCTACTCATCACCTGTGTTAATTAGAAATATTTCAATATGCAGGTAGTAGATGACTATAATGCCTTAAAGCATAAACACAGCTTTGTTAATTAAAAGCTCTTAAATGAGTAGTCTCAGAGATGACTTAACATTTTAAAAATGCATTTAATATCAAAGTTTTTTCCCACCATTTAGTCTGTTGTTAATAGGATGATGGCTTTTGTTCTCCGTCTTGCTCCTTCTTCCAGAATGTGTCACATTGCTACTCTGAACAAGGAATTGTTAGTATGCAAGCATACTTTTTGATGTATATATTCAGTGTGTATTTCAATTATAATTCTATTTTTATGTACTACATATAGATATTGATTTATAGTGATATACACTTGAAATATGTTACAAGCCAATGTTAATTTAACAAAAATTTTAAAACAGTTATTCCCATGTACACAAAAGGAAAATGTGTGCAATAAGTGTAGTTACTCTAGTCTAGTTATAATTGAAGTGAGCATGATTGCTGCTTCTAACCCAGAAAGACTATCATGAAAGTTAATTCAAAATAACAATTCATATGGTATTACTTATTTTTATTATCTTCTCACCATTATTTTTCAAAAATTGTGACCTAACATGCCTTCTAGATAATGAAAGATTTTTTAGGGGCTGGGACAATAGTATAGTGGATAGGGCACTTGTCTTGCAGATGGTCGATCCAGGTTTGATCCCTTGCACCAAATAAGGCCTCCAGAGGATTTCCAGTGGTTATCCCTGAGCTAAGATCCAGGAGTAAGCCTTGAGTACATCTGGGTGTGGCTCCCCAAATAATAAAAACAAACATTCATTTTATTATTCATGCATGAACTTAAAATGAACCAGAAACATTCAGAGAAAGGCTGAGGGTGGGTAAGAAAACCATCTTGGTAAGAAGGGGAGGTGATGGCGGGGGAGTGAATTTAAAAAAACACACATAAGTGGTCATCATGACAGCAGGAGTAATCAACAGTCACATCATGTGGGGTGAGGAAGATAGTAGAAGTAATGGTCATCACAGAAGTTTATCCTATGTCCTTAGTACCCACCTGAAGGCCACACATTGCTTCCATAATAATTGATTTATCATACTCTAAATTTTCTCTAGGCATTTTTATTGAAATGCTATTGCATTTCCAAATTAATTTTGTTAGAAAATTATTTAGCTTTTGAACCATTACCTAGAATCATTTCCTCAATACATTGATAGATCTTTTTCTAAGCAAGATCTTGAATTAAATTTCATACTATTAATTATGGCTTCTTAATTGGAGATTTCTAAAAATAAAAAAGAATAACAAGATTTAGCCCTAAAGATATAATATTTGGCATTAAGATAACATTATTATACTTTTAATACTGCTGGTATGCTGCAATAAATTGTGTTTATATATCACAGAGAACCCCATGATAAAAAAGTAAGGTCTTGCATCATCCATAAGAGATGTGTTCTCCTTTGCACAATAGATCAACAGTGTTCTATAATGAATGACAAAGTAACTCAACTTTCCTCTGCTGATTTACTGTGAGACTTAAATTAGATACTGTGTAAAGCACTTGATTCATTGCCAGACAAATAGTGCAGGCTCTGTAAATGGCAAACTATTACTATAGATAAAGAAACAAAATTGTAAATAGCATTAGCTACATTTTATATATGTTGAAAATGAGACTCAGACACCTTAAATGCCTTTTTCAAGGTGTTGAGATAAAACATACTGCCTTGACTCTTAAATTATTCTATTCCCACTGTACTTTGCTGCCTTCATTATCTGCCAGTATTTTACTCTGGGGAAGCCATTTTCTAAATTTTTTATTAAAAGATTATTGTATCAAGGAGACATTATACCTCAAAACACAGATATAGGGCATGACTAATGCTCTGGGGAAAATGGAACAAATTATTTGTGTTTAAAAGGACTCTAAAAATATGAAATTTATTAATAAAATAGTGATGGAAAACATTTTATTATATTTATTTGATTTTGACATTATCATAAAATCATGTATTCAAAGATATTGGAGATCACTGACATCAACACCTTTAAATGACACAATAATGAACCCTGAATAGATTAAGAACTGAACAAAATATGGACTAAAATCCAGGCTTCCTGATTGATAGACCAATCTGTTCTTCGATCAAATCTCAAGAACCAAAACAAAGTGAATTGTTCCACTCTAAATATAAAATCATAATTTTTATCTTATTACAATGAATAACTAAGCACACTGTTATGTTTGAAGTTATTTACAATAAAGTCATAAGCTTACTTTTTCATTTTAATTCATTTTAGTGCTGTTTTAGAGACCATTTAAATTGAAAACTTACTATTAATGAAAGTAAAGTTTTCTTGGATTTTAAGAATTATTTAGAGTTTGTATTTTACTGTACATAATCATTATAATAAATACTGTTGAAAAAATTTAAACCAGTACATAAGAGCAAAACTTTTTTTCCACATACCCACTTGAATTATAAACAGTAATCATTTTGAATAATCTGATGAGCCTTCATTCCCATTTGTAAAAAGCCACACCCAGTAAAGCTCAAGGGTTACTCCTGCCTCTGCATTCAGGAAATTCTTTTAGAGGTGCTTGGGAGATCATATGGGATATCATGGATCATACCCAGGTCTGCTGTGTGCTAAGCAAGCCTACCCACTGTACGATCACTCCATCCCCTTTAATCAATTATTTTATATTTATTAAATTTAGGTATTTATCTCGGCAAATTGGCTACATTATTTTCTACTTGTTTATTCAAAAGTAATGTGCTGGTACTTTCTGTGTCAGTATGAACAGATGGACTTTCTTTTATTAAATTGTTGAATGCATTTTATAGCATATTTCAAAAGTTAATTTCTTATCTATTAATGGAAATTTACATTGTTTAAAACTTTTATAATTATTCACAAATTGCTATAATTAATATTCATGAACTTGGCCTTTTGAATTATAATGTGCATAGTTTTTCTCAAGGATAGATGCCAGAAATAATCTGTGTTTATATACTAACTATGTTATTTGTCATTGTACACAAACATCAGCAATAAATGAGAATGTACTAAGTCTTGGGGCTGGAGCACTAGTACAGTGGGTAGAGTGTTTACCTTGTACAAGTCAAAAGGTTCGATCCCTGGCATCCCATATGATATCCCGTGCACCACCATGAGTAATTACTGAGTGCAGAGACAGGAGTTACCTCTGAGTACCACCAGGTATATCTAATAAAAAAGCTAAAAAAAAACCTGTAGTACCTCCTGGCATTAATAATCCTTAGATTTTTATCTGATGAACAAATATTTCAAGTTTCCTTTATTTGAATGTGTATTATTTTAGTGTTATTACATCAAATACCTCTATTTCATCTATTTTTACGTTGTGCTTATTGTGCATTTCTTATTATTCTATCAAATATATATTTTGATGTTTAACCATTACATGCCAATATATATTGTCTAATGAATATTTGATTTTGGGGGATAGGAAAATTTTCTTTAGTTTTTTTTTAATTAAATTTTATTGAATCGCCGTGTGGAGGGTTACATAGTTCTCAGGATTATGTCAATTATACAATACTCAAACACCCTTCCCTTCACCAGTGCCCCTATTCCATCACCAACCACCCCAGTATACCTCGCGCCCCCCTCGTCCCCGCCCTTGTAATTGATAAGTTTCACTTAGTTTAAGCTTTATCTTGGTTACATTCTGTGTTTCAACACATAACTCGCTATTGTTGCTGGAGTTTCAAGCAAGTCCCATTGTTTGTTACATAACTTTTCTATTTTTTTCCCCCCTCGACCCGCGCCACCGAGTTCACGCCTGTTTAGTATTCACCACGCTGCCTGACAAAGGAAAAAAAAACCAGAAAAGATGGTTATATCCTGTCATCAGCCGGCGTGGGGCTCTCGCTTAGTTGATAGTCTGGTAGAAAGTCTGCAGTTTCTGGAACCAAAAGTAGTGTGCTGGTATCGGCCCTGGCTCGAGATTCCACCAGCATCCTGCTGTTCCATGTACATAATACTTTATTCCCTTGTATCCCATTCCCATGCCACCAGGTCCATGTCAACTTAATGGACATCATACTATGGTTAACGCCACGCCGCGTTTCTTCCCGAGAAAGAAGGATATTTCTTTTCAGCTGGCGTGGGGATATGGCTTAGTTCAATCTAGAGAGATGGCTACCATTTTGGTTGCCTTCAATATTTCAACAGAAAACTGACTATTCTTGTTAGGGTTTCCCACCAAAGTCCAACCCGTTAAAAGGGAACCATTTCATATTGCTGATGATTAGATGACATTAGGTAGCGTGGTTTTGGGTTTCTGTATAAAGTCCAGGGAAAATTCTGCCTGAAATTCTATCACTACAATCTTTTACCCTTTTATGGTGCTCATAAGATGGGAAAACCTAAAGAAATACCGGGCCCCCGCATGGGCGGAAGTGGGCAAGCTCCCTTGTCCTCCTCAGTCATACTGGGTCTGCGGGCGTAGCGAAGTGGGAAAGCCCACGTGGCTGCACTCTCTTTAAGTGTCCGAGGTGGGCGGAGACCGGTACTTCCCCGCCCTCGATCTCCCGCCAGCCGCGCCGCGCATTTGGGTGCGTGTCTCCATTTTGTGCTCAGAGAAGTGGGGTGGAGGCTGTGCTGTGCCCAGGAGAAGTTGAGGGAGAGAGAGAGAGAGAGATTAAAAAAAAAGAGAAACGCCGGGCCCCTGCACGGGGGGCCTGGCGGAAACGCTCAAATCACATACTGCAGGTTGCTGGTGGGCTGCTGGTGTCCAAAGCAGCTCCCTTGTCCTCCTCAGTCATACTGGAGCTGTGGGCGCGGCGAAGTGGCTCTTTAGTTTTTATATGATTAAAATCAGTTATTCTTTTCCTTTTTGCATCTATATTTCCCAATTAAAAATTATAAATATATATAGAGAGTATTGTGTGGGTGAGTTTATAATTTTGCAGAATCATATTAGTAAACATTCAGGAAGTAAAAAACTCAGTTTTCAAAAAAGATTATTTCTTGCCATTGGCATAAAATCAGAACAATTATCATAAATACCCCAAAGAGGAAAAACCCTGAATATCCATCAACTGATAAAACATAATCAAAATGCAACATATCAATACAAGAGAATGTTGACTGAACATAAGAAAAAATGAAGTAATGAAACATCTACAACATGAATCAATCTTGAACATGTCATATTTAGTGAAAGGATCCAGGCATAAAACATTATATAGTATATTCCAGTCATATTGTGTCCCAAATAAAAAATATCCATTGAGACTTAAAGTATACCAGAAATTGCTAAAGGATGGAGAGAAAGTGGGAATTTTTGATGTACAAGGTATTTTTGTGTGTTGTGATGTAGATGTTTTTAATTTTGATACTGGTTATAGTTGAACGATGTTATAAATATGCTGATAAAACACTAAGTGGTATATATATTTTTTGATAAAATTATTATTTGCTTATTGAATCACCATAAGATACAGTTACAAGCTTTCATGTTTGAGTTTCAATCGTACAATGAATGAACACCCATTCCTCCACCGGTGCACATTCTCCACCACCAATGTCCCCAATGTACCCCCTCCTTTCCAGCCCTCCCCCTGCCTCCATGGCAGACAATTTCCCCCATACTCTCTCTCTACTTTTGAGCATTATGGTTTGCAATACAGATACTGAGAAGTTATCGTGTTTGGTTCTTTATCTACTTTCAGGACACATCTCCCATCCCAAGCTATTCCTCCATGTCTTAGTGATCCCTTCTCTATTCCAGATGCCTTCTCCCACAGCTCATGAGGCATATTTCCAGCTATGGGGCAATATCCCTGGCCCTTGTGTCTACTGTCCTTGGGTATCAGTCTTATATAATGTTATTTTATATTCCATAAATGATAGCAGTCCTTCTATGTCTGTCCCTCTCTTTCTTTCTGACTCATTTCACTTAGCATGATACTCTCCATGCCCATCCACTTGTAAGCAAATTTCATGATTTCATCTCTCCTAACAGATGCATAATATTCCATTGTGTAGATGTACCAAAGACAACTGGTTAAAGAACCAGTTGTCTGTTCTCGGGCACTAGGGTTGTTTCAGATTCTGGCTACTGTGAACAGTATTGCAATGAACATATATGTGCAGATTTCATGTCTACTGTGCTGTTTTGCACCCTCGGGATATAATCCCAGAAGTGGTATTGCATCATTATATTTAAGCTCAATTTCTAGGGTTTTTTTTTTTTGCTTTTTGAGTCACACCCAGCAATGCTCAGGGGTTACTCCTGGCTCTGCACTCAGGAATTACTCCTGGCAGTGCTCAGGGAACCATATGGGATGCTGGGAATGGAACCCGGGTCGGCCACGTGCAAGGCAAACGCCCTACCCCCAGTGCTATCGCTCCAGTCCCACAATTTCTAGTTTTTGAAGGAATGTCCATATTGTTTTTCAGAAAGGCTGGACCAGTTGGCATTGCTGCCAACAGTAAAAGAGCGTACCTTTTTACCCACATCCACGCCAGCGCTGTTTGCTTTTGTTCTTTTGAATGTGTGCCAGTCTCTGTGGTGTGAGATGGTATCTTTGTTCTTCTGAATGTGTGCCAGTCTCTGTGGTGTGAGATGCTATCCCATTTTTGTTTTGATTTGCACCTCCCTGATGATTAGCAATGTGGAGCATTTTTTCATGTGCAATTTGGCCATTTGTATTTCTTTTTCGAGGAAGCTTCTGTTCATTTCTTCTTCCTTTTTTTTTTTTTTGATGGGATTGGAGGTTTTTTTCTTGCACAATTCTACTAGTTTCTTGTATGCCCTGGATATTAATCACTTATCAGATGAGTATTGGGTAAATATTCTTTCCCATTCAGTGGGCTCTGTCTGTATTTTGGTAACTGTTTCTTTTGAGGTGCAGAAGCTTATTAGTTCGATGTAGTCCTGTTTGTTGATATTTGTTTCCACTTGCTTGGTCAATGGTGTTTCATCCTTAAAGATGCTTTTAGCTTTAATGTCATGGAGAGTTCTGCCTACATTTTCCTCCATGTACCTCATGGATTCAGGTCTGATATTGAGGTCTTTAATCCACTTTGATCTGACTTTTTTGCCCGCTGTTAGACAGAGGTCAGAGTTCATTTTCTTTTAGGTATCTATCCAGTTTTCCCAACACCACTTGTTGAAGAGGCTTTCCTTGTTCCACTTCACATTTCTTGCTCCTTTGTCAAAGGTTAAGTGATCATATATTTGAGAACCTGTGACAGAATATTCAGCTCTGTTCCATTGATCTGTGGGTCTGTTTCTAGACCAATATCATGTTGTTTTAATTATTACTGCTTTGTAGTACAGTTTGAAGTTGCGGAAGGTTATGCCACCCATCTTTCCCCCCTCCCAAGGATTACTTTGGCTATTCATAGGGGTTTATTGTTTCATATGAATTTCAGGAGTGTTTTGTCTATTTCTTTGAGAAATGTCATGGGTATCCTGATAGGGACTGCATTAAATCTGTATAGTTCTTTGGGGAATATTGCCATTTTGATAATGAAAATCAAGTACCTTGGAATCAGCTTAACTAAAGAGGTGAAGGACCTATACGAGGAAAATTACAAAACACTACTTCAAGAAATAAAAGAGGACACTAGGAAATGGTACATTTTAAAGTGGGTAAAGAAGTGAATTTTATGTTATCTAAATATAATTTCAAAAATTCTTTAGAAGTTCTAACAGTACCTAAGCTACAAAAATATCTGTAAAATACTGCACTATTTGGGCTGGAGAGATAGTTTGATACCCAGCATCCCATATGCTCCACCTCATTGCCATCAGTGATCCCTGAGCGCAGAGTCAGGAGTAAGCCCTGAGTATCTCTGAGTGTGCACACTGCCCTGCTGAACAGGAAAAAAAACTGCACTATTTAAGTAAGAATTTTAATAATCTCTTCACTTAAGTTTGTATTTGTTCTACCCTAGCCTTGAAAATCATGTACACAGCCTGGTATGAGTCCATTCATACATTTTTACCCTGCTTACTTAAATATAAATGTGTGAGTGTATAATCACATGTTTTATTGTTTTATTTATGTTAACACCAATGGAATCATACCATGTGCTTTATGTTAGAGCTCATGAACATTCTTATAGCCAATAAATATGACTCCATCTTATTCTGTTTTGACAGTTGCAAAATATTCCACGGTGTGTATGTTAGTCAGGGATCTCAGGAGAACACAACCAATAGAATATATATTTATGGGGTTGACTCACACAATTATGGAAGCTGTCAAGGTACAAGATTTTCTGCCAGCGAACTTGAGACACAGGAGGGCCTATAATGTAATTCCAGTCTGATTTCTAAGACCTGAAATCCATGAAAGCTTGTAGTGTAAGTTTCAGTCTGCTGGCACCCAAGAATCATGTCCCAATTCAGAATAGTCTGGTAAGGAGGAATTCCCTCTTATTCCACCTTCATTTTTTCTTTTTTACTTTTCTTCTTTTTTTTGTGGGGAGGGGGTTATAGGTCAGTGCTCAAGGGTTCGTCCTGGCTCTGCATTCAGGAATTACTCCTGGTGGTGCTTGGGGGACCATATGGGATATCAGGGGATCGAACCTGGTCTGCTGCATTCTAGGCAAGCACCCTACTTCTTGTACTATTGCTCCTGTCCCTCTACCTTCATTTCTTCTAATTAGGACTTCACCTGACTTTATGAGGTCCATCCAAATTAGGAAAAGCAATCTTTGTTCAGTCTACCTGAATACTAATAATATTTATTCAGAAACACCTTCAGAGACACACCGAAGTACTTTTGAGTAAATATCTTGGTACCCTGTAGACTAGGTATGTTGAGCTAATCACCAGAGAAGGAGGATGGAGTGGGTTGGAGTGGGTGTGGATGCTTACTGACGGGGCATTATGTGTGTATGTGGGGTGTTGGGGCCCTGACGGGGATGAGGATGAGAGCACTAAAACAATGGTGGAGGGAAGGGGACAGTCTGGTTCAGAGTGTGATATTACACTGTTTTTGCTTAAGTCTTATCTCTAACAGCTTTATAAATCATATACTTAAAATTAAATTTGGTTTTCAAATTTAAGAGTTATTTACATGTAAAGAGTAACCCAGACTTTGTTTTTCCATTTATAAAACACAGTCAGAGTAGATTCAGCATCATTCTCTTTTCTTTCTTTCTTTCTTTCTTTCTTTCTTTCTTTCTTTCTTTCTTTCTTTCTTTCTTTCTTTCTTTCTTTCTTTCTTTCTTTCTTTCTTTCTTTCTTTCTTTCTTTCTTTCTTTCTTTCTTTCTTTCTTCCTTATCTTCTTCTTCTTCTTCTTCTTCTTCTTCTTCTTCTTCTTCTTCTTCTTCTTCTTCTTCTTCTTCTTCTTCTTCTTCTTCTTCTTCTTCTTCTTCTTCTTCTTCTTCTTCTTCTTCTTCTTCTTCTTCTTCTTCTTCTTCTTCTTCTTCTTCTTCTTCTTCTTCTTCTTCTTCTTCTTCTTCTTCTTCTTCTTCTTCTTCTCGTGAGGTCGGGACACAATTGCTGGTGCTCAGGGCTTACTCCTGATTCTGCACGCAGGAATCACTCCTGGTGGTGCTCAGGGAACCATCTAGGAGGTCAAGGATCAAACCTTGGTTGGCCCAATACAAAACAAAGGCCCTGCCCACTGTATTATAGCTCCAACCCCAAGAATTATTCTAAAGAATGCTAGAATTTTCAAAATAAAGAAATGAATATTGGCCCTAACTTAACACTATGAGCTGCATTCACCTGCAATAAGAGTCAGACTGTCTTTTCAAACTTTGAGACAGGCCACTGACTTCTATTTAGTTCTGTAAGATCTAGATATGATCACGTTCTAAAGAAAGGCTGTTTTCCATATAAAAAAATAGTCATCATAAAATGGTTATGCTATTGCATTTTGTTTAACCATTCACATATTTTAAGGATTTTGATTCTCTTTTTCACTTTACAAAGTTTACTGAAGTTTTACAGAAAAATATAAACACGTGTAAGTCCCAGACTTACACACACGTGTTTATATTTATGTGTACTATGTATGCATCTGTATTTATTTATATGTATATGGGTACATAAAGCAAAGTCTTGTTTTACTTCCATAGAATAATTTTCAAAATGTTTAGGATTGCTAAGTCAGGGTACATACATTTAAAAAACTGAAATTGAAATACATGTTGTCTGATTAGTTGCAAAATTATTATAGGAATTCCTATGCCACTTTTCTGCACGTAAATTTCTAAATCATTGTTTCTGGCATTCTGATAAATAGCTTGTATAGAAATTTTTAATTTGCATTTCCTAGATTATATTTACAGTGTCTTGAAATATTCCATTTTTGCTTTCTGTTTTTATCTTAAATTTATATATTTGTTTTCTTTATTTCTAAATTATAGTGTTCTTTAGAAAGACTGTTCATTTTCACTGTCAAATTATTATTTCTAATTTTTTGTGATTAATTACTTTTATTTGTGTGTGTGGTGTTGGGTATAGAACCCTAAGCTTCACACATTCAAGGCAAGAGATCCTTAGGATTTTTAAAATTTAAATTGTGCATTCATCTGTGCTTAATATTTAAATAAAGTATGAGATTAAGTTCTAGACTTTTCACTCTGCATGGAATGTCAGTTGTGAAAGCATTTCTACTTTGAAAAAGTCTATTTTCCATTAGGATAAATACTTTGTCATGCATAAGGTCTTCACACTTATTTGGATAAATTTCTATACATTTTATTCTATTTCACTAAGCCTTTTGTTACTTCCTGTGTCATTTCTTTATTGTTTTGAGCTTGGTGAGCTTTATGACAGGGCAAATTCTCTAGAAGTCTTTTTATTTTTTGTATTTTCTGTTTCTGATTCTTGGCTATGATCCTGTCATACAACTTGTAAAATAATTTTGACTAAATCTACCATAATGATTCTAATTAGAATCTCATAATGCTCATAATAACTAATGAATTATTTACATTTTATGTGATATGAATGTGGTGTTTTTCCCTAATTGTTGTTTTACATTCTTCACTGTGATCTTATGGTTTTCTTCATGTGGTTCTGATAGATTAAGTTAAATAGTTTACTAGACAATTTCCACATTAAAATCGTTATTAGTGGGGCCAGAGAGACAATACAGCATAAAAGGCAAGTACCTTGCCTGCTTCTGACCCTTGTTCCATCCCCAGAATCACATGTGATTTCCCAAACACTATCAGGTGTCACATCTGAACACAGAGCCAGGAACAACCTATGAGCAACACCAGTGGTGTTCCAGATTTCCCACCTTTCAAATAGTTATAGTTTACAAATAAAAGCTACTGATTATTTTGTTTATTTCCCTGTTATTGCCAGATACTTTAATTTTATAATTTTAATGTCGCTTGATATTTCTATATACAGAGACTAACGTTATCACTATATAGTTCTGTACATAGATTCACTCTCTTAATCATAGACATTTAAAATTGGTGTTTGGACCCCATACAGCTGTTGTCAGGGCTTACTTCTATCTATTATCTTACTTCTATCTCAGGGATTACCCCCAGTGGTGTTCAGGAAACCATATGTGGTGCCAGATTTAAAGCAGTGGCTACAAGTGCCTAAACCCCTCTATTAACTCTCTGATCTGTCTTAAATTTATTTTTAATACATAAACATTTGACCATAAGAACTTGTCACTTTTAAATCAGAAATAAGAGTGGGGCTGGAGAGATAGTATAGTGGGTAAAGCATTTCCTTCGCATGCTCCCACCTGTGTTTGATAATAGCACCACATATGGTGTCCTCAGGAGTGATCTCTAGACACAAAGACAGTAGTATACCCTAAGCATAGATGGGTGTGTCAAAACTATCAGAAATTAAAGTCATTTTAGTATAAGCTAATTTTAAAGTTGATTTTACTGAAAATAAAATGTATTTGCTTTTTCTAAAAATCAAAGCCAATGACTAATACAAGTCTTGAACTTCAAAATAAACAAGATCTCTAATACTGACAGGAATTTGAGTTTCTGATTATGCTTATGTCATTTTGAGTCAGTTTGTAAGAATCCAGTTACGGTATCTTTGCTCAAATGAAAAGGAACCAGATAAAAGGAAAATTAACAAATGAAATAGTGGTAATATTGGTCAATTATATAATTCAATGTTAGTAGTAAAAAGTAGATGTAATTGTCACTACTACAGAAGAACATTATGAACTTGTATTGTCAGTGATTCCCTGCTTCTTTATTATTAATGGCATACATGCATAACTGTAAACATAGAGTTAGAAGTCTAATTCATTACTTGCAAATGGAAAAAAGTTCACAGGCTCACTTGAAATATCAAAAGGAGACTTTGACTTATTTCACTACTACATAAATGGCTGACCAGTTACAATGAAATATCCTACTATTATTTAAAACCACTCATCAGAATCAGAATCATGATGTTCATCTATTAAAATTATAGTTATTAAGAAGAATTATCACACTGTAATTAAAGAAGACTTTGATATATGTTTGAAGATTTTATGGAGAAAAATCCCTTTGAATTTAATGGATTTTCACTAATTATGTATAGTATTCTTTCTTTCTTTCTTTCTTTCTTTCTTTCTTTCTTTCTTTCTTTCTTTCTTTCTTTCTTTTGTTCTTTCTTTTGTTCTTTCTTTGTCATATAGGACATCATACCTCCTAGGCAAGTGCTCTATTGCTGAGTCACATCCTTGATTCGTAATTATTTAAAGTCTAAATATTTCTGAGTAAACAAAAGATAAAAAAATGCTACTAAGCATTAAAATAATTATTGCACATTTATGCAAAGGTGAAACACTATTTTTATGAATCTGGGTATCTGAAACAATAAGTTTTAATATAGTACTGTCTTCTTAAACTTTTTACTACTCCAACTTTCAAGAATAATCACAAGTATAAGTTTAAAAAGTGCCTGGGGCTATAGATATGGTGTAGGGGTTAAGACACTTGCCTTCACATGGCCAAAACCAGTTGAATCCCCAGCATTGCAAATGTGTTCCTTGAGTGTCACCAAGAGTGATCTTTAGCACAGAGCTAGGACTAAATCCTAAGCATCACTGGGTCACTATCACTGCCCTCCTGTTGCTCATCGATTTGCTCGAGCGGGCACCAATAGCATCTCCACTGTGAGACTTGTTACTGTTTTTGGCATATTGAATACGCCATGGGTAGCTTGTCAGGCTCTGCTGTGTGGGCGAGACACTCTCAGTAGCTTGCCGAGCTCTCTGAGAGGGGCAGAGGAATCGAGCTCCTGTCGGCCAAGTGCAAGGCAAATACCCAGCTGCTGTGCTATCACTCCAGCCCAGGCTTCACTGGGTGTAGCTCCCCAAACAAAAAATAATTAGCTATACATCTTTATCTAAGAGTGGATAGTTGGAATATTTAATAGTTTTGTTTCAGTTGGAGAGCAGTCTTATTTTATTGTGTCAGGGCTAATGGCAGACCTTTCAAGAAAACATTCATACACTAATCACTGTATCACTGTCATCCCATTTTTCATCAATTTGCCCTGGCAGGTGCCACTAATGTCTCCATTTGTCCCAGCCCTGAGATTTTAGCAGCTTTTCTTTATTCGTCCTTCCCAACAGTGCCATATTAGAGGCTCTTTCAGAGTCAGGGGAATGAGACCCTTTATTGTTACTGATTTTGGCATACCAAGTATGCCACAGGGAGCTTTCAAGGCTCTGCCGTGTGAGTGGAATACTCTCAGTAGCTTGTGGGGCTCTCCGAGAGGGACAAAGAATGTATATAATAGAATACAAGCAAGTATGTTAAAACCAAATACATGTGTGCTGCTTTAGGTACATCAGTGGGCTAGACTATAAGAGTCTTTTCGCACTTCCAGGGGCTTTGATTTATAGTCTTGGCCGTTGATGGGATTACGTGGCGCCTGGGGCAGTTTGTGGGTGTGACTGCCAAGCTACTAGAAAATGGGGGATCTGAGTGGAGGAGGCCCAGTCCCAATCCGAACAGGCTTGGAGATCTCAGCCCTGAGTCCCGCATACCTGGGTTCCTCTGCCAGTTCCTTCATGAGTGAGGCTCGTCTGAGCATGTGGAGAGTGGCCTTGAGCATGGCTGTGGATGGGTTCATATACTAATAACCAAAAATATTAATCTATCACATATTTTAATTACAAACACAATAAAATTATAACTATTGGTAACAATAGACCAGAGATGACCACAGGATTGTCAGGGCACAGCTCCTGCTTGCATCTTGTTCATGCATACCCTTGGGATTTACTCCACATATAAGTCCTGTAAATTCTTCAGGGTAACTTTAAGAATCATCAAAACAACAGTGTATATGTCAGGTGAATGACGTGTTCAATGATCACTGTATCACTGTATCACTGTCATCCCATTGCTCATTGATTTGCTCGAGCGGGCACCAATAATGTCTCCATTTTGAGACTTCTTGTTACTATTTTTGGCATATCAGATATGCCACGGGTAGCTTGCCAGGCTCTGCCGTGCGAGCGAGATACTCTTGGTAGCTTGCCGGGCTCTCTGAAAGGGGCAGAGGAATCGAACCTGGGTTGGCCGCATGCAAGGCGAACACACTACCCACTGTGCTATCGCTCCAGCCCTGGAACAACTATTTTTGAAGCATTAACAACTTT
Source organism: Sorex araneus (assembly GCF_027595985.1). Classification (NCBI taxonomy): domain Eukaryota; kingdom Metazoa; phylum Chordata; class Mammalia; order Eulipotyphla; family Soricidae; genus Sorex; species Sorex araneus. The sequence continues at coordinate 44,857,699 of NC_073313.1, read as the reverse complement.
CTCAGTGATTTATAGTTTTGTCTGCTTTAGATTCTCTTCTCATTGCTGATATCAACTACAGGACATTTCTCTGCACGGTATTTGAATAGTCTTCATTCCCCAAGCATCCTATATTACTCTAATATACTGTTCCTAGCATTTTCAGATATATTTGAGACACTTCATAAGAGCTACAATTAATTTTTAACAACATCTTAAAATTCTAACCTCATGAAAACTTAGAAACTGGTAATTGCCTAGAAATTTAAATTCATCTTTACATAAAGTCTATAAATAAGCCCACACTAATTTCATATACAAGCTGAGATATGAATTAGAAATGTTTGTGAGAAAAATCATACACAATTTCACATGATGATATCATCTTCTTGGAATCCCAAAGATTTGAAGTTTGTTCCTCATATTTTTAGGTCTAGCATTTTTTTGTCAGTCTACTTGTGCTAATCAGGGTCTCAGTAAGAGACCTTAGAAAATTCAGAAGATAATACTATGTAAAATGAATTTTAACAAGATAATTGATAGTTATCAAAAATTAGAGTCACATTATTTATTGCCCAAACAGTGACTTTTAATATTGGAAAAGGTGAACTATTCATAATTAAGTTGGGATGAGAGATACAAACTCAAGACAAAACTGCCTATATGGACACTTTATACATAACTCAAATACTTATCTCCATGGTCCAGTGCACCTTCTACCATGTATCAAGGTCTCTGCAAAACCAAAATAGCAATTTAAAAGTTGTGCAGTAAGCATTAACATAGATTCAAGTATATGGATTGTTCTGGCCATGTATAAATTTATTTTCGGGTTCAGGAAAGCATAGTATATCTTAATTTAATTGTTAATTATAATATTAATATGTTGCTCAGTTCCAATATTTTTGGACATAATTTCTACTATTTTTAAGCTATACCTCCAATCTATTGAGATTGGATATTTCTAGTTTCACTTTTATTACTAATTTGTAGTTTTATGACATTGTGTTTGGAAAAGATACTTGATATTGTTCCAATTCCTAAATTTATTGAGACTTGTTTTGTTTTGTAACATATGATCCATCTTGGATAATACTCCATTTCACTTGAGAAGAATGTGTGTTTTGCTGCTCTTGGATGGGATTTTTTTGTTTATATCTATTAAGTCCATCTGGTCTGTGTGTCATTTAAGGGTAGTGTTTCCTTATTGATTTTCTGTCTCAATTCTCTATCCATTGATGTAAGTGGCATGTTAAAGTTCCCTACTATTATTGTTTTGCTTCCAATTTCTTCCTTTGCATCTGTTAATAATCACATTATATATTTAATTGTTCTTGTGTTCCTTTGCGTAAATATTTGTAAATGTTTTATTTCCTTGTTTGACTGCTCTATCATTATCCATATACTTTATTAAGTGTTAAAGTCTATCTGTCAGCTATAATACAGTGTAACTGATCTGAATTTGACTTTGTAGGCTACAAAGTTTTCCAGTCTTGCATCCCTGAAGAGATACTATACTCACCCGTATTTGAGTATTTTCTAAATCCTGTCACCCATGTATACACCAAACACATTTTAGTTTATAGCTACAGGTGTTTAATTTCATCTGCAAAGTATTAGAAATAAAAATATTTCCTGAGAATGAAACCAGAGAGTAAAATATTTAAATCTCATGACTTTATGTATTGATAGCTGTATTTCTCTGCACTAAATTACACAATGTTATTATTAAAGTCACATGCAATGTACAGCTGAAATAAAGCATACTATTAGATGAGGCAAAAGATTTGTTGTAGCAGTTCAGGACAAAGCAATTACCACAAAATTTACCGCAAGCTTCATTGGTGATAGATAAAGAATATCTAGCTAAAGCAACTGAACCTGTAATTGGGAGAAGCAAAACTTAACTTCTATAAAATGTAAATGAGAATAACAGGCTTAATCAAAACTTTATCAATGTTGAAAAATATCCATGCATGTGCTTATTAGTGCATCAACAAATTAGTAAAGGCCAAATCAAATGCTATATAGAAAATAGTATTGGTAAGACATTCTGGGATAGCTACAGAGGGGAAATTCTTTCTTTTTCTTTTTGGGTCACACCTAGCGATGCACAGGGGTCACTCCTGGCTCATGCACTCAGGAATTACCCCTGGTGGTACGCAGGGGACCATATGGGATGCTGGGATTCAAACCCGAGTCGTCTACGTGCAAGACAAATGCCCTACCTGCTGTGCTATCACTCCAGCACCCAGAGGGGAAATTCTTATATAAGAAACTTTGGAAATATTCCGTATGCAATGAAATTTGCTTATTAGTAGTGGAACATTTTGCAGATGCATCCAGAAAAATGGAAATTGTTATCTCATTCAGTGACATTAAAGCATGAAGAGAAAATAGAGCTTCTTATTTGAATAACCAGGAGTTTGCACACATCTGACTACTTATGAGATATCCAAGTAAATCATCTTTTGAAGCATGTTCTGGAAGATAATCCTTCTATTGGCTCCTGAATCTAAAAGGCAAAACAACTAATATTTTGTATATAAGGAAAGACTAAAAGGGGAATAAATGGGATTGTGTGAGGGCAGCAATTAAAAACTCCAATTCTGGGAAGGAGTAAATGTCTATTATTTATAAAATTGAATATATAAAATGAGAAATGGGGAATGAAATTGATAAAGAGGTATATGAAAGAATATAAATGTCTCTAAATACCTACCACTATCAACACAGTGATGTCAAAACAAAATCCCTCACCTATGCTTCATTCTTGACCTTCCTTTGTCTCCTTTATTCGTCTTTTGTTCTTCCTAATCAGAAGAATTGGGTTCAGTGACTTTGCTTCTTCAAAATCTGAAGCAGCAAAACTCATATGCTGGGAAAGGGGCAAATTTTACTGTGTCTAGTAAATTTCTCATCATCATTAAAAGGAATTTATTTAACATCCTCAATGCAAAGTAAGAAAAGCCCTCATATGCAGACAGTATTTCAGCAAACACAATATTTTTCCATCCCCTGTTACAAAATCTCATCAGTGAATAACTATGAATTAAAAATCAAGACAAACAGCTGGTATCTAAGTATAGACTTCTGAATATGGGGCTTTTTGGTTGACTGTATCTAAATATTTGATACAATGAAGAAGTCAACAGGGTTATCTGTTTTTGTTAAATACATTATTTAGAAACAGGCAGTAAATGTCGACACAATATGCTGAAAGACTTAATATAAGGAAGTATCATATAACCCATTTGATGAAGATTCAGGGAAGCACTGGGAATGTTGTTAACATGAAAAACAGTTTGTATGCAATGAATCTCAGTAAGAGGCAATGTTCACAGATATACTGATAGAATCATACACCCCTCCCTCTTCAATATTTATCCTGCCAAATTTAATTGGACCAAAGCAGATAAAACTGTTCAAGCATGGAAACCAGTAATTGTTTGTAATGCATGAAGAGGATTATACACATACAACACTTCTGGAGAAACTACCTGTCTATAAAAGAGGCATTACAACAAATTGCCATATGAATATGCACTTTTAAATAGTCTATTTGCCTACAGAAAGAGTGCAAACATCTGTGCCCTTGGGGAAGCAGTGGTGACTGCTTCTTGCCCATCAGTACCATATACAATTTCAGGGATCACATCCCATCCTAATTTTCAACTCATAAGCAAGTATCAGTTTTACTTTCTAAAGCTTCAGCAGTCATTGCCTAACTCTAAGCTCTCAATCAAGTGTCAGGTTTACTTCTTTCCAAAGCTTCACCTGCATGTCGGGTAACTAAATCAGGCACAATCATATCTGCCCTGGTAAATCTGTATATCTATTTCCAGATATTTTGTGCTGAAAAATTTCCTAAAGGTTTTCACTGGAACAATTGTTCATATTATATTTTTAGCAGATTGTAATAGACAGAAGCCTAAGGTATAAACAATAAGGCAAACTGTGTTTTTATAAAATTAATCCAACCATGGATTTGATCTATTACATTTGAATTGGATATCAACTATGAATCAGGTACTATTCTGGGAATATGATGGACTCAGAACTAAAGTGCACATTAATATTGCCCTCACTACAATAAAATATGCCCTATACAGTAAACAAATTAGGGTAAATAGGTTCAATACCAACTAAGTGCAAAGCTACATGATACTCTGGAAGGATAAGAAAAGGAAGTCTTTTTCTATTTGTTTTTGTTTTGGAACCACACCTGGCAATGCTTAGGAGTTACTTCTGGCTCTGCACTCAGGAATCACTCCAGGTGGTCCTCAGGGACACCATATGTGATGTTAGGATCAAACCCAGGTCAACATGTGCAAGGCAAGTGCCCTACCTGCTATATTACCTCTCTGGTCCCATAAAAGAAATTCTATTGACGAAAATTAACAAAAATATTTTTAACAGTCAGAGAAATGAACAGTGTATATATTTATATGTGACTGCCATAAAGACATCTTGGAAAAACATTTATTCACACAAAGAAATTTCAGTCATGATATCACTGAAATACCCAGCCAAGAATTTTTTTCACTATACACAATGAGGTTTAAATAAACAACTTACAAAAATACCACATTTTAGGGGAACGGAAAAAGTCACAAAATTGAAAAGCCTTGGGAAGAGTTTGTGGATTTAGGAGGCTTTAGGAGACTTCACAATAGCTGAGAACAGTGAGGTGTTCACCACTTATCTGAAGGAACTTCATTCTTCAGGACAGAAAAATATGCTTTCATGAATTGCAACTCAATTATTTCACCATTAACTCTTGAATTTATGGAAGTGTAGAATCACTGCCCAGATCCAACACAGTGCTGGCACCATTCCAAACCTGCAAGGAATTCTCAAGTCACTGAGGGAACCTTACCTCTGAAAGCCTGGAAATTATACTTAATTACTTTCCTTTGTCATCAGTGGACAAAGGATGATAAAAGGAAACATATATACCTGTCACAGGCAATCCACCAGGGAGCACTCTTCCTTAGAGTCAGCAGTCAAGGAGATGATCCTTTCTGAGAAGAATGATAATAATTTTGTTGGAAGAATATGTATTCATCTCAGGGCCAGCCTACTCACTTTATAAATGCATGTATTCATTTGGTTTACAAATACATGGCTTCATTTTGCCCCATCATCATCCTGAAATAACCTAAACCAAACTCTGCTTGTGAATTGAGTTTCTCATCACTTTTTTCCTCAGTGAATGCTTGTTTCTGACAGAAAAATTTAAGTTTCCATTCAGAGCTAGTGTTCAGAAATGCATTGTGTCTCTACTGTAGTCTACTCTTTGGAGTTTGATTATAAACAGATATTCCCAAAAAATCAGAACAAAAGGACAGAAATAGTCAGGCAGAAATCCAGTCGTCCCAGGATTCCAGAAAATGAGTCACCCTAAAAGTGACCAGCATAAAGGAATCTGAAATGACTGCTGTTTTCCAACTACTTTCTTGTTTATTTTTCTGGATATTTTAGCACCCCAAATCAAATTAATCTTGCTTTACTATGTTAAAAACAAGTAAAATGTAAAGCTCACACTAGTTTTATTCAGTGATTTATGAAGGTGGTAGCTTTCAATCTGACAGGAACTCTAAGAAACTTTTCAAAATGAAACACATTCAGAAGGAAAGGAGCAGATATAGAATGACTGCATTCATTTGTGTTATAAATATATATAGTATAAGAATAATATCCATGGACAGGTTAAACAGGGGTTAGGAGGACTGGTCAATGGCTGGAACTAAACAGAAGTGTGTATAGGGCTGAGAATAGGTAAGATAGAGAAGAGACTGCTATGACAATAATAGCTGGGAATGATCATGCTGAACAAGATCTGAGGGCTAAAAGTAGGTAAGGGATATTCTTGAAAACTTTTCAGTATCAACATTGCAAATCACAATGCCCTAAAGGAGAGAGAGAAAGAGAGAGAGAGAGAGAGAGAGAGAGAGAGAGAGAGAGAGAGAGAGAGAGAGAGAGAGAGAGAGAGAGAGAAGAAAAGAGCCTGATAAAGAGGCAGACAGGGGTAGGGGGTGGGGCTGATGGCAGGGAACCTGGGGACACTGGTGCTGGGAAATGTACACTGGTGGAGGGATAGTGTTGGAATACTGTATCACTGAAATCCAATCATGAACGGTTTTATAATGCTCCCCCAAATAAATAAATAAATAATTTTTAAAAAATTTTTAAAAAGAAGGAACAGGAATAAGGAAGTTGTACTTTTTTTTAAAAGTAGGGGTGATTATTGCAAGGTTATTTTCCTTTAGGAACTGTCAGGGGGCTATAATACAAATTATATAACAAATGATCAGGAATTTCATAATTGACTAATTTAAGAGTCTCTGGGAGATCTAATTAATTCTCAGTTTGAAGACATGGAATTTAGCTAAGTGAATCCATTTTGGTCCTATTGTTTTTAACAGATTAAAGGTATATTTTATGAGCTATTTAGGCTTCTATTTTCTTTTCTTCTTCATATTGAGAACACCTGAAGGAAAAGCTGTGCTAGTAGGACTGTCATTATTCTGATGATCCTTGGGGCTTAGAGAAGTATTATGCTTTGGTGATCTAAAGGAGAAGGAGGAGGACTTTAAGTAGCTTTTGGGTGCCATGATAGAGGTCTGTTATATATATACGTGTGTGTGTATATATATGTATATATATATATATATATATATATAATGCAATTCTTTTTTTTTATTAAATCACCATGTGGAAAGTTACAAAGTTCTCAGGTTTATGTCTCAGTTATACAATATTCAAACACCCATCCCTTCACCAGTGCCCACATTCCACCACCAAAAACCCCAGTATACCCCCCGCCCCCACTCCCTACCCCCTACTGTATAACTAATGAATTTCACTTCATTTTCTCTTTACCTTGATTATATTCCATATTTCAACACAAAACTCACTATAGTTGTTGGAGTTTCCACCCAAGAGAGACAGACCTACTACCAAGGAAGCATTTGATAATTAGTTTTCCATTGTTGGGAATAGAGAGATATGTAGTCCCACTGCTACTACTCTTTTTTTTCCTTTTTCCTTTTCCCTTCCCCCCCACCCTCATTCCCCTTCCCGCGCCTCATAGTATGGTGTACACCACGCCGCGTCGGCCAGCGTGGGGCTTTTGCTTAGTTCACAGTCCAGAGAGGTGGCTGCTACATTAATAACCTTCAATATTTCAACAAAAACTTACTGTTATTATTTGGAGTTTCCCCCCCAAGTCAGACCCGTTCAAGAGGAACCGTTTCACATTGCTGATAACTATAAATGTTAAGTCGCGTGGACGCAGCAGCATCCGCGTGGTTTTGGATTTCTGTATAAAGTCCAGGGAAAATTCTGCCAGAAATTGCATAGCCCAGCTCACAGTCCCAGTGCATTGCTGTAAGAAGTCTCTGGAATCAAAGGCTTTAGGCGCAGAGGGTCTGATTCACGCTCAGTGGCTCCGGATTTATCTGGGCCGAGGGCGTGCCGGTTACGCCCCCTTCCCATGAGTTCCTGGGAGCCCCAAAAGTAAAAACCGAATACCTGTGGGTTTGGAGTCACAGAAGATGGCGCCTGCCACATGGGTGCCGCCAGCCCGCCGCTTTCCGTGCAGGAAGATAGGGTGGGGAGGAAAAAAATCCGCCCCCGGCAGCACAGAGTTGTAGCCTAGTTCGCAGTCCCAGTGCATCGCTATCGGATGCTGCGCTGGATGCCTGAAAGTGTTAGATCTCTGGAATCAAAGTCTTTAGGCGCAGAGGGTCCGATTCATGCTCAGCAGCTCCGAATTTATCTGGGCCGAGAACGTGCCGGTATACACCCCTTCCCATGAGTTCCTGGGAGCCCCAAGTGTAAAAACCGAATACCTCTGGGTTAGAATTCTTAGAAGATGGCGCCTGCCACGTGGGTGCCGCCAGCCCGCCGCTTTCCGTGCAGGAAGACAGGGTGGGGAGGAAAAAAATCCACCCCCCGGGCAGCACAGAGTTGTAGCCCAGTTCACAGTCCCAGTGCATTGGTATTAGATGCTGCGCTGCATGCCTGAATGTGTTAGGTCTCTGGAATCAAAGTCTTTAGGCGCAGAGGGTCTATAATGCAATTCTAAGTGTGCTTGGGGAAGTGAAGAGCTGTGACTGGTCTATAACTAATGAAAAGTTTGATTTGAAAATTAGAGTTCAATTCATATTATGGAATGGAAATTTTTAAGAAAGAAAATAAACTCTCTCTCTCTTAGTTCTCTAAGACCTATCAAAAGAGAGCCAGGCCTCCATTTCTCTGTTTTTATTAATTTATTCATTTATTGAATCACCATGTGGAAAGTTACAAAGCTTTCAGGTTTAAGTCTCAGTTATACAATGCTCGAACACCCATCCCCTCACCATCCATTTCTCTTTATCTCATCTGGGATAACTACACAGAACCATTACCCTGTATTCCTTAATCGATTGTATAATTTGTCATCGCGTTGATCTTCGATTTGCTCAAGCGGGCGCCAGTAATGTCTCCATTTGTCCCTGTCGCGTGCTAGTGTAGCCCAATAGTATCTGCTCCCTCCAGGAACAGGAAGAGCCTCAAACCATTCATTCAGGATTTTGACGAAGAAGTCTGACCATCTCCTAGGTGGGCGGCCACGAGATCTTTTGACGTCTCGTGTAATCCAGTCGGTAACAGCTCTAGTCCAGTGGTCGTCTCTGAATTGCATTACGTGTCCGGCCCATCTGATTTTTGACGCCTCGGCAAATGAAACAGCATCCCTGATTCTTGATCGTCGACGGAGGTCAGAACTGAGGATTCCTTCTCTCAATTGAGTGAAACATGATACTCCAAGCATAGCTCTTTTGATTCCCCTTTGGAATACCCGAATAGTGTTCTCATCCTGTATTCGTAGTGCCCAGGTCTCTGAGGCACATGTTAGTGCAGGAAGAACGGTGGAGCCGAAAAGATGTGCCTGGAGCCTGAGGTCCTTTGTCCTCTTAAACACTTCTTCGACGCTCTTGAAGGCATTCCACACTGCTCTCTTCCCCCTGAGCAGTTCTGGTGTTAAGTCGTTCCTCATGGTGAGTTCTCGACCCAGGTACACATAGCTGCTGTATTTGGAGATGTTCCTTCCATTGAGAGCAAATGGAACGTCAGGAACTAGTTCGTTTTTCGTGAACATTGTTTTGGTGAGGTTCAGCTGCAGTCTGACCTTTTCAAACTCTCTGTCAAAGTCGGCCAGCATTTGTGCCACTTGGCTAATGTTTGGTGTTATTAGAACGATGGCATCAGTAAAGCAGAGGTGGTGTAGTTGCTGACCATCTACCTTTACTCCCATTCCTTCCCATTCCAGTTGTTGCTTGATGTTCTCGAGGGTGACACTGAAGAGTTTCAGTGAAATGGTATCACCCTGCCAAACCCCTCTCTTTACGTCAATGATCACTTCCTTGTAGAATGGTGAGATCCTGGTGGTGAATCCATAATACAGCTCGTGGAGCAATACTCCTTAATCACTTCTGTAAAGTGATCAAGAAAACATTGAAAAATCAAGTTATTTCTTCAATGCATAATATTACTTGGCTGTTAATTTGTTAATATTAATAAGATTCTGATGATATTCATATTACTTTTTCAATACATTTTGATGATATTTAAGAGGTTATGATTATTTTGGTACAAAATAACAAATTTCAGTGTAAGGGCAGCAACTTTAGCTGAGGTCAAAAGAAAGACTTGGGCAGTCTTCATTAGTACTTAGCTAATGAAAGCAGTCCAGATTCTTTCTTTCCAAGAAATGGAGGATTTCAGGTCTTGGTATATATATATATATATATATATATATATATATATATATATATATATATATATATATATTGCTTTTTGGGTCACACCTGGCGATGCTCTGGGGTCTGGGGTTACTCCTGGCTCTGCACTCAGGAATCACTCCTGGTGGTGCTCATGGTATGCTGGGAATTGAACATGGGTCAACCTTGTGCAAGGCAAATGCCCTACCCACTGTGCTATAGCTCCAGCCCCTCTCGGTATATATTTTTGAGTAATATAATCTGCTTGTGGATTGCATTTTTCTTAATAACCATATTCCCAGCTCAGTCTGGAATTTTGGACAAAAGCAATGATTTTTTTTTAAAAAAAGAACATTATAAAATTAACTTCTTGAGTAAGAAAATAAAATATTCAAGAACTTGATTATTACTTGTATCCAATAATTAAAATGTCAAGTTTAACAGGTTACAATGAATATCCAGACCAATTCTTATTAGAATAAAATCGAATGATAACGATGGAGCTCTGATATATTAATATGGGTATTGTGGCTATTGCTGTTTATGACCTGATCACATCCTGCCTCTTAGGAAGGAAATATTGAATGAAGGTCGAAATTTAATTGACTAAGCCCCGCCCCACTGCCCTTAATTTTCTAAGACCGTATCCAACGCCTTTGTGCTATCTTTAAAATCTCACTTTGAATCAAGATCAACTTCATTTTTCTTTCCTCCCTCATTCTGTTACACAGCAACTTATATTTTACAGAGTCATTTTTCACCAATACAATAGATGTAATTTGAGAGTGTTTGATGGAAGAACTTGAAAGAGTCATTAACTTCATTTTGCTTCACTTGTTTTCTAAGTCAGAGAAACCCAAGGAGAACTGCTGTGAAAAATAAAAATATCTTAATTGACTGCCTTGAAGTTATGTGTTGCAGATATCACTGACAGAGGTTGAGTTTTCCCTTGAAGATACACAGATATAAAAATTCAACTAAGATTGGAATTCCCCCAATCTGTGCCCAAGTTTTCTGTGTTTTATCTCCTCCATTATACCTTTGGCCAGTGATTGTCCCTTTGCAGTTTAGAACCCTGGTTCTAGGAAATGGAGATTTCAAACTTTTCTGTGAGTATTTTTACATAATCTTATTGATTTAAAACTAAAACTAAGGTTTTTTTTGGAAACTTCTGGTCTGAATGGAAATTAAAGAAGAGTCTACATAGAGGATCCTATGAGTGATAGGAAAATTTTTTATGTGAATGAGTAGTATTTAACACTGGTTAAATTCATTGCGTCTTTTTAACTAGGATCAATCCTTTGGTATAAATTTACTAGCATTTCCTTTACTGTTGTAAAGATTAACTATTGTAAATGATGATTGACATACAGCAAACTGTTATTGTTATTGATGATACTATTATTACTACCAGGGCTACTATTATTCCTAAAATTTTAAGATTAAGTGTTTTTATCTGATAAGCTTTTTTGAAATGAACATAAAGCATGCCTATCTATGTGTAAAACGAAATATACATTAACACTATGTGTCCTACAGTTTTGTAAAAGCAAAATAAGCAAGTTTCTCAGAGCTAGATGTTAAGAAACATGACACATTTAAAATATATATGTATTGTAAAATATTACTTTATATTATTATATACATATAAATATATATGTATATTATAAAATAATACTTTTTACCTATAAGGGTTTAAGGTTTTTACCAAATATTGAAAATTCCGTGATATAATTAAATAAAGGATTGTAGAGGTAGAACAATCAATGTTGTGAGCTACTTTCATACTTAATCTTATTCTGTAACAAACCTGTTAGACCGTTGCTTTTAAGTTAAGAATCTAGGCCCAAGCAGGCTAAGGACCTAAATGTAGAACTTGTGAATCTGGTGTTCACTGATTTAGATTAAAGTTCAGTGCTCTTTCAACTTCCTGATAATTGTACCTGTACTAGGCAAAAGATTGATTAGACCAAGAAAGACATGACTTTCTTCCTGAAGATCTAATTTAACAAGAGGTCAAACTGCAAAAGGAATTTCAAATGTTAAAAATATATAATAAAAGAACAACTTTTTGGTAGCTGAAGGAAGCAATGGTAATCATTCAGCTACCAGCACTCCAATATATTGGTGTCCTTATCAACAAGAACTTGGCCATGAGCATTGATTCATTCGAATGCCTAACAACCCAAATAGAATGCATACGTTTGAATAGATGTGGCTCATTGCTGGCAGTTTCTATCTGTGTTATCTACGCAACAACATCTAACTGCAATGAAGAAAAAATTGAGAAGTTCTACATGGAGTTGGAGAAGTTATATTAAGAGGACCACACCTTCTACCATGTCATTGTCAGTGATTTTAATGCCAAGATAGGACCAAGAAGGTCACCCGAAGAACTCCACATTGGGACCCCTGGCCTAGAATGGAACAAACAGGGTGAGAGACTGTCTGAGTTCATCATGTTGACCAAGAATGTCCATGATAACTTTCAGTTCCAGAAGGCCAAATATATATATATATATATATATATGTATATATATATATTTGGCCTTTATATTTATATATATGTGGTATATATATATATATATATATACACACACACACACACACTGTATCACTGTCATCCCATTGCTCATTGATTTGCTCGAGTAGGCACCAGTAACATATCTATTGTGAGACTTGTTATTGTTTTTGGCATACTGAATACACCACGGGTAGCTTGCCAGTAATTCCTGAATGTCGACGTAGGAATAGCCACTGAGCATCGCCAGGTGTGGCCCGTAAACAAAACAAAACAAAATTACTTAAACTCCATGTGAGTTAATTTTTTACTTAGTTTTGGAGGGTTACACTTCTCTGTGCTCAGGGCTTGCTCTAGACTCTGTGCTCAGTAATCACTCTTGGTGCGACCATATAGTCCTGGTTCCATGGATCAAACTCAAGTCAGCTTCAGGTAAATCAACTGCCTTAAATAACTGCCACATAATCTATCTGGCCCTGGATTTCATCATGTTGACAGAAAGGGCATCGCTAATGTAGGAAGCAGGTAAAACACTCCAATGCCACAAAAAAATGACAAAAAGGGCAATCAACAAATCCACGTAGCATTCTAAAATATCAGGAAACAAAATTTCACACATGTGAAGGAAACTTTACACATATAAGGACAAGTTTCCATATGATAAATGGCTATAAAGTAGAAGAAAACAGTTGGAATTAGATACAATTAATGCAGTCTGGAGGACATAAAAGTAAAACACCTAGAGGCCAGACCCAGTCCTGATAGAGCACATACTTGATATCTGTGGGAACATACTCAGAGTGGGATCCCCAGCATTGCCAAAAAATTAAAAAGAGTAAGTATTAAATCTTTTCTTGCAGGTCCTGCTATCATTATGGACAGTGCAATGAGCCACACAGCCATTCCCCCTGGCTGTCTGAAAGCATTTTTCTAATTGGTCTTTTTTCATGGGTTATTTTGCAGTCTGGGAATGCAATTACCATTAATTTCACATTAAAAGAACTCTTGAGTGTTCCAGGATCCATAAATAACCTTCCAAATTCTACCCAATAGGATTGTCTTTCTTTCAGATCACAGGGAAACTGGTATTGGGTGTATGGGGGGGGTCGTCCTTAGTGTCTGCTCTAAGGCCTCATGTATGTAAGAATCAAAAAGAAGGGCTGAGCCTTTGTCTCAAGACCCTTGTCTCCAACTCCCAAGGGCCATGTCTTCACAAGGATACTTGCTGTCCTATTAAATGTCCAAAGCATCTTGCCCAGCATCCCCTTTCTTATCACCCCCCCCACACACACACACAGACACACACATACACCCAGCCACCTAATTTTCTTTCTTGGGAGCCTTGGACTTTGGCCATTCTGGCATTGTTTTACTGGTGATTCTGCCAGCATCATCACCACCACCACCACCATGTCACTGTTGTCATCATTTCCTCCTCATCACACCTACCATTTACTTAATGCTTACTCTGTGCCACGAACGAACAGTGTGAAACACTTAAAAACAATCTTGTCTAATATAAGTGCCTGAAGATGAGAACGTGAATTTCTCTATTATGGAAATGAAGTGTTTGTTCTGGCTACAGAGCCTTTACCCGTTTCTCTTCACATCATCATAGCACAGATGGGAAAACAAGGTTCACATGGCAAAAAGGACTTAGTCCAGAGAAGGGTCATTTTGTGAGGCTATTCCTTCAGAAGTCTCAAATAAGATGGGGGGTGGGCAGTTGAAGGATTTGAAGAGACTCTTCCTTGATGGAATTGGTTTGTTTTCTCCTATCTAACTATACCAAACGTATGCACTAGAGTCCGCACACCATACACGCACACACACACACACACACATACGCATACATACACACAATTACACACACGCTTCTTTTCAAATACTTTCTTGAACTGGTGAGTAGTATGGGGAAAAACTCTTGCATGTGGTCAACCCATCTGATCCCCAGTACCTCAGATGGTTCCCTGAGCACAGAGCCAGGAATGTGCCCTGAGCACTACCTGTGTGTCCTCTCCTCTAAACAAAACAAAACAGAACAGTAAAACCCAAGTAAATTGATTCTTTCAGTCCAGGGGGACCACTCTGAGGCAGATCCTTCCCATCTCCCCAGGGACTTACTCCTCTCCACAGAGTCGTCACCCCAGCCTCCAGCCCTGGGGCAGCCCCTGGCCCTCCATACTGCACTTTATCCACATTCCCTTCCATCCCCCTGGGGACCGTGTCTGTTTTTGTATCCTGCTTGGAATCCAGCAAGATTCAGTTTTTGCTGAGTCTCTGTGAAGGCAGATGCCAACTCTGAACTTCACAGCCACTTCCATCCCTGCACTTTGGAGGGGTTAGCGCATTGGGGTAAGCGCACAGGTGCTTGTTGAGACCCAGCTGTGCCACTCAGCCGTGAGGCCTCAGTTCGGCCACTCCCGCGCAGGGCTCGGGGCTCAGTGGAAGAGTGCAGTGTTCCTGCGGTCTGAGGCTCTGTCTACACAGCTACTCAAGTATAGCATAGACATCGCTCTCTTGCATTCACATGGCCGACTGACAGTCACACCCAATCCTTAAGGTATGAAATGAGTCACACTCCTCATTTTCAAAGGCAGAAACATCGACCCACAGAAGTTGGAGAATATTGTCAGTTTTCAGTAAGTGGCAGACTTGAACCCGGGTCTGTCTGATTTTCAAGCTGCCGGTCCATCTGGGGACAACAGGACTCTCTACCAGGAGCAAAGCCTATGTTACAGAAGCATGAGTCAGCGTGATTGCAGATCCCAAAGTCCCCTTGGCTCCAAGTGTGCTGAAATCTACAGGCGAGACTCCAGTCCATGGAGTGAAAGAAGTAAACAGAAAAGCATCAGGTTCTTAATAAGGGCATCTCAAATGAAGAAATATTTGCTCTAAGTGAACAATAGGGGGGAAATTACATTGACAAATAAAGCTCGAAAAATCCTAGAAAATCAAAGCAGGTTCAGCACAGGCAGCCATCCACCCGCTGATTCCAGGCCATCTCCTCTCTTCCCCGAGGAGGAGGAATGTTAGGGCCATCTCAGCCTTCAAAGTCTTTAGGAGTTACCTCAACGTCATAAGAGAGACACTCTTTCAGAGAATCTTCAGGACACAGCATTGTTGTCACTTGAAGACAGTGATGATGACATCTACAAAGCGTAGTGTTTCAGACAAAGCAGTCAATTGTTGAGGCCTAACAAGATGAGGCTTCAAAGAATCAAGAGGCTCAGCATCTGAATAGCATCGGCAGAGCCTGGCAAGCTACCCGTGACATATTAGATATGCCAAAAAGCAGTGACAACAAGATGCTCTTTGCATTCCTGGAGCGAGCAGATGCCATTGGGCTACAATAGCATGTGACAGGGACAAATGAAGACGTTACTGGTGCCCACTCGAGCAAATCAATGAACAACCGAATGATGGTGATACAGTGATACAGTGAAGTATTAAAAAAGCATCTTGTAAGATTATTTTAAGAAAATAATAAAGGGAAAATATTTGGAAAATATGAAAAAGAGTTGGCAATTAGGAAAAAAATTGAAATTTAGATTCGAGTGAAGTATTCCCTTTAGTTGAAAATGACAACAATTAGTACAGTAAACAGGGTTAAGAAGTAAAATGGATCAGAGAAAAGATAATAAAAATAAATTGCAGAAAAAGTAAGAATTATATTCCTGTCTTGAGAAGCTACTTATCATAGTGAATAAAACGATTTCATTCTTTCATTAGAACATTGTGGGAGGTACTGAGCTAGAAGCACTTGGCTAAAGTGCCTTTAATGCAAGGATTTCTATCTTGCAGAGACCATAGGGTTTTTGAATGCCTGGGTATCTAAAGGACTACTTTTTGAGGTAGTTATATGGCTCTCCTTGGTATTGTCTATCAGTGAGATGATGAGATATTTGTACTCCACATCTGGGACTGTCATCACAAAGAACTCAAATATAGTGTACTTTGAGGACAATGTTAGAGGAAATTTCAAAGTCAACACATTTTTTAAATGTTGGATTTTGAGTAAAATGCTAGTGAAGGTGAAAGTGAAAAAGTGTCATTGTAAGCTTGGTGACTTTTGTGATGTAGTGGCATTGTGACTGGCAGTGTGGCACAATCATGTCACTCTTGCCTGCAGCCATATGGAAAAGAAATGCCTGGGCACAAAGGAAATTATCCTGTTACCCCCGTGGGTTCTGTAGAAGCTGGAAAAACTAAAAAGCATCAGGCATATTGATATGAGATAAGAAAAAAGAAATTAAATGACAATATGTATACCTCCTTTATGCCTAGAAAGATATAACAGGATTAATTTATATGATTTCAGACATTAATGTTAAAACCTTAGATACAACAAAGATTAAAAGAAAAAGAAAAATGTTAGTTAGAGATTTTATCAAAAAAGGATCAGTAAAATAAACTATGTGGATTTGAGTTTCATCTTCTCCAATGAAAACTGTGTCACTGTCATCACATTGCTTATCGATTTACTTGAGCGGGCACCAGTAACGTCTCCATTGTGAGACTTGTTGTTACTGTTTTTGGCATATCGAATACGCTACAGATAGCTTGCCAGGCTCTGCCATGTGGTGGAGATACTCTTGGTAGCTTGCCAGGCTCTCAGAGAGGGGCGGAGGAATCTAACCTGGGTCGGCCGTGTGCAAGGCGAATGCTCCAACCGCTGCGCTATAGCTCCAGCCCCCAATGAAAACAAATAAGGAAATTCTTTCTTCCAGGGATATACCATATAAGAGTGGTTTACACATATATGACTTTTTCTTTCTTTTTTTTCTGTTTTTTTAAATTTTGGGATCATACCCAGCTGTGCTCAGGGCTTGCTCCTGCATCTGTGCTCAGGGATCACTCCCAGTGAGCAGAAGGGACTACATGGGGTGCCAAGGATTGAAGATGGGTGGGCCTAGTGCGTAGAGCAAGGCAAGTGCACTACCTGATGTTCTATGTATCCAGACCTTCTTTTCTTTTTTATAAATGTGGCCATTGATCAAACTCAGTCCCTTATACTATGAGGTAACCGCTTGACCACTAAGCTACATCCCTGGCTACCAAATGTCTCGTTCAAAGGCAAAATCTTCACCAAGTCTTCAGAGTTCTTTCTTTTCTTTTTCTTTTTTCTTTTTTAATTTGAACCACCTTGAAATACACAGTTACAAAGTTGTCCATGATTGGGTTTCAGTTCCATCACCCATCCCTTCATCAGCGTACATTTTCCACCACCAATGTCTCCCATTTCCTCCCAACCTGTCTCCACCCAGCCTCCACCCAGCCTCCACCCAGCTTGCCTCTATGGCAGGTATTCTCTCTCTCTCTCTCTCTCTCTCTCTCTCTCTCTCTCTCTCTCTCTCTCTCTCTCTCTCTCTCTCTCTCTCTCTCTCTCTCTCTCTCTCTCTCTCTCCCTGTCTCTCTCTCTCTTCAGAGTGGAATCAACTTTCCAGACTCAGTCAAGGAGCATCCATTATTTGGATTTCAGAATTTCTGCAGACTGGTGAAGATTTTGTGCTTGCCATTTCCTCCTCCCCACTTCTCACTTTTTCTACTTCTAATCCAGTAAATGTATAATTTATCTACAGTGTTTATCCCCATGCTTGTTCCACATGTATATGTTGGGCATTGTAATCAAATAAAGCTTTTGAAACTTTACCCCTTCTTTCCCTTTCCTCCTCTCTTTGAAAACTTAGGACTCTGGATTTAGGAAAGCTAAAACAAACAAGCCTGAGGCATGTAGTTTGGATTGTGTGACATTCTTTTGGTTTTCCTTGGGACATGCAGATGGGACAAGCAGAACACTTTTTTGTACTGATAAGGAACCCTGGTCTGACAGTTCTGGTGAGCTGAGGCTGCATAGCAGAGCCCCTATGGACCTCTAGACATTGCTCTCTTCATTAGCATATTAAAAACAAAACCTTGTGCTTTTTTTTTTTTGCTGTAAGTGCAATGTATGTCCATTGTATATAGCTCAATTGCATGTGCTCACCATTTCCTTCATGAATATGCATGAGCTTTCTGAAACACTACTAAAATATTTATAGACTTTTATGTCACTGTAGCCCTGCTGTGCATAAAAGCAGACTCCCCACATCCTCTCTTCAAAGCTTCATCTGCAACCTGTGCTATTAGACATGCTTCCCAACTTGTTTTCAAGTCAAATAAATCCCCTCTTTTCTAGTAGTGGCTCCTGTGTGTTTCAGGACAGTATGTCAGGAAAGATAACTTGTTCCTTTAGCTTTCTACAAAACAAGAGAGACTGCACTTGGGATTGATTGGGATGATGATATTCTATCCTTTGAATTGAGACTGTAATGATCTATAAATTTTGATGACCTTGAGAGTGGGCAAGTATATTTTACATATTGAAGTAAAGAGAATCATTGAAGCCTCTTGTCTTATTCCCCCAATCTCTCCTTCCTTTGCTTATTCAACTTCCTATGTAATTACCTCCCCTGAATATATAGACTAAATTTAGTACTAGCATCTAATGAATAGCAATGACACAAAGAAAGGATAACATTTTTAAAAGTGGATGACAAAACAAAGGCTGTGCCACTGGTCAGAGAGAAGTACAGCAGGTAGGGCCCTTGCTTGCTTATGACCGGCCCGGGTTTAATCCCTGGCATCCCATATGGTCCTTCAAGCAATGCGAGGAGTAATTCCTGAATGCAGAACCAGGAGTAATCCTTGAGTATTGCCTGGTGTGGCCCCAAAACAAAATAAAATCTGTGACCAAAAAAGATTGTGACCAAAAGTAGAGAGAATAAGAAGGAATGTACCTGACACAGAGGCAGGGGATGGTATGGGTCGGGGGTGGTGACTGGGAACATTGGTGGTGGAAAATGTGCACTGGTAGGAGGATGGGTGCTTGATCATTGTATGACTGAAACTTAATCATGAAAGTTTGTATCTGTATCTCAGGGTGATTACGTTAAAAAAGGCTGTGACTTCTGTCTCACTCACCTTTTCTCTCCCCACACCTTTTTTTTTCTAATTTGTTCAGACAAAAGATAACTGTACTGTTGTCAAATGTCCTGTAGAAAACCTTGTTTCACTGTCACTGTTTCACTGTCATCCCATTGTTCATTGATTTGCTTGAGCGGGCACCAGTAATGTCTCCATTGTGAGACTTATTGCTACTGTTTTTGGCATATTGAATACGCCACAGGTAGCTTGCCAGGCTCTGCTGTGCAGGCGAGATACTCTTGGTAGCTTGCCGGACTCTCTGAGAGGGACAGAGAAATCAAACCCGGGTTGACTGCATGCAAGGCAAACACCCTACCTGCTGTGCTATCGCTCCAGCCCAGAAAACCTTGTATGCTAAGGAATTGCATGGTAAGGAATTGAAATCTCAGAACAGATTCCTACAAGGACCTGAGGCCTGACAAAAACTATAAGAACTTATAGTAAATCAGTTGTACCTTGACATGACTATAGTCCTGGCCAACCACTTGAGTGCAGCCTTGTGGGAGTCTATGAGCCATATGATTCCAGAAAAGTTATCTGCCAATTTCTGATGCTTTGAAAATGTGCCATTATAAGCATCTTTAAGTTAGAAAGTTGTGGACTCATTTAAGAACAGATAATCCTTATAATCACTTATTAAAAGAACAGCATTTAAATTTTCTCTGAAAACACAACTCAACTAAGTGTCATGGGTATGAGATATACTTATGACAAGGTAATTCAAAAACTGTAACAAGTTAAATTTAGTAAAAAAATAGAAATGAAGCTAGAAGGGAGTAGGCATAGATATGCTAATATTCGACAAAATTTATTAAATCAAGATCAAAAGCATTAAATATGACAAAAACATTTTTGTGGTAAAATACAAAATGAAAATTGAAGACCCAATGAGTATGAATATTTGCTCACTTTTTTGGTTTTTAGCATTAGTGAAATAATCTGCATGTCAAGGCTCCCTGCTTTTCCCTGTTGAAAGGTTGCTTTGCCTGAAGTTATTGTTTTTATTCTCTTGCTAATAACTTTGTCCAAGTCTCTTCCAGACTATAAAAACAGTCCATTTTTTTCAACTCTTTGCAGAACTCTTCCTAGCTAGATGTGATTCTGCCTGATTCAAATGCGTTTAAGAAATCCAATTATATCTTGAAATTTCTTTTTTATGAAATTTGTTTTTCAACACATTAAATTACATTGAAGACACATTGAGGAAACAAAACCTACAGAAAATGTAAGGAAACAAATAAACACACAATAATAGCAAAGATATTACTATAATGCTATAAGAGCAAATGGACCAAAACCAAGGAGATAGCATGGCATAATTATACTCTATTATATATTGTTATATCATAATAACATAATAATTCTATTGCATATTATATGACAGAATATACTATCCATTATAAGCAGAGCAAATGGGCAAAAACCAAAGAGAAAGAACAATATTGTTAATAGCATAGATGTTATTAGTATATTAAGATATAGATCCTGAAATAACTTTGATGCCACATTCATACAAATTGATGATGTATTGCTTTAAGTAATATCGATGATTTCTATTATGTAAATAGTACTGCAAATAACATATCCAATCACAATACAACTGAAAATTGCCAACAAATAAACAAATTGGCTATTTTATCTGGAAATGTAAAATATATTTATGAATCCTTAGTGAAAGATAAATATACAGACTTCATTATTTTTTAAACATTTTTATTAAAGAACTGTGATTACAAAGTTATTGATAGTTGAGTTTTAGACATATAATATTTCAATACCAATCTCACCACCAGTGTCAACTTCCCTCCAGCAGTGTTCCCATATTCTATCCCCACTCCAACACCCACCACAATGCTGCCTGTGAACTTGACAGGCACATTTCAAAGTGGTTATAGCCTAGATCTCATGTTTTAAGTTTTGTTAAATCTGTATTTTGGATATATGGCTATACCACTCACTCATAATCAGCAGTTTAACTGTAGACCTTATAACTGTTCACTTATCACTTCCTGTTCTCTTCTTCTCCCCTTGATTTATTCTGTCCTTCTCTGTCCTTGACTTATTCTCCCTTTTCTGTTCTTCTCCTCTCTAAACAAGAGGTCAAGGATGATCTAGTTATCTCCTTTTTAATATATTTCCTCAGTAAGTATTTGATATTCCACAAATAAGTGATATCATCCTGTGTTTGTCTTTCTACTTCTGGCTTACGTCACTCACCATGATATCTTCCAGTTCCAACCAGGTTGCGGCAAATTGCATGATTTCATTGTTTCTGACATCTGCATAGTATTCCATTGTGTACATATATATCACACCTACATAATCCGTTCAAGACTAGACTATGTTTAAGAAAAAAAACATTCATCAAGAAAATAATGAGTGCAATCTTTCTATGTCTGTCTCTCTCTTTCTGACTCATTTCACTTAGCATAATACTTTCCATGTTGATCCACTTATATGCAAAGTTCATGACTTCATTTTTCTAACAGCTGCATAGTATTCCATTGTATAGATGTACCAGAGTTTCTTTAACCAGTCATCTTTTCTTGGGCCCCACACTTTCAAGGCAGGTTCTGTTCATTCCATCCAGATAATATTTTAAATTGTGAGTTTTATCATTTTTTCACCAAATGTGTGTGTCACATGTGTTTTTTGACAGAAGGAACATGTGATATAAACTACACTAATATTGTAAATAAAAATAAATGCACACAAAAAAAGAAAATAATGAGGTCATCTTGCAGTGTAGTGAAGCAGCCAGCAGTGAAGAATCTGGGCTGGTGGGCACTGAAAGCCGGAGAATGCTCTAAACCCCAGACTGGGCCAACAACACTGGGATGCCAGATGGAGAAGGTACAGCATCCCTGCCTTTGCCAGATGGAGTCCTGGTGACACTGATCTTTTACTAACACGGCTCCGGTCTGTGGGACTGGGATATCTCCAAACTGCAGGGGGCACTGGAACGGGACAACGCTAGCCCAGCTTCCAGCCAGCCCATGCCACTGGAAGTCACACCCTCAACCTGCCCTCGGTGCCATCTTTCCACAGCATCCAGCAGTGAAGAATCCAGGCCAGTGGGCACCGAAAGCCAGAGAACAATCCGGACCCCAGACTGGGCCAACAACACTGGGGTGCCAGATGGAGAAGGTGCAGTGTCCTCACCTTCTCCAGATGGATTCCGGGCAACACTGAGCTTGTACTAACACGGCTTCGGTATGTGGGACTGGGATATCTCTCCAAACCGCACGGCCACTTATGAAGCCTTAAGACATTTCCTGATATACAAAAAAAAAAACAAAAAAAAAAAACTCAGGAATGGTCATGCCACCTCTGAGCAACCATTATCCCAGAGGAACAGAAACCAATCTCGGAACGCAGTAGCTGCTGGCAAATATACTCCTGTACTGTGTACTAACCTACAGCCCCGCGCAACTCCTGGAGGGGAAGGGTTTCTGTCCCTTGTGGCAGCATGGCGACCACCACCATTCAGAAACAATTGAACAGAGAGGTAGGAGCTTGCAGTGATGAGACTCGTGGGGAATCTCGTGATGGGGCGGGGGAGGCAGAACCGGCCCTGCCTCCTGCCCAAATAAGACCCCAAGTGGTCACCCACAAACAGCTCTTCCTCTCCTGAACAATCATGATCCCCAAGGCACACAAAGCAATCTCGGAATGCAGCGGCTGCTGGCAGAAATACCTCTGGACTGAATACCAGAATCCCAAAACTGGGCGGCCGCTTTGGTGACCATGCATCATCATATACTCTTTGTTATCAACAATAGAAAACATATGATCTAATGATGCCATTCCGAAAGGTCTGACTGTTGGGGGAAAAACTCCAAATAATGATAGTGAGTTTTCTGTCGAAAATCCAATGTAATCAAAGTAAGGAGAGAGTAAACAGAAAATCATCTGCCACACAGGCAGAGGGGGAGTGGGAGGGGGCGTATGCTGGGGTTCTTGGTGGTGGAACATGTGCAGAGGTGAAGGGATGGGTGTTTGATCATTGTATGACTGAGACTTATCCTAAAATCCCTGTAACTGTTCTCACGATGACTCAATCAAAAAAAAAAAAAAAAGAAAAGAAAAGAATGAAGCACTGCACTGTAGACTATTGTCCCATTATTCATCGATTTGCTCTAGTGAGAACCAGTAACGTCTCCATTGGGAGGCTTGTTATTACTGTTTTTGGCATATCAAATATGCCACAGGTAGTTTGCCAGGCCCTGACGTGCGGGCGGGATATTCTTGGTAGCTTGCTGGACTCTCTGAGAGGGACAGAGGAATCAAATCTGAGTCGGACGCGTGCAAGGCAAACACCCTACCCGCTGTGCTATCGCTTCAGTCCAGAAAGAAATGGAAAGAGTATATATCAGAATCCATGAAATTAGTTTAAAATAGTAATCATAAGATCCACAGGTTTAATAAAACTAGGACAGAGTAAAGTATACCAAATGTGTGCATAAGTAAATAATTATAAGAGCAAAACTTGAGAACAAATCAAAACTTCAAAGCAGAGATTGAGAATAGAAAAATACAATAAATAGATTTAAAAACACATTTTTAAATAAAATGACAAAAACTTATATATCAGTAATTGGTCTAAATAATGCAAGGTAAAAATACGTAATAAGTAAAGATAAGAGGCAAATAACCATTTAAAACAATAGAAGACACAAGGAAATAGAAAAGTTTTCTATATTAATGGATTGGAAGGATTAACCCTGTTAACATGATCATCCTACCCAAGGTATTTTACAGATTTAGTGTAACCCCTATTAAAATTCCAAAGACCGTATTTAAGAATTAAAACAAATGTTACTCAGACTGGAGCAATAGCACAGCCGGTAGGGCGTTTGCCTTGCATGCAGCCGACCCGGGTTTGATTCCCAGCATCCCATATGGTCCCCCGAGCACCGCCAGGAGTAATTCCTGAGCGCAAAAGCCAGGAGTAATCCCTGTGCATCGCCCAGTGTGACCCAAAAAGCAAAAAAAATCAAATAAAACAAATGTTACTAAATGTATATATAACCACAACCCCCTCTCCCTGCCCCAATAGCCAAAACAAAATTGATGAAAACTAAGATGGGAGGTATTATAAAACCTGATTTCAAATTACATTAAAAAGCAGTAGGATTCTACGAAATTTTAATAATAAAACAAGTATGGTATTAGAATACAAGCAGACACTAAGATCAATAGAATACAATTGTGAGTCTAGAGATAAACCTTCACATGTATGCAGTTAATTTATGACAAAGTTGCCAAGAATATTAAATGGAGGAAGCAAAGTCTCTGCAACAAATGGTTCTGGGTAAACTGTTTAGTCACATAATGTATCACTGTAGCACTCTCGTCCCATTGTTTATCAATTTGCTCGAGCAGGCACCAGTAACGTCTCCATTGTGAGACTTACTGTTACTGTTTTTGGCATATCGAATATGCCACGGGTAGCTTGCCAGGCTCTGCCATGCTGGCAGGATACTCTCAGTAGCTTACCAGCTCTCAGGGACAGAGGAATCAAACTCGAGTCAGCAGCGTGCAAGACAAATGCCCTACCCACTGTACTATCAGTCCAGTCCACATATAACATAGCCACATACATTTGATTAAAATTGGGTCATTATCTTACACTACAGAAAAAAGTTAGCTCAAAATGAATTAAAAATTTAGATGTTAGGCGTGAACCATAAAATAAATGAGAGAAAACAAAAGCATGATACTGGCTTCAGTGTATCTTCAGTGATTTAACTCCATGGACAAGGAAAAACACAAGTGAAAATAAACTAATGGAATTATACCAAACTAAGAAACTTATGTATTTTGAAAACAAAACTGTCACTAGTACAAAAAGATATCTTACAGAATGGGTGGAAATATTTGCACACTATCACTTCACTTGTATCACTGTCATGCCTTTGCTCATCGATTTGCTTGAGCGGGCACCATTAACATCTGCATTCGTCCCTGTAGCATGCTAGTGTAGCCCAATGGCGTTTGCTCTCTCCAGGAACAAGAAGATCCTCAAATCTTTCGTTCAGGGTCTTGACGAAGAACTCTGTCCATCTCACAGGTGGGTGGCCACGCATTCTTTTGACATCCCGTGGTATCCAGTCCAGTTGGTAACAGCTCTAGTCCAGGGGTCCTCTCCAAATTGCATGACATGCTGGCCCATCTGATTTTTGACGTCTCGGCAAATGAGACAGCGTCCCTGATTCTCAATTGTCAATGGAGGTCAGAACTCCAGATTCTTTCTCTGACTTGAGTGAAACATGATATTCCAAGCATAGCTCTTTTGATTCATCTTTGGGAGACCTGAATAGCGTTCTTATCCTATTTTCGTAGGGCCCAGGTCTCTGAGGCATATATTAGTGCAGGAAGAACTGTGGAGTTGAAAAGATAACCCTTGGAGCCGGAGGTTCTTCATCCTCTTAACAACTTCTCCAATACTCTTGGAAGCGTTCCATGCCACTCTCTTCCCCTGCAAAGCTCAGATGCCAGGTCATTGGTCATGTTGAGTTCTCGACCTAGGTACACATAACTGCTGCATTCTGAGATGTTCGTTCTGTTGAGTGCAAATGGAACATCAGGAACTAATCCTTTTCTCATGAACATTGTCTTTGTGAGATTCAGCTGCAGTCCGACCTTTCCACACTCACGGTCGAAGTCGGCCATCATTCGTGCTGCTTGGCTGATATTTGGTGTTATTAGAACGATGCCATCAGTGAAGCAGAGGTGGTGGAGTTGCCAACTGTCTATCTTCACTCCCATTCCTTCCCATTCCAGTCGTTGCATGATGTTTTCGAGGGCGGCACTGAAGAGTTTTGGTGAAATGGTGTCACCTTGCTGAACCCCTCTCTTTACATAGATGATCACTTCCTTGTAGAATGGTGAGATTCTGTTGGTTAATCTGTAATACAGCTCACAGAGGATCCTGATGTACTGAGTTTGAATAACCTGTTTGGCTAGGGGTAGCTTGCCAGACTCTGTTGTGTGGGTGGCATGTAGGGGGGTAGCCCCCTTCTTACTCCTCACTTATCTACAATACACACTATACATCTGACAAAGTGCTAATAGCTAATATATAGAGAGTACATACAAAACTCAACAACACACACAAATATAACCCAATAAAAAGTAGGGAGAAGAACTAAACAGACACTTTTCCAAAGAAGACAGGTGGCCAATAGACAAAGGAAATCAGTTTATCATCACTGATCTTTAGAGAAGTGCAAATCAAAATGACAATGGTATCTCTTCACACCACTGAGAGTAACATATTCTTCTCTTCTCTCTCTTTCTCTCTCTCTCTGTCTCTCTCACATACACAAAATAACAAGTGCTGTGACGATTTGGAGAGAAAGGGAAACCTCACACAATTTTTTTTAACTGAATCACTGGAAGATATAGTTACAGAGCTGTTTATGATCTGGTTTCAGTCATACATCCATCCGTTCACCAGTGTACGTTTCCCACCACCAATGTTCCCAATGTCCCCAGTTTCCTTCTGCCCTCCCCCACCCCAGTCTGTCTCTATGGCAGGCACTTTCCTTCTTTCTCTCTATCTCTCTCTCTTTCTCTCTCTCCTCTCCCCTCCCTTTCCACCTTTCCCTTTCCCCCTCTTATCTCTCTCTCTCTTCCTCCCTCCTTTCCTCTATCCATCTCTATCTCTCCCCTTTTGGGCATTATCGTTTGTAATAAAGGTACTGAGATGTTGTCATCTGTTTATGTCGATTCAGCACACAGTTATTATACAGTCATCATTTCCAACTATTTTGTCATAGTGGTCCCTTCTCTATCCCAACTGCCTTCTCTCCCAGTACTTAAGCAGGGTTCCAAACATGGACCAATCCTCCTTGCTCTTGTTTCTACTGTATACTGTGTATTATGATATCTTATCTATTTTTTAATACCTCACAAACAAGTGCAATCATTCTATGTTTATCCCTCTTCTGGTTCATTACACTCAGCATAGTATTCTACATGTCCATCCATTTATAAGTGAACTGCATAACTTCATTTTCCCTAACATCTTCATTGTATTGCATTGTGTAGATGTACCATACTTTCTTCAGCCAGTCTTCTGTTCTAGGGCACTCAAGTTGTTTCCAGATTATGGTTATTGTGAAGAATGCTGCAATAAACATAAAAGGGCAGATGGAGGACCATTCCAGCAGGCACAGCAAGCCGGATAATGCTTTGGACCCCAGAACGGGCCAACAACACTGGGGTGCCAGACCGAGAAGGTATGTCAGCACACCTTCTCCAGATGGTGCCCCAGCGACACTGAGCTTCTACTAACACAGCTCCGGTATGTGGGACTGGGACATCTCCAAACCTTTCCTGATATACAAAAATATGCTCAGGAATGGCTCCACCACCCCTGAGCGTCCATAATCCCAGAGGCAGAGAAACCAATCCCAGAACGCAGCGGCTGCTGGCAGATATACTCATGGACTCTGAACTAAGTTATGGCTCCTTGCAGCCCCGGGAGGGGAAGGGTTTCTGTACCTTGGCCTTTCCCCCCTGGACAGCATGGAAACTGCCACCATTCAGAACCAATTGGACAGAGAGGTAGGAATTTGCAGTGATGGGACAGGATGCATGGGGAATCTTGCGATGGGGTAGGCAGAACCGGCCCTGCCTCCTGCCCAAATGAGACCCCAAGTGGTCACCCACAAACAGCTCTTCCTCTCCTGAACAATCATGATCCCTGAGGCACACAAAGCAATCTCGGAATGCAGCGGCTGCTGGCAGAAATACCTCTGGACTGAAAACCAGAATCCCAAAACTGGGTGGCCGCTTTTGCGACCGTGCAACATCATGTGCTCTTTGTTACCAACAATAGAAAACATACAATCGAATGATGCCATTCCAACAGGTCTGATTGTTGGGGGAAAAACTCCAATAATGATAGTGAGTTTCCTGTCGAAAATTCAATGTAATTAAAGTAAGGAAAGAGTAAAGTGAAAATCATCTGCCACACAGGCAGAGGGGGAGTGGGAGGGGAAGTATGCTGGGTTTTTGGTGGTGGAACATGTGCACCAGTGAAGGGATGGGTGTTTGAGCATAGTATGACTGAGACTCAATCCTAAAAACCCTGTAACTTGGAAAAAACCAGAGTGCCCCAAAACAGATGACTGGTTAAGGAAACTCTGGTACATCTACACAATGGAATACTATGTAGCCGTCAGAAAACATGAAGTCATGAACTTTGCATATAAATGGATCAACATGGAAAGTATCATGTTGAGTGAAATGAGTCAGAAAGAAAGAGACAGACATAGAAAGATTGCACTCATATGTGGAATATAATGTAACTGAGAAGTACAAGTTTGCAATGATGCAACTTCTGGCAGATATCTCTCTGGACTTAGTTACTAAAATACTAAAATACAGAAACCCAAAACCGCGAGGCTGCTAAGTGTGGTCACTCGACCTCATACCTCTTCATTCTCAGCAATGAAAAACAAATTGTCTAATGCTTCCTTTTCAGCAGGTCTGACTTTAGGGGAGAGACTCTCCAAAAAATAATAGTGAGTTTTGTTGAAATATTGAATGCAATCAAAGTGAAAGTAAAGTGAAATTTATTAGTTACACAGGCGGGGGGGCTAAGGGTGGGGGGGCTAGGGACGTGGGGGGGTTAGGGGTGTGGGGGTGCGGGGTGGAGCTATACTGGGAATCTTGGTGGTGGAATATGTGCACTGGTGAAGGGATGGGTGTTCGAGCATTGTATAACTGAGACTTAAACCTTAAAACTTTGTAACTTTCCACATGGTGACTCAATAAAAAAATTAAAAACAAAAAACCCTGTAACTGTTCTCACAGTGACTCAATTAAAAAATAAATTAAAAAATTAAATTAAAATTAAATTAAATTAAAGCAAAAAAGGCAGATGGTATTTCTGATGTGTGTTCTTGAGATACATTTCCAGAAGTGGTATTACTATAATGCCCATATACTATTGTTTGGGAATGTAGTAGTTTAACCTCTATGAAACAGTTTGGAGATTTGGCTAAAAACTAAAAAGACAGTTACCATAAAAATCCAACAATTCTACTCCTATCTACCCTAAGAACACCAAAGCACTAATTCAAAT
The DNA here is from genome assembly GCF_027595985.1 of Sorex araneus. Taxonomy (NCBI): domain Eukaryota; kingdom Metazoa; phylum Chordata; class Mammalia; order Eulipotyphla; family Soricidae; genus Sorex; species Sorex araneus. Next base: position 44,828,367 of record NC_073313.1, on the reverse strand, counting down.
ATACATATGTATGTATGTGTTTATGTATGCACTGTCATCACTGTCATCCTGTTGCTCATCGATTTGCTCAAGCAGGCACTAGTAACTTCTGCTTTGTGAGACTTGTTATTACTGTTTTTGGCATATCGAATACGTCACGGGTAGCTTGCCAGGCTATGCCGTGTGGGCAAGATACTCTCTGTAGCTTGCCGGGCTCTCAGAAAGGGGCGGAGGAATTGAACCCAGGTTGGCCGCGTGCAAGGCAGATGCCCTACTGCTATGCTATCGCTCCAGTATGTATGCACACCTATATTTATTACAGTAGTATTTTCAGTACTCAGTAGTATTTTTTGCAATAGTATTTTCAGTACTCGAGGCTTAGAAACAACACAAATACCCTAAAATAGAGGAGTAAAGCAAAAAGTTGTGGCATGCATACATAATATAATACTAGTCAGCAATAAGAAAAGATGAAGTCTTGCTTTGTAGTACAATATGAGTGGAATAGAGGGTGTTATATTAAGTGAAATATGCAAGAAGGAGAGAGACAAATAGACAATGGCTTCACTCATAAATGCCATATAAATATTTTAAGGTAATAGAAATGTCCAATGAAAGCAAGCACTTCAATTTTGATGATAGAAATAAGAATACCTAAGTAGAAGTGGGGAGAGTGGAAGAGAAAGGTCACATGGATTGTGCTGGAGGCTTACTGCACTTTGGTGATGGGTATGGTGTGGTAACATTATTTTAAAAAGTAAATAAATAAGTGATCAAGACTAGAAAGAAAAAATCTTAATTGGGACTGCTTTGGAAATCCTGTTTGTGATGGAAAATATGATGGAAACTACAATAATAAATACGATAGGCCAATTTCAGAGCCCATTGGGCAGAGATATGAGTTTGCAGTGACGGGGCACGTGGGAAATCTCGGAATGGGGGCTCGGTATCGGCACTGCTCCCCACGCAGATGAGACCCTGAGTGGCCGCCCATGAACGGCCCCTCCGGCCATAATCCCAGAGGCACACAAACCAATTTTGGAACCCAGCGGCTTCTGGCAGAAATCACTCCGGACTAAATTACTAAAATACCAGAAATCCAAAAATTTATGCTCTTCATTATCAGCAATAGAAAACAAATTATCAAATGATGCCCTTTTGGCAGGTCTGATCATAGGGGGAAAATTCCAAATAATAATAGTGGGTTTTCTGTCAAAACATTGAATGTAACCAAAATAGAGAGTAAAGTGAAAATCCTTTGCCACACAGTCTGGGTGGGGTGTGGGATGGGGTTCTTGGTGGTGGAACATGTGCGCTGGTGGGTGTTTGATCATTGTATGACTGAGACTAAAACCTGAAAGCTTTGTAACTGGGTGAACAGGGTGATTCAGTAAAAAAAAATTTAAAAATGATAGGTCAATTTTATTAAACAATATCACTGTATCACTGTCATCCCATTGTTCATCGATTTACTCCAGCAGGTGCCAGTAATGTCTCTATTTGTCCCAGCCCTGAGATTTTAGCAGCTCTCTCCTTACTATTTTTCCCAATGATTGGAGGGTCTTTTCAGGGTCAGGGGAATGAGACCTGATATTGTTACTGTATTTGGCATATTGAATATGCCACAGGGAGCTTGCCAGGCTCTTTTATGCGGGTGAGATACTCCCAGTAGCTTGTCGGGCTCTCTGAGAGGCATATATATATGTATATACATATATATATATATATATTCGTACATACATATATATATATATATGTTTCCCTTTATGATGATGTGTCACGCTGCCACTTCGGGCTGTGCCATCCAGGAATATGTTCACTCATGTGTGAGACTCAGCCTGAGCGTGTGGAAAGCTCAGGTTGAACCCGGGTGTGCCCCATGGAGCAGGGCGGTGGTAGGGTAGTGGAGGTTGGCTCCTGGGCTGAGTCCCTTGGGGCGGGGGGGGCTTATATTAAACAATAGCACTGTGGCACTGTCTTCCCCATTGTTCATCGATGTGCTCGAGCGGGCTCCAGTAACGTCTCCATTGTGAGATTTGTTGTTACTGTTTTTGGCATATCGAATATGCCATGGGGATCTTAAATTAAAAATTTAAATACTAGCAAAAATCAAGTTTCAATAAAAATTAAAATGCCATGACTGAATGGGATTTATTTCAGGAATTTGAGTTCATATTAAAAAATTCATTAGTGGTGACCTGTCCGCCGCCGCCGTCGGATCCTGACCAATCTCCATCCTGCAGGTAAACAGGCAATCCCTTGGAGAGCCTGCCTCAGCGCGGAGAAGTCCCCTCCCCGCCCCCTGCCCGCCGCGGCTCGGGGCTTCTCCTGAAGCCCCTGCCTGGCACCTGTCCGCCGCCGCCGTCGGATCCTGACCAATCCCCACTCTGCTGCTTAGGGGCGTGTCCTCATCTTAGGGGGCGTGGCCTAAAAAGTGGGCGTGGCTTCTTTCCGGAGCGGGGGCCGCTAACGCGGCCGCAGTTATTCTTTGCTACCTCAGCCCAATCCGTACTGTGTATTCCTTTCAAAACTCACTTTTGCGAGCTCAAACATTTACGCAAAATAGCCATTAGCTTAGGCTGACACTATAAAAGCTATCAGTGAATAAGGGAAGTTTAGCACAATCGGAGCCCCTTCTTCCCACAAAAAGGAAGAGGAATAAATAACTACAAGGTGCCAACTCTGCACTTCCGTGACAATATGAAGAAACAGCGAAAATCCCCTCCACCAAGAGAGGGAGAAGAAAAGATACTAGAAACCTCAAAAGAGGCTCCCAACATCTACGACCTCTCAGATAAACAATTCAGAGAGGAAATATGGAGGAGAGTCGACCTACTCCAAGCAACTATGGAACAGACATCCAATAAATTAAGGGAGGAGATGAATCAAGCGCTGGAACGGTCTACCAAGAAAATACAGGAAGAAATGAGAGCAGAAATGAGAGCAGAAATTTCAAACCTTCGAACCGAAGTCTCACAAATAAAGCAATCGGTAGATGAAATAAAAATCTCACTAGATGCCCTCAACAGCAGAATGACTACAGCCGAAGACAGAATCAGCGAGCTTGAGGATGAGCTGCAGAAAGCTTACAGACAGCAACAAATCATGGCCAAAGACCTCAAAATGGCTATAGAGCGAATCAGAGCCCTGGGGGATGACTTCAAGAGGAACAACATAAGAATCATTGGAGTACCAGAACCACAGGGAAGGAACCCCAATGAAAAAAACATAGTCAAAGACATCATCACTAAGAAATTCCCAGAGCTGGAGAAGGCAGGCGTCCAGATACAAGAAGTCCGAAGAGTGCCAGCAAAAAGAGACCCAAATAAAAAGACTCCAAGGCACATCATAGTCAGAATGGCGGATGCTGTAGATAGAGACACAATTCTACAAGTAGCAAGGTCAAAGAGGGAAATCACATACAAAGGAGCACCCCTCAGATTTACGGCCGATCTGTCAGAAGAAACCCTCCGAGCCCGAAGACAATGGTGGGACATAGTGAAAAAACTCAACGAAATGAATGCCTCACCAAGAATACTTTATCCGGCTAAACTCTCACTCAAACTCGAAGGAAACATACACTACTTCTCGGATAAACAACAGCTCAGGTCCTTCATAGACTCAAAACCAATCTTGAAAGAAGGTCTAAAGGGGCTACTGTAAGGCAAGGAGGAGCCCCATAAGAACAACAAATCCCACAGAAAGATGACACAAAACCACATCACAATAATCTCTCTCAATGTCAATGGCCTAAATGCACCTATCAAGAGACACAGAGTAGCTAAATGGATCCGGAAATTAAACCCAACATTCTGTTGCCTGCAAGAAACACACCTGAACAAACAGAGTAAACATAGACTCAAAGTCAAAGGATGGAAAACAATCCTCCAAGCAAACAACCCCCTTAAAAAAGCTGGAGTGGCCATCCTGGTATCCGACAACATAGATTTCAGGATGAAAAAGATCAAAAGGGACAGCGAAGGTCATTTTCTGTTTATCAAGGGATATGTACAACAGGAAGAAATCACACTCTTAAACGTATATGCTCCTAACAAACGACCGGCTAAATATTTAAAACGACTCCTAACAGACTTCAAAGAGGACATCACTAACAGCACAATTGTAGTCGGAGACTTCAATACGGCCTTATCACCTCTAGATAGATCCACAAGAACAAAACTCAACAAGGAAACACTGACCCTGAATGAAGAAATTGAAGAGAGAGGCCTAATAGACCTATACAGGGCCTTACACCCCAAAAAGAAAGAATACACATTCTTTTCCAGTGCACATGGAACATTTTCAAAAATAGACCATGTACTGGGCCCCAGAACATACCTCAATCGAATCGGAAAAATAGAAATTGTATCAACCATCTTTTCAGACCACGATGCGCTGAAGATAGAAGCTAACCACCCACAAATACGGAAAATCAAATCAAACACCTGGAAATTAAACAATTCCATGTTGAACAATGAGTGGGTCAAGAAGGAAATCAAGGAAGAAATCAAAAGATACTTAGAAACAAATGAGAATGAAGACACGAGCTACCAAAACCTATGGGACGCAGCGAAAGCCGTGTTAAGGGGAAAATTTATAGCTCTCCAAGCATTCCTCAGGAAGGAAGAAAGGACCCACATAGATAGCTTGACTTTACGACTCAAGACCCTAGAAAAGGACCAGAAAAAGGACCCCAAACCAGACCGAAGGAAAGAAATAATAAAAATTAGAGCAGAAATTAATGACATCGAAACCAAAAAAACAATCCGAAAGATCAATGAAACAAAGAGTTGGTTCTTTGAGAAAATAAATAAGATTGATAAACCGCTAGCAAGTCTCACAAAGAAAGAAAGAGAGAAAACTCTAATAAATCGAATCAGAAATGAAAAGGGGGACATCATAACAGAAACCAGTGAGATTCAAAAGATCATTAGAGACTACTTTGAAAGTCTTTACGCCACAAAAAAGGAGAACCTAAAAGAAATGGATGGATTCCTTGATTCCTACAATCTCCCAAGACTGAAGAAAGAAGACCTGGAATACCTGAATAGACCCATCAATGTTAAGGAAATTGAAACGGTAATCAAAAACCTCCCCAAAAACAAAAGCCCAGGCCCAGATGGTTTCACTGGCGAATTCTTCCAAACATTTAAAGAAGACCTATTGCCTGTTTTCCTCAAACTTTTCCAGGAAATTGAAAAAACAGGAACTCTCCCAAACAGTTTCTATGAAGCACATATCTCCCTAATACCAAAAGCAAACAAAGACACCACTAAGAAAGAAAATTACAGACCAATTTCCCTGATGAACACCGATGCGAAGATCCTCAACAAAATACTAGCAAATAGGATCCAACAACTCATCAAAAAGATCATACACCACGACCAAGTGGGATTCATCCCAGGGATGCAAGGATGGTTTAACATTCGGAAATCAATCAACATAATCCAGCATATCAAAAAAAGGAAAGATAAAAACCATATGATCATATCAATAGATGCAGAGAAAGCATTTGACAAGATCCAACATCCTTTCATGATGAAAACCCTCGCCAAAATGGGGTTTGGAGGAACTTTCCTCAAGATAGTCGAAGCCATCTATCACAAGCCTACGGCAAGCATTATCCTCAACGGGGAAAAACTAAGGGCCTTTCCTCTGAGATCAGGCACAAGACAAGGATGCCCACTCTCACCACTCCTCTTCAATATAGTACTGGAAGTACTTGCGATAGCTATTAGACAAGAAAAAGAGATTAAGGGCATCCAGATAGGAAGGGAAGAAATCAAACTCTCACTATTTGCAGACGACATGATACTATATCTAGAGAAGCCTAAAACCTCTACTAAGAAACTCTTAGAAACAATAGACTTATACAGTAAAGTTGCAGGCTACAAAATCAATACCCAAAAATCCATGGCCTTCATATATGCAAACAATGAGGCAGAGGAAAGGGACATGAAAAAAGCAATCCCATTCACAATCGTGCCCCAGAAAATCAGGTACCTCGGAATCAGCTTAACCAAGGAAGTAAAAGACCTTTACAAAGAAAACTACATAACGCTACTCCATGAAATCAAAGAGGACATGAGGAAATGGAAACATATACCCTGCTCGTGGATAGGGAGAATCAATGTTGTCAAAATGGCAATACTCCCTAAAGCATTATACAGATTCAATGCGATCCCTATAAATATACCCATGACATTCTTCAAAGAAATGGATCAAGCAATCCTAAAATTCATATGGAATAACAAACGTCCAAGGATAGCTAAAACAATTCTTGGGAAAAAGATGATGGGAGGCATCACCATCCCCAACCTCAAACTTTACTACAAAGCAGTAACAATTAAAACAGCATGGTACTGGAACAAAGGCAGAGCCATAGACCAATGGAACAGGGTGGAATATCCCTACACACAACCCCAAATGTATGACCATCTAATCTTTGATAAGGGAGCAAGAGAAGTGAAGTGGAGCAAGGAAAGCCTCTTTAACAAATGGTGCTGGCACAACTGGACAACCACATGCAAAAAAATGGGTTTAGACCTTGACCTGACACCATGCACAAAAGTCAGATCAAAATGGATTAAAGACCTCAACATTAGACCACAAACCATAAGGTACATTGCAGACAAGGTCGGCGAAACCCTCCACGATATTGAAGATAAGGGTATCTTCAAAGGTGACACGGAACTAAGCAATCTAGTAAAAACAGAGATCAACAAATGGGACTACATTAAACTAAAAAGCTTCTGCACCGCAAGAGATACAGTGACCAGAATCCAAAGACTATCCACAGAATGGGAAAGGATATTTACACAATACCCATCAGATAAGGGGTTGATATCAATGGTATATAAAGCACTGGTTGAGCTCTACAAGAAGAAAACATCCAACCCCATCAAAAAATGGGGCAAAGAAATGAACAGAAACTTTACCAAGGAAGAAATACGAATGGCCAAAAGGCACATGAAAAAGTGTTCTACATCACTAATCATCAGAGAGATGCAGATCAAAACAACCATGAGATACCACCTCACACCACAGAGACTAGCACACATCCAAAAGAACAAAAGCAACCGCTGTTGGAGAGGATGTGGGGAGAAAGGGACCCTTCTTCACTGCTGGTGGGAATGCCGACTGGTTCAGCCCTTCTGGAAAACAATTTGGACGACTCTCAAAAAATTAGATATTGAATTCCCATTTGACCCAGCAATACCACTGCTGGGAATATATCCCAGAGAGGCAAAAAAGTACAATCGAAACAACATCTGCACATGTATGTTCATCGCAGCACTGTTTACAATAGCCAGAATCTGGAAAAAACCCGAATGCCCCAGAACGGATGACTGGTTGAGGAAACTTTGGTACATCTATACAATGGAATACTATGCAGCTGTTAGAAAAAAGGAGGTCAAGAATTTTGTAGTTAAGTGGATGGGCATGAAAAGTTTCATGCTGAGTGAAATGAGTCAGATAGAGAGAGACAGACATAGAAAGATTGCACTCATCTATGGTATATAGAATAACAGAGTGGGAGACTAACACCCAAGAACTGTAGAAATAAGTACCAGGAGGTTGACTCCATGGCTTCGAGGCTGGCCTCACGTTCCGGGGAAAGGTCAACTCAGAGAAGCGATCACCAACTACATTGTAGTCGAAGGCCATGTGGGGGAAGAGAGTTGCGGGCTGAATGAGGGCTAGAGACTGAGCACAGCGGCCACTCAACACCTTTATTGCAAACCACAACAGCTAATTAGAGAGAGAAAACAGTAGGGAATGCCTTGCCACAGTGGCAGGGTGGGGTGGGGGGGAGATGGGATTGGGGAGGGTGGGAGGGACACTGGGTTTACGGGTGGTGGAAAATGGGCACTGGTGAAGGGATGGGTTCCCGAACTTTGTATGAGGGAAATATAAGCACAAAAGTGTATAAATCTGTAACTGTACCCTCACGGTGATTCTCTAATTAAAAATAAATAAATTTAAAAAAAAATTCATTAGTGGTATACACCAGATTAATATATTGAAGAAAAATGATTATTCCCGTAGTTGTTAAATAGCCATTGCAATTTTTAACAACCATGATAAATAAAATCTCTTGATACAATAATTGAAGCATATGATCTCTCTCTTTTTTTTGTTTTTTTTTTGGGGTCACACACAGGGATGCACAGGGGTTACTCCTGGCTCTGTAGTCAGGAATTACCCTTGGTGATGCTCAGGGTACCATATGGGATGCTGGGAATTGAACCTGGGTCTGCCCCATGCAAGGAAAACTCCCTACCCGCTGTGCTATTGCTCCAGCCCCTGAAGCATACGATTTTAACTAAGTATATACATTATATCAGTCTGAAAACAGTATCATATTTAGTGGGGAAGGTCTAGAAGCATTTCTTCTTGTGTTACAATAAAACAAATGACACACACAGACAAACAGATTCTAAGAGCTAGAACAAGTCTAATTCAAAATTGCAAAAACTGGTGGTTGTGGGGAACAGTTATTTCCTACACCAAAGGCACAAACATAACATAATTGCAACATGTTAGTTCAATAATAAAAATAATAAAAAATACTGAAAAAAATATTTTCAAGCTGGAGATAAAATTCTCTCACGATGCCTGCCTACTTGGAATCCAGTAAATAGTTTTTAAAGTCAAAGTCTGTAGGTTATTCCATCATGGATATTAATAAAAGAGTGATTCTTAGTATATTGCTTCTTAAATTGCTTAAGAAAGCTGTACTGGCTTTTGTTACAGGAAGGTAAAGAAGAAAGTTAGGTTGGAGAAAGGGTGAGAGATAACAATGCTTATCAGGGCCAGAACAACCTTACCAGGATATGGGATAGTGATAAGTAAAAATTCCAGGACATTTCACTCCAGTGAAGGAATCCACTGTTGGCTCAGTTAACTGGATTTTCTCACAGGCTATCAAGTTCTGCTTTCCCTTTGAAAACTCACAGCAATAAACAAGCTGTCTGTATAAGTGAACTCTTCTGATCCCTCTGCCAGGCAACATTACCTAAAGCAAGTCTCTGTGAATTTGTAAGAGTTGCTGGGCTTGATAATGCTTCTACTATTTTCTTCCTATCCCCAAAGGTAGAATTGCAGCATTTGAAGTATAATTAAGTTTACATTTAATGACAATAAAATCATGCATCTCAAAATTCAATCAGGAAAAAGAAAATCACACTGTTCTACAAGCACAGAGTACATTATGGAGGTGGTGAATGGAGCTAACTGAGCAAGTTACTGGTGCAGGACACATCCTGAACATTTCTTCTCAGTAAGAGGTTAAGGGAGCATAATATGACACTCGCCACAACCATGCCACTGGACCCAGCACCCGGCTGTTTCACTCAGGGTGCCCTGGAGGGGGTGGTAGACGCCTCCTTGCCCAAAGGGACCAAACCCTGGCAGCCAAAAACCTCCAGAACTCAACCACTACCATGTTTACAGCCGCTCTCCACATGCTCGGCTGAGCCTCACCCAAGAGTGATCCTATTCCTGGACTGTGCAGCCACATTTGCAGCCACGTGACACTTCATACAACACACCCTACTCATACTCCAAGAGTACTGCACTACATTTGATGAGGTCCAAAATAGGAGGCAACCAATCTTAGAGGGAAATTTACGTATATATATAAATTTATTGTATATAAATTTATTTTATAATAAATTTATAATTCTATAAATTTTACAATAAATTTATAATTTATTATATATAAATATATAAATTTATATATATATATATATATAAAAGCACATAGGCCCAACCTTTAACAACATGTTAGCGATCTCTTATAGAAGGGCTTAATGGTCCCTGGGTGAAATACAACAATCTTCACACTCTTCTAAGGATACTTTTTTGTAGCATTTTCTATGTTTTTTTTTTATAAAAAACAATACAAAATATTTCATTTGGGTTCTGCTTTGGGGCAGGGATTGGGGTTTGGAATGGAAACACCCAAAATATGGAGGTGGGAAGGTTTAATGGTAGTGGGATTGGTGTTGAATATTAAATGTAATCAAATATTGTGAACTACTTTAAAAACTAAAAAAATATTTAAAAAATTAAGATATATATGGAGAAGAAAAGTACCTGCCATAGAGGCAATCTGGAGGGTGGGGATGATGGGAGGGAACCTGGGGACACTGGTGCTGAGAAATGTACACTGGTGGAGGGATGAGTGTTGGAACACTATACTACTGAAACCTAATCATGAACATCTTTGTAAGGTCTATCTTACAGTAATTCAATAAAAAAACGAGATGTATAATCTTCTGGTTGCTTTCTAATATTTAAAATATATTAATACGTTGTTTTAGACACTATCAGTGTTCGATATTGCCACAATCTCCGATGAGCAGCTTATCTGATGGCGTTAGCTGTTATGTGCCTCACAGAAGACTTAATGCTAAGATCATCAAGTTCATCATAGTTTTGTTTTATTGTATGGGATTTTGTGGGGTTTGTTTATTCTGCCCTTCTGACAAGTGACAAAGATTTTTTCTATGTTGTTTTGATATTTAAGTTCTTGACTGTCATTTATTTACCTAAGATAACTTGAGTCTATGTAGTGAGAAGCTATAGAATTTTCTTTTATAAAATAAATGCTTTATTTATTTGTCACAAACCTACACTATTCTGTAAATTTCATGAGCACAGCATCACACCTCTATATATGTATAAGCTTCACTGATGCCACCACCGAAATTCTAGTTCCACGACACTGTCAAAATGGCTTGCTTGCCTTTTCCTCCCACACTCGTTTCCTTCTACCTTTAGCAATCATAATTTTTGAAGAACCTAAGAGTTATTTTCGTTTTTAATTTTCTCAATAATTTCAGCTTTATATATTTATTGTTCTACATATCAAATCATAAGCTAATTCTCTAAAGAAGCAGAGCATACTCTGTTGAAAGGTTAGACAATGTCATTAACTGGATAATGATCCCTACCTTAAAGTAGGTCAAAGTCCACCAAATAGTTGGCAATGTCCTTGGAAATTGATGTTCCCAACCCTTTAGTACTCTGAGAATGATTCTTTCTGAACTCCACCACTCATTCTACTCTTGCCACATTGACTTCCTCAAAGATACTCAAATATATCAGGTGCATTCATGCCTGAGGCTGGTCCCCACTCCTAGAATGTTTTTTCTGTAGGTGCGTATATATAGAAAAATCCCTCTACTCCCTTCAAGTGTTTGCTCAAAAATCACACTCTCAGTGTAGTATCCAGCCTCACCAGTTCAGAGTTCTCTTGCCCAAATGAACCATCCTTTTTCCTCTTCAGACCGCTCATCACTCCCTAACATAATATATAATTCACATTTATTATGTGTATGACCAATAATATCTTTGCTGACAATAGAATGTGAGGTCCATGGCATCTGGAAGTTTTGTTTTTGATCTGGCTATAATCTGTGTCCTTGATCACTTTATGACCCAGAGAAGACTTCTGTCATCATTTACTAAATAATGTCAGGTGACTCTTTCAGTGAATGGTAGGAGTAACAGTGCCTCTCCCCCCAATTTTCTTTAGGAGCAGTTCTGGTGTGAACTTTTAGCACATTGATCAGTACTTTACCTCACAGAGCATGATTTGGGTCATCATCTCTGACTATGGGACTTCTTAGTCTCTCCGGAATTTATGAAAGCTGTACAATAAATTTCCCATGAAATTCTTAGTTTCACCAGACTTTATTGGTATAAACTCCTGAGATAAGTCAGAAATAAAATTTCACTTAATAAAATATTGAAGAGTCATTTGATTGTCCTCCAAAACTCTATTTAAGCTGTTCAACTGAAAATGAACAAATGGTCCAGCTACAACCAAAGCTGACATTGTGTTAGAGTAGTGTGGCTATCAGAGTTGATCACAGCTCACCCTCTTATTTCCATAAGAAATGTAAATTTTCTGCTCACCATATTATGAGATGGAGCGTCTGCCTCCTCTTGATGAATCTGGATTAACACCGTAACTTGTTTTGACTAACACTCTGCAGTGGAAATAACCTGTGCCACTTGTAAGCTTAGGTCTTTAAGAGACCTTGAAGCTACTGTGGTTTCTCTCTTAGATAAGATGCAATGAAAATATCACATAAGGAATTATTCCATTCTATTTGAGGATGAGAAGTAAGCTGATAACTGGAACCTACTGAGCAGTAAGGGGTTTTTGCAATCGTGCCAATACTCTGGCTAAGAGCAGTTGAATTAATGAACTCAAGTGAAACGAAAAGGATTTTTCTGCAAGCTTTTAGAATTAAGAGATCTAATAGTTTGTTGTAGTTTAAAATCCTAAAGTTGGGTGTGGGTTGTTTGTGAAGAGGATAAAGATATGCTATCCCCAAATATGCCATAAAGATTATTCTGAACAGAAGACAACTGAAAGCCAGCATATGCCTTAAGAAGCCTTCTCAGATCTTTCATTATCCACCTAAATGTCTGAGCCTCTAATAGAGCTCAAAAACAACTCAACTGTATAATTTCCTTTTCATGAGTGAGAAAATAAGTCTGTACTCCACCCAAACAGATATTTTCACAGGGCAATTCTTTTCCCAATGTAATTTTTTTCCTAAAATGTCATTTATTCTCCCTTAAGTACCTTGTCTTCACCTCCCATTTGCCCACTTAGATGGTTTGTATACCCCAAATGAGTTTCTTATCACTGAGTACTTTTGCATGTATGCACAATACCTATGTAAATATCTTTTGCTCACCTGTCTTTTGTTTGATTCATAAGCCCCCAGATATCAAAACTCAGGAGAGTAGAGGAAAAGTTTTGACTTTTCGAGGGGATCTTCCCAGCAGTGATGGGGGCCAACACAGTTTCAGAAAATGATGCTCTGGAAGCCATGCAATGTAGCCACCAAGCCTAGAGCCCCCATGTATGACAAACATGTGTTCCAGCACATTGTCTCCCTTGCCTTGAAGGATCTGGTTTTTCTTCCCTATATTATACTACAATACTGGTACTAGAGTCAGAGTCAATGTATCTCTTTTTCAGTGCTTTTGTGTTAAACAGGTAAAGTGGCAAAATATAAATACATTTAATGTGGTAGCACAGTGATCAAATCCAGGACCTCTATATGTGTAGCATGCATTCCACTCCTACATAATATCCTGGCCCCAAAACATTATTTTTATCATTAAGATTTAAAATTCTTTCTTCCACTATTCCTCTACGGTAATCTTAATTTTGTAGTCAGAATTAAGTTATGTTTTTATTGAACATTATCTATTTCTTTGCTCTATTCTTTTAAAAAAATTATTATTATTTTATTAGTGAATCACCGTGAGGGTACAGTTACAGATTTACTTATTTTCATGCTTGCGTTTCAGTCATACAATGCTCGAGTACCCATTCCTCCACCAGTGCCCATTCTCCACCACCGATGATTCCAGTATCCCTCCCCCCCACTCCATCCCCCCCACCCCACCCCACCTCTGTGGCAGGACATTCCCTTTTGTTCTCTCTCTCCTTTTGGGTGTTGTGGTTTGCAGTAGAGGTATTGAGTTCAAGTGTTCAATCTATAGTCTACTTTCAGCATGCATCTTCCATCCAGAGCGGGCCCTCCAACCACACTTTACTTGGTGTTCGCTTCTCTATCTGCGCTGCCTTTTCCCCCAGTATGTGAGGCCAGCTTTCAAGCTGTGGTCTTTGCTCTATTCTTTAGATACCACATAGAAGTGAGCTTTTGGCATTAGTCTTTGTCATTCTAATTTATTTTATTTAATACAACGACTGTCAGTTCCATTCATGTTGTAGTAAAAGACAAGACTTCACCTTTTTTTTTTTTTAGAGTGAAGTACTATTCCATTGTGCAAGTTTTCCAGAACTTCTTTTTGTTTTGTTTTGTTTTAGGGCCATAGTTGGTGATGAGCAGAGGTTGCTCCTGAGCTGCACTCAGGAATTATTCCTGGTGATGTGTGAGGTATTACATGGGATTCCAGGGATTGAATCCAGGTCAGCCTTGTACAAGAAAAGCGCCCTACTTGTTATACTATCAAGCCCCATGCCAGAATTTGTTTATCCACTAGTCTGTTATTGTGTACTTGGACTGTTTACAGATCTTGGCACTTGTTTACTTTTTTGCTTTTCTTTTCGTTACCAATGGAGTTGAATCATTGAAGTCATCTATTTAGTAATATCATAGAGTATTTGCACGCACATGTGTGTGTGTATGTGAAGACAGGCGTAAGACCCACGACCTCATATATGCAAGGCATGTGCTCCAGCACTTGCATTATCTTCCAATAAAGGCAAGTATTTTATTGCTAAATCACATCCAGGCCCAATATCCTGAAATAATTTGTCTATGTTTTGTTCAGGCCTAATGTCTAATTCCCATGGATAAAAACATTACTTAATGTCTTCTGATATTGAGTCCATATTGAAAATTTTCCAACTATTCCAATAATTCCTCAATATTTTTTAAAACATAATCCTATCATAATTGAGACATTTAATTTAGTTAGGGATAGGTTTTACTTGGGGAAAGATATGGTACTTTTGAGTAGGCATGCAGAGATGGAAAGCATCAGAAATGGTGATTTTTTAGAAGAAAACTTAAGGCTATAGCAAATAAATATGGGATTAAGGATAAAGAAGCTAAGAAAGTTAGATTCTTATAAAAATAGGACCACTAAACATAAAATTACAATAGGGTGATCAGTGAAACTACTGTGTGAAACAAATATTGAAGAAAGAGTTGGGAAGCACAAACTATTAATTTGGGGGTTCTTGGGGCCACATCTGGTGGTGCTCAGGGATTATTCCTGATTCCGTGCTCATGAGGGACCCTGAACGCTTCATGTTCCTGGGGAACCATATGTGATTCCAGAGGTTAAACTGGGGCTGGCCACATACAAGGCATCTGTCTTACTTCCAACACTATCTCTCCTACCTAGCACTCACTATTCATGACATTGTGACACAAAATATATATATTTAGTTATGATTCTTGGTTCCCATTTCTTAAAACCCTTGATATCTTCAGAGTGATGAGTGCCTTTTGTAGGAAGATGAAATGACTGGTGATTTGAGCCCTGAAGTAGCTTCAGGATGGGGTTGTTCACCAGAAAGTCCAAGACATGATCAGTTAGTGAAATGCTCAGTTTCACCCCCACCCTCTACCACCTCTGGAGAAAAAAGCTGAAGTACGAAAATCACCAATTATCAATAACTTAATCAATCTTTCTTATATGCTTATATCTCCATAAAAATCTCTAAGAGAGGGAGTCAGAGAGAGAGAGATACCAGCTTAGTGGAGGTGCTATAGAGGTGCTCTATCTGAAGAAAGTATGGAAACTGTGCTTCTTCCCCCATATTATATTCTGTCTCCATTTTCTTCGTTTCTGAGTCGAATCCTTTATAGGAAACTGATAATAAATAACGCACCTTCCTGGGCTGTCAGTCATTCCAGGGCTGCTGCTGGAGGTTCCCAAAGTGGCTTTTGTGAAGTGAGGAGAAGGGAGGTGGGCACCTCAGAAGAAATCTACCCCCTTTCTCTCTATCAACCTCTACACCTGGGAAATTTAGGACTGATAAAAGTCTGCCTTGAGCCCCTGAACAATATGGATGTTCGCATCCCGCTAGCCACACAACGCAGCCATCAAGCTGCACCTGAAGTCTACTTGTTCTACCCAGTGTGAGAAACAATACCTGTACCCCCTGCTCCTGATTTCTCATGGAGCCGTGGAATCATGCTGGAGTAGAAATTGCCTTTTGCAGGACAGGAAAGACAGTTCTAATCTTAACCAGGCCTTTTGGCTCCATTGCCATTCTGTCAGAGAGAGGAATTTCAAGGAAGAGGTGAAGAGTGAAGTAAAATGAGTTTATTAGGGAAGTAAAGGAAAGTAATGAGAGAGATAAGTGAAGATGGGTGCTTAACAGGGTGGAGAGAGCTCAAAGTAGCAGTTGGGAGGAAAGATTAAGCATGGATAATTTTCATACATGCCTTTGTCCCAAATTCTTAACACAAGTAGGAGTTAATGGGACTTTTCCTGAGGAAAATAATTCAATTTCTGGTAGTACATTCTTGAGTTCCTATGGCAGACTTCCTTCCAGCATTCCTGGCATCTCTTCTCTCAGGGACCCATCAGTGCTCAGGCCAAATCGTGCATCTTCATTGCTTCCCAGGATCCTGAAATGAGTCCTTGTCTTAAAGACCCTCATGCCTTTGGGTTGGTTTAGGTTTTTGAGAGTTTCTCCAACATAATTACAAGGGTACCTTATCTTTCTGCTTGCAACACTAGCAAATTATGGCATCTGAGTAAAGGGGTCATGGCAATCCTGAATTTGTTGACAAGACAGACAAAGGTGTGAGTAACCTGAGTATCCAATATTGACAACTACTGTTTGTCTAAAATGAGGAAAATTCTGTGGGATTTAGCACATAGCTTACGGGGTCTGTTCTAACATTACGCTATTAGTGCCAAAACTAAATTGAATTGTTGTGCATCTACTTAGTGTCAGAATTGGAGACGTGGCATTGGAAATGACACTGCATTTGGTGGCAGGAGGAAAACAGTACTTATTCAATATTAGAACTGTTGTAGAGTAAAACACTTCAGAAATAGAAAGTATGAAATAGAAGTACGAAATCTATATCAAATTGTATGCTCAGATTTCTAACAGGAGCTAAGACAGTGGGGGCTTGCAGATTTGGATAGCTCCTTTTTGCAACCTAAACATTCTCTGTGTTTCTCTCTGCCACTCAAATTTGGCTCAGATTCACCTAATCCCATCTGACGAGTATGACAAACTAGTCATTTCTAATTCCATTGTTTGACACTTTTAAAAGAAATAATATATAAAATACACAAATCACACAGGTTCAGCTCAAGAAAGTCCCTATGTCAATTGGCATCAAGATCAAGACCTAAAACATTATTAGCACTCCACAAATGATACTGCTACCAGCAAAACCAAGTTTTTATCCTGCTTCACACATAAAATCAAATATCAAAACATGAGGAGCTTCCCACTAAGAAAAAACATATTTCTAGCGACACATGGGAGAACAAAATCTTTAACTCAAAGAACTATCTCCTCAATCACAAAATGGGAGGAGTTCTTAAGGGATATGGATGATATGAGAGCGGTGGAGTGTGTTTGTGTGTGTTGGGGGGGGTGCTCCATATTTTTATTGTGAAACACTCTTCATGTGATCTTGCTCAATGATCTTCTATACGGTTTATTTGCAATCATCCTAATTCCCAATATTATCACTTGCAATATCCAAGAATAGTCTGTGAAAGAGTAATATGCCATATTACCTGGTGCCATTAGGTTATAATGACTATACGTCAAGGATTTTATGCCCAATTAATGTTAAACAGTTCACGAGGAAAAGAATGTGGCTCTCTTTAATTTCAGACAAGGAACAACAAAATGGCCTTGGCAATACGAAGGTAACCCCTTTGTAATCCTAGCTCCACAGACAAGTTTTGCCTGTGTTTGAGTTTTATATAAATGAAACTATGCTGTACTACTCCTGTCTGTCTGGTTTTATTTTTTGCCCAATACTACATATGTATATATGTTTATAGTTTGGGGGCCACACCAGGAGATCCTCAGGTCTTACTCCTGGCTCAGTGCTCTGGAATCACTCCTGGTGGTACTTAGGGAACCATATTGGGTGCTAAGGATCAAACCAGGGTTAATTGTGTGCAAAGCAAACAAACACTATACCCATTATACTATACTATCTATCCAGCCTTCTGATATTATATTGATTTGACCAACTCATCCATATCATTGTACATAGCAGTATCTCATTGATTTTAATTGCTATATTTTGCATAAGCATACTCAATGTATTTACCCATTCTATTTATGAATATTTGAGTTATTTCCTGGATTTTTCTATCACAAATAATGATTCTATGAACATTCTCATACATGACTGTTGAGACATATATGTATATATGCATTTCTTTCTATATGTATCTAGGAATGAGCTTTTTGAATTATAGGATATGTGATAAATATAAAAATCAGTTCTATTTTTTATTTGCTTATTTTTAAAACTTCTAGTTTTAGAGAGTGGCTTTAGTACTAGCAATATATGAGGATTTTAATTGTTTCATGAAATCCAATGCTTAATATTTTCATCATGCTTCACTTTAACTACTTGGTAGCTATACAGTGATTCCTTATTGTGGTTTTTAATTTATAGTTTTGATAACTAATAAGGCTGAACGAGTATTTACATACTCACAGAAATAAACAGAACATGTATTTATAGGTTATAAATTCCCTAGTGGGTATAGCTTTAGATGCATTTCACAAATGTGCATTTTTGATTACTATTTACTTTGGATATTATCTACTTTTGATTGCAATTTCTCTAGCTCCTTGTGTTTTTAAAATTATGCAGCTAAAATTCTAAACACAAGGGAATTTTATGTTATCTTTCTGTTAATGATAGCTGGCTTGATCCATACTCTGAATTATTTCATTACTTTAAAATGTGGTAAAATTTGGTAATATTTTTTTACAGACCGCATAAGTAACACACGATGTATAATTGTAGTTAATCTCCCATATGTGTCAGAGTAGAAAAAGAAAGCAAAAAAAAAAGAGCAGTATAGCTCTAAAAGATTTATACAGTATGATACATTTGACAGCCTTTGGCATGTATAGAAGCAAAAATACTTTCTGATCACAATAATACAAAAGATGGAATTAGCAATAAAAGCAGAAAGAAAAAGAACAATGTTTAAAGTAAAATACTTCTTTTATAAACTATTAATGTGAGGGGAAGAAATGATAAAAAATAAATACAGTGCTATGAATAAAATGTGTCAGATAAAAACAAAGCATTACTTAGAGAAAAATATCTTAGCCTGAAATTAATCAAACTCAATAGGTCAGGAAAACATTAAATAAAAAGGAAGGAGAAAGGAAATGCAGGAGCAAAATTTTGGATATTAAAACAGAACGGTTATATTTAGCATAGATGAAGGAGCTTATTCTGTGAAAAAGTAAATAAAATATGTAGCATAATTATATTAGGATAAGATAAATTTTTACATTGGACAATTTTTAGAGCCTATGACTTACCAGATTAATTTTATTTATGGCAAACAAAGCGCTTAGTTTCTTAAACTGTGGGTCGTGGCCCCATATAGGGTTGCATAGCCCCATATAGTATAGCATAAATACAGATCTTAAAAAAACTTGCTAACAGTAAAATGATTTCTGAATGTGCAGCAACCAAAACTTTATCAAACTTAACTAAGTAATAAATCCCAGGTGTTTCTGGCAGTGCTTGTCTTTCTTGAAGAAAAGGGGTCAGAGATGGAGATAGCTTGTGAAGCTCTCATCTGCCTAGAAAACACTCCGAGGTAAATTTTTCCTTCAGAAACTCAGTGAGCAAGATTGTTTGGACTTTGAGTTCTATCCTAGCCACACTAGTCTTGCACAGTTCAGGTCAGTTGGGAAGAGAAGCTGGAAGCTTTCAGATGGGATTTTCTCCTTTCAGCCTGGGCTATTTCTATGGCTCCAAGGGAGATCATTTTTATTACATTGTGAATGAGAACATAAAGTACTCAGTGTAGTGCACTAGGAAGTGAGAGCCAATAAATCTGTGGTGAAACAGACATTCTTTAACATGCCTCCCCCTCCATGAGGAAGTCACATAAAAAGTACAGAAACATGAAAATATTCACTTTCTGACAGTACTATTTACTAAACAATGATCACTGGATTGTGCCATATCATTTTTTAAAGTGGCCAACCAGGGTTTGATCCTCGGCATCCTATATGGTCCCCTGAGCACCACCAACAGTGATTCCTGAGTTCAGATACAGGAGTGAGTCCTGAGCATCTCTGGGTAAGACTCAAAAAGCAAAAAAAAGAATGTTGTCAGACATCATATTTTTGCTAATCAGCTGTGAAAGATGGCTGACTGATTTCTAAATCTTTATCTTTTTTTATTTTTAGCAAGATGGAAGATTTTCTAAAACTATATTTACCATTTCCTTTTATGTTAAAAATTTCCTTTTATGTTAATTTCTTACTCAAATTATTTGTTTATTAATTTATTGGACTATTTCTTCTATTTAAAAACTTGTAAGCTTTGTTGTATATCTTGTGAGCTAATACTTTGCTATTTGTATGCATTGCAAATATCTTATTCTGGTTAGTACCTTATCATCCTTCTCATGGCATCCTGTTAGAAAAATTTTTAAATATTTAGTTACAATATATACATGCTTTGCCATATATGTGTGTATGTGTGTAGATAGAGATAGATAGATAGATAGATAGATAGATAGATAGATAGATAGGTAGATGATACATACATACATACATAGAAAGATAGATATTATTTTAGCTATAAAAAGTTTTTCCAAGGGGCTGGAGACATAATAAGATGGATAAAGTATTTCTCTTGCATGCATTTGACCCAAGTTTGATCCTCAACACTACATATGGTCCCCCAAGCACTGCCAGTAGTGATCCCTGAGTTAAAAGCCAAGAGTAAGCCGTGAGTCTTGCTGGGTGTTTCCCCAAAACAAAACCAAGAAGTCTTCTCAAATTCAAAGTCATATTTATATTCTCCTACAGAGCATTTTAAATTTTAGTTTGTATTTCACATATAGTTTTTAAATTGCATTTAGTATTTTGCTTCTTAATAATAGTGTAAAGTTATTTTTAAAATCATATTTGGTGGTTATTTTTATATAGATGAATATGAGGAAAGCATTTTAGATTGTGCCCTGCAGAGAAAATATAAAATCTGAGCCCACAGGTAAAAAGATATTAAACAAGAGCTCAGAAGGGTCTATGGAGACACAAGGCTTTAGTATACCTGAGAAATGAAGGTAAAGTTATTGATCTGGGTAATGATTCTTTCTTCTCTGATAAGACACTGACTTAGTCCTTGCTGACTAATTTTACAAAAACAGACCCAATTTATATGTGAATATTCTATAAATAGAAGCAATAGTTTGGCTATTTCACTTCCGTTAAGTACTATAGTGGCCACTCAAGGCCACTCTCCACACGTTCTGCTACTACGAGTGAAGGGACGGGCAGAGGAAGCCAGGTTTGCGGGACCTGGGGCTGAGATCTCCAAGCCTGCTCAGAGTGGGACTGGGCCTTCTCCACCCAGACCCCACATTTTCCAGTAGCTTGGCAGCCACACCTACAAACTGCCCCCGGTGCTGTGTAATCCCACCAATGGCCAACATCCAGAGACTATCAGACCAAGCTCCCGGAAGCGTGCGGCCGCAAATCGGCCTCGAGACACCTAATAGCCTTTTTCTCCCTCTTGGAGAACCTGATAAGCAATCAGGAGTCCATTACCCGCATGGGAGAGCCTTGCAAGCTCCCCATGGCGTATTCATATCCCAAATACGGTAAAAGTTATATACATACCTCTCAGAGAGCCTGGCAAGCTACCGAGAGTATCCCGTCTGCATGGCAGAGCCTGGCAAGCTACCCGTGGCATATTCGATATGTCAAAGACAGTAACAATAGGTCTCATTCCCCTGACCCTGAAAGAGCCTCCAATCATTGGAAAAGACTAGTAAGGAGAGGCTGCTAAAATCTCAGGGCTGAGTGTAATAGAGACGTTACTGGTACCCGCTCGAGTAAATCGACGAACAACGGGATGACAGTGATACAGTGATACTATAGAGGCATTTCTAACAATTTTCGAGAGATGAATCTTTTCTTGTTTTGTCAGTTTTGAGTAGACGCTGAAATATACAGTTGTCGCAAAAGAGTTAAAAAACAAACCTACGTTTCTTATTGATTTACAATAACAAATACCAAGTTTCCATATATGCATGTGTTTGTTTATTCTGTTTACTGGGTTTGTGTGTTCCCATAATGATAACTCACTATGACAAATTACTCTATGCTTGTAATAAGTCATAATATTTGCCAAGATGGGTATCCACACTTTGTTTTATTTATTTTATTGACTTGGTTATTTTGGGATGCTGAAATATCCACATGAATTTTTTGCTTATCTTGGTAAATTCTATGACAGGTTCTATTGAATGTTATGACTAGCATGAAATTCATTATCAGAAGAGGCAAAATGGATAGCTCATTGTATTGATTTGTCTTACTTATTGATATAATCTTTACATTTAGTCATAAACTCTTTTATGTCCCTCTAAGTTATTCACTTTTTTCACAAATAGCTTGCATATATTTTGTTATATATTTTCACTAGAGGTTATCTGTTATTTTTAACATAATCATTTTTATGTTATATTTTCAATTGTGAGACAGTGATAAAAACATGCCACTCTGAAGCTGCTGAAAGGAGCACCATAAACTACCAGCCTGGAACTGCAGCAAATCTGAGATTTACTACAGGGTACGGGTCAAGGGCAAACTCTCCCCAGGTAGCCCCAATCATGGATGTAGTACAATAGAGATGTTAGGAAAGGGCAAATATACTCAAAGCAGAACTACTCAAGAAGCAATCTTTTACTTGGAATACCTTATTTAGTAGATGTGATTTCTTTAGTCTCTTCAGTCTGAGACTCTTTCTGCATAATCCCCTATCCCTTTCCTTCATCATATGTCAATCATTCTTTGTAACAGGAAGGCTTTTCATGTCAAGCCCAATGCTCTTTCTCCCAATTTTTTTCAAAGGAGAATACAAGAATTCTCTTGCACTTCTGATTCTATCTTAACATTTGCTTATCAGAGGTCTTCAACTGATACAAGCCATTCTCATAGACAGTTCAAGAAAAAATCACATATCAACATTTTTGGGGAATGTGCTCAAGTAGTGGTCAGGCGGTTCTTGTGTCACTCCCAGCAATTTTAGGCCAACTCTTGGCTAGTGGTGCAATTAGAGAACCCAAAATTGCAGTGCCTCGGGGCTGGAGAGGTAGTATAGCAGGTAGGGTGCTTGACTTGCTTGTGGTTAACTCAAGTTCTATCCCGGGCATCCCATATGCTTCTCTGAGAACCGCCAGAAGTGATTCCTGAGTGTAAACACAGGAGTAACCCCTTAGTATCACCAGTTATGGCCCCCAAACCAAAAATAAATGAATAAAATAAATAAATAAAAAGATGCAGTGTCTCTCTGTTGGGCCCTGAGGGGTTGGGATTTACCTGACTTATCATTGCAGTGCTCTGGGACCTCTTCCGAATTTGACCCTGGTGATTCTTGGGGAGCTATATGTTGTTGGGAATTGACATCCACTCAGTCTCATGCAACATAGGTGCATTAACCCATGTGCCACCTTGCTGGGACCCAAGATGTATTTTGAAGACTAATTAGTTACTTGACTTCTTTTCTAAAAAGAACCTTTGGTGTATCAGTATGATGGCACAATTGCTAACATTTTTTCATTGGCAGTCACTTGGAAAACTTTGATGAAGAAGCACATTCTGAAAGATATGAATGTTACCAGTATTGGAAAGATCTGAAGAGAACAATGCATGCAAGGGGAATGAGCTTGAACTCTGCTACTACTTAACATTGGCACCCTACAGAAGGATAATGAGAAAATGGAGGTATTTATAAAATGATGAATATGAGAATGGGAGGGCCTGTTTATTGTTTCCCAAAGTGGGCTATAAATATATCCCTGGGGCATGCTGAAATGACCCCAGGGATATAATTACCACCACTAGGGTGGTATTAGCCTAAGGTGCAATTCAGAGGTGTTTTTTGTTTATTAATTTTAAGGTATATTTCCAGAAGGGAACTAAGTAACAGTTTTCTAAAACGAGGGACTTTGGCCATATAAATTTTGGAGCCTGTGGCCTATTTGGTAGCTGACTTATATGACAATTGGGAGAAAACCTCAGGACTTGATAGTGGATGTTGGGGAGCTTGAAATTTAAAAACGGCAATGGTAAATCAAGATAGGTCAAGGCCTTCATTTGAGAAATCTAGAATCCTAGTGTGTGGGATTCAGAGTCCTGGATTGGTATTTCCAAGGATTATGATTCTGGATACTACACTGACCCTTGAGAAACTTTCTAGAGGTGACCCAACTCACCTTGTTAATAGGTAGCTATCTCCCTATATGGAAAAAAAACTGCCAAAGCTTCTCCCAGTAAGGCAAAATATTCTCCTCTTAGAAGTTTCTCCTACCCCCTATCCTATGTGTCAGACTGAAAACTAAGGTTAAATTCTGAAGCAGGGAGGTAGATAGGAAAGGACCCCATGGCAGTGGAATGCATAGGGAAGTAATAAAACCAACTAGCTTGATAGCTCTGAAGACCCCCTTATGGACACAGGAACTAAGGCCTGATATACCTTTTCCTGGCACCAGCACAGACTAGAGAAGCCTGGACCCCCTCCAAGAGAAGCTTCAGCAGGAATAAAGGGCAAGTCAAGAATTTCTAAGAAGACCTTCGACTATTCCCTACTCCGCCCACAAGACAGCCACCATAGCAATGAACTCTTAAGCCAATTTGAACAAAGGAAGCAAGTACATATGCTGCTCAAGTCCATGTGCTGCTCGTATCCATGTGTCATGGCCAAATGCATTTGGTGTTTGAGCACATGTCACCTGCATCTCTCCTCTTGAGATGTGTACTTTCGTCCTTTCATATCTAATGCCGGGATGTGTTGCAGGGGCTCTCGCTGCCTTGGGAGACTCCCACATTCTCTCTTGAGTGTTTTAATCTCTCTCTCCCTCCTTCCCCTTCCTAAAAATTCTCAAAACAAAATATGTTTTTACTTCACTGCTAGTCTCCTCTTAAAGTTCTTTCTGGGAGAAAGGCAAAGGACCCAAGAAAGGCCAGAGCAAGGCCTATCACTGACTTTCCTTTCCTGTGAAGAGCAATTCCTCACTCTAGCCTGAGTCTACAGCTCCCTGTGAAATTGGGTTGTGTGGATTAACCCTTGAGCTGCACAAAAGAAGTGGACATCAGGAGTGCTTTGGCAGCTACCTAGTGGAACTGGAGGGACTCAAGGTTCATGTTATGAAGCGGCTCATCGCAGACTTTATCATTCCTGGCTTTCCCTGCCAGTCCGTGATGGGAGGTGGATAAGGGGAAAGCATCTTTCTCTCTTCTCCACTTCACATAAGTCACTTGGGAACCCACTGAAATCCATAACAACTGCTGGTTATGTTGAACCTCATAATAGAAGAATATTGTACCCCCCAAAAGTTACCAAAATTAGCTATTATTTCTAGACAGGAACCAGGGAAGTGCACACTGATTTTTAGGATGTTTGATCACATAGGTCAGAATGTAATATAGGCTAAGCAAGAGTTCATTTCTTTAGGTCAACTCATTCAGGACAAAGGAAATAATATCTGGGAAAGACCCTGAGGGGATATGGCAAAACTGAAACTTTTAGAAGCCCAAGTGATGGCTCCTGCTAAGCGAAACAGAAATATCTGTGTTGACAAGGCAAAAAGTAGAGGAAGGAAATTTTTCAGAGAAGAGAGCATGCTGGAATGTACAACTAGATGATCTGGCAGAGGTTCAAATGCCATGGGAAGACCTTGAAAACATAATATTCCCCATAGGTATTAGGTAAGAACTTTTGGGAACAGCACCAGCAATACTCAGGAGTTAAGTGATGTCTATCATTCATAGGTTAGGGCTGATGTTCAGAAAAGTATTTGGCTCATTGACAACAATGAGGATGGTGGTCACAGTACTCCAATATAGGTGTTCATTTATGTGTGTGTGTGTGTGTGTGTGTGTGTGTGAGAGAGAGAGAGAGAGAGAGAAAGAGAGAGAGAGAGAGAGAGAGAGAGAAAGAGTTTATACATGATCCCTTCCCTTGTCTCTGCACTCAAATGCCTAGTCTTCTCATCTGGAACTAGGTCAGACATAACAGTTGGTAGTGTTTGTCCCTTAGTGAAATTTGAGGTATCGCTTATTCTGTTACATCTGAGATTATTGGCAGTTCTGTCTGTCTTTCAGTGCTCCATGCTTGCTGTGTTTCATGAGCTAAAACTCTAGCTAAATAGAAAATGTAAGAAGTGAATTCCCAACCTCTTTCCCAGAGGGATGCTTTTAGGGATTGCCCTCAATTCTGTACACCTATTTACCTGGAGATTTGGATTCCCTCTTGCTTTCATCTGTTAAATGCTGTTCCTCCTTGGTGTTAGCCCTCAGGACAGGCTACCTTGTGACTTCAGCCCTGCTCATCATTCTGGTTGTTTTTTCATGTTTTCCTCATTCATTTATCTTTTCCATAAGCTCAAGTATAGTATTTTTAGTATCCTGTCTTAATATTTTCTACAATGTAATGAATGTTATTATTATACTGTCTTGGCCAACTGTATACCTTTATATAGCATTTTATAAAAATGCTTTATAGTATTTAAATTAAATATTGAATTTAGGTATAGTATTTAAATACTATAAAATTTTACAGTAGAATATAATATTTTAAAATATGCATACTTTTTGCCATAAAAAGTATGTATATTATAAAAAGTATAGTATTCTATCTACATTCTTATTTTCTCTGCATTTCTCTTTTATCTCTTTGTTGCTTTCAAGTTTTTATTTTTATTCTTTGTTCCTTTGGTTTCACTAAGATTTATAGGAAATGCATTTTTATTTACCTTTTTGGTGATTTGAATGCATTTTGTTATGAAGACGTGTTTCTTCAATGTTCTGAACATTTTATTTCATTTTATTTTTTATTATTTTTGTTTGTTTGTTTGTTTGTTTTATTTTATTTTATTGAATCACTGTGAGATAGTTACAAGCTTTTATGTTTGGGTTGCAATCTCACAATGATCAAACACCCATCCCTCCATCAGTGCACATTTCCTACCACCGATATCTGGGTATACTCCCCCCCATTTTCCCACCCTCCCCCTGCCTCCATGGCAGAAAACATTTTATCATTAGCATTTCAATAATTGAGTCACATCCATACTGTTTATTTTTTTAGGGTTTCTATGAATGGGTTTCTACTTACTTTATTCTTTAACTTCTTGAAGAAAAAAGCTTCTTCCTTTCTTTCTTCCTTGGAACTTTCTTCTTACTAATAAAATAACTTACTAATAAAATGAGTTTGTTCTGATGGAATTTTGCTGTGTACTTTTGATTTTGATATTCTTTGTATGGTGCCAGGCATTGAGAAGAACTAAAAATATGTACACAGAGATTTTGAAATCGCTAAACCAAATGGTTTTGGACACTTTAGTGGAAAAATGAAAGGAAGTTATCATTTTTAGCTTTTCCTTAGAATTTGTTTTGCTGGAGCTATAGCACAGCGGTAGGGCATTCGCCTTTCACGCGGCCGACACGTGTTCGATTCCTCCGCCCCTCTCGGAGAGCCTGGCAAGCTACTGGGAGTATTGCTCCCGCATGTCAGAGCCTGGCAAGCTACCCGTGAGTATGGGATATGCCAAAAACAGTAACAATAAGTCCCACAATGAGAGATGTTACTGCTGCCCGCTCGAACAAATCGATGAGCAACAGGATGACAGTGACAGTGACACTGATAACCAATCACCCCCAAAATAAATCAATAGTGGAAGTTCTAACGCAGTTCTTGTCTCCACTTTAAATTATTCATGGCAATTGAAGCAGGTTAGATATTGAAGGCGAATAAAATAGCTCAAGTGGTAGAGCAGGTTTCTTTTGTTCCCTAGCATTGATGATCCTCTCAGTACATCTGGTGTCTGTCAATCTGTGTGACCCTAGAGCACTACCAGGCCATACCAGTACTAGATGGTTCAACTAAAGTGTCAAACATCACTGTTTGATGTTGCCATCTCCTCAAGATTTGCTACATTGTTCCTAATAAATGTAAAGCAAAGAATTAAAATTTCTTATGCAGGTTATTTCTGGGAGCAGTTACCATGAGGATCACATACCAATTATTTTAAAACTTAATGTTCACTCAACCTGGATGTTTTACTATCCTGGGACTGCAGTGCAGATGAGATGTATTTATTATTGTTATGGTTTTTTATTATTTTATTGGTTTATTATTTTATTGGTTTATTTTATTTTATTGGTGTCAGTATACCAAAAAATTCCAATTTATTATCTTTAACATAAAAATAATCAAAGAACAGAGAAATAAATATTAGTATCTATACATCAGATAATCTATTATGCTAAATCTTTCGGTACTCTCAACATAAAAAATAGTACATTACCAATATCCTCTATACTAACACCCCAGTCCCTAAAACTCATATTTCATCCTCTAAGCTACTCACTAATGTGGTATATATTATTTTATATTTATCCTTTTACAGCTTTTTAAAACTGATATCATTTAGTAGGCAGTTGTAATGTACTGTCTGTTTTTCTTCTTACTCATGTTTCTGAGATGCACTTAAGTAGTTTATTAAAATCTTTTGCTATGTAGTATTTTGTTATACTAATATTCCATAGACTATTATCCATTTTTGCTGATGGGCATTTGAGAAGTTTCTATTTTTGAGTTATGAACATTTTCATACCTGTATGTGCATGAGCGTATGTATGAAATATGTCTTAAGTATATGAAAGAGTAGAAGTGCTATGTAGTGTAATATGCATATATTCAAATTTAGTAAATGATAGTTTTGCAACAAACTTTTTAAACAGTGTCATATAACACCAATAATATATGAAAAATGTAATTGCTTTATATTCTTGCTAGCACTTACTATTATAACACTTTTGCATTTTAGCCATTTTGCTAGATATGTAGCAGTAATTTATTGTGCATGTATGCACATAGTACTATGAATTTTGATACCTGTATATATTTGTGTAACGACTACCATACTAAGGAAACATAAATTTTTTGTCATACAAAATAAACAAACATAAAACAACCTCCCTCATATAGTTACAATTTCCTTACTCTCCAAGGCAAAACCAAGTAGTGGGATTGCTGGGTGAAAGGGTATTTTAACTTAACATGAAAATACTTAGCCATTTTCCATGGTGACTATACCATTTTCTACATCTACCAGCAAAAGATATGAGTTTCCCTTGTTCTGGATATTGGTCAGCACTTAGCAGAGATTTTGTTTTGGTTTTTGTTGTAGCTGTGCAGTATTTTCTCACTGTGATTTTAATTTATACTTCCATGACAGCAAATGATGCTATGCATCACTTCATGTGCTTTTTTGTCATATGTATGTCTTCTTTGGTAAAGTGTCTATTCAGATCTTTTGCCCATTTTTTTCATTTGATTGGTTTTATATTTTATAGCTCTTTATATAGTCTCAATACAAGTACTTTATCAGATAATTTATAAATATCGTCTCTTTGCTTATATCTTTTTTCTTATTCCTACTAGTACCTTTCTCATAGTAATATTTTAATTTTGATAAATTTCAACTAGACATTGCTTTTTGAGGTGTATCTAAAAACTCAGCATGAATACCATGATCATGCAGAGTTTTGTTTTATTTACTTTAGAAATTTTTTTTTGGTTTATAGTTGATTTTGAGCTAGTTTTTGGTTAATGTATGAATGAGGTCTGAATAGAATAGGCAAAACACTAGATGAAGGACAACCATGCGAGCAAGCCGGGTTCCGAAGGGGATTCAGCACCATAGACCATATTTACACAGTGACCAAACTCATTGAAGTTTCGAGAGAGTTCAAGATGCCACTCTGTCTAACATTCATCGACTTAAAGAAGGCCTTTGATTCTGTTGAGACTGAGGCAGTCATCGAAGCCCTGGCCAAACAGGGCATTCAAACTCAGTATATCAAAATCCTCCGCGAGCTGTATTGTGGATTCACCACCAGGATCTCACCATTCTACAAGGAAGGGAGATATCATTTCACCGAAACTCTTCAGTGCCACCCTCGAGAACATCATGTGAGGACTGGAATGGGAAGGAATGGGAGTGAAGATAGACGGCCGGCAATTACGCCACCTCCGCTTCGCTGATGACATCGTTCTCATAACACCAAACATTAGCCAAGCGGCACAAATGCTGGCCGACTTCGACCGCGAGTGTGGAAAGGTCAGATTGCAGCTGAATCTCAACAGCTGAATCTCTGAAAAACGAACTGGTCCCTGAAGCTCCATTTGCTCTCAATGGAACGAACATCTCTGAATGCAGCAGCTATGCGTACCTAGGTTGAGAAATCAATATGAGGAATGACTTGGTGCCAGAACTGTGCAGGAGGAAGAGAGCAGCGTGGAATGCCTACGAGAGCGTTGAAGAAGTGGTTAAGAGAACGAAGAACCTCCAACTCCGGGCACATCTTTTCTATTCCACCATTCTTCCTGCACTAACATATGCCTCAGAGACCTGGGCCCTAAGCAAACAGGATGAGAACGCTACTAAGGTATCCCAAAGAGGAATCGAAAGAGCTGTGCTAGAAGTATCACGTCTCACTCAAGTGAGAGAAGGAATCCGGAGTTCTGACCTCCGTCAACGGTCAAGAATCAGAGATGCTGTCTCGTTTGCCAAGGCATCAAAAATCAGATGGGCCGGTCATGTAATGTGATTCAGAGATGACCACTGGACTAGAGCTTTTACCGACTGGATTCCACGGGGCGTCAGAAGACCTTGTGGCCGCGTACCAACTAAATGGTCAGATTTCTTCGTCAAATTCCTGAATGAATGATTTGAGGCTATTCGTGTGCCTGGAGCAAGCAGATATCATTGGGCTGCACTAGCACACGACAGGGACAAATGGAGACGTTACTGGTGCCCACTCCAGCAAATCAAAGATCAACGGGATGACAAGTGATACAAGTGATGAATGAGGTTGTGTACTTGTGCTCTTTTTTTTGCATTTTAAACTTTTTTTCTGTTTCATTTTGAGTTATTTTCAATCCTTTTGTCTTCCTGTCCATTAATATCTTCTTTACAAATAGCTAATATTTTCTTATTCCTGTTGAATGTATTTTGGGCACATTCCAGGTAATGCTCATGGAGCCTGTGGCCACTCCCACTGATATTCAGGTAACTGGGTCTAAAACTCAGTTCTAGGGTGCAAGGATGTAGTGCCGGAGTCCACCATAGCTGGGAGTGGAGGAGGTCTCCAGGCCTATACCCAGCAATGCTTGGGAGACCATGTGGGAGATTCGCCATTCTCATGTTTCTCCAAGCTCTTCCACATTCTGGAGTCACATTTTGAGCTGAGTTAGATAGTCCCTTGTATTGAGGCATGGTTTTTCTAATTTGCTTATCCAATATACCAGGAATGACAATTTTTTCCTCTGGCAGGTACTATTCTCAGCATGAGGAGTAGTTTGTATTACCTTAACCTGTTCCCTGTTTGCTTAATTTCCTATTGTTTAGTACACTGTTGAATACCCAGGAAGGTACTTACTTTTCTAAACTTTTTGTGAATCTCTTTTCCTTCTATTGTTCTGACCTGTGGATTTTATATGCTCCGATATTTATGAGTTCTTAATTTTGACTCCTCACTTTTCTGTGATCTTACTGAACTGCACCTTACATGTGTCTCAGTCTAGAAACTCTCTTCAGTCAGTCCCCTGGACAACCACAGAATTGACCTTATTTTTATCTTGCCTCATAGGGATTGTTATCCTTTATAGATTGATATTCAGTGTTTTGTGAACTGTCATTTCATATATTAATTTTTCTTTTACTTATTGTTTCACGTGTAAGGGTAAATTCAATTCTTGTTACTGTGTCTTGGTCAGAAGCAAAAGTCTTAATTTGCATTCTTTATTATTTGTGAATTTCAATATCTTATATGCCTGTTGGCCAAAATATTTCTTATTACATGAAATGACAGTTTATATATGCTGCCCATTTTTCTACTACAGTAATTTGTCATTTCTCATTTAGAAGAACGTTTCCTCTATATTAAAGATATCAAACCCTTGTCTGTCATATTGCATAAATATTTTATTAATTTTATATTTGCTTTTCATTTTGATTTATTTCATTTTTGTAACGTAAGCACTTTCAGCTTCTACTTGATCATTTCTGCTTATTATTTTCTTGTTATCTTTACTTATTGACTGTGCCATTGGGCAGTGTACTGATATTAGGCACTCATGCTACTGATTATTTTATAATGTTTCCTAAAATTATAATGAATTATAATCACAAGAAGGTTTCATCTCCAAGTTACGGGAAGATCTGAATGAAAAAGAAGAGCCCTATCAGTAAATACGCAAGTTATCTAGAGAAGGATGTCTACCAGTACATGTAGACCACTCTTCAAAGAAAGACAGTAAATGGTTTTATACCTGGTAGAGGTAGGGTGTCATTAACAGTCTCTACATTTTTTTCAGGGAAACTCATAATAACAATTGGTGGGTATGTATAGTTGAGGAACACAAAATGGCATAGATCATATCTATAGAAAATGCTAGAGAAACATCACTAATGTCTGTGCTTTAAATATATAGCTATACCACTGTCCTGTATCACCAGTATAACCAAAGCCCCAACCCCTGTTCCCATATTACTTCCTGTTCTCATTTACCTCCTGCCGTCTTTGATTTCTTTTATTCTCTGTCCTTTCTAAGCTCTGGGTCAAGGGTGATCTAGGCACCCCCCTTTACTACATTAAATTTCCTCATCTAATTATTCTATATGCTATAGATAAGTGAGATCACCCTGTGTTTCTTAAAAACAACCACCTCAGGCACCAGAGTGATAACTCTATGGACTGAATATGTTCTTTGCAAGAAAGGAGCCCAGATTTGATTCCTGGCATCACATGGTCTCTCAAGTGTCAGTGGAAAAACCACCAAGCACTGAACTGATAATAGCCCCTGAGCACCACCAGGTATGGCCCAAATAACAACAACAACAACAACAACAGCCACTTTAAAATCATCTTTATGCTGAAAAGGCATATTCTGGAAGTGGTACATTCTATATTCTTTTAGCTTTATTTTAGCATTCAATCAGTTCTTCAACAAAATCAAGTCAGGTTTCTAGGTTTTCATTTACTTTGCGGATTTTATGTCCTCACATAACACCTACCAGTTGACTAAAATTAACTTCAGTAGTCCCTTCTGGATTGAGGCATTATTGAGACATAAATTTTATTACAAACATGAAATGAAAATTTAAGACTTCAATAAATTAAAGTAATACATCTATAAGAAGAATAACCTGTGGCTGAGATGTTATGAATTATGGAAAATGTGAATGTTGCTGAGTGACATATCTCTTAAAAAGGAAGTATAAACTATGTCTCTATCTTTTTTTTTGGGTCACACCCAGCGATGCTCAGGGGTTACTCCTGGCTTTGCACTCAGGAATTACTCCTGGCGGTGCTTGGGGGAACTTATGGGATGCCGGGGATTGAACCCAGGTCAGCCGCGTGCAAGGCAAACGCCCTACCCACTGTGCTATCGCTCCGGCCCCATAAACTATGTCTCTATCTTTTCCCAACTTTAACTTGAGCACTTGATGTGTTGATCACCTGAATAGTAACTAAAATAGAAAAATATTTAGCTAGCATTCCTCATTTTAAAAATAATTATGGATTATCTATGAGTCACATTGTTACACAAAGTTTACAAATAAGTAATTTAATACTGGGCTGGAGAGATGGCTCAACAGTCTGGAACACATGTTTTGCATGTAGGAAGCCTGAGTTCAATTCCTGGCACCTCTGTGCACCACCAGATGCAAAACAAAAAGACAAAATTATAATCTTTAATAATTTTCCTCAATTCTTATAACTAGCAAAAGGGAAAAATAGCACATAAATATAATGCTAAGAAGCTCATACTCTGTATTTTTTGAGTCTACATTTTGAAATAATCAAAACACTGGTGTATAAAACACTGGTTAAAAATATTGCAGATCTGGGTAAACCTTTGAGAGTAAATACTTAAGCAAGAAATGAAATTTATTATAAGTATATTATCATAATTGATATTACCAAATACTAACAAAATATATTTCTGTATCATTTAATATAAGAAATACTCAGTACTTGTTTCTATTCTTAAAAATTAAATTCACAATGTAGCAATCTAATTTGATTCATCAAAGGGTTTATAAGTTGTATACCATCATTTCATTACAAATAAACTGACGGGTGAGTCCTTACCACCTCAATTGAAAATTAAGATAGAAAGGGGACACAGGAAAATTTTGGTTCAAACAAGATTCCTTTTATACCAAGGCATGGAGGGAGTCAGGGAGAAGGTGTGTATAGGGAGACTGCTTGTCTCTGTCTTGCAAGAAACTTGCACTTCCATTTTTGATTTTTTGGGGGCCACACCCTGTGGTTTTTCAGGGCTAACTCCTGGAGCTGTGCTCAGGGATTACTCCTAGTGAACTCTGGGGACCACATGAAGTGGAAGATCAAACCCAGGTCAGCTGACTGCAGGGGAAGGGCCTTATGCACTGCACTATCTCTCTGGCCCTGGAATCTTGCACTTTTAAGCATAACAGGTTGTAGGACTCCCTTTTCTCAATCTCTTACTGCACATAGAGAAGGTCTCCACATGCACATGCATTCCCAGTGTAGAAGCATGCTCCAACATAGGTTGTGTGCTTCATTAGTATGTTGTCTCCACACATGATATGACTTTCAGTTTTAAATTGAAGAAAAAGACCACCTGGAGGCCAATTTTAGGGGTTATTTTGTCCGAAGTAAAATTCAAGTCCTCTCCTTTCTTTACTGCATTGTACCTCCACATTTCTTTCTTTCTTTCTTTCTTTCTTTCTTTCTTTCTTTCTTTCTTTCTTTCTTTCTTTCTTTCTTTCTTTCTTTCTTTCTTTCTTTCTTTCTTTCTTTCTTTCTTTCTTTCTTTCTTTCTTTCTTTCTTTCTTTCTTTCTTTCTTTCTTTCTTTCTTTCTTTCTTTCTTTCTTTCTTTCTTTTCTTTCGATTTTGGGACCAGACTCAACTGTACTCCAGGCTTACTCCTGGCTCTACACTCATGGATCACTACTGGTGGGAATCAGGGGCTACATGGGGTCCTGGGGATCTGATTCAGGTCTGCTGATTGCAAAACAAGCACCCTATTGACTGTACTATCACTATGACCCTAACTTCCACTCCCCACCTCAACAAGTATTACTTTGTGTAAGTTTGCTCCAAGAAGAGTTTGGTTTCCTTAAGACAAAAGATAGGGGTGGGATTTGATAGTGGTGAATATC
The DNA here is from genome assembly GCF_027595985.1 of Sorex araneus. Classification (NCBI taxonomy): domain Eukaryota; kingdom Metazoa; phylum Chordata; class Mammalia; order Eulipotyphla; family Soricidae; genus Sorex; species Sorex araneus. The sequence continues at coordinate 44,793,389 of NC_073313.1, read as the reverse complement.
TTTGTTTCTGAGTTCTCAGTCTTTTTCCTGACTGGTTCCAAAGACTCCTCCAGGATCCCAGCTTTTTACAAGTCAAGTGAGTAAATAGGCTTTCAAGGGTTTGTATGAAATGGAAGGATGGTCTTTACAGATAGAAAGAGGGCTAGATAGATTCTCAACAAAGAAAATATGATTTCAAATAAACTAATATTCTTACCAAATAGAAATGGGGAAGATTGGTTGAGTGTTCACAGATAGATTACCTCAATGGTGCTGATCAGGAAAATACAAATGATTTAATAGTATAACCCTGGGAGAGGAAGAATCTGCTCATGGGTTAGGTATTAAGACTGAATGGAGTATGGTGTGCATGGGACATTTTTTTAAATAAAAGTATCCAAATTAAAAATCTTAATTTTTACATATTTCTATACATACCACAATTATATGATAGGGTATAATATCATCTCCATTTTTAGTGAGAAAATAGTTTACTAAAAGAAATTTACTTCAAAAACTGTGAAGGGAAATAGAAAGAAAGAGAGAGATGTTTAAGGAGAATGTAGAATTCTCCACAGTGGAAGAAAAACCTGTCTCCGTTTTTATTTATTTATTTATTTATTTGTTTATTTATTTATTTTCACTGTCACTGTCACTGTCATCCCATTGCTCATCGATTTGTTTGAGTAGGCACCAGCAACGTCTCTCATTGAGAGACTTATTGTTACTGTTTTTGTCATATCCCACACGCACGGGTATCTTGCCAGGCTCTGCCACGCGGGCTCGATACTCTCTGTAGCTTGCCGGGCTCTCCGAGAGGGGTGGAGGAATTGAACTCGGGTTGGCGTGAAAGGCGAATGCCCAACCGCTGTGCTATAGCTCCAGCCCATTTATTTTTTATTATAGTTATTTTCAAATTTTGGTTAAAAACATTTATAAAATTTACTCTTATTCCTTGGAATCATTACTTTTTTTTTTTGCTTTTTGGGTCACACCCAATTATGCACAGGGGTCACTCCTGGCTCTGCACTCAGGAATTACCCCTGGCAGTGCTCAGGGGACCATATGGGATGCTGGGAATCTAACCCGGGTCAGTCGCATGAAAGGCAAATGCCCTACCCGCTGTGTTATCGCTCCAGCCCCTGGAATCATTACTTCAAAAAAAATTATTAATGAATCACCGTGAGGTACAGTTACAAACTTATGAACTTTCGTGTCTGCATTTCAGTCATAGTGATCGTTTACCCATCCCTCCACCAGTCCCCATTCTCCTCCACCAATATTCCCAGTATCCCTCCCAGCACCACCACCCCATCCCCCACCACCTCACCCTGCCTCTGCAGCAGGGCATTCCCTTTTGTTCTCACTCCTTTTGGGTGTTGTAGTTTGCAATAGAGGTATTGAGTGGCCATCATGTTCAGTCTATAGTCTATTTTCGGCACACATCTTTCAACCCGAATGGGTCCTCCCAACATCCTCTCCTTGGTGTTCCCTTCTCTATCTCAGCTGCCTTTCCCCCTGGATGTGAGGCCAGTTTCCAAGCTGTGGGGCAGAACTCCTAGTCCTTATCTCTATTACTCTTGGGTGTTACTCTCCTGCTCTGTTACTTTATATTCCACAGATGAGTGTGATATTTCTATGTCTGTCTCTGTCTTTCTGACTGTCTCCCTTTTTAGAGATGAAGGAACAAAAACTTAAAGTGATACTGGAACTTGCAAATGGTCTGGTCGCTAGTACTGAGGGGTCAAATTCAAGCAATTTAACATTACAACACATGATCTGTGCTACTGCAGAGAACTGCCTCAGGATACTGAGGTATTTTTGAGGTCTCAAGGATTAGAATATAGCTGGAGTACAGAAAGGAACAAGAAGCTACTATATCATCAAAGCATCCTTTGCTTATTTTCACTTTTTTCTCTGTGAATGAACTTCCTCAACTCCACACACAGGATAAAGCGATGTCACCAAGAGATCCAAATGTAGTGGGAAATAGAAGGGAGTTTTATTTCGTTTTGTTTTGTTTGGGGGCCACACACTGTGATGTTCAAGGCTTATTCCTGGCTTTACATTCAGGGATCACTACCTGAGGGGCTTGGGAGACCATAAAGGGTGCTAAGGATCAAACCCTGGTCAGTCATGTGCAAGACTAGTAACCTATGCCTGCTGTATTACTGCATTGCCCTCTCCACAAAGACATGAGAATCTTCCTTACATTAGAAAAATGAGGTTTATTTCTAGCATAAGAGAGATAAATGGTAATTTGTTAATTTGTTTTCCATTGCTGAGAATGAAGAGATTGCTTCCTTTCCAGAAGGTCTGACTTTGGGGGGGGGGGAAACTCCAAACAATAATAGTGAATTTATTGTTGAAATATTGAATATAATCAAAGTAAAGAGAAAGTAAAGTAAATTTATCAACTATACAGGCGGGGTGGGGGGCTGGGGAGGTGGGGGGTGGGGGGGAGGTTTACTGTGGTTCTTGGTGGTGGAATATGTGCACTGGTGATGGGATGGGTGTTTGAGCATTGTGTAACTGAGATTTAAACCTGAAAGCTTTGTAACTTTCCACATGGTGATTCAATAAAAAAAAAAGATAAATGGTCAGGATCTGAGATTAAAAAGGGGAAAAAGCTTATATAATGATGGGAAGAGCAATGTTTGATAAATAAATGTCTACTGTGCCTGGTAGATTTTATGAAGCACAAAGAATTTTGAAAATATAAGTTTTGCTAATTTTCCACCCCCCACACCTCATTTATCACACCTAAATCATATTCTTTGAAACTTTCTCTGGTTTTAATTCTCTTCTGAACAGTCTCTTTACCTAATTTTTTAAATTTTTAATTTTAATATTTATAAGGTTGTTCACAATAATTTATTACATTTATTACATTCAATATTCTAATACCAAAACCACCATTATTAAACCTTCCCACCACCGTTATTTTGAATGTTCTCACCACCACCCAAGCCTGCCCCAAAGGTAAATCCTAAATAATTTATTTTGTATTGTTTGTTAAGAATAATCTGCTAAAAGTGATTTAAAAAGATTTCCTTAGAGGAAAAAGTCTGAAGGTTCTTGTATCTTCTTGGAGTCGTTAAGCCCTTGTATAAGAGATTATTAACATGTTGTTACAGGTTGATCCTTGTATGCATATATATATATGTGTGTATATAATATATATGTTTTATTAAGATAGGTTGCCTTCTAATTTTCACCCCATCAAATGTGGTGTGCTACTCTCAGTACATCAATGGCACAGCATATGAGACGTCATGGGGCTCCAGAAGTTCTAAAATTTTAAATAGGGTGGTACAGCTTGGAGATAAATGCATCTCTGCAATTTGTTGCTCTGTTCTGAGATTTATTTGTGAGTCTATGGGTCATGGACATTAATGAGCTTATATGGCACCCAGAGGCAGTTTTTGGGCATGACCTCCAGGCCCTGGAAGAACAGAGAGATGAGGGTAGTTGGCCCAATCCCAATTCTGTGGGAGCTTGGAGATTTCGGTCACAAAACTCGCATACCTGAGTTTTTCAGCAGATTCATTCTCATGCGTGGAGGGCTGGTCCCAAGCCTGTGGACATGGAGTGAGCATTTTGGAAATTAGATTCTGGAGGTTTTTGACTGCTGGAGCTCCTCTGGGGTGGGTGATGGACTCACCTACCACCCTCCCGCCCTCCCCCCCGTGGTGCCCTGATGAATTCAGCCTGGTGTGGGGTGTGTAGACATTTCTGTGGCTTTACCTACATGTTTTAATGGACAGGTAAACAAACACCTTCTAAACATCTGCTGAATACTAATTAGCTTCAGCTCAAATAAGTCCACGAGCCAAGGTGGCACCATGTGCTCTCAACACCATCAAAAGTCTCTAAAGAGAGAATAGCTTGGTTTTCTTGGGTCCATATCAGATACGCCAGCTCAGTTCAGGCATTACCTCTATTCTTGCTATCTTTTTAAATTAGTGCTTACATAAGGTAGGGTCACAGTATGCTACTGGGATTATATTGATGATATAATTCTCCAACAAGGTCATTGAGTAGAGGTTAAGAAGTCACAAAGGCAGAGAAAATGTTCAAGGAAACAAAAGAGATGATGAAGCACCTAGAATAAAACAGCTAGGGATCTATTCCCATCCTGAGTCTGAAAAGTTCAAAGAAAATAGGAGTTTCAGGTCTTGGAAAGGGCTGTGAGTAACAAAGGTGCCGGTGTCAACTGAAGAGCTGTATGTGTAGGAGCTATTGTCTCCTATATGTAGGAGCTGTTGTAAAGGAACACAACCAGTATTAATCAGTGAAAGGTTGCAGGAATGGGTATCTGGGTCTAGTTCTCTCACATTCCCACATCCTGACAGTGCCTCGTGGAGACTAAACCCATTGAAGAAGACCCTGGAAGCCATCTATACAGATAAGCCTTAAGGGACAAGGAACCTGGGCAGAAAATGTGGAAATGATATGGAGGGACAGACAAACTGTTTCCTTGAAATTCCTATAATGTTTAATTTGCATCACCTGATATTGTGGAAAATATAAGAGAAAACATACCCTTCTATTGCTATTAGTTTTAGTTTATAAGTTTTATTTCTTTATCCTTTTCCTAAGTATTTTGAGATCTGGTTTCTATTTTTGTTTTCAGTCTGTTCTTTACTGCCTCTATTGCAATCCTAGCTTTTATCTGACTGCCATCTTCTCTGATGTAGTATTATACTGATGTAAAGTTATATTCTTTCCAACAAATATTGTTGAGCATGCAAATTAAATATTTCATCTAACTTTTCTTCATAAAAAACAGATTCACATGGATACATTTATTTGGAATCCTCCAAAGTCTGTTTTATTTTGCTCAGAGTAGTTTTCCAAAGTATACTGTTTTTTATTCTTTATAGTCTCAGATTTACCAATAAAACTCCAACTCATTGCGAACTGATATTTGAGATGGATCCAAGTCTTCTAGTTACACGAAATAGGAATGTGAAAATGTTTCTAGATATTATAGCTGTATTTTGTTAGAGGTTGAATTAGATTGTCTTGATGAAATAGAGAATAAGCTATGGGGACAAAAGACTCATGAAAGAAAAGACAAGAATGCTAATTGATTTTCCAAATGGTTTCTTTTCAGTAATTGCATGTATAAGCCTGATGAGTGCAGATCAACAGATTTTGTAGTATTTACATTGGCTTGGGATCCTCTTTACACTCTAGCTTATTCACACTGGTTATATGCTATTCCTATGTCAGTAAAGAATTTTGTTTTTCCAGAAGGGAGTGTGGGAGCTAGTGTTGTGGTTAATTTTATGTGTCAAATTATTTGGGCTATGGTGCCCAGACATTTGGTTAAAAATTGGGTTGTATCTCAGTGGTGTAACACTTGGCCTGGGTCCTATTGCTGGGGCACCACACACACACACACACACACACACACAAACACACATACACACATACACACTCACACTCACACACAAAACCAACCAAAAAAAGCATTTTAGACATTTTTAAGGGTTTTTTTTTTGGTGGGAGGTGTGGGAAGATAAGATTATTGTTTAAATTAGTACACTCTGAGTAAGGTGAGCTGTTGCATAAGAATGGTTGGTTGCATTGCATTAGGAGGTAGCTTCTGTGTGAGACTCCTGACATGAATGTGACATGACATGATGACATGATGACTCCCGTCATCTCACATTAAGGGGGTTTTGGCTACCTTCTTATGGTAGAGCACACCTCACTGAAACGGGACATTCCGTGAATACTCATAAGTGCCATAATGAAATAAGTTTGTTCTGTTGCTGTGCATGCATTGCTATGATGATAGAATGATCTGTGGACAAAGGATGGATAAATAGAAGATTCTCGAGTTTCTGAACAATGCTGAGAGTGATAGCACAGCGGGTAGGGTGTTTGCCTTGTGCGTGGCTGGCTCAGGTTCAATTCCTCCATCCCTCTCGGAGAGCCGGGCAAGCTACTGAGAGTATCCCGCCCACATGGCAGAACCTGGCAAGCTACCTGTGGCATATTCAATATGCCCAAAACAGTAACAACAAGTCTCACAATGGAGAATTACTGGTGCCCACTCGAGCAAACCGATGAACAACTGGATGACAGTGACAGTGACAGTGAGTAAGGTAGATGGCCTATCACAATATAGGTGGTTATCACCCAGTTAGTTTCATTTATTTTCAAAAGACTTGTCCTCTCTTGACAGAGAGAGTTCTGCCAACATATTATTTTTGGATTTGAACTGCAACTCTCCCCTGGGTCTCCAATCATCTAGTTTACCTTGCTGAGCCTTAGCTTACTTGGCTTCAAGTCTCCAGAATCATATAAAGCAAATTATTAAAAAATAATCATTCTTATGAGCCAAAGAAATAGTTTGTGTCAAGGTGCTTGCCTTGCATGTGGCTAACCACTGTTGTAATCCTGGTACCACATATGGTCCCTAAAGCACTGCTAGGAGTGATTCCTGATCAAAGAGCCAGTGATAAGTGCTGAACACCTTCATCTGTGTACCAAACCCACCGCCAACCAAATTCTGTGTGTGTGTGCATGTGAAACAAAGACTGGCTTTTACAATTGGTAAGAAAGCAAATTAATTAAAAAAGAGCTATTTCTTTTCTGATTAATTTTTATAAAACTACTCTGGAAGCCCAAACTCCTGACAGATACACCCATACAAGATTTTAATAAAATTAAGAATTTACTTTCTATTGTTTGTATTAATAGAAAGTTGAGAATAAATGTTGAATTTAATCTTTTTTAAGAATTTTGTGTGATTCCTTGCATATTTTGACATTCATCACACCTACTTTGTCCTGGAAGCTCCTTTCTTTTAAAATAGATTATCCTTTACAGAGTTAAAGGTTTGCCTTGCTCAATAAAATAATAACTCCTTACTTCCTATACTTACCAGGTAATCATGCTGAAATATTCAGTTGTCTCTTTCATTAATCCAAACCATTTATACAATGATTTTCTTGTCCTGTCATTAATAGTACCTATCCTATTTCCCTAATCATTATATAGATTATGTTATATTTTTACATAACTTTGGTCATTTTAGTATAATTTGTTGGAAGAGGTTGTAGCTATTTTAGTATTTCCTGAAACATAACTGAAAAAAGGATTTAGGTGCAAATAGTTTATTTGGGATGTGACCCAAGTAGAATAATAAGGAAGTGAGTGAATAAAGGAAAGCAAATAAAATGTGTTGAATTCAGTTCCTACTGCTGCTGTAGCAAATTTTAAGAGAATTTTAGTGTCTTAAAATGACAAAATTTATGTTCTAATGGGTCTGGATATTGGAATTCTGAAATGGATTTCAGTGGATTAAAAATAAGGGATAAGCTTGAATTTGTTCTGTTCTGAAGGCTCTAGGGGAAAATCCAATTTCTGATCTTTTCAAGTTTCTGGAGGTTACTTTGTATTCCTTGACTGTGTCTTCTCCTTCCATCTTCAAGACAATAATGGTTGCCAAGATTTTTTTCACATCAAATCACTCTGATACCTTTCAATTTCTAATTTCTCTGTTATCTTAACAAAAATAGGCACACACAGAAATACTATGGTAATCTCCCCATCTTTTGGAGTCCCCCTTCACCGTATGACATATTACAGACTTCAGGAAAAACAAAGTGAACATATTTAGGACCTTTATCCTGCCAACCATAGGTACATTATGATTGAGCTAAAAATAGCTGACAATTGATAAAGAATACACAAGTGCCCTAAACTGACACGAAGCAATGAGATGAATATTTGGGAAATGTAATAAGATGTCAGCAAATTGGCATATTAAAAAGTTATTACCATCCATTCGTGTCAATTTTGAAATTATTTGTTTGGTGGGGAGATGGTTAGACTCAAGCCAGGTGGTGGTCAGTACTAACTTTGCCTCTGTGTTTAGGGGTCAACTCTGGCAGTGCTCTGGGTGCCACAGGCAGTGCTGGGGGTCAAACCAAGGCTGGCCACGTGCAAATCAAGTGCCTAACCCCTGTATCATCTCTCTGACCCTCCATTTTGAATTCAAGGACAAGTCCTTGAACCAATTTAAGTTCCAAATAGAGTTTTATAAAAAAATAAAGTGAAATAATTTTATTTCTTTTATCAGAAGAAAAAGAAATTCTCTGTCGTCAGCTAATATTCACTCTTTTCCAATTGATTCTTACTCATTATTTTATATGTCATTATATAAACATGGTTAAAATGAACAATCACATGGGAGATAGCTCAAAGGGCTGTAGCATATGCTTTTCACGAAAAAACACTTGGTTGCATAACCAGCCCTTCCAGGAGTGCTCTCCAAACACCTTACTGGGAGTAGAAATGGAACATCTCTGAATGATCCAGAAAACAAAACAAGGGCGGGTATGGAGGCTGCTGGGTCCCACCCTGTAGGTAGGGAGGGGTTTTGTCTTCAGTTCAAACTCTGCCTCCCTTTCATTCAGGACAGGCTCACTGATATCAGTGAAGCCAAACCTCACCTGGGAGGAACAGCCGGAAGTTCAAGAAGCAGCTGTGGTGTGCGCCCTTAATATGCCACAGGTCAGGTGTGGAGGTTTCTGGGCCTCATCTGGTAGAAAGGCTCCCACTAAAGCTATGCCTCCAGTTCAAAACAGGCTCAGTGCTATTACACAAAGGCAAGCCTCGCCTGGGATGGCGGAGCAGCAAGTGGAAGGTAAGGCTAGATATTTGCTTCATAAACTTTGGTTCTTGTTCTCATATGGGATTGTACAGCTGAATGTGGGAGCATACAAAATTTCACAACAGTACATTTCTGAATGTGCTGGAGCCATAGCACTGCAGGTAGGGTGTTTGTCTTGCATGCAGCCGACCCAGGTTCAATTCCTCCATCCCTCTTGGAGAGCCCGGCAAGCTACCAAGAGTATCTGACCCACAGGACAGAGCCAGGCAAGCTACCTGCGGCATATTCGATATGCCAAAAACAGTAACAAGTCTCACTTGGAGATGTTATTGGTGCCTGCTTGAGCAGATCGATGAGCATCAGGATAACAGTGATACATTTCTGAATACACAATTACTGGAAAATAAAACAAAATCCACCATGTTGGAAATCCAAGGTGTTTCTGGCAGTTCTGGCTCATATTATATTTCTCAGGTGAAAAGCAATAACAAGTGGAGATAGTTTCAGAATCTCTGTTCTAGATCAGCAGAATCATAGATCACAGGCATAGAAAGCAAACATTTTGCTAGACTATCGCTAGGGACAAGAGTGAAATAAATGACTACTGTTTTCACCCCTTAACTCCTGAGTTTATGAATATTGTCTAAGAGAGAAATTAATTCATGTATGATAAGTTGAAGCATGTATGATATGTTAAAACATGTAACAGCACCATCGGGTGCTAATTTAGAGAATGTACAGCCTCCTGCATAACTTAGCTCAACTCTGTGAGATGTTTTAACTTAGTGGGTGCTATAACTGAGTTTTTGAAAGGCCATTCCACCTTCTATTGTCAATTGTTTCAAGATGATGAGACCAGTAAATTCTGTGAGCATGAACCCATTACTGCACTTTATTTGCTATGAAGTGTGCTCTTTTATCAGAAGCAATGATATATGGGTCACTATGATGGTGAATAAGGCATTATATAAATCTGTGGATGATAGTTTTGCTGGAAGCATTTTGTACAGAGGGGGAATAAAATCCTTATCCAGAGGAAGTATCTATGCCCATGTTTTATTATTTTATTTGTCCCAAATGTAATAAATCTGCCATCAGGGAGTTGACTCACCACCCTGGAAAATGGAGACTTACTATTTACCACTGTTGGTACATTGGGCATTTAGTAGTGACTGTAGACAAGTCAATGAGTGTAATTCCATGTTACTGGGAATGATAACTTTTTTGGCCTTCCTTCATAACCATTTTGCTCATGATTTGCTCTGTCAATGGCATAAATAGCTTGTAAAGGAAGCTAAAAATAAATACTTTTGTCACTTTATTAGAATTTACCCCAATAATCTTGACTTCTAAGGACAAGTCGGTATACTGAAAATTGTTCTACCATTTAGGAATACAATTACCTCTCCTAATAGTAACTTTTGGTAAATTGACTTAAAGAACAACACATTTATTTCTTTTGTAAAATAAGTCTAAAACAGTTTAATACAGTAAGTACTAGCATGGAAAATTTCAAATCCTAATGGATACAGTGTCCTCTCTTTTGCTATAAAATCCTTAGCAAATGACCTCTATACACTAGGTTACTTCATAATTCAAGGTGAATTCTAGAGTTCTAGTAATTTATTCAAATTCAAGATTAAAAGAATATAATGTGATGAATGAGAAGGGAACAATGACCAACTGAAGATTTCTCCCTAAAGGTGCCTTTCTAAAATTTCTTCCTACTTACCACGCTACCTGTTGGACAAGTCGCCTCACCAAACTTAGCAACATAATAGGATGGGAAATGCATTTTTTTGGTTCTGTGTACTATTTCCCCAAATAAAATTAAAGAATTTTAAGTAGGAAAAATATAGAATAGCTAATATATTAGATATCAACAGTCTGACACAGTATTGTCAGCTTATTCTTCATGCACCATCATTCATTTGAGATGGTGTGTGCTTCTAAGAATATATGGTTTGTTATAACAGAACTGAAATAAATGAAATTGACTCTAGCTTTTCTATGTCTAGATCCTTAATGGATACCTGAATCTAGTTAGAAAACCTCTAAGATTTTATTTGTTCATATTATCCCTGAAGAAGAGATAGCAAGTAATGGAAATCTTTTTTAAAATGTGATATTTACCTAAAACTATATATATATATATAACATATATATATAACTCTATATATGCATAGATTTGATATGAAAATATCAAAATTTCAGAACTGGAATGATAGTACAGTGGAGTGGGTAGTATGCTTACCTTGCATGCAGCTAACCCAGGTTTGACCCCCAGTTCCAGCATCCAATATGATCCCTTGACCCCCACCAAAAGTGATTTCTGAGTGCAGAGCCAGGAGTAACCCCTGAGCACCACCATGCATAGGTCAAAAATGAAAACTCCAGTCCAACATCACCTTCCCCACCTCATTCATTTACGCTAAGAAACTTACTTTCTAAAAAAAGAATAATAGAGGGGGACAGAGAAATAGCACAGAAGGTAGGGTGTTTGCCTTGCATGCTGCAAACCTAAGTTTGATCCCCAGTACCACATATGATACCCTGTGCTCCACTAGGCATTATCCCTGAGCTTAGAAGCAGGAGTAAGCCCTGAGCACAACCAGGCATGGCCCTACCACAAAACAAAACAAAAAATAGAAAGAATAATAGAAACTAAATGTCAGTCATGCCAATTGAAAATTGAAGGTGATAAAGTGAAATGAGACCATACTATCATCCCAACTTAGATGATACAGCAGGTTAAGTGCTAAACTTCTCCTTGGGCATCTATACCAAGATAAGCTGCTATGAAGAACTTCAAACTTATTGTTCCAGTTAGGGCATATGTTGTGTTTCTTAGTCTTGTTCACATTTTCCACTTCTTTATTAATAATGATAAGCAAGCTGTATGGAGTTGCCTCTTAAAGATAATAATTCGTTTCTTAACATCTTCCTTTTTATAAAGCCTTATCTCTGAAGTAAGTCAGCATAAAACATGTGTGGGTGGGGGACAGTCATCAAATGAGTGTAATTTTCAGATGATCATAGAACCCATCACTACTTAAAAGTACTACATTCACCACAAGAAAAGGACTAATTTGGGTAATTTCAAAGCTCTTTAAAATTACCTCCCTGAGAAGAAGAAAAAATTTAATTTAGGCTATTAGTCTACCTGAATATGAATTAATTACATCAGATGCTTTCTGCTTAACATCTAAATGAAAAATGATTAGTCTCAGGGAATAGGGTTTCTGAATGGACTTGTACAGTGAGCATTCACGAGGACAGGCAGTGAGAAGGTAGTTTTTAAGAAACGACTACACAAGGTCAAGTTGGACCAGATGTGCTTTACCTATAGGAGTAGGAGTCTAATTACCTCAGGTGGATAAAAGTAAGTACAAAGTTGATGAGTTTTTAAAGAGAGATAAAATATGTCATAGTCTATTGAAGTGTGTGGGAGAGAAAAGAAAGGGAGAGAGAGTTAAACATGAAATTCTTCATAATAATCCATTGACTTGTCTCTCTATTTGCACTTTCAGTGAACATAGGGTCCATCAGAAAATCTCACAATTTTTCTTTTAAAATTTACACAGAATCAAGGATCTTATCATTAGGATTTTTCCAGTCAATGCTACCTTTTCTCCCTGATTAATACAAGTAGTTTTTTCACTGGTCTCCTTGTTTCTGCCATTGTTTCCCCAAAATCAAACAGGAAATTTATTTTTTAAATGAAATCATGATACTCTTTCTAACATGCTTCTATGGCTTCTTTTGACTTTCATAATTAGACCCCAACATTGGTCTTTGATACTGAAATTCTGAGTCCATGAGTCCTGGATCTCTCTACTATCCTCTAAATTTCTTTCCCTGATTCATTTTACACCAGACATTTGGCCTCTTAGATGGAGCTCTAATGTGCCAACACTCCAATATTTTAAGCCTTCACATTTATGATTCCCTCAGCCTAGATAGAATGTTTCTCCTCCAAAGTCCCTTCACACTCACTTCTTAATTTGATTCAGATCTTTCTTTTTAGGTCACTTGTTTCTTGGACTTCCCTTGAATAAAAAAGTGTAAGTCCCCCATCTTGTACCACTCCATCCTTTTGTCCTGCTGTGTTTTCCCTCATTGTTCCTGCCACTGTGTGTGAGTAAGTATGATATATATGTACATGTTCGTTTATTGGTTGATAGTCTATATTATCTTATATATCTGGAAAATTTGTTGCTTGAGGGCAGTGTCCTTCTTTTATTATTTATTTATTATTTATTTATTACAACGAAACCCTCTCAAAGAGTGTACCTGGCAGTGGCTATATGCTTACTGGAGGACTGAATGAAAATCTCAGGTAGGCTCTGGGAAATAAAGAGAAAGTTGAGTTAGTCTTGATACAAGTTGAGTAAATGCTCAGAATATTTTTCAACCATAAACAGAATGCTTTTCTTCTGACGTGTAAATTGTTGCTGATTTGCAGAGTATCTGAGTTAAATATCTCTTTGGCAAATTCAAAAGGCTATCATGGATTTCTTGGAAAACAGTTCCAACTATTTATACTCTTTCCTGAGATAATTATCAAATGTTCTTGTTAACATTAAATACCATTCTGTTTTCCTGTGGTCGTGATCATTTCAAAAATATAAGTGATCAAAAATTTTTGCCAGACTCATTCCTTTATGAACTAATTAATAAAGAAAAACAGGGCCAGAGGGATAGTATAGGGGATGGGGTGTGCTTGCCTTGCATGGGGCCTCAGTTCAATTCTGGTATCACATATGGTCTCCCAAGCACCACCAGTGGTGATCTTTAAGAACAGAGCCAGAAGTAAGCTTTGCACACAGCCGGGTATAGCCCACCCACTCCCCAAATTAAAAATAAAGAAAAAACAACACTTTTAATTTATGGAGTTCTGAAATTTCTTAGACATTTAAAATTATTTTAACCCACTTAAGTTCATAATTACTTTTGTAGTTAGTCTCTGACTAAAAATTTTCCCAAATTGGTTAATACCTTGAACTCTTCTTTGAACAAACTAATGATGGCTTTGTAATGAATCAACTTGACTAGGCTGAACTACAATTCTGAAAACTCATTCTCTTGTACGTTTGTAGTAAAGGTCACTCAGAAGGGAGATTCATGGCAGACCCAGAGGCTGGGAAGGAAGCACAGGCCATTTTGTAGCTCACAGATGTTTTTTTCTGATTTTCTAATTTATCTTGTTAGTGTGATGCAGTAATTGGGTCTTCAAGTGCATTTCCTTACCATGATTCTCCTTCAGCTTCTGTTCGGGTAGAATGAACATGCCTAATGGTAACCAGAGCTTTCTCTTGGTTCTGTGCTCAGGGAGACACACACAGTTCCGGGGATTAAACCATAGTCAGCCACATGCAAGACAGATATCTTAATCCCCTGTACTATCTCTCTAGCCCTTTATCCAACTTTTTGAACTCCTGGGTCAGGTGTAAGTGATAAAGAGTCCCACTTCTGCTCGATATCTTCAACATCAGGGTTGGCAGCTGGAAAACTGACACAGTTCTTCCCCATTGAATTCCAGCTCAAGTTTCTTCGTTGCAGTCTGCTTGTGACCTTCATTTCCTCACTGCTTTAGCTATGGAATTAAAGTTCTAGATTCTTACATGAAGAAAATAGCCTTGTAGAGACTGTTTAACTAGCTCCCACAGTCATATAAGACTAATTACAAGGGCAAATCTCCCTCAGGTTCAAGAAGATATACAAACAGGCACAGATAGTGATGGTAGAGATACTAGAGGTTCTCATCATGGGAAATTTTGTTTCCCAGGGAACATATGGAACTGTCCACAGACATATTTTGATGTTTACAACTTGGTGGAATTCTGCAACTGGCTTCTAGTGAATAAGGGGATAGGATGTTGTTAAGTACAATACAGCAGACAGTTGCTCCATTTTTTGGCTTTGGACCACACTAGGCAATGCTTAAGGTTTACTCCTGGCTTTACACACAAGTGGGTTTCGGGGACCATATGTGGTTCTGGGAATTGAACCCCTGTTGATTGTTTGCAAGGTCACATTCTTTGGCCACAGTTACTTCATTCTTTACAATTAATTATCACGAGATATCTGTAGTGCAACTACTGAGGAATTATAATATAAATATTGATGTAAATATAGATATAGATCTTAATGGGTCTGTTTCTTTGATTAAACTTCAACTGCTACATATTTTGTTTACAAGATACTTTAATTTTTTTAAAATTTTTTTATTGAGTCACCATGTGGAAAGTTACAAAGTTTTCAGGTTTAAATCTCAGTTATACAATGCTCGAATACCCATCCCTTCACCAGTGCTCACATTCCACCACCAAGAATCCCAGTATAGCTCCACCCCGCCCCCCACACCCCTAACCCCCCCACGCCCCTAGCCCCCTCACTCTTAGCCCCCCCCACCTGTGTAACTAATAAATTTCACTTTACTTTCACTTTGATTGCATACAATATTTCAACAAAACTCACTATTATTGTTTGGAGAGTCTCTCCCCTAAAGTCAGACCTGCTGAAAAGGAAGCATTAGATAATTTGTTTTCCATTGCTGAGGATGAAGAGATATGATCAAGATACTTTCAGAGAGATAGAATCTTAAGGGTGAATTTACTGAACCCACCAATCACTCCTTTGCATCTTAACTATTTATTTTGGTTTGGGATCACTCCTGGCAGTGCTCAGAGCTTACTCCTGGCTCTGAGCTCAGTGATCACTCCTGACAGGCTCAGAGACCAAATGGAGTGCCAGGGATAAAACCTAAGTTGGCAATGTGCAAGGCAAATATCCTACAATCACTCCAGCACCAACTGAATTTGTGGTGAGTCTTCTGGAAAGGGTTCAATAATCTTGTTATATTTAAGGGCACTAATGAGTATATTTCCAGTGATAAAGGATATAAGCACTGAACGAAATGTTGTGGCAATAATGATATACAAATTATCATCATTGGATACACTTGATCAAATTCATCAAGACAAGCTTCTTGATTACTGTGTATTTGATGCCTTAGAACATTTTAGTCAAACTGAGTTGCATAACAGAATTGGCTGGTGGCTCCTAACTGTGCTAGAGAAAGTAGGGGAATATATGAGATCAGGGACTTGAATTCCCAGCTCAATGTCCACATACTGGATTTAAAAGCTTCTTTACCTCATCTCAAAGAAATTCTTATCTTCTATAGCCACAGGGCTGAGAGTTTTGAAAATCAAATGCAGAGTATTTCCCTTCCATGGTCAGGATTATGCAAACTGAATTCCAAACGTTGCGATATGTCTATTAATAAAGTCAATAAATAGATTGGGAAAGAATGAGAGTCTGAAAAACTGGAATGTGAGCCTGTGGGAAGATCATGATAAAACTCAGAACCACTAACCCTGAAGTTCTGCTGAGACTTCTTGAACAGTAGAAGCTGCCTCCCACATATATACCCAAAAAACTACCCCTGAGATAGCTGCCTTCTAAGGCACTATTGATCATCAGTACCTACCCTACCACTTTGCTTTGCTTCTGTACATGAGACTAAATTCACGCCCAAATAGACAGGCCTCACAGGGTAAAGTACAATGTCTGACCCATGAAGTGCTGCTAGGCAAACTAAAAAGCTTGCATGAATAGGTCAATTTACATGGTCAGAATTCTAAATAATTAGTTTGGAAATCAATCTTGAAAACATTGGGGTAAGATGAAAGGCATATTAAGTTAAATTGGGAAAAATTTATTGATAATATTCTAAAGTTATTCAATTTTATGCTCTTACAACAGAATACAGAAACCTGTATTATAAATATTACAAAATATTCACGATCACAAAATCCTGTTAATCATCGATTTCTCGAGTGGGCTCAGTCACCTCTCCATTTGTCCTATCCCTGAGATCTTAGAAGTCTCTCTTGACTCGGCCTTCCCAATGATGTCGCACTGGAGGCTCTTTCAGGGTCAGGGGAATGGGAACCAGCTTGATACTGGATTTAGCATAAGAATACACCATGGGAAGCTTGCAAGGCTGTCCCATGTGGGCAGGAAACTCTCAGAAGTTTGCCAGTTTCTCCCAGAGGAAGAAGTAGGCTACAAGGTATCATTTGGCCGCAAAGTGGCTGCGGCTTCTGGGAGCTCGCTTTTAAGTCTCTGGATGTTGGCCGTTGATGGGATTACACACACCTGGGTTCCTTTACCAGTACCTTCATGTATGAGGCCCATCTAAACATGTGGAGAGGGGCCACGAGCATGGCTGAACCTAGCGGTTCCAGTGGTCTTCGGCCGCCGGGAGCTCTGCTCGGGGTGGGGAGGGAAGCTGGAGCCCATCCCCTCCGAGGGCTGATCTGGCTGGCTAAGCGGGTGTCCCCTTCTTCCCTCACCACTCCATGTGCGTTCCTCCCAAAGCTGCGCACTCGGTCGAAGAGGACGGCCTTCCCCGAATAGAGACGAAACAGTCTTCAGTCGATGGTATACGAGTAGCTGTGGTCCCCTGCTAGAACCTCCAACAAGCTCTCACAAAATATTATAAAACATAATTACACAATTGTAAGGATATAAGGGCTTCAACATATAAATTTGGGTAGGTGAGTGGAGACATACTTCAGTATGTAAAGGGATCCAATAAGAAAAGAGTGTATTCCTGTTTTTAGCTTGAAGGGCTTGAGATGGTGCTAAATATTATTTGATTGTTTGACTAAAACATTGAACCCAAAGGTGATTTAAAATAAATGAAGCTGAAATGTCAGAATGGACTTGGTATACTTCAGAGAAAGGTATCAAAAGCTTAGGGATATTGGAATGTCAATATGGCTTTATTGTACAAGACCCTACTCACTGAGAAGTTTTATGAACACACCTTTTACCTAAAATGTGAGAAATAAATCTGTAAAAAAAATCCCCAGTATCTTTGAAGAGCTTATGGCTAACTAGGTCAGAAATTCTAACTACCATAGAACTTGAATCCCTAAATGCAACAAGAATGAAATCCTATAATGATAGATGCCAAGTGTTAGCCCCTAAATACTGCTTGTTTATTCCAAAATGCAGGTTGGAATCTTAACTGCTCCCCTCTCCCACCTCCTTGAATGGGACTTTATTTGGAAATACGGTCTCTACAGATGTAACTAAGTTGAAATAAAGTCAAATACAGTATGAATAGGTCCTAAACTAATAACTGTGTCTTTTGAGTAAAATTTAGACGCATGGAAATTAACATTATGATGGAAACAGAGACTGGAATGATGCAGTCACAAATCAACATTGCCAAGGATTGATTGGCAACCATCAGAAGCTAGGGAAAGATATGAAATTGATTCTGCCTGACAACCTTTGGAAGGAACAATATTTGCAAAGTCTTGAATCCATACCTTTTTTAAATTTTTATTTAATTTTATTTTAGACACCAAGGCATTAAAATTCATTGAATGGTAGGGTTTCATGCATGAAACATTTCAGCACCATGCCCTCTACCAGAGTATTCCCTTTCATTTGCTATCCCACCCTTCATTCCCCCATCATGTTAAGTTTCCTGCTAAATATCACTTCTCAGTTTTTGTTCCCTCTTTTCATTTGATAATTTCTTACTCTTTTCCTTATATCCTATATATTAGTGAGATTTTTCTGTATTTCTCTTTCTCTTGATTAACTACATCCAACATCATACTCTTCAGATTCATCCACATAGCAGCAAATTGCAGGAGTTTGCCTTTTCTTGTAACTGAGCAGTATTTCATGGTGTGTATATACCACAGTTTCTCTAGTCATATGTTCTTGTTTAAAGCTCCTGATTGTGGACACAACAAATTTCTGTTGTTTAAGCCACTCAGTTTCTTTTTTTTCTTTTTTCTTTTTGTTGTACTACATTGAAGCATCTCCAGGGCGCTACTATGATTCCTAAAAGATGGGGTGGTTGCTGCAATGGATAGCAAAGTTGAAATCAAAGTAGAAATCAGAATTGTAAGACTAACAGAGATCATTAGTATTGATTATGTTTTCCCTAGAACAAATAATGAAAATAGGTGGTGGACAGTTTAAGAAATTGTTGCTAGTCTGTATAAGCAAACAGAATAGAGATCTAGTGTAAGAAGTCATATATATAGACATACATATATATACATATATATATATATATATATATATATATATATATTTGGTTTGGGGACACACCCTGTATGCTTAGGGCTAATTACTGGTTTTGTGCTCCAGGACCTCACCTAACAGTGTTCAGGGGACTATATGTAGTATGAGGGGTTGAACCTGGGTCAGCAACATGCAAGTTAGTTATTTTACCTTCTTTACTATCCCTCTGGTCCATATTATAATGTATTAGCATTTATTATCATTTTTAGTTTGGGGGCTGTACAAGCAGTGCTCAGGGATCACTTGTAGCTCTGCTTTCAGGGATCACTCCTAGAGAGTCTGGGTAATAATATGAGGTTCCACCTGGGTCATCTGCATGCAAATAAAGTATCCTACCACTGTCCTATCTCTCCACTCCCTAGTATATCTTATAATGTTTTAATCCCTAAAATGTTTTGTTTCATATTGTGAATGATCACTGTATCATTGTATCACTGTAATCCCATTGCTAATCGATTTGCTTGAGCGGGCACCAGTAATGTCTCCATTGTGAGACTTGTTGTTACTGTTTTTTTGACATATTGAATATGCCACAGGTAGCTTCCCAGGCTCTGATGTGGGGGCAAGATACCCTCGGTAGCTTGTTGGGTTCTCCTAGAGGGGCAGAGAAATCAAACCTGGTCAGCCGTGTGGCCGCGTGCAAGGCGAATGCATCTCTGGGTATATACCCCAAATCAAAACCAAAATAATTATGTATGATCATAATACTTCATCTAGTGTTCTGCCAATCCTATTCAGGATGACTCAAGTGAATAACTTGTAGACAATGTACAACAGGCAGATTGGGCGATAGTTGCCAAGAGAGACATCCTTCCAAATAGTGGTTTAAGATTAATAGTATTATTTTCTCAAATAAAATTATCTGAGGCAGGGAATCCTGGAGTCATTAATGGGGGTGCTGGCAGTGAGATAGTATTGGAGACAGGGTGTTTTCACTATGTAGGCAACTCCATTCATCCCTGGCACTGCATAAGGCCTTTTAAGAATTACCAGGAGTTATCCCTGAGCATAGAGCCAGGAGTAAGTCCTGGAATCTTCTACTGTGGAACCTCAAACCAAATAACATTGTCAATTGTCATCCTGTTGCTCATCGATTTGCTTGAGTGGGTGCCAGTAACGTCTCCATTCATCCTTGTTGCATGATAGTGTAGCCCAATGGCATCTGCTCACTCCAGGAACATGAAGAGCCTCAAATAATTCATTCAGGGTTTTAACAAAGAAGTCAGACCATCTCGTAGGTGGGCAACTACACGTTCTTTTGATGTCCTGTGGAATTCAGTACATAACAGCTCTAGTCCAGCGGTTGTCTCCAAATAGCATTACCTGTCTGGCCCATCTGATTTTTGACACCTTGGCAAATGAGACAGTGTCCCTGATTCTAAATTGTCAATGGAGGTCAGAACTCTGTATTTCTTCTCTAACTTGAGTGAAGCGTGATATTTCAAGCATAGCTCTTTCAATTCCTCTTTGGGAGACCCGTATAGCATTCTTATCCTGTTTTCATAAGGCCCAGGTCTGTGAGGAGTACATTAGTGCAGGAAGAACGGTGGAGTCAAAAAGATGTGCCCAGAGCCGGAGGTTTTTCATCCTCTTAACAACTTCTTCGACGCTCTTGAAAACATTCCATGCTGCTCTCTTCCTCCTGTGCAGCTCAGGTGCCAGGTCGTTCATCACGTTGAGTTTTCAACCTAGGTAAACATAACTGCTGCATTTGGAGATGTTCGTTCCATTGAGAGCAAATGGAACATCAGGAAATAGTCTGTTTCTTATGAAAATTGTCTTCGTGAGATTCAGCTGCAATCTGACCTTTCCGCACTCAGAGTCGAAGTCAACCAACTTTCATGCCACTTGCCTAATGTTTGGTGTTATTAGAACAATGTCATCAGCGAAGCAGATGGTGGTTTAGTGGCCCACCGTCTCTCTTCACTCCCATTGCTTTCCATTACAGTCATCACATGATGTTCTGAGGGTGGCACTGAAGAGTTTCAGTGAAATGGTATCGCCCTGCTGAACCCCTCTTTGTCGACGATAAATAAATAGTCATTATTTTCTAATTTTATTTAAAAACCAAACAAACCAACAAAACATAATACTACTTGACTTTTACTCGACTTTTGTGTGGAAAGCGCAAAACAAAGTGATGTAAAACATAACTACAAATCAGTTTAGAGTCTGGCATTTGACTCAGTGTTAAAGTGTATGCCACACAGCTTTAAGTGCATGAGTGGGATGAGGAGGAGGAGGAGAGGCACAAGGAAGAGGAGGAGAATTTTAAACATGCTTTACAAAAGCAAGACCTAATTACTAGGAGTTTAAAACTTCTCACTAGCTCTTTCCACTTTGGAGAATCCATGTTCTCTCTTGAGCATGTATTGTTCTTCTGGGCTCTCACATCTTTCTAAGTGAATTTCTTTCAATAAAAACTACTTTTTAAAAAATAGTTTCTCAGTAATTTAAGAAAATATACAGGCAGCACAATCTTGTTTAAATGAAAACTTAAAGCAAGAAATGGAAAATTAGCTGTCATGAAAATAAATATGAGAAATAAGAATAAATATTAGAACCAAATGAAAATGTTTGCAGAGTAAATGTCACATAGGGTGCCACCCTCACTAAATTAATCAATATTTAAGCCCACAATCAAAGATATGAAAGTCATGCTTGAAAAACACACAAGAAAGAAATTAAAAAGAAACTAGTTATAAAATTATCATTAAAATATTATTAATATGAAATAGAAATTAAAAAGGTGTCAGATATAAGAAAAAAGATATTCAAGGATAGAATATAACTGTTTATATTAAAGGCTTAACTATTTCCTAGGAAATGCTACTGGTGACGTTTCAGAAATTCAATAATGTTTTAAAAACTATCCTTGGGTTCGAGAGATGTTGCCAGTTGTAGAGTTGACCCTACCAATGGACGAACAAAATTCCCTGGGTGAATGGGAATAAAAGGCGAGCAGCCTCAAGAAGGGAATCTACTGTTGAGTGAATATTCGTTCTATTGGAGGTGCTGAAACAAGGTATGTGAAAGAAATTTATGTCATGGAGGGCCCATGTTCTCTCAGACCTGTGACAAAGGTAGAGAGGCCGAAATCTCCTTTTATTGATTATGGTACCTCTAAAGGATACAATACAGTAATGTCATCAAAGGAAATTACAGAAAGAACATTGAGGCAGAGAAGGCATGTATTATTTCCTTGCATCTTCAGACCAGTAATTTTGGCCTCAGGAAAGAAGATACAAAACCAAAACAAGAACCTTTCTTGAACTATAAGCACTTGGATTTGCATCCCAAAGACAAGGCTGGGCCACCACCTGAAATCTACATTCCAAAGACAAACTGGGCTGGCACCTGAAATCTGCATCCCAAAGACTAGGCTGGGCCAGAGCCAGGAATCTACACGTCAAAGATCAAGCTGGGCTGCTGTGAGGAAAGGAAAAGCTGACTCTTTCAATAAACTGAAATTTATGAAATTATTTACCAAAGGCAGCTTAAAGGAAAAAAGATATTCAGCTTCATCCAAAGCAGTCAGGACACACGAGAAATCTCGCCTATTTTCATGGGTCCCTATGTTCCTGCCCGTTGTACGGTACAGTCTACATGGGCTCGACCTGATGGCTCAGTCCAGCCCCAACAATCTACCACCCACTCTACCCACCTAGGTCACTCTGGAAACTGCTTGAGAAATTTAGACCTGATAAGAAACTGATTTTCTCTATAGGGCATGGATGCTCACATCCAAACAGCCCCTGAGCAGCCATCAAGCTGTACCTGAAGGCTTGATCTGCAGGGTGTGGAGACCATCCTTTGTCAGGAAACTGTGACTCGGGCTGGGTCCAGGGATTGCATTTTTGCAGGAAAAGAAAGTCAGTCCTAAATCTTACCCAGGCTTTTGAGATCACCTTTCCCTCATGGAAGAGAATTTCAGAAGGAGATGAACAGGAAGTTAAACAAATTTATTTGGGAAATAAAAGATAGGAAAAAGAGAGGTAGTTTTTGCTCAAGAGAGAATATGGGCTCATCCAGAATGGAGAGAGATTGGAGCAGCATTTGGGGGAAAGTTAAGTAGGGATATTTTGAGAGAGAGAGAGAGAGAGAGAGAGAGAGAGAGAGAGAGAGAGAGAGAGAGAGAGAGAGAGAGAGAGAGAGAGAGAGAGAGAGAGAAAGAGAGAGAGAGAGAGAGAAAGAGGAAGAGAAAGAGAGAGGGATATTTTGAAAGAGAGAGAGAGAGGGAGAGAGAGAGAACAACAGGGCATGTTGGGAGGTGGGTGATGGGCAGGAAATTGGGGATTGGGGACACTGGTTTTGGGAAACACACACTGATGAAAGGATGGGTGTTGGAATACTGTATGACAGAAACCTAATCATGAACAATTTTGTAAGCGTCTGTAGCACTGTAGCACTGTCTTCCCTTTGTTCATCGATTTGCTAGAGTGGGCACCAGTAACTTCTCCATTGTGAGACTTGTTACTGTTTTTGGCATATCGAATACACCACAGGTAGCTTGCCAGGTTCTGCCCTGAGCTTGCCGGGCTCTCTGAGAGGGACGGAGAGGCTGGAACTATAGCACAGCAGGTAGAGCATTTGCCTTGCATGCAAATTTGATTGTAAGAGTCTATTTCACAGTAATTATATAAAATTAAATTAAAATTTTAAAATGTAGGAGCTAGTGGGACTTTTCCTGGGGAAAGGCACTGAAATTCTGGTGGGCCATTCTTGAGTTCCCCAATCACAGTCTTTCTCACTGGATTCCTGGTGTCTCTTCTCTAGGGATCCATCAGTGCTTCTGTCTAGAAATTTGCATCTCAATGGTTTTCAGGGCTCCTAAGAAGGATCCTTTGCATCGAAGACCTCCATGGCTATAGGCTGGTTTAGGATTCATACAGTTTTTTCAGCATACCTTGCACTCTCCCCCATCCCACCATGGGTTCTCTATCTTCATACTTTCATCAGCACATCGGTAGCACTTGCCTCCCATGCTGTAGATCCTGGTTAGATCCTCTGCAACTGCATATGGTTGCCCAGCACCACAAAAGTGATCACTGAGTACAGAGCCAGGGAGTAAGACCTGAGCACCACCAGGTTTGTGCCCCTCCCCCCAACTCCTTGCTGAAAAAGGTATCCTGATGAAATTTTGGGAGAAATTAAAATTAAAAAGCAGAATAATTACGCTATTCTTAGATTTCTCTACCAGATACTATTTACCAAGGTAATTGGAAGAATGCAATGAAAGAATATAATTATATTAATCCCTGGAATAGTATGATTATTTATAGATTTACTGAAACTATATATTTTTTGTATATTAATGTGTACATTATCTGTGATAAGCATAAATAGCTTTTTATTATTGATGGGTAAAATTATGAATATATTAATTTTATTGTTAAAAAAAGAAGAGCTCTTAAGTACTTCTCCCTCATAAAAGTTTTATCTTTCTAGTAGTTCTTAGGAAGGATTTTGTAAATCCAGGAGTTTATTATAAGTTTTGAATGTGTCATTTTAGATTCCACTTTTATCTGAAATGAGAAAGTGTGGTGGACAAACTAGTCCCTTCAATCCAAGGTCAGCAGGGATGGTCATAGAGAATGAAACACTGATTGTCCAGATTGTCCAGGCAGCAAACTAGTATAGACAGTCTCATAAGTTTCACATTACCGTCTCCCAGACTCCCATCAGGAGGACCAATCTTTAAGAGTTAACATACACATTCAGTACAAATACTGAAATAGTTATGTAGCTGTGGCCATCAGCAACTACCTTTAATTTATAGCATTGAATCCATGACAATCTCCTATTGTATTCTAGCAGGGTGGTCCCTGCTTATGAAGGTTTACAGCCTTCCTTGTTTAAATTAAGCTAAACTTGTTTCTCCGACTTTGGGGTTTTTACAAGGGATATTATTTCCAACAAATAAGAATAGCATATTTAGCATAGCATAGCATATTGTGCAGATGATCATCTTATAATTTATAATTTATTTACAATTTATTACAGTAACCTCATGTGACGACTGGAATGGGAAGGGATGGGCGTGAAGATAGATGGTTGGCCACTACACCACCTCTGCTTCGCTGATGACATCGTTCTCATAACACCAAACATTAGCCAAGTGGCACAAATACTCTCTGACTTCGACAGCGAGTGTGGAAAGGTCGGACTGCAGCTGAATCTCACCAAAACAATGCTCATTAAAAACGAACTAGTCCCTCGTGTTCCATTTGCTCTCAATGGAAGGAACATCTCTGAATGCAGCAGCTATATGTACCTAGGTCAAGAACTCAACATGAGGAATGACTTGACGCCAGAACTGCACAGAGGGCAGAGAGCAGAGTGGAACGCCTTCAAGAGTGTCAAATAAGTGGTTAAGAGGATGAAGAAACTCCGGTTCTGGGAGTTTCAACTTTTTAACTCCACCGTTCTTCCTGCACTGACATACACCTCAGAGACCTGTGCCCTATGCAAACAGGATTAGAACGTTATTCAGGTATCCCAAAGAGGAATCGAAAGAGCTATGTTTGGAGTATCACATTTCACTCAGTTGAGAGAAGGAATCATGAGTTCCAACCTCCGTCAACAATCAAGAATCAGGGACGCTGTCTCGTTTACCAAGGCATTGAAAATCAGAAAATCAGACATGCAATGTGATTCAGAGATGACTGCTGGACTAGAGCTGGATTCCATAGGACATCAAAAGACCGCATGGCCGCCCACCTACGAGATGGTCAGACTTCTTCGTCAAAACCCTGAATGAATGGCTTGAGGCCCTTCCTGTTCCTGGAGCGAGCAGATACCATTGGGCTACACTAGCACAAGACAGGGACAAATGGAGATGTTACTGGCACCCGCTCGAGCGAATTGAAGATCAACGGGATGACAAGTGACAAGTGACAACCTCATTTGTACGTCTGCATAGGTGACTACTTTGCCTAAAATGGCTCCTAAAGTCACAGAATTTAAGTTCTAATATGCTAGGCCAGGAATTTAGGATCAGCACTATATTTCTTGTCTTGCATATATAAGGCTATGGTATGACTTCCCGCACCAAAATTTTTTTTTTAAATTTTGAAAGTCCTAATACATTAGTAATGCTGGTTGGATCCCTGGGTGACTTATGTGAAGTGGGGAGGAAGAAGGTGACAGCTTGGGGAAGGGAATCTGCCTCTTTCTCTCTATCCATCGTTGTCATCTGAGAACAGCTGGGGAACTCTTGGACTGTGAGCCTTGCTCCTTGCAGGAAAAGCAGGCTAGTCCTAGACCTTACCCAGGTCTTTTTGGGTTCTTTTCTTTATCTAAGAAAAGAATTTAAGAAGATGAGCAGTGAAATATTTAGAAGTTTTGAGGGGTGGGGGAGAGAGAGACAGAGACAGAGAGAGATAGAGAGACAGACACACACACAGAGACAGAGACAGAGACAGAGAGAACAGGCTTAAAAGAGGACATGGGCTTATCTAGTATGTATCCCAGCTTTAGATATGAAAGTACACATCTCAAGAAGGGAGATGTGGGTGACACATGTGCTCAGGCACCACATGTGCTTAGCAGCAACACATGGGCACAAGCAGTACATGAGCTTGGGCAACATATATACAGGTTTCCTTTGTTCAAATTGGCTCTTACAGGGTTTCTCCCAAGCTGCCAACATGGGGCTTTCTACCTAGGTAAGAGTCCATTACTAGGGTGATGATCTTCTTTGGTATTCCTTTCCTGGCCATTGTTCGTGCTGGAGCTTCTGAAGAGGTGTAGGGGAGGGGTGTCAGGAGTTCAGTCTACTTTGGGTCTGTGCTGGTGTCAGGTAAAGGTCTTATCAGGCCTTAGTTCCCGGTCTACGAGGTGGGTTTTAGCAGCCTTGGTTGGGGCTGTTGATTTTATTACTTCCCAGGAATTCATTGCCACGGAGGCCCTTCCCTATGGACCTGCCTGTCTGCTTCACTAGTAACCACATGTATTTGTTCATCTTCTGTAATGACTCAAATGAAAAATTTCTCACATCTACAGATGCTTATTTTCTTAAACTGTTATGAAGGAGAAATATAAACCCACCAATACTCACTTAAAAACAGCATTGCTGTATGAAAGTTTTCACTATCATTATATTTATAGTATATATTATGTTATATACTATTTCACTATTCTATCTTATTTAGATAAGAGTCTGAAGTAAGATCCTGTAAACTAGTCTGTGTTTTGGAGCAATGTTATTTTTTAATTGTTTTGAGTTCATGGAAAGCACAGAGGCAGATTTAATATGTAAATGGCCCATTCACATGTTGAAAGTACTAAATGATATTCTAAAAAACTGTAAAAAAGATCTGAAAATTGTTTAAACAAAGAAAACAGGAGAATTGAGTCATCAAATGAGATGCTTACGTTTGTATACATAACCTCAATTATGAGCAAAAATTTCAATAAAAATGATCTACTACATAAAATTAATGTTTATTTAAATTGTATTGGTTATGTGATATAGTAAACTCAAATTTTCATTTTTGTTTTATAATTATATAAGGGATAACACCATAAGGAGTTCATTCTTAGGATTACATTTACATATTCATAGACTGTTATAATAAAAATTTTTCATTACAGTGGATCAGTCAAAAAAATTCCTTTTGCTTTATAAGCACGAAAAAATCTCCCACATAGAGCATATTGCCCAAACTGCTCATTGTCTCCATCTTTGCAAGACTTTGCTGTAGGCAAACTGCTTTCCTTCTCTACTTAAGTGACCCTAAGCCATGGTCTCAAAGCATGAGACATTCACAGTTGTACCTCAGCAACATAACAAATTATAACATGCCCCATGTAACAGCAGTCATTCCTAAATATTACAGACGTTATTCATTTGCTAGTTAAAGCTCAAAGCAAACGCCCAAATTCCATATGTATTTAGAAGAATTTAATACATGCAGGAAAAGGCACGGTCTTCCATGTTTTCCTTTATATATAGCTCTTTAGAAAACCAGTTTGAGGACATGATACAGAATTTATATGTTTGCTTTTGAAGCAGAAGAAAAGCATAGTGAACTAAGAATAAGGAAAATTAATTTCAGAGAAGAACAAAAGTTAATATATGGTGGCTTGATACCAAATTGTGCACAGCTATGAGAAAAACTGGCTTAATTGATCATGTAGGATGTCTTCAGAAAGGATGTGTGGGAATGCTTTCTTTGAAACACCAGGTTGAACTGGGGAGGAAGAAAGATCAAGTAATTTATCTGCCTGTTCCTTTCTGTCTCCTGTCTCAATAGTCAAACTCCACTTAGTGAGGCATTAACAAACACCCTTGATGCTACTAGAAAATCACTGGGGAAGGCAGAACTTCTTGGTTCCAGGTGATCCATTTTCTAGAGTAAACTTAATGTTGGCCCTGTTTAAGTTTAGTACTTCCCTCATTGGAATAGAGATAGTGTGTGGTATCAAGAGATAAAGAGCTTATACTAGAAAGGTCCGTACCTCCAATATCCGGGCGTCATAGAAGCCAGAATTCAGAGGGAGAAAAAAACTAACTTTCATAATGGATGAAAAAAGATGGGGAAGGAGGAGGCAGTAGAGTTGAGTTCCAATTTACTCATTTATAAGGAGAAATATAATCAGCACATTGATGAGGAGACTCTCAGCATATCACAACAAAAGATAAATTATATTTTGAGAATTAGAGAAACTGGAGAGTCTCAAGCTAAATCAATTTAGTCAGAAGGAGAGGAACAAATACAGAATGATATTCCTCCTATATCTCTCATATAAAGAAACATAGTAAGGAAGTAATAAAATGCCCTAAGGAAGCAGAAACTGAGAATTGATCTTTAATAGGAAGTTTACCATGGTGGTAGGGATGGAGTGAGATTAGATGTGATGGGTAGCAAGACAATAGTGAAGAAAGTGGGCTTTCTGATGGAAGGTGTGAAGCTGTAATGTTATATGAATGAAACCTTACCATTAACAGTATTTTCAATCATGAGGCCTAAAATAAAATAATTAACTAAAACTGTCTACTACCTAGAACATTTTTTAAGTTAAAATTAAAAATGAACTGCTCCCCCAACCCCCAAAGAACAGAAACTTTAATTTTTATACATTTAAGTAGTAAAGGCATCAGGCTCTCACCTATAATAATCAAGACCTATTTCTGAGCCAGGTTTTCTCTATACAGGAAACCATCTCTTTTCTCTAACTTGCTATTTCTTACCCATTGGCTTCTGGATTAACTTTCTGGATTAACTTTCAATAGGGTGCAGGTAAAGTGATATTACAATTGTCTTAAGGTGTCTCAAGAGAACTTGCATGGTTGCACTTGATCTTTTGAAATATTTCCCAGAATCCTGCTACAGCATGAGAAATTTCATCAGGAAAGCTGATATGTCCAATAGGATGTCATCCAAGCAAACCCTAGCAGCTGATCACAAATGCATGAATGAGTCCAACAGAGAACAGAAGAACTGCTTAGATGGGCAGAACTTAAACTTCTAAGCACCAGAATTTCTTGCTCAATGAATGGTTGTTATTTTAAACCAGCCAGCTCTAGGATAATTTATTACAATAAGTTTAACTGATAGGTTTGGTGTTTAATACATAGGCTAATTTCCCTTTTCCAGTTGATCATCTCTGTTCAATCTACAATGTAAATTAAAATGCTAGTTTTTCCACTTCAAAACAAAAAACAAGTTGTGTAATTTTTGAAGGTAAAGAAAGCTTCCAGAAACTTAACCTGACTTACTTATATAATACATGATTACAGATCAAGTTTTTCTTTATAGTGTATTCTTGTATTGCATGTCACAAAATAATTATTTAACACAGAAAATACTTGTATTTTTAAGTGCCAAATTCATTTTGCCTATTTATTCTTCTTCGATATCTACACATGTGATTTTTAGAAAAACAAAAATAATCACTG
Source organism: Sorex araneus (assembly GCF_027595985.1). Lineage (NCBI taxonomy): Eukaryota > Metazoa > Chordata > Mammalia > Eulipotyphla > Soricidae > Sorex > Sorex araneus. Next base: position 44,763,750 of record NC_073313.1, on the reverse strand, counting down.
ATCACATTTTATAAATTAAATGCCAACTATTAATCATATCCTCTGATCACACTCAGACCCAGATTTGGAAATTCTTCATTCTCATTCAAATTTCCTGATTTGGGAAATCCAGTTAGACTAAGAATTGCATACATAAAATGCCCAGTTCAAAATTGTTTCACTTACAATGAATGTATTGATTACAACTTTTAATGTCTTATTAGTAATGGAGTCTTTGTTCAGAAATGCCGGTACAGATGAGCTAGTGTGGAATCAAATATGATGTTTTTTTCTACAAGCTGCAGGGGATTGATTGATTACCTTTAGGGAAGATGGAACAGGAAAGCACAGCTCTTTTTAACTCCAACTATGAAATTTCTGCATCAAGTCGTGGTAATAAAAGGAATATAATTTCTTATTTGTGGAATCTACTATTTTATTTCATAGAGGAGCTCTCAAAATTGTCCACAAAGATTCATAGATTCAGAAATGAAAATTATGTGACATGATTATTATGATTAACTTAAAAGAAAAATATTACCCATGTGCCTTAGAAATAGGATCAAAAGGAGCTTTTATTCTCAGATGTATGAAGAACAAAAAATACACATATATATGTAATGGAAAAAGAATAATACAGTATTCACTATAAATATGCTTATTTATTATTCTTTTGTTATTGTCTTCTGGGTAGCTGTAAGCCATGAGAATAATAACATATACCCAGGGAATAAAAGGGTTATTATCAGTCATATTATTTCTTTTGTTAATTTGATACCAAGCTTTCCATTTAAAAGCACATGCCCTCACAATTGCAGGAAGTTCAGTTGTGCATCTTGAGATCCGTCTATTATGCACCACTATGGTGATAATAAAGGAATAGCTATCCTCTGGATAGAAAAAAAATCAATTAACTGAGAAGCCTGCAATTCAGAGCCATTACTAATCTTTCCACATAACCTCAGCAGGATTCTTTTAGAAGCATGAACTTTTGCCAACTCAACCTTCCCAGCAAATGACATTCACTAATGCAATGGAAAAATAAAACCAAGAAAATAAATATTTTTCTCTTTATACTCCAGTGGTTATTGATATATTTTCCTGGGAAATACAAGGGTAATCCTTTAAAAACAAACAGACCTTTTTCTGATAAGTGGCTATTACTATGAAACAAATGCTTTCTGCAATGTATATGGACTTTGAAAAACAGCTAGTTTAGCAGAAAGTACATGTGTGTGTTTCGTGAATGTGTGTGCAAGTGTGACTATGGAGAGAGATGTATGTTTTTATAAATGAAGCTAAGTAAATATTATGACATTGATCAGTGGTATTTAAATCTCTCATGTGGCTTCATCCAAATAATTTTGCACAACTGAAAAGCTTGCTAACTTTGAGCATCAATCAAGAACATTGTTATGATAGTGTAATCTTTTCTAGGTCTTTGAGAATTGTCAAAGTGGTGTCATTCTTTCAAAAGAGCAAATGCAGAAATACAAACTTAAGAAAAGTATATGGGTCAATGTTAGAGTTTTGCACAAGAGAGAGAGTTCAACAGACTGGAGCACATACTTTACATACGGGACCCCAAGTTCAATTTCTGAAACTGCATAGTTCCCAGAACCCACTAGCTCCTGAACATTGAGGGGAATGGACCAAAACCCAGAAGAATAAAAAAGTTGCACATTAACTAATAATATATTAATATATATATTTAATTCTGTGAGACTGAAATTATTTTCTCATTGAAGAGTATAATCATTTAACAGTAGAAATCTTTGCGGTTGATTCAGTAAATATTAGTGAATGACTAGTATGCACCAAGCACTTTCATAGACAGACCATACTGTGGAGATACAATAATTAAATTTCTACATGCATAGATTACGTTCTACAAGAAAGAAAGACAACAATTGAGTAAATAAATAAAATAAATTATAATAAAGATAAAGAAAATCTAACAAAGCAATATGATAGTGGCTGAGGGTTTGTTACTTTATATTTCTGCATGTTAAGGCAAAGCTGTATTGAGATGATATTTGCTTTGAGACATGAATTATGAGAAAGGAGCAGCCATTTGAAAAATTTAGAATTTGAGTTCTAGGTATAGGGAAAAATCCAAAAGACCAGTTCAGCTGCAGTATGGTAGACTTTACTGGTGTATGTTGGGCCTTAAACAGCATGGCGGAAATTAGGATTCATTTTAAGTAATTAGAAAGTCTGCAAATGAGTATTAAACTGGGAAGAAACATAATGTGAACTATGTGTTGAAAGGGTAGGTTGACAGTTATATCAGGAACAGAAATTTAAGGATAAAACCATTGGGGTATTGTTATAGTAGCAGAGACAGAAAAGTTGATGGTGACTTGTCCTAGGGTAGGATCTCTGAAAGCAGTACTGGAAATTTATTTAAAAGTAGACTATATTTTGGGAGTAAACTAATAAAATCATGTATATTTGATATAAATATCAAGGATGACTCCTGGATTTCTGGTTTGTGCCACGGAATGAGAGGAAAATGATAGAAGAGCGTCACATTTAGGGTGATGGATTTTGGATATCTTGGGTACTGGAGATGTTCTTGAATTTTAGATAGTTTTGAGTTATACTAGGCAAGAAGCTGAGTAGATAGTTAAACATGGGAAACTGGGATTCAAAGAGGAAACCTGGCAAGAGGGCCTGGTAAGATCATCCATATGTTTGGATGTTTTAACTTTCTGAGGATAGTCTCAGGAAGATATAAGATTGGCCTGGAGAGTACATGTCTTTGGTAGACCCCTCTTCTGCATTTTCAACTTTTCTCTGAAGTCTATAAATAATTGTTGGCAGGACTTAGGGTGCTCCAAGCAAAAATATCTTCAACACAGCTTGTTACTGATATTAGTGTATGTAGAACTGACGTACTACTCTCTGAGAGACAGTTTTAGGACGAATTAATCCCTTTCTCCACCTATGCCCTTTCATCAGTTACTACCTGAAGCCCCAAACGTTCAGACTATCCACTATTTCCCAGATTTTGTCCTTATCTACATATGCAAGTCTGATCTTAATATTTATGCTTACCTAATTTTTAGTGCCACTTCCTCTAAAATGCACAGGTATCATTAAAAAATCCTGCCTTTATTCTTTATTTCTGAAGGTTCCCATCTTCTTCTTATTCTAATAATAATAATAATAATAATAATAATAATCTATTTCCTGAAGATAATGCCTCTTTTCAGCCCTCTTTCTTACATGCTACTTATAAGATCTTAAGGTAGAAGGTGTTCTGGTTTCCACTAAATCATTTTACGTGCAGTCCTCACAAAAAATTATGTCACTGAATAACACTATACTAATCTTCACAAACTTTGTCTCCTTCTTTAAGAAACAATTATATTGTACCCTGAAAATTATATAACATTATTATTCATGATTCAATATTCAATTGGAAAAAGAAATAAGCATATTTACTCCTGGTCTTTCAGCCTGATCATGATGGAGAATAATCTCAGTTTTAAACATCATAAGCTTTCATCATAATCTTATGTTTTCATCCCATCAATACAGTATCCTCCTATAAAATGTTCCTTTTTTATAAAATTTGTTTACTGTTTCATGATTTGTAATAATGTTCATGATAAGGTCTCATGCATACAACATTTCAATATCATATTCTCCACCAGTGTATCGATTTTCCTCCACCAGTAGCCAGGGTCCATCCTGTTTACCACTTGTTCCCCAAAAGAAAACATGCAGATGACCAACCCACATATAAAAAAGGTCGCCAAACTTGCCATCAAGGAAATTCAAATAAAAACAGCAATAATATGCCACCTCCCATCAGTGATATCAGCACAAATCAAAAGACGTGGATAAAAGGACCCTGATCCAGCGCTGGTGGAAGGGTCGACTTGTCAAACCTCTTTGCAAAAAAAAATGAAGTCTCAAAAAATCTAAGAATTAATATTCTATATAACCCAGTAATTCTTCTCCTTTGGCATCTACTCTAAAACCCCCAAAACACTATTTAAGGGGTCAGAGTGATAGTAGAGTGGGTAGAGAGAGCACTTGCCTTGCACTCAGTCTGGTTTTAATCTCTAGAACTCCGGATGGTTCCCCAGCAATGCCAGGAGTGATTCCTGAGTGCAGAGCCAGGAGTAAGTGCTGAGCAAAGTCAGGTGCGGTTCCAAAACAATGCAAAACACTTTTTCAAAAAAAGATTTTTTTGTGCTCCTTTGTTCATTGCAGCACTATTCATAATAGTCAGAATCTAGAAATAGCCCAAGTTTTCAAACCAGATGATAGGATTTATAAACCAAATCAAACCACGGTATATATTCACAACAGAATACTACTCAGCCATAGGTAAAGATGACATCATAAAATGTGCTGCTACGCAGATGGAACTAGAGGGTATCTTACAAGTGAAGTTAGTCTGGAGAGGGGCAAATGGCGCCTCTCATACTTGGGATATAAAATATAACAACTATGGAAACTGTTCTTAGATATTAGCAGGACTCCTAATGATTGACAAAGCGAAGTCTACATCAATGCAAGTTTCATCCGACTTATAAACTTGCTGTGTAACCTAAAGAATCAATTTTAAAGATATCTAGTTCTTATCCATTTTTTTTGTTCAACACACCCATATTTATATACATCTATATTGATTTATCCATACTAGTACCCATCAACCCCCTTAATTTTCTTTTAGGGTTGATATTCTCCTGCTACCAATAAGAATGAATGAATAATAATAACCCCTGTATGTGTACACTAAATAACTCTTCTCTGTATTACCTAAGGTCTTGCTCTGAAATTATCCTTTCTACATCATCATATAAGCTTGCAATAAATCTCCTATCTTAGATATAATATTTCCAGTATTAGAAAAGATACCTATAACCCCTGCAGGAGTAGTCTACAGGCACTTCCAATTGAGGCCCTACAACCCCTTTTGCCAGCAAAGATACCAACCCTTATCACCTAGCTCTGTTATGATGTGAATTTTCTTATCCCCATTATAGAAGAGCTCTGCAAAATGTTATCGATACGTACTGTCTCAAATTTTTCACCTCACTTCCTCTAATGCACCCTAGACATTTTTTTCCTTTATAGTGCATAGAAGTAACTCTTGTCTCGGGGCACTAAAGTCCATGTTACCGAATCAAATGCTGAATTATCTATCTTCATTTCACAAAAAAAATCCAATAGTCCTTAACAGTGATGACCATTTTTGTTCTTTGAATGTACATTCTTCTGTTGGCATTTAAGCTACATTCTTCTGCTTTTCTCTGGCACCACTTCTACTCCTAAAATAAAAATGCTGGCACCCTTTCTTACTGAAGTTCCACAAGGTTTATTCCTCAGAATTCTCAATTGTCTTTAGTATTTCCTTAAAATAATTCATTTAATCTTGTGGGTTGGAGCACTTTACATGTTGATAAATTGTGCCTTTAGAGTGCTGTTTGAGTAGCAAATGTACATACTAATAATCAGCTACGTATGTGACAACTCTAGAAGGCTTGTTAAATCTAACATACTAGAAGTGAAAGTTTTGGTATTTGTTCCCAAATCTGCTACTCTTGTGGTCTTCTATTTTAGAGATATTTAATTTTTTGCTTTTTGGGTCACATTCTGCAATGCTCAGGGCTTACTCCTGGCTCTGCACTCAGGAATTACTATCAGGAGACCATATGGGATGCTTGATATTGAACCTGGATCAGCCACGTGCAAGTGATCTACCTGATATACTATCACTCCCATCCCCCTAGAGACTTTTCCCCAATTTTTAACTACAGTCTTTCAGATTCTCCAAACTTACTTATTCTTGACTTTTATTTTTATATTTATATTTATGAATAAGTATAATATGAGTATATACACTTATCTATAAGAATAGAATAGTATTTATTCTTGACCTTTTCCAGTCCTTTTCCAATTCTAAAGCAGTTATTACCAACTTTGCTTACAAAACTCCTAATACAGACTACCACCCTCATCTGTTATCACCAACTGAATATTATTCATTACTTAGATTCAGACATTACTAGACTTTTTTCTCCATTCATTTTGTTCTCTGTATAATAGCCATGATGATTTTAAAAAATAAATCAGATCACATCACTTTCTTGTTCAGAATTCTCTAATGGTTTTCTCTAAAAAGTATGAATCCGTAGTTTAGTTCAAAATCCACGAGTGTAGCTGCCAGGGCCTCTGGGTTTCTGTGACTCTGGTATAATGGCCGCTTAGGGGTGGCGGAGCTGTTCCTGAGCGTTTTCTTTGGATATCAGGAAAGGTCGCTTATGCGGCCACGTGGTTTGGAGAGATGTACCAGTCCCACATACCGGAGCCATGTTAGTAGAAGGTCAGTGTCGCCGGGACTCCATCTGGAGAAGGCAGGGACTCTGCACCTTCTCCGTCTGGTGCCCCAGTGTTGTTGACCCGGTCTTGGGTCTGAAGCATTCTCTGGCTTGCGGTGCCACTGGCCCGGGTTCTTGCTGCTGACTTGCGGCAAAATGGCTCCGAGGGCGGGTTAAGGGCGTGACTTCTGGCAGCAGGGTGGTCTGGAGACTGGGCTGGCACCTCCCTGTTTCAGTGCCCCCACACATTTTGGAGAGATGTCCCAGTCCCACATACTGGAGCCATGTTAATAGAAGCTCAGTGTTGCCGGGGCTCCATCTAAAGAAGGCGTGCTGGCTGTACCTTCTCTATCTGGCGCCCCAGTGTTGTTGGCCCATTCTGGGGTCTGGAGCATTCTCCGACTTGCGGTGCTACTGGCCCGGCTTCTTACAGCTGACTGTTGTGGCTACGGTCTGTGCAGCCCAGGGAGGGAAAGAGTTTTTGTCCCCATCCTTTTCCCCTCTCGGCAGCATGGTGACCACCACCGTTTAGTGCCAATTGGACAGAGAGATAGGAACTTGCAATGATGGGATGCATGGGGAATCTCACGATGGTGGGAGGTTAGGGCAGAACCGGCCCTGCTTCCCGTCCAAATGAGACCCCAGTGGCCTCCCACGAACAGCTCCCCCGCTCCTGAACAGCCATGGTCCCAGAGGCTCACGAACCAATCTCGGAATGCAGCGGCTGCTGGCAGAAATACCTCTGGACTTAATACCAGAATCCCAAAACTAGGCAGCCAATTTCACTACCATGTAACATCATATGCTCATTGTTATCAACAATAGAAAACATACGATCTAATGATGCCATTCTGACAGGTCTGACTGTTGGGGGGAAAACTCCAAATAATGATAGTGAGTTTTCAGTCAAAAATTGAATGTTATCATAGCAATGAGAGAGTTAAATGAAAATCATCTGCCACACAGGCAGAGGGGGAGAGGGAGGGAGGGTCTCTGGCGTTCTTGGTGGTGGATCATGTGCACTGGTGTAGGGATGGGTGTTTGATCATTGTATGGTTGAGACTTGATCCTGAAAGCCCTGTAACTGTTCTCAGGGTGTCAATGAAAAAGCACACAAACAAAAACAGAAATGTGAAAAAAAATAAAATGTATGAATCACTAAGAATTCTTATTTATAACTGAAGACATCTCTACCTTTCCTTCTCTCCCTCTTCTCCCATTTTGCTCACTAAACTCATGTATTCTTGTCATCACTTGAACATGAATTGTCCTCATCCAGTCCTGTCATACGCCTGTCTGTTTGCTTTCTGCTTGAAAGGCTATTTCTTAATGTATTTCTCATTTATTTTCCTCTTCAATTAGGTCTCTGTTCAAATGTTGCAATTATAGATATACCTTCTCACATCATCTTATTCAAAATATTCATCAACTCCCACCGCTCTCTATTCTACCCCACATTATTTTCTATTATCTTAACTTGATTAAAAGTCTTCATAAAACTTTCCCTAGATGCATATAGTTTATCTGCTTTTTGTTTTTGTCTACGCCTTCCCTAGAATGTGATCCTCATCAACATGAGTCTTTTGTTTATTTTTGCATTACAAATGTTAAAAGTATCTGATTGTGTATCCATTGTATATTTGGCTTGTGAATATAGATAAGTTAATAGGATGGCCAATAAATGAGTTATCAAGTAAATGTAATTCAAAATCCACAGGAAGGTATGAACTCATGTCAGATGCATAAGAGAGTCTATGGAAAAAAATAATCACCTTAATTTTGGATTAGAATGTGACATGCTGATGAAGTGTACAATTAAGGATATGTAGGAAAAAGTTGAAAAGTCAATTCTGGAATTCAGGAGAATTTTCAGAGTGATTTTCAAAAGTGAGAAAATAGTTGTATTAGAGTCATGTTACTGTTGTAACAAGTTGCCACAAATTTAGTGGCTCAAAACAACACAAATATATCGACTTAGCAAGTCATAAGGTCTAACATCAAGATGTAGTCATGGCTACATTTCCACTGGAGTCTCCTGGGGATAGAGGATGGGGCAGTGGGGAGGAAATCCATATCCATGCCTTTTCTAGTATATGGTCACTACCATAGCCAAATCTCTAAAATCAACGATGTATAATTTTCAATTCTCTATTTTTTCTCATCTCTGTCTATCATTATAGTTATTTTTTTTCTGACTGTCAGTTGTGGCCTCATTTTTTATAAGGCCCTATTTTCATGGTTTTAGTGGATCTAACTACAAATTCAAGAATAGTCTCTTGATTAAAAAAAATCCAGGGGCTGGAGTGATAGCACAGCAGGTAGGGCTTTTGCCTTGCACATGGTCGTCCCGGGTTTGATTCCCAGCATCCCATATGGTCCCCTGAGCACTGCCAGGGGTAATTTCTGAGTGCAGATCCAGGAATAACTCCTGTGCATCGCCGGTGTGACCCAAAGAGCAAAAAAAAAAAAAATCCAGGTCATTAAAAAATCCGTATAAGTACCATATAAGTACCGTATAAGTTACGGGGGGGCAAAAAATAGGGGGGCTGGAGCAATAGCACAGCAGGTAGGGCGATCACCTTCCATGCGGCTGACCCAGGTTGGACTCCTCCGCCCCTCTCGGAGAGCCCGGCAAGCTACCGAGAGTATCTTGTCCGCACGGTAGAGACTGGCAAGCTACCCGTGGCATATTCGATATGCCAAAAACAGTAACAACAAGTCTCACAATAGAAACATTACTGGTGCCCGCTCAAGCAAATCGATTAGCAATGGGATGACAGTGATACAGTGATTAAAAAATCCATTTCAGTAAAAAATATTCATGTAATTATCATCTAAACCTGTAAGGCCTTATTGTAATATAGATGCAAGTTTAGATGATAATGACATATATATCTTTGAGAGCCTAAGCAAGCTGATTGGTTATCTATAAGAGACTAAGAGACTGAAGAACTGATATTGAGAAGTCTTTAGATGGGTGAGCAAAATTCAAAAGTATTAGAATACTGTGAAATAAAGAAGGAAGGATTATTCTACCTGGTAAAATGCTGGAGAAACATTGCTAAAAATAAGGACAAGAAATTTCATAATTTGGTATTTAGGATCTCATGGGTGACTTTCCAGCAAACAATTAATATGATGTTTTGGTTGGGGGAACCATATTTTAGAGCAATTTATAAGTGAAAAGTAAAATGAAAAATAGTAAGTTTCTTCCTGTTATGAAATTAATTGGTGGCAGCTATTATGATAATAATAAATTATGCTGTAAATTGAAATTATAAATACTGTATTCATTCTACTAATACCTAGTTTTCTAAGAACAAAATTCAGTACTTCAGCCCTCTCTGCAGAAAGTACCACGCAAGAACATAAGGGACTCAGGTCATGGAGAGAGGCGGAGTTGAGCAAGTACACTGGTTTACGCCAGCTTAAAAGGTCACTGCCATGTACTGGTGTCCTGTTGGCATATTAGCTGTAAACTCCACTCTTCATTCAATGTAATGGATTTTAAAGCTGATGCCTTGCCAAATTGATTTGTAAGATGAATTGCTACTGAAGCTGAGTTGAGCATTTGAGTTCTGAGTATAAATGGACAAAGTGCATCATCACTCTCCTTCATCCTGATTCTGCTGCTTGCTTGCCATCTTTCCCTCTTCTCTTTCATTCCATAAACTCTAATTGCTAAAGAAAGATATTGCATGGAAGATGGGAGAACAAATGGGATTAAAGAAGCCTGGAGACAGAGATATATTTTCGCTATGAGAAGTCATAGAATAAATGCAACAAACACTCCATTTACAACCTAGTTTTAACCATAAGTTTTTACTTAGTTGTATTTGTTAACACAAATCCTACAGATAGGCTTATAATGACCAGCTGTATCATCTTGAAAAAGTATTGTTTTAATCTGTAAAACTAAATAAATAGTAATAGAAAACTAGACAGGTGGTAATTAACTTAATCTTCACCAATAAACGGAAATAAAAACACAAAATAATAATAATACAGGTATTCAAATAATAGCGGCCACTAAATATCAAGCATTATTATAAGTGCTTTATATGAGTTCATTTCTTAAAATAGTCTCATAAATATTTTGTTATTATATCTTATTTTAAAACTTATTATATTTAATCTATCATGTTTATAATGATGCTGGTCTTAGTTTATAAGTATACTGTTTTAATGTTTATTTTGTAAATGAGACCTTAAGTAAATATATAGATAATGAGGAAAAGAGCTAATTCATAGTGAGACATATGTATGAAAAAATAAATTGTGTCCGTGTTTTATTTGTGTTTTAGTTTTTCGATTGCATCCAGTAGTGCTCAGGGTTTACTCTTGGCCTTGTGGTCAGGGATATCTCCTGGCTGGGCTCAGGGGACCATATCCATTGCAAGGAATTGAAATAGGGTCAGCCATGTATAAGGCAAGCACTTTAACCTCTGTACTATCTTTTTGGACTGAAAATAATTGTTTATAATCTCTTTAATAAATAACTTTAGTTGAACAGTACTCTTATTTTTTGGTAATTAACCTCTTATCAACAAACGAGTTTTACAGCTGATGTTTTCTATATTCCTTGTGTAAACTGTACTCTTTGCTTTTGTCCTTTGTGGCAAGTTAGTAAAAAAATTACTCATGTTCATTTAAAAAGATAAAGTAATCCATAGCCTGAAAGTGGCATTTGTCATGGGAAGGAAGTTTTTAATCTACAAAAACCTGTACTCTATCCATCTTTCTCATGAGTTCTCTTGCTCATAAAGTAAAATACAAACATGTATTTCTCTAAAGAAAATGAATGGTTACTCAATAAAGCTATCTCTCATTTCTAAACAAGTCAAATGATGAACTGAAATAAGAGGGTCATGAAAGGCAGACAAAGAGAACTAAACATACAATAACTTTAAATACCATTCTTACTGAGTAGGTTGTTTCCTATTTGATTATTGGCTGAAAATGATCTAATCTGTCTAGAGTGTTCATTGGCTTAAATTCCCATCAACCAGTAGTAGGCACTACTTTCCCCATAAAAGTATTAGAGTATTTGGGGAGGAAAGTGTGTGATTTCTTTCCTTGTGTTGGCCCAGTAAATCATAATTGTCCCTTCACTCATTTTGTCTTCTTACCACTTATATTCTTTGTAAATCAAATACCTAATTTACAAAGTTAAATGTTGATTGTTTCCCCCAGCATTTTATTTATGTGATTCTTATTCTAAGTCAGTATTACTTGGTTTATTTTTTTCCCCTGTAACAGAGCACATAATGTCTAATTTTCATCAATACACAGTGTGTGCTGGAAAAATCCTATAATCTAAATAGGGTTTCATGATTAAGGAAGCAGTCAAGGTAGTTCCTTCAAGATTCCTTCAGTATAAAACAAAGCAAGCAACAGAGGTACCAGACATTAACTTTTTATTTTTATTTTTTTAATTTTTTAATTTTTTTTTGCTTTTTGGGTCACATCTGGCAATGCACAGGGGTCACTCCTGGCTCTGCACTCAGGAATCACCCCTGGCGGTGCTCACGGGACCATATGGGATGCTGGGAATCGAACCCGGGTCGGCTGCGTGCAAGGCAAACGCCCTACCCGCTGTGCTATCACTCCAGCCCCCGACATTAACTTTTTAGCTTTAAAGATAAAACATGAACAATTTCTTGAATAAAGATTATAATAATAGCCATAAGATAATTATAAAAATTGAAACAATTACATATAATCAGGACAATCATTTATATTATGATAAATTACTTCAAGTTGAAGATCTGAGGAGTAAACAGATGATACAGAATAAGGAAGGTTTGAAGAGAATAAGAACTGGAGTCAAAGAGAGTGAAAAGCTTCTGGTGGGGGGAGATGAGCAATGTTGCAAGTACAGCATTGGTGGAGTGATGGGATATTCTAAGCAATAAGTAAATGCTGTGCTGTGTCAAAGAAAGGGACAAGGCCAGAAGGAGGCACTTTTTTTATGGCTGATACAGCTGCATGTCTTATGGATAATCAGTGAATTTTGAAGACAGGAAAGAGGCAGGTGAGGCAGGTAGAGCAAAGACCATTTGCAGGTATAAGAAAAGAGGCAAAGTTGTGGGGGTAAATGGTGTGAGTACCTAGGAAATATTTATTTTGTATATAGTTCTGGAGAAGATAAAAGACTGGAAGGTATCTTGAAACATAGGTCAGTGTACTGTTGTTTCTCCAGTATCTGGTACTTTGTGTATTGGGTATGGGATGTAGCCAGATATTCTGATTGGTTTCTGCCTTGCAAATGAGAAACTCATGTTGCTCTGGTGATCTGGAGGTCATAAAGACCTGGGAGGCAAAAGAGTTAAGTGAAGTTTGGACTTGAGCGATAGTATAGCAGGTAAGACACTTGCCTTACTTGCTTCAATCCCAGGCACTCCATATGGTCCCCCCAAGCTCACCAGGAGTGATCCCAAAGCAAAGAGCCAGGAGTACGCTCTGAGACCACACAGTGTAACACAAACCACTCCTCCCACACTCCACCAAAATTTTTTAAAGGGTATGTGAAGGCACTGACTGTGTGCAAAAGTGGTGCCACTTGATTGGGCCTAAATGAAATAAGGAAGTGTTTTTGTTTGTTTTCCTGGATTTCTGTCCCAAGTAAGTTATCCTCTATCCCACTGGATGGGAAAGTAAAAAGGAATGAGGGAAAGAAGGCGATAAGATGAAAAGACAGAAGGAAAAACAACTACAAAAAGAAGAAAAATGAAAAAAATTTTTTTCTAATGTGAGACTTCAGTTTAGTGGTACACAGATCTGAAAGGTGGGCACTTAAATGAGAACATGAGAAGGCAAAAGTTTCTTGAATTAATAAGCTCAATTTCTGATTATAAACTCAGATCAGAAGATACAAAAGCTCCTGAGAAGGCCCAACCATTTTCTTATTTTGAGAAAGCATCAAATTAGTGGGTTTTGAAGTAAATCTGATTGATGTGCTTAGGAATAACACAAAAGATCTGACTTTGTTCTTTTAATTTTTCAAAGATTACATTGATGAGTTCTTTTCAAACAATGAGGGGAGTCACTCCTTCATCCTAAACTAAGCCACTGCCTTGTGCAGAGCTGAAGAAAATCCAGTGTTCCTATTGCAGGGATGTTGTGTTTTCTGAGTGTGCCAATATCTTTGTTTGGTACCATGGGAGGTGGACATGGATGGGACTTCCACAGGCATTTTTGCCCAATGGAGACTTTTGTCTCCATAATGCTTTGTGAGGTGGGAGTGGGGTTAGGGAAGGATTGGAAGGAGGAAAGAGAATAAGGATAAGGAAGGAGAATAAGAAGGTGGAAGAAGACTTATTTTATCAGCTTTCCCCCCCCTATAGCATCACAATAAAGGCACCCATATCATAACACCTGTCAATAGCCTTCTCACACAACCCTCTAGGTTTCCTGGCCCTGGTTGTTTCCCTCATGCATATCTCTTAGGCCTAGGATAAGTAATAGATACTGGACCCTAGCTTTTATTAATAGCTTTAAGTACTGTGCTATCCATCCCTTATGATTTTCCTATGCTATGCCTACAAGTTTATAAGTGGTCCTCTTTCATTAAACTGTCCTCAAATTATTTAAAAATTATACATGCATCTGTTTCCTGGTATTAGTTATTAAATTGAACCTTAGAGAGAAGAAAATTTAAGTTATCTAATGAAATTTAAAGTTATGTTTCCTTTCAACAACTTTACATTCCAGAAATCATCAATTGCTTTAAAAGAAAAATTAGCACAGTTTAATTAATAGTTTACTTGAAAAAAATCTAAAAGGATTGATAGGGCAAAAACCAGCTTGAGACATTGAAAGGTCTGAACTACAGGAATAGATATACATATTTATTTATCTACAAGTAGACATATGGGTTAGTGACTAACCACATAATTTTGTTTGGTTTGGAGATCATACCTGGCAATATTCAGGGCTTATTTCTGACTTTGCACTCAGGGATCACTTCTGGTGAGTTTCAGGGGACCATAATTGATCTCAGGGATCAAACCCAGGTCAAGCACATGCTATCTGGCCCCAATATTTTAGAAAAATGTGTCTATGCGTAGTTTTCAATTTTAGTTATTAGATCCTCAAGCTTTCAAACATGTGCACCAAGTCATTCACTTTAATAAGAAAAACACTTTCCTTCTGTTTTCACTCCTATTATTTTGATGCACAAACATTAGACTTATAATTAGTATAAACTTTAGCAGGGTTTTACAGTAGCAGGGATTCCAAGGAGAAATCCAAGGGGTTTAAGTGTTATTTAGGCACTGTAAATTTCCATGGAGAGGAACATTATCTTCAGTGTGGGATTTTCAAAATCTATGGTGCTTATGAGAGATCTTGGTGGGAGAAGACCCGTGTTCTGATGCTTTGTGGGGAAGCTGAAGGGCAGAAGTTATAAGAGCAGATGTTAATATCATTTATTCCTAAAGTAAAAATGTAAGATTGCTACAAATCCTAGGTCATTTGACTTTTGTAACATAACTTAACTCCCCACATCTTTATTTTTCATCTAAAAAATAAGAATTTTTGTTAAGAATTTTGAACAGAGGATTGTTTTGAGAATATGCTGGATAGCACATAGACAATATTATATGTAACATTTCACATATATGTAATATACAATGCCACACTGTAAAGTCTATCATCTAAAATATTGTATGGAGTACCATAAATACTTGATAATGTTGGACATTATCTTGAAGAAAATAGAGGAACATCTTCTGCTTCTCTTTATAAGACAAGTAATTCCAGGGATCTCTCTTCATTACAGTTCCTGCTATCTGTATTCTGTGCAAAGCAAGTGGCTCTGCAGTAATGTCATCTTCCATCCCTGAGCAGGCACTGGTGCAGAACAATTTTCTGAGGAGCAGATTGTCTCACAGACAGCAATTCACAATTTATAGTTGCAATGGCAGCAACTTAACATGCAGAGCTTTCTCTTCATCTTGATGTAGTGAAATGAACTATTTATTTAAGCAGAGTATGATTACATTAACTTTTTTTAACTTTATTCACATACAAAATCACCCTCAGAATTTACTCAATTTTGGAAGGAGGAATGAGGAAAAGCTATCTTCTGTTGAGAGGGCAGATATGGCTTTGGTTCTGGAAGAACAGAATGGTTAACTTGGCTATTTTGTAATAAGCTCTCTCTTCAAATGGAGACTAAGCCCTTGGAAGTGGTCCTTAATTAAGTCCCTCACACCTCCTCCTCATCTTATTTAAATAAGAAATTTCATAGAGGTTAATGTCTTTGGAGATAATGGTAAGGTAAAAAAGCATTTTTAGAGGAACCAGAAAAATGCATAGAGAATTCACAAGTCTGGTCATGACCTCTCTTTACAAGTAAAGTGAATTAAATCCAGTGAAATGTGTCTTGTGCAAATAAAAACATGGTGATATGTCAGTTATCAAGTAATGCAGTAAAGAATATATGTTCAAATAAATAATAAAGCAGATGCAGCCATATCAAATTTTATCGAGATTATCAAACACTCTTGTGACTGTTCAGAAGCCCAAAGAGCCCTTTTACCACTTATGTATGCCCTTCCCAAGTATTTTTAGTTATTTTATTTATTTATTTTTTTGCTTTTTTTTTTTTTTTTGGATCACACCCGGCAATGCACAGGGGTTACTCCTGGCTTTGCACTCAGGAATTACTCCTGGCGGTGCTCAGGGGACCATATGGGATGCTGGGATTCAAACCCGGGTTGGCTGCGTGCAAGGCAAACGCCCTACCCACTATGCTATCACTCCAGCCCCTTCCCAAGTATTTTTAAAAAGAGATTTTGCTCACAAGGATCTCTTGCTTCCATGTTCTTATTAGAAATTCTCCATGACTTCCTACCCTGACTTATCTTTCTTTCTTATTCTTTTACCAGTTTTTTTTTTCTGGAAGTACGTCTTTGCACAGAAACCTTAGGTCCCTCTCCTCAGATTAAGTTGTTATAGCACTTTAAAAATAATGATGAGAATTTAGAGGGGTGGAAAGTTTTGACACAGAAAAGTTCAAAGAAAAAAATACATTGATTTGGTCTTTGAGTAACTACCACTTTTCAAAAAGAGAGTGTGAAGGGAAAAATCTAGCATATCCTCAAATCACCAGAAATATCTAAGTTAAGAATGAGAATACAGGGGCTGGAGCAATAGCACAGCAGGTAGGGCATTTGCCTTGCATGCAGCCGACCAGGGTTCGATTCCCAGCATCCCATATGGTCCCCTGAGCACCGCCAGGGGTAATTCCTGAGTGCAGAGCCAGGAGTAACCCCTGTGCATCGCCGGGTGTGATCCAAAAAGAAAAAAAAGAACAAGAATGTAGAGCCTATTCTCTGCAGAGCCCCTTGATTTCCTGGAATTCTTTTCCTAATATTTAAAATGGGAAGAACAATTGCACTTGCCTTTTAGAATCATCTTGTTTTCCAAGAGGGTTTGTTAAAAGGTATTTTATAACTATTTAGCACAATGCCTGACACTATTTTCCCTTATATTTTTGTTGGTTGAAAGCAATGTTATGTTTGTTAAAGAAGACACAGAAGGGTCAGGAATCCAGAGAGGCTTTATTAATAACTTGACAGTTGGTCTCAAAATATCCATCAAGTATAATGTTCTCAGGTAAAATCCATCCTTAAGACTCTAAGTTCCTTTTTGGCCTTCAACCTAAATCTTTTTCTTCTTTCTTTTATTGAATCTCTATGAGGTTCAATAAAAAAAAACAAAGCTTTCATGTTTGAGTTTCGGTCATACAATGATCAAATACCCATCACTCCACCAGTGCACATTTTCCACCACCAAAATCCCCAGTATCTCCCCCCCATGCCAAACTTTCCCCTCTCTGTGCAGCAGAAAATTTTCACAATATTTTCTCTCTACTTTGATTACATTCAAAATTTCAACACCAGTCCCACAATTATTATTTGGAATTTTCCCACCACCACTCAAACCTACCAAAAAGGCAATGCTAAACAATTTGTTTTGTATTGCTTGTTATGAATAGTATATAATGTCGTGGGACCATCAGAGTTTCTGTACACTCCTGGAATTCTAAAATTTTAATAATTAGGTTCTGGAGAGATCTTTGCAATGAGCTACTCTGTTCCAAGATCCATTTTTGTGTCTCTGAATTGTGGCCATTAAGGAGCTTAATAAGTATCTGGGGGCAGTTTTGTGGGCATCATCTCAGAGTTCCATTGGGGCGGGCGGAAGGAGAGAGACTGTTCAACCTAAATCATGATCTAGGATCATCTGTTCGGGTGACCAATCAAAGAAACATAGGTGTGATCATGCTTTGCAGACTGTAGTTCCTTTTTTCCAACCAGCTATATATTCAGGGATCCCAGGGAAACCTTATTCTCTCAACTGAATGGTTAAAGAAGTTTCTGTTGAACTTGTTTATTTCAAGAAGGCAAGAAGTTAAATGATGTGGGGCTGGAGATATAATACAGTGGGTAGGGCACTTACCTTGCATACGGTCAACCTGAGTTCGATCCCTGAAATCCTATATGCCCTCCCCCCCCATTCCTGACCCAGCACCTCCAGGAGTAATTCTTGAGTGCAGATCCTAGAGTTATCCCTGAGAACTGCCAGGTATGGCTCCCCCACCAAAAAAAAAGGAGACGTAAGAGAATATATATTAATCCCCAGCCCAGAAATTAAACCACAAGCAAAACCCAAAGAAAACAACTTTACTAATAACTTTACAATTTTCTTTCTCAAATTATCCATTCTAGGATTTCCTTTTTATATTTACATTTTTCAAATTAATATTTTCCTTCTGTTTCATGCATGAAATATTTTTATTCTTCCTTTTTAGCTGAATAGCTTTTTTGTCTTTTATATTTTCTTTTAGTTTCTGTATTGCCCCCACTTATTCTGAATTCCTTGTTTCTGTCCATTTTTTAAATTACAGATTTTCTTTACATTAATGAGACAGAGAAGAATGGAAAGAATTCCATGAGTAATGGCAGAAAAGAAAACAAGAAGAATAGACAGAAAAGCAGAGTGGTATGAGCTAATGTGGGTTAAAATAAAATTTGGATAAAAACATCAGCTATGAAAGTGGTTTTCCAAGGTGGAAGCATTAAAAATACAGGGTGGCGTATTCATTAAGGGCACAGGTCATCTCAGCAACAGGAGAAAGAAATTTGACTTGACAGCATTGTTACAATGGGCTCAAGGCTTAGTGTGCGATAGTGAGCAAAAAGGGCCACCAAGATAAAGTTGAGCTAGGACTATTTCTGACATTTTAAATACAGACTAACTGTTGAACCGTATGCCCAGAACGTACAGAGCCTAAGGGAAGAATTTTGGCAGTTATGACACTAGGCTCACTTGGCAAATGGTACCTGGTAGGGAAATCTTATAGATAAATAGAATCCAATGACAAAAATCAAACAGAATCATTTTACATGCTCTCTCTAACCTAAGCAGTGTCTAATCAGTGAGTGAGAGGGAGATGGTCCAAAGTCTTTAATAAAAAACAAACAAAAAAAAAGTCCAGAAAGATAGTGTAGTGGATAAGATCACAGTTTAATCCCTGGCATCACATATGGTTCTCAGAGCACCACCTAGAGTAACTCCTGAGCACAGAAAGCCCTGAGCTCTGCCAGGCATGGCCCCAAACCACATAAAATAGTAAAAGTGAGGTGTTTGTAAAAGAACACTGAGAATCCCACTCGAAAGGAAGTCTTGATATAAATTAAGTTACAAAGAAACCACAGAAAAGAATGACACAGAAGCACATTCCTATATACTGGGTGATCACTGACTGGAAGAATTTGGAATTACTGAATAGTATCCCAAATCTTGGTGGGTACAGGGAAAGAAACACAGGCACAATATGAGGCCATCGCCTTTATAGATTGCATCTTTTGCCTATTTAGACTTAACCTAGGAAATAATCTAGGTCTGGACAAAATATGAGGCTCATCAATAAATCTAGATGCAAAGAGCTGATGAAGGAAAAATCAGGTGAATGAGTCAGCAAGCTGACATCAAAATTGTGACCTGTGGAGTGTAGGGCTAGATATGATTCTCAAATTTCACCACGTACCAGAATCCCCTGGCAACTATACTTTCCAATTATCCATGCTAAAGATATGGATTTTCCTGAGGTGAGATCCAAGCATATTTATAGTTATGATTTTTTTTCAGGAAAGTTTCGGATTTACAGAACAACTGCTAAGGAAATACAAATTCAGACAGTTTCCATATTTAACACAGTTCCACTAATTGACACTTAACATCAGTATAAAACACTTGTGATAATTAAGGAACTGCCACTGAAACATTATTATTGGCTGATGTCCATCTTTGTTTTTTTTTCTCAGTTGTTCCTTCATGTTCATTTTCTGTATCATGATGCCATTTAAGACACCACACTGCACTTATTTGTGTCCTCTTAGACTTCTCTGAGTTGTGACAGTTGCTCACAATTTATTTTTTATGATGATCTCTGTGCTTGAGAGTCACTTCCTTCAGAGTTTGGGGGTGCCATAGTTACTGGGAACTGAGGCTAGGGCAGGGCATTGTATATACAAGGAAAGTACTCTACCACTGAGCCACTTCCCTAGTCCAGAGTATTTTAATGATATACATATGTATATGTATTTATATATATATTTAAAAAATTCTCAGTAGAGGCCAGGGCTATACCTCAAAAGGACAGAGTTTGCATTATAGATAGCAAAAGGTTATCAGGTATATTCCTTTACCTGTGCACTTCACCCCCCACGCCCACCCCCCACACACCCACACATACACTCTTGTGGCAAGCTTCCAACCATCGACCTGTCCTCCTGGCCCCTGTTTACCCTCACCTTGGATATTATTCTCATAATATATATGTATATGTATATATATTATATATAATATGACTGAAATCCAATCATGAACAACTTTGTAAATGTGTATATCACTGTGATTCAATTAAAAAATATATAAATGAGAAAAAAGGGACAGAGTATAAGCCTTGCTTGTATAGCCCCGGTACCACACCAAGCAAGCCAAGTAGAACCGCATTATTGATCCCAAGGATGGAAGGATCCTAAATGTCCAGTTGGGACAAGTCTTGTCAGGAATCTCCTCAGGGCCCCAAGTACTGCTGGGGTGTCTCCAGGAAAAAAAAAAAAAACTTACCATGATTTTTTTTTCAGGTGAACTATTTTATTTTCTATTTTTTAAAATTTTTTATTAGAGAATCACCGTGATGTACAGTTACACTTATGAAATTTTGTGTTTGCATTTCATCCATACAGTGATCACTTACCCATCCCTCCACCAGTGCCCATTTACCTCCACCAATGATCCCAGTATCCCTCTCACCACCCCAACCCATCCCCCACCACCCCACCCTGCCTCTGCGGCAGGACATTTCCTTTTGTTCTCTCTCCTTTTGGGTGTTGTAGCTTGCAATAGAAATATTGAGTGGCCTTCATGTTCAGTCTATAGTCTACTTTCAGCTCGAATTTTCCAACCCAAATGGGTCCTCCAAACATCCTCTACTTGGTGTTCCCTTCTCTATCTGAGCTGCCTTTTCCTCCAGCATATGAGGCCAGTTTCCAAGCTGTGGGGCAGACCTCCTGGTCCTTATCTCTACTACTCTTGGGTGTTAGTCTCCCACTCTGTTATTTTACATTCCACAGATGAGTGCGATCTTTCTATGTCTGTCTCTCTCTTTTTGACTCATTTCACTTAACATAATACTTTCCATGTTGATCCACTTATATGCAAATTTCATGACATCATTTTTCTAACAGTTGCATAGTATCCCATTGTGTAGATGTACCAAAGTTTCTTTAACCAGTCATCTGTTTTTGGGCACTCCCTTTTTTTTTCCAGATTTTGGTTATTGTAAATAGTGCAGCAAAGAACATACAAATGAAGATGCCATTTCTACTATACCTTTTTGCCTCTCCAGGATATATTCCCAGGAGTGGTATTGCTGGGTCAAATCAGAGCTCAATTTCTAATTTTTTGAGAATCATCCATATTGTTTTCCAAAAGGGCTGAACCAGTTGGCATTCCCACCAGCAGTGAAGGAGAGTCCCTTTCTCCCCACATCCATACCAACACCGATTGCTTTTGCTCTTTTGGATGTGGGCCAGTCTCTGTGGTGTGAAATGATATCTCATTGTTGTTTTAATTTGCATCTCCCTGATGATTAGTGACATAAAGCATTTTCTCATGTGTCTTTTAGCCATTTGGATTTCTTCTTTGAGAAAATTTCTTTTCATTTCCATCCCCCATTTTTTAATGGGGTTGGAAGTTTTCTTCTTGTAGAGTTCAACCAGTGCCTTGTATATCCTTGATATCTACCCCTGATAAAATGGGTATAGGGTGAATATCCTTTCCCATTCTGTAGACTATCTTTGTATATTGGTCACTGTTTCTTTTGAGGTGCAGAAGCTTCTTAGTTTAAGACTTTTCTATATGCAAATAATGAAAGAGAAGAAAGTGACATGAAAAAAGCAATCCCATTCACATTTGTGCCTCAGAAAATCAAGTACCTCAGAATCAGCTTAACTAAGGAGGTAAAGGATTTGTACAAAGAAAACTACAAAACACTACTTTAAGAAATAGTAGAGGACACGAGGAAATGGAAAGATATTCCCTACTCATGGATTGGGAGAATTAACATTGTCCAAATGGCAATACTCCCCAAGGCACTGTACACATTCAATATGATCCCTATAAGGATACCTATGACATTCTTCAAAGAAATGGAGCGAACACTACTGCAATTCATATGGAACAATAAGCTCCCACAAATAGCTAAAGCAACTCTAGGGAAAAAGAATATGGGAGGAATCACCCACCCCAACCTCAATCTCTACTACAAAGTGGTAATAATTAAAACAGCATGGTACTGGAACAAAGGCAAAGCCGCAGACCAATGGAACAGGGTTGCATATCCTGACACACACCCTCAAATATATGATCATCTAATCTTTGAAAAGGGAGCAAGAAATGTGAATTGGAGCAAGCAAAGCCTCTTCAACAAATGGTGCAGGCAAAACTGGACAGCAACATGCAAAACACTGGGCTTAGATCTCTACTTTACATCATGTACAAAAATCAGGTCAACGTCGATTAAAGATCTCAACATCAGACCAGAATTCATAAGGTACTTGGAAGACAATATTGGCAAAACCCGCAACGACATTGAAGATTGAAGCTAAAGGTATTTTCAAAGATGACACGCCACTGTCCAAGCAAGTGAAAACAGAGATAAACAAATGGGACTACCTTACCATGATCTTTAATTTACTCAATTTTAGTTCTTTCTTGGAGAGCCTGGCAAGCTACCGAGAGTATCCTGCCTGCATGGCAGAGCCTGGCAAGCTACCCGTGGCATATTCAATATGCCAAAAACAGTAACAAGAGGTCTCACAATGGAGACATTACTGGTGCCTGCTCGAGCAAATCGATGAGCAACGGGATGGCAGTGACAGTGACAATTTTAGTTTTTTTAGAGGATAACAGTAATTCTATGGTGCTCTCAGGTTTGAGAACCACTCAGAAGCATGGAGGGTGAGGACACTGAGGTATTTAGATGCTTCAGAAAATCAGACCAGATGTTGACATCTTTAACTGTGCCTCGGGAGTCACATTTGTTCTCCTATCTGTCTCATCTCGCAGCTGCTAAATTGGCATGTCTGTGCAGGTGGCTATTGAAAGAAAGAAGGTCCTGATCTAAGTAGGAATCTGTAATAAATGGCTGGAATAAGAAATACCTCTTCATATTTTTATGTCACCCACAGCTTCGAACATGGTGGTTTTCAGAATAATTATTTTAAAAGAAAAAAATAGCTTTTAAAGAGTCTGTTTATTAAACAAAGCACACATTTATCATTTTTCATCAAATTTCATTATGGGGGGGCATAAAGATAGCTCAAAGGTCTGAAATGCATGCCTTGCATATGTGTGAGCTCCAAAGTTTGGTTCTTGGCTTTCTATGACCCCTAAGGATTGCTTGGAAGTCCAAATACATTTTATTCTGGTCATAGGAAAACTATTCTGTTCTAACAAAAAGTTCTGACCACTCAGAGGAAACTAAGCAAAGCATTATTTCTCTATGTAAAAACAAACCCCTAAAACTTAATATATATGATCTTCACACTTCTCCAGAGGTATGATATTATAAGCAAACAGAGGCTATGCATCTAAGAGTAACATCCCAATGGATGCTTGCTGTCCTCTCAATAAATAGCTGCCACATAAAGGTTCTGGATATATCCATGAGAATAATATTATAAGGATCTGTATTAAAGATGAAGCCTGTCATTTAAGCACAATAAACAATATGTATAAAAACTGGGGTAAATATGTTTCAGTAGCATATAGTGATTATGTTAAATATTAAAGAAACAAAAAGGGTCAAATACTGCTCTAAGACTTTTTTTTGATGGCCAACTGAATTTTTAAAGTGGTCTTATCTCCCACTGTGACAGAAAAGTTTAAGCATGGGGAGATGGTGTCAGGAGAAAATATGAAGGCTCTAGTCATCAATGCTTTTAGTGTCCAACTGTGAGAAGCCAGGGAAGCAGAAATAACTGCAATACAGATGCAGAATTCGGTAGCTGTGGTTTGTGGAGTGGCAAGCCACTAGTGGAGAGGGCTGTTCAGGGAAGAGGAGAAATTGCATTTCCAGGCTATCTGTGTTGTGGAGGTGAAGATTACAGTGAGATAAATGAGTGCAGATGAGAACACAGCCAGCGAGAGAGAACATCTGCTGGGGGAAAGCAGCTTTTCAACACTGCAGAGCTGACTCTGAGTTTGCAAAATAGGAAGGGAACTTTTGTAAACACAAATTCCAACAATTAACTGCAGCTATTTATGAGGTCCTTTGTTCACATAGTAATCCCAAAGACAGAAGCAGAGATTCAGTGTTCGGAAGATGGCAACTGAATTCGAGCTGAGGAAGAAAGCAATTTAAAAACAGTGAGATCTGGGGAGTATTTTATTCTACACAGCTATCATGCCATTGACAATAAGATACTATTAGTGTTGCATTTTGATTAGCCAGGATTCTTTTCTTTCGAAATCAAAATAATGTGCCCTGAGCTGAAAAAGAGAGCCCTAGCAGAAGCATTTCTCTTTTGGCAAGGATTCCGAACTGTGTTTCAAAGTCTATAGGCAACATCAATGGGGAGGCAAAATAGCCCCTCTGCCTAGGGCACCCAAGGATTTCATTTGTTTTTATTTTCACTAATAAAAACAAATATAGGCATCCAGCTATGAGCAAAAGAGATACTCCATGGCTCTTATAAAAAACTAGCATCCCAGCTCTTTCTGAGGGCTGAGATAGGCAAGCCTATTAGCATGGAACATTTAAATAATTGGGTAAAATACCAGGAGAATTCACAGATAGCATGTCTGGACATGGCTACTTAAATGCAGCTACAGAATCTTTTATTCCTGCATAACACTGGCACATACATACGTGTGCAAACACATGAGAAGACAGGTATTAACAAATGAAAAATCAAAGAATAATCTCTTCTCTATACATCGCCATTTATCCAGTTATTGTTGTTATAGCTCATTAAAATAAAGAAATTATTGTTTATGAAACTTTCCCAGGGGCCATAGTGAAAGTACAGAGGACAGAGCGCTTGCGGGCCAATGATTGGGTTCTATCCCTAGTACCCTGAGCCTGCCAAGAGTGATCCCTGAGCCAGGAGTAAATCCAGTAAATCATGAAACACTCCCCAAATACTTACCCAAATTTTTGAGAAGAATTTTTTAAACTTAAGATAGCCATTCCATAAGAAGTTATATTTTCAAGTGAGTCAGAAGGAAAGGGATGGATACAGAATGACTCTTTCAAATGTGGGACTTAAAGATACACAGGAAGGGAGCAACATAGGGTCAAAGGCAACACAACAGAACTGCTCCATATAACTTAGTTGAAAGGTGTGGGTATTGGGGTCCCTGGGGGACAGAGGTCGGTATACTGGTGATGGATAAAATATTGGAATTCTGTGCACCGGTAAACTTGTGAGTGAAATAAATAAGACAAAAGGCTCAACTAGCATCAACCAGCTCAGTAAAGCTCAGACCATGACTTTAATAATACCATTGTGAGATATAATAGTCATCACAAGATGACTTTCATTGATCTATTTTTTAAAAAATTATTTTTTATTGAATCATCATAAAACTGTTCATGACTGGGTTTCAGTCATACAATGTTCCACAACACCCTTTCTTTCACCTGTGTACATTTCCTACCATCAATGTCCCCAGCTTCCCTCCCACTTCCCCCTCACCCCCAGACTACCTCTGTGGCAGGCACTTTTCTTCTTTCTCTCTGTCTCACGCTCTTTCCTTCTGAGCATTATGGTTTGCAATAGAGGTACTGAAAGGTTATCATGTTTGTCTCTACCTACTTTCAGCACTCAGTTTTTGCAGAGTGGCCATTTATAACTATCACTGTTAGAGTGGACTTCTCTATCCTAACTGCCCTCCTCCAGTCCAC
This sequence comes from Sorex araneus, assembly GCF_027595985.1. Taxonomy (NCBI): domain Eukaryota; kingdom Metazoa; phylum Chordata; class Mammalia; order Eulipotyphla; family Soricidae; genus Sorex; species Sorex araneus. Next base: position 44,737,941 of record NC_073313.1, on the reverse strand, counting down.
CACTTGTGGCAAACTCTCAACTGTGGTCCAGTCCTCCTGGCCCTTGTTTCTACTGCCCTTGGGTATTAGGCATTACTATGTTGTTTTTTAAAAAATATTACCCAAATAAGTGCAATCATTCTGTTCACTCTCTCCTTCTGACTCTCCTTCTGTCTGGGGGAATACTCTGGAAGTTAGGATACATTCCCTGGATTTAACTGGCCATGGGTCAATTCCAGCAACACCTCACCATGGCTGCATCTTGTCCTGAAGGCTCTGAGCACTGCTAGGCTGGCCTTGGTGTCTCCAGCACTGTACAGATACAGCAACACCATATCCACAGGCCCTAAGAGAATTATTGGCCTACATGACCAAGTATCATCAGGGACCCTCTAGACCCCCAAACTACTATTGGAAGACACCTCTCACCAAAAAATTCTGTGTATTGATATCAAAATAGGCTCTTTCTATTTACATTACCAAAAGATTTTAAAAAAATAGTAAACATGTCTAATGAGAAAATTACGTGGTTCTATTTGTGTGCACACCTATGATGAAGTATTTTTTTAATTAATCACCATGAGATACAGTAACAGACTTAAAAACTTTCATGATTTACATTTCAGCCATACAATGATCGAGTTCCCATCCTTCCACCAGTGCCCATTCTCCACCACCAATGTTCCCAGTATCCCCCCAGCCACCCCACTCCCCCTGGCAGGCACATTTCCTTTTAATATCTCTCTCTTTTTGGTTGTTATGGTTTGCAATATGGGTACTAAGTGGCCATCATATTCGGTCCATAGTCTACATTAAGCACACATCTCCAATCCTCAGCAAGGCCTCCAAGCACAAACCAGGTATTAATTCAAAATGTGTATGTGGTTCAAGAGCTGAGTAGTCAAATTGCTTTATTTTGATTGCTTATCCAAGAATGCTTTAGTTTCACTTGAGTTTCTTACTTTATTTTTTAAAGAATTTTATCTTATACTTATGCTTCTCCCCTCTCTTATTTGTTATTATATATAGGGTACACCTGAAGGTCATCAGGTCTTACTCCTCACTCTGAGCTCAGGTATAATTCTTGCTAATGCTCAGGAGACTATAAGTGGTGCTGGGGATTTAACCTGAGTCAGCTGTGAGCAAAACAAGTGTCTTACCTGCCTTACTATGTCTCCAACTCTCTCCCCTATTTTTTCCTTTCTCATCTTATCTTGATAGCTTAACACTATTCATTACTTGACTTCTTAAAGAACTAATTAATCATGTTTCTAATATTTTTCTTGCAATCACAATTACAGACTGTAGTTGTTTCAACTGTTTTTTTTTATTAAAAAAATCACAGGAAAAAGCAATGGGGCCAAGTCAAATAACTGACAAATAGTCAAAACCATATCCCAGAACTGGCCTGAGGGACAAATTGTCTTGTTTCTCTAGCCAAGCACAAGATATTAAGAACTTGACTCACATAACCATGACAAACTACTGCCACCCACAATGTTACCTTTGCATCAGAAACTCAGTTTTAGTACTAGAAAACATTGACATTTGAAAGCCAAATGTCTTGGATATTTGTGTTGCACAAACGAACAACAACTCCACACAAAGATCGCATTCCTATTTTACTTGTTTTCAAGCTAAACTTTCACAAAGTATGTTTGATTCAAGGGGCCTAAGTGATGTAACTTTGCTTGATGCAAAGAATACTGGAAATGTGAGTTCAGATTTTAACACAGACGGGGCAGGATTCATGAACTGGAGGCTTCCTTAAGTGCAAAAAGCTTCTAAAAACATGATAGGAAGATACATGATAGACATATCTTTTTGTTTTCTAAAATGGAATCTCTATAGGTGTTCCAGTTACAGTTGAGCCTATGAGTTCATCAATTAGATTTCATACTGTGTTTCCCAAAGCTTTTATTCTTGAATATATGCTTATGTAGCATATCTTTATCTTTCACCTTTATATTTATTTATATTTATCTTTATATATGTGCATGTATATATCCTTATATCTTTCACCTTTAAATCTTAACTCTATTGACTTGGTTAAAAGTTTCCTATTGAAACAATGAGATATCATCTCACACCACAGAGACTGGCATACATTCAAAAGAACAAAAGCAACCAGGGCTGGCGTGGATGTGGGGAAAAAGGGACACTTTTTCACTGTTGGTGGGAATGCCAACTGGTCCAGCCTTTTTGGAAAATAATATGGACAGTCCTTCAGAAACTAGAAATTGAGCTTCCATATGACCCCGCAATACTACTTCTGGGAACGTATCCTGAGGGTGCAAAAAAGCACAGTAAAATGACATCTGTACCTATACGTTCATTGCAGCACTGTTCACAATAGCCCAAATCTGGAAACAACTCAGTGCCCGAGAACAGATGCCTGGTTAAAGAAACTTTGGTACATCTACACAATGAAATACTATGCAGCTGTTAGGAGAGATGAAATTTGCATATACGTGGATGGTCATGGAGACTATAATGTTAAGTGAAATGAGTCAGAAAGAGAGGGACAAACATAGAAGGACTGCACTCATTTGTGAAATATAAAATAACATAACACAAGACAGACATCTAAGGACAATAGATATAAGGGTCAGGAAGATTGCTCCATAATTGGAAGCCTGCTGTGTAATCACAAAAATAAGGAGCACAGCAGGACTTTATCTCTCTCCCACAGCCTGCTTCGGTAGTCTCATGCTGCTTCCCCCACCATGGGGAGGTCAATGACGATGGGCAGGTGAATGAAGGAATGAGGGCCAGGTTGGTACATTTCAGTTGCAGTTTATTCCATTCCCATCTCCATTCTCCTCTGATTCTTCTCTTGCTTCTTTCTCCCCCATACTACTTCATTCTCCTCGCTCTGGATCTGGATCTCGATCTGACTTCTCTGGATCTGGCACACACCCCAGCCCACTCTTACAGCCCGTTAAATCCCCCAGCATGAGGGGTTGGAGCTTACACATAGGTGTGGTCACAATTAATAGGGTTAAAATCCTTTCCCCCAGGGGATGCTTCTTCTAGGACAGATTCTCTTTCAGAAGGACACCCATCCAAGAGTGGAATCCCATGGGTGTGTTTCTCCTCTCCTTGTCCAACTAACATACAAGTATTCATAATATTAATCATTTTGTATGGACAGAGTAAGAGATACATTAAGCTTATAGAATTGCTCTCCTGGGGCCATGTCAATCTTAGACTACAGTGCTCAGGCCAGATTAGTCTTTCCTATACCTAGCAGGGTCCTAGTCTCGTTGTTGCTTTTGGATCATGGTAGCATCTGTCCATTATCAAGCTCTTAACTTATAGTTAAGAATTCTGGCACTTTGGCCTGGCCCATATCGATGCCAGGGTAGCTCACAGCTTGCTCTGGGTCCCTTAAGTCCCTCGTCAGGACCCTGCTTTTGGGGTGCTAGGAACTAAGGACAACTGAGGCTTAAGTCAAGGAAGCAGATGCCCGGGAACGAATAATATTCGAAGCCAATTAAATCCCAGGTTACAAAAGCATAATTTAACTGTCTTCCTTTGTCCATACAAAAAAGACATTGCTTTAAACTAAACTATTCAAAAGACAGGAAGAGAGGAGAAAGACAATATTTCACTCATACATATAAAGTCATAGATTTCTGAGGAATCTGACCTTATAAGTTAACAGAGTCTGATTAGGGGGAAAAGCTGATTAACTGGTTGGGGAAGATAGTATAGAGAAGTGATTACAGATAAATGAATGAATGGGAGTGACTCGGGAGCACTGTGATAAACCTAAACTTCCTGTGGCAAGGGGAACAGAGCATACCAATGTTGTCTTAAAATGTTTAGAGATTATTACCAGACAAGCCTAAACTCTTTGTGGCAAGGCAGAAAGGACAAACCAATGTTATCCTATATCCTGCCTCATGAGCGGGCAGGGAGGAAGGCAGCTGGAATAGAGAAGGGATCACTAAGAAAATGATGGTTAGAAGAATCGATTGGGATGGGAGTTGTGTGCTGAAAGTAGATGAAGGACAAAACATGATAGCCTCTCAATATCTGCATTGCAAACCACCATAGCACTGTTGTCCCATTGTTCACTGATTTGCTCGAGCGGGCACCAGTAACATCTCCATTGTAAGATTTGCTGTTACTGTTTTTGGCATATGGAACACACCACGGGTAGCTTGACAGGCTCTGCCATGCAGGCGGGATATTCTCGATAGCTTGCCAGGCTCTCCGAGAGGGACGAAGAAATCAAACCCGGGTTGGCCACATGCAATGCAAGCGCCCTACCTGCTGTGCTATCACTCCAATCCCCCACTTTTCTTAAAGGTCACCTTTTTTTGCTTCTGTATTTGTGGGGGACTGGAGTGATAGCACAGCGGGTAGGTCCCAAAAGTAGAGAGAGAATATGGGGAATATTGTCCGCTATGGAGGCAGTGTTGAGGGTGGGAAATGTGTGAGTGAGTATACTTGGGATATTGGTGGTGAGGAGTGTGCACTGGTGGAGGGACAGGTGTTTGATCATTGTATGATTGTAACTCAAATGTGAAAGTTTGTAATTATATCTCACGGTGAATCAATAAAATTTTAAAAAAATAAGAGGAAAATGATAAATATGAATTAGGAAAAAATTACTGTTGAATGTTCTAAACTTTTAATTTTTAAAATTTTTATTGAATCATCATGAGATATAGTTACAGACTTACAAACTTTCATGATCACATTTCAGTCATACTATGATTAAGTACCTATCCCTCCACCTGTGCCCATTCTCCACCACCAATATTCCCAGTATCCCTCCCACTACCCCCTACCCCTTCCAACTCCCTGCCTCTGTGGCAGGCACATTCCCTCTTACTTTCTCTCTCCTTTTGGGTGTTGTGGTTTTGTAATACAGGTACTAAGGCTTTTCATCTTTAGCTAATCAGTAACCCTACCCTATTCAAATGTGTCATTCTTAACATTGTTATAACCTTGCTGTCATTTTCTAACTCCATTTCAAGACTATTTTTAATGCCATCAATACCCTTGCTCTTTCATGAATCAAATTTTTCCCCATGCTCATGTATTCTTGGGTACCAACCTCATATTACCAACTTAGTATTCTGAAATCTGGCTTCATATACCTAACAGTTGGTATTCACTGAAAGACTTATATATGAAAGGGAGATATCTGTTTCAGAAACAGAGCAAGGTTCAAACAACACATACAAGAGCAAACATAAATCCATGAATGGAAAAATCTATTCCATACCCACTGTGTACTTTTATTTTTTTATTACTGATTTATTTATTGCTGAAAATTAAATGGTAGATAAGTTAGGTTTGAAAAAAATTTTAAACTCTAATATGTGGTTAGTACAGTCCAGAATGGTAAGACTGCTTTTAGGTGAGAAAGAAAAAATATGCTGCCTGATACTAGAGGAAGGGAGAAAATAATAAGCTGCTAAGAAACAATAGGTAGTCTAAAAGGGGCTGGTATGAAAAAAGGGAGGAAAATATTTGGGGCCATGGTTTGAATTTAGGCACATGTTATGTTTCTTTCTGTGGTTTTCATTAGAAATTATTGCGATAGTGAATGAAATGTTAATATTCAAGGGGCATGTGGATTAAGGGTATGTGGGGCTTCTTGTATCATTCTAGCAAATTTTCTGAAGGCATATAATGTGTCAATATAAAAATTAAAATTAGAATGAAAGGAATTACAGTAATTATGATTTTATAAATAGATTACATTTTTCTGATCCTTTTCTATGTCTGGTATGTAGGCAAGGAATCTGAATCTCTATAAAGTCTTATTCTACTAATTCTCTGACAGATTCTTGACTTTTCTTACTAATAATGTCATATCTGCCAGTGGAGGAAAATAGCAAGCTGAACTCTTACTCTGGGATTAATTCCCACCAATAAGAATAATAGAGTTATTAAAATTAGTATGACAGGAAATTCACAAGAAAATGATCTTAGAGTTTCTTAAGTGAATCATTGACCACAAAAATAAAGGTGTTACAGATATCAGAACTTTACATTCTTAAAATGTTACATATAATGTGATTATAATCTTATGATCAGCTTATAATTATATTCTTTTTAGTTATAAAAAATTTGAAAAAATTGTTTAAGATAGATAAAAGGCTCTAGAAACTGCTATTGTGTAATAACAAATTAGACTAATGAGATATAAAAAGAAGGTAGAATCTAAAGAAAACAATGTGTCCTCTCATGCACCCATAACATAAGAGGAGGAAAATAAAATCCAAGGAAGAAATATAGAGAAATGTTTGGAAAATATAAATTCCAAAGTGATTTGCAGTGGTGCTCTGGTATTTGGGGGGAGGAGTGTCTTGCTTGTGCATAAAAGAGAATATTGGTGAATCCTGTGAAGTGTGAATGAATGAAAGTTGGGTCAATATTACTGGTGGTGTGAATTGGGAAGGTGGGGGACACTCATCTTACTATTATTACTACTATTGAATCCTATCATTTAATTTACTCTTGTTATGCATTTATTTTCTTTCACCATTTACATAATTTCTCCAATCCTTATAAGTCCTGTTAGGTGAGTACTACATTTACATGTTTTTACTTTCTAAGGCTAACCAAAGAGTATTGGAGAGTGAGTAGAGGGCATAACAATTTCAAGAGGCAAAAAAGATTCAAAAGGCACCTACTCAGTCACAATAAGACAGTGTTGTTATAGACAAGACATCAACAGACACTGATGGAAGGTGTAGTTTCCTCAGCATCAACAGCTATGTAAACTTATGAATCTACCTATAGAAAGTCGGAGCTAATTCATTATGCTTCTCCCTGAATGTAGAGCTTCTTAGGTCTCTCAAAGTCTCTCATAGAAGCAAAGAACTGAGAGATATGGTAAAGGAACATATTTTTTCTTTTCTTTCTTTCTTTTTTAAACACAATCACTGTGAGATGCACAGTCACAGACAGAACTATTCATGGTCGGGTTTCAGTCATACAATGAAGGAACATTTCTTGTTCAAATTTCCTCTCTCCTGCTACATGATTCAACTTTGAAAATCGGGTTACCACCATGTGCAAGTACCGAATAAAAATAGCAGGACATAAGTGAGTACTGACATCAAGACCTCCTGATAGTTAAGGTTGGTTTACCCCAATAAATCTCCCCCAAAGACTTAGGATTCCAGTCTGAGTTAAACCCTCTAATTTGTACCCAGACTTAAGATGCAATATTTTGCAGTATTTAATAAATACATTTGTGAATTTGAGTGTGTAGGTGTTTCACATTTCAGGTAGGCTACCCTAATATCTTGAACTACCCAGTAAAAGGATGAATTGCCCCATTAAATAATGAAATGATTGCAACTTTTTCTTCAGTTTAATAATTTGTTCATGGTTTCTATTGTTTTGAGAAACTGAGCACTAGTCAACTGATTTACATTGGTTTGACTATTTTTGGTGGCATTTTATGCATTCATTTTCAGTATTATTAGGGACACATAATGCTAGTCTGTCAGCTAACTGTACAAATTATTGTTCATTTTTGATGCATAAATTGCCTTTATTAGGCCACTTGCAGCCATGTATCTAGGTCAGTGACTCTCCATGTTGGCAGTTTTTGGAGACATATTTAGATATCACAGTTTGGTGTGGAAAGAGTGCTGCTGGAATCTTAGGGATACTACAAAATATTCTACAATTCACAGGAAAATCCCCTTCCTCATTCCAAACAAAGAACACTATAAAGACTCAAATACTCATGACTAAAAGCTTTACATTTGGGCTAACCTTATGATCTTGTCAAAACAACCTGAAAACACTTTTATGTGGCCTCTACTCCGACCACCAAAGTGATGCTTAGGAAATGGCAATTTTAGCAGTTTGAGTGTTGCTTATCTTTTTTATATTGACTCAGGAAGGGAAAACATTCTTACCTGAAGATTCTTTGAGGTCCTAATAAAACCCTTTTTCCATCATATTTTAAAATAATACTAGGACTCTCCCACCTGTTCCTGTGCTGTGAGGGCTCCCCTGGAACCCCCCCCCCCAACTTCCTGCGCTGCGTGGACACGCCTCTCCGCTCCTCTGTAATGCCCGAACTCCCGATCAGGTACTCACAAAGAGGATTGGAACTCCACCTACCAACCCTAGAGACACTCTCCCCCCACCCGTCTACCCTGCCCTGTGCCCCAAGAGATTACTGGGGGCGTGGCCTGTAGTTCAGGGGTCTGGCCTCGAAAGGGGCATGGCCACTTGCTGGAGCGGTGGCCTGGCTGCCATGGTAATTTTTCTTACATTACATACTCTATAACCTATTTCTTCGAAAATCACCCTGGCCATCTAAATCATTTTTTGCAAAATAGTCCTTTAGCTGATTTGAACTTCACAAAAGCTGTCAGTGAACAATAGAATATGCACAAACTCCTCGTAAAGACAGCATAGCCTTAAGTCATCACTAAAGGCCCCACATAAACCAAGAGGAGAGCCTTAGCATAAGGAAGTATTCTGGAATTGGAACAAAGCCACCATCTTCAACTTAGCACAAACAGAATTCCCCCTCCCTCCGCAGAAAGAGGGAAAGTCTTCTAGACAACTAGAAGGCTACAACTCTAGACTTCCATAACAATATGAAGAAACAGTGAAAATCCCCTCTATGAAGAGAAGATGAAGAAAAGATTCCAGAAATCTCCAGGGTCTACCCACATACAGGACCTCTCAGAAAAAGAATTCAGAGAGGAAATCTTGAAGAGGGTGGATGTACTCAAAGCAACCATGGAACAGACATCCAATTAATTAAGGGAGGATATGAATGAGGCTTTGGAACGGTCAACCAAGAAAATGCAGGAAGAAATGAGATCAGAAATTTCAAAGCTATGAACAGATGTCACAAAGCTACGAACAGAAGTCAGACAAATAAAGGAGTCGGTAGATGAATTAAAAATCTCAGTAGGTGCCCTCAACAGTTAGAATGACTACAGCCGAAGACAGAATCAGTGAGCTTGAAGATGAGCTGCAGAAAGCTTACAGACAACAACAAATAATGGCAAAAGACCTTAAAATGGCTATAGAGCGAATCAGAGTCCTTGGGGATGACTTCAAGAGGAACAACATAAGAATCATTGGAGTACAAGAAGCACAGGGAAGTAATGCCAATGAAAAAAAAAACACAGTGAAAGACATCATTGCTAAGAAATTCCCAGAGCTGGAGAAGGTAGGCATCCAAATCCAAGGAGTCCAAAGAGTACCAACAAAAAGAGACCCGAATAAAAAGACTCCAAGGCATATCATAGTCAGAATGACGAATACTGTGGGTAGAGACACAATTCTGCAAGCAGCAAGGTCAAAGAAGGAAATTACATACAAAGGAGCACCCCTCAGATTTACAGCAGACCTATCAGAGGAAACCCTCCGAGCCCGAAGACAATGGTGGGACATAGTGAAAAAACTCAATGAAATGAATGCCTCACCAAGAATACTTTATCCAGATAAACTCTCACTCAAACTCGAAGGAACCATACACTATTTCTCGGATAAAAAACAGCTCAGAAACTTTATAGACTCAAAACCAAACTTAAAAGAAGGACTAAAAGGGCTATTGTAAGTCAAGGAAGAACCTCAAAAGAACAACAAACCTCACAGAAAGATGACACAAAAGCCCATGACAATAATCTCTCTCAATGTTAATGGCCTAAATGCACCAATTAAGAGACATAGAGTGGCAAAATGGATTCAGACACTAAACCCAACATTCTGCTGCCTGCAAGAAACACACCTGAAGAGTCAGGGCAAACTCAAAGTCAAAGGGTGGAAAACAATCTTGCAAGCAAACAACTCCCTCAAAAAAGCTGGGGTGGCAATACTAGTATCCGACAACATAGATTTCTGTTTGAAAAAGATTAAGAGGGACAACGAAGGTCACTTCCTATCTATTAAGGGATATGTGCAACAGGAAGAAATCACACTCTTAAACGTATATGCACCTAATGAGAGACCGGCTAAATACTTAAAACAACTCCTAACAGACTTTAAGGAGGACATAACTAACGGCACAATAGTAGTCGGAGACTTCAACACTGCCCTATCACCTCTGGATAGGTCAACAAGAACAAAACTCAGCAAGGAAAAACGGACTCTGAAGGAAGAAATAGAAGAGCGAGGCCTAATAAACCTATACAGGGCTTTACACCCCAAAAAGAAAGAAAGAATACACATTCTTTTCCAGTGCACATGGAACATTTTCTAAAATAGACCATGTACTGGGCCACAAAACACACCTCAATAAAATCAGAAAAATAGAAACTGTATCAACTATTTTCTCAGACAACGATGTGCTGAAGATAGAAGCTAAGCACACACAGACGCAAAGAACCAAAACAAACACCTTGAAATTAAACAGCTCAATGTTGAACAATAAATGGGTCAGGAAGGAAATCAAGGAAGAAATCAAGAGATACCTCGAAATAAATGAGAATGAAGATACAAGCTACCAAAACCTATGAGACACAGCTAAAGCTGTGTTAAGGGGAAAATTTATAGCTCTGCAAGCATTCCTTAGGAAGGAAGAAAGGACCTACATAGATAGCTTGACTTCACAGCTCAAGGCCTTAGAAAATGAACAGAAAAAGGAACCCAAACCAGACCGAAGTAAAGAAATAATAAAAATTAGAGCAGAAATTAACGACATGGAAACCCAGAAACAAACTGAAAGGTCAATGAAACCAAGAGCTAGATCTTTGAGAAAATATACAAAATTGACAAACCGCTAGCAAGACACACAAAGAAAGAGAGAGAGAAACCTAATGAACCGAATCAGGAATAAAAAGGAGGACATCACAACAGAAACCAATGAAATTAAAAAGGTCATCAGAGACTACTTCGAAAGCCTGTATGCCATGAAACAAGAGAACCTAAAAATAAAGGATGAATTCCTTGATTTCTACAATCTCCTAAGACTGAACAAAGAAGACTTGGAATACCTGAATAGACCCATTAATATTAAGTAAATTGAAACTATAATAAAAAATCTCCCCAAAAACAAAAGCCCAGGTCCAGATGGATTCACTGGCAAATTTTTCCAAACATTTAAAGAAGACCTGTTGCCAGTCATCCTCAAGCTTTTCCAGGAAATTGAGAAAATATGAACTCTCCCAAACAGTTTCTATGAAGCACACATCTCCCTAATACCAAAAGCAAACAAAGATACCACTAAGAAAGAAAATTATAGACCAATATCCCTGATGACACCGATGGGAAGATCCTCAACAAAATATTAGCAAATAGGATCCAACAACTCATCAAAAAGATCATACACCATGACCAAGTTGCGATTTATCCCTGGGATGCAAGGATAGTTCAACATTCAGAAATCAATCAACATAATACATCATATCAGCAAGAGTAAAGATAAAAACCATATGATCGTATCAATAGATGCAGAGAAAGCATTTGACAAGACCCAACATCCGTTCATGATAAAAACCCTCACCAAAATGGGATTTGGAGGAACTTTCCTCAAGATAGTCGAAGTCATCTACCACAAGCCTACGGCAAGCATTATCTTCAATGGGGAAAAACTAAGGGCCATTCCTCTAAGATCAGGGACAAGACAAGGATGCCCACTCTCACCACTTCTCTTCAATATAGTACTGGAAGTACTTGCGATAGCTGTTAGACAAGAAAAAGAGATTAAGAGCATCCAGATAGGAAAGGAAGAAATTACTATTTACAGACGATATACTATATCTAGAGAAGCCTAACGCCTCTACTAAGAAACTCTTAGAAACAATAGACTTGTATAGTAAATTTGCAGGCTATAAAATCAATACCCAAAACTCCATGGCCTTCCTATATACAAACAATGAGGCAGAGGAAAGGGACATGAAAAAAGCAATCCCATTCACAACCGTGCCCCAGAAAATCAAGTACCTCAGAATCAGCTTAACCAAGGAAGTAAAAGATCTCTACAAAGAAAACTATAAAACGCTACTCCATGAAATAAAAGAGGACATGAGAAAATGGAAACATATACCCTGTTCATGGATAGGGAGAATCAATATTGTCAAAATGGCAATACTCCCCAAAGCATTATACAGATTCAACGCGATCCCTATAAGGATACCCATGACATTCTTTAAAGAAACGGATTAAGCAATCCTAAAATTCATATAGAACAACAAACGCCCACGGATAGCTAAAACAGTTCTTGGGAAAAAGACGATGGGAGGCATCACCCTCCCCAACCTCAAACTTTACTACAAGGCAGTAACAATTAAAACAGCATGGTACTGGAACAAAGGCAGAGCTGCACACCAATGGAGCATGGTGGAATATCCCTACACACAACCCCAGATGTATGATCATCTAATCTTTGATAAGGGAGCAAGAGATGTGAAGTGGAGCAAGGAAAGCCTCTTTAACAAATGGTGCTGGCACAATGGGACAACCACATGGAAAAGAATGGGCTTAGACCTTGACCTGACACCATGCACAAAAGTCAGATCAAAATGGATTAAAGACCTCAACATCAGACCACAAACCATAAGGTACATTGAAGACAAGGTCGGCAAAACCCTCCACAATATTGAAGATAAAGGTATCTTCAAAGATGACATGCAACTGGCCAAACAAGTGGAAACAGAGATCAACAAATGGGACTGCATTCGACTAAAAAGCTTCTGCACCGCAAGAGATACAGTGACCAGAATACAAAGACAATATACAGAATGGGAAAGGATATTTACCCAATACTCATCAGATAAGGGGTTGATATCAAGGGTATATAAAGCACTGGTTGAACTCTACAAGAAGAAAACATCCAACCCCATCAGAAAATGGGGCGAGAACTGAACAGAAACTTTCCCAAGGAAGAGATACGAGTGGCCAAAGGCACATGAAAAAGTGCTCTACATCATTAATCATCAGGGAGATGCAGATCAAAACAACTATGAGATACCTCCTCACACCAAAGAGACTGGTACACATTCAAAAGAACAAAAGCAACTGCTGTTTGACAGGATGTGGAGAGAAAGGGACACTTCTACACTGCTGGTGGGAATGTCGACTGGTTCAGCCCTTTTGGAAAACAATATGTATGATTCTCAAAAAATTAGAAATTGAGCTCCCATTTGATCCAGCAATACCACTGCTGGGATTATATCCCAGAGAAGCAAAAATGTATAGTTGAGATGACATGTGCACTTATATGTTCATTGCAGCACTATTTATAATAGCCAGAATCTGGAAACATCCCTAGTGCCTTAGAACAGATGACTGATTGAAGAAAGTTTGGTACATCTATACAATGGAATACTGTGCAGCTGTTAGAAAAAATGAGGTCATGAACTTTGAATATAAGTGGATCAGCATGGAAAGTATCATGCTAAGTGAAATGAGTCAGAAAGAGAGAGACAGGCATAGAAAGATTGCACTCATCTGTGGAATATAGAATAACAGAGTAGGAGACTAACTCCCAAGAATAGTAGAAATAAGTACCAGGAGGTTGACTCCATGGCTTGGAAGCTGGCCTCACATTCTGGGGAGAGGCCAGCTCAGATAGAGAAGGGAAGAGCAAGAAAAATGTGGTTGGAATGGCTTGGAGGCTGGTCTGTCATTCTGGGCAACTCAGAGAAGGGAACACCAAGTAAAATGTGTTCGGAGGTCATGCGGGGGAAAGGTGATGCGTGCTGAATATAGACTAGAGACTGAACACAATGGCCACTCAACACCTTTATTGCAAACCACAACACCTAATCAGAGAGAGATATCAAAAGGGAATACCCTGCCATAGTGGCAGTTTGGAGTGGGGGGAGACGGGACTGGGGAGGGTAGGAGGGATGCTGGGTTTACTGGTGGTAGAGAATGGTCACAGGTGAAGGCATGGGTTCTCGAACTTTATATGGGGGAAACATGAGCACAAAAATGTATAAATCTGTAACTGTACCCTCACGTTGATTCACTAATTAAAAATAAATTATTAAAAACATTTTAAAAAGAAAAAAAGAAATATTATATACCTAAAACCCAACTATCAATAAGTTTGTAATTCATGGTTATTTAAATTAAATATATAAATAAATAAATAAAACGGTCAAACATAAATGGGAAAAAAAAAGAAAAATGTGGTTGGAGGCCACGTGAGGTAGGGTGATATTTGCTGAATGTAGACTAGAGACTGAACACAATGGCCACTCAACACCTTTGTTGCAAACCACAACACCTAATTAGAGAGAGAGAACAAAAGGGAATATCCTGCCACAGTGGCAGGGTGGGGTGGGAGAGATGGGGTTGGGGGTGTGGGAAGGATGCTGGGTTTACTGGTGGTGGAGAATGGGCACTGGTGAAGGGATAGGTTCTCGAACTTTGTATGAGGGAAACATGAGCACAAAAATGTATAAATCTGTAACTGTACCCTCACAGTGACTCACTAATTAAAAAATAAATAAATTTTTAAAAAAGATAGTGGAAATCCAAAAATGTAGAGCTGGAAAAGTAAAATAAAATAAAATGAAATAATATTAGGCTCCAGGTCTGTGAAACCCTGACTTTATGCTCAGTTATCCCTGGGATAGGGTCAGGGCCCATAATTGTCTCTGGGATGGGAAGCAGAGACCCTAATTTGATTCCTAACACAATTTGATGCCCCCAAGCATATCCAGGGGTCACATCTAAACATAGAACAAGAAGTAGTCTCTTAGCACCTCCATGTGTGGCTCAAATACTCCCAATAAGATTAATTTTTTATCTTTAATAAGCTACTCCAGAATCTTCCAAGAGAATATTTCCTTACCTCTAGTCCTATCTTTCCTCATCAGTCCTCATATTTTTCCTTTCTCCACAAAATCTTCCAATGTGATCCTGACTTTTCTCTTAAATCAAATGAAATCTGTTGATGAGTCATAATTTTCTATCAGTCAGAGGAATGAATTCTCTGAATATCAGTCTCATACATCCCACACATGCAAAGCCTACATGATGTTTCTGTTTGAATGCATCATGAGCATTTCAATCTTACCATGTTTAAAATAGAACAGTAAGTTTTCCATGTTTGGAAATGTTTGTGGTCTCTCTACTCAGACTTCAATCTCCCTCTTCAGTTTTCTCCATCTCTATAAGTGGGATTATTCTATACCTAAAATTCCCATTCAGAGGCAGTCATCCTTGATTCTTTATTTTCCCGTAACCTTTGCATAAAGTTCATATAGCAGGGGATGCTGATATAGTTTAATTAGTCATAGTTATCAGTCCCATTGTCACCATCTTAAACAAGGCCATGCACCAAGGTCTAGGTTATTTACCTAGACTATCTCAATAAGTAATGTATAGACAACACCATTCTCTTCTTATTTCTTTCAAATCCATTGCTACACCATACAAAAAATACTTTTGAAATATGACGTGGTTCATATAATTTGCTTTAAATCCCTCAGTTACTTTCTATTCTACTTAAAACTCCTGCTACAGGGGCCAGAGCAACAGTACGGGGGAGGATATTTGCCTCACATACATCTGACCTGGGTTTGATCCCTGGCTTTGCATGTCGTCCCTGAGCACAGGGCCAGAACTATAACAGTATAACAGTCGAGTGGAACCTTCCACCCTCACAAAATTGGGGGTGGGAATCAAAACTCCTGCTATAGCCTACAAGACTGACTATCTTGTTGACTTCATCCTAAAACATCACTTCTATTTTGGCAATAAACTCTAGTCATATTTAGCTTCCTATAGTTTCTAGATGCTACTATGCTCTTTTTTGTTTTGGAGTCTGCTGGTCTTTCTGCTTATAGTGTTATTATATTGGTGTATGCATAACCAACATTCAATCTTTTATTCTTCTATTATTACTTGTCTTCAGTGGCCAAGCCATCATAACTAAAGCAGGCCACTATGATTATTCTTTTATTTTTAAATTTTATTTACTTATTTATTTTCATTGAATCACTGTGAGATACAGTTACAAAGATGTCATGCTTGAGTTTCAGTCATACAATAAATGAACACCCATCCCTCTATCAGTGCATATTCTCCACCATCAATGTCCCCAGTATATCCCCCTTTTCCAACCCTCTTCTCTGTAGCAGACAATTCCCCCCCTACTTTCTCTCTACTTTTAAGATTATGGTTTGAAATATAGATACTGAGAGGCTATCACATTTGGTCCTTTATCTACTTTCAGCACACATCTCCCATCCTGAAGGATTACTCCAACAATCATTGATTTAGTAATCCCTTTTCTATTCCAGATGCCTTCTCCCCCAGCTCATGAGACAGGATTCCAACTATGGAGACATATTCCTGGACCTTGTGTCTACTGTCCTTGGGTGTCACTCTCATATTATGTTATTTTATATTCCACAAATAAAAACAGTCATTCTATGTCTTTCCCTCTCTTTCTGACTCATTCCACCTAACATGATACTCTCCATGACCATCCACTTATAAGAAAATTTCATAACTTCATATTTCCTCACAGATGCATAGTATTTCATTGTGTAGATGTACCAAAGTTTGTTCTCAGGCACTAAGGTTGTTTCCAGATTCTGGCTATTGTGAAAAATGCTGCAATGAACATACAGAGGCAGATGTCATTTCTACTGTGCTTTTTTGACCCCCAGATATATTCCATTTATTTTCTTCATATGGCATTATTTATTTAGAATAATTTTGTTCCTCTGTCTCTTAATTGTTGCATAGTACATAGTACCTACAGTACTTTCCATATACTTAGAGCTTAATATACTTTATACTTTCCATATACTTACGCCTACTTATTTTTTAAAAAATCTTTGCTACTTCTCATTTGCCTACAGGATGGAGTCTAAATTCCTAAGTACAATATTTGACACTGCATAGTATGTACAATTAACTATTATTTTATCTATAATTTTGAACTTTATTGGGTATCAGTTAACCTTTTGTTCATTGACAAACAATGGAAAATACTATGTATGATGTTTAAATAATGAAATTCATTCTCCCCGTCAAAATACTAGGGAGAATAAATGAATAGTAACTTCTCTAAAGAAAACAGATGAATGTCCAATAAGTACATTAAAAAGTGCTCATAATCATTATGAGGGAAATCAAAACCAAGATGACAGTAGATGCCATTTCACACTAGCAAGAATGGCACATAAGAAAAAACTGGAAAAAGCCTGTGTTGGGTAGGATGTGGTAAAATAATATTAACTTTTATCCACTGTTGGTAGGAATACTGTCTGTTTCAAACCCCATTTTATTTTAAACAGTGTGGAGATTTCTAAGAAAAAAGAAGTAGGAATGGAGCTTTCATATGACCCAACAATTTAATTTCTTAGTATCTACCCCCAAGACACAAAAAAGTTCATTCAAAAAAAACACATGCACAGAATTATTCATTGTAACACAGTACAATAGCGAGGACATGGAATTAATCCAGATGTCCAAAGACAGATGAGTCGATAACTAAGGTGTGACACATTTACATATGGAATACTATGCAGCCTTGAGAATTGATGAAATCATGCAATTTGCTATGGTTTTAATGGAACTGGAGGATATCATGTTAATTGAAGTCAGTCAGAAGAACAAATACCCAATGATCTCAGTTATTTGTGGTAAACAAAGTAACATAGCAAGGGGACAAAAGGTATCAAAGTGGAGGGGGATAGTAAGACGATGAGGACACAAGGAAATAAAGACAAAGATTAGCGGCCTTGGACAAATCAGGAGGTAAAGGGTGAGAGAGCTGTGAGGCATATGTACATAACAAAACCACAGAGTCATAAATACTGAATAAAACAGGATGCTCAGACTACAATAACTAATCTTGTAAATGTGCCTCTTAAGTAGGCAGCCTGGGAGGAGGGAGAAAAACTTGGGAACACTGATGAACAGAGGATGAAACTGATGGTGGAATTGCTGTTGGAATATTATATGACTGAAAATCTGGTACAATGGACAAAAATTGTAAATTATCACTCTCTGTCACTGTCATCCTGCTGCTCATCGATTTGCTCAATCGGGCACCAGTAACATTTCCATTGTGAGATTTGTTACTGTTTTTGGCATATTGAATACACCACAGGTAGCTTGTCAGGCTCTGCTGTGTGGGCGAGATACTCTCTGTAGCTTGCCAGGCTTTCTGAGAGGGGTGGAGGAATTGTAAATCATGGTACCTAAATATAAAATTTATTAAAATAAAACTTTAAAATAATGGAAATATATTTTACATGTAGCAAAATACTGGAAATATATCATTAGAGTTGTAATGGCAAATAAAAATGCCACAGCTCACTCACGCTCTTTCTGCTCTGTCATTATCAGTATATGACTTTATTTACTTGATTGCAAAAAGGTTGATGAATCTCCAAGTGTTACATCCACATTACAGAATAGAAGAAAGCCTGCTTTTGTGAGTTTTTTCTATGTATACAGAAAAGGAAGGTCATTCAAGACATTTGCTCTTACTTCTCATTGTCCTTACTTTTCAATATGCTTCTTAGTATTACAGGATCACAAATAAATACAGAGGAAACTGGAGAACTCAGTATTTTTTATTGAGTGCCTTTTCTCCTCTGACTAAAACCATGAAACCATGAGTAAGGAAAAGGGAGAATGGATTCAGGTGGTGTCTATTGGTATATACTGCAACATACACCATCATTTCTTCCAGCAATAAAGAACTATTTTTGATAATTCCCTGAAGTGCTACACAATTCTGTGGAGCTTTTATCTTCTGCTCAAGATGTTATCTCTTTGATTTGAAATGTTCTTCTATTTCTTAACCCTGCAAATCCCATATCCTTCTAGATAAACCTTGAATTCCTCCAATCTGAAGCCTTTCTTTCTCTTCTAAGTCACGGTCAATGCTCCAAAAATTCCTGGGAGATTGCACAAGGGACATGGTCTTATCTTAAAATAGCATCATCACCATTTAAACAAGTGCCTAGAATACTGTAAATAACAAGGTAGTTAACAAAACCTAAATAGGGGAGAAATTCAGGAAGACATGCTTCTCAATTTTAATCTTCACAGTAAACCCATGAAAAAGTTATTATCCTTGTTTTTCAGATAACGAAACTATGCCTTGGCAAAGTGAAATAACTTGTCCCAGTCCACCAATTTGGGCCTAGAAATTTATGAATTGCTTGGGGCTGCCCAGAGAGGTCGGGTGATACCCTTCCTGTTCCAAGGGAACCAGCCCTGGCAGCCGAAAACCTCCAGAACTCAACCTCGGCCATGCTAACAAATGCTCTCCACATGCTTGGGCCAAGCCTCACCCATGAGTGAACCCCCTGGGACTTTGTGACTGAGAACCCTGGGTTCAACGGGACCTGGAATGCAGATACTCTGCCCGTATCCCCCTATCTCTGGAAACTCATCACTCACGCCCATAAGCCACACCTGGATGCAACCAGGTAATCTCATCGGCCACCAACCTTATCGCATGTCCCTCTCTCCTGGAAGGAAGCAACATGACATTTGCCATAACCATGCCACCAGACCCCTTGCCAGGCTGTTTCACTTTGGATTCCCCAGAGCAGGGTGGGTGAGACCCCTCCCCGCCCCGAGGGACCCTGCCCCAGCAGCCACAAACCTCCAGAACTCAAACACAGCCCTGCTCATGGCTGCTCTCCACACTCTCGGCCAAGCCTCACCCACGAGTGAACCTTTTCTCTGGACTACATGGCCGCATTCATGGCCGCAAAACACTTCATAAGACACACCCTACCCTTATTCCAAGAGTACTACACCACATTTGATGGGATTCAAAGTAGGATGCAACCAATCTTAGAGAGAAATATTATATTATTTCAGTTCTGCTTTGGGGCAGGGATTGGGGTTCAGGATGGAAACACCTGAAATATGGTGGTGGGAAGGTGTAATGGTGGTAAAATTGGTGTTTGAATATTACATTTGAATATTGAATATTAAATATCAAAATATAAAATTTGACCAATTAAATTGGTCAAATATTGTTAACTACTTTATAAAAAATTAAAGAAATTAATGAATTAAGATTTATTCTTTTGTTTCACCTTAAAAAAACTCAGTTTCAGCAGATTAAGGCTCATAAATAGGCCTATCATTTTTGTAAATTAAGTTTTAACAGGACAGAGTCATGCATATTCCCTCATTTCTTTATTGTCTATGCTATTTTCTCACACTACAATAGAATTTAGAATTGAGCTATTGCACAAACCATATAGTTAGTAAACCCCCAAATATTTAACATGTTACTTTTAATTTGCTGATGTTTATCTGTGGTATGCCATATTGACTATATATTAAATGGGAAGAAAATATCATTGGAAAGAAGTTCATAATTTATTTCATATAAATATTATTAAAAACAGACTAGGATCTGATTAAGATGTAGCATTTAAAACATGGTAGAACAAAAAAGAAAATTCAATAATCATAACTTCTGTGTTCAACAAAAAAGAGAATTACATTCAAACTACTTGGACTTTAAAAAAGAATTGTTTAATGTTAAATATAAGATTGCAAGAAAAGAACTTAAACTCTGGTCCCTCAAACATGATCAAGAGCTAATCCTTCATCATTGCTCAGGAGTTGCTCCCAGCAGTGTCCATCAATTATGCAAAGCTGAATACTGAGCCCTAGGTTCCCTCATGCAAAGCACATAGCCCAGTTCATTAATAGATATCCCCATCTCCCTTTTCGATTTTTTATACTAGTACCTTATCAACATCACCTATGTGGTCTTCATTTTTTCTCCTACTATATAGATTTTTCTTAATGGTATATTTTTTCTATATAAAGATTTAATATTTGGTCTGATACAGGTCAACAAACATTGCATTTTCATCTGATGTGAATAATTGTGTGTTCATCTGATGTCCTGTATAAGAAATTATTTCAAGGCATTTTCTTG
Organism: Sorex araneus; assembly: GCF_027595985.1. Taxonomy (NCBI): domain Eukaryota; kingdom Metazoa; phylum Chordata; class Mammalia; order Eulipotyphla; family Soricidae; genus Sorex; species Sorex araneus. The sequence continues at coordinate 44,717,120 of NC_073313.1, read as the reverse complement.
TCATAAAGCTTTCTCCTTATGCTTCTCTTAAGACACTTAAGAGTCTTATTTAAATATTTAAAAGTGCTATGTTTAAATCATAATTTTAATTAATTTTGCTTTTGTGTGTGGTATAATGAAATAATTCAACTTTATTTTTTTGTATGTGGTTATCCAGCTTTCCCAAAACCATTTGTGACAATCCTTCTCCCACTCTATTCTCAACACTATTTTTTAAAAACAACTGACTATAATATGCAAAAGATTATTTAGAGACTCTCTATTATGCCCATTGGTCTATATAAAAATATGTATGCCCAAAACTATGCCACTGTAGTTAGTATAATTTTGTATATATCTTGAAATAAACAATATGTGATGAAAAAAAAGAATTGTTTAAGCATTTTGAGAATAATTTTGAGCGTGGTGATATTTGGGCCAAACTGAGTAGTATTTAAGGACTATTGTTGGCTCTGTGGTCAGGAGTGAACACTGGAGGAGTATAGGGAAATATATGTGATTACTGGAATTCAAACGAGGGTGACAGAGATGCAAGACAAGCACCCTGTACTATCTTTCCAGCCATTTTTAAGGTGAGGAACGTGGAGAAGAGAAAATTCTTATTTCACCGGGCTGTTATTATATAGAATGAATCGAAGTGTGATAAGGCACAATGCCTAGCTCAGAGCAGAAACTCAACAAATGATGTCTATGTTCTGATGACCCAGTCCTCATGAGGTATTGTCTCTTCTAAACATTACTCTTTTTTATTTTCAGGACTGCTCTTTGGGGTCAGGGGAAGAATAAAACCGTCTGTACTGTCTCAAATGTAGAACTCCTTAAGGTTGGAGAACCACCCCGATCTAGCTTGCTTCCATTTCCTCCAGAGACCCATTCCCCAATCTGAGCCGATTCTCTTTTGCTCTGTTTTTCCCTAGCCCAGCCTCATTTGTTTCTATCACTACCATCTCACACAAGAGGAGTCAGGCTCTGGGGAGACAGAATGAGAATAAATGCCCTAGAAAGACTATGGTTAATTCCAGAATCCTCTCAAAACTCCTTAGAAGAAAACTTTCTGATGTATGAGGAAAAGGAAATGTCTGTCTAGTTCAAGTCTTACATAACCTCAGTTCAAAAACTGGCTGGCTTCTCACAAATGCAATGTAGTTATGACATTTAAAGCCCATGCATTTACCAGAGTCTTCATTGTTAATGAGTTCAGTCTAAATTAGGAGTGTAAATTAGGAGTTGAAGGATGTGAGTAGGAAAGAATCAACAGCCTTTGGGAGCAAGGTAGCAAAACTTCCAACACAAAACTATTTCTGACTTCTTTACCAGAAATGACTTACATACAGCATGGGGTTTGGCTTTCAAAGAACTGAATCTGTGTGTATGTTTTCTGTGATGACTTATGTTACAGCACATGTTGAACTCTGCAGTCAATTCTTACATACTCTTAAAGATTGTAAAGTATCTGGATTTACTGCATGAAAAAATATGCAAGCTATAAAAGCAGAGAGTTGTAGTCGGTATAAAACCTGGTATTTGATCCTCTTTAGTAGAATACAGGCAAATTATGGCAACATTCAGTCAAGAACTGCAGTTGGAGAGCACTGATGAATAAAATATCTTCAATAATGCAGTTAAGCAGTAGCTATCCAATCATTAAAGCTTTGCTTAAATACACTGTAAGCTTACCACTCGGAACAAACCAAGCACACCAAGCCCCATGTAAATGATAATTCTCAGAGATTCTGACTGTTGACATGAATAATTCTGACAACTCTGCAAGTATTAATGGTTAAGACATCAAAATAAAACACAGCATTAAGGAGACATGTGGGTCCTGCCCTAATGTTTACTTACGCCAGCTTCTTCTGCTGAGTGATGCAGAAATACATAACATAGCCATTTTTTTATTCTACTTTTTGGGTAATAGAACATCCTTTATTGTATTCATTTCTAAAACTCAGGAAAACATTGGGAAAAAATTACTATTAGCAACTCTGAAACTATCTGAAAAAAGAATAAAGTCTATGGGACATATTACATATTGATAATCTTTTCCCAGTTTACTACAGCTGATAAATATCATTTCCCATGTCATTCCATATTCTGAAGTGTGATTTCTGTTTCTATAGCAACTTTCATTTTGTTAACCTGTTACACATTAAAAGTCTGTTATTTTTAGCATAAAATTTTCAGAAATCTTTGACAAAGAAAAATGGGAAAACATTTCAGCTTGAAAATTAATTTGATGTCCAGTGTGAATTCTAAACTGCAGCATATTTGGTCAGTACATCATCTAATGTCAAATTGTGGAAATACAGTTTTTGTAAATTGTATTTTTATGGAATTTGCAGAAATCTGTTTTTCTCATATTTCTTTTGAAACAAAGTAAGTTATAACTAAGTTACAATATCTAAATTTATTGTTTTCAACAATTTTTCATGTAAATAAATTCAAAAGAGAGCATATTTGCTGGGGGTCTGCATAAGTTGTGCACATATATGGTAGAGACAAGACTTTCGCTCTTGTATTGCAATTTTAAAGATACTGCTAAAATATTAGAAATGTTAGGCTAATAAGATGAACTGTAGCTATGAGAAAATCATATATTCCCACTTCATTATTCAAGAACATAGAAAAATACTGCTAAAAATTATATGGAACCATAAAACTTACTTTCCAAATATTAAAGCAATTCTTATAAAAATGTGAAATAATTAATTCCCCGACTTTAAACCATTAATAATTAGTATTATTATATTATTATAGAATCATCATTAAATAATTAATTAAATAATAAATTAAAATTAAAATTTAATTAATTTTAATTAATTAAATAATTGATTCCCTGACTTTAAACTATCCAAAAATCAAAGCTATGTGGTTTGGGAGTTAATACAGACTCTAGAACAATGGAATAGAATCAAGAGCATAGAAGTAAAGCCTCAGATGTTAGGACAATTCATTATGACAAAGGAGCTAAGTGTATAAAATGTAGCAAGGGAAAGTTCTTCAATAAATGGCTCTGGGAATTCTGATTAGAGGCAAGGAGGGATGGATTGAGGAAGGGAAGGAAGAAAGGAAGGAAGGAAGGAAGGAAGGAAGGAAGGAAGGAAGGAAGGAAGGAAGGGAGGGAGGGAGGGAGGGAGGGAGGGAGGGAGGGAGGGAGGGAGGGAGGAAGGAAGGAAGGAAGGAAGGAAGGAAGGAAGGAAGGAAGGAAGGAAGGAAGGAAGGAAGGAAGGAAGGAAGGAAGGAACGGAGGGAGGGAGGGAGGGAGGGAGGAAGGAAGGAAGGAAGGAAGGAAGGAAGGAAGGAAGGAAGGAAGGAAGGAAGGAAGGAAGGAAGGAAGGAAGGAAGGAAGGAAGGAAGGAAGGAAGGAAGGAAGGGAGGAAGGGAGGAAGGAAGGAAGGAAGGATGGAAGGAAGAAGGGAGGGAGGGAGGGAGGGAGGGAGGGGACCTCAGTCTCAAACCATATACAAAAATTCAAATTGATGAAGGACATTGATTTTAGATAAAAATCTATCAAATACTTCAAGAAAACATAGGCAGAGTTCTTCAGAGGTCTCATTAATGATTTCACTCCATTGGCAAAGAAAACACACAAACAAAAATACTCAAATGGGACTATATCAAACTACAGTTTCGGCACTGCAAAAGAAATAATGACTTGGAGTGACAGTACAGGTGGTAAGGTTTTTGCCTTGTATGCAGTCAAACTGGGTTTGATCCCCAACACCCCACATATTTCCATAAGTGAGCCAGAAATGATCTGAGAACAGAGCAAGGCATAAGCCCTGAGCACTGCCAGATGTGGTACATTCCTTCCAAAACAGAAAGAAAAAGAAATATTGGCTAAAATAAAATACATTCTAATGAATAAGACAGAATATTTGCAAACCATATTGCTGGCAAAGAGCTAATGTCAAAGATTTGTAAAATACCCACAAAACTAAAAAATCAACCACATCAAACTTGGGAGAGGAGATGATAGACATTTTGTCAAAAATATGCACAGATGACCAACAGGCATATAATAAGTGTCATTATTACAGATGATCGGGAAAATATAACCCCAAAAAGCCATGAAATATCACCTCACAAGAGAACAACCCACATCAGAACTTCCAGAAACAGCCAGTGCTGGTGGTGATGCAGTAAAAAAGGGACCCTCATTCACTATTGTGAGACTGTTGTCTGATTCAGACTCTGTGGAAAACAGCATGGTATTACTCAAAAAATTAAAACTATAACTTTTATTATAATGTAGCAATTCCAGCATTTTTCTGAAGAACACAAAACCCATGATTTGAAAGACATATGCACACATATGTTCATTGCAGCAAAATTTGCAGTAACAAGAATCTGGGGAAAAACCAAATGCCTAATGAGATGAGTGAATAAAGAAGTTGTGGTATATGTAACGGAAATATGTATCATATTATTTGTATATGTGGAATATATAATGGTATATATAATGAAATGTTATTCATAATAAAATATAAAGTCTTAAATTTTGTTACAATTTGGATGAAACTAAATGATGCCATGTTAAGCAAATTGAGTCAAAAAGAAAATTAAAAATACCAGATGATCTCAATAATATGTGAGGAATAAAAACAATGGACCCCATATATCACGAATCATGAATCATGAAAATCCCGTTAATCACCGATTTCTCGGGCAGGCTCAGTAACCTCTCATTTTGTCCTTTCCCTGAGGACCCCATATATATGTGCAGTTAATTTTTGGTAATGGAGCTTAGAAAATGTAATGGAATAAAGATGGCCTCTTCAACAAATGGTGCTGGAAAACTGGGTAACTACATGTGAGAAATTAAAGCCATATCCATATCTTACATCTCACACAAAAGTCAATTCAAAGTGGATCAAAGACCTTGAAAGCCAACCAGAAACTAAAAAGTACATTAAGGACCATAAGGCAGAACACTTCAAGATTAAGACCTACAGGTGTCTTCAGTGATCTGATACCACTAGCAAAGGCAACACAATCAAAAATAAATGAATGGGACTATAATAAAATTGAAGAACTTCTGCATAGCAAAAGAAATATGGGTAAAACACAGCTAACTGAATGAGAAAAAATCTTCATTCAACACATCAGCAAAAGTTTTTATATACAGGATACATACAAACCACACACAAAGACCAACAAAAAAATCTAAAACACACATGTTCAAAAATAGTGAGAAGAAATGAATAGATACTTCTTAAACAAAGACAAGCAGATGGCCAATAGCACATGAATAAAAGGCTCAGTATCACTTATCATCAGAGAAATACAAATAAAGACAACAATAAGATGCCAGTGAGAATGGCACATATCAAAAATAATAGGAACAATCTGTGTTCTGGGGGATGTGGTGAAAAAAGAACTCTCATCTACTGCTAATGGGAATGTTTTCTGATATAACCCCTATGGAAAATAGTATGGAGAATTCTCAATAAACTTAGAATTGCACTGCCATATGACCCAGCAATTCCATTTTTTTGCTTCTACCCCCAGGATATTATAATTATCTCTCAAAATGACATATGAACACCATTACTCATTGCTGCACTCAGTACAACAGCTAAAATATGGAATCAACCTAGTGCCCAATGACAGATGAATGAATTATGAAGATGTGGTATATGTGTGCAATGACATACTATGCAGCTGTAAAAAACAATAAAATTGTGCAGTTTTCTGCAACCTGGTTGGAACTGGAAAATATCATGTTGAGTGAAGTAAGCCAGAAGTAGAAAGACAAACACAGGATGATCTTACTAACTTGTAGTATATAGAATCTTGGATGAGGATATGTACTGTAATAAAAGGGGATGCTTAGGTCACCCTTGACCCCAGTGTTTAGAGAGGAGAAGGGCAGAGAAGGAAAGAAATTAAGGGGGTAAGAATATGGGCAGTAATGGGTGAATAAGCATCAGGGCTTCAGTTATACTGATGATACGGGTGAGTGGTATAGATGTATATCCAAAACACAGACTCAAAAAAAACCCTGAAAACATGATATCTAAACTGCAACCACTGAAACTTTATAATGTGCCTGTCAAGTTGAAAAGAAGGGATAGAGTGGGGGTTATGGTGTGGATGAAATATAGGAATACTAGTGGAGGGAAGTCAACATTAGTGGCGTGACTGGTATTAAAATGTATGCCTAAAATTCAACTATCAATAACTTTGCAAATCACAGTTCCTTAATTTTAAAAATGAAATAAATATAAAGAAACAATGTAAGGAATAAACAACGGTCAATGAAAGCAAATCTTGAGGCTTTGCCAACAGAACTGAATTAGCTAAAGGGAATGGGGTGAATGGGTGAGAAAGGATGTAAGGACCATGGTGGAAGGATATTGGAATTCTGGTAGTGGTTCTGGTGCAGTGCATTGCATGCCTAAAACATTAAAATTCGTACTATTATAAACCATAATACATCAGTTTGAGAAGTTATGTAATAAGAAACCAAATTGTATGAGAGAACAGTTCTGTAGGTTACTGAAATTTATAACCCATTTTGACAGTCTGCCTTTTAACCTTCCCACAAAATATTCTCTCCTTTCAAAATATCATTTCAGCTCTTACTTTCCCATCAAAAATGAAGTGTAGTGGAGTTTTATATGACTTGAAAGAGCAACTTTATGAACACTGCCTAGTATCCTCCTTTGGATTTAGGTTGGTCAGCATTATGCTTTGTTTATTATTGGTGACCCTGAAAATTAAATTCAGCTCAAATCACTTACAAAACAATACTTTCGTAATGTTATAGAAAGGTAGTCAAATGGAACAGACAAAAGTTGAATTCTAAAACCAGACTTTCTGGATTTGAATCCCAGCCTCATAGTAACTTTGCCAACTTTCCTATCTATGCCACACTTCACTCTCAGTAACAGTAAAAGTTGTGATATTTTGTAATAATTAAGGAATTTTTACATGTAAATTCTTACAGGTGTACCTACAGGGGCTGGAGAAATAGAAAAGAAGTTAGGGCATTTTCTCTGCACCCAGATGACTTAGGTTTATCCCCTGCTCTCCATATGATCTCTTCATCATTGCCAGGAGTGAACCTTGAGCCCATCTGGGTGAGACCCAAACTCCAAAGATGGGAGATAAATAGAGAGAGAGAGAGAGAGATTGAGAGAGAGATTGAGAGTAAGAGAGTACCTACATCACAGCTTTTGTAGCCTATCATCATTTCTATCTCTTGATCTAAAGCAGTGTCCCTGCCCTTTTTGTTTGAAACTGTGAGGGTAAAAACCACAATTACTCACCTTTTCCCTAGCTTTATGATAAGGCTGGGCACAAATGAATACATAATTTTCTAATGGCTATAATTCCAAATGTTGCACAACTAGTGAATAACAAGACTGGGATTCCATATGAAGCAGACTGATTCCAGGAGCTAGGCTCTGATGTACTTTGCACCACTGTGTTTCTAATCATTAGCAAATAAGAGTTAGAACGTTGGTAAATTATTGTCCTCAGATTTTAAGCAATCCAATTAGCCCTTGCCACTAATGCAACTTCATATTTTCCCAAAAATTGTATCTCTGTATATAAATTCATAGCTCTAAGCATTTTAAGAATACTCCAGAATTCAAGGTCCTAAAGGAAATTGGCCATGCTCTAGAACTCAATTTTTTCCAATGTCAGGTTTATTGAGATATAAATTATCTTAATATTATATAAATATTATTCAGCGTTAGAATTTTGGTGGGTGTTTTTTGCTTTTTGAGTCACACCCGGCAATGCACAGGGGTTACTCCTGGTTCTGCACTCAGGAATTACTCCTGGTGGTGCTTGGGGGACCAAATGGGATGCTGGGAATCGAACCTAGGTTGTCCGTGTGCAAGGCAAATGCCCTACCCACTGTGCTATCACTCCAGCCCCAGCAGCATTAAAATTTTGAAAACCGTATATAATAATCACTTAAATTTTAATACAGAATGTTTCCATAATTACCCTGAATTCCTTCACACCCTTTCTCTAACTATTGGCCCCTGGCAGCTACTGATCTATTTTATATCCCTACATTTTTGTCTTTTCTAGAATGCTATATAAATATATTTATATAGTATGTAACCTTTTAATTACTTTTTCTGATAATAATAATACATGTGAGATTAAGCCATGTTTGCTATATCAGTAGTTACCTGTTTTTACCAATAAGTTGTCTTCCACTACATGAATTAACAGTTTTAGAACTCAGTCTTAGCTACATTATAAAGGTCCAGTTGGCTACTTTCCAGCTCTAATTCTAAATCAAATAATTATCATGTAAAGTCTATAAAAATAATAAATTTACTTGAGGCTGCTTGACATAGTGGGAAATCTTAGGAGCACAAGTCACTGAAACTGTGTAATAGTTGCTTGGATTAATTTGCTACATCTACCATCTATTGTTCTAGTACAAAGGAAAAGAAAGGGGGAAGGATAAAAGAAGTAATCCTGGTAGTCTGTCCTTCAATCCTGGACCCTTTTAGGTTAGAATCTGTTGCTGTTCCCCAGCACATCAGCTCCTGCATTTTTCCATACACCCTCCACCTGTAACTCCACTCTCCACCCCATAACACTGAATTGTGTGTTCTCTTCTAGGGCCACAGGAGAACGCTTTTTCTCTAACCTCACAGAGCAAACACCAACATTCAAAATAGCAGTCCACAATCTTGGGGTACCCCTTATTGCCTCTGAGGACTGAATATCTCAGAGAGTTCCCAAGGGAGTGATATACATAGAGTCACCAAAACACAGAAGACAGATTGGGAAAGCAGCATAAAAGCCCACCAAGCTTAATGAGTGAAAATGGCCTGGAAGTTTATATCAGGACCAATCAACTCTATAACCTCTCCGATAACTTTAAAATCACATGATAGAAATGTTTAATATTCTCAAAGAAATAATGACACAGTCAATAAAGCACAAGAATATATGAGAACATAAATAAGAAAAGGACAATCAGAAGTTGTAGAATTAAAGAGAATAGTAGGTGAAATTAAATAATAACTCAATGTAAGCTCTCAGCAACAGATCAGAACAGCTGAGGAAAAGATCAAGAGCTCAATTATGAGTTTCTGGAAGACTTCTAAAAACAACAAAAAGATGGTTAAAAGTTTGAAGATAAATGGACCTTACACCAGAGAACTATTGGATGAGTAAAAGAGGAACTATATAAGACTCATTGAAGTCCCTGAGGAAGAAGGTGAGATTGAACAATGACTAAGGCAAGGAAATCATAAGAGAATTTCCCCAAGCTAAGGAATACATGTAACCACATTCAACAGACCCAAAGGACCCTGGCTAAAATAGACCCAGATGAAAATACATTTAGGCACAGTTAAATTGGGATGAGAAAAGCCAAAGACAGAAACAGAATATTGAACGCAGCAAGATCAAAGAAACTTTGTATAAGAATCGTGGCAAATGTATCAAACAAGACTCTATAGATCAAAATATAATGGAGAAATATAACAAAAAGAAAAAAGTGAACAAGAATACTCTAGCTGGATTAACATTCAGATTTGAAAGAATAATAAAGAGTTTTACATAAGTCAAATGCTTAAGGAGTCATTTATTTGATATCAGTTTTGTGAGGAGTATTGAAGATGGTTCTTTGAAAGACAAGACAAATTTCTCAGTACTTTGCATTGAGTATAGCATTTATTCGTGATGTTTATGGTTGCACTCCATAGCATTCTATATGCAAACAATGAACTATAAATGAAAGAAATTTGAAAATGCAGTCCCATTCACAATTGTGCCTCAAAAACTTAAATACCTGGAAATCAGCTTAACAAAAAATATGAAAGATTTATGAAGGAAAACCATAAATCTAAGAAAAATAAAAGAAGACACAAGGAAATAGAAACATATTTCCTGTCCATAGATCAGAAAGATATCAAAATGATTATCCTGCCCAAAGCAATATACAACTTCAATGAAGTTCCTATAAAAATGCCTATGATAATTTTTAAAGACATAGAGCAATGATGTTAAAATTTATAGGAAGTAATAACCACACCCCTGGCCCTAAATAACCAAAGTAATCCCAAGGGAAAAGAAGATAAAGAAGATAAGGGGATTCTTTTTCCACAATTTTAAATTATACAATAAGGCTATAGTAATCAAGACAGTATGCTACTGGAATAAAGACATTCTCTGACCAATGGAATAGAATTGACAGGCCAAAAACTAATTCTCAGGAATATGGAGAGCTAACTTTTGATGAAGGAGTTAGAAGTGGACAAGAAAAGCCCATTTAAAAAATAGTGTGGGAAAAGTGCCTGATCAATTGTAAAACAATAATTCTTTTTGGACTCGTGCACAAAAGTTAACTCAAAATGAATTTAAGGGCTTGATATCAGACCTAAATCCATAAAATATATTGAAGTGAAAAATACGTAGCACACTTAGTGACACTGAATGTAGAGGTAACTTCAATGATTCTATTCCACTGACCAAGAAAAGAGGAGAAAATATAAACAAATGGGACAACACCGTAGAAGCACCTGCGCTGCAAAATAAACAATGACCAGAATATATACCCCATACAGACTGGGAGAAAATAGCTGCGCGTTGCTCAGCTGACAAAAGGTTAATCCAAAATATATAAAGCATTTGTAAACCTGAACAAGATAAAACCAATCAATGGCCCCCACACACTCAAAATGGGGAGAAGATGCTGAAGTAAGAGGTTGCTGTTTGTTCTCTTTGCCCATCCTCACAGAATGACAGGAAGAATAACTTTGAGCAGCATGTAATTTGTTGAGTGGATCAGTTGCATGGCCATGCACTTCAGAAGCTGTGATGTGGGCTCTTAATATGGCACAGGTCCGGTGTGGAGAGGGCTGAGACACACCTGGAGGGATGGGATCTGCCTCTTGTTTGAAGTCTGCCTCCAAGTAGGAAAAGGCTCGGTGATATCAGCCAGAGGTAAGCCTCACCTGGGCTGTTGGAGTAGCAAGCAGAAGGTCTTAATCCCTCAGTATCTTCCAGAGGAATTGACTACAAAGACTCACTCCCAGCACAGCAGTAATGCTAGAAAACCAATGGGGAAAAGATGTAGAAACCAAAAAGATCAATGAATGAAAACAATATCACCGAAGAAATGAACACCAGTCAATTATCAGAAAGTGTCTTTAGTGATACTATTATGAGGATGTTCAATCAGTTCAAAGAAACGGTAGCACAGTACTCAGCAAAGCACAAGAATGAATGAAAGTAGAAATTAAAAAAATATATTACAGTCAGAAATGGCAGAAATGAAGAACATGGTAGGTTATATAAAAAAATGTCAATAAGAGCTCTTAAGAACAGCAGAATAACTGAAACTGAGCAGAAGATCAAGGAGCACTAGGATGAGAATGAGCACTAGGAAACAGCAGAAGTTAAAAAATAGTTAAACAGTTGGGGCTGGAGCGATAGCACAGCGGGTAGGGCGTTTGCCTTGCATGCGGCTGACCCGGGTTCAAATCCCAGCATCCCATATGGTCCCCTGAGCACCGCCAGGAGTAATTCCTGAGTGTAGAACCAGGAAAAACCCCTGTGCATCGCCGAGTGTGACCCAAAAAGCAAAAAAAAATAGTTAAACAGTTAAGAAATAGTTAAGAAATCATTGATAAGAACTTCCTTTAGTTGAGGATTATAGGCACCAAAATCCAAGAGGCCTGAAGGGTCCTAGTAGAAATAGACCCAACTAAGAAAACTCCACGACATATGATACTCAAAATAGCAAAATACAGAGATAAAGATAGAATATTAAAAGTAGCAAGATGAGCGGAGGTGGGGTGGAGGCTCTGCGGAGGCTGTTATTGTTCGACAGAGGTCGGTCGGGCGCTCCGTCCCTGGACTACTTACTCAGCCAGAGTCAGTTTGTCCCACTTGCTCGTGGCCCTTCACTCAGTGTCAGACGACAAGCGCAGCGGCGACGGGCGGGGCCTGCCTTTTCCAGGCCGAGTGGCGCCGGGGTGAGTGGTGCAGAGGAAGAGAAGCAGTAGCGGGAGGAGGAGCCCTGTGTCCTGACACCGAGCGTCCGTGGCCATGGCGTATGCCTATCTCTTCAAGCATATCATCATCGGCGACACAGGTGTTGGTAAATCATGCTTATTGCTACAGTTTAGAGACAAGAGGTCTCAGTCAGTGCATGACCTTACTATTGGTGTGGAATTTGGTGCCCGAATGATAACTATTGATGGAAAAGAGATAAAGCTCCAAATAGGGGGTACGGCAGAACAAGAGTCTTCGTTCCATCACAAGGTCAAATTACAGAGGTGCCCAAGGGGCTTTACTAGTGTATGATATTCCAAGGAGAGATGCATTCCATCACTTGAAAACCTGGTTAGAAGATGCCCGCCAGCATTCCGATTCCAACACGGTCATTATGCTTACTGGAAGTAAAAGTGATTTCGAATCTAGAAGAGAAGTGAAACAAGAGGAAGGTGAAGCTTTTGTATGAGAGCATGGTCTTATCTTCGTGGAAACTTATGCTAAGACTGCTTCTAATGTAGAAGAGGCATTTATTAGTACAGCAAAAGAAATTTATGAAAAAATTCAAGAAGAAGTCTGTCATTAATAATGAGGCAAAAGGCATTAAAATTGGCCCTCAGCACGCTGCTGCTAATGCCACACATGTATGCAATCAGGCCAGCAGACCGGGGGAGGGTGCTGTTGAGTCCATTTTTATTGTTTTGCTACCCAAGTGGGGCCCACTCATCTATTCTTTCACCCTTTCCTCTGTTCAACTGAGACATGAAACTATTCAAAATGGCTTTATGTCACAGAAGACTTTGTCGCTGTCACTGTCACTATCATCCCATTGCTCATCGGTTTGCTCCAGCGGGCACCAGTAACATCTCCATTGTGAGACTTGTTGCTACTGTTTTGTATAGATACACCACGGGTAGCATGCCAGGCTCTGCCATGTGGGCAAGATACTCTTAGTAGCTTGCCAGGCTCTGCTGTGCAGGCGAGATACTCTCGGTAGCTTGCTGGGCTCTCCGAGAGGGGCGGAGGAATCAAACCCCGGTCGGCAGCACGCATGGCTGAATGCCCTACCCACTGCGTTATCGCTCCAGTCCTGTATATGTAGTTTAATAACCCTCTTGGATGTAATTTTCCAAGCTTCATTCTTTAATGCATTTGCATAAATTCTATACTGTTTAGAGCTTAAAAGCTACAGAAGCATTGTTAGGAAATGCTTGAACACTAAATTTTAAACTTTTTTTTTGTGCCAGAAATTGAAATTTTTAATAATTTCTTATATTCAGATGATCCTATATATTTAATTCAAGACTCATATGTGGGTATATACAAACATATCCATAAATATATGTTGTAAATTCTAACTTCTATTGCTACTTACATTTTAAAGAGACAGAGAAGCTAATTAATTTGCCCAATACCACAAGGCTGACGAGTAGCAGAGTTGAACAAAAATTCATGGTACCAATCTTTATGTGGAAACTCTCTTAATTCTCTGTGATGTACAAAAAGGTCCTTCTTCAAATGGACCTTTTTCTCATCACCTCTTCAGGCTCCCCCTGAAGTACTCCCTGAAGTTGTCTGTCACCTTGCTCTCTTGATGGTTCTTACCTATTCTTATCAAGACCTTTAGATTCTCCAGAAGCTTCTCTTGTTCTGCTGGGGACCACCCATCTCTGCGTGTTGCCTCATCTTCTCCATCTCAAAGAGCTCAGAATTTGCATCTTAAAGAGATGTGGTTCCCATGCCTTTAGGCTACTTCCAGTTGGCCAGATTCTCTTAAGTTTCATTGTTTCCCAAAAGTCATTACCAGAGTCTCCCCATCTTTCTGCAATAGTTTTGCCTTTTCTGCTGATAACTCTTTCCCTCCTACTTGACCTCCTCCATTCTTTGTTGAAAAGATGACATCTGGCACATCTCAATATTCCTCTTGCTTTCCATAGAATTCATCCACAGGAAAAATGCCTCATAAATTGCTAAGAAGTTTTCTTTATGTAACTGGAATGTCTCCTAAAATATTTGGCACAGGTATTTAATGACACAGCTCTTGGCTATTAACTATACAGAGAAACTAGCATAAATAGGGGATCAGACTCTCTAATATTTTTTCTTGCTATTTAATACCTCCCTCTTTTAGAGTCATTTATGCTGAAGCAGAGTTCTTTCACCTTTTTCACTCCTCTGGCTTGGCACCTGTCCAGTATGGCAGACCACAGACCAACAGTTATAATCAAGGTGAAAGAGCAGTGGTTTTCAACTTTCCAATACATGCAGATTGGTCCTGTTCCATGGACTGATGGTTGAAGAACACTATTCTAAATTTATCCTTTTTTATTTAGGTAACATTCATACTTTTCCTTTCATCTAAGCATTTTATTTTATTTTATTTATTTTTTTTAATTTAAATTTTATTGAATCACCATGTGGAGGGTTACAAAGTTCTCAGGATTATGTCAGTTATACAGTACTCAAACACCCTTCCCTTCACCCGTGCCCATATTCCATCACCAACCACCCCATTATACCTCCCGCCCCCTCCCGCCCCCCCAGTCCCCGCCCATGTAAGTGATAAGTTTCACTTCTTTTACGCTTTATCTTGGTTACAGTCCATGTTTCAACACATAACTCACTATTGTTGCTAGGGTTTCCCCCCAAAAAAGAGAAGACAGTCCCACTGTCAAGGAAGCATTTGATGGCTCTCCATTGCTGAGAATGTAGAGATATTAAGTCCCGCTGTTTGTTACATAACTTTTCTATTTTTTCCCCCCCTCGTCCCGCGCCACCGAGATCACGCCTGTTTAGTAATCACCACGCTGCCTGACAAAGGGAAAACAAACCAAAAGAGATGGTTATTTCTCGTCATCAGCCGGCATGGGGCTCTGGCTTAGTTGATAGTCTGGTAGAATGTCTGCAAGCAGTTTCTGGAACCAAAAGTAATACGCTGGTATCAGCCCCAGCTCAAGATTCCACCAGCGTCCCGCTGTTCCAAGTACATAATAATTTATTCCCTTGTATCCCATTCCCACGCCAACAGGTCCGTGTCAGCTTAATGGACATCATACTATGGTTAACGCCACGCCGCGTTTCTTCCCGAGAAAGAAGGATATTTCTTCTCAGCCGGCATGGGGCTGGGAGCTTCTGGCCCAGGCGCTGCCGGCAGGGTATGCTCTTTTCTCTCTCAACTCTTTCTTTTTGAACGCAGCGAGGCTATAGCCGGTTTTTAGACTCTACAGGAAGCCCGGGATAGCCGATGGGCGGGACTCCCGGATCCGCCCTGTGCCGGCCGACTTTTAAGCACAGAGCCATGTGGGGACGCTCCTTTGCGGCCCCGCGCGAGATCGACCCCGGAGGCAACTGAACCACTTTGGACACGAGCGGCGCCCCAAAATGCCTCCAAACTGTGTGCTGGGAGCTTCTGGCCCAGGTGCTGCCAGCGAGTGATGTAATTACCAAAAGAATTTTCCTTGGACTTCATATAGAAATCCAAAACCGCGCAGCTGCGATAGCAGCCGTGCGACCTAATATCTCTTGATTGTCAGCAACGTGTAAATGTTCCTTTTTGGCAGGTCTTAACGTGGGGGGAAACTCCAAACAATAGTACTAAGTTTTTTGTTGAAGGGTAAAAGACTGTAGCGATAGAATTTTAGGCAGAATTTTTCCTGGACTTTATACAGAAACCCAAAACCGCGCGGCCGCGGCAGCCTAATGTCATCTAATCATCAGCAATATGAAATGGTTCCATTGTAATGGGTTGGACTTTGGGGGGACCATAATAGGGTTAAAGTTTGTAGCGACGTGTAAGTTCTGGCTGTACTTTCCCTGGACTTTATACAGAAATTCAAAGCCGCGTGGCCGCTGCCATGGCCGCGCAACCTATTGTCATTTAATCATCACCAATATGAAATGGTTTCTTTTTAGCGGGTCGGACTTTGGTGGGAAATCCTAACAAGAATAGTAAGTCTTTTGCTGAAATATTGAAGGCCACCAAAGTGGTAGCCATCTCTATAGACTGAATTTTAAACTTTTTGACATTGTTAGCAAGCATGTTCATCTTTTCTTGTCACTAGTCCAAGAAAACTATGCTTAATGTAGATTACTAAAGGCTATATATGTATTAACCTGTTTTAATGTCAAAAGTTTGCTGTTGTCTACAATTTCTTTAAGACCTCTTTAGAAAAAGATTTGATTCTCTTAATGAATACTGTTTGGTGAAAACACGGTATAAAGAGTGGAAAGGGTGGAAGCAAGCACTCCTTCCAAACGACTCCAAGAAGAATGAATGTCCACATTTAGATGGCACATTATGAGGACTTTAATCCTTCCTTAAACAATAATGTTTATTTTTCTTTTATTCACATGATTTCTATTTTTCATGCAGGACAGTTTTTCAACTTTGATGTACAGTGACTATGTAAAATTTTTCTTTTAGTGGCAACATATAATCTTTAAAATATTGCAAGCATCTTGTCTATTTTGAAGGGAATATGACAATAAATCTGCCAGATGGAAAAATCCTGTTAAAAACTAAAATAAAATAAAATAAAAGTAGCAAGATGAATCAAGGAACTTACATACAAAGGAAAACCCATAAGATGCATAGCAGATCTATCAAACGAGATTCTAAGATCTAGAAGAATATGAAAGGATATAGTACAAAACCTCAGTAAAATGAACACCTTACCAAAGATATTCTATCCAGCTAGATTATCATTCAGATTTGAAGGAACTATATAGAGCTACATGGACACGCAATAGCTTAGGGAATTCATAGTCCTGAAACCAGTTTTTCAAGAAACACTAAAGGAGCTCCTTTAAAGGACAGGAGAAAATTCCCACCATGTGTTATTGAGTATGGCCCTCACTAATGGCACATATGTTGTCCTCTACTAGATTAAGAAAGGTTAAAAACTTATGCCACTTAATCATTAAAAATCGACTTTTATTGACTTATTTCCTGATAATTCTGTTTGCCATTCTGTTAAATTTTTTGGACCAAAAAATAGGAGATAAATTTATTTTATGCCTGTGAAGGGGGCAAAAATGAAAACTTCATATGTGACAGGGAAGATGTGATGATTACTGTAGTAAGATCCAAATGAAAAGTAAAATTTAATGCAATATATTTAGATTCTAGAGTTGGAAACTTAGTTATATAAATGAGATTAGGCAGTATACTATATAGTATTAATGATTTTAATCTCTTTATTTACATAGGTTCAAAGCATATAGCAATAATCACCCTAACTTGACTTTTTGTTGATTTATTTTCTGATAATTACATTTGCCTTTTCTGTAAGTTTTGTTGGAGCAAGCAATATGAAATGAATTTGGTATATGTCGGCTAAGGTGGAAGGCTGCGTTGCAGGAATCCTAAGGATACTGGTGGAGAGAGGGAGACAGTGGTGGTGGGATTGTTGGAACATTGTATGCCTTAAACTCTGTTATAAACAACTCTATATAAGTCACAGTGTTTTAATAAATTTAACTTTTAAAAATTACAGTTGACCTAAATTAAAAGTAGGGATACGAGACTAGCAGTAACTTTCTTAGAAAGATATACAGCTGGTTAATACATATATGAAAAAATTCTCTGTATCAATTGCCATCAGAAAAAATGTAAATTAATACAATAATGAGATATCACCTCATAACAGTGAGATTGGCACACATCAGAAAGAAAGAAAAAATACAAGTAACCAGCATCGGAGGTTATGAAGGGAGGAACTGTTGTGCACTGCCGGTGGGAATATTGACTTAGAAAACAGTAGGGACACTTAACAAAAAGCTAGGAATCAAGCTTCCATATGACCCAGAAATTCCACTTCTTGGTATCTTATCCCAATGGTCAAACATACTCCTATGTTTGTTGCAGCACTGTTTACAATAGCCAAAATCTGGAAATAACCATGATTGGATAAAGAAACAGTGATATATATATATATATATATATGTATATATATGTATATATATAGAGAGAGAGAGAGTAGAGAACTATTCAACTATAAGAAAAAGATAAATCATGCAATTTGCTGCCATGTAGACAGATCTGGAAAGTATCATATTAGAAGGAGTATCAACTTAGCTAGAAGGAGAGGAACAGATAGAATCAGTGCTCTAACATATGGGATATAAAAAGACAGTAGTAAAGAAATAACAAACGCCCAATGTCTACAGAACAGAGCTGGAAGGAGGAAGCTGAGGATATGGTATAGGAGGGAAGTAGGCACTCCCGGGGGAGGTATGGTGCTAGAATGTTTTACTCAGAAATCCCTAACTGTAACAGTATTTCACAGCTTAAAATTAAGAAAATAAAATATGAAAGTAATCTTAAACACAAATTCTGTCTGAGGATATTGTTACATAAAGAAGAGCAAATGTGAAAATATATAAATTATATGAATCCATTATAATTCAACAAAGTTTTAGTGATACAAATAATCACTTTTGAGTCCAAGGAGTGAGTATGGAAATGAAGGTGCTTATCTTGCATGCTCTAGACCTAGCACCACATGGCCTTTCAAGCACAACCAGAAGTGAGCCCTAAACACAAATCCAGGAATTAGCCCTGAACATCATCCGGTGTGGCCCAATTCCTGCCCTGAAAAATTGTGATCTTCTCCTTTCCTTAATGCATTTTACAAGTAGGTAACAAAGGAGAAATATAAAGCATCTGGAATGTGTCACGTGGATAATCCTGATCTTGAGTGTTCTTTTGAGGCATTAGTAACTTCCTTCACCTTTTCTATTTCTGGTTTGGATCTTAGTATATGGTAATTGGTACATGCTCACAAAATACCTGTCTCCAATGAATGAAAATTATGTTTTGTCAAACATTCTAACAAAAAAAGTTGTAAACTTGGTTCATGATATCCTGAAATTTACATTTCAGAATTTTTTTTTCTCTTTTGGATAAAATGGACTCAGATAAAAAATTGTGACCCTGATCTTTTGTTACATCAAACTGTGTTCCAAAGAATTCCAAATTGGACCTTAATTCCTTTAAAATGATTGACCATAGACTAATGACTTGATTTTAAAAGAGTATGTTGAAAAAAGAAGGATTTTCTGTTATTTCTTTATATTCACCCAAAAATATTAAAAATTACTATTAACTTATTTTAAGGAAGACTTTTCTCATTCTTAATGTTTAATCATTACCTATTTTGAAAATAAAACTGAATATTAGCAGTCACTTTACTCTAAACTTATAGCCTCATAAAATTTCATCTTTTCCCTATTAAAATATTTTCTATTACAGTAAAAATTCTTGCTATAAATGATAAATCAAACATATGAAGAAAAATTGCTTTATAATCTCTATCTAGGTAAAAGCTAATTACCCCCATGAGCTGTACTAGAATTTTAAGCATAAAATTTTGATATTAAATTTGGGAAGACTATTTTAATGACTATGTCTTTGAATAATGAATACTGAGATTTACCAGTGTGAGTTATATCATGTGTAAATAAAATGTTTTTGGCTAATACCATTTGTAAATGGGATGCTTAATTTGTTTGAGCATTTTGCTCATCTGAGATATAATTATTAACATCTATCTGTATTCACCCTGCTCAAGTATTTACCTATGAGGAGGCCTGGAGGGACTCTTTAAAAACTTTGAAAATGTACCTATTAATGCAAAAAAACTGAACAAACATTAAGAGCAGAGAATTCTATAAACCAACTATGGCATAATTATATAAAAATCACTGTAGCACTGTAGCACTGTCATCCTGTTGTTCATCGATTCACTCAAGCGGGCACCAGTAACATCTCCATTATGAGACTTGTTGTTACTGGTTTTGGCATTTTGAATACACCACGGGTAGCTTGCCAGGCTCTGCCATGTGGGTGGGATACTCTCAGTAGCTTCCCGGGATCTCTGAGAGGGACAGAGGAATCGAACCCGGGTGGGCCACATGCAAGGCAACTCCCTAGCTGCTGTGCTATCACTCCAGCTCATAATTATATACAACAACATAAATAATTGGAAGCATGATTCTGTCATTTAAGTTTAAATTATTTCTTTGTACTTTATTATAAAATGGATTTACCATCACTGTATCACTGACACTGTCATTCTGTTGTTCATTGATTTGCTCGAGCGGGCGCCAGGAATGTCTCTGTTAGTCCTAGCCCTGAGATTTTAGCAGACTCTCTTTACTCATCCTTCCGAACAGTGCCACATTGGAGGCTCTTTTATGGTCAGGGGAATGAGACCCATCATTGTTGCTGTTTTGGGCATATAGAATATGCCACGGGTAGCTTGTCAGGCTCTGCCATGCAGGCAGGATATTCTCGGTAGCTTGCTGGGTCCTCTGAGAGGGAGAACTAGACAATAAGAGGTTTCATGGCCATCAATGTGGCTGCATGCTTCCGGGAGATTTGTTTTATAGTCTCTGGATCTTGGCCGTTGATGGGATTACGTGGTGCCGGGGGCAGTTTGTGGGTGTGACTGCCCAGCTACTGGAAAATGGGGGATCTGGGTGGAGGAGGTCCAGTCCTGGTGCAAAGCAGGCTTGGAGATCTCAGCCTCAGGTCCCGTACACCTGGGTTCCTCTGCCCGTTCCTTCATGAGTGAGGCTCATCCGAGTGTGTGGAGAGAGGCCATGAGCAGGGCTGTGGCTGGGTTCCGAAGGTTTTTAGCTGCTGGGGCTGTGCTCGGGGCTGGGAGGGAAACTCAACCCGACCCCCTCCGATGGGCCCCTGTGAAGACAGCCAGGCGCAGGGCCAGGAGACTCTCCCAGATTTACCATATTAGATATAAAAGATGAAAAGATACACAGTCAGAATTTTGAATATCCAAATCTGCTAAGTGTCATGAAATTAGATCAATTTGCAGACTATGATCCATTTTGAGTTAGACTGCATCATAGAGCTTTTTTGCAACTGTATGAAATTACAATCTAGGGTAGAGTAGGTGGCCTCCAGGGGCCCCTGCTTTCAAGTAAACTTGTTCATCTTGAGTGTCACTGTCTTTCCAGTAGATAGGAAATGGAAACTTAAGGAAGTATTAATCCAAAGCAAAGGATATAAATTGAAATTCCTATTACCCCCGAAACAAGAGCACAGCTACACTGTGCTGACCACTTGAGGAAGAAAAATCCTCAAAGATATTTTTTAGAAGAGAGTTAAAATCTAAGGTCAAAAAAAAAGAATAACTAATATGCAAAAATAGGGGCTGGATTTATCTTACACTCTGAAACAAATGAAGTAGACTGAAATATGAAATAGTATTTTTTTAAAAGTCATTGAACACCAGGTCATGAAGGACATGATCCCTAAGAGACAGGAAACTAACAAGGTTAGCCCTACCTTTGTTTCAGCTTACCTCTCTGAGAGAATTTCCAGCTCCAGTGTACTGAGGGCAAACCAAGATGGATTGTATCAAATTCCCTGAGATGAGGAGATATTGCTGTGAGGCCTGGGAGAATAAAGTAGCTATCGTTAATGAAAAACAGCACTGAGAGCTGCACAGTGAGAAAATTGTAGCTATGTACAGAAGGGTTCCTCTCAAGTATTAAACTGAGTTCCTACCAGTCTGTACGAAAATTATGCAAAGCCAAGGGCAGGGAGTGGTGGGGGGCGGGGGACCAATCCAAAGGATTAGGGGTTGCATACTTATAACTTCCTTACTTAGAGATATCACTAGTTCTTTTGTATACCATCCAGATTAGTAATTTGTATAATCCATGGACTGTCTGATAGAAGAATATTGCATTAAATGTTGCTTGACCTTACAAGCAAAAAACAAGAGCTCAAACTGTTTCCATGTCACACCACAAAAGGCCTAGTATTTAAAGAAAAGTAAAAGTATCCAGTATTCAAGAAAGTAAAATAGATGGTATTTGATGTTGTATTAACAATTATCAGGCAAGAAAGGGAACAGGAAAACAAATCACAATGAGTAAAATAGCTAACCAAAATAAAACTTGTGTATACATCTGAACTAGAAAACTGATAATATAATAGTTGAAAGAAAACTGATATTATAATAGTTGAAAGTATTAGAAAAGTAATATACTTACATTAATCCCCTTTTGAGCTTTGTGTTTTTATTGCATATTTTACTTTTATATATGTTATAGGTCACACCTAACAACATTTTAACCTTGTTAAAAGCAGTTTATTATTTTTAAAGAGATTTAAATAACAAAATGTTCTTATATTTACCCAAATAGCTATCATTCTTTTGTGCCTGATACAGATCTAGATTTTCACATTATGATTTTCTTTCTGCAGGTGAATTATTTTAACATTTTTACACTGGAAATGGTAATTCTGTTACCTTCATATTTTATGTTATTTTTTTCTGAGTAGAGAATTTAAACTTGATGGTTTACTTCTTTCATTACACAAACGATGTTGATCTATTGTCCATTGACTTCTTTTCTGATAAGAAATAAGCTGGTTTTCTCTTTGTTCCTCTGTATCTTTTTCCTCTGATAGCTTTTAAGTGTTTTTGTTTGTTTGTTCTTTTAAAAAAAACACTCCACCCACCCCCACTTCTTAATTTAATCATCCATGAGATACACAGTTACAAAGTTGTTCCTTGTTAGGATTTAGTCATACAATATTCCAATATCCATCCTTTCACCAGTGCACATTTCTCACCACCAAGGTCCCCAGTTTTCCTCCTGCTCAGTCCTATACACTGCCTCTATGGCAGACATTTTTCTATTTCCTCTGTCTCTGTCTGTCTCTGTATATGTCTCTGTCTCTGTCTATGTCTCTCTCTCCTTCTCTCCCTCTCTTCCTCCCTCCCTCCCTCCCTCCCTCCCTCCCTCCCTCCCTCCCTCCCTCCTTCCTCCCCACTTTCTCTCTTTCTCTCCCTTTTGCCCGCTGTCTCATTTTCCTTTTAGGCACTGTTACTGAAAGGGCATCATATATATCCCTTTACCTCCTTTCACCACTCAGTTTTTGTCCAAATTGATCATATCCAACTATCAATCCAACTATCATTGTCATAGTGGTCCTTTATTCTGTCCTAACTACCCTCCCCACCCCCTCACCCCCGCGTTCCCTACTTGTGGCAGGCTTCCAAACATGGATAAGTCTTCCTGGCCCTTGTTTCTACTGTATTTAGTCTCATACTATGGGTTTTAATTTCTTTTTAATTTTATAAAGTAGTTCACAATATTTGATTACATTTAATATTTGAACAACAATCCTACCACCATTATACCTTCCTACCACCATATTTCAGATATTTCCATCCTGAACCCCAACCCCTGCCCCAAAGCAGAACCAAAATAATTTATTTTGTATTGTTTGTTATGAAAAACCGCTGAAAATGCTACAAACAAGTTTCTTTAGAGGAAAGAGTATGAAGATTGTTGTATTTCACCCAGGGGCCATTAAGCCCTCCTATATGAGATCACTAGAGGGAAGGGAAAATATTTCCCTCTAAGATTGGATGCCTCCTACTTTAAGCCCCATCAATTGTGGTGTGGTACTCTTGGAGTATGGGTGGTGTGAGGTATGAGTTGTCATGCAGACGCATTTGCGGGATACATTCCAGGAATACATTCACTTGTGGGTAAGGCTTGGCTGGACCATGTGGAAAGTTGGCATGAGTATGGCTCAGTTGAGTTCTGAAGGTTTTTGGCTGTGGGGACTGAGTCCCTTGGAGCAGGGAGAGGTCTCACCCGCTCCCCTCCAGGGCCCAGAGAAGGGACCACTAAGAAAATGATGGCCGGAGGAATCAGTCGGGATGGGAGATGTGTGCTAAAAGTAGATAATGGACCAAACATGATGTCAGTATCTGTATTGCAAACTACAATGCCCAAAAGTAGAGAGAGAGTATGGGGAATATTGTCTTCCATGGAGGTAGGGGGAAGGTGGGAAAGGGGGGATATACCGGGGATATTGGTGGTGGGGAATATGCGCTGGTGGAGGGATGGGTGTTTGATCATTGTGTGATTGTAACCCAAACATGAAAGCTTGTACTATCTCACGGTGCTTCAATAAAATTTTTTTTTTTTTAAAAAAACACCACATGATGAGAAGCTTTTCCTGTTGCCAACAAAAGTTACTGTTTCTAGTCATTTTGATGCAGGCTATTCTCATTATGAGTTGAGAGTTCAACTGTCACTTTTATCTTTAAAAATAATGAATTGTTATGTACATTTTTGTGGAACGTTTTAAATTATTGAGGATGTATTTATGGGGAGGGAAGGAGACAGAAAATAACCTGGAACTCATAGTAACCTACCAACATTAGACAGTAATTTGTTCTTTCTAATCTTTTATATAAAACAGAAAAAAAATAAGTGAGAAAATGAGAAAGTTGGGTGAAATGTACATAAGAAAATCAAATTGAAGAATGATATAAGGTTAGAAAACATATTGTTTACTTGTAAAGGCTTATGCACTTACAGGATTAGAATCATGAATATTACTTGTTGGGGACACTGTACTGCAGACAGGAGTATTTTCACCTTTTCAGCTGCCTTCTGGAAATAATTTCAGAGGCAGTTTTCCTTTTCTCACAGAAGCCTGGCTGGTCTTTGACATGCAGATCTTAGGTGCTAGCCAGGCCTGACTTGACATTGTAGATTCCAGGCTCTGGCCCAGCCTAGTCTTTGGGATGTAGATTTCAGGTGCTGCCTAGTTTGTAATTGACATGTAGATTTCCTGTGGCAGCCCAGCCTGGTCTTTGGTATGTAAATCCGAGTGCTTTCAGCCCAAGGAAGATTTCAGTTTTGGTTTTGTATCTTCTTTCCAGAGGCCTAGATTACTGGCCTGCAGATACAAGAAAATAATGTTGCCTCAATGTTCTTCCTGTAACATCTTTTGGTGCCTTTGGTGATGTCAATGTATTGCGCCCTTTGGAAGTGCCATGATCAATAAAAGGAGATCCACCAGGCCCTTTGCCTTTGCTAAGAGCCAGAGAGAGCCTTAGTCCTCCAATCAAGACATTTCTTCCACGTTCCTTATCTCAGCGCCTCCTACCACACGAACGTTCACTCAACAATTACTCTAGGCTTTCTAGTGATCAGATCATAGAGAAGAAAGTTAATTCAATATAACCAAAAAATAGAAACAGAAAAAGGGATTCAGGGATAATACAACAGAGTCCAAGTACAATTGCTTCCTTGAATTTACATAAAATTGAAATATTTGATAAAGTTTAAAAAATCCCAATATCTCTAGTAACAGTCTGCAATAAACACAACAGCCCATTTCATTCCATGTTTTCTTGCAATGTTCCTCAATATAAATAACTGAACTAAAAACCAAAATGTGGTTCAATTAAAAACAGGTTGCAGGGGCCGGAGCGATAGCACAGCGGGTAGGGCGTTTGCCTTGCACGCGGCCGACCCGGGTTCGATCCCCGGCATCCCATATGGTCCCCCAAGCACCGCCAGGAGTAATTCCTGAGTGCAAAGCCAGGAGTAACCCCTGAGCATCGCTGGGTGTGACCCAAAAAAAAAAAAAGCAAAAAAAAAAAAAAAACAGGTTGCAGGCAAAAATAACATGGTCCAAGCTTTTGTTTCTCAGAAGGACTACGTTAATCTAAGAAAAAAGTTTAGTCTTCAGAGAAATGGTGTTAGTTGGTCTCCTCTCCCAATACTCCAATGACCATATTTTTGCTTTGAATTTTGTTAAAGACTAATATATCTTGAAAACAAGCCCTTTGATATACGATGTGCAAATAATTTCTTCTGTTCAGTAGGTTATCTTTTTATTTTGAACATCCTTCTTTTGGTCATGCAGATAAATTTGACATGCCCCTATTTGTTTGTTTCTCCTTTTCTTTCTTTGCCAGTAGGGTTGTTCCCTTGAAGGCCTATCTAAGGTAAAGGTCATGGAACATTCTGGTTTTTTTTTCTGTTGTACTTAGTGGGATTCAGGTCTGATACCAAGGTATTTAATCAATGTTACATTAACGTCTGAGTATGTGCTGAGATTGTGAGATTGTGTGGTCTAGTTTCCTTCTTTGCCTTCCTTCTCTCTCTTCTTCTTTCTTCTTTCCATCTTCCTTCCTTCCTTCCTTTCTTCCTTCCTTCCTTCCTTCCTTCCTTCCATCTTTCCCTCCCCCTCCCTCTCTCCCTCCCTTCCCTCTCTCCCTTCCTTCCTTCCTTCCTTCCTTCCTTCCTTCCTTCCTTCCTTCCTTCCTTCCTTCCTTCCTTCCTTCCTTCCTTCCTTCCTTCCTTCCTTCCTTCCTTCCTTCCTTCCATCTTTCCCTCCCCCTCCCTCTCTCCCTCCCTTCCCTCTCTCCCTCCCTTCCCTCCCTCCTTCCTTCCTTCCTTCCTTCCTTCCTTCCTTCCTTCCTTCCTTCCTTCCTTCCTTCCTTCCTTCCTTCCTTCCTTCCTTCCTTCCTTCCTTCATTTCTCCTCTGTCTCTTTTTCTTTCTGTTAGTTTCCCCAGCACCATTTGTTGAAGGGGTTTTCCTTTCTTGATATACTTAATCCCTTTATTGAAGATTAAATGTCCATGCATGTGAGGGTTTATAACTGGGCTTTTGATTCTATTCCATTGATCTGAGAGTTTCTTTAGTCTATTATGGTGCAGATTGGATTTATATGACTTTGTAATATAACTTAAATTCAGAAAATGGAATTCACACCATTTTTTCAGGAATGTCATAGGAATTTTAATGGGGATTGCATTGAGCTTGTTAATTGCTTTAGATACGATGAATATTTTTTCCTGTTTAGTTTTTGGGCCATACAATGTAGTGCTCAGGGGTTGTTCCTGGCTCTACAGTCAGGAATCTCTCCTGGCAGGCTCAGGGGACCTTATGGGATGCCAGGAATTGAACCTAAGTTAGATACATGCAAGACTAGAGTTTATTATATTTTAATTAATTTTTCAGGGTTTTTTTCCATACTCAGCAATCATCCGAGATATTTCCTGGCTCTGTGCAAGCTTGGGGGACCATATTAGGTTGTTGAGGATCAAACCCAGGTTGGCCATATGTAAGTCAAAAGCCCTACCCACTGTACTGTATCTCCAGTCCCTGATTGATTATTTTATTATTACTTATTTATTTATTTATTTATTTATTATTTTTTGTTATGGATCTCCATGAGGTGCAGTTACAGACTTACAAACTTTCATGGTTACATTTCAGTCATACAATGCTCAGCACCCATCCCTCCACCAGTGCCCATTCTCCACCACCAATGATCCCAGTGTGCCTCTCCTCACCCTCACCTTATCCCCCCCACCCCACCTCGCTTCTGTGTCAGGGCATACTCTTTTGCTCTCTCCCTCATTTTGGGTGTTGTGGCTTGCAGTAGAGGTATTGAATGGTCATCATGTTCGGTCTATAGTCTATTTTCAGAACGCATCTCCCATCCCGAGTGGGCCCTCCAAGCACCCTTTACGTGGTGGTCTCTTCTCTATCTGAACTGACTTTCCCCCAGCATGTGAGGCTGGCTTCCAAGCCAAGAAACAATCCTGTTGCTGCTTATCTCTATTATTCTTGGGTGTTAGTCTGCCTTTCTGTTACTTTATATTCCACAAATGAGTGCAATCTTTCTATGTTTGTCCCTCTCTTTCTGACTCATTTCACTTAACGTGATATTTTACATGTTGATCCACTTATATGCAAATTTTATGACTTGATCTTTTCTAACAGCTGCATAGTATGCCATTGTGCAGATGTGCCAAAGTTTCTTTAACCAGTCATCTGTTTTGGGGCACTCCCTTTTTTTTCCAGATCCTGGCTATTGTAAACAGTGCTGCAATGAACATAGAAGTGCAGATGTCATTTCTATTATATGTTTTTGCCTCTCCAGGATATATTCCAGGAGTGGTATTGCTGGGTCAAATGGGAGCTCAATTTCTAATTTTTTGAGAAGCATCCATACTGTTTTCCAAAAGGGCTGAACCAGTCGGCATTCCCACAAGCAGTGAAGGAGAGTCCCTTTCTCCCCACATCCACGCCAATATTGGTTGCTTTTGTTCTTTTGGATATGGGCCAGTCTGTGGTGTAAGGTGATATCTCACTTTTGTTTTGATCCGCATCTCCCTGATGATTAGTGATGAAGAGCACTTTTTCACGTGCCTTTTGGCCATTCGGATCTCTTCTTTGAGAAAGTTTCTTTCATTTCATCGCCCCATTTTCTGATGGGGTTGGATATTTTCTTTTTGTAGAGTCCTGGTTGATTATTTTAATGTTAGTTCTTCTTATCCATGAACAAAAAATTATTTCTATTTCCTTGTATCTTCTTTTATTTATTTTTGCTGTGATTTATAATTTTCATTTTATAGACTTTCACCTCCTTTGGTAAGTTGATTTTTAGAAATTCTAGTTTTTCTCTACTTGAATATGAGTAAGAATTTTTTATGATTATTTCTATCCTACACTGTTCTTTATATGTAAGAATTCAGCAGATCTCTGTGCACTGACTTGTAGCCTGATACTTTATTTTATAGATTAATTATTAATTGGAGTTTTAAATAGAGTGTTTAGTATATTACATATACAGTATCGCTTCATCTGCGAATAGTGGTATGATTCCTTTATCAATTTAAAACCTTTTACTTTTCTCTAAGACTTTCAATGCTATGCTAAATAATAGTGTTGAGTGGATAATCTGATCTTGTGCATGGTCTTAAAGGCACCTACCTTCCCCCATTAAGCATGAAGTTAGCTGGGTTTTAAAGTATATACGCACTTTATTATATTGAAGTAAATTCCTTCAATCACCATTTCTTGGTCAGTTTTGAAAAATCATATATGTTACTGAATTTTTTCAAATGTTTTCTCTATATATACAGAAACGATAATATGTTTCTCTTTCCTTTTATCAGTTTAGTGTATCAAATTAATTTACTTGTGTATATAGTGCCCCACCGTGGAGCCCGAACACATGACCCTGAGATTAAGAGTCTCATCCTCTACCAACTGAGCTAGCCAAACACAGTGGGTAGGGCATTTGCCTTGCACGTGGCCAACCCAGGTTCGATTCCTTCATCCCTCTCGAAGAGCCCGGCAAGCTACCTAGAGTATCCTACCCGCACGACAGAGCCTGGCAAGCTACCTGTGGCATATTCGATATGCCAAAAACAGTAACAAGTCTCACAGTGGTGACATTACTGATTCCCTCTCAAGCAAATCGATGAACAATGGGATGACAGTGCCATAGTGCTACAGTATATATAGCAAGCCATTCTTGTATACCCAGGAAAAAACATATTTGACCATAGTGTTTGACCCATTTATCATATTATTGCATTCTATTTGCTAGGATTATATTGAGGATATTTGAATATACATCCACTAGGAATATTTGTCTATAATTATCTTTTTTGTGATGTCTCTATCTGCTTTTGATATCAAGGCAACGTTGGTCTCACAAAACCTGTTTGTGAGTATGCCTGTTTCTTCCACTTTCTGGAAGAGCTTGAGAAGGATGTGTAGTGGATCTTTCTTAAAGTATTGGTAGAACTCACTAGTGACCCTATGCAGCTTTTGTTTGGGGAGAGATTTTTTAAATTACAGTCTCAATTTTCCATTATAGAAATAGTTCTATTGAGGTTGTCGACTTCCTCCCAGTTGCTTTGGTGATTTTAAGACTAGAAGTATACCCATATTTTCTAGATTTTCTAATTTACTGGCATATATTGTTAATAAAATTGAATGAATGATCTTCTGTATTACTGGAGTTTCTGTCATAACTTCTTATAATTTCTGAATCATTCTCTTTTTTCCTTCAACATCTAAATAAGGACTTGACAATCTCATAATTCTAAAAGAAAATCTACCTTTTGTTTCATTTATCTTTTATGTTGTGTTCTTAGATTTCATGATGTTAATTTCTGCACAAAATTTTTAGTTATTTCACACCTTTTACTTGCTTTTGACTCCCCTTTTTGTTCTTTTACAGTTCTTTGCGTGTGAAGTTAAGTTGTTTATTTGCACCTATTCTTTCCTGATGAATCTCTTGTATTGCTATAAACTTCCTTCTGTTGCTGTGTACCAAAGGTTCCTATTATTTTATTTTTCATTTCTATCCAGGAACATTTTTTTATTAGTGAATCACCATGAGGTACAGTTACATATTTATAAAGTTTCGTACTTGTGTTTCATACAATGATAGAGTACCCATCCTCCCACCAGTGCCCATTCTCCACCACCAATGATTCCAGTATTCCTCCCACCACCCCCACCCCACCCCACCCGCCTCTGGGGCAGGGCATTCCCTTTTGTTTTCTCTCTCATTTTGGGGTGTTGTGGTTTGCAATAGAGGTATTGAGTGGTCATTATGTTTGGTCTATAGTCTACTTTCGGCAGGCATCTCCCAACCCGAGTGGGTCCTCCAAACACACTTTACTTGGTGTTCTCTAGCTGAGCTGCTTTTTCCCAGCATGTGAGGCCAACTTCCAAGTCATGGAGCAAACATCCTGGTCTTTATCTCTACTATTCTTGGTGTTAGTCTCCCATTCTATTACTTTATATTCCACAGATGAGTGCAATCTTTCTATGTCTGTCCCTTTCTTTCTGACTCATTTCACTTAACATGACACTTCCCATGTTGATCCACTAATATGCAAATTTTATGACTTCATCTTTTCTAACAGCTGCATAGTATTCCATTGTGTAACTGTACCAAAGTTTCTTTGACCAGTCGTGTTCCCAGGCACTCGGGTTTTGTCCAGATTTTGGCTATTGTAAACAGTACTGCAATGAACATATAAGTGCAGATGTCATTTCTACTATACTTTTTTGACTCTCTGGGATATATTCCCAGAAATGGTATTGCTGGGTCAAATGGGCGCTCAATTTCTAATTTTTTGAGAAATGTCCATACTGTTTTCCAAAAGGACTAAACCAGTCAGCATTTCCACCAGCAGTGAAGGAGAGTTCCTTTCTCCCCACATCCATGCCAACACTGGTTGCTTTTGTTGTTTTGAATGTGTGCCAGTCTCTGTGGTGTGAGATGATATCTCATTGTTGTTTTGATCTGCATCTCTTGATGATTATTGATGAAGGGCATTTTTTCATATGCATTTTGGCCATTACGATCTGTTCTTTGAGAAAGTTTCTTTTCATTTCATCGCCCCATTTTCTGATGGAGTTGGATGTTTTCTTCTTGTAGAGTTCAATCAGTGTCTTGTATATCCTTGATATCAACCCCTTATCAGATGGTTATTGGGTGAATATCCTTTCTCTTTATATAGACTGACTTCGTATTTTGGTCACTGTTTCTTTTGAGGTTCAGAAGCTTTTTATTTTAAGATAGTTCTATCCAGGAACATTTTTAATTTTTATTTAATTTCCTTTTTGATCCAGTGGTTATTCGGTTTCCAAGTGTTTAAATTATTCCTGTTTTTTTTTGTGATCTATTTCGAACTCTAAGGCATTGTAATCTGAATATATTTGCAATGATTTCTGATTTTCAAAAATTTTATGTAGATTTTCTTGTGACTGAGAATGCAATCTATTCTAAGGAATGATGTCTTTGCACTGGAGAAGATGTGTACTTTTTCGGGGGGATGGGTAGCCCTATACATGTCTATTGCACTCAGATCTTCCATTTCTTCTTTCATTGTTTCCCTTCCATTATTAATTTTCTGTCTGGTTAGTCTATCCACTAGTGAGAAGGTGCTAGTAAAATCAACTGCCTCTATTGTATTGCTGCCAATATTTGTTTTCAGGACTGTTAGTATTACATGATATGTTTGATTTATGTATCTCAGTATCCCCTTCTTTGGTACATATTTAAGTTGCTATAAAATCTCTCTGTGGGGCTGGAGCGATAGCACAGCGGGTAGGGCATTTGCCTTGCACGCAGCCGACCCGGGTTCGATCCCCAGCATCCCATATGGTCCCCTGAGCACCGCCAGGAGTAATTCCTGAGTGTAGAGCCAGGAGTAACCCCTGTGCATTGCCAGGTGTGACCCAAAAAGCAAAAAAATAAAATAAAATAAAATCTCTCTGTGTATTTTATTTCTTTATTCAGTTTAAAGTTAATAATACTTGCTGTCTCTCCCTTCTCTGTTTTATTTGGCGGGATAAACATATAGTGCTATGGGCTTATTCCTGGTTCTGCACCCAGGGGTCATTCATAGGGGACCTAAGGGGACCATATATGGTGTGAGGGATCCAACCTGGGTTGTCTGTGTGCTAGCAAGCATCCTACTTACTGTACCACTTCTCCGGCCATCCCTCAGCCTTTAAGTCTGTTGATCACATGTCTGATTGTTCCTCAGTTTCTTTAAGCCTGTGTTTATCCTGAAATTTCTATCTTATAAGCAACAAAGAAAGTTGGATTTAATTTTCTGATATATCCAGTGACTCTATACCTTTTCATTGATGAGTTCTGACCATTGACATTAAATGAAATTAATGAAAAGAAAGAATTTGATGCTATCATTTTGTATGAGTTCCAGGTGTCAGTGTAGTATTTTTAATAGCCTTTTACCTGCCTTTTACATGCATACATCCACTTAATGCATCATGCAGCATTGGTTTAGTGTCCAGCAGGGACTTCATTAACTGCTATTTGTCAGTAAAATTTTCTATCACCCCTTTAAACATAAATGATAATTTGGCCAGATGAGCTATTCTGTCTAGATGCCTACTTCATTAAGTGTGCTAGCTGTATTTTCTTCTAGCATGTAGAGTTTCATTTGATCTGCAAATTTTAGATATTCTTCCTTGTAGATTTTTTTTGTATTTCTCTTCCTGCTTTTATAATTATATCTTCACATTTGGCTTTTGCTATTTTAATTCTGATGTGTCATGATCTTCTTCTGTTTGGGTTTATTCTGGAACTCTTTGAGCTTCCTGGATTTGAATTATTGTCTCAATCCTTATATTGAGGAAAACTTTGTCTATAATATCTCTCACCAATACTTGCCCCCCCCCTTATTTATTTGTTCTCCTTCTCAGATCCCTATAATTAGTACATTGTTTTTTTAAGACAGTCCTAAAAGATCTCTAAAATTTTATGTTTTGCTTTCTTTCCTACTGTTCTTTTTTGCATGGTTGCTTGCCTCTTGTCCTCAATCCCACTGATTTAACCCTCTGCTTCTGTTAATCTGCTGGTTATTCCCTCCTTTATTTCCTCAGTTCTCCAACCATCTTTCTTCAGATCAGTGACTTCCTTCTGACTAAAGTTTTCTTATGTTTTTTCTTTCCTTGATTAATAAGTTAATAATAAAACCCTAAACTATTTTATTACCTGAGTCTTATTTTGTTTTGTTTTGTTTTGTTTTGGGGTCACACTTGTGGTGCTTCAGGGATCACTCTTGGCAGTGTTCCTGGAACCATATGGGATGCAGGAATTGAAACTTGGCCAGCCACATGCAAGTGCCCTACCAGTTTACTATCTCTCCAACCCCCAAGTCTCACTCTCCTTAATTCAAATTTTCTTAATTACAAATGGAGGCAGACAGCCTCTCATCACCTCATTGTTTATCCTTTTAGAGCAGAAACCATCCTGACCTCCTTGAGATGAAGCTATATGCCTGGCATCTTCCCATGCACCTACATTTTACCAACAAAAAGTAGCAGGATTCTTATGGGGTATAGATTTAATTAAATATAAGATCTGGGTGGTTTTAAATGTAGATAGTGATACTATATCATTATTATAATGCAAATGCTGGTTAAATTCATAATTTATAAAAGTAATTTAAGAAGTAGCAGTATGTGTTTTCTATTTTTTAATTTATTATTTATTTATTTGTTTGTTTATCTTATTGCTGAATCACTGTGAGGGTACAGTTACAGATTTACATATTTTCATGCTTATGTTTCAGTCATACACATATCTTAAGTATAAAATAAACAGTCTTACTTTCTGGATAGTTATTTGAAATGTCAATTCTTCCAAATAACTTAGTCCAAGTATGCAGGACCCATGGCTGAGATCTCCAAGCCTGCTCGGATTGGGACTGGGCTTCCTCCACCCAGATCCCCAGTTTTCCAGTAGCTTGGCAGTCACACCCACAAACTCCCCCCTCCACCCCCCATTCCATGTAATCTCATCAACAGCCAGGATCCAGAGACTATAAAACAAAGCTCCAGGAAGAGAGCGATGCAGAATCTTCTGCCCCCCACACCAGGCTGTCTTCATCGGGGACCCCCTCAGAGGGGGCAGGCTGAGTTTCCCTCCCTGCCCCAAGCAGAGCCCTGGCAGCTGAAAATCTCCAGAACCCAGCCACAGCTATGCTCAAGATCACTTTCCACATGCTCGGATGAGCCTCACCCATGAAGGAACTGACAGAGGAACCCAGGTATGCAGGACCGTGACTGAAACCTTCAAGCCTGCTCTGATAAGGACTGGGCCTCCTCCATCCAGATCCCCCATTTTCCAGTAGTTTGGCAGTCACACCCTCAAACTCTGCCTCCCTCCCCCCACCACCATGTAATCTCATCAATGGCCAAGATCCAGAGACTAAAACAAATCTCCCAGAAGAGAGAGATGCAGAATCTCCCAGAGATTCTGGCAGAGACTGGCAAGCTACCCGTGGCATATACGATATATCAAAAACAGTAACAATAATGGGCCTCATTTCCCTGACCCTGAACGTGACAGGGACAAATGGAGACATTACTGGAGCCCGCTTTAGCAAGTCAATGAGCAATGGGATGACAGTGATACAGTGATTCTCTTTCCTTGTTGGATTCTCTCTATTGCTTGCTTCTGTTTAGTGAGCAACTTTGTCACTTGAAATTCTCATTCGGGCAAGTAAAGAGCTCTTGTGTGCACGGCAATATCGTCTGGCTTTTTCATTGCCTGTTAGAACAAGTGAGTTCCTGCACTTCTTTTTGTGTCTGGTGCCATGTGGATGGTAGTGGTGAGGGCTTAGTTTTATGATGGCCTGAGTGGCATGGTATTAAACCTGCTAGCTTATTACTCCTAGGAACAAAAAATAATTCTGGGAGTTTGTTGTTCAAGCTTACTTTATCAGTTAGGACCCCACTTTTGACATTCTGGCTTTCTGTTCTCTGCTCTTCATTGCTGTTATCTGGTGAGGTGCGGTATATGCAACCTTATACATTTGTTCATAGTTAAACAAGCAGGAATGGAGGAGCTAAACAGTGTCAAACAGCCCAATTCCTGTAGCATCCTGGCTGAATTCTGTCCTATTCCTTTGTTTTGAATGGAAAATGCTGGTGCAGCTGAATTGGTGGTGGAAGGCTGAGCAGAATTATCTGGCTCACTAATTGTGTTAGACAAAGCTTTGATCATAGACATTAGCTGCTTGCAACCAACTTTCCTCATTAGCTACTTTTTACTACTTTTGACCAACTTTCCCCCTCCACTTCCTGCTTTATCTCTGTTTAGACATCCCTATTTGCTCTCATATATGTATATATACATATATATGACATATATATGTATGTATGTATATATATATATATATATATATATATATATATATATATATATATATATATATAGGATCAGGACTGGGCCTCTTCCACCCAGATCTCCATCCCCATTTTCCAGTTGTTTGGCAATCACACCCACAAACTGCCTCCACCCCCACCATCCCTGCCCCAAGGGACCCAGCCCAGCAGCCGAGTTCCACAACCTAATGGCCTTCATGCTCCAGGACACTTTCCACACGCTCGGGCCGAGCCTCACATATGAGTGAACATATTCCTAAACTGTGCAGCTGCGGACACATCATAAGACACTCCCTACTCACTTTCCATAATCACCACACCATATTTGATTGGAAGCAAGATGGTGCTGACGCCACCTGAACGCCTAGGCTCTCCTGAACCTGGCTCACCATCTCGCCTTAGACAACGTGTGGCTCAGCACGCCAGGTATGGAACTCTACATGTGATACCTGCTGGAACTCTACGCATGATTTCTGATGGACATCTCCAGCTCTTTTGCAAGATTCGAACAGAATGGCATCGGCGGGGCATGGAGAAACTGTGGCGATGGCCTCAGAGTCATCACCTGTCCCAGCCAGGCTGAGTTACAGCACCGTCGGACATAGAGCCCTGTCAGCAGTATGCACAGTGGCTCATCCACTGTGGGGTGCTGTCAGCCAACCACCAGTTGTCCTGGGGCTTGGCGCAAATGTTCGACCTGGCACAAACTTTCTACGATAAGGTCTCTTATTCCAGCTGCTCAACAATTTCTGGGAGCACTCCATCAACCTCATGGAGATCAACCTGAGGCTGTAGATGTCCCAGGTGCTGCCCAGAGATGCAGGCAGGTGCGTGTCTGTCAGTATGCAGATTGTTACAACATGTCAGTTGACCAAACGCTTGCCTTCAGTAGACAGAAAACACTTGTAAAGGTTATTAGAGGCCACCCCAAAAGCCTCCGTCCCTCTTGGAGAGCCAAACAAGCTCCTGAGAATATCCCACTGCACAGCAAAGCCTGGCATACCACCCAGGGCATATTCAATATGCCCAAAACAGTAACAACAACAGTCCTCATTTCACTGATCCTGAAACAGCCCCCAAGATGCCATCGGGCTACAGTAGCATGTGACAGGGATGAACGGAGGCGATACTGGTGCCTGCTTGAGCAAATCAATGAACAATGGGACAACAGTGATACAATCACTGTCACTGTCATCCCATTGCTCATCGATTTGTTCGAGTGGGCTCCAGTAACGTCTCTCAGTGAGAATTATTTGTTACTGTTTTTGGCATATCCAATACACCACGGGTAGCTTGCCAGGCTCTGCCATTGGGGCGCAATACTCTCAGGAGCATCAAACTGTTCTTTCAGGTTCTTGATGAAGAAGTCTGACCATCTTATAGGTGGGTGGCCAGGTGTTCTTTTGACATCCCATGGAATCCAGTCGGTAATTGTTCTAATCTAGCGGCCATCTCCAAATCGCATTACATTTCCAGTCTATCTGACTTTCGACACCTTGCAAATGAGGCAGCGTCCCTTATCCTGGATAGTTGACGGAGGTTGGAACTCCAGATTCCTTCTCTCACTTGAGTGAAAGATGATACTCCAAGCATAGCTCTTTTAATTCCTCTTTGGGAGACCTGTAAAGCGTTCTTATCCTGTTTTCATACGGCCCAGGTCTCTGAGGCATATGTTAGTGCAGCAAGAATGGTGGAGTCAAAAAGATATGTCAGGAGCCAGAGGTTCCTCATCCTCTTAACATCTTCAATGCTTTTGAAGGCATTCCATGCCACTTTCTTCCTCCTGCGCAGCTCTGGTGCCAAGTCATTCATCATGTTGAGTTTTCAACCCACGTACACATAACTGCTGCATTCAGAGATGTTTATTCCGTTGAGAGCAAATGGACCGTCAGGAACCAGAAATTCTCTGGAAGCCTGATCTCCAGGAATCTCCCTATATTAATAGCAACATTTCATTTGCCTAAACAGAACATCTTTTTGAATCATTGTAAGATATACAGTAAAAATTGTTCATGGTTGAGTCTCAGTCATACAATGTTCCAACAACCATTCCTTAACCAATGTATAGTTCCTATAATCAATGTCCCCAGTTTCCCTCCTGCCCACATACCCCCATCCCTGGCACCCCACACCTGCAGCCTACCTCTAGGGCAGACACCTCTCTCTCTCACTCTCTTTTTCCTCTTAGGCACTGTGGTTTGCAATACTGTTGCTGAATACCACAACATTTTGCTGTACAGGTAAGTGAAAATAGTACTCATACAGTGTGAGTTAGGTTGGAGAGTAGGTGTGCAGTGTGCTAAGTACATAATCTTAGATAAGTAACTTAGCTTGCTGTGACACTACTTAAACTTACTTAATTCATAAAAGTTAAAGAGATTCACAGGAAGAAATATTGCAAAAAAAATTTTTATTCCTTTCGTGAGACTCTTTTGCAAAACTTACACTGGCATTGCCAACACATTGGTTCTCTGAAATGCAGGTTTATTTGTATTGGATCTTTATTACTAGTTAAGGAAAAGTCTCAAAATCTATCCCAACAGCATCAATACTAAATGCTGGGAATCTGTTTAGATTGAGATCCAAATTCTCAGGCTTCTTTTCCAAAACTATAATATCCAAAATTGCAGGGTGGATTCAGTAATCTAAGTCAACAAGCCCTCTGAAATATTCTGATTCTCGTGAAAGTTTGCCTAGATAATTATCTCATAATAATTCTGTTCATCTGTACTTGTTTACTTCACTGTAAATTTATTTAGTTTCTCCACTGAGATGGGAAGCTTCCTGAAAGAAACATATGGCCAAAATGGCTAACCTTACAACTCACTAAAATCCTGCTGAAAAACTATTTCAAGAAAGGTTATCTTGACATAAATATATTCGCATCCTGTAAATATCAGCATTTTAATTTTTACAAAAATGATCTGTATTCATAATAACCCCTAAATGTAATTAATTGATTTACTTATTTTTCACAAATGTTGAAAACATTCCAGGTAAGATAGTGCCAGATAGAAAACTCAGTTGGAAACTCCTACGTGCCTTCATTCTCAAACAATTTTCCTGAGACTTAAACACCAGAAGATGCAATACAGGATAAGTGAGAAAAGAAAGGTATGGGGAACTTGAAAGCAACCCTAAACTTCTCCCCAGGTTTTTATGGTTATAAATTGCACCTGTTTTTCAAAGTTAAATTTTGATTATAATGCAGTCCAAAAAAGTTATTGTAGACACTATGTGAAAATTCTGTTAAAAATATTGTTTGTTTTGTTTTGTTTTGTTTGAGGGCCTAATCTAGTAATGCTCAGGGGTTACTCCAGGTTCTGCATTCAGGAATTGTTCCTAAGTGGTGTTCAGGGGACTATATAGAATTCTGAGGACTGAACCTGGGTAACCCAAGTGCCAGTCAAGGGTTCTACACATTGTACCATTTCTTCAGTCCAATAATATTGTTTTGCAATCAGGCTTAAGGAGTCAATATTCCCACTAGCAATGAATGAGGATTACTTTTCCTCCCACATACATGCCAACACTGGTTGATTTGTTGCAATTCCACTTCTTAGTATCTATCCTCACAACTTAAAACTATTTAGAAAAGACATTTTCATCATTAAGTTCAGTGCAGCAATATTCACAATAGTCAAAATCTGGACACAAACCAAGTGTCCAAGAACAGATGACTGGATTAAAAAGAAGCTATTGCACATATACACAGTGGTATACTACTTGGCTACAAGAAAAGATAAAGTTATGCAATTTATTGATACATGGATGTATCTGTAGAGTACCATGCTGAGTGAAGTTGATCAGAGGAGAGGGACAGACACAAAATGATCACTCTCATTTGTGGGGTATAAAGAAATATAGTAGGGGAATAACAAATTCCCAAAGGAATCAAACTGAGTACTGACCTTGAGTAGGACGCTTATTACAGAAAGGGGGCTGTAAAAGGAGGGGGGATAGGTTATGAGGGTACAGTGGTGGAGGGAGGTGGACACTGGTGGAAGCTGTGGTACTGGAATATACTATGCATATAACACTATTATTGTAAAAATAGTGCCTAATAAAATAAATAAAATAATAAATTTTAAAATAATAAAAAGGTAAAAACGAAAAATGACCCTTTTTGGTTTGGGGGCCACACCCGGAATTGCTCAGGGCTAACTTCTGGCTTTGCACTAAGGAATTACTTCTGGTGGTACTTGGGGAACCATATGGGATGCCAAGGATCAAACTCAGGTCTGCTGTGTACAAAACAAATGAACTATCACTTAGCCCCTTTGGAGTCAAGATCAGTATAAATTCTAAATGGGTGTTCATCATTTCCACCTGATATCATTCTATGAAAAGGCTTCTGATACTCAATGAAGGCACATTTGTAGAATGAAAAAAAAAACACTGCTATTTGGTAATTTTAACATACATTTTAATATAGCACAATGGCAATTTTTTTATTTTGAAAATTTTACTGCTGCAATCTGGTTACGTAAGATAATATTAGATATCAATACTCTTTTTGAAATTAAAATAAGTGAATATTTGAATACAGTCTCACCTGGCTTTCAGAGGTGTCAATATATTCTATAAATGTGTACTCCTCATCCTGGAGTTCTACAAAATAATAAGAAAACTATGTTCTTGGATGATATTTCTGTCCTAGCATAATAAATGTCCTAGGGATTTTTTTGCCATTTCATCTTCTAGAAGTTTAGCACTCAGAAAAATACAATTTCATGAAGAATTCTCAATATTAACTTTTATTGGCGTATCTGTATTCCTGATTTAATTTTTAAAAGTAGGACAATGGGAAACTAAAAAGCAATATCTTTCTGACTAGTGTGATTACAAAAAGGTCTTGCATTGGACTCATGAGGCAAGTAAATGCATTCTTTCTTATTTTCTGTCAATATTGACTTTTAGGAAATTTTTCATTTCAATTTAGACTCGTCCCCTGTGAAGCAGCCTTAGTAATAAAACTTCAGGACCCCGTTGACTACATATTTTATTTTGCTTTTTATTTAATATTAATTTTATTTTTAAACTTCATGCTGTCCTTTCTTTTTCCACATGCACTTGTCATGCATATAGTTATTCTTGGTTTTCAAGTTTTCCACTACTTAAGTTATTCACATATATTCACATATATTCAAAAAAATCAGAGACTATGTTTTCTCTGAATTATAATTTTTTCTCTGACTCCTTTAAAATGTGTTTCTGAATTTCTTTTATCCAACAGAAACTGAGACTCTGAAATTTGCATATGGTGTTCTTATTGAGGAAATCACTTGAATCAAAATATTAAGAGAGGATCATGGGAAGCAAGATTGGACAGAAGAAGTTGAACAGTTACAACTTCAGTGTTGTGCTAGTTCTAAAGCTGAGATTATGTTTTAGAGATGTCCAAGACAAAAAAGTTGTGTCTCTGTATACAAAAATCAACAATAATAAAATAAAACTTTAGGTGATATAGAATCTTATGTCAGAAGTCCCAGAGAGGCAGTAACTGTAACCTGTCAGTGCCCAGCATTTCAGCAGATAGCAGGAAAAGAAATTCTTTCTTGAAAGGCTATCTGGGTGGTATAGCAGAGAATCTACCTCCACAATGTATAAGGGGACCTACAATGGAATTAGCAGAAACAATTTTAAATAAAACATTATTTCAAAAAAGAAATTAAAATTTAAGATATGAAAAGATGTTCAACTTATTCAAGTTTAGTAAAAGTCTAATTAAAATAAGGTATTAATCAGGCATCAGATAAAAATTTATTCTTAAGGATTAATGATAATTATTGATGATGAGAATCAGGGAAGAAGACAAGTCACATATTCCTAATGGTAATTCATCTAATAAAATAACTGGACAAAATGGACTGTATTCAATGACATTAAAATGAAAAACAATTTATCTGTTGCATCCCAAAATCTTTTAAACTCAATTTCAGTATTACTTAATTTCTATTAATTTTAACTTAAATTGTAACATGTATTCTGTATTGGACATTGCAATTCCAAAAGATAATGTAAGAAAACACTGTGGTGACTTGAATGTGTTTACTTAGCTAATGTGAACTATAATTTTAAAGGAGATTTTTCTCCTAAGAGTTGAGGAATGGCAAAGAGGCAGCAGCCTTATTGTAGTTATGTGTAGGCCTTGTCTTAGTTATGTCAAACATAGTTGGGTTTTTGTTTTGATTTCTTTTACCTTTTCTTTTATTTTGGGGCCACACCCAGAGATTCTCAAAGCTTGCTCTTGGCTTTGTCCTCAGGGATCACTCCCGGTGAACTCCAGAGACCATAAGGGGTACTGGGGATCAAATCCAGATTGGCCACATGCAAGGCAAGCACCCTACAAGCTCTGGCCCCAATTCTGAGTGCTGCTGTAAATGAATTTTGAAAAAGTCTTCAGTTTGTCATCTGTCGACTTTAATTTAATCAAAAAGAATAGTGATTTGTGGGCCTGACTTAATCAGTTAGAAAGTCTTCTAAAGCAAATTTCCTGAGCTCAGAGACTCCAAGCAGTATAGGAGTCTACATTTGTTTTCCCATCCATCCAGAATCTTTCCAAACTTATGTCTCTGTACAATAAAATTTACTGATGGTTATTTGTTTCAACCTGCTGAAGATGGTCCCATCCCCCGCCTCTGGCTGAGCTCCAGTTCATGCCAGTAAAATTTCAGCCTACTTATAGTCTTGCCTTCTTGATTATTATTCTAGAGATTTGGGGCTTGCTTAGCCAGCCTCACAACTGCACTAACAAAAAGTGAATGACTGACTGCCTCATTAAAACTAGAAGCTTTGGATAACTTTGTAAATCATGGTTCTTAAACTAAATAAAGAAAATTAATTAAGAAAAACTAGGAGCTTCAAGGCCAGAGAGATAGTACAACAGGGAGGACACATGTCTTGCTGGAAATCACCCTGTATTTGATCCCTGGCACCACAAAAGTTTAGCTGAGCCCCACCATGTGCAGAGCACAGTGCCAGAAGTAAGCCCTGAGCATTATCAGTAGTAGCTACCACTTCTCTCCTCACAAAAAAAAAAAATGAAGCTTCTCTTTATCAAAATTCTGTATTGCAAAAGTGAAAAAGCAAACCTAAGATTAGCAGATTTTATGTGTATGTGTATATGTATATGTGTTTTCCACTCAGAGCATATATTTTAAAACATTTTTTAAAATTGAATCACTGAGATGCACAGTTACAAAGTTGCTCATGACTGGGTTTCAGTCATAATATTCCAATGCCCATCCCCTTACCAGGGCACACTTCCCACCATCAGTGTACCCAGTTCCCTCCTTTCCCGCCCCGCGCCCCCCTGCTTCTATGGCAGGCACTTCTTTCTCTCTCTCTTTCCTTTTGGGCATTATTGTTTGCAATACAGGTACTTAAAAGTTATCAAGTATATCCCTTTACTGACTTTCAGCACTCAGTTCTTATCCAGAGTGATCATTTCCAACTATTATTGTCATAGTGGTCCTTTCTCTATCCTAACTGCCCCCCGCCACCCCCTACACTTGTGGCGAGCTTCCAACCATTGACCGGTCCTCCTGGCCCTTGTTTCTTCAGTCCTTGAATATAGTCTCATACTATGTTTTGTTATATATATAACAACATTTATATCATATATAATATAAATGAGTGTTAATCATTCTGTTTGTCCCTCTCCTGACTCATTTCACTCAGCATGATACTCTTGAGAGTGCATCCATTTATAAGCAAATTTCATGACTTCAGTTTTCCTTGTAGTTGCATTGTAACATATACTTTTTAATGATTCAAAATCAATAGAAGGCAATTAACTCTTTTTATTTCCTGTTATAAATACAAATTATAAAAGATATTTTACAAAAGAAAATTTTCAGATAGCCAGTTAAATAGGTCTTGTCTATAACAGTTATCAAAGAAATACAATTAGAGCTATAGTGAGATACACCTCAACCAAATGACTAAAATAAAAATATAACACAAATAATAATACAATTTAAAACTATTTAAAATAGCATGTGTTGGCCAAGATGCCAATAACCA
The DNA here is from genome assembly GCF_027595985.1 of Sorex araneus. NCBI lineage: Eukaryota > Metazoa > Chordata > Mammalia > Eulipotyphla > Soricidae > Sorex > Sorex araneus. Next base: position 44,673,792 of record NC_073313.1, on the reverse strand, counting down.
GAACCCTCATGTACTATATTGAGAATATAAATATATATTTGAAAACTAGAGCAGAAATTTGTGTATGGGTTAGTATACACAATAATATAATATAATAACTATAATATAATATATATATTATTATAGTTATTATAATATAACTATAATAGTATAGTTATTCTATGATTAGTGCTTTTCTGCGCCTTTAAGAAACTCACCATACTCCAAGGTTATGGCTACGTTTTCCTGTATGTTCAAAAGGCTTTAAAGTTTAAACATTAATATTTAGGCCTATGATTCATATAAAATTAATTATATATGTAAATTATGATTTCAATGCTCATTATGTTCACTACAGAGATTCAGTTGCTTCAGACCAGTCATTTCACTTGCTCCTGATCACTCCATTGAGTTGCATTGTCTTCTCTATCTTGTTAAAATCAAATTATAAACAGTTGTGTAGAAGATACTCACGACTATCCAGTTTTTAAAAAAATAATTTAAATATTTGACTATTTATGGAAAACTTGATTAATCTAGAAAAGTATGTTACCCATCAAATCTTTCTCATTGGTAACCTGGTATAGACACAGATTAAAAGGGTGAAAGAACAATAGATAATGAGCTATTTCTCTTAAGGCTTCTGTTTTATTCAGCTTGTCCTTAGGCGATGTCTCATTACTCCTATAATTTACAAAAATTTTATTATATGATAAAGCAAGGCAAAATATCCAAAGTAAAATGAGGAATGTGATGTTTCTGTCTTTTGAAATTACTCTTCTAAATCTTTATATTTTTTAAATGTGTCAAATATATTGTACGTTTGTCCTGGTTGCTGCTCTTAATTACCTTGCTATCAAATAGTGGCACTACATTATGTTCATCTTTGCAACCCCAGTGCAGTCCTTTTCATAGCCATGAAAGAAAGGGTTTAATTAGATTAAAGGTCAGCAAAGCAGGGCTTTCTCCTCTGTTGGGTCTTTTGGTGGCCATGTATTAAATTCTTTTATGGTAATAGGTATTTTCTTTGAATAAATGATAGGTCACTAAACAGTCCATATTCATTTAAAAATATTATTAATAAAATATGACTTTTGTGGAGGGAGGCATACTCCATGGTGATCAGGGTTTACTCTTGGCAGTGCTCAGGAGACCATATGTAGTACCAGATCAAATCTGGATCAACCATGTGCAAAGCAAGATTTGGGCCCAGTATATTATCTCTTTAGCCCAGAAATACACAGCTGTTTAAACTAGATATACAGTAAGATGAATTAGAAAGGCTAGCTTTTAAAACTATCTCAGCCGTTAACATGGACTATACTTGTGCTATTTTGAAAGCCATGCTAACTATTCATCTGTTTCTCTCTTTTAACTTTTGAATCTAATTATTATTTGTCTGAAGGGCATGTTCCTGGTATTCAGAAGCATGCCTCAGTGGTGCTAATGTGCAACAGAGTGACCTTGAGTGAGAAAACAATTTTCACCCAATCGTTTTCCAGCCAATTATCTCCAGAGGAAAGAAGAGGAGTATTTATTATGCTCTTCTCTCTCACAAGGGAAGAACATTGAAAAATTAATTTTGTTTTCCTAGGAGAGATTATAAACCTATCACATAATACATTATGAAAGGGCAAGTTATTATTGACGAGGCATTCATATATCTCTGCATTTTCAGGCAGCCCTAAGGGGTTCTCCAAATGCTTTTTTGGTTGGGTCTATAATATATGCTGAATAAACAGGAAACTGCTAGAACAAGGACTAAATATTGGAAACCTTTACATTTAAAAAAATAATTTTATAATTATCAAAGTTACATGGTTTACAGCATTGTTACTGTTTGTGCTTTTGGCATACAGAGTTACTGCACCACCGCCACAATAGTGCCAAAACCCGTCCTTGTGTCACTTCTGCACCCTCTGAACTGGGTAACCTCAGGTCTGCCATTAGAGTCCAAGGGATTGTTCTCACTGGATATTATCCATCATTTGTTCTGTTTCTTTGTTTACTACATATGAGATCATGCATTTTCTTTCTTCCTCTGATTTAGTTCACTGAACATAACACATTCTAGTTACATATACACAATAGAATACTACTTGGCTATAAGAAAAGCTAAAGTCATGCAGTTTGCTTCTCTGTGGAAGGATCTGGAGAGTATCATGCTGAGGGAACTTAGAAGAAGAGGGACAAAGACAGAATTATATCTCTCATGTGGTATATAAAGAAGCTTAGTAAGAAAACAACAAATACCCCAAGGCAACAGAAACTGATATCTGGTCTTTACTAGGAAGCATATCGTTGTGGGGGGTAAGGGGGAGTTAAGTAGGATGGAAGAGCACTGGGACAATGATGGGGGGAAGCTGACACTCTGGTGGAGGGTATGGTGTTGGAATGATTTAGGCATAAAACCCTGATATTGTCATTATTGTAAACCATGGTGTCTAAAATAAAAATGAAAGTTTTTCTCTCTCCATATATTATATAGAGATATGGATATGTATCACTGCATCACTGTCATCCCATTGTTCATCAATTTGCTTGAGCGGGACTAGTAATATCTCCATTGTGAGGCTTGTTGTTACTGTTTTTAGCATATTGAATACATCACGGGTAGCTTGCCAGGTTCCGCCGTGTGGGCTAGATACTCTCAGTAGCTTGCTGGGCTCTCCAAGAGGGATGGAGGAATTGAACCCAGGTTGACCATGTGCAAGGCAAAACGCCCTACCAGCTGTGCTATCGCTCCAGCCTGTAGATATAGATATATATTTTGTCCAAAATGCAAATTTCTAGTAACAAGGGACCATACAAAATCCAACATCCAATGATGAAATTCGTTTCTTAGGTAAAAACAGGTTTTATTTGAAAGTTTTGAGGAAGGAGTGAGAAAGAGAGAAAGATAGAGAGAGAGAGAGAATGAGATGCACTCAGGAAAGAGAATGCTGGCTCCTCCAGAGTGGAAAGAGAGTCCCTGTACAAATCCCAGTATTAAAATCTGAAGGAATGAAAGTTCATATCTCAGGAGGAGAGATGTGGAGACACATGCTCAGGCATCACATACTCATGGCAGTAACATATGGGCATGGGCAGCCAGCGCATGGGCTCAGACAGCATATTCATGTTCTTCCTTTGTCAAAGTTGGCTTTTATAGGGTTTCTCCCAAGCTACCACTTATGTGGTTTCCTACCTAAGCAAAGAGTCCTTTGTAGGGTGTTTGCCAATTGGTAGAGTTGGGAGCAATTATGGTTTCCTTTGCTATTCTTGTCCTAGCCTTTTTCCTTCTGGAGCTAGTCTCAGAAGCGTGCAGGGGAGGGGTCCAACCTTCTCTGGGTCTTTGCTGGTGCCAGGTAAAGATCTTATAAGACCTTAGTTACTGCATCCATAAGGTGGAATTTTAGCAGCCTTAGGGGGGATGGTTTTATTACCTTCCAATAATCCATTGCCATGGGGACCCCTTCCTTATCTACCCACCTGTCTGCTTCCTATTCCGTCCTAGAGATTTCACAGCCTTAAATTTTTTTTTTTTATTTTTTATTTTTTTTATTGAATCACCAAGTGGAGGGTTACAAAGTTCTCAGGATTATGTCAGTTATACAATATTCAAATACCCCTTCCTTCACCAGTGCCCATCTTACACTCCCAACCCCCCCAGTCTATCCGCCGCCCCCTCCCACCTCCCTAGTCCCCACCCTTATACGTGATAGGTTTCACTTCATTTGCGCTTATCTCGATTACATTCCATGTTTCAACACACAACTCACTACCGTTGCTGGGGTTTCCCCCCAAAAAGAAAAAGACAGTCCTATTGCCAATGAGGCATTTGATAATTCTCCATTACTAAGCATATAGAGATATTAAGTCCTGCTGTTTGTTACATAACTTTTCTTTTTCCCCCTTGCCCCGCGCCACCGAGTTCACGCCTGTTTAGTAATCGCCACGCTGTCTGACAAAGGGAAAAAAAACCAAAGAGGATGGTTATTTCCCGTCATCAGCCGGCGTGGGGCTCTGGCTTAGTTGATAGTCTAGTAGAGTGTCTGGAAGCAGTTTCTGGAACCAAAGCTCTTGCGCTGATATCGGCTCCGGCTCGAGATACCACCAGCGTCCCGCTGGTCCATGTACCTAATTTTTCCCCTTATTTCCCATTCCCACGCCACCAGGTCTGTTTGCTTAATGGACATCACACTATGTTTGACACCACGCCACGTTTCTTCCCGAGAAAGAAGGATATTTCTTCTCAGCCAGCGTGGGGATATAGCTTAGTTCAGTCTAGAGAGATGGCTACCATTTTGATTGCCTTCAATATTTCAACAAAATACTTACTATTCTTGTTAGGATCACCCACAAAAGTCCGACCCATTAAGAAGGAACCATTACATACTGCTGATACTAAGATGACATTAAGTCGCGCGGCCGCGGCAGCGGCCTCGCGGTTTTGGGTTTCTGTCTAAAGTCCAGGGAGAAAGTTGAAGGAGAGAGAGAGAGAGAGATTTCCGCACGGGGGACCTGGCGGAAACTCTCAAGTCACATACTGCAGGTTGCTGGTGGGCTGCCGGTGTCCCAAGCAGCTCCGTCCTCTTCGTCAGTCATTCTGGGGGTGCGGGCGCGGAGAAATGGGAAATCACAGCCTTAAATTTTTAAGGGAAAAATGGGTGAAGGTCCCTCTTCTGGAATTTCTTCATGCGGACCAAAGAACTATAGATCCTATCTGCATAAGGGATGAAACCTCATGGTACCTTAACTTTAATGGGGTCCAGGTAATGATTCTTTAATTTCAGAGTTGTCAGTCTGAAAGTTTGAAAAGAGAGAACATGTTTAGAACTGGAGGAGTTAACAGTCTTTTCTTCGTCCTTGGGAGGACAGAGTGATTTGCTGTTTTTGTAAACACTCTCTGGCATGGTGAGACAGAAGTTAAGACAACAAAGGTCATAGTAACATAGCACTATACTGATTTCTATGACAATAATAATAAAAAGTATTTTCTTAACCATAGTTTGATAGACAAGGACATACTTTGTCCAGGCTCTATTATAGACATTTAGCTACTTGGACCTAGTAATAAAAACAGTTAAAGAAAGAAAATAGTTCCTAATGAGGACTTATGAACTCCTTAAGAGCTGACAAATATATTCCTGAAATGGGCACATCCACCAAGTCCTAGAGAAGGGCATAAACCCACATACCCAGCATGTATTTAGATTTCTTTTTTTTGCATTCCGTGGGCCTACTGCAGAAATATATTGGGCTCTGTTTATGTTGCTGTATATTAATAATTATTATTAGGACCAGTCTTAAAAAGAGACATGATATTGAGATTTTTGATGAGAGGAATATTCCCTAGATTTTCTTAAAAGGAAGTTTGAAGTCCTCAAGGGGTTCACAGGAGTAGGTTGACTTGTTTGCTCTCGGATTATTGTTACTGGTTGGTTGGTATAGATGGAAGTAATTTTATCCTGGAATGATAAACTCGGATAGAAATTCTGTTACATTTTACAGTCCTGGAAGTGCTCTAGATAACTTGGTAAGGTCCCTTTCACTTAGGTATCAGTTTATCCAAAGAGGATCCAACTGTCTATATTTTTAGTAAGACCCAACTACCTGGCTTAATTTTGTTGGGGGGTAATTATTTGGGTGAGGCAAGATATCATCCCCATATTCCTGCATTGCCTGCTGTACTTGTCCCAGATTAGAAGCTTACTTGGTTAGATCTAAACTTTTTGAGTTCAATAAAAAATCCATGGTTAGAAAAGACCTGCCATATGGCAATGAATAATTGCTGTTTCTTCAGGGGCCTGTACTGCCTCCATTAGTTTTGGGATTCCTTTCCCATGCTTTATCGGACAATTTTAGCTATTAAAAATCTCACACATGACTGCATGTGCATACAAAACTAAGAAAGGAATATTTAGGACAAGTTTAGATGTTTACTTGAAAGTCCTTCAGACTAGTAGCAGGATCAAGAAAGATCATGTCTGCCTTTTCAGCTACAGTTCTGCCTGGCAAATGATCTGGCTTCTACGATCCTGTTCAGATTGGTGGCAGCATGTACAACTTTGAGTCCCTTTACCTATTAGGCTGGTCTAGTCTGTGAACCCAGTTTCATCTGGATTATCCATCGCGGGAACATTTCGAATCAAGTCTGTTAAAATATATTTGTTCAATCACCTTTGTAGAACTAAAATCTGATTTCTATAAAATGCCAAGTTGCAGAAGCACAGTTTTCTTTCCACCTTCTTCACTTTAAATTTGCCAGATGACTTAACAAACCTGGCTTGTTCATTCGTATAAACACAACTAGATTGGAAAACTCTCTATTTGGGGTACCGCATTATTTTCTGAGAGATCCTGGGAATAAGGACAGAGCAGTTGACTTAAATAAATAAATATTTTTATCTGTCATATTTGGGTTAGTCAGGCTTGAAAAGTGCAAAGATGCAAAGATCAGTTCAGCTGGATTAGATGGAGGTGGCCTTGGGCCACTTATCTTCTGTAAGAGTGTCCTGGCAGGAAGAGTCCATCCTATCCCTCTCCAGGTTTGGGAGATATGCTGATCTCTAGAACTTTTCTCTTTTCAAATTTTATATTAAAGTGCTGTGAGTTATAAAGCTATTCATCGTTGGGTTTTGACATACAATGGCTCATCACCAATCCTGTCACCAATGTCAGATTCTCTTCACCAGCATTCGCAGTTTTCTTCTCTTATCCCCCCACCTCACCCTGCCACAACACTCATTCTCAGCCCCAGCCCTAGCCTGCCATCCTGACACTACACAGCTGCAAGGAATGATGACATCATGCAGTTTGCTGCAACATGGAGGGAACTGGAAGATATATTAAATAAAGTAAGCCAGAAGAAGAACAAACACAGGAGTAACAGAATGAGGAATTGCAATGGTTTAAGGGGGATGCCTAGATAATGCAGGACTTTTCTTGATGCTGAGGGCAGCACCCGGGCTGGGTCTCTCATTGCAGATCTGAAGATTCCTCGTTTGCTATATTAGAGATGATTTCTTTGAGCTGCCTGACTCTAGGGGCTCCCTTGTAACAGTACCTGCTATTATTGGACCTGGTACTGTCATTTAACCTCATCCCCTTTGACTCAGTTTCCCTGGACTAGACCTATGGGGTTCCAAAGCTGGCTTTGAGATTTCCTGTCTGTATGAGGAGTATACCCTACTAGAGAGAGAAAAGACTCCTTATCTGGCTTTATACAAACCAATATAATGTCATGAAACATTAAACCATACTGAAGGTGCCAAAAGAGAAATGCAAATAATTTCACTTTACTCACAATAAGATGTAACATACCCATTTTTTGGGTCAGAAATCAAAAGAAGCATTAAAATATGTAGCAGTAGAAAATAGTTAAACAATATTATGTGTAATCTATTTAATCCCATGTTGAAAACCTTTTTTCCTATAACTTTTTAAGTGCACAATTACATAAGAGCACTGCAACATGAGTCTGGAGTATCTATCTAAGATGCTTTACATAGACCTCACCAAAAAAGCATTAGAACAATTCTACAGATCCAACTTAAAGAGCTCTTTGTAACAATACAGTTTGACCACACAAGTCCTTTCCTTAAAACACAAACTGAAACCTACACATTCTTTACATTAATTCTACCCTACAAGTTTTCATTTTAGAACCAATTTCACTTTAACGGGGTTATACCTCTGATCATACCTCCATCCATTATCTTTCCATACAGTTGTATCATACATGTTTAACTTCCTTATGTTAGTGAACTTAGTATAATTTGATCTCTCAAGAAATTTGGAAAAAAGGTGCTAATGATTTTTGCAATTAGCACGACTAAATTGTACTCTTGTTTACTTTTAAAAGTTTTGTTGCAGACCTTTCTGAATACAAAAGCATTAAATCAGTTCTATAGATGTCCAGAAGGTTTTAGGATGCTCACAAGTAAAGATCTTACAACACATGCTATGCTTGGCAAGAAAGTTTGCTCCTTGTTATTAATTATCGAGAACACACTTGTATTTAGAAGTTTAGACTTAGAACACTGTTTTCAAAGAAAAACAGAGATATTAACAGGTTTAAACACTCGCATAGCTTTCCATGGAATAGCAAGGATTTTACTCTTGTGGATACAGTATAGTTCCCTAAAAGTCAAAGACTAGGTTTGATATCTGATCACAAAACTGGCATAAAATAAAGTTCCTTTTATAGTAGCTGTGTTTTCATGTACTATATGGACAAATTAACAATATAATCTGAAAAAACTGACTAGAGTTATTTTCCAAATTTTTACCCAGTTCTCCACTAAAGTCAAAGCTGTTTTTTGTAGCAGTGATTGAGTTTTAAAAAGATCCATGTTTTATCTTCAGTCTGTTATCAGTAGTTGATTAATTAACAAACAGACAAGTTTCCTATCAGGAGGGGGGAGGGGGAGAAATGTAGCTTTAAGTGCAGTTTTTATGCATATTTGTGTCCCTGAGGCTGCCAATAATTTCTCCAAACACCGAAAAGAGGAGTTTTAGGAATCAAGGCCTAGTTTTAAGTACTTTGGGATGGAAACAACTATAGAGAAGAAAAACTAAAACAGGAAATATTTGGAATTCTCTTTCTCAGGATGGCTTAAATTTCCTTTTTAAAAAAATAATGAATCACCGTGAGATACAGTTACAGATTTACAAACTTTCATGATTACATTTCAGTCATACAATGATTGAGTAGCCATCCCTCCACCAGTGCCCATTCTCCACAACCAATGTTCCCAGTATCCCTCCTGCCATCCCCTTCTCCCACCCTTGCCTATGTGGCAGGCATATTCCCTTTTATTCTGTCTCTCCTTTTGGGTGTTATGGTTTGCAATATGGGTACTAAGTGGCCATCATGTTCAGTCCATAGTCTACTTTCAGCACACATATCCCATTCTGAGCCAACCCTCCAAGCATCATATACTGGTGGTCCCTTCTCCATCTCATCTGCCTTTCCCCCAGATGTGAGGCCAGCTTTAATTTCTTCCAAGAGAATCTCTACCCCTTCTGACATACATCTCATATATAACATTCCATTAGTTGCTGTACCTTCTGTTTCATGCCCTTAATATCTATTTAATACTAAAAATTTGTAAGAGAGGACACTACCCTGTGACCTGGCAAGGGTCCTTAAAAGTTGTCAGATGTCTCTATCAGTGTTATTTGAGCTGTACCCCAAGTGTCCCTAGGGTCTGACCTGATCTCAGACAGGATCGCAGCTGCATGTTGAGCCCAACTAGTGCACCCTGGGCTTGGTTGCCTCTGGAATAGGAGAGAAAAGTTCTACTTTGCTAGCTTGCAGCATCTCTTCTCAGTAGTTCTTCCAGTCTTTAGTTTACTTAGATATGAGTTTGCTTGCTTGCTTCATTCACATCTCAATTCCCTCCTGGTAATCTCTAGTTAATTCCCTTTGTTGGACTAATCGCAGAGATAAGATACACCATAATCCTCCCAGAATCTTAAAGTTCTCAAACACTAGTGGGTATTCCTTGTGCCTTCCTGCTGTGGTCGGTGGCACATGAGGCATACAAGAGAGATGGTCCCTCATCACAGAGACCACATATTCACACAGAGGTTAAACAGTACAGTCTTCCCACTAGATTTTTCCTAAAGAGCATAGCATCACAGGAGAATTCCCTCCTTCCTCTTGAAGATCTTCACTGCTTCATCCCTTCATGCTGATGGCATCCCTGGGTCACTTATGTGGAGTAGGGAGAAGAGAGGTGTTGGCCTCAAGAAGAGGATCTGCCACTTTCTCCTAATCCACCTCTGCCACCCCAGGAGCAGCTGGAGAAATCTAGGACAATTAAAAGTCTGGGATGAATCTTGCTCCTTGCAGGAAAGGAAAGTCAGTCCTAGATCTTATCCAGGTTTTTTGGGTTCTAGCCTTTTCCTCACAGAAAAGAATTTCAGGAGGAGAGGAGCAATAAAGTAAAATAGGTTATATTTGGAAGTTTTGAGGGAAGCAAAGGAGAGGAGGGAGAGAGAGGGAGGAGAGAGAGAGAGAGAAAGAGAGAGAGAGAAGTGTGCTCAAGAGAGAGAACATGGGCTTCTTCAGAGTGGACTGAGAGTCCAGTACACATGCCAGATTAAAACATATGAACATATGAAAGTACATATCTCAAGAGGAGAGATGTGGGTCACACATACATTTATCAGTAAGACGAGTTTGGGCCACATACATGCCAAAAAATTCTTCATTCAGAATTAATTAATAAATAGTACTTGTACAATACATTAAATATCATTATTTCATTATTCATGTGTAACTATTATATTTTCATTATTCTATAGTCTATTTAAATGATCTCATCTAGATTTTTATATTACTATGGCTCAAGTACTGTTCCATCATGTTTTCATATTTTAATATGTTGTAATGAGTTTTATCTTGACCAAGTCCTATGAAATAGTGCTAGCTGTTATTGCATAGTATTCAGATGATAAGATTCCTACTAAAAGTTTGTCACATGGCATATAAGTAGCAGAGCCAGAAATTGAATCTCTTATATATATACAGTTCAAAGCAAAGGTAGGTCAGCATACTATTAAGACAAGGTCAAAGTAAATGTACCTATTATAACCAGAAACATTTATTATATTTTGCAATCACTGCTAAATGTAAATAAATAAGAAAAGGGAATAAAAAGAATACAGGTTCTGAAAAAGCAGGTGATTGTTTTCACAATTTTATGAATGTTCATTTTGATAACTTAAATAAGAAAAATAAGACTTCATAACATTTATATAAGTATTTTACAAAGCTTCTTAGTTATGTTTTACACAAATGAAAATAAATTAACATTCAAAATTTAGAGTTCTTTAGGCAAAGGTTGCCAGGAACACAACCTAGAGTGGAACAAGATCAATTAATTTACCATTGTTATGAGGAAGAATGCACACCACAGTGGAACATCCCAGAAAGAGCATTAGAAATGGCCTATTTTTAGATTTGTGCTTATGCCTGGTGCTTTGGAGAGAGTTCAAATAGGACTTTGGTCTGGATTGCTTGCTGTTAGGAAATGAGGATAATTCTGTGACTGGAGATCTTAATAAATCTTCTCTAGAAAGATTAGAGAGAAGCTAAATCTCTAATTGATGAAGAATAAGCAGTTATACATTTTAGCTGGGAGGAGTATCATTTTTGTGGTTTGGCAGAGTTCATGTTTTTGCCTCTGTTTTGACATGATTATCAGATGGTCAAGCTTTTCTCTTGATCCATCAGGGTTGCAGATTGGCCTTATCTGATGCTCTTGTTCTATGAAGTTTTCATTATTTATGTTTCATAGGAAATGGTGAGGCCAGTTCCCGGATGTCAAAAGACAAGTTTCTTCTTTCCCAAAAGAAATAAAATAACTCAAATTATACAAATGAAAATGCATGGGAGTGGCACTCTGGTCAGGTTGGCACACACAAAAAATAGCAAAAAGAACCTGTATTGACATGGATATCGGGAAAGGCGCCTCACCCACTGTTGGTGGGAATGCCAACTACTTCAATCACTTTAGAAATAAAGTATAGGAACCTCACAAAACTAAGATGTGAGCATCCTTATGATCTGCATTTCCACTTCTTGGAGTCTGTCCCAAGGGCCTAAAAGTTATTTCAAAAGGATATTTGCACTCCTATGATCACTGTAGTTCTAGTCACAATACCCAAAATCTTGAAAGAACCTGTGTGTCCAAGAACAGATGGCTTGATAAAGAAAACCCTGGTATTTGTATATGTATCGAAATACTATTTGCCTAAAAAAGAGAAATCCATGCAAATTTGCCACTGTGTTTGCAATTAGAGAGTCAGTCAGGACAGTGACAGATGCAGAAGATCTCTCTCATATTTGGAATATATAAAAAACAAATAAAGAGATAACAAATGGCCAGAGGCAGCAGAACCTGAGAAATGGTCTACAAAACAGCTTACAAAGGGCAGCGGGAGGAGCATGGATGAGAGGGGACACTGGGACAAATGGTGGAAGGAAACAGACAATGTTGGAGGGGGGTGTTTTGTTGGAAAGTTGTAGAGATAAAACTTTGTCATTAACAGTGCTCCAAATAAAATGAGAAAACACTCAGAGGGGGATTAAACAGGAAAAAATGTCCCAGGAGGGCCTCAAGGCTGTTGACAATGCTCTAGTTCCTAAACTGAGCAGTAATTGAACGGTTTCAAGTTATCATAATTTTCTGGTCCAGAGAGATAGGAAAAAAGGCTGGACTGGGACTGCGTGCTTTGCATGAAGGAAGCATTGTCAAAAACCTCCAGGAGTGACCCCTGCAGAATGCTGGGTGTGACCCCTGCAGGTGCTGGATGTGACCCCCAAAAAAAGATTAATAGAAAATAAAAATAATTTTCCAAGTTATATATATACATATGTATATATATATGTTATATAATATAAAATAATTTTCTAAGTCAGATATCTTTACTTTTCTCATGTTTCATGACATTTAAAAATTAAGTATACTTATTTAATGTAACTTAAGGTTATCAAATTTAAATTATATTTAAATGTATTTTTTTAAAAATATTTTCCGAAAAGAACTCTTGTTCATAGTAGTAAATAATTATATTAGACACAGTCTGCATTTGTCAGAGACTTCCAGAGAAGTGAAAAAGGACCCATATGATATGTAGGTATGTAGTAGAAAGAGATTTATTGTAGAGATAGCGTCATGAGATTATGGAAGCAGAGAAATCACACAATATTCTGTCTACAAGCTAGAACACCAGTAAAGTCAGCATACAATTCAGTTCAAGTCCAAAGGCTTGAGAATCAGAATTTAGTATATTGAACCAAATATTAATCTCTTCTGGAAAAACACACTAATAGATACATCTTGAAATAATATCATCTAAGCATTCCTTCAACCAGTCAAGTTGGCACATAAAATTAACCATTTTTAATCTTATGAAGAGGAAAAAATTTAGGATAAAACTTTCAGAAAATCTGGTATTTAATTTTGTGTGGGACAAGATAAGCCTCCAAAGAGACAAGTGACAAAGGAGGTTTAAGGAAATAGGAGCATTATGTCATAGAACTTATTACAGGAGTAATGACCTCCAGAGATGCTCATGCCCTAATCCCTATAATCTTTGAATTGTACTTTATATGAAAAAGATTTTGTAAATGTTTTGTTTTCTTTTGTCCTAAAACTAAAAATAATCACAATAAGCCAAGTGTGTTTAGTATAAGCACAAGTGTCATTATAAAAGAGTCAGAAAGAGATTTTATTTTAGAGGAAGATTCTGAATGTAGAGAAAGGGTCACAGGCCAAAAAAAAAAAATTCAGGCAACTTTAAAAAGTTTAAGACTTAGGTAGGCGGGGGATACAAGAAAAATGGATTAGCCCCTGGAGTTTCTAGACAGAATTTGATCTTACTGATGCCTTGATTTTGGCCCAACGAAATTAATTTTAGACTTCTGGCCTCCAATAGTAAAAAGGAATAAATGGATTTTGATTTAAGTTACCATGTTTGTGGTCATTTGTTTGAGACTGAAGTGGTCATCGAAGCCCTAGCCAAACAAGGGCATTCAAACTCAGTACATCAAGATCCTCTGAGAGCTGTATTATGGATTCACCACCAGGATCTCACCATTCTACAAGGAAATGATCATTGACATAAAGAGAGGGGTTCCAGCAAGGTGATACCATTTCACCGAAACTCTTCAGTGCGACCCTCGAGAACGTCATGCAACTATTGGAATGGGAAGGAATGGGAGTGAAGACAGACGGTCGGCAACTACACCACCTCCGCTTCGCTGATGACATCGTTCTCATAACACCAATCATTAGCCAAACGGCACAAATGCTGGCCGACTTTGACTGCGAGTATGGAAATGTCGGACTGCTGATGACATCCTTCTCATAACACCAATCATTAGCCAAGCAGCACAAGTGCTGGCCAACTTGACTGCGAATGTGGAAAGGTCGAACTACAGCTGAATCTCTGGAAAACAGTTGTTCATGAAAAACGAACTAGTCCCTGATGTTCCATTTGCCCTCAACAGAACGAACATCTCCGAATGTAGCAGCTATGTGTACCTGGGTTGAGAACTCAACATGAGGAAAGACTTGGCGCCAAAACTTCACAGGAGGAAGAGAGCAGAGTAGAATGCCTTCAGGAGCATAGAAGAAGTGGTTAAGAGGACAAAGAACCTTCGGCTCCAGGCACATCTTTTCGACTCCATCATTCTTCCAGCACTAACATACACCTCATAGACCTGGACCCTATTAAAACAGAATGAGAACATTATTCATATCCCAAAGAGGAATTGAAAGAGCTATGCTTGGAGTATCGCATTTCACTCAAGTGAGAGAAGGAATCCCGAGTTCCAACCTCTGTCGATGTTTAAGAATCAGGAACGCTGTCTCATTTGCCAAGGTGTCGAAAATCAGATGGATGGACTGGACATGTAATGCGATTTAGAGACGATCTTTGGATGAGAGCTGTTACTGACCAGATTCCACAGGACATCAAAAGGCCACATGGCTGCCCACCTATGAGATGGTCAGACTTCTTTGTCAAAGCCCTAAATGAATGGTTTGAGGCTCTTCGTGTTTCTGGAGCGAGCAGATACCATTGGGCTACGCCAGCACGTGACAGGGATGAATGGAGACGTTACTAGTGCCCAACTGAGCAATTCCAAGGTCACCAGGATGACAAGTGATACAAGTGATGGTCATTTGTTACAAAAGCAAAAGAAATCTACAGAATGGGAAAGGATACTCACCCAATACCCATCTGATAAAGGGTTGATATCAAGGGTATATAAAGCACTGGTTGAACTCTACAAGAAGAAAACATCCAACCCCATCAGAAAATGGGCCAGAGAAATGAACAGAAACTTTTCCAAGGAAGAGATATGAATGGCTAAAAGGTACATGAAAAAATGCTCTGCATCACTGATCATCAGGGAGATGCAGATCAAAACAACCATGAGATACCACCTCACACCACAGAGAAAGGCACACATCTAAAAGAACAAAAGCAACCGCTGTTGGAGAAGATGTGAGGAGAAAGGGACCCTCCTGCACTGCTGGTGGGAATGCCGACTGGTCCAGCCCCTTTGGAAAACAATATGGACGCTTCTCAAAAAATTAGAAATTGAGCTTCCATTTGATCCAGCAATACCACTTCTGGGAATATATCCCGGAGAAACAAAAAAGTATAGTCGAAATGACATCTGCACTTATATGTTTATCGCTGCACTGTTTACAATAGTCAGAACCTGGAAAAAACCCCAGTGCCCAAGAACAGATGACTGGTTAAAGAAACTTTGGTACATCTATACAGTGGAATACTATGCAGCTGTTAGAAAAAATGAAGTCAAGAAATTTGCATATAAGTGGATCAACATGAAAAGTATCATGCTAAGTAAATAAAGCCAGAAAGAGAGGAATAGACATAGAAAGATTGCACTCATCTGTGGAATATAAAATAACAGAGTAGGAGACTAATACCCAAGAATAGTAGTATATAATACCAGGAGGTTAACTCCATAGCTTGGAACTTGGCCTCACACGCTGGGCAAAAGTCATACCAAATGGAGAAGGGAACACCAAATAAAATGTGAGTGGAGATCCCTCGTGGTAAGGGAAATGCTGAAAGTGGACTAGTGACCGAACATGATGGCCAATCAATACCCCTATTGCAGACCACAACACCCAAAAGGAGAGAGAAAACAAATTGAAATGCCCTGCCACAGAGGCAGGGTGGGGTTGGGGGGGTTGGATTGGGGGGTGGGAGGGAAACTGGGTTCATTGGTGGTGGAGAATGGACACTGGTGGAGGGATGGGCTCCCGAACACTGCATGAGGGAAAAACAATCACAAAATGTATGAATCTGTAACCGTACCCTCACTGTGACTCACTAAAAATAACAATAATAAAAAAAGAAGAAATGTGAAAAAAAAGAAATTAAAGGCAATTATTCCTTTCTGTAACTATCTACCTTTTCATGTGATTTTTTACCCTATTAAATGTTAACATATGTTTATGAAAACTTAAAAAAAAAGCAAAAGAAAGTTAATACAGAAACCAGGGGATTTTTTTTTCCTTTTTGGGTCACACCTGGCCATGCAATGGGGTTAATCCTGGCTCATGCACTCAGGAGTTACTCCTGGCAGTGCTCAGGGAACCATATGGGATGCTGGGACAGCCACTTCAAGGCAAACTCCCTAGCCACTGTGCGATTGTTCCAGGCCCCCAAAAGAAAATTTTATTTCACCTTTAAAAATTTTGTTTTAGGCACCATGTTTCACAATGCTCTTAATAAGTAGTGCTTCAGGCATCCAATGTTCAAGCACCACTCCCACCACCAGAATGTCAGTGTCCTTCTATCATTGTTTCTAGGGCCTTTCTCACTCCCCAATCCAACTCAACTCCCTTAGCAAACTCAGCTCTATAGGCTGACTCTAAGGGTCTGTTATTGGCTATTTTTTTCAGGACCTTATTAAATTTTCTTATAATTCACATGGGATAGATATGATTCTGTATTTGGTTTTCTCACTCTAACTCACTTCACTTAGCCTGATGCAATTCAGTTCCATCCTGAAATTCACGTAAAATTAAGTTATGATTTCATCTCTTGTTATAGACAAGTGGTATTCAGTTTTGTATACCTATATACTGTTTATTTAACCATTTATCTGTTTCTAGATACCTGGTGTGTTTTGATTTTAGAGAAAGAATAGCATCAGGAAAATAGAAATGCAAATATCTTTTTGAATCAGATTTTGAGCTCTTGGGACTGGAGATAGAGTATATTGCATTGTATTCAGCTGAGCCGGGTTCAATCACTGGCACCCCAAGTCCCATCAGGAGTAAAACTTGGGCAAACCAAAAATAAAAAATAAAGTTTTTAAGCTCTTGGAATCGATGTCAAGAAGTACAATTGCTTGCTCATATGAAAGTTTAATTTTCAGTTTCTTGGAAGTCTTCATATTATTTTCCATAAAAACTGAACAGGATGACAGCATCCTTGTTAGCTCTGTTTGTTTCTACTCTTTGATATGTGCTGATTTCACCAGGTGATATTTCATTGTTGTTTTGCTTTGCATTTCTCTGATGATAAAAGATGAGCAGCACTTTGTCATAGGCTTATTGGCCATTAATGTGTCTTCTTTGAGGAAATGTCTATTCAACTCTTCTCTCCATTTCTTCATGGGGCTATTTTCTGTTGTTAAGTTTTGTGGGTACTTCATAAATCTTGTATATTAGTCCTTTGTCAGGTATGTGGTGAGCAAATATTTTCTTCTATTAGAGTGTCTTTTTTTATTCTAGTTATCATTTCTTCCACAGTGAAGATACTTCTTAATTTAATGTATTCCCATTTATTTAGTTTTGCTTTTATTTCCTTAACTAATACTATCAATCTATTGAAGATGCCTCTAGAGTCAATATTACATAGAGTTTTGTCTATGTTTTTGTTATGTTTTTTGTATTTTGGTGGAATATCCAAGTCTTTAGTCCATTTTGAATTGATATTTATGTATAAGATAGAGACTTCAATGTTGATAATGATGATGATGATGATAATGATGATGATGATTTTTCAATGTGGTTAACCAGTTTTCCAGTACTTGTTGAAGAGGCTTTCATTGTCTCACTTCATGCATCTAATTCCTTTGTCAAAGATTAGCTGTTCATATACCTGAGAGTGTGTCTCTGGACTCTTAATTTATTTCGATTTATCCTTTTCAATTGATCCTTTATTACATTACCACACAGTTACTTAAAGGAGCATATATCTAACAGTACCACATGTTACTGAAATGGCAAGTCTCATGTAGAAACATGGATATTAATGTTGCCCTTAGATAAAACTACTAATTGAATAATAGAACTAAAAGCCAGATAAAGTATATAAAGGAGAAGGAAGTGAAACAATCTTTTAACATTCTATTTTTGCTACTAGAAAGAAATAAATATCTGAGGTGCCACAAAGTATTATTTTCCATTCTTAGAGATATGTCTTCTTATTTATTGTGTGTTGAGCTATTATTCCCCATCAGGCTATAAACATACAGGTGCAGAATATTTCATTTCCTTTGCCAATTTTGCACTTAAATCTTTGTAACATAATCTGGAGACAAGCACCCATGTTTTGGTGTAGGTGTTTATTGTTGAACAGATAATTTTATGTGGTCCATCATTTGACATATTGTAGTATTAACAAAACATTAATGTCTGTGGAACAAAGTCCTAACAGTACTTCAAACCAGTGAGACATGATGGAACTTCAGAATTCTGGCACAATTTAGTAGGAAACAACAGTAGGACTGGTAAATTTGGGAAAGTTAGAGGTTTACTATAGCAAGCATGGCCAGAGAAAAAATAATTGTCTTGTGGGTGTAGTATCTAAGGCATTCTAAAGTTAGAAGAATAATCTTAAAATTGATGAAGTTTTTAGAAAAATCTAGTTTGGAAGTCAAAGCATAGGGGTTAGTTGGATGAATATTGATGATGTAATGTTTTGTAATACTTGTCTATTTAAAGGAGAGGTTAACAAGAATTGAGCAGGACCTTAAAAAGCCTAATTAAGTAGTAGGTGAATTTAAGGGGGAGGGGGTAGAATGTAGAAATAACTTGGCTGGGCTATTATGTAGGGATTAAGGGAAAACACACTCCTTACACACATGACTTTTAGTTTATTAAAATTTAATTTATTCATTTATTAAAACTTAATTCTAAGCTCCTCTTGACATTCACTGGAGCTTCAGATATTTAGAGTACTATATTTGCTCAGGCAGCCCAACCATTGTCTAGAAGGAAGAATGCCAGTAATTACAGGAATTTGCATAAGTGGATGAAGAATCAGGAAAAAGAAGTTTGGGGGAAACAAGGACTTCCTGAAAAGGTTACATTTCAGACTTAGGAAAGAAGTCTAACATTTCTATGAAAAATAATGAGTGATTCATCACCACATTGTTATAATGCATTCTTTCTTTTCAAGAAGAGCACATATTGCATCCTTGTAACAAGTTATCTTTTCTCCTTAAGCAAAAATAGTAATAATTGGTATTGTATTTATAACCAAGAATATGAAAAGCATGCTACGGAAGCAAACATTCAACTGTACACCTTCATAAGTCAAACTGTGTCAAGGCCTATATAATAAACAGAAATATATTTTATGCATTGGTTATTCAAAGAGAATTCAATATACTGTACAAGTACATACAGTTCATAAAAATACAGTTGATATGAATCAAACTTTTGACTTATTTATACAAGTTTAACTAAAACTTACTAAGAATTTAATAATTTAATATGCCTTTTTAAAAATTTAAAGGTCCAACCAGTTTTTTTTTAAAGGTCCAAAGGAGCTTTTTAAGGAATAATTTTGTTGACTCATCTCTTTGAAAAATTCTAGGAAAGTTTAATTAGATGACTTTTTAAAAAAATAAGTTCGCAGTAGGAAAGTACCATTTTCAAGATTATTTCATTATACTTATATATATATATTAACAAGCACAAGATATATCCGATTATTATACAGATAAATTATTTTACATAATTGAATTAAGTTTACATCTTCTGAATCTTGTTTAAAATATTACAAACACAGTGATAATAGAACATACATATGTTCACAGTCTCTTAGAAATTAGCCTCTTATTCTGGTTAACTGACTCTTTGGAGCATATTAACAAATAATCTCTCTACCCAACTACTTAGGAATGACTTTAGAATAAGAACCTCCTTTCTTCACATACATATCTTCAGTTTCAAACAGCAGCGTGAAAGCCAATAATTTTTGTGTTGAATTATTTAGATATATACTACCTGTAATAATTTTCTTTTGAAAATCAGAAGGAATTCAGCATGATTGATTTTACTTACCCCTAACACTTTGGGCCGTTTGGGAGTGCAGTGCCAGTTATTCCGTTTCTAACCAGACATCAGGCCAAAGTAGTCATGATGGGATATACAGAGAATAAAAAACAGAAACTATTGTTAAAACCTTCTTAGTATTCACAGGTATTGAGCAAACAAAGCTATTGACAACTATTAGAAGGACTTCATGCTTCATTGGAAAACCATAAAAAAATAATTGCCAGGTCCTTGGCACACATATTTTTAAGAGGAGCTTAAAAACATCTCTCATAAAATTGCTAAGACAGGCATAAAACCAACTGGACAACCATTGAAAACTTTTGTCTTTCTACTTGCACTTTGGCAGTAAGAATACAAAATACCAGATAAAGTAAGAAAGGACTGAGACGGGAGTGTTAATTAGAGAACAGGTTTTCCTGGAACTCATTAAAAGACAGAAATTGCCTTAGAATATATGCCAAGAATGATGGGCAGTAAATAATAGAACTACTGTGTTAAGTAAGGCTTGATTAAGGGGAGAGTACTGAGCTTAAATGTGGGAAATTATTAGCAGAGTTAAGGACATGAATATATATGAAATCCTATGTTTCATGAATAGTAAGTGAACCAACATGCAAACAACAGGTTGGGTATGTTATTTGCTAGTAGGTTAGTTCCATAGAATGAGGAAAATCAATAGACATTTGGATAATATTCCTGAAATGACTCAATATTTTATTTGATTATTATTAGTATATTCCATTTGAATAAAGCAAACACACTGATGAAAAAATACCCTAAACCAACTCCTAGACTCTTAAAAATCATGGTTGTTATCAAAGAGAATGGAGGTGTGTGGATGGAAGGAAAAAGTAGAGTCTTTGGTGATATCACACTGGAACTTTGGTGGGTCAGCAATGACAGTTATACACATATAGAGATAAAATCAAACTCTTTGTGATTTCATAAAATCATAGATCAATGCTAAGTAGCACTGTCCACTGTAGCACTGTCCTCCCATTTGTTCATTGATTTACTTGAGCGGGCACCAGTAACGGCTCCATTGTGAGATGTGTTGTTACTGGTTTTGGCATATTGAATACACCACGGGTAGCTTGCCAGACACTGCCATGTGGGCGGGATACTCTCAATAGCTTGCCAGGCTCTCTGAGAGGTACAGAGGAATTGAACCCGGGTCAGCCACGTGCAAGCCAAACGCCCTACCTGCTGTGCTATCGCTCCAGCCCAATGCTAAGTACATAAAAATAGATAAAACATTATTTTCCAAGAGTGGACTCATAGGTAACATATAAAAGTGCTGCTTTGATCATCAAAGGGAAATGCAACTCAAAACAAGAATAATATATCATCTCACATCAGTGAGACTGGCACACAACACAAAGAACATTAACAACCACAGGGTCAGCGAGATAATATAGCAAGTAAGGCAATTGTTACACACTACTCACTTGGATTTGATCCCCAGCAACCTGTAAGGTACCCCAAGCACTTTCAGTAGTGATTCCTGAGTGCACAGCCAGAAGTAAGCCCTGAGCACTACTATTTGTGCCCCATACCACATACCTACTCCTCTCCCCACAAAGAATATTAATAACCAGTACTGGTATGGATGTGGGGAAAATGGGACTTAGTCACGGATAATAGGAATTTTGACTGGCCCAATATTTTTGAACAATTTGTATGCTTCTCAAAATATGGAATTTACCTTTCACATGATCCTGCAATTTCAGTTATTGGGATCTACCCCAAGAGCCCAAAACTCTAGTCAGAAAAAAAAGCACCCTTCTGTTCACTGCAGCACTATTAACAATAGCCAAAATCTGGAAACAACCCAGATGTTCAAGAACATATGACAATTTAAAAAAAGAACTGTCATACAAATACACAAGGAAGTAATGCTCAGTTTTAAGGAAATATTCAATCATACAATTTACTGTTACATAGATGAATCTGGAGCATATAATGCTGAGTGAAGTTAGTCAGAAGGAGAAGGTCAGGTAGAGAATGATCTTTCTCATATGTAGGATAAAGAAACAGAGTAAAGCAATAATGAATGCCCGAAGGAGAGAGAAACACTCCTTCATTTTCAGTAGAATTCATTTTCAGTAGGAAGCTACCATGGGGGAGGTGTGGAGTGGGGATTTGGATGGGGACCCTGGGTCAAAGGTGGGAGGAGGTGAACACTCTGGTGGAGGGTGGAATGATGGAATGTTTTATGCATAGAAGCCTCTCATTAACAGCATTGTAAACCACAGTGCCAGAAATAAAATTTTAAATTAAAACAAAATAGTACTAACTGTTTTGACAAGCATGTTTTGTAATTGAAATTTCAATCTTTGTATTGAACCTCCTGCATATATAAACTGGAATTTAGTGCTTAACCATATCCAATGAGGGTCTATGTGATTATGCACAGTTACATTATGTGTATGGTCTTTCCCATCTATCGACTAATGAGAAACTTAATGTCATGTTAGCTAGATGAGGTGTAGGAAATGAACACATTTTCTCTATAACACACTCAACAAAATCCCAAGAATCTAGAAAAGAAACAGTGAATCTTAATCAGGGATTTTCCCTGATTTTTCCTTTCAGTTTTTGCAAGCCTGAGCATTGAACTTCTGAACCATTAGGTCAGCAATATATAGGTGCTTTCCAGATTCTAGAGATAAAATGTGGCATCTATACCTGAGGGTGAGGCAATTAATGTCTTAATAGAACAATCACAGGTATACATCAAATAAAATTCTTGCCAACTTCCAGCTCTTCTTTGTCTTTGAAACTTAAAGGAGTTGGATAGTTGAATAGCCTTTGGAAACTTAAGGAAATTACATCTAATACAGATTTTCTTTTTTCTCCCCAGAGTTAAAAACACAGTGCTTATATTTCGGTCTCTCGTATTACACAATTAGCTTAGTAGACCAAAACAACTATAACAAAAAGCTAGTGGGAGATAATGTGGAAATAAAATACACTATGTAGTAAGCTATAATTCGACAAAACAGTTCATTATGTCTCGACTAAAATACACTTTTGACTGAATCTTTTCAACTAGACAGCTTATTTATTTATAATAATTTTCACTCTAAAAATAAATACTTAGAGTAAAAACATAACAATTACATACAAGCCACTGCCCTTATTATATGTGTCATCAAAGAAGCAAGTCAGTACATACAATATTATATATACCATAAATTTTCCAGGAACGTAAAGTTATTCTGTTTTTATCTCTATTTTTTCTATTTTCAGTAGATTGTCTTTCATTTTTATTTGCTGCTTATCAACTAAGACATAACTATGATACAGATGTGAATGTCAAGTGATAAGTAAAGTAGCATTTGTGGCTTTGCAATCAGAATATAACATTCATACAAAAATAAATTAGAAGTTACTCTTCTTTATATCTTGTGTCCAAACAATAGGAACTGTTCAAAGTTTACTCTCCCATTTTCATGTTATTGTGTTTTTGATACCTTTTGTTTTATATATACAAAGGATAGGTTTCCCTTCTATTTTAACATTCTATAATTATTTAAAATTATTATAATGCTAAATTTCTTTTTTTAAGATTTTTCAGTTCTTCCAGTTTCAACCATGTTGCATCAAATTGCATGATTTCATAGTTTCTTGCATCTGCATAGTAGTCCATTGTATATTTTTATGCACATCTTCATAATCCTTTCATCTGTCATTGGACACCTATCTTGATTCCATATCTTAGCTATCATGCTGAGTGCAGTGATGGTTAATAGTGTGAATGTGTCCTTTTGAGTGTTTTTATGTCCTGGGGATAGATGTTCAAAAGTGGAATTTCTGGGTCATATGGCAGTTCAATTCTAAATTTCTTATTCTTACCTTTTTTTCTTTTTCTTTGTATCTTACATGTCCTTTTGGGATTATTACTGAAGTATGTATTTTCATTCTTTTGGCAAGTTTCTGTGATGAGAAAACTCATTGGTTATCACATAACTCTAAAACCTTTAACTGACATAAAATTCTAGTGTCACAAATCTTTTCCCTCAATACTTTAGAAATACTATTCTTTTAAAACCGGCCAAAAGTTGGCTACTTTCTGGTAAGGTTTGTTTTCTTCTTGATAGTTAACAGATTTGTCTCTCTTTTTCTGTTATTATACACATTTATTACCTACATATTGAATTTTTTAATTTATGCCTTGTAATAACTCTACTGATGAACTCACCCCACCTTTATTTTTCCAGTAGATATGTTTTTGTTTGTATTTAATCACTAATCTTATTTCATGTAATTAAAGAACACTAAGGTAATAAAATTTTCCTTTTTTTAAATTTTATTTATTTATTTTTATTGAATCACTGTGAGAACAGTTATAAAGCTTTCAGGTTTGAGTCTCAGTCATACAATGATCAAACACCCATCCTTTCACCAGTTCACATGTTTCACCACCAAGAACCCCAGCATATGCCCCCTCCCACCCCAAACCCTGCCTGTTTGGCAGATGATTTTCACTTTACTCTCTCTTTACTTTGATTACATTCAATGTTTTGACAGAAAACCCACTATTATTATTTGGAATTTTCCCTCAACAATCGGACCTGACGAAAAGTCATCATTAGATAATTTGTTTTCTATTGCTGATAATGAAGAGCATATGATGTCACACAGCTGCAACAGCAGCCGCGTGGTTTTGGAATTCTGGTATTTTAGTAATTAAGTCCAGAGGTATTTTTGCCATGAGCCGCTCTGTTTCAAGACTGATTTTTGTGTCTCTGGGATCATGACCGTTCTGGAGCAGAAGAGCTGTGCAGTCGCGCAGGGGTCTCATCTGGGCGGGGAGCAGGGCCAGTTCTGCCCCGCATCTCGAGATTTCCCACTTTCCATCACTGCAAGCTCCTACCTCTCTGTCCAATTGGCTCTGAAAGATGGTGGTTGCCATGCTGCTGCAAAGGAGAAAGGCTGAGGGACAAAAACCCTTCCCCTCCCAGGGGGGCACAGGGCCGTAACTTAGTTCACAGTCCAGGAGCATTTCTGCCAGAAGCCACTGCATTTCCGAGATTGGTTTGTGTGCCTCTGGGATCATGGCCAATCAGGGGCAGAGGAGCCATTCCTGAGTGGGTTTGTTTTTGTTTTTTTTGTACACCAGGAAAAGTCTGATATAGGCTTACACGTTCACGCAGTTTGGAGAAATAGTCCAGGTTCCCACATACCGGAGCCATGTTTGTAGAAGCACATGGTTGCTGGGATTCCATCTGGAGAAGGCAGGGAGAGTGCACCTGTTATATCTTGGGAACCCCGGTGTTATTGACTTGGTCTGGGGTCTGGAGCACTCTCTGGTGTTGTGTGCCCGACGGTCAGGATTCTTCACTGCTGAGTGAGGCTCCTTTTGTTATTAACTGAAGCTTTGTTGGCTTTGTTTTTTCTTTATAGACCAATATATGATCACCTCCCCCTCATCATTCCCTTCCTTTCATTGTTTTGGTGATTAGGGATCATACACCTGCCTGGCTGTGACGCTAACACATTTAGTTATGGTGCTCACCAAGGGTTATCTTATTTGTGGTGCTTGTGCTCTTGCTTTCTAGGGGTCACACTATTTTAGTTGTGGTGTTTGTATACATTCTGATTGGGAAACTTGCCAGGAGCTTCTCTAATGCTCACATGTGTTCTCGAAAGGAGTCATGCTTCCTGGAAATGATGTAATTTTTGTTTGGGTCCCTGTTGGGAGGTTACACCCCCTAGTTGTGGGGCTCACAAACATATCTGTCTGGCAGTTCAGCCCCAAATTGGTTGTTGTGCTAGGTCAACACATCTCAGCTTTCTGGTTGAGAAAAAAGAGCTGTCAGACTAAAGCAACTGAACCATTAGGATCATGCTTGGCACATGTAATTGAATGAAGGATTGAATTTGCAGACTTATGCTTGCAGTTCAGGCACTCTAAGTCACTGAATTCTCCTCTGGGTCCCTTTTCATGATTTTTCAATGGGTATTAGACAAAGTTTAGTATGTATTTTCAGGTTAGGGTTTGACATGCATGAATTTATCTTATCGACTTTGACTTTGGATCATCAAAACCAAATAGAGTATACTTAATTGGGTAACTGTAGAAAGTTTAATGAAGGCATCATTTACAATATCAAAGTAGAGGAAAAGCACAAAGGATACGACAGTAACTCAAAAAAATTGTATAGGGGCAATATTGCCGCAAACAGGTGAAGGTGAAGGAGGATTTTTGAATACAGAAATTTAGAGAAAAGAAGAAAATGTAAAAAAGGACCATGTTGTAAGAGCCATGGCACCTGTGAAATGTATCCTAACTCCCATTTCAACAGAATGGGAGACATTGAAATAAATACTCGGATCTCTCATCATTCTCCTTCCATCCTCTATTATATAATTAGTACTCTTCATTAACTAAACCCAACCAAGGGTCAATAACAAGGGTGGCAGACCAGTAATGGATTTGGTATAGCCTTCCTAAAATACAGAAATTGTAAACCGCGGCTGCGTGACTTTTTATTTCTTCATTCTCATCAGTGGAAAACTCATTATCAAATATTTCCTTGTCAATAGGGCTGTATTCTTGGGGGATAAATTCTAACAAAAATAGTGAGTCTGTGTTGAAACTCCAACAACAATAGTGAGTTTTGTGTTGAAATATGGAATGTAATCAAGGTAAAGAGAAGAGTGAAATTTATCAGTTACCCAGGTGGGGGTGGGGGGTGGGGGGTGGAAAGTATACTGGGGTTTTTGGTGGTGGAATATGGGCACTGGTGAAGGGACGGGTGTTTGAACATTGTATAACTGAGACATAAGCCTGAGAACTTTGCAACTTTTCACATGGTAATTCAATAAAATAAGTTTAAAAAAAGAGTTCAGTTTTGGGGCACAGAATAAGAGAGAAGAGAAACAAACAGGAGAGGCAAAATTGAAGATCCTGAGCACAAAATCATGTATAAGATATAGAGCGATTGTAAGTATGGTCTTCTAAGGAAATGTTCAGGTAAATCACAAGCTGACAATTTGGAGAAGTGGAGCTTTGAGAGCTTCAGCTCTATTCTGCTCTCTCCAGTAGTTGCTAGTCTTTACCATTAATATTGGGTTGCAATTTTTTGAGGGTACCACAGTGCTAAAAAAAGAGATGATCATAAATTGACAAGTTAAAGTGCTTGTGGACTTCTCGTTTTTACATGATTTACCTAAATATACTTTGGGGGATACTACAAAGCTCCAGTTAATTTTCAGACTCTGAAAAAGCTGACTGTGATAATATTTTTGCTAGTTTTCTCATTTCTTTTTGAAGGAGAGAATTCAGGTGCCGAACTTTGCCATATTCAATATGTAACTGTAAATTTACCCAGTACCCTTAATTTTCTATTTCTTTTTCATTTTTTTTCAGTTAAATGACTGTGAGATAGTCCGTTACAAAGCTGTGCATGAGTAAGTTTCAGGAATACAGTGTTCCAACAATATTTTTCTATTTCTTAAGAGGTATCTATTATCTAAGTACTGGATATGTGGATTTTTTCTCTCTTCATTCCTTGCTTCACTAATACCGTTCACTTTTAGCTACTTACATTATATTTAGTTTACTGTTTATATCTAACTATGTTTATGCATGCGTGACCTTGTTCTCAGCATCAAATTATCTCCTTGGACTCCCAGCAATTAAAGAGAAAGCAATTGGATATGTACAATACTTTCTATTTTCTCTTTCTCTCTCCCAATCAATTTTAGCTAGTTATGCTGTCTTGATTTGGATTCCCTCAGATGCAGATTATAAGACAAAGGTTCAAGTGTAACTTCTTTATTTGTAAAGAGTAAGAGATGTAGAGTAGCAAAGAAGTACAGAGTATGACAAACCCATAATAGGATCATTATATTAGCTATTTTTGTGGATGAGTAGAGCTAATATTGTGAAGAATATATCTATCTAAGGAAAGTGATGTAGACTACTTAGATACCAGCTCCCACCAATTACTTGTTGAGAGTTTCTCCTAATTAATTCATTGACACTTTAATACTGCCTGCAGGGGTGTGGGGAAGGCATATGTATTGATAGATGCAATTAGTAGACCAAACAGAAACAGTATAGATAATGATGGAGCTCCCTATTAATGTAATAGTTACTCATTAAAACTATGATTTTGTACAACATTTCTATTCCATTATTTCCTTTTTCCAAATTCTATTTTATTAAAGCTTCATTACAAAATTATCTACAGTTGTGAGTTTGACATGTAACATTCTATCACCAATCCCATGACCAGAGTTCCCAAGTTCCCTCTCCTATCACCCACCCCACCCCAGCCTTGGCAGGAATATTTTAAGTTTGGTTATTAAAGTTGGGGTCTTGTGATTTTGGTGGTCATGTTCTAAAATCCTTTAGTATTTATAGATTTGGTTCTCTATCATTTTGTAGATAATTTTTCTATCAATATTCCTGAAATATTAATCTATCATTTTCCTTTCTTATGACTTTATAACCTTTTCTTCTCCTTTAGGACCTCTTTCCTTTACTTTTTTTTCTTTTCTTGTAATGTATTTTAGGCCTGTTTCTGCTTTAAAATATATGCAAAATATAATAAAAGTTCTTTCTTCATGATTTCCTTGTTAGTCTCTTTAATTATCATATTTTTTTTCTCTTCTAGTTTTATGGAGTTGTACTCATGGCAATGATATTCCCTGAACTCTTGCATGTATAAAACCATTTGTATGCTTTTGCCCTTTGTTAGGACATAGTAATGGGTATGGGAAATTGTGAAAAATTCACTGAGAATATTATAGGCAGAGGAAAATTTTCTTTTCTTTAGATGTTTCTTTTCTTTAAATACTTGCAAAGAAGGGGTAATGATGCACTGACTTCAAAAAGTAAAAGGCCTAATATTGTCCTTTGTCCAGATTCTATGCAAATGGGAGGCTGTCTATGTGTTTTAGGATTGGCAATGTGACTTGAGCCTGAGTGTCATGCCTGGAATAGTATCTTCATTCTGCTCAGATGGTGTCTGCATTCTACTTTAAATACTGAGTTGTAGTAAGTTAACATCTGGGATTCATGGCCTATATCCAGGCATGGGAACAGAAATATGCTGAGACATACAGGAAGGACAAGAACAGAGGCTTCTTATTCTGATTGTCCTTCTTTCCCTTGACGGCTTTGTAACTCGAATCTCCTGCTAGGTTCTCTGTTTGTGCATCCTGGTTTGTGCCTGGGAACAAGGAGCCTCTTGGAACAGTGATATTCTGATATTCTGTAACTGCATTTATCCTTTCAATTTGCCTCAAAACAGATGTTCTGGTATTCAATATTAATCACACCTCAAGCACAATTTGGATGGATAAAATGTTCATGTCTCACATTTTTTACAAGATGTGACAGAAAATTATAAATGTTAGTTATGCTTTTCTCCATTTCTTGACTTAACTGAGGTACTGGATTAGACTCTCAAAAATTCACATTTACCTGGAGCTTCAGAATGTGACCATAAAGAAAGATTTTTTGTAGATATAAGGTAGTAAAGAAACAGCAAATGGCCAAAGGTAACATAATTGGAAAAATTATTCACAGAACTAGCTTACTTGTTGAGGGAAGTGGACTGGCTGAGAGGGGTCCTTGAGATATTGATAGAAGGAAGACAGCACTCTGGTGGAGGGTGTGTTGTTGGAATGATGTATGCATGGAAGTATCCTTAATAATACTGTCAGTCACAGTATCTTAATACAAATGAAGAAAATAAAATAAAATATACAAAAGAAAAAAACATCGCCAGGTGTCACAAAAAAAACGTAAAGGAAAGAGGTCCTAAAGGAGAAGAAAAGGTTATAAAGTCATAAGAAAGGAAAATGATAGATTAATATTTCAGGAATATTGATAGAAAAATTATCTACAAAATGATAGAGAACCAAATCTATAAATACTAAAGGATTTTAGAACATGACCACCAAAATCACAAGACCCCAACTTTAATAACCAAACTTAAAATATTCCTGCCAAGGCTGGGGTGGGGTGGGTGATAGGAGAGGGAACTTGGGAACTCTAGTGATGGGATTGGTGATAGAATGTTGCATGTCAAACTCACAACTGTAGATAATTTTGTAATGAAGCTTTAATAAAATAGAATTTGGAAAAAGAAGAGAAGATTATTAGAAGAATATTCCAAGATTTAAAGCTCAAAGGTATCCTCCATGTTATGATTCCATTGGCAAAGGCAACAGATAGAAAAATAAATGAATTTGACTACATCAAAAGTTTTCCTGGCAATAAAAAACCTTGGAGTAAAATTAAAAGACACCCTACTAAATGGGAGAAAATATTTCCAAACAATGCATCAAAAAAGGATTTATGTCGAAGATATATAAAGTACTCATAAAGAACCACAAGTCCAATAACTCATAATGATGAGGAGAGTAAATTAACATATACCTCTCTAAAAAAAGAAGGTAGATGGTCAATAAGCAGTGTTTGTTGTCATTTATTATCAGAGAAAGCCAAATTTAGCCCAAAAAAAGATGGATCAACCCATACCAGTGAGATTGGACCCCTAAACATGGCCAGGAGAGATCCCTGAATCAAAAAATCCCTAAACAAACAATAAATATTTAATAAAACAGGTGTAATATTTATAAACTGAAATGTTCAAAACATTGCTCAAAGAAATGAAGGAAGAACTAAACAAATGGAATGACATTCTGCTTTCTTGGATTTAATGGCACTATTTCTAAGATAGGCAATACTACCCAAAATACTCTACAGGCCCAATTCAATTTCTTTTAAAAGCTTTGGATGAAATTAATTCACTCATTTATTTTTTATTATTCGTTATTTTTGTCTCTTTAATGAAAATGTTTTAGTACTTATTTTACAAATAAGTAATCTGTAATCAAGAGCATCAAAGTGGTGAAATGTCTATTTCTTTATACATGTTGGATTCAGTTTTCCTCTAAATTGCATTCTGTACACTTTTCCTGACTTGAAGAGTAATCTCTTGAAGAGATGTTAGCAAGAGATTGGAAATCAAATAGTTTTACTTTTCTTTCAGAAAGTAAAAAGAGGTTTACATGCCTGTATTTACTAAAGACTACCTCTTATAGTCTAGCCCACCGATGTGCCTAAAGCAGCACACATGTGTTTGGTTTTAACATACTTGCTTCTATTCTCTGATATACATTCTTTGTCCCTCTTGCTACCAAGCTTGTCCCGGCAAGCTACCAAGAGTATCTCACCTGCACAGAAGAGCCTGGCAAGCTCTCCGTGGCATATTAGATATGCCAAATACAGTAACAATAACATGTCTCATTCCCCTGACCCTGAAAGAGCCTCCAATTGGTGGTAAATATGAGTAAGGAGAGGCTGTTAACATCTCATGGCTGGGATGAATGGAGACATTACTGGTGCCCGCTTGAGCAAATCGATGAATAACGACATAACAGTGATACAGTGATTAGTATCACATACACCTTAATTTGGCATCCATCTACAGATCTAGAAATTTCTTTTAGAAAATAATTCTCTGTATATAACACAGTTTTATTGATAATTTTTTACAGTCCTTCCCCAAACTGAAGATACCTACGGCACTGATTGTTTGGCTCTTGATTCTTATCTAGTTTATTTTCATGAACATAA
This sequence comes from Sorex araneus, assembly GCF_027595985.1. Classification (NCBI taxonomy): domain Eukaryota; kingdom Metazoa; phylum Chordata; class Mammalia; order Eulipotyphla; family Soricidae; genus Sorex; species Sorex araneus. The sequence continues at coordinate 44,642,370 of NC_073313.1, read as the reverse complement.
ATGGTTAGAAAATTTAACCTTCAGGAGGCCAGAGCAATAGCACAATGGGTAGAGCATTTGCCTTGAACACAGCTGACTTGGGTTTGATTTCCCTTTAGTCCCCTGAGGAAATAAAGAAGAAATAAGGAAAATACCAATCATCAGAAGATATAGACACAGCAAAAGCAGTACTAATACAAAAGCTCATAACACAACAGACTTTCATCAGAAAAAAAGGAATAAACTCAAATCAATGACCTAACCTCACAGCTTGAGACACTAGAAAAACAACAAAAAGATGCACTCCAAAGTAAGTAGAGAGACAGATATAATAAAAAAAATAGGTAGAAATCAATGCTATAGAAATGAAGAGAACAATGAAACCAGGATCTGGTTATTTTGGGTATTCTTGTTTTTGGTTTTTGTTTTGGAAAGAACAAAGAAAAAATAGAAAAATGAAATAATTCAGATCAGAGAAGAAATGAGAGAAATCACAAGAGATACCTCAGAAATACAAAAGATCACAAGGAATTGTTATGTAAAACCCTATGTCATCAAGCTAGAAAACTTAAAAGAAATGGGTCAGTTCTTAGAACTGTAAGTGTCCCAAGACTAAATAAAGAGGAAGTAGAAAACCAATCATGCATAAGGAAACTGAAACAATAATTTAAATCTCACCAAGAGCCAAATCTCACCAAGAATAATAGCTCTGGACTTTATGGATTCACTAGTAAGTTCTACCAAAACTATTAACAACTTTATGCCCTCAAGCTAATGCCCCAAGAAATGTATGAATTCTAAGAACTATACAATGCACCGAGACTGAATCAAGATGAAGTAGAAAAAATTGAAAGGCCAATTAAGGAAATTAAAACCATAATTAAACCCTACGTCTAACGAATAACTCTAATACTGATGGGTTTGCTGGTGAGTTCTACCAAAACTTCAAAGAAGACAAGATGCCCAGACCACTCAGGTTCTTCTAAAATGTTGAAGTAAGAATTCTTTCTAAAAATTACTGTGAATTTAACATTGCTTGAATACCAAAAGCAGAAGAGTAAAAAATACAAAATTTGAGACATATATTGATGAAAATTGATGCTAAGATCTTCAACAAATTCTTAGAGAGAAAAATTCAACAATATATTGAAGAATAATATACTATGATCAAGTATGCAAGAATGGTTCAATGTATGTAAGTCAATTTAGGCAATATACTATAGCAACATAAGGAAAGATAAAGATCATATAATTCTATAACTTGAGGTAGAGAAAACTTTTGATAAAATTCCACATCCCTGAATGTGCAAAAATAACATAAAAATTAGAAATAGAACATACCTCAAGATAGTAACAGGCATCTACAACAAACCCACAGCTGACAAAATTATGTTTAAGCTTTTGGAGCATTTATCTCAGCTCTTGTCATCTGCACTCCTTTCAGAACACACACACACACACACACACACACACACACACATACATACAATCCTTTTACTATCTCCCAGTAAACCTATACTAATAAAGATCTAAGAAGAACCAATCTTAAAACCTAGCCTGCATTGCTACTGAGCAATAGAAGAAAACCAAAGCTTTAAAAGTTAGCTGTAGTAATTATCCTCCCACTTCCTTACATGGCTATTTATTTTGTTCATCCTGATTATATGGAATGATATTCTTCTGCAACACTAAATTCTTGTGTAACTTCTTTCCCTTCTCTCAATTCCTACCAAATTTAAGCTAAAAAGTTTCCACTGCATTCTGAGGTGAAATCTACTCTAGCTTACCATCTTATAGTTAGAACCATATCAGAATAACTTAAATGACATGAGAATAGTTTGTATTAGGAAAAACTAATAACTTCACTTGTATCACTTGTCATCCCATTGCCCATCATGTTGTTTGAGGGGGCGCCAATAACGTCTCCATTCCTCCCTGTCGCATGCCAGTATATCCCAATGACGTCTGCTCGCTCTAGGAACACGAAGAGCATCAAACCATTTGTTCAGGTTTTAATTGTTACTGCTTTGTAGTGAAGTTTGAAGTTGAGGAGGGTGATGCCTCCCATCGTCTTCCAAGAATTGCTTTAGCTATTCGTGGGCGTTTATAGTTCCATATAAATTTCAGGAGTGTTTGATCAACTTCTTTGAAGAATTTCATGGGTATCCTTATAGGTATCACATTGAATCTGTATAGTGCTTTGGGGAGTATTGCCATTTTGACAATGTTAAGTCTTCCTATCCATGAGCAGGGAATATGTTTCCATTTCCTCGTGTCCTCTTTTATTTCATTGAGTAGTGTTTTGTAGTTTTCCTTGTAGAGATCCTTTACTTCCTTACTTAGGCTGATTCCTAGGTACTTGATCTTCTGGGGCAAAATTGTGAATGGGATTTTTTTAATGTCACTTTCCTCTGACTCACTATTTGTGTATAGGAAGGCCATGGATTTTTGGGTATTGATTTTATAGCCTGCAACTTTGCTGTACAAGTCTATTGTTTCTATGAGTTTCTTAGTGGAGGTTTTAGGATTCTCTAGGTATAGAATCATGTCATCTGCAAATAGTGAGAGCTTGATTTCTTCCTTTCCTATTTGTATACCCTTAATGTCTTTTTCTTGCCTAATTGTTATTGCAAGTACTTCCAGTACTATGTTGAACAGAAGTGGTGAGAGTGGGCATCCTTGTCTTGTCCCTGATCTTAGAGGGAAGGCCTTTAGTGTTTCTTCATTGAGGATAATGCTTGCCATGGGTTTGTGGTAGATGCTTTCGACTATCTTGAAGAAAGTTCCTTCTAAGCCTATTTTGGTGAGAGTTTTCATAAGTGGGTGTTGGATCTTGTCAAATGCTTTTTCTGCAACTATTGAAACTATTATATGGTTTTTATTTTTACTTTTGTTGATGTGATGGATAATGTTGATTGATTTCTGAATGTTAAACCATCCTTGCATCCCCAGGATGAATCCTACTTGATCGTGATGTATGATTTTTTTAATGAGTTGTTGGATTCTATTTGCTAGTATTTTGTTGAGAATCTTTGCATCGGTGTTCATCAGGGATATTGGCCTGTAGTTTTCTTTGTTTGTGGTATCTTTTTTTGCCTTTGGTATTAGAGAGATATGAGCTTCATAGAACCTGTTTGGTAGAGTCCCTGTTTCTTCAATTTCCTGAATAACTTGAAGAGAACTGGCAACAGGTCCTCTTTAAATATTTGGAAGAATTCGCTAGTGAATCCATCCAGGCCTGGGCTTTTGTTTTTGGGAAGACATTTGATAATAGTTTCAATTTCCTTGATATTAATGGTTCTATTCAGGTATTCCAAGTCTTGATTCAGTTTTGGGAGATTGTAGGAATCAAGGAATTTGTCCATTTCTTTTAGGTTCTCTTCTTTCATGGCATAGAGATTTTCAAAGTAGTCTCTGATGATCTTTTGAATTTCATTGGTTTCCGTTGTGATATCCCCCTTTTCATTTCTTATTCGGTTTATTAATGTTCTCTCTCTTTCTTTCTTTGTGAGTCTTGCTAGTGGTTTGTCAATCTTGTTTATTTTCTCAAAGAACCAGCCTTTTGTTTTATTGATCTTTCGCAATGTTTTTTTGGGTTTCCCTTTCATTAATTTCTGCTCTGAGTTTTATTATTTATTTTCTTCGGTCTGGCTTGGGTCCTTTTGCTGGTCCTTTTCTACGATCTTGAGCTGTGAATTCAAGCTCTCTATGTAGGCCCTTTCCTCCATCCCGAGGAATGCTTGCAGGGCTATAAATTTTCCCCTTAACACAGCTTTAGCCACGTCCCATAGGTTCTGGTAGCTTGTGTCTTCATTCTCATTTGTTTCGAGGTATCTTTTGATCTCTTCTTTGATTTCCTTTTTGATCCACTCATTGTTCTACAAGGAATTGTTTAATTTCCAGGTGTTCGATTTGGTGCTCCGTGTTGTGTGTGTTTAGCTTCTATTTTCAGTGCATCATGGTCCGAGAAGTTGGTTGATACAATTGCTATCTTGCTGATTCTGTTGAGGTATGTTTCGTGACCCAGCATGTGGTCTATATTGGAGAATGTTACGTGTGCACTGGAGGAAAATGTATATTCTTTCTTTTTGGGGTGTAAAGCCCTGTATAGGTCTATAAGCCCTCTCTCTTCTATTTCTTCCTTCAGGGCCATTGTTTCCTTGCTGAGCTTTGTTCTTGTTGATCTATCCAGAGGTGATAAAGCGGTGTTGAAGTCTCTGACTACTAATGTGGTGCTAGTGATGTCCTCCTTAAAGTTTGTTAGGAGTTGCTTTAAATATTTAGCTGGTCGCTCGTTAGGTGCATATACGTTTTAGAGTGTGATTTCTTCCTGTTGTACGTATCCCTTGATGAATAGAAAATGACCGTCACTGTCCTTTCTAATCTTTTTCAGTCTGAAATCTATGTTGTTAGATACTAGTATGGCCACCCCATCTTTTTTGAGGGAGTTGTTTGCTTGTAGAATTGTTTTCCATCCTTTGACTTTGAGCCTGTGTTTGCTCTGACTGTCCATGTGTGTTTCTTGTAGGCAGCAGAAAGCCGGTTTAGTTTCGAAATCCATTTTGCTACTCTGTGTCTCTTGATTGGTGCATTTAGCCCATTGACATTGAGAGAGATTATTGTCATGGGATTATGTGCCATCTTTCTGTAAGGTTTGTTGTTCTTGTTAGGGTCTTTCTTTGTCTTACAGCAGCCCCTTTAGACCTTCTTTTAGGTTTGGTTTTGAGTCTATGAAGTTCTTGAGTTGTTGTTTATCTGAGAAATAATGTGTGGTCTTTTTCGAGTTTAAGTGAGAGTTTAGCCAGACAAAGTAATCTTGGTGAGACGTTCATTTCGTTGAGCTTTTCACTATATCCCACAATTGTCTTCGGGCTTGGAGGGTTTCCTCTGATAGGTCTGCTATAAATTTAAGGAGTGATCCTTTGTATGTGATTTCCTTCTTTGACCTTGCTGCTTGCACTATTGTGTCTCTGTCCACTGCATCCATCATTGTGTCTATGATATGCCTTGGAGCATTTTTGTTTGGGTCCCTTTTAGTTGGCACCCTTCGGGCTCCTTGGATCTGGATGCCCGCATTCTCCAGCTCTGGGAATTTCTTAGCAATGATGTCTTTCACTGTGTTTTTTCATTGAGATTAGTTCCCTGTGGTTCTGGCACTCCCATGATTCTTTTGTTGTTCCTTTTGAGGTCGTCCCCTAGGACTCTGATTCGCCCTAGAGCCATCTTGAGGTCTTTTGCCATTATTTGTTGTTGTTTGTAAGCTTTGTGCATTTCATCTTCAAGCTCACTGTTTCTGTCTTCTGCTGCAGTCATTCTACTGTTGAGGGCTACTACTGAGCTTTTTATTTCATCTACCGATTCCTTTAATTGTGTGACTTCTGTTTGTAGGTTTGAAATTTCTGCTCTCATTTCTTCCTGTATTTTCTTGGTGGTCCATTCAAAGGCTGTGTTCATATCCTCCCTTAGTTTATTGATTGTTAGTTCCATGGTTGTGTTCATATCCTCCCTTAGTTTATTGGCTGTTCGTTCCATAGTTGCTTTGAGTTCCTCGACCATCTTGACAATTTCTTCTCTGAATTCTTTATCTGAGAGGAGGTTATATTTGTGGGTGACCTGTATTGAGGTTTCTGGAATCTCTTCATTTTCTGTTTGTGGCAGGTTTCTTTGATGTTTCTTCATGTTATTATGGAACAATAGAGGTGAAACCTCCTGATTCTATATCACTATTCCTCTTGCTCCTGGAGGGGATTGTAGGCGAGCTAAATCGATAATGGTAATCTTTTCCCCCTTCTAGAATATTTTCTTATATTATTGCTATCTTACTAGGGCTTCTAATCAAGGTTTGAGGCTATGGTCTGTTTATGAGGGCTTTGTGTACCTAGTTGTATTCCTGTCACTTTTTCTGGAATTAGGATGAGTTACTGGCTTATAGGCATATAGTGATTGAGATGGCCAGGTTGTTCTTCGAGTAAGTAGGTCATAGGGATTTGTGACGTAAGTGTGCAGTATAGGAGAGGGAGAAAAATAACTGAGGCCGCGTTAGTGGGCGCCGCTCTGAAAATAGGCCATGCCCCCTTTTGAGGCCATGCCCCCTGGTGTAGAGGACACTCCCCCACCAGCCGGAACTCCCCAGGCTGGGCAGAGCCAGCATGAGAGTTCTTTCAGAGGGGCAGGAAGAAGAGAGCGTGATTGATCTGGAGTCCAAGTTACCTGGCAATAGGGAGGGGCTGCCAAAATGGCACGCAGGAGGGCTGATGGCCTGAGGCATGGGACGATTTTTTTTTAATTTTTATTTTATTGAATCACTGTGACAAAAGTTACAAAGCTTTCCGGTTTAAGTCTCAGTCATATAATGATCAAACCCCCATCCCTTCACCAGTGCACCTGTTCCCCCACCAAGAACCCCAATATTCCCCCCTCCCACACCCCCCTCCCACACCTGAGTGGCTAATGATAGAGAGATCTTTATTCTCTCTATACTTTGGATACATTCAATATTTCAACAGAGAACTGACTTATTATTTGGAATTTTTCCCCAACAATCAAACCTGCTGAAAAAGCATCATTTGATAGTTTGTTTTCCATTGCTGAGAGTGAAGATTATAGGACTTGGATTTGGATTTCTGTTGTTTTAGGTCAGTTTACAGTCTAGATGAATTTTTATAAGTCTCTGGGTGCCAAAATGGGTTAGTAGACCTCCCGGATCAAAGTCTTTAAGGAGCAGAGGGGCCGTATCATGCGCAGCTGCTCCAGATATCATCTGGGCGGAGAGTGTGCTGGTAACACCCCCATCCCATGATCTCCTGCGCACCACATCACTACAAACTCATACCTCTGGGTTGTGAGTTCTGGAGAATGGCGGACTCCACGAGGGTGCTGCTGCTGCCACTGTTATCTTCCCTGTAGAAAGAAAGTGTTGGGAGCAAAAATCCCTCTCTGTCCCCAGGCGGCATGGAGTCCTAGCTCAGCTCACAGTCTATGTGCATTACCATAAGTCTCTGGGTGCCAAAATGGGTTAGTAGACCTCCCGGATCATAGTCTTTAAGGAGCAGAGGGGCCGTGTCGTGTGCAGCTGCTCCGGATCTCGTCTGGCAGAGAGTGTACTGGTAACACCCCCATCTTATGATCTCTTACGTGCCACGTCACTACAAGCTCATACCTGTGTTGTGATTTCTGGAGAATAGCAGATGCCATGTGGGTGCCGTTGAGTGACCTCTTGAGTTCTCAAGAAACCTCAATGAACTTGGTCACCATGTGGATATTGTCAGTCATGCTGAATCATTTTCAGAAACCACTTGCTCACATAGTTGTCCTTTGTCTAGTGTTCTGCCAATCTGATTCAGGATGACTGAAGTGAATAACTTATAGACGACAGACAACAGGCAGATTGGGTGATAGTTGCTGATGTTGTGAATGTCTCCCTTCTTATACAACAGAATGGTCCTGCTGGCTTCTCATTGGGATGAAACCTTACGTTCAGACAGGTAGAATGTGAAGAGCTGAGCCAGTGTATTGACAAGTACTGGCAGCAGATTTTTCAGGTGTTCGAGTCTGACCATGTCTGGACTGGGTGCTATAGGCTTCTTTACCGATGAAATGACGTCAGATTTCGGAAGGGAGAACACTGGGAACAATATATCCATCCTGTGGAATTTGGTATGTGGGAAGGTGACATGGCAATCAAAGAGATCTAAGTAGAAGTCATGGATAACCTTATCCATTGCCCTTCTGGAAGATGTGATAGATCCATCAGGACGTTGGAGAGCAGTCATCTTGTCTTATAGTTGGTGAAGGACAGGCAGGCATTAAGAATACTTTTCCTGGCTTCTGCCACATCAGCCAACACTGCTGCTCTTCTCTCCTTGAGGTCTTCCTTTATCACTTCTCTGCATAGCTTTGTGAGCTTGAACTTTAGCTTGTGATTGCCTGAGGCTCGGGCCAAACCACGTTGGCGAATGAGCTCAAGAGTTTCCGAAGACAGGCGTCTTTTTGTGTCTTTCATTTTTGGCGTTCCTAGCACAATCATGGAAGTGATGAATCAGTCAATCATATTCCTTATTAATGTGGTCAACGATGGCATCTTCCCATATTGCCCCCATATTGCTAAAGCGCTCCAGTTGGTGGTCATTCTGGTAGTTCTTTTCTTAAACTTTGCAGCCATTTCTCCCTGCTCCCTGAAGTAGAATTTCACATGAAGGAGACAGTGGTCCGATCCCGTTTGGAATGTTGGGACAACAGCGACATCAGTCAGGCAAAACCGTCAATTGAATATCATGTGGTCAATTTCGTTTTGGAACTGTCCACTGGGAGACTCCCATGTCCAGCATTTAGATTCACCCTTCTGGAACTGCGAGTTACCATGGATGGTCTTGGTCAACATGATAAACTCAGACAGTCTCTCACCCTGATCTTTCCATTCTAGGCCGTGAGTCCCGATGTGGAGTTCTTTAGGTGACCTTCTCGGTCCTCTCTTGGCATTAAAATCACAGACCTTGTAGAAGGTGTGGTCTTCTCTATAAAACCTCTCCAGCTCCATGTAGAACTTCTCGATTTCTTCTTAATAGTAGTTGGATGTTGGTGCGTAGAGGACAAAGATAGAAACTGCCGGCAATGAGCCACATCTATTCAAATGTAAGCGTCTGATTCAGGTGAATCCCCTCTTATGTTTCACCATTTTATCATGGCGAGGTGGTGGCAACAGTGCCTACTGGTGAAGAGCAAACCAACAGGTGCTACCCAGAGATGCAGGCAGGTACAGGGCTGGACTCCTTGCATCAACTGTGTTGATCTGGTCAGCACAACCATGCACAAGGTGTGTGGCATGTTTCTTAGAGTGCAGATTGTTACAACATGCCACCTGCATGGCAGAGCCTGGCAAACTACCTGTGGCATATTCGATATTCCAGAAACAGTAACAAAAATGGGCCTCATTCTCCTGACCCTGGAAGAGCCCCCAATATGGCAGTGTTGAGAAGGATGTGCAAGGAGAGGCTGGTAAAATCTCAGGGCCGAACTAAGCTGGCAAAACAAAGAAGGACTAAAATGACTGTCTGCACTTTTAACGTACATATGCTGGCACCGGAAGCATCCATCGAGGACTTGATGTTGCAAACGCAGAAGATCAAGTACGACTGCATATTCTCTGAGTAGTAAGGGGAGGCCCCAGCGGCTCTCTTCCTTTCCACCCGGGTTCAGGGAATCCTCGGGCCACTCACACAGCCAGGGCGGCATGTGCCATGGGGCAGACAAAGGAAGAAACAAGGGCCAAGCTGGTTGGTTGATCAGATGCCGTTTATTCCATTCTCCCCATGTGTCTATTCGAATCTCTCTGAGCCCCCAATTCTAGCCTCACACTGGCCCTTATTATTATCTCCTGTCTCTTCCGCTCATCTCTCCTTGCTCTATCTTGCTCCCTGCTCTATCTCCAAACTCATCCAACTCTCTTTCTCCACCCCCAGCACTCTGGGCCAATGTTATACCAGGTCTGGTAGCAAATCAACATAAGAAAGCCCTTCCTGACTGCCCATCAGGCTCAAGAGCAAAAACACATCCAGGGGTCTTCCTCTTTTCCTAACATCTTAATTAACATCTTAATATTAGTTATTTTTGTATGGACACAGTAAGAGATACATTGAGGCTTGTAGGGCAGCTCTCCTGGGAACATCTTGCCACAGACTCAGACTACAGTGCTCATGCCAGATTAATCATTCCTAACCCTAGTATGGTCTGATTCTAGTGATTGCTAGAATATAGTTTTGGATCATGACATCATTTGCCCATGACCAAGCTTTTAACTTATAGTTAAGCATTATGGCACTTTAGCCAGGCCCATTTCGATGCCAGAGTAGCACATAGCTCACATCTTGCCCTGGATCCATGCAGTCCCTTGTCGCAACCCTGCTTTTGCGGTGCTAGAAAGTAAGGGCAACTGAGGTTTAAGTCGAGAGAACAGATGCCTAGGAGGTAAATATCATTGAGTCAATTAATTCCCATGTTACAAAACATAGCATTTACTGTCTTCTTGTGTCCAAACAAAAAGGACATTGCTCTGAATTAACTATGCAAAGGGTTTAAGGAGAAGAGGAAAACAGTATTTACAAGTTAACAGAGCACAAAGAAAGAAGTTGCAAATAAACACAGAGAAGTGGGAGCAATGTGATGGGAGTAACCCAATAAACCTAAGCTTCCTGTGGCAAAGTGGAAAGGACAAAACCATGCTATCCTACATATAATGTCATTGGATTGACAGAAATGAGACGGCATCAATCACATCACACAGTTTTTGACACTGGAGAAGAACTGTTCCTCAGAACATGTGGCAGTAGAGGCATCGGTGGTGTTGGTGTCCTCGTCAACATAAACTTGGCCATGAGCAAGGAAAAACTAAAATGTAAAAAATTTCTTTATTGGCTGCTGTGACACCCAGGACTGTTCAAGGCTTACTTCTGGCTCTGCACTCAGGTATCACTACTTGTAAGGCTTGGAGGATCCCATGGGGTAATTGGGATTGAGCCCAGGTCATCTGAGTGCAAGGCAAGTGCCTTACCTGCTGTACTATCTGTCCAGTCCCCATAACTGATTTCCTTACATAACCCATGGGATGATTCATTTTTATGTACTGGATCCTCAATAATAAATGGTAGATTTCCTCTCCTGCTTAAATTCTGACTACTCCACCCCCCAAAAAAATAATAAATGGAAAAAAATCTAGTGTGACTTTTAAAAGTCTTTAGTATTAAACTGCTGCAAAAATATCCCCCAATGCATCCTTCATAACCCAGAATTCATGGCCATGTGCAGTTTTCTCAAGGATTGAGAATGAAGGATGACCTTGTAACTTGCTTAGACCAATAGAATGTGCCAGAACTAATGCTGTGCAAGCTCTAGACTGAGGTCCTATAAGGTCATGCATTTACTTCTTTTGCTCTTTGAAACCTGAGAAAATCATCCTATGAGAAAAGTCTGGAATGAAAAACCAGATGGAGAAAGTTTAGCCCTCTAAGCTATTGTAACAAACTTCAGATCCAAAGCCTTTCACACTCAATACAGCTGCCTAAGTGATTGCAGGCAAAACTAACAGAGGAACCCTCCACCTAATCCATGGAATTGTGAGAACTAATAAATTGTTGTTCATAGCCTTTAAGTGCTCCAGTGATTTTTTTATACAATAGATGAATGATAGAGCTCTTGTATAGGTTTCAGGTGCTGGGAACTGACTTCCCTTACAAGATTGAACTACATGGGCTCATAGTCATAGGCTCCTGCATGTGCCAACAGCTACAAGAATTGGATCCAGGTTTTTCACGTGAGCCTGCAAGGCAACATAGTGATGAATGTTTCTCAGCCCCAGTTAATATTAGTATGTACAGAGTGTGAAAGTGTAGCGGAACAAATGACCCACTTTTTAAAGAGCTATTGGCAAAGTGCTAGTAAGAAGAGGAAAACACACACACAAAAAAGAAGTTCTTGCAACTCTAGGTAACTCAGTCCATATTTGATTATTTCATTTAATAACGGTGATGATCTGGTTGTGGTCCGGTTTATATCTGGATCCAAATGGGATGTCTTCCTGATTTCCCACTGCTAACATTTTCTAATACAAGTTTCTTGGTTTTCCTACGAGATTTATCATTGACAAGGTCTTAAGTAAAACATTTTTGTATTTAGAGTTTTATATATACTATTTATCATACTGAAAAATTGTGAGAATTGTGAGACAGTCTCATTTTATAAGTATAGCCGCTTAACAAGAACCTTATCATGTAGAAAGAAAAGACTAATATGAAGACAAACTATAGAGATTCTGCAGTCAGACCACCTAGTTTTGAATCCTAGATTTTAAAGTTACTAGCTGTGAACTTAAATGGGTCATTTAACATCTCATTGCTTCATCTTTCTTGTCTGTCAAATAGGGCTTATAAGCCTTATCTACATTATAAGGGTAACTATAAGCTGACTGATCAACAGCTATAGAAGTTTTTACTTAGTTTTATTTTGATTATAATTGGGCAATAGCTGCACATAATAAAGTACAACTGATTCTCACTCAAGCCTTTGATAAACTATACTCTTGACCTTGAATAAAGTACCATGTACTTGGCCTTGGTTTTTATCTATGAAATCAGCTCTGTATGGGTCTTTCTGAAATCTATGAAAAGTGAAAGGATAACTTTGAATTCTCAGAACCTGACAACTGAAAGTAAACATCATTTTTCTTGCTCAAAGGGACAAGTGGAATGGTCTCCTGAGCACCACTAGGACTAATACCTCAGTAACCTTTGAGTATCTTGGGTGTGACACCCCCAAACAGAAAAACAAAACAAACAAACAAATAAAAACAATCAATGAAATCTTAATGCATGCTATTTATTTATTGATGTTTTTTCAATTGTAAATAGGTCTGGTTCTCACCTGAGTTCTGTTAAATAAGGAATAGTAGGAGCTGAGGGTTAAATAGCCAGTAAAGAAGAGCCTCGTACTTCTTTTTTATTTATGAGAATTTTCACAAGGTTCTTCCAATTCAGAAAGACAATCTAGAATTTCTTGAATCCTAATTCCAAAGATAAGGGAAAGTAGTTCATGCAAGTGCAAAAGAAGACCAGAAAATCTTACTAGATTCTGGCTAGCAGGAAAGACAGAAAAAGGTGTTTTGATAAAAGCTGAAACTGCTAAGAAGAAATGTCCGACCATAGGTTCAGAAATGGTACAGCTTTTCCTCCAGGAAGTATCCTCCTATCTACCTTCAGGCCTCATAGGAAATGTTGTATAATGAACATTTGTATTTAGACTTTTGCAGTGTTGCAATACTGAGTATCAGGATCACATTGTTGCTATGTAACCAAAACACTTATTTTTCTTTCCTCTTTTAAACTAACCTACTATCCCATTCTATCCCCCAAGCTTAAAGAAAGTTTGTATCTATGTATTTTTATTATTATTTATATTTTAGAGCTTTGGCTGCAAAATGATGACCCATAAAAGCCACGGTTTTGATATATCCTTACTATTTCATACACAAACCATCAGATATTAAAAAACACTCATGTTCATATATAAATGGCTTTTAAAAGCTGGTTTTGCCTTATTATGGGATTTTTGATTCTCTATACAATGCATTGGTAATTTTGATCAAAACACCATACATAATAATAAAAAGAAATCCATCATTTCAATATTTCTATATTTTGATATTTCTATAACTAAAAGCATTCCCAAAGCTGTTCTTCAGTTAATGATGTCAAATAGTCATTCATTGTTTTGTTTTTCTCTTCTCCCTTAAGAAATCCTTTTAAAATAACGACAAAAGCATTAAACAAAGAAATGATCCCATATGAATGATAATACGGGAGTGGGGGGCAGAGAGACAGCTATAAGATAGGGGTTAAGACACTTGCTTTGCTCACAGCTGACCTGTTTGAACTTCGGCATCACACATGCTTCCCTGCACACAGTCAGGAATAAGCCCTGAGCACTGCTGAATTTGGCCTACAAACAAATAAGGAAAAAAAACACGAGACCAAATAATGATAAATGGGAATGCAGATCATCATAAGGTAAGAATTATTAACAAATTTCTCAAATATAAAGAGAATTGAAAAATAACATATAAAGCAAAGAGGATAAAGCAGAATTATAATCAAAACACAGGGACACCACAAGCAAGGGAAGAGAACAAAAAACAGACTTGGAAAAGTCCCAGAGGAAAATTCAACATGTGAGATCACATGCACTAAAATACCTATATATCATTGTTGATTTCCTCATTCTCTCTGCAATACATGCATACAAAATATCATATGTGTTAATATGTTTTTCTCTTTTCCAAGCATATAAAAATGAGTTATTGAAATTCAAGGGAAAAAAGGGGTTAAATTGCTATCTATGATGGCTTAGTGTCCCAGAAAAAAAAAAACTTTTATAAAGAGAAATCCCAAGATGATCATCTACAGGACTACACCCCACTTTGTTGCAATAATGTAAAGTCCACAACTTACAAACTACTTGCAAAAAGTCCTTAGCATGTTAGGAATCTCCAGAGAAACAGAACCAATATAGATATAGATGCATTGAAAGATATATAGATAGTTTTATAATATAGATACAGAAATACTCTACTGTTATATATGTTAATCAGTTGTTAACAGCCAAGATAGGTGATATATACAGATAAAATATATTTATTAGAAATTGGTTCGTCCAGCAATATAAAATGAATTATTGAAGGCTTGCCATAGTGGCAGGCTAAAGGGGTGATTGGGAAAATTCGAAATAATGGTAGTGGAGAGGGGCAATGGTGGTGAGATTTGGTGTTAGTATATAAAATGTCTGTAACAAATCATCATAAGCAAATTAGTAAACCACACTGTTTATATAGTATAAGGGGAAAATAAAATTAAAAAAAAATTAAAGTTGGTTCATGTAGTTATGGAGGATAGAAAAGATCTTAGCAAGTTGGAGACCAAGGAGAGGGCATAAGTATTTCTAGTCTGAACCTGAAGACCTGAAAATCATAATCAAGTTCTGGTTCAAAAGCTGAAGGTTAAAGTCCCAATAAAAGCCAATGTTTCCATCTGAATATGAAAGCTCAAAAAAAGCAATGTCCTAGTTCAAAGAGACAGGGTGAATTCCTTCTCACTTGATCTTTTTGTTCTATCAGGTCTTTCATTAAATGAGATTAGCCCACATTAGGCAGGGCAATTTGGTTAACTGAGTCTACAGATTCAAATGTTAATCTCAACTATAAACATCCTCAGACACATCCACAGTAATTCTTGACATCTGGGAATCTCCAGGCAGTCCAGTCAAGCTAACACATAAAATTAACCAATGCCTTAACTTTCCAATATAAATGCCAATACTTACGCTTCATTAAAATAAAAAATCTTTATGTAGGGGAACTGTATACCTTAATGGGAAAAATTAAGTTGAATTTTCTAGAGAAAGAGATCATTTTAGAAGCAGATAAAATAAAAAAAAATACACCAGGTTTGTGATTTTTTTTTGCATACATGAAACAAAAAGAATAATTGGTAAAGAAATTTACCGTAGATCAATATTTTTGAAATTAAAACTATGATCTCTGGGGCATCAAGTTCAATAAAATATTTCTGAAAATCTCAGCAGCCACATCCACATCCCACAGCCTCTGCCATAGTAAACTTATCCATCAACCTAGCTCTACAGATTTATGAATAAATCTCAGGAGAGATGCATACCCAGTTGCTAAAATTCGTGGATACACCTGTCTTCCACGGAAGATGGAAACACTCTCGGGAATAAGTGGGTGGGGGAGGCTCAGGCTGAGTCTTCACCCTGCTAAAACACTGGCAACCCCACCCATACCCCACAGCTTTCTCCATTCCAATGACCCAACTTCACTGCTTCATGACTAATCTTGCAGAGACACCAAACAAATGAAAATTCCAGGTACACCAGTTTTCAGGCTGAGAACTCTGGGGTCTTCTCAGAGTTGGGGCAAGCAACTTTTCCACAATCCCCATACTTCCAAATGCAGTAGCAGCCACATCCACATCCCAAACTGCTGCCATGTAAATTCCTTCACTGGTTCAGCTCTACAGATCCTCCAAATTCCACAAATCTGACATTCCAGCAAGAATACACCAAATTAGAAAGGAAAATAACATAGAAGCCAACTAAGTCAAGAAGAAAAAACAACACAGGAGGCACAACTCGCAACAAACAGCTTAGTAAACCCTCAGAAAAGGACTTAATGATGACTGGTAAGATATAACAATTTTCATATTTTTTGCTGAAATATTCTTTGATAGTTCTATTAGCCATTTAGTCGCAACAAGCAATATAAAACAAATTATTTTGTACCTCCGAAGGGGGCAGATTTTAGGAGTGGTTGGGAAAATGGTGACAATAGTGGACAATTGTCAACAGAGTAATGTTCTAGGTATTCTATTTTAATCCAGTGCAGCACTATAGAATAAAATTTTCAAAATAGAAATATATGTGGCTAATAATCCTTTGAAAAGGTGATGAACCATATGTGCTCATTAGAGGATGTTTTCTCAGAGTATTTTAGACAAGGCTAGTAAAAGTCAAATATAGAAAGAGATTTTTGTTGGCCAAATTATGATGCAAAACATGCCTATGCCTTAATCTTTGGAACCAATAAATTTGTAGCCTTATCTGACAAAGGGATTTTCAAAGATGTGAGTAAATTAAGAAACTTGAAATGGAGTGATTATACCGGATAATCTTGCACACCCAATGCATTCACCTATTCAATGGAAGTGGGATAGAAGGAAATATTATTATAAGAGATAACAAATAAAGTAATATTTTGCACTTTTAGTTTTAAAGATGGAGGATGGGCATAAACAAAGAAATACGAGAAATGAAGCTTTAGATTAAAGGAAAAGGGAACCAATAATTTCCTAGACATTAACAAAGAGAGTAAAACCCTACATCAACCTTGATTTCCCTGTAGTGATACTGATTTCAGACTTCTAACCCCATAACTGTAAAAAAATATTTTCTGGTGCATTTGTCTTGTGGTAAAGTCCTGTGGATCAACAGCAGGGCCTCCCACATGCAAGACAAGTTAATTGTGTGTTGTTTTAAGTCAACAAATTGATGGTCATTTGTTACAGCAGCAATATAAAACTAAAATAAACTTCATTCAAATGAACCCACAAACAAGAGTAATCTGGTAGGGGGTCTCCATTCTTATTACTTGACACATTGACAGATATCCTTGGCATACTGTATATTTGAGATTTATAAACCTTCTCTTGATCTCCTGTATTCGTTCTTTTCCTGTCAGTTAAAATGTATGTTTACCAAGAATATGTCACATGTATTGACTCTAGTACTTTCACAACAGGGAGTTTTTTTTCTAGTAACAACAACAAAACGGGTGATAACAGTAATTCTTAAGTATGCATAAAAAACAGTGATATTTTGAAGTCTGTAATACATGATGAGCCCATTTCATCAATGCCTTTTCAAATCCAATAGCCCATTCTTTAATTTTTACATTTGACTTTTTTTACTGAATAGCCAAATTCTTCTTGAATTTGCACCCTTTTTTATAAACAAAAAACACAAAAGGGCTAATTATTCTGAATTAAATAGAATTATAGACAAAGTAAAAATGACACTGTATTTGCTCTCTACAAATATGGATAAACTATCAAGTTTGCTTCATCATATTTTAAATATTAAAAATGAATTATCCATTATTACATTTTGGTTCCAGTTCAAAAGTCCCTGCTATATGTTATTCCTTATTTCAATAATAAATCAAGCATAGCTCAGCAGTCTGAATACTTTGTTTAAGATGACACAGCCAAATAAATGCAGAACTGGACTGAGAACCAAACTTATGTTCTAATATACTTTATTAAACATCTAAGAGAGACATCTCACATTTTTTTTAAATTTTAGTGAATCACCCTGAGATACAGTTGCAGACTTACAAACTTTCATGATTGCATTTCAGTCAAACAATGTTCAAGTACGCATCCCTCCACCAGTGCCCATTCCCCAACACCAATGTTCCCAGTATCCACCTACCACCCCCGCCTCTTCCCAACACCTGCCTCTGTGGCAGGCACACTCCCTCTTACTCTCTCTGTCCTTTTGGGTGTTATGGTTTGCAATACAAGTATCAAGGGGCCATCTGTTTGGTCCATAGTCAACTTTCGGCACGCATCTACTATCCCGAATGATCCCCCCAACAATCATTTACTTAATGCTTCTTTCTCCATCCCAGCTACCTTTTCCCCCAGAGCATGAGATCGGCTTCCAAGCTGTAGGGCTATCCTTCTGACCCTATTTCTACTGTGTTTAGGTGTTAGTCTCATATTATGTTACATTATGTTCCACAAATAAGTGCAGTCATTCTGTCTGTCCCTCTCTTTCTGACTCATTTTACTTAGCATGATACTCTACATGCTGATCCACTTATATGCAAATTTTATAATGTCATTTTTTTCTAACAGATGCATAGTATTCCATTGTGTAAATATACCAAAATTTCTTTAACCAGTCATCTGTTCTCAGGCACTCGGGTTTTTTCCAGATTCTGGCTATTGTACATAGTGCTGCCATAAACATACAAGTGCAGATGTCATTTCTACTGTACTTTTTTTGTATCTCCGGGATATATTCACAGAAGTAGTATTGCTGGATCAAATGGCAACTCGATTTCTAATTTTTTGACAAACATCCATATTGTTTTCCAAAAAGGCTGGACCAGTTGGCATTCCCACCAGCAGTGAAGGAGAGTCCCTTTCTCCCCTCATCCACCCCAACACCGGTTGCCTTTGTTCTTGTGGATGTGTGCCAGTTTCTGTGGAGTAAGATGATATCTAATAGTTGTTTTGATCTGCATCTCCCTGATGATTAGTGATGTAGAGCATTTTTTCATGTGCCTTTTGGCCACTAGGTTTCCTCCTTTGAGAAAGTTTCTGTTCATTTCATTGCCCCATATTCTGATGGGATTTGATGTGTTCTTGTAGAGTTCAACCAGCCCCGTATATATCCTTGATATTAACCCCTTATCGGAGGAGTGTTGGGTAAATATTCTTTCTCATTTTGTATACTGTCTTTGTATTCTGGTCACAGTTTCTTTTTTTTTATTTAATTTTTTATTTTTTTATTTTTTTAATTTTATTTTTTATAAATTGTATTGAATCACCATGTGGAGGGTTACATAGTTCTCTCAGGATTATGTCAGTTATACAATACTCAAACACCCTTCCCTTCACCAGTGCCCATATTCCATCACCAACCACCCCGTTATACCTCCCGCCCCCTCCCGCCTCCCCAGTCCCTGCCCTTGAAAGTGATAAATTTCACTTCGTTTACGCTTTATCTTGGTTACATTCCATGTTTCAACACATAACTCACTATTGTTGCTAGGGTTTCCCCCAAAAAAAGAGAAGACAGTCCCACTGTCAAGGAAGCATTTGATAGCTCTCCATTGCTGAGAATGTAGAGATATTAAGTCCCGCTGTTTGTTACATAACTTTTCTATTTTTCCCCCACCTCGTCCCGCACCACCGAGTTCACGCCTGTTTAGTAATCACCACGCTGCCTGACAAAGGGGGAAAAAAAAACGAAAAAAATGGTTATTTCCCGTCATCAGCCGGCGTGGGGCTCTGGCTTAGTTGATAGTCTGGAAGAATGTCTGCCAGCAGTTTCTGGAACCAAAAGTAATATGCTGGTATCGGCCCCAGCTCGAGGTTCCACCAGTGTCCCGCTGTTCCAAGTACATAATAATTTATCCCTTGTATTCCATTCCCACGCCACCAGGTCTGTGTCAGCTTAATGGACATCATACTATGGTTAACACCACGCCGTGTTACGCCGTGTTTCTTCCCAAGAAAGAAGGATATTTCTTCTCAGCCGGCGTGGGGATATGGCTTAGTTCAGTCTATAGAGATGGCTACCACTTTGATTGCCTTCAATATTTCAGCAAGAGACTTACTATTCTTGTTAGGATTTCCCACCAAAGTCCGACCAGTTAAGAAGGAACCATTTCATATTGGTTATGATTAAATGACAATAGGTTGCGCGGCCATGGCAGCGGCCTCGCAGCTTTGAATTTCTGTATAAAGTCCAGGGAAAGTACAGCCAGAAATTACACGTCACTACAAACTTTAACCCTATTATGGTCCCCCCAAAGTCCAACCCGTTACAAAGGAACCATTTCATATTGCTGATGATTAGATGACATTAGGCTGTCGCGGCTGCATGGTTTTGGGTTTCTATATAAAGTCCAGGGAAAATTCTGCCTAAAATTCTATCGCTACAATCTTTTACCCTTCAACAAAATACTCAGTACTATTGTTTGGAGTTTCCCCCCATGGTAAGCCCTGCCAAAAAGGAACATTTACACATTGCTGACAATCAAGAGATATTAGGTCTATTGCAGCCGCGCGGTTTTGGATTTCTATATAAAGTCCAGGGAAAATTCTTTTGGTAATTGCATCACTCGCTGGCGGTTCAGTTGACTCCGGGGTCGATCTCATGTGGCGGCACAAAGGAGCGTCCCCACATGGCTCTGTGCTTAAATATCATTGGCACAGGGCGGATCCGGAAGTCCTGCCCCATCGGCTTTCCCGGGCTTCCTGCATAGTCTAAAAACCGGCTGTTGCCTCGCTGCATTCAAAAAGAAAGAGTTGAGAGAGAAATGACCATACCCCGCTGACCGCGCCTGGGCCAGTAGCTCCGAGCACACAGTTTGGAAGCATTTTGGGGGCGCCGCTCGTGTCCAAAGTGGTTCAGTTGCCTCCGGGGTCCATCTCGCGTGGCGGCACAAAGGAGCGTCCCCACATGGCTCTGTGCTTAAATATCATTGGCCCGTCACAGTTTCTTTTGAGGTGCAGAAACTTCTTAGTTTAAGATAGTCCCATTTATTTATCTGTTTCCACTTGCTTGGTCAATGGTGTTTCATCCCTGAAGACACCTTTAGCTTCAATGTTGTAGAGGGTTTTGCCGACCTTTTCTTCAATGCACCTTATGGATTCTGATCTGATGTTGAGGTCTTTAATCCATTTGATCTGAGTTTTGTGCATGGTGTTAGGTAGAGGTCTGAGCACAATTTTTGCATGTAGCTGTCCAGTTTTGCCAGCACCATTTGTTCAAGAGGCTTTCCTTGCTCCACTTTGCATCTCTTGCTTCCTTATCAAAGATGATATGTTTATATATTTGAGGGTGTTTGTAAGGATGCTCAACCCCATTCCAACTGGTCTGTGGATCTGTTTTTTTCCAATACCATACTGTTTTAATTATTACTTCTTTGCAGTACAGTTTGAGGTTGCGGAAGGTGATGCCTCCCATCTACAGATTCTTGTATTCAGAGAATTCCAAGCCAAGGTTATTTAGAGAACATCCATATATAACCACTTCACAAAAGTCATTCATGGAATGCTCTCATTCCCTCTCTCTCCCTCTCTCTCTGTATTTCTCTCTCTCTCCACACTCAGATGATGAATAGTGGGTTCCACATAAGGTATATCAAGAGGACTTCAAGTGAAGCTTGATGGCTGCCTTGTGGGGTTGGTGAGACCCTAGTGTCCATGCTGTGATGGTGTTTGTGGCAGACTTTCTCCAGCCCTATCTCCCATTGTACTTCCCTAAAAGGTCAAGCAGTAACACTTTTTCTATGAAGTTTACTATCTCTGTTGCTCTCCATGCCTCCCACCAACATTTTATACATGTACTTGATTAAAAATCATAATCATTTTAGTAGCAAGCTTATGGCTATTAAATTATTCATCAGAAATGACACACCTTGTCCACATTGCTTAATGGACACAGGTTCTATCTCTGGCAACTTATGGTCCACTGAGCATAGCTAGGAGTCACCCCTGAGCAAAAAGCTGGGTGTGGTCCACCTATGCCTGAGTTCATTCTTTATAACCACAGGATTTTAGTATGAAAGATTTGAAATATTCTGATTTCTATCAAAAGCTTCAGTGCAGTAATCTTTCTTCATACTGGTTTCTACTACATAAATAGGTATTAATTTAATGACAGTTAAATGCTTACTTTGCTCAGCATAATAGATGGAAATGCCTTTGAAGTAGCTGCAATAATCTATCAATTAAAGAATATGTGTTTCAGATGACTTAACCGATAAAACATGACTGCGAATGGGCCTATTAAAGTAGAGATATAGGTGATTCATTTTTGATGCCTTTTCTCAGGCCAAGGAGATGGCAAAAGATTCACTGGGACTTGATCTGGCCCAATAGGTTCAAGGTTAGGCTACATGAATTTGTAATTTTAAAATGCCATACTTAAAAAAGAAAAAATAATCAAATGCTATTCTTCCTCCTTCAAGTTTTCAGATACTCAATGTCCAGCCAAAAATAGTTTCAAAGCAAACTACATCATTGGACTCAGAAGGCTGAGTTTACTGTAAACTAGAAGGTTCGCCAATAAAGAAGCAGAAGAAATTTACAGTAAAACAAATGAATGCAAATACTCTTTTCACTGAGAACTATACCGTATTCTTCTCATTAATCCTAATAATACTAATTGACTTTATTGATCATTTATGCATGTCAGCTCTGTTGATCCTTTCTGCAACTCTATCAAGATACTAGTACTTATTTTTAAAATAAATAAAATATACTAGGACTTATTAGCTTCTACATGGGGAAACCAAGACTCAGACTAGATAAGTAATTTGTTTGAATTCCCAAAGATTTTGATCCATAGATGTGAGGATAGAACTGACCGCCTCCATCCTCACTGTGTTCTGCCTATTACATTGCCGTACCATTTGTCAAAAGTTATTGCCCCTTCATTACTCCCAAAAGCCTCAAAGTGATCAACTGGCATGAACCACACTAGATAAGACACTGTTTTAAAAGTGGGCCTTTATTAAACCGCCAAAGTCCCCAGTATTTTTTCAGCAGTTCTCTAGTTTATCTGACAAAATGATTTGCATCTTAGAAGGTGCAATTTATAACTAATTTTATAACTAATTTCTGTGAAGCAAAGAAATCTTTGTTCTCCCCTTTGTATAACAACTGAAAAATTCTAGGTGTCCTAGATCATCTGAAAACCACATGGTATGATTTTTATCCTCATATGGAGCCAAATGCCATGGGGAGAATGCACATGCGGATTATCAACACAGTACAAAATACAGCTCAGCCATATTTTTTTGAGGGAGAGTGTTGGGCCACACTCTCAGGTTGCTTATGGGCTATTCCTGGCTTTGTGTTCAGATGTGAACTCTGGTGGCACACAAGGGACATATGTGGTGCCTGAGATTGGATCAGGATCAGATGTATGCTAGGTCAGCTGCATACCTTACATCCTGGTTATCTCTCTGGTCCCCAATACATACATATTTGAGGTTTAATAAGATCTGTTTCTAATCCTTAGCTGAAGAATTCGATTAAATTAACAGTACTCAATATTTTCTCCACTCATAGTAGATGACATTCACATGTATAACACATTTCTACAGTCATAACAAGATCCATGCATAATCCCCTAGCAGAAATCTACCTTTTTCACCCTCTCACTAAGGATAGCATGTCAGAAGCTAGATGTCATGGAAAATAATGCTGCTATGGTGATAGCTTAGTACTTTCATTCATAGAAAAAAATTAGTAGATAAAGAGAGAAATAAAGCCAGAAATATTTCTGCCTATATAGTTACTGTAGGAAAGAAAATCTTAGTTATCTAATTTGCATTGATAGCAAATTAGCTGTACCTTAGTTATGTAATTTTGGATGCCTGAAAATTATAAGACTAACTAAAAGAGGGGGTTTTAGACCTTGGCACTCAAAATGTGTTTAAACTCAGAACAGTGGCCTTACCCAGGAGTATTTTAGACCTAGGAATTTCAGGCTATTCCTCCAGATCTACTGAATCAGAATCTGCATTTAAACAAGTTCATCAGATAATTCATAAGCACATTAAAGTTTGAGAAGCACTAGTCTAGACAAATATTGTTACTTTCATAGTAGACAATTGTAGAACCTATGTAAGAAAGACAGAACAGGATCATGATTGGCATCAGAATCCACAATAGAATATAACCCCTTATCCCTGTTTCTTTGCCTCCACAATTTCAGATTACTTTTCGTCCTTCAAGCATCATGCTACCAACGGAGACAAGCATTCTCTGAAAAGAAGTTGCTACTCAGCATTAAGTTGCTGACAGATGGTTTCCACACAAAATTGCAATTCACAGCTTAGGCATCTGCTCTGACTTTCAAGATTTCAAGCACTGGTTGCGACAGTTTTGAGTTTGTGATTTCATCTTCATACCCATCCTCATCCCCATGACTCTTAGCACATATCTAAAGATCTACTGGGAAATAAAAGCAGAAAGATAAAATGTTACTATAATTTGGAAAGACAAGAGTGCTTTGCCACTTTTTATTATGCTGTCAAAAAAGAAAAACGGTGTTTGTAAGCATTCAATACTTTATGGTGGTTTTCCAATACATTACTTCATGCCTGCAGTGTGAGACCCAGTATTAATTTTGCAGCAATGCACTACACTACATATGTATGCATGTCATACTAATGATCTTCATTTTTTTGTTAAGAATCAATCTGGAAATGACCTTCTCTACCAAGGTTTTGTGATGAGTAGACAATGAGGGAGACTTTTTCACTCTGTTAGAAAATTGGCTGACTAATGCAAGAAGCCAAAGGAGAATTCATACATCTCACAATATACCAAACCTCACTCCCTTCATGTCTCTTTGCTTTTCAGTTTCCCTTTAAAGGAAAAATTTAAAGAGGTGCTTGAAAGCATTAGCCACCCAAACTTAAATTCATAAAACTGATTCTTCTATTTTTGTTTGTCTTCTCTTTGGTCCTTCATTGTTTTATTTTGGAACTCACACTTCAGTTTCTTATTGATACTCAAGGGAGAAAATATTATCTTAATAATAGTTATAAGTGACACAAACGTCATTTCTCATTTGGTGATGACAGGCCCTGTCATACTCAATAGTTCCTCATGGGAAACTAAAATGGAAAAAAAGCCTCTATTTCTGAAATATTTTGGGGTATAATGGCATGGAGAAATGGGAAATGGAATAATTCATGGCATCACTGACCCTAATAAGACTTAAACAAACAATAGAGACAGAGATTTATTGCCTGAGCCAGGAAGCAATATTCTGCTTTATCTGAAAGTACATATTTCTAAAAAAACTGATGACAAATTTATTTTTTGAGCACAATTACCTAAATGATCACTTTGCATTGTATAAGCCTCATCTCTTTGGTTGTGTCCATCAACCGCAGGAAAGTTTTCTATGAGGGCTAAAATAGCCATCAGTTGAAGAGTCCCAAAGGGTATTTGATGGATGTCCCTGCATTGATCCCTGCTATATAGTAATGAAAGCATTTATCAATTCACTATTGTGTGCATTAGGAGTTTTAGGGGACACACAGGACATCAGACACATGATTTCCTACATTTGAGGTTCTTGCCATCTATTCCTAATTGGGGGCCCTATGAAAATTGGGTCATTAAAGAATTGAGATTAGATTTTGGATGAGTCATGCTTAGTTAATATGACCAGCATTACCTGCAGGCGACTTTCACAAAAAGAGACTTCGGGGGTACCAAAAAAGTTATTCTGTCCCAAAAAACATGTCCTAGAACAACTACCAGTTCACTAAATTATGTTCTAAATACATATAGATTGATGTAACTTGTTACTGTGACAATCCCCTGAGGGAAAACTATCAGCTAAGAGAAATTGACCCTGCCTTTGAGAAATAATTATTCACATCAGTCTGTTTTGCAAGCAGAAAGTGCAGACAATGGAGGAATGTTGGCAGGAATGTCAGGGAACCCATTCTACTAAATCCTTCTTTCACTAGCTTTCTAAGGTTTTCTTTTGGGGTTTGGGAGTCATACCCAACAGTGCTATCTACTTATTCCTGATTCTGTGCTCAGGGATTATTTCTGGCCTAATACTATATGCAATGCTGGGGATCAAAACAAGGTTGACTTGTGCAAGGCCAATGCCCTAGCCCTGTACTATCGCTCTTAACCCTCTAACATTTACTTTTTAAGAAGTCAAAGTGCAGGTGGGGGTATGCGAGAAAGCAAAGGGGGTAAGGTTTTTGAAGCTAGGTCTAAAGTATGAACTTTAGCCACCTATAGCCACCCAGGGTTCAATAACTAGTACCCCATATGGTACCCTGAGCTCTGCCAGGAGTGAGCCCTGTTCTCATAGCCATGAGTAGGAATAAGCCCTGAGTATTAGCAGGTGTGGCTCAAAAGAACCCTCTCCCACACCCACCATGACCACAAAAAAAAAACAGCGATCCCTGAGCAAAGGCCCATAAGTAGCCCCTGAGAAATGCCAGGTGTGACCCAAAGAAAAAACAATATAGAAAAGCCAATGTGAACATTTGATTAAATAATGAGTGATGGGTCCTAAAGCTGTCATACCACTGCTATAGCAGTTCCCAAAAGTTATTCTTCACTTTCTTGATTACATCTCTTTTCTGTTTATTTTTTTAATTGAGGTAACATTGACTTATAAGTATAAATTTTTCTGTTTAGGTGTACAATGTTACCATATTACACCTACCACCAGAGTGCCAATAACTTTACACCACTGTCCATGGGACCCTTCCCTTCCACTTCCAACTATCATCAGAACATAAGGGCTTGTTTTCATTGGACATTATCTGCTCGATTTCTTTGTTTCTTTGTATACCACCTCTAACAATACAAAAAATATTGTATGTGATCATACAATATTTTTCTTTCTCATTCTGAATTATTTCACTTAGCATACTACCTTTCTGTTACACCACTGTAGCACTGTCAGACTGTCATCCCATTGTTCATTGATTAGCTCTAGCGGGCACCAGTAACGTCTCCATTGTGAGACTTGTTGTTACTGTTTTTGGCATATCAAATATGCCACGGGTGGCTTGCCAGTCTCTGTTGTGAGGGCAGGATACTCTCAGTAGCTTGCCGAGCTCTCCGAGAGGGACGGAGGAATCGAACCTGGGTCAAACGCCCTACCCGCTGTGCTGTCTCTCTTTACACCAAAAGAAAAAAATTATCTTTTCTTGTAGACGAAAAATATTCTATTGTGTATGTATATCAAAATGTCTATCCACTCATATTACTTGGAGGTTTCTGATTTTGGCTATTTTAAACAACACTTCAGTGAACATAATTGCACACACATCTTCTAATATTAGTATTTTGTGATCTTTGGAAATATCTCTTGCACTCATCTGCCACAGACCACCTTAATCACCTTCTACCAAAGTCCCCTTTGCTGACCATTTATTTCCCTCAGTGAGTAGTCAGCCCATACATAACTTATCTCCTACACAAGGCCAATTGATGTCTCTCTGACAAATGAAATTTTGCAATTCCTATCTCAGTACTTCCTTGGTCTTCAAAAGAATAAAGAGGATTATCTCCAGTTGAAGACCTGGATTTGTATGAGTCACTTATCAGGTGGGGAAAGTCCATGTTCTACTACAATGATTCTCAGTGTGGCCCCTAAACCAGCATAATCAGCATTACCGAAATGCAAATTCTCAAACCCTGCCACCACCCTTGATGAATCAGAAGCTGGTGGGAGGGGTGGGCGAGGGACCAGATTGTGTTTCAAGAAGCCCTTTAGGGGCATTAGCATGCAAGTTCTTTAGTTTTTAAAAAATATTTTTTATATAATTAAAGAACCATGATTCATAACGTTATTGAGTGTTGAGTTTTAGGTATATAATATTTCAACACAATGTGCTTACTTTAAGGACAGATCATCACAGTTCTCTCTTTGGGTCCCACTTTTCTGCCACAGTTTTTCTGAGTGGCTGCTGTGAACTGTTTTGCTGGCTCTGTTTAAAAGCAACCAATACACAGGCTTCACTACGAGAAAACCGAACTTCACTGTTAGGTTTACTTCTGTTTATTAGTGCTGAAATGCGTTAACCTTACTTCCTGGAGTGGTTGTCAGAAAGGAAGAAGACTCTGCCAAATTACATCAGCCAGAATAAATTGCCAGCTGACACTCTTTGCATGTGGTAGTCACAAATACTATAAATCATTGACTGGAATTTAGTGACAGCTTTCTTGCTCCGCCTCCCTGCAGACAACATCTTGTCAGTGAGTCATGGAGATGCTAACAATATATTTACTGCATCTTTGAAGAAATCTGGTGATTTTGTGGGTTCTTTGCTTTAGTCTGTGTGAAACATGATAAAAAAAATAGCCTTGCAGCATTTCATTTCTTTTGCTATTAAACTCTCTTGCTGTTTTTATAATGTTCTTCCTAAAATGTATAGATATATAATAACAAGAAAATTTGTTTTCAGAATAGAATGGATCACATGTTGGGTTATATCTCTCTGTATATTTTTCTCCCCAGCCATATCTGTACATGTGGGAAATAATCCTGTCTATAATGTCATCTTTAAAGGGCTGCCTCAAGGAATCTCAGTGTTCTTGGAAAAATTGAATTTTGCTGCACTGGATCACATTATTGTTTTTCTAATTTGACTATGGCTCATCCAGAACTAGAACACTTGGTCAGCTGGCCTATTGATTCCTTGCCCTCAAACTTTTTCACTTGTGCCTCAAGCTGTACTTGCAGCTCATATTTTTAACTTGCCATTCAGAGAACATGAGGTGAAAGTTTTTAATGCTTCTGAAAACAGTGGTCTGTTTCACTGTTTCTTTGCTTCTTTCAATGTGCAGGCACTTTTGGAGAAAGATCCTGACGAAAATGGCAGAGAGGAAAGGAAACTATATCTTTACTGGTGGCAATGTCTGATTTTAATATGAGATACCTACTGGAGCCCTGGTCTGCCACCACTTTGGAGGGAGTGTATAGAAAGTGGAAAATGTACAGTCATCACAAACTTAGGGGACCTGTATTTTTAGCACTGGTTGTGACACTAAACACCTACATGACCCTGCGCCAAAACTCATTGTACCTCTTTGATTTCTCAGATAGCTAAGAATAAGTTTGTATTCGATTCCAGGATTTCCACCTAAACCAAAATGCTGTGTTATGGAATCTAATTTTATAATGTTTCCATGCAGAAATAGTTGACAAGAGCATGTTCTCATTGATCAATAACTCTTTCCCTGACCAAACAGGATAAAGAGCATGAGTACCTAAGATGTTTTGTTTTCCTAACCACAGAACTTTTTAGTACTTCCTATGGAGTAGGAGAATTAAGTCTTTACTGCAAACTCCTCAGTCAATCTCTTTAAGGCATGTTGTTGTGTATCTTTAATATTACTTTCTGCATAACTACATTTTCATTGATGACATATTTCTGGATGAACTTTCCAACTGTAGCTTATTCTCTCAGAAAGGAGAAAATTGAAGTTTCCTATGTAACAGAATTTATCGTTGATGGCCTCTGTGACCTGCTTTTAATGCTCTCAGTGATACATTTGTCTGAAACACTACAGTAGAAATTCTTCTCACTCTCATTCTCAACATAATGAGAGAACTCAGAAAACCTACATTTATAATTGCCAAACTC
This sequence comes from Sorex araneus, assembly GCF_027595985.1. NCBI lineage: Eukaryota > Metazoa > Chordata > Mammalia > Eulipotyphla > Soricidae > Sorex > Sorex araneus. The sequence goes on along the minus strand of NC_073313.1, from coordinate 44,613,386 downwards.
TTCTGCTTTGAGCAACGATTCTCCCTTGCACTGATTTTCAAATTGACTCTTCCTCATATCCTGCTGCTTCAGGAGCCACCTTTAAAGGGGTCCCCACTGAGACAAAGTCTATTGTTTCCGAGCTTAATTAAACTGTTTTGATTCTGGACTTTTATTTTGTATTTCATTGAAAACATTTTACTGTTTAAAAAATTATGAAATATATGACAAACCATTGACTCATGACCCTCTCTAAATCTGTCCATATTAATGATACAGTACAAATGGAAGGGTGGAGTGCCAGTTAAATTCAGGCAATAATTTTATATCTCACCCATGGAACAGATAGTCAATCAAATTAGATAACTGGATACCTGGGGGTGGGACCTGGCAGCAGATGAAAGGATGCCTCCAGCCAGTCTCTCTTTACCTCTATCTCTTTCCTTCTCGCTTCCCTAATTATCTACCTCTCTCTCCCTCCTTCCTTCTCCCTTCTCTGCATACACCCAGGCATACTATAGGATCAGGTAGGGCCCTCTTGTCCCTACACAGATGGCATATTAGGGGGAAAGATACTGAGCACAAGAGTTTCACCCATATGCACCATGACTATGACCAGAGAATAGAGAAAGCCAGGATAGGACAACAGGAACTGCTGGGGCATCATTTGAGAGAAGCCCAGTGTCAGGTACAGAGCACATAGATCTTGACCCCAAGCAAATGCTGGCAGGCTGGGGACTAAAGAAAGCTATGATAAGACATAAGGGAACCACTGGGGTACAATCCTGGAAAGGCCCAGGGACATGATTTCAGACAAGGAAAGTGTAGACATGATAGAAGGGCACAGGGATGGAGGCCATTGTGCACTGGAGGTGAGTGAAGTACATAGGATGGGATCAAGAGATCATAAATAGGTGGGGAAGTACCAGAAAAGATAACTGATGTTCATGGGTAAAGGAGAAGCCTGGAAATTTGGGAAAAGACCTAGACACATCGACTTGAACTGTACAATAAAATAACTTTTAATCCTCTTAACTTTCATATGCAAATCTGGCATACAATTCTCAATACCCCACCAGCACAGGAAAATTCATGTTTGTGCTAACATTATCAGCTTTCACTTTTGAGAAGATTTTTTTTTACCAGTTCCCTTATTCCATTTACCCCTTTATAGAAGCATGAATATGTGCCACACAATATGAAGATATGGCAATTACTGTGTGAGGTGTTGGGGAATTGAAGATAAACTATACAATCCTTGCCTTAGTCTTGGTTCTGCCAGCAAAAGCAGAGCTGGAAAAAAAGACTTTTATTTAGGACAGTGATTTCAAGCAGCAGGAGAGGATTTGTGAAAGAGAAAAGAGAAATCTGCTATGAGGATACCAACTTATTTGGGCATCCACTGCAGATGCTCCAACTGGAACCAGGAATGCTAGATAATAGCACTCCCAACTTCCCAAGAGGTCTAGAGTAAAGACGGAAGTCATTGATATAACTTTAGTTCCTTAACTCCAAGCCCAACGGAATCAGGGAATGGGTGACTTTCCCCCCATTTTCCCCTATTTCTATCAGCTTGGCAGTCACACCCACAAGCTGCTTCTGGTGCCATATAATCTCGTTAATGGCCATGATCCAGAGATTCAACAATAAATCTCTCAAAAGAGAGCATAGGATGACACGCTATAGACATGCCTCCAGACCTCATGCCAGGCTGTTTCATTGGGGGCCAGAGGAGGGCAGATGAGGTCTCTCCCTGCCCAAAATGGAACCAGCTCCAGCAGTTGAAAACCTCCAGAACTCTACCACTGCCATGCTCATGGCCACTCTCCACATGCTCGGATGAGCCTCACCCAGGAGTGAATCTAATTTCTGGACATCTCATACTTTACACCAGCAGGATACCAAGAATAGCACACCACATCTGATGAGGTTTAAAACACAAGGAAGGCAACCAATCTTAAGGGAAAATATACTTATACAGATATAGATATAAGCACACGAGGCTCAATCTTTAACATGTTACTAATCTCTTATAGAAGGACTTAATGGCTCCTGGGTGAAATACAAAAATCTTCACACACTTTCCTCTAAGAAACCTTTTTTTTGGTATCATTTGAAGTGGATTATTCATAACAAGCAATACAAAACAAATTATTTCAGTTTTGCTTTGGAGGCAGGATTTGGGGCTTGGGATGGAAATATTCAAAATACGATGGTAGGAAGGTATAATGGTCATGGGAATGGTGTTTGAATATTAAATTAAATCAAATATTGTGAACAACTTTATAAAAATTAAATTTAAAAAATTAATAAATAAATCAGTAAATTTAGTTATTTCACTTGTGGGAAGGGGGTAGGTTCTGAGATTGGTATCCCCAAAAGGGTCAGAAAGACTTCTTTCAAAATGTTTACAATAAGGTCTTTTCTCATAAGTATCACCTTGGTGTGCAAACTAAAGGTTAATAAATACTCTATAGATCTCTGTAGAGGTTGTTATTATTGCTTAAAGACTGCATAATATTTAAAGAGCAATAAAGGGCCCTGGAGGCTGAGAAGCACTTATCCTTATCTCAATCATTTGCTCTCTTCCAAATGAAAAAGGCAATCACTGTTCCTTTTTTATAACCAAAAAGAATGTCCTTTGCAAGGCATAATCCAGGTTTATTTATCATATAAACAGAAGTAAAGATGACATCATTTCCTGCTTCTCCTGTGAAATTTCTCTTTCTCTCCTCTTCCCTCTCTTCTTTCTCCTATTTTCATGCTTCTTCCCCTTCAGATCTCTTCACATATAAGGTTCACATATGACCTACAACATATTTAGAATTTACAGCCATGTACATTTCCCATATGTATGTTATTAAAGTTTTATCTCCCCCTCCACTACTATATCTATTGTTAATTTGCTAGTCTCTCTAACCTAAGTGGAACACAGATAGGAAAGGGAAATGCTCTGACCAAGTAGGCTAAGTCTTTTAAGTTGGTCACAGACTTTTTTTTTTTTAGTAAGATAAAGCTCTAACTGTTCACATTTGGAATTGCTGTGATAATGCATCGTTGGTCTCCTGAGCTTTCTTACCTCACTTTCTCACTCTTTTACTGCAAATATCTTCCTAAGCAAACTACTTTTGAGGCTGGTGACATAGTACAGTGGTTATCCAACAGACCCTGATCAAATCCCCAGCACCACATAAAGTCCCCTAAGCACCACTAGGGGTGACCCTTGAGCACAAATCCCATAGTAAACCCTTTGCACAACTTGGTGTAGCTCCCAAATGAAAACAGAAACTCCAGACATGTAAGAATGTTAAAACCCAAGTAGACTTACCTTCGAATCATTTTTCAGAGTTGATAATCAAATAACCCAATCTAGAATATGATAGAAAACCATAAATTTGTGTGTGAAGTAGAAAGGGGCAATTATTATGAAAGCAACATGAAATCAAAGCCAAGGCGAGGACAAACAAAGCAAGTGGAAGCAAAGATAAACAAATGGAACTACATTAAACCTAGAAGCTTCTGCACCTCAAAAAAAGAAACAAACAAAAACAACAACAGCAACAACAACAAAAAACAGTGACCAAGATACAGAAACAGCCTACAGAATGGGAAAGTTTATTCACTTAATACCCTTCTGATACGGGGTTAATACCAAAGATATACAAGGCACTGGTTGAACTTTACAACAAAGAAACATCCAACCCCATCAAAACACGGGGAGAAGAAATGAACAGAAACTTTCTAAAAGAAGAAATTTGAATGGCCAAAAGGCACATGAACAGGGGATGGAGCTATAGCGCAGCAGGTAGGGCATTTGCCTTGCATGCAGCTGACCCGGGCCTGATTCAATTCCCAAGCACCACCAGGAGTAATTCCTGAGTGTATGAGCCAGGAGTAACCCCTGTGAATCGCTGGGTGTGACCCCAAAAATAAAAAAAATAAAAGGCACATGAACAAATGCTCCTCATCACAAATCATCAGGGAAATGCAAATCAAAACAACAATGATATATCATCTCACACCAGAGATTGGCACACATTCAAAATAACAAGAACAGCCAGTGCTGGTGCAGATGCAGGGAGAAAGAGACTAATTCATTCCTAATGCAAATGCCGACTGGTCCAACCTTTTTGAAAAACAATGTGGACATACCTCAAAAATTAGAATTTAGCTCCCATTTGACACAGCAATTCCCAGCACTTCTGGGAATATACCCTGGGGGCCCCAAAACACATAGCAGTAACACCATCTGCATTCCTATGTTCATTGCAGGACTATTCACAATAGCTAGCATCTGGAAACAAACTGAGTGCCCAAGAATAGACAAATGGACAAAGAAACAATGGCACATCTGTACAATGAAATACTATGGAGCTGCTAGGAAAAATGAAGTCATGAAATTTGCCTATAAATGGATGGACATGGAGAGTATCATACTGAGTGAAATGAGTTAGAAGGGGAGGAACAGATATAGAATTACTGCATTCATTTGTGATATATAAAAGAATATATAGTAAAAGTCTAATATACAAGGCCAGGGAAAACAGGGGCTAGGAGAACTGGTCAATGGCTGACATCCACCACAAGTGTGTGTGTGGGGTGAAGGGTAGGTAAGATAGAGAAGGGACCAGTATGGCAATAATAGTTGTAAATGATCAGGCTGGACAAGAAAGAACTAACTGTTAAAAGTAAATAAGGGTATATGCACAATAACCTTTCAGTATCTGTATTGCAAACCACAATTCCCAAAAGAAGAGGGAGAGGAAAGGAGAGAGAGAGAGAGACAGAGAGACAGAGACAGAGACAGAGATAGAGACAGAGAGACAGAGAGAGAGAGAGAGAGAGAGAGAGAGAGAGAGAGAGAGAAAGGAAACGTTCCTGCCATAGAGGCAGGCAGGGAGGAGGGTGATGGGAGGGAAACTGGGGACACTAGTGCTGGGATGTATACAGTGGTGGAGGGATGAGTGTTGGAGTGCATGGTATGGCTGGGTCCTAATCATTAACAGCTTTTTAGGGTCTGTTCACAGGTGATTCAATAAAAATTATCATAAAAACAAACAAAAATAAAAGAGGGCTGGGGATAGCTCAGTAGCATAATGCCTGCCTTGCAAGCATGAACTCACAAGTTTGATCACTGACTTTGCCCCTGTATGCCAGAGTGCACTCCTGGCAGCACTGCCACTTATCTCCTAAAATACAACAAAGTGTGTCATATCAAGGACACTGCAACCAAGCATGTACAAGCATCAGAAGTAATGTATGCAGGCCCTAGTCATCAAAACAACATTCAATTCCCCTCACTCCCCCCATGAAAAAGGATAAAATAAATCAAGAACCAAATAACACATTTTTATACCATATAAAATGTAACAGCTCTACAAGACTGTGTACAAGTCTTGGATAGATTGACTCATGACTTCAGAAATCACCATTGTTACATGGTCAGGCCCAAATCACCAGACTATGTATCACAGGGAGCCCCTCTCACACACCCCTCCCCAGGCCTTAATAAAAGAGAAAAGAAGTAAGAAAAATCACAATGCTGAACTAGCATTAATTTCAGTTTCTGACAGCACAATAGGTCCTGAAATAGCCTATTGTCTTTCCTTTCACTGCTTTAGTAAAGTGTCATTGAGGTCATTCTAATGGGACATCCAGTAACTTCCTTGTTTATGTTAGTTCTTGGTTTCTTTAGTATTATCACCTTTTGTTAAAAAAATTCTCTGTGACATCCTTCTCTTTCTGAATGATCTCCTATACTTAGGTATTTGTGAAAGCAGCCTCCCCAAAATTGAAGAGGTTAATTCAAAATTTAAAATCAATGAATTATTCTGGTGAGGGAATGTTGAAAATCTTGAGAGTGCTTGTCCTGTTTTGTCTAATTCCCAAAATCCTTTTACAAGGAAAATAATGCATGGGCTAAATTCTTAACCAGGAATCTTTATTTAGATTTGTATATAAATTGAATGTGCTTCAGAGGATCTTTGTCTACAAGGAAAGTTACTACCAACTCTGAGCCCGTCCTTTCTACAGACAACTTTCCTAACTATCTATATAAAATGCTTCTTTTGACCATGCAGACGAGCTTGTTCTATAGGGCAGGAGTATGACATTCTTCCAGCTTGCCAGCTTTATACTATATAAAGCTCTGTCATCTCATCTTTTGACATATGGCCCCTCAAGTGGCAACGGAACTAGAACTTCAAGCTTATATTTGGAGAATATTTCCATAAGAGAAGGGAAATGATGCTCAGTGAAAGAAATAAATCCGTTGAGTGATCTACTATTATTAATAAGCCCTACTCTGCAAAATATTCTTTTCTTGTACATACATTTGAGTACTCAAAAGATTATTTTCAACATACTTTTTAATAGGAATCATTCCCAGCAACAGTTTTGCCTGGTAGTATAGATGTGATGGTTCAGTATTCACAGGTAACCAGGACTTCACCTTCAGTGCTGGAAGGGGAGCATGAGGTGTTTGGGATTGAACACAAGGACATATTCGAGCTATTTTTCTGACCTCAAAACATCAGTAAACTTTATAATATTAAAACTATAATGACAGAAGTCATTGTATGTTTGCCAAATAGTAATCTATAGCAGACAAATTAAGCACCACCTAACATTTTTGTGCCTTGGAAATGAAAGCATTCTTACTGGAAATTCAGTGGATGAAACCTTAAATATTTGTCAAAAAAGGGGATCTCTAGACCTCTATCTAAATTCATATAATATGTCTTTGGGAAATTTTTAGTCATCCATGATCTGTGTGTTTGTGTGTGTTTATGATGGTAGCTTAAAGATAACTTCTTGTTTGTTGTGTCCTAGGTCAATGACAAATATTGTATAAAGAACAAAGTTGGAAAAACCACTAACTTCCAGGCTTGTTTAAATACTGAGTAGAGTCAACATTTTTTAGCTCAATGACAAGCATTCAAAACTGTGTATGTGTGTGTGTGTGTTTTAAAAACCAATAATAAAGAAGCAAGGATTCATTTTAAACAGTATGCAGCTGAAATCTGTAATGCTTAGAGATTTCATTCTTTAAGTGATTTTATTTGTGGCCCAAGGAATAGGTCACAATCACATTGTTTCCCACCTTAGCTTGTCCCTATGTTACTGAATGATGAGTTTCAAAAAATGCATGAACTACTGGCTGCTGACTCATTATATATCAAGCTGCTTGTATATTCAGGTCACAGTATGTGGGAGTGGGTGCTGTGTACAAACAAAGACAAAATCCCAGTGCAGTGGAATCTGTTTCTCCTTTAACATTCTGTCTACAGCTAAACATTCACAGACCCACTGTGTCTACCAGCTAGGAGGACAAATTGTGTTTGTGCTAGTCTGTGATACTTTTCAGTTAGGCTTTGTAAAAAGGTAGCCTGGAGTATTAGTGAATAATGAAGGTTGTTTTTCCCCTCTCACATACCTAAGAGTTTTTCTGGAACCTTGAATATCAGTTTTTGAAACCCAGAAATCCCTCACCACACAATACTGCTTTTCAAAAAGAGTAAAGTATCAGAAAATTCTTTTCTGAGATAAATAAAACAATTTTTAAAGTGATTGCAGAGTTCCTTAAGTTAGTAGGACTTTGGAGAATACCGGGCAGCTTAAACTTAAGGTACTTAAGACCCCTGTAAAAGTTTTATGGTTCTTTCATATTTTGCTTTTGTGTTCTAAAATGCATAAAGACCTTGAGGGGTAGAAGAGGAAGCAAAATGTTAGCAGAGGAAAAAATATCTTGTGAATGCTACCTGGAGGGGAAAATGTGGAACTGTATCTTAATTTTGTTTTTGTTTTTTAGAGGAGTGTCACTCCCTATGAAATATGAGGCCTGTAGAGAACAAAAAAAAATGTTTCAGAGTCACTCTAAAAGTCTTTAAATTACATAAATTGAGTGTTTATACAGATGACAGACTAACAAATTGTCATTGATGGTCAAAGACCTGAATTCTGCCTGTTCTCCACTCACATCTCATTTTCCCACTTCCCTATCAACTATCATTTATAATTAATTCAAAAAATATTTCTGGAATGCCTACGATATGTTGGGTATAGCCTTATGTTGTGCAGATTCAAAGCTAGAGATAATAGTGAGCATAACAGAAATCTCCCTTTATATTTTGTCTTATAATCTAGTGTACCGAATGGAATAAAAATATCATAAAATCATGGAAGTCCTACCTGGTTTGAAGATGAGAACAGAGGCTTCTGTAAAGGTATAAGTGACTTAGCTGAAATCTGAATTGTCATTGCAGGCTGTGGAAAGAATCTGGGACAGGAAGAGAATAAAATGATGTTAGATCTACAAAATGGAACATATGGAAATTAGGAAAAATGAAGTCATAAAATTTTCTTAGACATGGATGGACATGGAGAATATCGTGCTGAGTGAGCTCAGTTAGAGTGGGGGGCACACATAGAAAGATTGCACTTATTTGTGAGATACCAAAAAAACATCTAACAACATAGTATGTTAATAATACCCAAACATAATAGAAACAAAGACCAGGTGGACTGGTCCATGATAGGAAGCATGCCAGCCAGGAGGAGGGGGAATGCAGTCAGGACAGAGAAGGGCCATTATGGCAATGCTAGTTGGAAATTATTCTAGACACAAACTGAGTGCTGAAAGGAAATAAAGTGATATGCAAGGCACCCTTCCAGTAACATTATTGCAAACCACAGTGCCACAAAGCAAATAAGAGAGAGAGGGAGAAGAAAAGTGTATGCCATAGAGGCAGGTTTTAGGGGCAGGGTGGAGGAAGGCGGGCAGGAGGGAAATTGGGGACACTAGTGGTGAGAAATGTGCACTGGTGAAGGGATGGGTGTTGGAACAATGTATGACTGAGAATTGAACATGAACAACTATGTAACTGTATATCTCATGGTGACTCAATTTAAAGAAAGAAGAAAAATGTAAAAAAAATTAAAATGGAAAATGATGATAAAACTGAAAGATCATACTAGAAATCCAAAGACAGGATGAGGAAAATCAGAGGAAAGAGGTTTAAAAAATATGGCTAAGACATCCGGACCCTGGGCCAAGCTGTCTTCACTGTGGCAACTCAGATGGACTCCGGTTGAGTTTCCCTTCCTGCCCCAACAGAGCCCTTGCAGCCAAAAAAGTCTAGAACCCAACCACTGCCATTCTCGCTGCCACTTTCCACAGGCTCGGATGAGCCTCACCCATGAGGTGATCTGCAGAAAAGCTGAGGTATAAGGGACTCATGACTGAAATCTCTAAGCTCGCTCAGAGGGGGAATGAGTCTCCTCCCATCTCTCAAGTTTACTAGGAGCTAACACCCACAAAACTGCCCCCTAGCACCATATAATCCCATCAACAGCCATGATCCAGAAACGAAGAAATAAAGCTCCTGAAAGAGAGCAACATAGGTCTCACCCATGAGTGAATCTGCTTTATAATTGTATTCTAAATTTTAGAATTACTGAAGCGCTCAGCTGCATTCACAGCTGTTCAGCCTCTCATACTGTATACCACTGATGTACCAAGCTTTGAGGGCCACAATTTGGGATTTGGGGTGGAAACATTAAAAATATGGTTGTGGGAAGCTGCAATGGTGGTGAGATTGGTGTTTGAATATTAAATGTAATGAATTATTGTGAAAAATGTTATAAAAATAAAACTAAATTTGGAAAAAATATGGCTAAGTAGAGTATGAAGCTTTTCTGCCTCTTCTGAATTTTGATCCTACTATTATAGAAAATAGGAAGACATCAAGGGCTTTAAGAAAAGAGATATGGCAACATTTGTCAGTGTTTTAAAATGACACAGCTGTCTAAAGGGTGGATAAGAGGCGGGAAAGCAGCAGGAGGGGGTACAAAAGGTTCAGTCCAAAATCCAGAATTGTAGTGTGTGGAATGATTGTGGTCAAAGTGGACAATGGCTGAAATGAGAGAATTAAGAGTTGATTGAAATATTTAGACCTTAAGGAATTGAAGAGTGAGCAATATGAAGATGCCAGGGAAGATGCTTAGAATTCCATTATTTTTAATGTTTGGGTCTGGGGATGATTGGAGGGGGTGGAGAGAAGAGAAAGAGAGGTGAGAGAAAGAAAGAGAGCTAGTAATACTGTCTGGTTTGCTTGTGTTGTCTCTGTGTGTGTCTATACTTGCCCTATTTCTGACTAAAAAGTTAATTTTCAAATTTGTGCCTGTGACACACAGTTCAAAATACATTCTATGTTGTCTCCTCAAAACAAATGCATCAAGAAACATAAATGAACACAAAATGGAGTTATAACCTCTCTGATGTCCTTCTTGGCTTCAGCCTAACCCTTAGGATGGGCCACAGGGCATGGCCAGCATAGCCATGAGCAATGCTTATGACATCCTTTGTGACATCAGGCCCTGAGAGTATATCTGGGTGCTCAACCCATCACACAGTGCAGACTTCATTACATCCGCAGCACAGCAGTACTTCACAGGCTGTGGCCTGACAACTGTAGGAGCCACCCAACAACCAGTGAACCATCAATGGACAAGCCCTCCGCTCCCAATAAAGCTTCTGCATCAATTCCTACTCAGAGTTCGACTACAAGGTTCGTTTTAAGTCCAGGTCAGGGAGCAAGTCCCATTTTGGTATCCACAGCGGATCCCAAATGGTTCCAGATCAAACATCTAGCACTGCTCCTAGTGTAACTCAGATAGGCGCCCCTAGTGGTAGAACATCTAGAGCGGCTCCGAGTAGAACATCCCTATGGGTAATTAGCAGCACAACATCCAGAAAGCGTCCCGGTTTAACATCAAGAATGGCTCCCAATTCAGTATTCATAGCAACAAAGTGGACAAACTATCTCAACATCTGTAGCAGGTCCCAGTTTGACATTCCAAGCAGTTTCCAACACCGGCTCAAAAGTGACACCCACTTCCTCTATAAAAAAAGCTCCTCCGAGCCCCGATTCAAATGTGGCTTCCTGTTTTTCTATTTCCAGGGTCCCCAGTTTGTCACGTCAGCCACTCAAGGGGATCTTGAAGAACAAGGACATTTCCACATCCTCAACAACATCTACAGGATCCCAATCAGGAAGTATAAAAAATGAAACACCCAAGAAAAAATCCCAGCGATGGGATGAATCTAACATCTTGGAAACATCGAGTCACACCTTTGGAAGAGATCCTGATCGCCTGAAAAGGAGCAATTTGAACATCTCTGAACCCCTGGATCCAGGCCTATTTGTAGAATTCATGGAAACAGCACCCACTGACGATGACACCTGGGATAACAACTGCCTAGTAGACGAACCTGAGAACTTTGCCACACCAAGCAGCAGAACGTATCACCACCTGTCGGGGGAGCGGAGGGAATACCTGCTGAAAAGAAAACTTCCATACGATGAAGCAGTGAACAGCAAGCTCCCCCGACAAGTGATTTCAACTGATCTGCAGGAAGAGAATATCCATGAAGATGTCGAAGAAAGTAGTATTAACAACTGCGGAGTGAACCTTGGAAAATAACATCATCCTGACAACTTTTGAGCCACCAGTTCTCCCTGTGCCAAGCAGAGACTGCTGTTAACATCACCGCTGCCATAGCCTGCTACATAACGACCTCGTAAGCTACTTTAGTCAATTTAGACACGACTGTTTAACTTCACCTCTACCAGTGCCTGCTGCATATCTCCACATCATTGTTTGCTACTTATGTAGATTTCATCCTCATGGTTCCAATCATCACCCGTTGAACTGTACTGCGTTGCAGTGTAGTATTGTTCCATAAGAATCATGCAGTAGTAGGTTCACTTGGGATAAGTGGAAACAAAATCTACTTGATAATTCTTTCTGTTGTTGTTCTTGTTATTTCAACTTGCTAGTGCCTGGTACTTTACCGACAATCATGACATTAGTAAGTTTAATGACACATGCTTATGGAACTATAGGCTAAGACATATGTAGCTTTTTATGTGTCAAAAGCCCAAAGGGATTCTGATATATAGTCAGTTGTTGATGTATTAGCTTTTATGGAACAGTTGTCCTGAAATCTAAATTCATGGTTTCAGTAGGTTATAAATGTTGATAAATATTCAAAGTGACAAACATTGTGTTGAAGATGGCTTTCTTCTTTAATTAGGAGGATATATAAGTATTTTATATATAGATTTTACATTTAAAAATTTTATATGCAAAGTTTATATGGATTTGTATATAAATTTATTCACATAAAATACATTAACATCATCTTAGTTTTTAACATCTGCAATGAAATGACTGAAAGTTTTCATATCAAAATTAAGATTTTTAATGAATTATTTAGGTAAAATTGCACTAATGTCCATTTTTAAAGCTACATTTGATATCAATATTTTTAAAGTCTATTATCTGAGCAGACCTTAACATTGTTTCTTCACTTTTACCTCATAATCCTTTGCCTAGATGAGAAGTTGTCAAGGCATTAACTTTTACTGCCTCTTTGTCATTGTCATTGATTGCTATACTGTGATATCGTCATCACTGTGATTTATAGTGCAATACATACTTATAATTATCATCATCACTGTCATCACTGTCATCCCATTGTTCATCGGTTTGTTCGAGCGGGCACCAGTAACGTCTCCATTCATCCCAGCCCTGAGGTTTTAGCAGCCTCTCCTTACTCGTCCTTCGCAATGGTACCGTATTGGAGGTTCTTTCAGGGTCAGGGGAATGAGACTCATCATTGTTACTATATTTGGCATATCGAATCGAATATGCCACGGGGAGCTTGCCAGGCTCTGCCGTGCAGGCGGGATATTCTCCATAGCTTGCCAAGCTCTCTGAGAAGAACGGAGAATGTATGTAAGAGAATACAAGCCAGTATGCTAAAACCAAACACACGTGTGCTGCTTTAGGTACATCAGTGGGCTAGACTATAAGAGGTCCCACCACTGCAGATGCGGCCATGTGCTTCCGGGAACTTTGTTTTATAGCCTCTGGATCTTGGCCTCTGATGGGATTACATGGCGCAGGAGGTGGTTTGTGGGAGTGGCTGCCAAGCTACTGGACAACAGCCCGGGGTCCTGCATATTGGGTTTCTCTGCCAGGTCCTTCATGTGTGAGGCTCACTCATAATTATATGTTATAATATATATTTTATACATTTATATAACTATAATTTATAAATCTTTATACATTCATATAAATTATATTAACATATAATATATTATAATATATTTTATATAATATATCATCTATAATATCTATAATACAAATGTTATATTATATAATTTATATAAATGTATAAAATTTATAAATATATAGTTATATAAATGTATTTTATATAACTATAAATATATCGTTATATAAATGTATTTTATATAACTATAAATATATCGTTATATAAATGTATAAAATATATATTATGCATTTATATGACTATATATAATATATTAATGTAAAAATATGAATGTATAAAATATATAATATAAAATATTATATATTTTATAGTCATATAACTATATATTCATAAATTTATATAAATTTATATAAATTATATAAACATAATATTTTATCATGTATATTTTATATAATATATCATATATAACATCATATTATATTATATAAATATTATATGATATATAATATATCGTATAAATATATAACATAATGTAAATAATAACTTATATGAATTTATATAAATTTATAAATATATAGTTATATAAATGTATTATATATAACTATAAACATATAGTTATATAAATGTATAAAATATATATTATGCATTTATGTGACTACATATAATATATTAATGTATAAAACATAAATGAATAAACATATAATATAAAATATATAATATAAAATATTATATATTTATACATTTATATAGCTATATATTTATACATTTTATACATTTACAGAACTATAAATATGTAGATTTTATGCATTCATATAACTATAAACACATAGTTATATGAATGTGTAACATATATAATATATTCAAATATTTATTATATGTGAAATATATCTGATATATTATATTCATATTAATATATGCTTATTATTAATATATTGTTATGGATTTATATATTTATACTTATAAATATGAATGTATAAAACACGTTACATATTTATATACATGTATTTATATGAATTTATTTGGGGCTGGAGTGATAGCACCGCCGGTAGGGTGTTTGCCTTGCACACGGCCAACCTGTGTTCGATTCCTCCGCCCCTCTCAGCAAGACTGGGAAGCTACTGAGAGTATCTCGCCAGCATGGCAGAGCCTGGCAAGCTACCTGTGGCATATTCGGTATGCCAAAAACAGTAACAACAAATCTCACAATGGAGACGATACTGGTGCCTGCTCAGGCAAATCGATGAGCAACAGGATGACAGTGACAGTGACTGCGATGAATTTATTTATAAATTAAATATTTATATAAATATATTCATTCATATTACATAAAGAATTTTTAAATAAATGAGTAAACACATTTATCTAAGTAAAAACTTAAACCAGGGGCTGGAGCGATAGCACGGTGGGTAGGGCGCTTGCCTTACACGCGGTCCACCTGGGTTCAATTCCCAGCATCCCATATGGTCCCCCAAGCATTTCCAGGAGTAATTCCTGAGTGCAGAGCCAGGAGTAACCCCTGAGCACCGCCGGGTGTGACTCAAAAAGAAAAAAAAAATTGAATAGAACTATGTACAATTTAGTAATTTTAGTAGTTGCTATCTATTTCCAGGAAATAGAAATCATAATGGTGGCTATAGATAATACACTATAAATATATATGAATATATGTATGTAAATATATATTTACATTAATATAAATATATTTATCTGTGTATTTATCGATTATATTAATATATTTATATTTATAAGCTTTTACAAAATATATAATTATATTTCCTGGAGCAGGACTCCATCCCTCACAGAGAGCCTGGCAAGCTACCTGTGTAGTATTCAATATGCCAAAAACAGTAACAGTAACAGTATAACAGCTGATAAAATATGCTCTTTATGTTCCTAGAGTGAGCAGACACAACTGGCCTACACTAGCATGCGACAGGGATGAATGGAGACATTACTGGCGTTCACTCAAGCAAATCGATGAGCAATGGGATGACAAGTGATACAAGTGATAAATATATATGTATTTATATGGAATTTTTATGTAAAGAACTAGTAAACACATTTATCTCAGTGAAAATTTAAACAAAACCATGTACAATGTAGTAATTTTAGCAGCTGAAATTTATTTCCAGACTTCCCATTCACATGTTTTACCTCATATTATTAGAAAATATGAGTGAAATCACAGTAGTGGCTATAGATATTACACTATAAATGTGTATAAATATAAATATTTAATAGCACAGCAGGTAAGGCATTTGCCTTGCACACGGCCGACCTGGGTTCGATTCCTCCGTCCCCCTCAGAGATCCCAGTAAGCTACTGAGAGTGTCCCGCCCGCACGGTAGAGCCTGGCAAGCTACTCCTGATGTATTCCATATGCCAAAAACAGTAACAACAAGTCTCACAATGGAGATGTTACTGGTGCCTGCTTGAGCAAATCGATGAGCAAGGGTATGACAGTGATGACAGTGAATATATAAACATAAATATTCTATAACACATTAATTAAATGCAAATTAATACACACATAATATCACTGTATCACTGTATCACTGTCATCCCATTGCTCATCGATTTGCTCAAGTGGGCACCAGTAACATCTCCATTGTGAGACTTGTTGTTACTGTTTTTGGCATAGTGAATACACCACGGGTAGCTTGCTAGGCTCTGCCATGTGGGTGGGATACTCGCATAGCTTGCCGGGGTCTCCGAGAGGAACTGAGGAATCGAACCAGGTTAGGCCGCGTGCAAGACAAACACCTTACCCGCTGTGCTATTGCCCCAGTCCATAGTAATTTTTAGATATTTTTACTTGCATATTTATTTTATATGTATATAGATTTATATTTTATTTAAATGTATAAATATGTTTTAAAATATAAGCCGTATACATAGTAAATATATATTTATATAGATTTATATTTATAGTCATGTATATTTTTATATTTTGGCTGTAGTGATAGCACAGCAGTAGGGCATTTGCCTTGCACAGAGCAGACCCTGGTTTGATTCCTCTACCCCTCTCCGAGAGGCCGGCAAGCTACTGAGAATATCCCTCCTGCATGGCAGAACCTGGCAAGCTCCTCGTGGCATATTCAATATGCCAAAAACAATGACAACAAGTCTAACAATGGAGAAGTTAGTGGCGCCCACTAGAGGAAATCAATGAGCAACGGATTATAGTGACAGTATACTAATATGTATTTATAGTCTAATATCTATCTACAGCCACCATTGTGATTTAACTCATCATTTTCTAATAATATAGTCTAAAACAGATCGAATGTCATGTCTGAAAATAGATTTCAGCTGCTAAAATTACCACATTGTACATGGTTTTGTTTAAATTTTTACTGAGATAAATGTGTTTACTCATTTTTTACTTAAAAATTCTTTGAGGTAAAGGTAGATTTACATACAGTTTGGAGAACTAATACCTAGATACTTTTATATACCAGATATTTGTATACTCTGTCCACTTTCACTTAATGGCAATATATTGCAAGACTATAGAGCAATGTCTCATAAATGGTAATATATGGCAAAACTATGGTGCAACATCACAATCAGTATTAAAACAAGATGCTCAACACATCCTCACCACAAGGATTTATCTTGTTACCCTTTCAATTGCTACATCTTCTCTCCATTACTATTTGGTCATTTTAAGAGTGTTGAACAAATGAAGTCATATATGTAACCTGTGGGGATGCAGTACAGTTTAACCATTTACTCGTTGAAGGATATCTTACTGACCATGTTTTTGTATTATAAATTAACTTGCTATGAACATTCATGTACATGTTTTGTCTGAATGTAAGATCTTGTTTTTCTGGGATAAGTGCCTAGGAGTGCCATAGCTGGCTCATAGCAACTGTAGTTTCTTTAGAGACTGTTTTTTTCAGAATGACTGAGCCTTTTTACATCACTTTACATTCCACTAGCATTGTATGAACATTCCAGTCTCTGCACCCTCAGCACATTTGATATACTACTATTTTTAAGTGTTTTTAAGTTATCGATTTGTATTGATGTATTAATTTACATTGAATTAATGGTGAATAATGTCAAACTTCTATTGGGTTTTGAATTCAAAGATCTGTATGTCTTTTTTCACACTTTGTAACTAAGGAGACAAGTGTTTTAGTCTTTATGAGGTTAAATTGAGCAAATACACTTTTCTTTTTTTTATTTTTTGAGGGGAGCCATTTGCCAGTGCTCGGGGTTCCTTGAAATACCAAGGGTTAAACCTAGGACCTAGGGAAAAAAAGACCCTAGGACCTTGCTCATGCAGGGCAGGTGCACGGCCGCACAAGCTACTTCCCGGGCCCCAATTAATTGTTTTCATTCTCCAAATTATGCAAGGTACTATTTGTTGCTTGTTCAAATATAATTCAGAAAGCTTTTTATTTTCTCTAATTAAGTGTTATAATAGTGGGCTTCATAGAAAATAGACCCTTTTAAGTTAGAATTTCCTCTGGAGAAGGGTAAGTGGCAATGTTCAGTTACAGTTTGAACTCTGTTAAAATTAACTCTGTTAAATCCTTTGATTTCATCATAAGTTTACTCATTTGTCATTATGCAATTTAGCCAGGGCTGATTATTTAACTCTGAGACATAAAATGATGTCAAAGGATTATTAAGAGGGAATAATTTTCACTTGAAGGTTAAAGCAAATGTATTTTCTCTAAATTTCAAAATTGTTTACTTTTCATATTAGTACATTTTAAAACGTTTAACAACACAAGAGGATGAAAATTATTGGCAATGACCCTTAAAAATTGTCTTTAAATTGCAACCTGCAATTTTATAAACATCACATATTTTATATCTTACTATTTTCAAGTAAAGGACTTTGGGGGGGAGCAAGTATCCCCAAAGAAAGATGCTTATCAGTCATTCACATTGGAGAGTAACATAAGATCAAGGTAATAAAGTACTGACAGGAAAGGGAATGGACTAGAATTTAGGATATGGAAATTATAAAAATGAAAGATGAGAAAGACACACTAAAGAGGTGAAAAGAGAAAAATGGAGATTTAAATTCAACAGTTTTAGGACCCAGAGTGATTGCACAGTGCAAGATAGGATACTTGCCTTGTAGCAGCTGACCTAAGTTTGATCCCCAGCACCCCATATAGTCCTGAGTCCACTAGAAGTGATCCCAGAGCACAGACCAGGAGTAAGCTCTGAGTACTGCTAGTGTGTCCCAAAAAACAAATAAATAAATTTATTATTTAGAAATTATAAATAATAAAAATAAATATATTATCTACATTTGTATATTATATTTTATACAATAAAATAAAATATTATACAACAGCTCACCTGTCCTTGCAGCATACACACACTGATTTCCTAACAATGCTCTAGGTACTTCTCTACAACAGCTGTGAGGTGTGAATGTTCTAAAGGGATAGGAGATGGTTTCATTTTTCAGTGCACTATTGCAAACCCCAAGTCTTTAAAAAAAATTTATATTTGGAAAGGGGCTCACAAGCAGTGTTCAGGAGACGAGGTGACCCCCTACCAGAAACTTTTAGATAAGTAAGTAGGATGGGGGGTTAATTCAATTGTTCAAGGATGATATGATTCACAGGACCTGAGGTCCAGGGATTATCCAGGTCACTCTGGCACAGTTTGCGGTCTCTAGAACTTACCCGGTGATGTTTGGAAAAATTGTGCAGTGTTGAGGTTTGAATCAGGCTTGGCCACATGCAAGGCATACACTTTAATCCCTGTACTATCTCTATGCCCACTCCTGGAGTCCCAAGTCTTTGTTCTACTACTCTGTGCTACTATTTTGTGGGCAGTGTTTGGGGAAAAAATTGTGTGTGTATGTGTGTGTGCTTTTTGTCACATGCGTGCGCACACATGTGCGCATGCGTGCATGTGCACACCTACACACACGACTTCTGGATCATTACTAGAGCTTTCCACACACAAATGCTGTAGAATGAAAGTGGCATGTTTGTGAACTGTACTTCCAACAAGTAAGCAAGCTTGGTCATATGTCAGGGGAAGCAGCTGATGCTAGGGAAAGAAAGATGAATAAAACATACTTTTTGTTCCTAAGAAGGTATAAGTTGAGCAGTAAAGAACTGCATGACTCTGAAATGATCATTCACGGACCCTTCCAGGAAAGAGGTGCTTGTACTAAAATCTAGACATGTTTATGTTGCATGACTTTTTAAAAAGCAATGGAGTGTTTCTGAATGCTGTATCAAGCACCACTTTTTAGATGGGACCTGACTATGGGTAGAGGCAGAGGATTCCAGCCCTCATGACCTGTTCTGGTTTAGAGGAGGATGAATCTCCTAAGTGTGTGATTAACGTCTCACACTTGGATGGGGTAAAATAGCATAATCAGAAAACATAAAGGAAAACCCAAAAGGTGGTCTACAAAGTGGGTCAGTGTGGCCAGTAGTACAGGGGTTACGACACACGCTTTGTGAGCCCCTAGTCCTGTTTTGGAAGATAGTTATGCTCATCGCTATACCACCAATGCTGCCCCCTGATCCAGTTTTGATCCCCAGCACTTGATGGCCTTATTCTGAGAATTGAAGAGGATACCTTGGAGGATGGCAAACAGGACTAGCACAGTTAGCTGAGAAGGGGAATAACTTTCAAGTTTCCTGTTACTGCTTGAAACCCTTCTCCTTCAATGTGATGTAATAACAGAGAGATGAAGAGCTAGGAAAAAAAGAAATAAATATTTCAGATTTGAGTGGGTAGTGTTGATCTGGTGATTCCTTTCCCACAAGGCAGAGCTCAGCCTTGTATCTTAAAACCTTACTTGAATGAGGAGTTATAGACAGTCTCTGGAGCAAGGCAGCTATGTAAAATATGAACTATAAATCATGCTTTCTTTTGTAGCTATACTATCCTTTGAAACATTGGGTCTATCGCTGAAATCCTGGGTCAGTGAAGTTGCTGGTTTGTGAGGTGTAGAGAAAGATGTATTATCCCTACGCTTTGATCCTTTACAACCAGTGAAGGAGTACGGATGAAGGAAGGTCAGGGGCATGGCAGAAGATAAACAACTAAGTTAGACTACAAATGAAGGCAAGGACAGAGCAAAGAAAAGAGATGAAGGATTCAAGTTGATTAGGAACAAACAATAGCCAAAACCACAAACATCTTGCATTTTTCTAATGTGCTTAAACTTTATGTCCCTTTCTTGAATTATTCCTGTCACTCCTATGCTAACCAGATGACAAATGAGCTCTTTGGGGAGAACACCTTGTTGTGATGTGTTTTGTTTTGTTTTGTGTTTTTGCTTTTTGGTCACACCCAAGCAATGCTCAGGAGTTTTTCCTGGCTCTGCACTCAGGAATTACTCCTGGTGGTGCTTGGAGGACCATATGGGATGCTGGGTACCGAACCCAGGTTGGCCGCGTGCAAGGCAAATGCCCTACCCGCTGCTCAGTCTCCTGGGGAGGACACCTTGACTACAGGCTGGTGAATGGGAGCAGAAGTGATAAGTGAAGATAATGCACATAAAATTGAGTGGCTAGAGATGCTGGAAATGTGGAACTAAGAGGGGAGCCTATGACCACTCAGGAGCCACTTTTATGCCTGCTCCACATTGTTCTCTGACTTTTTTCCTTAACCTCATTCCATGCAGTGACTGAGTCTTCAGCTTTTTGTTGGTGATGGCTGGTACTATTAGTTAGATCACACGACACTTAGATTCTATGGATCCTAGGGGGAAATGTGAGCAAGGAGAAAGATGAGAGACCAAGCCTCCTACACCAAAATTTAGGGAGGAATACAGCTAGAAATGTTTTAATAAGAACTGATCACATTTGTAATAATTTTTAAATGGATGGGGGGAAGTGAGTCCAGAAGCTACAGGATGCAACATTTCTTGACATTGAATGGGCAGGAGGGGCAGGCGAGGCTGAGCTTTCTGACAGTGTCCACACAGGTTGGATGGACTTCAGCAGCTGAAGCTGCTTGTGCAGAGGCTTTTGGGAGATTTAAGAATGCAGATTAAAAAAGTGAGTGTTTGCGGAAAACAGAAATTGTGTGTGTGCATGTATGGGGGAAAAAGCATGCTCACACAACCGCACACACACACACAAATCTGCTTTAGGCATTCTTCTTTACAGTATAAACACAGGTCTCTAATACAAGTTTATACATCATTAGCTACTAAAAATATAAAGAAATATTTTTATCGTTGTGTAGGCAGAACATTTTTGCATCACTGAACTTGCCTATGCATGCTGGGTACTAATACCTTATTATTTCAAGGAGCCATCTCTTTCCTATTTTTTTTATATTTTAAAGCAGACTCTTTGAAGGTGCATATGAACTCGGTTTCCATAGCAATTGCAAGCATCACTGATAACCCAGAACCGCTAAGTTATAATGTACAGGCTACCCTATTAATGTGTTTCAAACTGCATTTCCACGAGACAACAGCTCAGTCACTGATGGATAAGGTCAGACCCCATCTCCAAACTTTAAATTAAATCAGGATAGATCAAAATGCAACAGAAGGAGTGTCCTTTTGGAAAATGCATTGTGTAAAAAATACATGTGTGTTGTGGAGACAAAAGTTACTTTAGTGGTTTGTAATGTCCATATAGAAATATCCTAAAACAGATACAACTTCTGGATTATTAAGGGCATGTCATAATTTTCTTTTGCTATTTATGAGCACTTTTCCCTTTTGTGGTAGCTCAGACTTTTAAGAAGCACATATTCCTTTGCCCCCAGAAGAGCAGGTGTGATGGTTATTTCTTAAGGTAACTGGAACACTAGTTTAATTATAATTTTTAACTCTTTAATTCATCCAAGTGCCATATTAGTTAAGAACTGGGACCTATCACTGGGCAATTTCTATTCTGGACAAGAGCATTTTTTTCAAAAGGGCATTGACGTCCACCATCCAAGGTTTTTATTCTTTTTCTTTATTTTTGTTTGGGGTGGGGGGTAGGCACAGACAGTGGTGTTCAGGGGTTAATTCCAGTTCTGCTCTCAAGAATTACTCCTGGCAGTGCTTGGGGGTCCATATGGGAACAAAGCCAGATTGGCTGCATGCAAGGCAAGCACCTTACCTGCTGTTCCGTTGCTCCAGTCCTGCCCAAGGTCTTGAAAGACCTTCATATGAATTTGTTTTGGTGAATAGGGTATTCTAAATGAAGAGTTGGACTCGGGGATATTGTAATTGTGTATATAGGTCAGATATAGGTAGGAGGGAGCTATGTGATGTCATACACAGGACAATATAAGGACTCTGAAAAGATTCATGTACCACACAGTGGGGAAGAAAGTCACCAACATTTTGTGTAGGAGTGTGGCATGATCATATTTCTGTTTTTGAAATACCATATGGCTGCAAGGTAGAGCCTGGAATAGAACAGCATTGGGAGGACAAAGATGGAGACGGGAGCACAAACATGTGACAGTGATTTCAGAAAGCTAATAATTACCATGTTCAAATATTGAAACTCTCCCTTTTCACTCCTAGCCAAGTCTACACACATCACATGTATCACACTCTATCACTACTACTCAAAGCTTGCTCTTCAGAATGAAATCATCAGGACTTCCTGAAAATTGATCAGATGTTTTTAATGGGTATAAATCCCCATCACCACATATGGTGTCCTGAGCCCAACCATGAGTGATCTCTGAGCACAGAGCCAGGAATAATCCCTGTGCTATACCAGATATGGCCTAAAGAACAAAACACAGAAAAAAGAGATGTTAACTCTTAGGTCTCAAACAGACTTAATCATCATCAATGGATTTGATGCCCAGTTCATTTTAACAAACTTCTTTTATGATTGTTAATTCTAAGGAACACTAGGGTACAGTACAGTTTAAAAATAAGTTAAACACTTCTATAAGGAAAACATCACTGTGTATATGATACACGGGCAATGTGTCTATAATTGCAGAAAAATTAGGCACACTGAATGTCAGCTCTAAACACATGTTTAGAAGCTTTGAGAGTAGTTGACTGAGCTATACACATTTACTTCCAGTTATACCTCCAGCTATATTCAACCTGTCCCCTCCTCTCCCCATGAAAATCTTTCTCTAGCATTTCTTCCTCACCTTCCTTTATAATTTTTCTGGATCTACCTGCAAACACACACACATACACACACACATACACACACACATGCACACGCACGCACACACGCATGCACATTGGTGCAGAGAACATTCCTGCTGCTAGCTGCAAGAGTCCCAGGACTTTTCCATATCTCCATCTTTACTTAGACTGTTTGATCCAGATTATACATCTTGCTGTCTTGGTTGTGTTTATTAACTCAGTTATCCACATTCAGTAAAATTATACCACAACTCCTAGCTAGTGTATATTATATGCCTTCCTTTGGAGAGACAAGAGTGTGGCAATTGATAGAAAATGAGCTGGAATTTTAAAATATAGAGATTTGAATCCAGAGTTTATCATCGATTACAATAGTTCACTATATGTTACCAGAGTTCACCATAGATTACTATAGTTCACTATAGTTTACTATATAACACAAAGTATAGGCACTGGAGTGATAGCATAGTGGGTAGGGCCTTGCACCCAAAAAGCCAAAAAAGGAAAAAAAACCACGAAGTACATTTTCATTATATTATTTATTTATTTATTTTTGATTTTTTTGGTCACACCCGGCGATGCACAGGCGTTACTCCTGGCGCTACACTCAGGAATTACTCCTGGCGGTACTCAAGGGACTATATGGGATGCTGGGAATCGGTAACCAGGGTTGGCTGCATGCAAGGCAAATGCCCCACCCACTGTGCTATCACTCCAGCCCCAGTATATTTTCATTCTGAGCCAGTTTTCTCTCAAAATGAAGATGCGAACAACAATTTCATTTGTAGTTGTTGAAATAATGAAATAAAAAGATGTTAGTAAAGCATATAACCTCTAACAAGTATTCAATGAATAGTAGCTTTTAATATTTTTCTTATCTACATATACACTCTTCAATCCGTTATGCTGATGATCATTTCTGTACTAGTATGAAATAATTCTGAAAGTCTGAATAATTCTGAAGTGCCTCCTGGCACTTCACTGAGGATCTCTTGGATAAGTGACCCTTGTTTACATGTTTGATGTCTTCCAGCACAGCGATTTATACTCAGTAGGTATAGAATGGAGCTGGCAAGTTGAACTTGAACACTTTTTCCTACTATGGAATTGGATTCAGTAATTCACCTGTGATTTTCCTACTCAAATATAGATCATTCCCTGGGGTTTCTCAGCCTTCAGTACTGTGAGCTATGAGGGGCAAAGATGAAGACAAAGTGGAAAGGTGACAGTCCCAAAAGGCAAGTCTTGAGTGGCAGCTGTTTCAAGTAACCTTTTCTTTGGGGATGCCGTTGGTGTTTTCATCACCACTAAATTGAAAAGAGATGAAATGGGAGGACAGCAAGCAGAATTTAGAGGTAAAGTCAGTTTACATTTTAATTTTAAAATGCATTGAAACTCCTAGGGCACCAGCAAGTTTATGAAATAAAGGCATTAATTCTGTTTTATGAATCCAAACCACAGGTGAGAGCTACACTGTTATATTTATAGCAGCGCATGACACTTGGTTTTCTCAAAATATTTCTAATACATTTTCCCTTCTGGATTTCAGGCATTAACTACTATCAACTTTGATAATAACATACAATTTTTAGATCTGGAAAGAGTCATAAAGACTCTTCGCTTCGTCCAGAGGTTCCCAAACTAACTGGGCTTCACCCACCCTTTTCAGAAAAAGAAAAGAACCTTATAACTCACCCTGGAAATATACCTTCTTTAAGGGAAGAATCAGAAGGTGTACCTTAATGAAACCCAAGGCTACTACTGCCCCAGTGGATCATTACTGTGTATTTCTCTTCCCCACAGCAAGGGGAAGAATTGCCCTCTCCTTTGTCCATTTACTTGACCTTATAGGCAAGATTTTCTCTCACAAGCAGCAAAGAGCAAATGATCTCCCCAGGTTTAAGATGCTCAGGAGAGGAATGTTTGTATATAGTCCCACTGTTTTGCCCCATTGAAGACTTTTCAAATTTATTTGGGGACTAGTCATCTATGGAGATTGTAGAAAACCCTTCAAGGAAGAGTCTATCTTGTCTTAGAAAACCTGACCACAGAGCATTACCTGAGACTCTCTCTAGCAGTTACTTCACCTTTTCCAGCTGTTGCAGGTGGGAGGCAAAGAAGGGGGTTTCTTTTAGAAGCATCTGAGCATAAGAAAATGCAGAAAATCAGAAAGACTGGTGCTGCATCTGGGAAAATATACTAACCTTGAATTCTTCTCCAGGTAACAGGTGACACTTTAGAAGCTATATGAAGTAAATTTAGCTGTACCTTTGAAGGGAGAAGAGTTGGGGAGTGGGTGGGAAACCAGGGACATTGGCAGTGGGGTTGGTGTCAGAACATTGAATTCCTCAAACAACTGAGGTATAAACAACTTGGTAAATAACGGTGTTATTAAAAAAAAGGGTTGTTTTTTAAAGAGAAATTCACTGAAGTTTTACTAAAGTCTGAATGTTATGTATGGTTTTGGTGTATCAACTCTAAGACTTGTATTCTTTCGGTACCCTGTGATAATAAGGAATAAAGTATATTCTAATTTTCTGTTCATTTCTTCTATGACAAAAATTCATATATATGTGATAATGGACTGGGGAAAATATGATGGAGAAGAACAGAAATAGTGTGCATACTATTTCTCATCACTTATTTATACAAAATACATGAATATCTCTGGTATATACAAAACTGCTTATATCACATTTATTTTCTTTCTGTTATAAACAAAATTTTATGTCTCAGAAGGTTTTGATTCTATTGTTCTGAAGCTTTGGAAAGAATATATATAAACATTCTAAAGTTTCTAATCATCATGAAGCATCACTGTATCACTGTATCACTCTCATCCAGTTGCTCATTGATTTACTTGAGCGGGCACCAGTAACATACGTCTCCATTGTGAGACGTGTTGTTACTATTTTTGGCATATGGAATACACCACGAGTAGCTTGCCAGGCTCTGCCGTGGGGGCAAGACACTCTCGGTTGCTTGCCGGGCTCTCCAAGACGGCCAGAGTAATCAAACCCGGGTCTGCCCTGTGCAAGGCAAACGCCCTACCCACTGTGCTATCACTCCAGCCAATCTTGAAGCATAAGAGAAAAAAATTAAAATAAAGAAAGTGAACAAAACAAAAGCTTTGCTTTGCTTCTAGAATCTGTATCCCTAATTTTTAATTCAAGGCCATAAATCAGTGTAACAAACTTCAAGGGAATATACTGTAGGTTTTGCCAGGTTTTTGACAATCTAGTCAGTTTTTAGTCTAATTCTTTTCAACTTTCAGCTTTGATGTCAATATTCTGATATTTCAACTCATCTGAGATCCAAAGAACAGTAGTGGTGTGAATTTTCCTAGGAAGTTCACCTGATGAGTTTTATTTTATAAGTTTATTTTTTCTAGAACACTCAAGAATTTGGAGGTGAATTCATAGATGTGGCATTTGCCTTTGTGTAAATCACTTTAATAAATAAATATCCTTGAGCTTGTAATTTTATATAAATTATGATCATAATGCATCAGTAATGCTAAATTTAAAAATCTTATCCATGTTCTTAGGGAGTTCCTTTAATTTGGGCAGATATTTGCTTGATAACTTCAATAAGTAGTAGCAAAAATTTAATAAGCCAATTTGAAGAAGCACAGGTAAAGGACATTGAACATCTATTTTTAAATAGATTACCTCTCCGAACTTCTGTCAATAGAATTTTCATAGGACTTTGGCTAGTGACTAAGGTAAATACAGAAAACTTTATATTTCCAAACTTAATCATCTTTACATGTATTAAAACATGGTATATTGAAAAATAATTAGAATTTGGAGTCAGAACTTATAAATTTGTGTCCAAGATCTATTTCTTATGAACTGAGTCTAAATGAGTCATTGATGCAATATAGTTTTTCTATCCATAAAAGGAAATAAGGGGAAATGATGTTAAAAACAATATAATTAGTAATAGTAATATTTCTTGAGTACTTATTATGTGTCAGGTATTATTCTAAGTGTTCACAAGTATTATTATTCTAAGTGTTCACAAGTATTATAATTTCTTATCACAATCCTCTGAAGTATTGTAATTATTTATCTTAGTTTACAGATAGGAAAATTTTGTACAAGAAAGATTAAATAGTTTATAGAAAATTAAGATAGCATTCAGCAAGTTAATCGGCAGCACCAGGACTGGAAATAAAGCAGCTCGGTTGCTTTACAATAGCCAGTATGACCTGACAGTCTTAATTTAAAAACATAATATGGTTCAGCCAATATATATATGTATATATATATATTATAAATATACATGAACTTTGTAAACTATTCATTGTGAAAAAGGTAACAGATCTTAATTGTGCATGATGAATAATATCAATAAGCATTTTAAAGTTTTCATAAACTTTTTAATCTTGAGTTACATATAATTTAAGCATAGAATAATTTTGGGGTAGACTCTGCCCACTTAAATTAAATTTTGAATGCCACAATAACTATTAGGGAAATAATTAAAATATGTAATTAATATGTAAAAATGATCACAAATAGCCTGACTTCTTCCTATTATTTTCTTTCTCATGGAGCAGGCTTCCGCAGTAAAATATTTAGCTAAAATAGATTCAGTCACCTTCTTCATAACAGGCTTTACTCCCTCTCCTCAATCACACTAAATTAAGAGTAAGGAAGTTTATAAAGTAATATATGTGTAATAGAACTAAATGGGGATAAAGAGCCAAGCCAAGGCTTCAGTAGAGATCTTAACAAATTTATGAAAGATTGGAAACATAAGGCATCATTTTGATAGATTAAATAGTCATAAGTCACTTATTGTTTTGAAAATGCATCATTAGTCCATTTCATTGTGAGAACATCATAGGCTATACTTCCATAAAGTTAGTTAAGCCTAGTACACACCTAGACTACAGACAGGCATCACCTTGCATATATGGTTTATTGTTGACCAAACCATTATAATATAGCATATGACTTTAGTGTTGCCTGCCATAGGTCAAACACAAGAAGGCAGAAGACAAAGCCACTAAACAGCCACTGAGGGGATAGATTTCTTTATAAAATGTTATCATATGCAAAGTGTTTCAATGTAAATTCAAAATTATTAATGAAAATACATTATTTAAAAGGGATAAGTTAATATAATAATAATAAAATAATAATACAGGTTAAAAATATCTGTATTATATGTAACACCACAAGTCCATGTGGAGAGCCTATGTTCAAACAGGAGACTATTGCTATATTAAAGTTGAAAGAGCTATAGCAATGTTTTTCAATCTTTTTCCAAACATGTTTAACCTTTTGAGCTTGTTCTTTTCTTTGGCCCCATTTCCTATTGATTGATCCCCTAATCTCATGCAGTGGATTTTATTGACACAATTTTCAGGTGTGTTCTCCTTAAAATATTCTGATGGCACACAGGAGAGTATTTTGATTACTGGTCTAGAGTACTATTATTATAGTTCTTGATAGTTGAAGTAAAATAAATCTCTTCTGAACTAAACTGTGTATGTTCTGCCTGCCTCCCTTATTTCTGTTCCTGTATCTTTCAAAATAAACATTCTACATAAATGAAACACCTTTCTTTTCAAGTGGAGAACGATCTACATAGCACCAGGTGAAATCAATACCAACTACTTTTAAAGAAATCAATCTGTTCACACATTTCTAAGCTTAATTGTACAACATAGGTTACATGGCATTTGAGAAAACCAACAACTCTTAATAGAAGAAGAAAATGTAGTTACTTTAAAAATGCCCAGGAGAAGAGAATTCATGGAAATAATTGCATTTATTTTTTAATTAATTAATTTATTTTATTTTATTAGTGAATCACCATGAGTTACAGTTACAAACTTATGAGCGTTCATGTTTGCATTTTGTTTACATCCCTCCACCAGTTCTCAGTCCCTCCCACCAGTGTTTCCAGTATCCCTTCCACCCTCCTACCCCACCCCACCTCTGTGGCAGGGTATTCCATTTTGACCTCTCTCTTCTTTTGGGTACTGTGGTTTGCGACAGAGGCACTGCATGGCCATCGTGTTTGGTCTATATTCTATGGAGATAATTATATTAAAAAACAATTTAAATTATTTAATATGATATAAAAATACATAAATGAAGAAAAATATGTTCTGAAAAGGTGGATGCAAGGTTAAAGAAACAATTTAAAATGAAAATTTGATTTTGTTAAAAATGTGAGAAAGAAAATGAACAAAAAATTAAGATATTGCAGATCACATATAGAAAGTTGAATATATATAATTGACGTAGAAAGATGGAGCAAGAAAACATAGAGGGGAGAAAATAATTAAGAAATATCAAAGAAAAAGTCCCAAAATTTTATAATAAGTTCATAACTTTAATTTTAAACAGTCCCATAATATCTAATAGGTTAATTAAAGAAAAGACACATAGCTAAAATTTTAAAATAATAAAGGCATGGCCATAAAACATTGGTTGGGTGAGAGGTCACTGGAGAATGGAAGAAATAAAATGACAGGAAATAATGTGAATCAAATTTCTGAAGAAACAGGTATATTTTTAGGGGGTCGGGTATCTGGGCCACACCAAGCTGTGGTCAAAACTTACTCATGGCTCCTTGCTCAGGGATCGCCCCTGGTGAGACTTTGAGAACCAGGTGTGGTGTCAGGGATCAAACTTAGGTTGGCTACATGCAAGACAAGTGCCTTTTCTATTATGCCATATCCCCATGAAGAAACTATATTTTCAACATAATATTCTATATACAACGAAAATTTTGATCAAGTTTAGAAGCCAAGAAAAATATTTTTGTCAAAGATTGAGGAAGTTACATAATTATATACACACATCTCAGAACAAACAAATGTTACTTGTGAATGTGGTTAAGCAAAATATAGAATAAAGGGTATCCAAGAATGATAAAAATAAAGGATTGAGAGCCAAGAAATATTACAATGAAATTTCAGGATAACAATTCTATAGCAAATCTCCTACATAATGTCAGTACTCTAAACAGACATATGAAGAATTTTCTTAAGCATATGGATTCAGTTTTTTTAAATGTATGATTTTTAAGTTTGGTGGTCTTAGAAATTAGATGAAAATATTTGCTGTACTTGTTAACAAGAAAATAATTAATTTAAAAGTCTAAAACAGAAAAGTGAATCAAAAGAATATGATTAACAAAAGCACAAAATGTAATGTAATTTTCATTTGTAGTAAATAAATTAACAAGGGCAAAAGATTTGAAAATGTTTTGAGAACAGTGGATCTGTAAAAGAATTATGTTCTAACAAGTATTATGACATTTTTAAATCTATAATATTATAAACTAAATGTCTAGTATATAAAAATAGTGTCACTTCCTATATATTATAGACACTGGAAGATTTTTTTTTTTTTTTGCTTTTTGGGTCACACCCTGCGATGCACAGGGGTTATTCCTGGCTCTGCAATCAGGAATTACCCCTGGCGGTGCTCAGGGGACCACATGGGATGCTGGAAATCGAACCCGGGTCAACCGCATCCAAGGCAAACACCCTACCCGATATGCTATCGCTCCAGCCCGGACACTGGAAGGTTTTCAATGAAATACATTTAACACTAAAGTTTTTTTTTTATTGTTTTGGGGGCCAAACCCAGTAGTGCTAGGGCTTACTTTTGGCTCTGTATTCAGGGACCATTCCAGGTGAACTTAGGGGACAATACGGGGTGCCAGGGATCAAACTTGGGTCAGCCATGTGCAAGGCAGATGCTCTGCCCACTGTACTATCTTTCTGGCCCAAACAATAAAGCCATTTTGTATATAATTTATTTAATCTTTATTGATGCAGAAGACATTCTTAGATCATGCATTGGTTGAAGGCAAAGACTATGACTATCTTGAAGAGACATTTAGGAATTGGACACTTTGTTCTGGAGGATAAAATCCAAAATGGAAGTCTTTATTTATGCACATACATCCAGAGGAACAGCATCACAGATATTAAAATTGCATAGCCGATAAAGCTCAATGGGTTAGAATGCAAGCTTTGTGTGCTAAAGACTCAGGTTTGACTCCTAACAGCACGATCACACCCCCACAAGCATTGCCAGGAATAACCACAAACACAGCCAGGAGTATCCTCTGAGCACTATTGAGTGGGTCCCTGTTGGGGCTGGACTGAGCTATCAGGGTGAGTCCGTGTAGACTGTAGGAACATAGGGACCCATGAAAATGAGCGAGATTTCTCATGTGTCCTGACTGGTTTAAATGAAGCTGAGCATTTTCCCCCTTCAATCTGCCTTCAGAAAATAATTTCAGTATATTGAAAGGGGCAGTTGTCCTTTTCTCACAGAAGCCTGGCTGGTCTTTGACATGCAGATCTCAGGTGCTAGCCAGGCTTGATCTTTGATGTTGTAGATTCTGGGCTCTGGCCCAGCCTAGTCTTTGGGATGCAAATTTCAAATGCCCAGTTTGTAGATTTCAGGTGTCAGCCCAGTTGGTCTTTGGGATGCAAACTCAAATACTAGTAGCCCAAGAAAAGTTTAGATTTGGGTTGAGTATTTCTTTCCTTAGGCCAAAATGCACAGACCTTCTGATACAAGGAAACAAAACATGTTTTGCTGCCTCAATGTTCTTTCTGTAACTTCTTTTGATGCTTTTGATGATGTATTGAGCCCTTTAGAGGTACCATAATCAATTAAAGGAGATTTCAGGGCTCTCTACCTTTGCCACAGGTCTGAAAGAACCTGGGCCCTCCATGACATAAATTTCTTTTGTGTTTCTTGTCTCAGCGCCTCCGATTGAACGAATATTCATGCAACAGGCCCCAAAAATAAAAGTCAAAAAGAAAGATTATTAGAGTTTGCTAAACAAGGACCTGAATTCTGAGTACTTACGCATAGTCCCCGGGGCTTTGTGGAGGTAGATACTGCACTCTAGAATATTCAACTCATAAATTCATTAGGAATAGAAAAGGAATGTTCTGGTTTAGCTTTAACCCATCCCACAATGCTGTATCCCAGTATACTTTCTAGCTGATTCTTGGGTGGAATAGGATTTTTATTAAACTGATAAGAACAGATACTACCTTGATCTTAACCAAAAGGCCAAGAAGTGATGAAATAGGAATTTTATTCAAGAAAATTCCATGAAGCATTAGAAATGACTTGGGAAGGACTTAGGGGTGTACATTTTGCAGAGAATGAGGAAACAATCCATCCATCTCTACTATGTCATTTTAAACTAGAACAGCTTCTCCCTTATCTGCATTTATAACCCCCTATTTGTCTGCATTTGAAGACATTTTGCTTTTGGGGAAAATAATTGCCACAAAATAGCAACTTAATCATAAGTTATTAGATTTCACAATCTCCCACATTGGAGTTTATGACATGTTGATTGACTTCTAGGCAGTATTTCTACTGCCTCTGATCCTGTTAATCACATGAGACTACACATAGCCATAAATACAGAATTATTGACAGAATCTTACTTTTTGGGGGGAGAAGGAAATTTGGGCCACAGCTGAGAGTACTCAAGACCTATTCCTGACCATGTGCTGAGAGGTAATTCTTGGCAGTGCTCAGAGGACCATATGTAATGTTGGGAATTTGTACCAGGGTTGGGCATATGCAAGGAAAGTCCATTATACCCTGTACTATCTCTCCAGCCCCAGGAGTCTAATTGTGAATCAGGAGTATACAGGAGCATTTCCCTGGACCATTTGGAGTTGTAATTTTGAGTTCCTTCTCTGGCACATTCTATACTTGGCTTGTTAAAATGATTCCAAGGCATACTTTGCTATGACATTCAATTGATCAGCACTCAATACATATCATCCATGTTTCTACTTTCTCTTCATTGAAGCTTGTCATAGATCCAAGTGTGGGGGGAGGGGTTCCCTTACCTACCACATACTTAATACCTTTACTAAAAGGACAGATTGAAGAGCAAGCTGAGCTCCTGCTTGTGGTAAGGCCTGGAAACAGAGCCTGTGAGGAACAGACCCAGAACAGACCACAGGAATTGATTTTGCTTTCTCAAGATTCTTTTTACAGGAATCTGCATCGCAAAATAACTGGTTTTTCTGCCCCTGAGCAAAGAACTCGGATACAGGCACCCGAAGTTGCAAGTTACGAGAAGGGTGGTAGTCAGACCAGATAACCAGATGTCTCTCACAAGACCCATGACTGCCCTAAAAACCAGGACATTCCTAAGCACTGACAAAAATGCTGATCTCTAAAACTATAGGCTAAGGAGTGATGTCCTTTTAAATGGATTGGTTAAGAAAGTATGTATTATTACAAATCTATTGGCTATGAAATGCGCGGGCTCTGCTGTAATGGCCGGGGAAGGCCTATACTATACAAGATCTCCTCTGGAGAAGCTCGTGGTCTTGCCCAACCTGCTGGACCTGCGTGTCCGAGTAGGCGGCTAGACCCTGGCTAGCCAGTCTTACAACAAACCCTGCTTGCTGTTTGCAGTCTCCGGAGTCTCTTTGTCATTAAAAGGAGATCTCCATCCATGCCCTAACAAGCCTAAGTAAGTTCACATGGATGTAGAAATCCTGCATGGGAGCCTTCTACCTTAGGTGATATGGGATTTGAGATGTTGGTGCCTGCTAAGCATGCTCGAGGGACCACAGGCACACCAACACTATTGCATACTCTGAAAGGTAAGCTCTGCCTACTTATCCTGAGACTTAGTTGGTGACCTGCTTCCTCTTGGAATTAGCACAAGCAAAAGAGTACCTCTCAGCAAAACAGAATTCACCTATTTCCTTGTGTGTGGCCTGCTTACTTGATTTTTTTGAGCTTTACTTTAAAACAGCCTGAGGGACATTTTCTCCATTTTGTTTTGTGTGTATTCTTCAAATTGTATCTTGGCCAGAACTACTCTTGATCTTTTGTGGTTTTATAATTCACAAGATGAACTGTGACCCTGAAAGATGAACAGAAATATCCTTAGGGTAAGCAAAGAGTATTATATATAGTAAACATGCTTCTCAGCACTGAAGCAAGGGGCCTCAGGAAGAAGGGCATACATTCTATCTTACTCATAGGGAAATGGGACCAAGAGGTGCAGAAGTATTAATACTTCAGGGCCTCCTTTAAATACAATAGATACCTTGGGGCAGTGAGAGGTATATTTATAAATGCTTTGGGGTTGAGAGTAAGATGTCAGGAAGAATATGTTTTCATTCCTCCAAATAGCCCATTGTCCTAACCTTACACAAGATCCAAGCCAAATTCTAAATATTTGATTTTACATGTCGTAGCTGGTGTTACCTAGGCAACAGAGTTTGAGGCCTAAAGCTTATGTGCTGAAACTTTACTGTAGAGAGAAAACTCAAGAAAACAGGGGTGAGGGAAAGTGTGAGTACTGATGTAGGAAAGGCAGAATTAAAACAAGAGAGGTTCTGCTTCCAATTTAGTCACCACGTTTACAACAAATGGAGGCCATTTCCAGGTCTGTTTAGTCGCCTTCAGAAAAGTTGCATCAATCTCAAAGAAGTCAATCATGGTGGAAGAAAAGTTATCCTTTCACTCACTCCTGTACATCTGCACTTGTTCATTAGGCAACGTTTTCTTTGTGGAGGATTAAATTTCCCTCATACACCTGTTGCATCAGAGGGCCCTTAGGTGGTCATTCCTACTATTGCTGGGAATGTGGGCTGCTGATGACTCATAGTGATCATTCTCAGGAAATTGTCCTACACCAACAGAGGTCAACAATAATCTATCTCCCCTTGGTAAAAGATCACATGTTCAATATTTATGCTTTGCTGGTAATTCAGTCTCTACCACAACTACTCAAGTCTGCCATTATAATGTGAAAGCATCCAGAGATAATACATAATTGAATAAGTGTGGCTGTCTTCCAATAAATTTAATTTACTAAAAGATGCCTTTAACATATTTTGCCAATCTATGTCAAGACTGAAATGAGCTACTTTACTTGGCAACATGCCCCTTCTCAGGGATAGTACATATTCAATGACTCATTGATTTGGGGAGGGTTGGATTGTGGTGCTGAACCCAGTCCCATATCATTGCAATAAATGAGAACATCTCTACAGGAGAATCCCTTGTCCAGAAAGAGCTGACCATGGTTAAGGTTTTTGCTGTGATTATGTTGAATGTGTCATTTTCCCCCTATACCCAGTTAGGCTTGTTTAACTGCCCTAGAGGGATTGCTTTGGTATGAGTTCCTAACTTCCTGGATGCAAACATTCTCTCAGAATCTGCTTCCTGTTACTCCAGACCTAAGACACTCCTTACAACATAAATGAGATTGCTCCGAACAGCTGATGGGGAAGCCAGAGCCCCAGGATTCTACCCTATTCGGTGTGTAAGTGGTGTGCTTCTCTCTTTGTTAACTGGTCTCCAACATGGACAGAGTTATAACAGTAACTAGATGGATCCATGATCATAAAAATAAGACAAGTCATTGCTAGGTCTACTCTAGAAAGCAAAGTAGGCTGAGGTTATGATGTGCAGCTCAAGCTGAACCTGCTACTTAGAATTTAAAGTGGAGCTACTATGCATCATTGGAACATCCGTGTCTTCCTGTATCACTATTTTTCTTCTCTCCCTCACTTCTTATTCCCTCCCTTCTTTCTCCCCCTCCCCTTTTCTGTTGTTGTTATATTTGTTGTATTTGTTTTCTCCAAGAACCACGCTTATACACATGTCTGGTTGTTGTGTTTGCATATTTTTAGCTATGTGATCACTGAGGTGGGAGTTGCACATAAGGCCATACAGCTCACACACTTGGTCAGGTACACACCAAGGTTTGTCCTCCTTTAGTTGTGGTGCTTGCACACACACATTTTCTGGAGATCACTTTCTTTATTGAGGCAAGTACATTGTGGTTGTGGTGCTCTCCTGAAGTCACCAGTACTCACACATGTGCTCACCCAAGTTTGCATTTTATGGCTAGGATACTTGTACATCTCTTTAGTTGTGTTTGCCAAGGCTCACAGCCCCCTTCCTTTGCCTGCGGTGCTTACACATCTGACTGTGTTATAGCTGGAAATTGCTTGTGGTACAAGGGATTGAAGACACCCAGCTGCCAGGTCCAAACAGCAGAGCTGCTGACGTCATGCTCAGCACATATTGGAAGACTGGGTATTTTACTTGGCACTGTGTTCTCAAGCTGGATGTTCTAGACCCACCTTCCTCTCTTTCAATTTTATTGTCCTCTCTTTCTCTTCATTGTTTCCCCCTCTGCCCTTCTCTTTATTTCCCTTTCCTTTCCCTCATTTCTTAGCAGCTATAGCATTTAAGGAATCACAGACTTGATGGAGAAAGGGATACATGGAAAGGAAACTAAAATTATGCACAACATTTTACTTAAGGAGAAGTGAAAGAGGTAATTCTGAATTTGCTATTTACCAGCTCTATGACCTTATAAATGTCACTATCCTCAACCATAATACAGAGACAGTAATATCTGATGTTTCCATTTAATTAACAGGGCATTGTGCCAAAATTATAGAACAGATATAGAAATAGAAGCATTTTACATGTGTTTTTATGTGCATGGATTAAACCTATTAAAAATAAAAAGGTTTTCACAAGATGTCAGTCACTCAGACCACACCTTCTTGTCCTCCCTGAACCCTTTCTGATGTGTTTTTGTGAATCTAAATCAGTCAAAAATAAGACTGCAAGAAATTCATGTGTCAGGAATTCTCACTAATGTTTCTTTGGTCCCCTGAGGTGCTAGACACATGTGCCTTGAGCAGCACATAGACTCTTTCCTTTTTTGAAAATTAATTGATTAATTTTGGCTTTTGGGGTCGCACTTCATGGTACTCAGGGGTTACTCCTGCTACTGCACTCAGGAATTACTCCTGGCAGTGCTGGGGGATCATATGGGATGCTGGAAATCAAATTGGGGTCGGCTGCATGAAAGGCAAACACCCTACCCACTGTACTATCACTCCGGCCCCCAGCACATAGATTCTTGCCTGTACCTTGTAGCTGTCCTTGGGTGCAGAGCATTAGGAACCCCACCATCACTGAACCTCTTAGAATCTGAAAGACTTCCTAAAGTTAGAAGCAAGTAGCAGCAATACGTAATAACTCTACTCATTATTACATATTTTAGCAGAAAATTATGGATTTTGAAGATTTATTTTAATAATCTGGGTTTAAAACATTTCCTTTGTTAATTAACAAATTATTATTCAGTAATGTTAAAGACAACTTCTAGATGCCCCCAGATATAAGTATAGAACCAAAGGTTGGGGGGCACTGGAGGCAGAGACATGCATAAAACCAACACCAGACTTTAAAAAAAAATATATCATAAAGTTTCTTAGAAGGTTTTTCCAAAAGATGCCTTGTCTTTGGTGTGCTGTTACAGCCTAAGGACTCTGAGAAATTACTGCTTGTTTCAGTTTAGGTCAGGCAGATGCAGACTCTGAGACAAGAGTGAATATACCTAGTTATTTGGGAAGTGATCCAAAGGATCATAGCAAAGCAGGAAATAAAGAAAGTGTAACTTCTAAGGATAACTGGAAAATAATTTCTCCTTCATTTTGGTGAAGTAAGCCACCATGTTGGAGAGGTTCACATAGAAGAGGTTCCACATAGGAAGGGGAAATAGCCTCTCTGGCCATAAACTCTCAAGAAATTGAATCCTACTACATGGATCTGCATCTATATGCAGAACCTTCCTCAATCAAGCCTTGCAAGAGTTCTTCCCTGGCCAACACCAAGACCTTATAAGAGACCATAAAGCATATTACCCAGAGAAGCCCTGCTGAATTCCTGGTCTATGTGGTCTCAATCTGACCATGGTCTTGGAAACTAATCTAATATGTTTGTGTTATTTTAAGTTTTAAGTTTTTAAATGCCTAACTCATTTAACTATATGAGTTATCTATTGCTGTGTAAATTTGTCAAAATGGTACACAGCAATAGATAACTAATATAGTATCCTAGGAGGAAGCATTCTATGAGGATTAGTCAAGGTGCAATATTAGCTTTGATGACTGTTGAGAAATGTTCATATTAAATGAAAAGCACCTGAAGAATGAAACAAATTGGATGTCAGGTGCAGATATGATTACTTGGAGAAACTTAAAGGATACTGAAATGCCAGGGCAAAGACATTTTCAGGTAATTGCAATTGAAAATTCTCAGCTACAAGAATGTGCAACAAGAATGTGTGATTTCATGTTTCAGGATTTATTAAACAGCAGAAAAAGAAAGTCATTTTCACAATTATTTGCACATAGTAGGACTTCCACAGATGATTTGAAATTGCCATTTACTATGAAGAGTTGTTATAATCTATTAGGGATTAGGCGAAACAAAGTTTTCTCAAACCCTGTACATTCTATGAGAGTTACTGAGGAAAGGGAAGTGTAATTGTAAAGGTAATGTATGTTGGTTACTTGTTCCAGACTAACCCAAGAAGGAAGAACAGATCTAGCCCTTTTATGAACACAGGAGACTCAACAACACAACATCCTAACAAAGATAGTAAAATTAGAGTTGCTTTTTCTACACATGATATACTACTGAGACCTCATGCATGAAACAGTGACTCAAATCTGAGAAATATCTGGCACAGATTTCAGCACAATGAGTTAGTATAACTTTACTCAAGGTTTTTTTTTCAGCCACAGAAACCAGTAACAATGAATATGCTGCCATAGAATATAGTAGCCAGGATACATTAGTAAGCTGTATTATATGCTTTCTGGGGGAAAGAAAGAAAAAAGGGGAGTTTTCCCATGTAATCCTTACATTCTACCTATAGGTTGAATACAGTCTTTTCTATTTTTTGCTGCTTTAAACATTTTGTGATGTTTATATTTCCAATACAGAGTTCTTAGAATAAGTTACAAAATATTGACTCTTTATTTAGCCTCATGAGGAATTTTAAGATTACAGCATATATGGCATCCATGGGTAATATAAGGCTAGAAGATAAGCTGAGGGAGAACATTCTAAACCCTGGAATATAGGGTTTTATTCCACCTCTAAGTACTAAGACTAGGAAAGCCTATTTATTAAAAAGCTTAAAAAATATGGTTTCTTATATATGAAATCACTGTACTGGGTCTTCCAGAATAATCAAAGACATAGATAAAAGAGCTTAGTAAGCATCCAAATAGTGGAACTAACTCTATCAAAACACTATGGGATAGAACAATTGGTGGGAAATCATTCCCAAAACAATTGATTTTTCCATGCATTCAGCAACTGCCTAATAGTTACACCCATTATCTTAAAGGACAAAATATACTCCAACATATAAACCTGAATGTGCCTTATAATAGCTACAATTTCAGAGAAAAGAGCCCTTATTTTAAAGATGGATTCTTAAAGCTGCTTGTGATGTTTGAGTTACACTAATGGCTGAGGGAAGATCTGGCTTTGGTAATGGCATTTTTTGGAAGGGGCATAGAAATGCTACTTAATAACCCACATCTTTTTTCTTACTCTATACTATTCTTGCAGCTAAAGGTAGGGGATAAACGTGTAGAGGGAATTAAAATGATCAAACACACAAAATTGAATCATGGAGAACTGCAGCAAACAGGGCCCTTTTGATACTGAGTACTGAATCATCTTCTTATCCACTATTACTTGTAACATTTGAACAATGTGTAAGTGTATTTTAACCAAAGGCTTTTTATTTGGGTGGGGGGAACACCGCCAGCAATGTGGAGGTCAGCTGAGTGCACAGCCTTAACTCCTGAACTTTCTCCCTAGCCCCAATGAAACGTTTTCTTAAGGTGCGATTATTATCATTTCTCAGTCTAGTATTTAAATTGCAGGAATGTGAAGCTAGGTATGGTATGATGCTCATGTAGATTGTTATAAATATAGACAAATGTTTACAAATAAAATATAAGCAGAATTCAGAATAACCAATATAAATGAATGTGACAAAATGTATGTAATAGTGTTATACAGATTCAATACAAATATTCATTAATTCATTCATGCATTTGCTCATGCATTCACTTCATGTAAATTACTGGCCTAATATTTCCAAGGATACTATTGTAGGGGACACAAATGCATCAATGAGTGAAATAAAAGTCCTTTCTTCCATGTCCCTCACATTCTAGTGACATCATCTAAAACAAACACTAAGTCAAATATGTAAGTAAAAAATGTTTGTGAGATAATCTTCCTAGATCCCTCTAGTGAGAAAAATCTAGGGAAGGAGAAATACATATTTTGAAGATAGAAAATTTGCAAGTTGTAATATAGGAAAGGACTCATAAAGAAGATGACATTTGTTTAAGAACAGGAAGTTTAGGAATATTGGATATTACATGAAGTGCTAGTGACTATTCTAGAGAGAAGTAATACTGGGGACTCTGAGGAGGTGAGCCTATGGCTTTGTTACAATACAGGCTCTTTTGAATTCATAAATATTTACTACATGTGCCATATGACATCTTGATTTTCTTTTTATTTTCCCTTTTTTTATGACTTCTCGTTTTTCTTAGCACATTTTCATTTTACTTTTTTTCCCGGTTTCTGCTGCATCGGCCAACACTGCTGTTCTTCTCTCGTTGAGTCTTCCTTTATCACTTCTCTGCACAGCTTTTCGAGCTCCGATGTTAGCTTGTGGTTGCCTGAGGCTCATGCCAAACTACGTTGGCGAATGAGCTTGAAAGTTTCCGAAGACAGGCATCTGTTTGTGGCTTTCCCACTCTCGGCATTCTTCGTGCAGTCATGGAGGTGCTGAACCAGTTGATCATATTCCTCTTTGATGTTGTCAATGACGGCATCTTCCCACGTTGCCGCAATAGTGCCAAAGAGAACCCAGTTGGTGGTCATTCTGGGAGTTCTCTTCTTAAACTTAAACTTTGCAGACCTTTCTTCTCACTCTGTGAAGTAGAATTTTGCACAAAGGAGACAGTGGTCCGATCCCACTGGAATTTTGGTCAGGCAAGACCTCCGATTGAATATGATGTGGTCAACTTCATTGTGCAACTGTCCACTGGGAGACTCCCACGTCCAACATTTAGATTCGGCCTTCTGGAACTGAGTTACCATGGATGATCTTGGTCGACATGATGAACTCAGACAGTCTCTCACCCTGTTCGTTCCACTCTAGGCCATGGGACCCAATGTGGAGTTCTTCACGCGACCTTCTCGGTCCTATCTTGGCATTAAAATCACCAACAATGATCTTGTGGAAGGTGTGGTCTTCTTTATAGAACTTCTCCAGCTCCATGTAGAACTTCTCAATTTCTTCTTCATCGTAATTAGATGTTGGTGCGTAGACGACGAAGATAGAAATTGCCGACAGTGAGCCACATCTATTCAAGCGTAATCATTCGATTCGGGTTGTTAGGCATTTAAATGAATGAATGCTCATGGCCAGTTCATGTTGACAAGGACACCGATGCCACTGACGCCTCTGTTGTCACATGTTCCGAGGAACAGTTCTTCTCCAAAGTCCAAAATGGCATGTGATTGATGCCTTCTCGTTTCAGTCAGA
This sequence comes from Sorex araneus, assembly GCF_027595985.1. Classification (NCBI taxonomy): domain Eukaryota; kingdom Metazoa; phylum Chordata; class Mammalia; order Eulipotyphla; family Soricidae; genus Sorex; species Sorex araneus. Next base: position 44,571,804 of record NC_073313.1, on the reverse strand, counting down.
TCAATGATGTCGAACTTGATCTTCGCGCTTGCACTATCAGGTCCTCAATGCCAGCATACTTCCAATGCCAGCGTACGTGCATTAAAAGTACAGACAGTCATTTTAGTCTTTCTTCGTTTTGGCAGTCTAGTTTGTCCCTGGGATTTTATCTGCCTCTCCTTGCTCATCCTTCTTAACACTGCGATTTTGGGGGCTCTTTTGGTGTCAGGCAAACGAGGCCCATTGTTGTTACTGTTTTTGACATATCGAATACACCATGGGTAGCTTACCAGGCTCTGCCATGTGGGCGAGGTACTCTCATTAGCTTGCCGGGCTCTCCGAGAGGGATAGAGGCTTTTAGGGTGCCCTCCAATCACCCTTAGAGGTGTTCCCATGGTTCACACCATATTTGAATCCCATCAAATATGGTGCAAAAATAATGAAAAATGGCTATTGTTTTTTTGCTTTGTCACGCTATTACCGACTGGATTCCACGGGACTTCAAAAGACTGCATGGCCACCTACCAACAAGATGGTCAGACTTCCCCAAAATGCTGAGAGAAGGGCTTGAGACTCTTCCTGTTCCTGGAGTGAGCAGATATCATTGGGCTACACTAGCATGCGACAGGGAAGAATGGAGACATTACTGGCGCCTGCTCGAGAAAGTCGAAGATAAACGGGATGACAAGTGATACAAGTGATACAAGTGATTTTCATTTTACAAATTGAGACCTCTGCTCTCACTGATTTGGTTATTAGCTCTTTTACTGGAGGCTAAGATATCTTTTGGACTGGAGCAATAGCACAGCAGGTAGGCTGTTTGCCTTGCACACTGCCGACCCAGGTTCGATTCCTCTGTCCCTCTCAGAGAGCCCGGCAAGCTACTGAGAGTATCCTGCCCGCACAGCAGAGCATGGCAAGCTACCCATGGCAAATTCCACATGCCAAAAACAGTAACAACAAGTCTCACAATGGAGACGTTACTGGTGCCCACTAGCGCAAATTGATGAACAATGGACGACAGTGCAACAGCTAAATTTGCTTAACTTATATGATGTGATGGTTAATATTATATGTCAACTTGGATGTAGTAAAGGGTGCTCAGATAGTAAAACCTTAGGTATAGGTGTGTATGTGAAAGAGAGAGAAGATAATAGTCTGGAAGAGAATAGCATATGATGCAGTGGACTGGAGAGGCATTCTTGCTACTGTGGATCAGTGTGATCTAAACTAGTACGGACCGAAATGCAACAGAAAGTCCTTTCTCTTGAGGACTAGAGTGATAGTATAGCAGGTAGGGTGTTTATATTGCACACGGTTGACTGGGGCTTGATTCCCAGCATCCCATATGGTCCCCCGATCACTGCCAGGAGTAATTTCTTAGTGCATGAGCCACGAGTAACCCCTGTGCATCGCCATATATGACCCAAAAAGCAATCATCATCATCATCATCATCATCATCATCATCATCATCATCATCATTATCCCCTTGATCATCGAATTTCTCGAGCGGTCTCAGTAACTTCTCCATTTGTCCTAGCCCTGATATTTTAGAAGCCTCTCTTTACTCGTCCTTTCCAATGGTGCCTCATTGGTGGCTCTATAAGAGTCAGGGGAATGAGACCTATCATTGTTACTAGTTTTGGCATATGAATAGCCATGGGGAGTTTGCAAGGCTTTCCCATGGGGGCAGGAAACATGTGCATTATGAAGTGTTAAGAGCTTGCATTATTAATTTTCAATTCAATACATTCAAAATGTATGGTTTGTGATCAAAATAACCCATTTTGATACTTTAGATATGTAAGTACAAAAAAAGACACTAAATCTCATCTGCTATATGCCACACCCAGTAGAGCTTAGAGCTGACTCCTGGTTCTGCGCTCAGAGATCACTCCTGATTCGGAACTGAGGAGTGAGCAAAGCGGCCCTGCATGCTAAGCGCTCATGTGCTGCAATGTCCCCCAGGATGTGCAGCGCGGGGATGTGCAGGTGCCCCACAGACCCCAGCGAACCCTGCGCCTGTGCCCTCCCACGCTCGGTCCCCGGCCCTCCTGCCCCTACGCAGTCCCCCTTGGTGGAGGACCCACCCCCACGCCCATCCCTACCCTGCCCCACACTCGGACCCTGGGTGTTGGGCTGGCCCTGGCCATGTCCGGGTTGAGCGGCTGCCCCCTTTTCCAGTGCCCCCCCACGCTGGGCGCAGGGGCCAGGCGCGACCCCTAGTGCTTTGCTTCCTCTTTGCCTCAGTTTAGGCCTAGGCCGCCGCCCCACCGCCCGTTCTTTGTCCCACAGCCCATTCTGCAGCACGGGGCTGCGGGCTGTGGGACCCTCCCATCACACCCTACCCTACCCCACCCTGGAGTGTGCTGCAGCCGGCACTTCTGCAACCTGTTGTATTGTGTTCTCTCCCCCTCCCCCGCTCCCCAGTCCTTCGAAACCTGCTTGCATGTGCTGGGGTGAAAATGCACACTTGGGTGTTCTGGATCCCCCCAGCCTGGTCATGGTTGTCAGCAGTTAAGTTAGGGGCATCTTTAGTTGATTTGGGGCAGTGCCCCTGGACAGGACTGGGTTGCGGGTGGGGTGCGGGAATGTTACTTGTCCGCTTCATCTCAGTCCACTGAGTCTATAGGGAGAGAACGAGCCACTGTGATCTTACTGCGGCTGGAAACCCGCAGTTTACTACGGCCCTTGGCCATTTGCAGGCAGGTAAGGGAGGACCCAGGAAAGATCCACACCTCCAGCTACCAGGACCATCGCTGCTCTGTGCATCACAGGGTTTGGAGAAAAAATGGGAGAAAAGAGCCATGGGGGGTGTTCCCCGGCTCACTGCAGGCTCGAGGAAAGAGTGGCTATTGCAGAGCCCGGCCGTGTTTGCTGCCCTGCAGGAGATGAAAGACGAGCTGTGGCATTGGGTGAGGAGACAGCTCAGCGCTGGAGGTCTGGGGTGCAGTAGGAATCCGGGGGGAGCCCCTTCCTAGAGAGGAAAGACCAGTGTAGTACTTAAGTGCAGTACTTAGCATTTTCTCTGAAATCCTCTCCTTCTTGATGGGCCGCTTCTTTGGGAAGGTGGGAGGCTTGATCATGTACTTGCTCATCATCACTAAGAGTAATTGAGGCTGGAGATATATTACAGGGATGTGACTCACTAAGGGAAAAAAAAAACTTTTCTTGAGCTGGAACATCAATCCTCTGTCTGTGGAGAGAAGAGCTTCTGTTTTTCCAACCATCAGACCGATGCTATTGGCAACCTGGTTCTCAGGGCTTTGCAATCAGACTGCAGTGTACTACCTGTTTTCCCCTCTACTCAGGCTTGCAGGTAGCAGATCGTGGAACTTCTCAGCCTCCATAATTGCATGAGCCTTTGCATATGACAAATAAATTCTGTTTCTCTGGAAAATGCTAATATAGGTGATTAATACAGTAAAATTATAATTTTGAGCACCTACATGAAAAATACAATCACACAAACGTTGCATTGAAATACAGTGACAAAACTAAGGGAAAATGGGCCTGTATGATTATTAAAGATTATGTTTAAATCAATGTATTTAAATTGTTACCAAAAGTTAATCATTGGCTTAGTACATTTTTATAGAACACCCACAGATTTCTGACAAAAAGAAGGGTACCTTTGAAGCTAGCCTTCCTATTGACTGATTTATGGTTGTGTTATACTAGTGGTTATGTCTTAGAGTTCCTCCAAAGGGTATGGAAACAAAAAAAAATTTCTTTACTTTGGTCCCTGTGATGCAGGTGAATGATTCAGCACATAGCAGGGAAATTTTCGTGGTGTGTGGTTAGAAAATGAACTGAAAACAACCATCTTGATTCGTTTGTTGTCATACCCACCTGTGAGAAATGCTTCTGTGATTTAAACTATGTACTGTCTAGAGCTTCTGCCCACAATTATCTTGGCAGGAAACTACTGTATCAATTTAGCAGTATAGAGAACAGATTATAGTCTAGGCAAAACAGCATTAACACCATTTCTACTTCACCTCAAAACCACAGCTTAGGCAAATGGAGTTCCTGAACAAAAATTTCATGCTTGTTCACTTAATCACATGACAAGACAGGGTCTTAGAGTTGAGGGGGAAGTGGTATGTACGGCAATGAAAGCTCAGGCAAGTGCTGTTTTGCCCAGTCTCAGGCAACTACTTTACTCTAGATGAAATACTGAAAAAAATTCTTTTTCTAAAAGTAAATCACAAGAAAGGTAAATAGGTGAATCAACTGAGCCCCTCCTGCTTGGAAATGAATATAGCTGGCAGCAATCTGCTACAGTAATTGGTGCATATATGTGACATTCAAGTTAAAATTGGAAAAAAGAAACATTAAGTGATTTACAAGGGAATTGAACATAATAAAAAATTAAAATGTTTACCATTATCTGTAAAAATGATTACATATTCTAAACCAATGTTTTTAGTTAACTTCTCATGGAAGAATAGATTATTTTGACAGCCTATCCTGACCAATCTGTACTGGTCACTTTTTTAAATTTCCAACATTTTTCTCACTGTTAGTAATAATTTTAGGTTTAGTCCCTGTAACTTCTAATAAATAGTTTTATTATTTTGGAAGGCATAATCTGGAAAGAGTGATACTGTAATAGTCTCTAAGAATAAAAGAGATTATAATATATTAAAAGTCTTTTATTTTTCACTCATAATCTCTGCTGAATTCTTATAATCTCAGTTTTGCTGCTACCTACTCATGTGCTTCAGATTGTGGAAAGCTATGAAATAAGTTTAATAATTTTATCTAACTTGGAATGGCTTTTAGGAAAACTAAATGAGATACTATTTTGAAGCATTAAGAATAGTACCTGACACACAAACCAAATTAATTGAAATTAGAAAAAGAAATGTGAGGCTTAATTTAGGAGAAAATGTAAGGGGATTATTTTGAGTTGTGAAGACATGACAATAGAGGTAGTCAGAAATGTTAGAATGCTGAAACAATAGCAGATCTTTATTTTTCAGTTTGTGTGGGATTTTTTTGTTATGCAGATGACATTGTTTTTGAGTGGAAAGCAATCAATGCTGCAGAACTATCTGGCATTTTCCCCCTAAGGTGAAACATGAGTAATACATATTCATGATAATGCATTGATAGGTTAAGAAATAAACAACTGCTTGACATTCCTGAAACATCTTCTTCAGCATATCATGCAGGAACTCACAAATGAGTGCCATTCATGAATAAAAGCTCAGTAGACATCAAGAACAAGAAAGTCCCAAATGTCTTAATTGTTGAAAAGCTTTTGTGTTATGTAAGAACTGTAGAGGATCTTGTGAGGTGTTGCTAAAATGCCACCTGAAAATTGAAGCAAACATTCCCTCAACTTTTGAGAGCAGCATCTGAAAGCTTTTAGCTGTTAGTCCTCTTTAAAAATGTCATCTGTCAAAGAGATTTGCATCACTCTAGATCATATTCCCATCCTTTTGTGGACTGATATCCAAAGACTATTCAATCTGTATGTATAAAAGCCTGACTCATTTGTCCCAATTTGGGACAATTCTTCGCATGTATAAGAGCTTTGAACAAAATTGGTTAAGAACTTTGTGTAATTGCCTCTCAAATTACACAAGCTTGCTTTTTCTGTTCTCTCATAATTATGGTTGCCACAGCACTTCACAATAAACATTTTGTATGAAAATCTCTGGATTAGAATCCAGATCTTGGGAACTCACACACACATATACATATATATGTATATATATATCTAACTGATATTGTATATATATATATATGATAGGATATATTCCACCTTTAGCAATATAGAATTCTGGGCATACTGGTATCTTATTTACTTTTTTTTAAAAAATAAATTTTTGTGTTTCAGTCTCTTTTAATTATTACCTTAATTTCTTCTACAAGATTATTAACTTAAACTACAAGAAAGAAAATATCCATTGAACAATGATCAAATTTAGGGTGACAGAATTTCCCACCCAAAAATCCTATAAATGATATTGTATGAATAAATGTTTAAGTAGTCCTAATTATGACTGTTAAGAACAGCTGAGATAATAAGTTCAAATCAGAGAATCCTCTGTCCTCAGAAAAAAAATCAAATTGTTTATTAAACTTCAGTAGAACTATGTAGGTGCTTCTTGTTTTTCAAAGTGCTTCTGTGATCACCTCAAGAATACCTCTTATTATTGAAAGTAAGGGGATACATATAAAGAATAGTCAAGAAAATATGAATGGATGTATGTGTGTAGTGGAATATGAGAACACTGATGGAGGGAAATTGACACTGGTGGTGGGATTGGTGTTGAAATATTATCTGCCTAAAACTAAACCATCAATATCTTTGTAAATCACAGTCCTTTAATTAAATAAAAAATATTAAAAATATGAAAGACTGATGTAATAAAAAACATGGACAGGTACCCTCTGCGCCTAAAGACTTTGATTCCAGAGACCTAACACATTCGGGCATCCAGTGCAGCTTCTTATAGCAATGCACTGGGACTGTGAACTGGGTACAACTCCGTGTTGCCCAGGGGTGGATCTTTCCTCCCCACCCTGTCTCCCTGCACGGAAAATGGCGGCGGCAGCATCATCCACATGGCAGGAGCCATCTTCTAAGATTCCTAACCCAGAGGTATATGATTTTTACACTTGGGGCTCCTAGGGACTCATGGGAAGTGGATGTAACCGGCATGCCCTCGGCCCAGATAAATTTGGAGCTGCTGAGAGTGAAACGGACCCTCTGTGCCTAAAGACTTTGATTCCAGAGACTTCTTACAGCAATGCACTGGGACTGTGAGCTGGGCTATGCACTTTCTGGCAGAATTTTCCCTGGACTTTATACAGAAATCCAAAACTGCCTGGACGCTGCCGCGTCCACGTGACTTAACATCTATAATTGTCAGCAATGTGAAACGGTTCCTCTTTAACAGGTCTGACTTGGGGGGGAAACTCCAAATAATAACAGTGAGTTTTTGTTGAAATATTGAAGGCTATTAAAGTAGCAGCCATTTCTCTGGACTGTGAACTAAGCAACAGCCCCACGCCGGTCGAGGAGAGGAAATATCCCTCTTTCCCAGATGTTTCCCATTTTCAGGGAGAAACACGGTGTGGCGTCCACCATACTATGAGGCGTGGGAAGGGGGATGAGGGGGAAAAAAAGGAAAAGGAAAAAGGAAAAAAAAAGAATTATGTACTTGGAGCAGTGGGGCTACATATCTCTTCATTCTCAGCAATAGGAAACTAATTATCAAATGCTTCCTTGGTAGTAGGGCTGTCTTTCTTGGGAGGAAACGCCAACAACAATAGTGAGTTTTGTGTTGAAATATGGAACGTAATCAAGGTAAAGAGAAAATAAAGTGAAATTCATCAGTTATACAGTGGGGATGGGGGGGCGACGGGTATAATGGGGTTTTTGGTGGTGGAATATGGGCACTGGTGAAGGGATGGGTGTTTGAATATTGTATAACGGAGCCATAAACCTGAAAACTTTGTAACTTTCCACATGGTGATTCAATAAAAATTAAAAAAAAAACACTGACAATACATTTTTCTCAAAGGTACTTCATCTGATTTTATCTTTAATATTTGTCTTAAGGTTAGAGAAAGTGGTATGCTTCTATTTTTCATGTGAGGTCGATCAATATCTGGATGCAACTAAAAGGGATTTACTTATCTTTGAGAACTCCTAGATTCTTTCACAATGCTTTGAGAACGCTACTAGAAAATTCCTAAACATACATAATTCCAACAGTAGTAGTAGTCTGGACTGGATACAAATACCTAGTATGGCAAACCAGTCATCTCAGGATTTCTTTCAGTGCTCTTTTGTAAAAGGCACAACAGTGGATGGCAAGAGTATATCGAATAAATATTTACTGAATGCAAAGAATATAGGTGATAGCAGAGTATATTCTGAAAATTTCGTCTAGATTTTAGCAACATATATATTAATATGTAGGTTATTTTATTGTTTTAATGAATATTTGGTAACTCTAAGAAAACTGGCAAGCAGGTTTTAACTCAAATATTGATAGTGTTATTACCAGTTTTTAATTTCACACAGAAAATACATTTTAATATATAACTTATAACTACTGTGGCATGTTACTGAAAATGCCGCATGGTGTAGAAACATGTTAACACTGAATCCAAGTTATGTAACTTATTCTCATACCAGCTTCAGACACAGCCTACATTCAACAATGAAGATATAAGCACTCTTCTACATTTTGTGATGATTGGTATATTCTCAACAAGTCAACAATCTTTTCAGTGTAATGCTGGACTAAATGACAAAACATCCATTTATATTGTTAATGTATGACATTCATACTATAAGACAAATTGTATCTCATTTGTGACCCCTGCCCTCAATAGCTTTTCTCTTCTATTTTGGAATATTTTTAGATATTTGTAAAGAATGGATATTTTTTTACAAATATCTAAATGTTGGATAATAAACGTTGGGTAATTTTCTTGGGTTAATAAAATGATATTTCATTAAGGAATGAAACCATTGGTTTGCTTTGTTATACACTTAATGTACACAATATACGTTCACATATTATGTAAGGTCACTCACTTAAATTAAAGTCCTAAAATAAATGACACAGCACTTTAGGGGAACAGCAATTTCTTTACCAGATTGATTCTGTTTGTGACATTTAAGTCTCTAAGCCATGAATGATTGTGTTGAAGAGGAAAGTATGGCAGATTGCATTTTTTTCAAAACTGGTGCATACCATGTACTCTTCTGCTATGTGAGCTTTCTATGTAGCAAAAAGGTGGGACCAATTTATCTAGGATTTTAAGTCTATTTAGGTTTTGTGAATATAGTATAAAACACCATATCTATGAATCTATCTATGAAAAAGTCAGTACTCCAACCCCAGTGACCCCAGAAAGGACCCCTTTGAGCTGTTTCTATATTAGTGACTCATAAAGTCTTGAATGAAATACAATTACTTTTTCAATCAACCTACCAAGTTTGAGGGCAGCTTTTTGTATAGCAATTGATAATTGAAGCAAAGGCATTCCTAAGAAGGTGGAAAATGAATCAACTGCATTGATGAGTATAGGAGGTTAGGTGCCTTATTGGGACTACTCTACTACCTGCTTTTAGATGCTAGCATTGGCACTTAAAAGTTTTATGAGGTGGAATACCAAATACCTCAGTTATTTCACTCTATAAAATGGAAATAATAATAACAACCTTATAGTGTTGCCATGAGAATTTAATTAATTAAAATTTACAAAATTACTTGAAGCAATGTTATATGGATTTTAGATATTATTGTTATTATTATGTCTTGCTGCTGGGCTTCAACAATGTAGACCACTTGTGTTTAGCATAGTAAGAGTGAGCTTTTAGATTCAGACAGAGCTAAAATGAATGCCTAGGTCTACCATCTATGTTTAATTCTATAGCCCTCCTTCGGTCTCAATGATCCCATTGAATATGGAGACAGTATTCTTACATCTCAAGATTGCAAGCATTAGATGAGATAAACAGATTCAAGTCTGGTCTTGACCCTAATAGAAAGTAAGCATCCAGTAACTATTGATTCTTTTGGTATTCAGCTTCCTTATCCCATTCTATGAAGGATAAAACTCTGAAAGGACAGGATAAAAAAATGCTGAGTTTTTAAAAACTCTTCAGCAATGATATGCATAGAGTATGCTCAAGTTTCCGGGTAAAGGTCTGGTTAAGTTCTTTTCAAGGAAAACCTAGAAGTATATCCTATTTACAAAAGTAACCTGCTAGTGTTCAGTTTCTTTGAGATTTTTTTTTAGATAGGATTCTTTTCTTGTCATACAAAACTATACTGTTGTGTAGCAGGAACTGGATGAGGATGAGAGGCATCAATTATCTATTATAACTCAAAGCTATCAATCAAAACACATGTTATTGCCTATGCCTTAGGCAACTGAAGGTATCAAGACTAAAAGAACTCGGAGGAACAGATAAACATGAATGTTCAGTTACAAAGTTCCCAGGATCACACAGTAAAATAAGAATCTTTAGTCCCGTCGGCCAGAGCTAACTGATACCAGATGCAGATAGAAGCAGAAGGGCATTGTTAGAGAGGAGTGGGGCAAAAATCCAGACTTTTGATGTAGAATTGAATTCAAAAGTGAAAATAAAAGGAGTAAACAGCACTCACTAAAACCAAAGGGCTTGATGGAAAATTTTTAGAGACTTGGCCCCTGACAAGAAAATTCAGAAAACTTACAATGATGTCTGTTTATGAGAAAATAATAGCCAAGTCAGAATAAACAGAGAAGTGGATGAGAATAAATCACCTTTTAAGTGACCAGAGTCAGAAACCAGGAAGGACAAAATTCCCAATACCTGTTTTATATCAGGATGGGAAACTAGTTCATTTTAACCTGCCATGGTACATAAATCAGTCTAAGCTTGGTGGAGGCAAGAATCCTTCTAATACACCATTGTTTCCAGAAAATGGAATACAAAATCTGCAATGTGAATTTTGCTAAGGAATATATCAAAGCCATAAGTATCATCCACATAAAATAGTGTGAGGGGAAAGGTGAAACATTTTATCAAAATACTTTAAATAATTATTTTTGGTAAATGGGAAAATAGAGAAAAATGTATTATCAATGTAGAAAGATCTAGTCAATGAGACTTGAACTCCAAATTCTTCAATCAAAAGTGTCTACTTTAGATCCCAATAAATCATTCTAGGTAAATAAATGGGTTTGTATGCATATATAAGATGTATCATGTTAGATATGTAAATAAGCAATTTGATCTTTACATTAACCCTCTGATTCAGGAACTTTTAACACTTGTTATATGGGTAAATAAATTGAGGAAGAACAATTAACTTACTTGCGCAAAGTCACAATGCTACTTAAGTGGCTAGAATGGGGTGTCTATTTTAAAGTCTTTGATTTCAGCATCAATAATTTCAAACTTGGTACTGTATGGTATCTAAAATTCTAGGTAATACAAATGTGCCCACAAAGATTTACCTACCATGATTATCTAAGATAGATTATTCCATGTCTTTAGATAACTTATACTTTCTACATTTTATAGATATGGAGTTACTCAAAGAGAAATAAGCACAACATCCATTGCATTAAGAGGAGACAGGGAAAATATTTTAGGGAAGATTCTTGCATATTTTGTACTTTTCAAAATCCTGATTATTACGTTTCATGTGTAAACAAAAATTATTTTCAACCGACTGGCAAACTACTAACTGACTGTGGAAAACATATTTTTCCAGGCTTCTAAAGTTCCTTAACTGCTTGTGACAACGTTTGCTCACTGCCTGTGTGTGCTGCCTCTGTGAGCTGCACTTAATGGCTTGATTCTAAATAGTAGGATCTAGTCAGTCAGGAGACTTCCCTTCAGAAATCAGGTTGTGAAAAACAAACAAAAACTCTCCTTCCACTTCTTAGGAAGTCCTCACTTTGGGGAAACAAACTGCTCTTTTGTGAACTATCTGTGGATCTGTCCTTATGACTAACAAGGAACTGAAGGAGTCTTTGATGAAGTGTTAGTAACCACTAACCACTAAGTCTGGAAGCTGATTCTTTCTGAGATAAAACTGCAATCCTTGGTGACAGACAGATAGTACATTGGCCTTGCACACGGCCTGTCCTGGTTTGATCCCAAACAACCCACTATGGATTCCCTGAGCACAAAGTTAGAACAGAGGGCCCTGAACACTGCTGGGTGTGGCTCCAAAAGAAAACACCACACAAGACCACAACCCTACCTGACCCCTGACTGCAACCTTGTGAGAAATCTCTAGTTGGAGTATCAGATTTCTGACCCACAGAAACCAGGAGATTATAGAATGTTTTATTTTTTTCTTTGCTTGATTTTGTTTTTAACAACATAGATTTTGTTGGTTTAAACCACCAAATTTTGAGGTGATCTGTTTCGCTGCTATAGATTACTAATGTGGTGCCTCTCTCTTCTTGTGACAAAGAGTGGTGGTAGATGTTTACATTTAAGGAAGTCCAATTAGAAAAAACAATCTCAAAGGAGATCTTGTTGCCATGACAACAGATTATAGTTTTTCTTACTCCCCATATAAACACTAGGGGCGTAATAATCCCAAAAGTTCAGAGTCCAGAGGTGTCTTCAAATGAAAGAGGAATTGAGCTTTAAGGGAGGGAGAGGTGGTGGGCCTCTCACGGAGCCTCTCACTCAAGGAATCAAGTCCAAATGGCCTGTCTTCATTCTAGTGGTTGCTTCAGAGCTGAGCAGGCAGGACAGTAGGGGGAGTTATTACGTAGTGTTCAGCCAGAAGGTGGTGGTAAAAAAAATGCCAACTAGATCCACTTCCTGCCAAACAGAGGACATTACCTTGCTTTCACACACTTTCAGAAGAAGAAATGGTAATGAGGGAACAAGCTGAGTACTTTGCATTTGCTAAATGCTCCATTCTTTTCAAACCACTGCCAGGATATTATCCCATTGGCACCTCACAATGAGCTAATCAGATAGGCAAGAGAAGGTTTTGATTTACATTTGATGTGACCCAAGTGTACTTTAGTGACATTTGCCTTGTAGTTTTCAAAAAAAGTGAGTCTCAGAGAAATGGCCTTTTGATACCACAAAACCACTGGGCAGCAAAAACAGGGTGAGAATCCAGTGCTCATTTCTCAGGCCAGAGACCTTTTTTGATTTCTTCTCTCTACTGGTCATACATTGCCCTGGTAATATAGCAGTGCTGTTTAAAGGGTCACTGGGACCAGGAAACTTTCTTTCAAGAACTTAAGGGAAGCTCTCTGCACTAAACAACTTTTGCATCCCAGAGTACACCTTCACCCTTTAAACAATGAAGTCAGTTTTTATTTACATGTAACAGGGACACTTTTTTTTAATGCAGATATCACGTATTTTATTATGCATTTCCACATAAAATTTTATCAAATGCAGATATTTTTACTTGACCATAGTGGCTTTGTCACAAATAAAAAATAATAATTACTTAAAATCATTTGTTCACTAATTTCTGTTAAAGTTAACACTTCTAACAAAAAGAACTCAAATAGGATCTGTGTCCTACATTTGGTTGTTATGCTTCTTCAAGTTTCTTTTAAATTACAACAGTTCCTCTGCATTTGTTTTGTTGAAGAAACTGAGTCATTTATCCTGTAAGTGATTTACATTCTGGATTTAGATGATTGCTTCCTTGTAACACATTTTACTTGATCCCGGCTGAGTGGCCGGCACGACGACCCCAAGCACCACCGCCATTCTGTCTTCCGGCCTCAGTGACACTTTTTAAAAACACCATCTAATCAGAGTTACCTAAGAACTGAGTTCTATTCACAGGTTTGGCATCCTAGATAATCCGCTTCATTAACTGGAAGGGGCCTGAAAACACATTTTTCCCCAAGCACTTCCATGTAATTCTGATGGGGGTGGTATATAGCCAGCATGTGTACATGCTACTTGACATACTTCTTGTTACCAGAATTGTGCTGTAAATAAGAGCTCAAATGCACTCACATGACAATGCATAAAGTAATATTTTGCATTATGCCATAAATTATTCTAATCTGGCTGTAGATCTGTCACATTTTGCATATCAGTTGGAAGCACTTTGCGTGTATAGGGTATATTCTTTCAGGAAAAGGACTAAGCTTAAAGGTACTGTTAGTGCTTAGCACAATACCTGACATTGGCATTGGTTGAATTAGTATTGGTTGAAAGAATGACTCCAACTTGTTCAAAATATGCATAGATCTGAATACAGCTCAATGATAAGCTAAACACGTATTCAGCATACATCCTAAAACCATTCATTCTTGTCTCCTTTTAATAACTAGAAAACACTTGTTTTAGGATTCAGAAGGGATTCAGACAAACATATAACATGGTCACTAAAACGTCACTGTGAATGAGAAGTCACTAGAAAGCAGTTACCTTCGTCTCTGGCTCTTCCTTTTTCTCTCTAACCTTAAAAGTTAAAACCTCCACCTTGTCAGGAGACTTTATGGTTTATGCCATTTGTAACTTCAGGAGAGGGAAAAGTCATCTGATAAATGGAACCAATATAAGACTTCAAATTCCTTTCCGAAAAGACTGAAGACATGTTTTCTTTCTGAATCAACAAATTACAGCATATTATTTACCAAAGTGAATTAGAATCTCCTAACTGTACCCAGTGGTACATATACTCACCAGAACAGATGCTAATGAGGGTTTTCTCCAGCGTAGAACAGCAAATTAGAGCAAAGAACTGACTGGCCTATGCTTTGGACCAGGCATTTTTAATTCTCGAGCTGATAAACAGAGGTTTTCAGCTATTTGTTTACGTGACAACTTACCTGTTAACAGAAGAGTATTGATTCTTCTGGCTTAGCAGTGAAGCTTTTAACACATTTCATCTCTAAGCTCATAAATTGGTAATAAAAAATTAAGCTTTCCTTTATGAGATACCACCTCACACCACAGAGAATGGCACACATCCAAAAGAACAAAAGCAACCGCTGTTGGCGTGTATGTGGGGAAAAAGGGACCCTCCTACACTGCTGGTGGGAATGCCGACTGATTCAGCCCTTTTGCAAAACAGTATGGTCGCTTCTCAGAAAATTAGAAATTGAGCTCCCATTTGACCCAGCAATACCACTTCTGGGAATATATCCCAGAGAGGCAAAAAGGTACAGTCTAAATGACATCTGCACTCGAATGGTCATTGCAGCACTGTCTACAATAGCCAGAATGTGGAAAAAACCCGAGTGCCTGAGAACGGATGACTGGTTAAAGAAACTTTGGTATATCTACTCAATGGAATACTATGCTGCTGTTAGAAAAGATGAAGTCATGAAATTTGCATATAAATGGATCAACATGGAAAGTATCATGCTAAGCGAAATGAGTCAGAAAGAGAGAGACAGGGGTTGGATCGATAGCACAGCGGGTAAGGCGTTTGCCTTGCACGCGGTCGACCTGGGGTTCGATTCCCAGCATCCCATATGGTCTCCTGAGCACCACTAGGGGTAATTCCTGAGTGCAGAGCCAGGAATGACCCCTGTGCATCGCCAGGTGTGACCCCAAAAAGCAGAAAAAAAAAGAAAGAGAGAGACAGGCATAGAAAGATTGCACTCATCTGTGGAATATAAAATAAAATGACAGAATAGGAGACTAACACCCAAGAATAGTGGAGATAGTACCAGAAGGTTGGTTCCAAGGCTTGGAAGCTGGACCCACATGCTGGAGGAAGGAGCAGCTCTCATAGAGAAGGGAATACCAGGTAAAGTGTGGTTTGAGGACCCGCACGGGATGGGAGATGCACTCTGAAAATATAATATAGACCAAACACGATGGCCACGCAGTGCCTCTGTTACAAACCACAACACCCAAAAGGAGAGAGATAGAACAAGGGGGAATGCCCTGCCACAGAGGTGGGGTGGAGTCGGGGGGATGGGGTGCGAGGGTGGGAGGGATACTGGGAACATTGGTGGAGGGAACTGGGCACTGGTGGAGGGGTATAAACAAAATGCAAACATGAAAGTTCACAAGTTTGTAACTGTACCTCATGGTGACTCACTAATAAATTTTTTTTAATTAAGCTTTCCCAAAGAGTTTGCTTGGACAAGGCACTGATATTTTCCACTATTTTGCAGCTAGGATCCAGATTTTCTACTTTTTTCTCGACTTACTTGGGTAAGCCTTTTGAAAAATAGAACTTGTACTTAGTGTCTTTTACTTTAACCTCAATGATGATGTGCATCTCAGCAGTAAATTTTTAAATAGCTGTGAGATATATGCTGAATAAATGATGAACCAAATTGTGTTTTCAGCTATCTTCACTGAGTATCAGGAAGGTAATCAGGGTCAAAACGAAGACAAAAAAATAAGGAGGGAGAAAGATTTAATGTTTGTCAACTTTGGCCAAGTGAAGAATTGTTGATTTATGTCAAACTAGGATTACTAGGATTAAAATAATTGTAATCACCATGTATAATATAATTATTGGTAATCCTCTCTCAAATTGTGAGAACTAGCATAAGTAAACCACTTAACAAAGTTAGTGAGATATGGGCACTGACCAACATTGCATACCATTTGTTTCTAAAATCCTGTTATGTATGTATGTCACTTCCACATTGTAGTTGCACTTTTATCTAAGCATTTTGGTCATTCTAGTGTCCCCTTTTTGTAAATTATCAACTTATTGAGACATAATTATGTAGACAATAAGCTGCATATATTTAAAATATGTAATATGAAAGGCATGGCATATATGTATATATGTAAAATTGTTACTTTAATCAAGATGGTTAACATATGTATGATCCTCCAGTTTCCTCATGATTTTTACTTTCTCTCTCTGACCCCTTTTACCTCTCTCCCAAGCAACTACTTTAATTTGCATTCTGCCATGATAGATTCCTGTGCATTTTCTAAAATTTTACATGAATAGAATCATATACTCTATACTTTCGCTCTTTTGTATTGATCTCTGTTCTTTCACTCTGAGTAATTGTTTTGAGTTTCTTCTATGTTGCTGCATGGGCCAAAGTTGATGCATTTAAATTAATAGTAGCCCATTGTGTGAATAAAGCATAATGTAAAATAAATTTGCCCATTAAGGACACTTGGGTTGCTTCCATTTTGGGGTTATTACAAATTGCTACGAACATTCATGCACCAGTCTTTTATCAAACCTCAATGCCCTTTACCAAGTTTAGGTCATTTCCTTTTAGTCTTAGTTTGCAAAGAAGTTTCTTTAATGCTTTTTATTTTATTTTATTATTATTTTTTTTTGCTTTTGGGGTCACACCCAGCGATGCTCAGGGGTTACTCCTGGCTCTGCACTCAGGAATTACTCCTGGCGGTGCTTGGGGGACCATATGGGATGCCGGGGATCGAACCCAGGTTGGCCGCGTGCAAGGCAAACGCCCTACCCGCTGTGCTATCGCTCCGGCCCCTTATTTTATTATTTTTAATGCTTTTTAAAAGGTATTTTTTGTGGTGGTGTGGGGAGATATATCCAGTAGAATTCAGGAGCTACTTCCAACACATTGCTCAGGGGTTATTCCTGGTAGTACTCAGAGGACCAGACAGCACCTGAAATCAAACTCTGGTCTTCAACATGCAAAGCATATACTCCAGCCATTTGAATTATCTTTCTGCCTCTGCTAAGAGTTTTTATAAGAAATGTATGTTGGTCAAGTGAGTTTTATTTCTATGTAAATTATCGTGTGATTTTTCTTTTTAGATTGCTAATATGGTAAACATTTGTTTATATTGATTAACTTTTACATGTTAAATGAAAATTATTAAGGATAAATACTGTATATTATTGAATTCTATTTGGTAAAATCTTATTTGGAATTTTAAAAATTTGGCTGGAGCACAACAGGTAGGGCGTTTGCCTTGCACACAGATGACCTGGGTTCGATTCCTCTGTCCCTCTCAGAGAGCTCAGCAAGCTACCAAGAGTATCCCACCCTCACAGCAGAGCCTGGCAAACTCCTCATGGCGTATTCTATATGCCACAAACAGTAACAACAAGTCTCACAATGGAGAAGTTACTGGTGCCCGCTCAAGCAAATTGATGAACAACAGGATGATAGTGCTACAGTGCTACAGTATCCATTTAATGTAATATGAGAAATATTAACCTGTAGTGGTGGGTTTTTTTGTTTTGTTTTGTTATGTTTTTTTTTTTTTGGCAATGATGAGAGTATTCAATTCATAGAATACTTTGGGAAGTACTTCCTCCTCTTCAATTCTAGGAAGACTGTATAAATTTGACATTTCTTCCTTATTTATTTGGTAGAATTAGCATGTGCCTCAAAGTGTTTTTGTAAGTTTTTTTTTATTTTTAAATTTATTTACTTTTAATTAGAGAATCACCGTGAGGGTACAGTTACAGATTTATACACTTTTGTGCTTATACTTCCCTCATACAAAGTTCGGGAACCCATCCCTTCACCAGTGCCCATTCTCCACCACCCTCCCCAATCCCATCTCCCCCCCACCCCACCCTGCCACTGTGGCAAGGCATTCCCTTCTGTTCTCTCTCTCTAATTAGCTGTTGTGGTTTGCAATAAAGGTGTTGAGTGGCCGCTGTGCTCAGTCTCTAGCCCTCATTCAGCCCGCAACTCCCTTCCCCCACATGGCCTTTGACTACAATGTAGTTGGTGATCTCTTCTCTGAGTTGCCCTTTCCCCGGAACGTGAGGCCAGCCTCGAGGCCATGGAGTCAACCTCCTGGTACTTATTTCTACAGTTCTTGGGTGTTAATCTCCCACTCTGTTATTCTATATACCATAGATGAGTGCAATCTTTCTATGTCTGTCTCTCTCTTTCTGACTCATTTCACTCAGCATGAAACTTTTCATGCCCATCCACTTAACTACAAAATTCTTGACCTCCTTTTTTCTAACAGCTGCATAGTATTCCATTGTATAGATGTACCAAAGTTTCCTCAACCAGTCATCCGTTCTGGGGCATTCGGGTTTTTTCCAGATTCTGGCTATTGTAAACAGTGCTGCGATGAACATACATGTGCAGATGTTGTTTCGATTGTACTTTTTTGCCTCTCTGGGATATATTCCCAGCAGTGGTATTGCTGGGTCAAATGGGAATTCAATATCTAATTTTTTGAGAGTCGTCCAAATTGTTTTCCAGAAGGGCTGAACCAGTCGGCATTCCCACCAGCAGTGAAGAAGGGTCCCTTTCTCCCCACATCCTCTGTGAGTAAGTTTTTAAAACTATAAATCAAGGTTATTTTTCAGGGTGATGTTTCTTAGAGCCTGGCAAGCTACCGTGGCATATTTGATATGCCAAAAACAGTAACAACAAGTCTCACAATGGAGATGTTACTGGTGCCCGTTCGAGCAAATCGATGAACAACGGGACAACAGTGCTAACAGATGTTTCTCTAAGAGTGCTATGGAAGGGTGTTCTGGTGATACCCGGTTCAGGTTTGGGCCTGACTATAAAGTGCTTTGGTCCGGGTCATATGGAAACTCAATTTCTAGCTCTTTGAGGAATGACCATATTGCTTTCTGAAAAGGCAAATTTTTGTTCTGCATTCCCACCAATAATGAAGAAGAGTTCCTTTCTCTCGGCATCCATGCCAGCACTGCTTCTGCTTCTTCATGTTCTTTTTGATGTGTGCCAGTCTTTGTGGTATAAAATGGTATCTCATTGTTTTTTGATTTGTATCCCCCTTATGATTAACAATTTAGAGTATTATTTCACGTGTCTTTTGCCCATTTGTATTTCTTCTTTGAGGAAGTTTTTGTTCATTTCTTCTCCCCACTTTTTGATGAGTTTGGATGTTTTTGGGTTTTTTTTTTTGTAAAGTTCTACCAGTGTCTTACATATCTTGGATATTAACCCTTTATAACATGGGTATTGCAAAAATATGTTTCCCAATCTGTGTGCTGTCTTTGTATCTTGGTTACTGTTTCTTTTGAGGTGCAGAAGCTTCTTAATTTATTGCAGTCCCATTTGTTTATCTTTGCTTCTACTTGGTCAGCCATGTTTCATCCTCGAAGAATCCTTTAGCATAAATATCATGGATGGTTTTGCCCACATTTTCCTCCATGTATCTTAAGGACTCAGGTCTGGTATTGAGGTCTTTAAGCCATCTTGACCTGACTTTTGTACCTGGTTTTAGACAGAAGTCTGAGTTCATTTTTTTGAATGTAGCTTTCCAGTTCTCCCAGCCCATATTGTTGAAGAGGCTTTCCTTGCTCCACTACATGTTTCTTGCTTCTTTATCAAAGATTAAGTGATTATATATCTGAAGGTTGGTGTCCAGATATTCAACTCTACTATGTTGATCTGCAGGTCTGTCTTTATTCCACTACCATGCTGAAAGATCAAAGATTACTACCACTTTGTAATAGAGTTTGAAGTTGGAAAAGGTGATGCACCCCATCTTCTTTTCCCCAAGAATTTCTTCAGCTATTCATAGGGGTTTATTATTCCATATGAATTGCAAGAGTGTTTGATCTTCCCTTTTTCCCCACATCCATGCCAGCACTGCTTGCTTTTGTTCTTTTGAATGTGTGCCAGTCTCTGTGGTGTGAGATGATATCTCATTGTTGTTTTGATTTGCATCTCCAATGGATAGACATGGAGAGTATCATGCTAAGTGAAATAAGCCAGAAAGAGTGGGACAGACATAGAAGCACTGTACTCATTTGTAGAGTATAGAATAATATCATATGAGGCTGACACCCAAGGACAGTAGATACAAGGGCCAGGGGGACTGCCCATAGCCGGGAGGCTGCTTCACGAGCGGAGGGTAAAAGGCAGATGGAATACAGAAGGGATCACTAAGAAAATGATGACTGGAGGTACCAGTTGGGATGGGAGATGCATGCCAAAAGTAGATAATGGACCAAACATGATGACCTCTCAGTGTCTGTGTTGCAAGCCACAATGCCCAAAATAAGAGAGAGAGTATGGGGAATATTGTCTGCCTTGGAGGCAGGGAGAGGGTGGGAAAGGGGTGGTATACCTGGGATATTGGTGGTGGGGAATGTGCACTGGTGGAGGGATGGGTGTTTGATAATTGTGAGATTGTAACCAAAACATGAAAGCTTGTAACTATTCAAAAAATTTAAAAAAAAAGAAAAGAAAGAGTGTTTGATCTGCTTCTTGGGTATCTGATTAGAGACTGAATTGAAATTGTATAATGCTTTGGGGAGTATTGCCATTTTGACAATGTTTCTCCTCCCAATCCATGAGCAGGGGATGTATTTCCATTTCCTGGTGTTCTCTTTTATTTCTTGAAGTAACGTTTTGTAGTTTTCTTTGTATAGGTCCATCACCTCTTTAGTTTAGCTGATAACAAGGTATTTGATTTTCTGAGGCCTGATTGTGAAGGCGATTTTTTTATATCACTTTCTTTTCTTTCATTATTTGCATATAGGAAAGCCATGAACTTTTGGGTATTGATTTTGTAACTTGCTTCTTTACTAAATAAATCTATTGTATCCAGGAGCCTTATTTTAGAATATTTAGAATTTTCTAAGTATAGTATCATAACTGAGACTCTTTCTAATATAAGCATTTAGTGCTATAAATGTCTTCCAGAGTATAGCTTTATCAGTCACTCTAAAATTTTAACGTTTTGGGTTCTCGTTTTTAATTTAGTACAAAATACATTGCAATTTCTCTTGATATTTTCTTTGAACCACGGGTTGTTTAGAAGTGCACTGTTAGTTTCAAATTACTTCCCTTACTTATTTTAATTCATTAATTAATTGTTTGGGGGGGCCGAAGGTGGCAATGCAGGGGCATGTTCTCAATTTAGGACTTGGAATTGCTTCTGGCAGTGCTTGGGGAACCAAGTGCTGACTGGGATTGAACCCGGGCCTCCTGCCTGCAAAATATGTGCTCAGACATTGAGCTGTGTATTAGCCCCTCATTACTGATTCTTCATTTACTTCCACTGTGGTTTAAGGAGGTAATTGTATGATTTACATACTTTAAAATTTGTTTATATTCCTTTTATGGCTCAGAATATAGGCTATTTGGATAAATGTTCCTTGTGTACTTGAAGATTTTTGATGCTGTATTTGAGTTGATTGTTCTAAAAATATCATTGAGGTAAAGTTGATTGATGGTTTAGTTCAAGTTGTCTATGCCTGTGAATTACTGAGAGTGAAGTATTAAAATCCCCAATTATATTTGTATATTTTTCTATATCACTTTACAGGCCAGCCAGATATTTACTTTCATATTTAGAAAAAAACATTTTAATTATATTAATGAATACTTAGGACTGTGATATCCTTCTGATGAAATAAAGATGTTTTCATTATGAACTGGCCTTTATACTGCTGATCCTTCTCTAAAAATCTAGCTTATTTATTATTAATACAGCCACTAAAACTTTTTTTATACCTAATGTTTTTTATCAGCAGACTGGCACCAGTTGGCAGACAAATGTATGGAATTCCCTGTGTTGAGTGATAATAGCTCTTTTGAGGACTAACAGATTTTCACAGACTGGCATCAGTCTATGAACTGACAGTTTAAAGGCTCAGATATAGGGGTTATATGATACATCTTTCACTAAATACAGTCTATCTTCAAAATATTACCTAATTACACGCATAGCATAAGAATACTATAATTGCATTATTTCATTTCTCCCTTCCTAGTTTTATATAAGTATTTTAGATTTTAGTTATCCATAGATTATAAACTCCATTATACATAGGTTATTAAACTTTGGGGATTTTGTTGCTCTTTAAGAATCCAATTGTCTTTTCAAGGAATTTAAATCATAAATAAAATTCTTACAAATTTACTCAGGCATTGCCATATCTACTGTTTTTTATTCTTTTGTATAGCTCTGTATTTCTTTATAGTATCATTTTATTTCTGCCTGAAGACTTCCTTGAGTGTTTCTGAACTGATGGCCTGCAGGTGATTAATTCTTTCAATGTTCAGTCTAAAAGCATTGTTATTTTGCCCTTATGTTTGAAAGAATTTTGACTGAATGTAGACTTCTAAGTTGACAGTTTATATTCTTCAGTACTTTAACAACGTTCTTCCACTCTTTGAGATTGCATTCTTTCTGACAAGAAATATCATGCAATCCTTATCTTTATTTCTTAAAATAACATGTCTTATTATTCATCTTGAGCCTTGGAGCTCAAGATGTTTTAAAGATGTTCTCTTTATCACTGGTTTTGATCAATTTGGTTATTACATAGTTTGGAATAGCTTCCTTATGTTTCTTGTGTTTTAAATTTATCTAACTTCTTGGATCTATAGCTTTACCGTTTTCAACAAATGTGGAAAACTAAGTACACTATTTCTTCCAGAAGTTTTATTGGTTTACTTACATTTATTTTTAAGGTGCCATAATTTACAATGTTGGTCACAATAGTTTTAAGAATACAGTGTTCAAACATCAATTCCACCACCAATGTCAACTTCCTTCTATCAATCTCCCTGGGATTCCCTCCAACACCTTCTCAACCAACAGAGCATCTCTTGTTGCAGTTTGCATTTCATGCTTACAGTATTGCTGGCTCTGTGGTTTGTACAGCTGTACCACCACAGTACTGAAGGAACCTGACCCCTCCCCTGTCACCTCCTGTCAGCCTCTTTCCATTTCCCTCCTCAATGTCCCTCCTTTCCTGTACTAATTTTCATAATCTAGGATCAAAGATTTCCCGCACTTCCAATTGATAACTTGCATTCCTTTGTCCTGTTATTCTATGTATCACAGATAAGTGAGATTATCTGATATTTATCCTTCTTCTGATTTTATTTAATATGAAATCCTCCAGTTCCATCCAAGTTGCAGTGAATATATGATTTTATCATTCCTTGGGGCCAAGTACTATTCTATTTTATAGTGATTCCTTTATTATTAACTTATCTATTGTTGGATTCAATATCTTAAATGTTGCAACAACAATTGTTGCAAAAAATAATGGTGTGCATATGCCCTTTTGGATGATTTGGATACTTTTTGGATGATTTGTATCATCTTGGGGATTATACCAAAAAGTGGAATGGCAAGGTCATATTTTTTTTAATTATTTTCTGTTATTTTATTTTTCTTTAAGGAACAAAGCTAAAAAGTAAATACGTATTATATATAAATTTACAAATTAGTTGTATTATCATACACATGCCACGTTTTTTTTGTCCATACAAAAAGGACATTGTTTTATTTTTTTTATTTTTTTTAATTTTTTTTTAATTAATAGTTTATTTTTAATTAGCGAGTCAACGTGAGGGTACAGTTACAGATTTATACATTTTTGTGCTCATGTTTCTCCCTTACAAAGTTTGATAACCCATCCCTTCACCAGTGCCCATTCTCCACCAGCAGTAAACCCAACATCCCTCCCCCCCTCCCCAGTCCCGTCTCCCCCCACCCCACACTGCCACTATGGCAGGGTATTCCCTTTTGTTCTCTCTCTGATTAGGTGTTGTGGTTTGCAATAAAGGTGTTGAGTGGCCATTGTGTTGTCTCTAGTCTATATTCGGCCCGCATCATCTTTCCCCCACATGACCAACAACCACATTTTACTTGGTGTTCCCTTCTCTGAGTTGCCCAGAGTGAGAGAACAGCCTCCAAGCCATGGTGACAACCTCCTGGTACTTATTTCTACTATTCTTGGGTGTTAGTCTTATAGTCTATTATTCTATATTCCACAGATGAGTGCAATCTTTCTATGTCTGTCTCTCTCTTTCTGACTCATTTCACTTAGCATGATACTTTCCATGTTGATCCACTTATATGCAAATGTCATGACCTCATTTTTTCTAACAGCTGCATAGTATTCCATTGTATAGATGTACCAGAGTTTCTTCAACCAGTCATCTGTTGTAGGGCACTCGGGTTTTTTCCAGATTCTGGCTATTGTAAACAGTGCTGCGATGAACATATAAGTGCAGATGTCATTTCGACTATACTTTTTGGCTTTTCTGGGATATATTCCCAGCAGTGGTATTGCTGGGTCAAATGGGAGCTCAACCTCTAGTTTTTTGAGAATCGTGTAAGGTCATATTTTTCCAGAAGTTTTTTTGTCCTGGCCCTCTTTCCCCTCCTTCAATTACATGAGTTGTCTTTCCTCTCACCCTCTTTTTCTTCCTCCCTCCCTTCCTCCCTTCCTCCCTCCCTTCCTCCATTCCTCCCTCCCTCCCTTCCTTCCTTCCTTCCTTCCTTCCTTCCTTCCTTCCTTCCTTCCTTCCTTCCTTCCTTCCTTCCTTCCTTCCTTTTTTTGCTTGATTTCTCCATTCCTCTCTCTTCTCTCCATCCCCTCTTTTTCTTTCACTTATTTTGAGTATTTTTTATATATTTCCTCTAATGTAAACTCTTTATTTTTTTTCCTATTTTTTAACTTCACTGGCCATTATTCCTTCCATTTCTAATATTATGTTAATCACATTAGATGCATGAATATATATTGTCATATATATTGTCTCTGGGTAGTTTTCCTGGTAGCTTCCATATCATCTCAGGCATGGATGTTTTCATTTTTTTTAAATTTTTTTTCATTGTTTTTTATTTAACATTTAGAAAATATAGAATACAGTAATAATAACTACTTTAGAGTCTATAATAATTACTACTTTTGACAACTAATTCTGACATCTGTGTCAATTATGGGTTGTAACTGATAGGTTATTCTTCTCATTGTAATAGCTGTATTTTCCTATTTTTATTTACATGTTTTACAATCTTATATCTAATGCCAGCTGCTGTGAACTTTATCTAGTTTGATTTTTATATTCTTATATGTATTATTGAGCTTTGTATGGGAATGCAGTTACATTATGTGGAAATAGTTCACTTTTTCAGGAAGTGCTTTTATGATTTCTAAGCACATTTGGAACAGTATTCAATCTAGAATTAATTATTCCACAAAATTCCTGAGTATGTTTTCTTTTACCCAACCAGCTATGACTTTTCCAAGATTGGCTGGTGATAACATACTCTCCTTCTTTGGTGTATTAGGGGCTGCTCTCTCTCTCTCTCTCTCTCTCTCTCTCTCTCTCTCTCTTTCTCTCTCTCTCTGATTCTGTATGATGAATCATCAAATTATTTATTCATGCACACATATGAATTGATCAATACTAAGTGGAACCCTCCGTGAATCTTTATGGTTCTCTCTCTGTGTACCTCGTCCTCTCTGGTCTCTGTCCAGGCATTCTTAGTTGCTTTACTTCCTCCAGACTTTCAAGTCTGCCTCTTCAACTCAAGGAAACTGCCAGTCTTTCACTTTGTTCCCTTTTATGCACCATTATCTAGAAAATTTCCATCTGATTTTCAGAGACTTAAATATGTTGTTTCATGTTCAGTCTTATCTGGGCTTCTTTTTATTCTGGGCAAGCATATAAATCTGGTACCTCTTTCTCTATCCCTGCTAGAAGTGGAAACATGTTTATTCCATTTTAGAAGGAGGAAATGATCTCAAGAATGAAGACTCCAAGATGATAACTAACCCCAAGAGGAATTTGTTCTCTAGTAAGTGGTAGAACTCACATTCATGTCATTATTTTGACTTATGCTTAAAAATTATCTTAAAGAGAAGTATCTAAAAATTATCTGAATGGTTGTAAAAACTGTAGATCTTCATCTGAACCTCAGTGTGTTTTTTTATATTTGTTTATTTTATGTTTGGTCCTTAAATAGCATTTATTGTTGTTTTTATTAGAATGAATGCAAGCAAATATTTGGGGTAAGTGTTTGTATTCTTCGTCTTTCTTTTTAGGAAGAATAATGTCCTTAAGAGAGATATTTTGTAAACTTTGGGGTAAATTGTTAACCAGTGCAAAACTTTCTCCTGGATTTTGTGATTTGGATATATGTTCCGCTTCTGCTCTTATAGTTTAGGCTCACTTCTAGATCACACCCTTGCTCAGTTAAGACCCTTCGTTAATTTCTTCTGATAGCCTAGTCTGTCATTTTTTCCACCAAATTTCACCAATTATTTTACTTTAGTGGGAAAGTGGGTTAAAGGCCAGACTCGGTGGTGGTTAGAGGTTACTCCTGGCTTTGAATTCAGGGATCAGTTCTAGAAGTATTTAGGGGTGTTAACCAATTATGTAATTGCTGCTGGGGATTGAACTGGGGTCAGCTGCACACAAAGCAATCACTTTCACCCCTGTACTATCCTTCTAGACCTCCACTAACCATTTTAATCCCACCCCAGGTTCTGTTCTACTAGGAAGTCTTCCCCACATACTTAATTTCTTTGTCTATAAACTTATGCTAAATTAATTTGGACAAGATGCAAACAAGAGTCTTTTCAGGTATAAAATATAGTTTTTTTCCAGTGATGGCAGGAAACCTAGGGCCTTTTGCATGTGTTGTGCCATTAAAATACATCTCTGATACCTGAAGCAAGTTTTGAAAGGACTAAGATCATTCTCCCCCTTCTAAAAATTATAAGGTTTGCATTATAGACTTTGATTTTATTTTAAAATTATAACATGTGTCTTTAATCAATGCAGAAACCATTCATCACCAATAAATTATAAATAAATTCTGTTTAAAGAAAAGATGTGAGAATTCAATGTTTCAAAAGGGGAATTCCTAGATCACCCTTGGTCCCAGAGTATAGAGGAAGAGAGAGGGAAAGGAATCTTGGGATGAGAGAAGTGATAGGAAGCAACAGGGAGCAGGGGTCAAGGGGATCAGAATACATGAGTCATGTATAATGGTATAATACATGTATTATTATATTATATTATTATATTATATTATATTATTATACCATTATGAGTCATGTATAATAATGGTATAGCTAAATATCCAAACAAAAGAGCCAACAACACTGAAAACAAAAGATCCAAACTTCAACACTCAAACTTAAAAATATGCCTGTCAGGGTAATAGACTGGAGGAGGGGGCGGAGAGGGAACCTGGGAACCGTGGTGGAGAGAAGATGACATTGATGGTGGGATTGTTGCTGTTACATAGTGTGTCTAACTCAATTATCAATAGATTTATAAATAATGGTGCTTTAATATAAATATTTTTTAAAGAAAAGGTAAAGGGTTTGCAGTGATAGTATTACAGTTAGGGCATTTGTCTTGCATGCAGCAGACCTGGGTTCAGTCTCTGTCATCCCATATTGTCCTCTGAGCACCTTCAGGAGTGATTCCTGAGTGAAGATCCAGAAATAACCCACCCAAAAAGAGAAACGCTTTTTTAGTGTCTATTTATCATTCAATGCATTTTAATAACTTTTTAAACCATAAGTCATTTCCTGGAGTCAGAGCTAATGTAATTTTTCTATTTAATATAACATACAGGACCTACATGTATATCCTAGAGGCACTGTTGAGTATCTGTGACTACTCTGATTCCAAGAACCACTAGCAACCTGGTTTTCCAGAATCATGGCACCAGTTCAGCTAATAATGTGTAGTCTCAAAGTAAATATTCATTGAATGAAAATGAGATGGCTCTGGGATAGAGTTTAGCAAGACATTCATGCTTACACAGAGAAACAAAGATGCAGATAGTGCAGGCACACTCAAATTTTATTGTTTGTTTGATGCATCTGCTGCTTTGAGGCTTATACTTAATATGAGCCTGTTGAATGATTTACAGGTATTCTCATACACTGAGATGAAGGGCTTTATTATAAATCTCCCTCCTTGTGCTGTAACATACTGTGCATTTTTCAATGTTGTAAACATAAATAGAAAAGCGTTTTGTCTGTGACAAGGACAAATGTCAGTTGGTAAAAGCTGTTAAAGATGCAGAGTTTTGAATTTGAGTTCTCATTATTATAGTGTCCTGATTCAGATGGTGAGCATAAAAATGATTTACACTTATAAATTTTATTCAATAAACCTTTGTAATAAGAAAAGCACAATAAAGGTTATTATGCAAAAGTAATATATGTAGAAAATAGTGTTAAGCAAAACAAATAAAATAGCCGACCAAAAACAAAAGAAAATCAATCCCAATTTCCAATATAGATCATCATTGGTAACATGTTATAGCTTATTATCACAACTATTCATATATATTTAATTTTAATGTAGTGATATTGAATATATTATTATATTGCATGATTTTTCATTTAGTGACATGGAAACTGTTCAGCATAATTTCACAAAATTCTCCTTATCATCATGTCTCATTGCTTCTAACATTTCAATGTATGATCCTACTATAATTTATTTATTCAATTATTTATTTATTTTATATATTTATATATTTTATTTATTTATAATTTAGATCATTTGAGTTATTTCCCATTTTCTTTCTGTTGGGAAATTAGAGTTCTTATTGCTGAAGCTTTATGCATGTCCCTGACTATATCCTTAAAATAAATACCTGAAAGTAAAATTCTCAGTCGAGAAGCATGCAGATTTTATAGTTTTTGACACCAAAACTCCCCTCACTCCAATTTTATCTACTAGCAATGCAGGAGGCATTATTTTAATGTGATTTGTGCTTACTTATAACATTAATGCAGAAAATGCTTAAAGCCTGCATATGAATTGGTTGAGGAAATCATAGTGCAGAGGAATTAAGGCTAAGCAGGATAAAAAGCAGAATTGTTACTCCATTTATTTCTATTCCTTTTACTCTTAAAACAATACTCATTGCACTACTTGAAAAAGAACAACAACAACAACAGACAATTCAGGGAGAATCTTTGAGCAGCATACACGGTTTATTAGTAAAATCTTAACTGAAACTAAGTTAAATAAGCCACATAACATATGAAGGTAAGAAGATGGGTCATGTCTTTAGCTTAATTTCTGTAATTTAAGTTACTTGGCATAATTGTTGTTGTTTTTCTAAGAATAAAGGAGTTTTTGTGAGAAGATGGTATTTTAAAAAATTTTTTATTAGTGAATCGCTGTGAGTTACAGTTACAGACTTACAACTTTTCGTGCTTGTGTTTCAGTCATTCAATGTTTGACTGTCATACAATCATACAGTCATACAATCCCTCCACCAGTGCCCATTCTCTACCACCTATGATCCCAGTATCCCTCCCACCCCCCCACCCCATCCCCCTGCCCCACCCTACCTCTGGGGCAGGGCATTCCCTTTTGTTCTCTCTCTCCTTTTGGGTGTTGTGGTTTGCAATAGTGGTATTGAGTGGCCATCGTTTTTGATCTATAGTCTACTTCCAGCATGCATCTCCCATCCCCAGCAGGTCCTCCAACCACACTTTATCTGGTGTTCCCTTCTTTATCTGAGCTGTCTTTTCCTCCAGCATGTGAGACCAGCTTCCAAACCGCAGGGTCAACCTCCTGGTACTTATCTCTACTATTCTTGGGTGCTAGTCTCCCAATCTGTTACTTTATATTCCACAGATGAGTGCAATTTTTCTATGTCTGTCTCTCTGTTTTTGACTCATTTCACTTAGCATGATACTTTCCATGTTGATCTACTTATATGTAAAGGTCATGACTTCATCTTTTCTAACAGCAGCATAGTATTCCATTGTGTAGATGTCCCAAAATTTTATTAACCAGTCATCTGTTCTCCGGCACTTAGGTTTTTTCCAGATTCTGGCTATTGTAAACAGTGCTGCAATGAACATTCAAGTGCAGATGTCATTTTGACTATACTCTTTTGCCTCTCTGGGATATATTCCCAGGACTGGTATTGCTGGGTCAAATGGGAGCTCAATTTCTAAGTTTTTGAGAAGCGTCCATAATGTTTTCCAAAAGGGCTGAACCAGTTGGCATTCCCACCAGCAGTGAAGGAGAGTCCCTTTATCCCCACATCCATACCAACAGCGATTGCTTTGTTCTTTCAAATATGTGCCAGTCTGTGTGGTGTGAGATGATATCTCATAGTTGTTTTGATCTGCATCTCTCTGATGATTAGTGATGAAGAGCGTTTTTTCATGTGACTTTTTGCCATTTGTATTTCTTCCTTGAGAAAGTTTCTGTTTATTTCATCGCCCCATTTTTTGATGGGGTTGGAGGTTTTCTTCTTTTTTTTATTTTTTTAATTTATTTTTATTTTTTAAAATTTATTTTATTGAATCACCAAGTGGAAAGTTACAAAGTTCTCAGGCTTATATCTTAGTTACACAATGCTCAAACACCCATCCCTTCACTAGTGCCCATATTCCACCACCAATAAAAACAAAAACAAAAGCAAAAACAAAACAAACAAACAAACAAAAAAACAGTATACATCCCACCCCTCACCCCCCAACCCACCCCGTATGTGAGTGATAATTTCACTTCCTTTTCTCTTTACCTTGATTACATTCCAGATTTCAACACATAACTCACTATTGTTGTTAGAGTTTCAAAACAGACTCACTATTTTTGTTGGAATTTATCCCCTAAGAATACAGCTCTATTAACAGGGAAATATTTGATAATAAGTTTTCCACTGATGAGAATGAAGAGATAAAATGTCGCATGGCCCCGGTAGCGACCGTGCGGTTTACAATTTCTGTATTATAGTAATTAAGTCCGCGAAGATTTAAGTTTGAAAATGAATCATTTCCCTTCCTGGAACAGCATGTAGCCAAAGTTAGTTCACAGTCTCCATACATGGGTGCAAGCACTTGCTGGAACCCCAATTCCTAAAGCTGTCTCTGGTTCCCGCTAGTTCCACATCCACCGGCTCTGCAGGGGCATGGGCACCCGGGCCGAAAACCCGGCCGGCCGGAGCCAAGCACTGGCCCCGGCTGGGGCTGCCCCGGTATCCCGCGGCTATTTCAAGTTCAAAGCACACATTTTTTTTTTCGCGCCAAAAGTTCATACCTTCTCAACGGACCCACAAAATGTCGGACACCACGCCTTCTCCCGGAGGGGAGAGAGACCAAGAAGGAAGGTTATTTCCTCCGT
Organism: Sorex araneus; assembly: GCF_027595985.1. Taxonomy (NCBI): domain Eukaryota; kingdom Metazoa; phylum Chordata; class Mammalia; order Eulipotyphla; family Soricidae; genus Sorex; species Sorex araneus. Next base: position 44,540,546 of record NC_073313.1, on the reverse strand, counting down.
TAGCCGGCGTGGGGCAAAAGCTTAGTTCACAAGTCTCCATACATGGGTGCAAGCACTTGCTGGAACCCCGATTCCTAAAGCTGTCTCTGGTTCCCGCTCGTTCCACATCCACCGGCTCTGCAGAGGCATGGGCACCCGGGCCGAAAACCCGGCCGGCCAGAGCTGAGCACCGGCCCTGGCTGGGGCTGCCCAGGTATCCCCTGGAGGTTTTCTTCTTGAAGATTCCAACCAGTGCCTTGTATATCCTTGATATCAACTGTACGTAACATTGGGTTTGTCCTTTCAGCCTTGCTACAGGGAAATTAGCTTACCTTAAAGCAATTATGCACTGGTGGAGGGATGGGTGTTTGATCATTGTGAGATTGTAAGCCAAATATTTAAGCTTTTAACTATCTCACGGTGATTCAATAAAATTAAAAAAAAAATTAAATAAAAGCAATGGCCTTTCTGTATGGACACAGGAAGATAGCTAATATTATGCTTTGTAACTTGGGATCTGATTGACTCCAATAATATTTACTCCCAGGCATCTGCTTTCTCAACTCAGTTGCCCTTAGTTCCTAGCACCCCAAAAGCAGGGTCCCGAAGAGGGAAGGAATGAACACAGGGCAAGCTGTGAGCTATACTAGCATTGAAGTGGGCCAGGACAAAGCACCACAATACTCAACTTTAAGTTGAGAGCATGGTCATAGACAAATGCTGCCATGATCCAAAAGTAACTATGAGACTAGGACCCTGCTGGGATTAGGAAAAGCAACCTAACCTGAGGACTGTGGTCTGGAATATATAGTGAGATGTCCTCAGAAAGAACCAAACTTTAAGTTTGATATATCTCTTACTGTGTTCATATAGAATGACATTGCTAGAAATATTTGAAGTAGATTTACTGAACTATTTAAGTAGATTACTAGCTGAAGAAGGAAGAAAGGGACACACCCTTGTTTGAATCCCACCCTTGAGTGGATATCCTAGTAATCTGGAGTAATCTCCTTAGACGAGATTTTGGAGTCTCGTTTAAACAGAGAGCAGGGCCGGTTCTGCGCCCACCCACCCCCGCCCCGCATCGCAAGATTTCCATTACTGCAAATTCCTACCTCTTTGTCCAATTGTCTCTGAAAAGTCGTGGTCACCATGCTGGGGAAAAGGGGGAAAGGCTGAGGGATAAAAACCCTTTCCCTCATGGGGCAGCACAGGGCCATAACTTAGTTCATAGTCCAGGAGCATTTCTTCTAGCAGCTGCTGCATTCTGAGATCGGTTTTTGTGCCTCTGGGATCATGGCTGTTCAGGAGCAGAGGAGCCTTTCGTGGGCGGAAACACCCTTCCCCTCCCAGGGCGGAACAGGGTCGGAGCTTAGTTCACAGTCCAGGAGTACTTCTTCTGCCAGCAGCCGCTGTGTTCCGAGATTGGTTGTGTGCCTCTGGGATCATGGCCATTCAGGGGCAGAGAAGCCGTTTCTGAGCGTTTTTTTTTTCTTTTTGTGTGTGTGTGTGTATCAGGAAAGGTCTGATATAGGCTTACATGACCATGCAGTTTGGAGAAATAGTCCTGATCCCCACATACCAGAGTCATGTTTGTAAAAGCTCATGATCACGGGGATTCCACCTGGAGAAGGCGAGGAGACTGCACCTGCTCCATCTTGGGCACCTGGTGTGATCGGCTCGGTCTGGGGTCCAGAGCATTCTCCGGCATTGTAGTGCCCGCCGGCCAGGATTCTTCAGTGCTGAGTGGAACAAGATGGAGCTGGGAGAGGGTTCAGCAATGATTTCTTTAACTGTGGTTTTTTTCATTGGGGTTGCCTCCCTGTCCTTCTGGTACTCTGATGATTCTAATGTTGCTCCTCTTGGAATCATCCCCTAGGTCTCTGATTTGCCATAGAGCTACTTTGAGGTCTTTTCCCATTGTTTGTTGTTGCCTGTACGATTTCTGCTGCTCATCTTCAAGTTCACTGATTCTGTCTTCAGCTGTAGACATTCTACTGTTGAGGGCACCCACTGAGGTTTTTTTTTTTTCACCCACTGAGTTTTTCATTTCATCTACCGAATTCTTTATTTGTGACATTTATTTTTGTAGCTTTCTTATTTCTGCTCTCATTTCTTCCTGTATTTTCTCGGCTATCTGTTTGACTGTTTCTTTCATTTCTTCCTTTAATTTTCTGGATCCCCTCTCAGAGAGCCCAGCAAGCTACAGAGAGTATCTCGCCCACACGGCAGAGCTTGGCAAGCTACCCATGGTGTATTCAATATGCCAAACACAGTAACAACAAATCTCACAATAGAGATGTTACTGGTGCCTGCTTGAGCAAATCAATGAACAACGGGATGACAGTGACAGTGACCGTGAATTTTCTGGATGTCTGGTCCATTGATTCTTTGAGTTCCTTGAACATCCTCAGCATTTCATCTCAGAATTCTTTGTCGGAGAGATCATATTTTTGGGTAACCCCTGTTGAGGATTCGGGACACTTTGCTTCGTCCTCTCCTCGTAGTGGAGATTCACGCTGTTTCTTCATGCTGTTGTGCTTGTATAGAGGTAAGACTTTCAAGTTTACTAACACTGTTCCCTCTTATTGCGGGAAAGGATTCTGAATAAGCTCGGTCGATTGTGGTCAACCTTCTCCCATCCTAGAGTACGTCCTTCATCTTAGACATTATTCTGTGACTTATGATTGAAAGAGGTGTTCTTTTATATTAGGCTTTGTACAGCTTCTTATATGCACTGGTCTTTTGGTGGAATTGGAGTAGGCCAGTGGATTATTGTCGTATTGTGTTTGAGGCGGTCAGGACGTTTTCCACAGAATTAGATAATAAAGGTTGGGATGTGAGTCGAGAGTGCTGGGAACGGGAAAGAGAACTGCAGCCACACAGAAGGTCACGCCCACTTTTGAGGAGGCCATGCCCTCTACAGTGGAGGCCACATCCCCAACCGGTCAGGATGCTAATTCCCAGGTCCTCAGACCTGTTGAGAGGAGCGGCGGGTAGTTGGGCAGGCTCTGGATGTCGAGGCAGGTACCCCCAGGGCCTGGCATTGGGCAGCACTCAAGGGGATTCACAGACCTGTTCAGAAGACCTGCAGGTAGTTGGGCAGGTGTTGGCAGCGGAAGTCAGAGGCCAAGAAGATGGTATTTTAAGAATATTTTGCTATTCATTACATAAGCACAAGTTACAAACTTTAATCTGTACTCAAACTAATATCTATTCATTTATGTATTTTGGCTTCTTGGTCCCACCTGGCAGTGCTCAGAGCTTACTCCTGGCTCTGTGATCAGGGATGACTCCTACTAAGAGAACAATGAGGGGTGCCAAGGATTGAATCCTGTTGTTTAAATCCAGTCAAAAGTCCTACCCATTGTACTCTCTCTAACCCCTCAAACTGACATTTATGAAATAAAGAATTCCAGTTTAATTCATGAAAATCAAGATTGAAAATAAATTTGGTGGGCAGAGAGAAAAATATAAAAGTTTAAAGGTCTTGCCTTACATGCAGCTTGACCCAGGTTCAATCCCCCACAGCCCATATGGTCCCCCAAGTACCAGGAGTGATCCCTGAGCACGGAACCAGAGTAAGCCCCAAGTACTGCCAGATGTCATCCACTCCACTCTCCCCCCAAAGAACTTTTGTATGTTTCCTCCTGAACTATTAGCTCTTTTTAAACTTTTAAAGCAAATGTATTGTGCATTATTCAACTATATGTGTTGAGAATACTTGGGGAAGTCGATTTAACTTTTAAAACAAGTTTTAGCTCCAATATATTTTGTTGTACTTGATCTAATTAATTTGATGATCTCTATTTCTACAGTTTGCTACTTTGAAAGCAAACAAATTAATTATTAATTATTTAATTCACATTGCTTAATGCTTTACACTTGGGAAATATTTCCTTAACACATGATATCGGCTTCTCAATTTTATGTAGTTTTGTTTGGGAGCATAACCAGAGGTGATCTGGGCTTAATCCTGGATTTGTGCTCAGGACTTACTCCTGGTAGGTCTAGGAAAATATGTATGGTGTCAGAGATCTATTCCAGAAAAACCACGTACAAGTCAAGCACCTTACCCACTGTCCTATATCTCTAGCTCTTGCTTTTTAATTTTTTAAGGTTTTGGACTTTTTAGGCCTTACTTAGCTGTACTCAAAGATCACTCCTGACAGTAATGGGGTAATCATGTATGTTATGCCTGGACTTTGAGCTGGTCTGCTGTCTGCATGGCAAGTGAAAGCCTTGTCCTCCATATTATCTTTCCAGCCTTATTTTTCAATTTTTAAGACCCTCATTACAAGGTTTTCAAAAGAGTCACCATTTTCTATTCCTAGCTGAATTTATAACTTTTGTAACATGGCCTTAATTTTTTTTTTACCCGAAGCATTTGGCTTTGTGTTCAATGTTTATCGATCCACCACTTCAAACTGCATTAACCTTGTGATTTGTTTCACCAATAGAATGCAGTATAACTGATGGTGTTCCAATTATAAACCTAAGATTCATAAGACCTGAACACTCTGCTTGGATCACATATCTATGTGAATAAAGTTGTATTAGACTTTTGGAGGACCAAACCATCCTGCTGGAGGATAACGAAGGACATGAGGTAGAACAACCTCAAATATGGTCTTCATAGAGCAGACAGTGCCCAGGCAATGTCCATGAGCACCATTTGATCAAACCATCTCAGATAAACCCAGACAAGATCAGAATAAACACACAGTTGATTCACAGACCCTGAAGCTATTTTTTTTAAATTTTGGTGGAGAAATGTCTTTATATAGAATTATCTTGTTTCTTCTGTTGTCGTTAGTTTTGTGGAGGACATACCTGAAGGTGGTTATGAAGTAGAGATCACACAATGTCTGAGATCAAGTCCAGAAACTTATGTATGCAACTCATTTTGGTTTATTACTGAGGCACATCCCCAAGTTCTATACAGAATTATTCATGACAGGAAAAAATCCCTAAAATAATAAGTATCTGATACTTTCAGTCTAAAGCCAGTTGATTTCATTGACTACTGAGCCAACAATGATTATGTACCTACTGTTCCTTGGCTTGGAATTCAGGATGAAATAAATCTGATAGAAAAGAGTCTGATTCTAATTTGGCAGGTTTTATGAATATGGATCAATGAAATGACCTTGCTTTATTTATATGTAATACAGTTCTTCTGACATTCATTTTGGTTCCCCAGCAATTTGCTTAAAACTAAGTCATTGGTCTAGTGTATAGTCCCTGTAAATCATGTGTTGTGATGATATTAAATTATATTTTGTTCCTCATAGCTTCACATAAGCCTCATAATCTTTCTCTATTCCCTTCACTTTTTATTTTTGCTTATTTTGAGGTCACACCAAGTGGTGGTCAGAAAATAATCTTGGCTCTGTGCTCAAGAATTGGTCCTGGTGGTGCTGGGTGTCAAACTGAGATTGGTTGCATGCAAAGCAAGTGGCTTATTCCCTGTACTTTTTCCTGGTCTTGTCTTTGTAAAACTCAAAATAATTTAATTAGTATTTTCCCAAAATACTTTGGGAAGACCTTAAATGTTTTTCCTGTGAAACATTATTTGTCACAGACCTTTAAGTTCCAGTATAATCAATTTACTTATTTTTATTTTATTTTAATATTTTTGTAATCTTTAAGTTTAGTTTGAAGTCAGGGCTCTATCATTCTTCTAATATTACATAATATTAGAAACTAAGAAAAATTAAGCAAAGCAAGCTTTGGATGGTGTTTGAGTATTTCCTTTTTCATTGTTTTTGCAGTGCAAATTTTTGGGGTGGTAGAATGGAAATATTATATTTTCTCATAGAATATTGTTATTATTTTCTCCTCTTGGCATAAAATAAAGCAAAAGTCATTTAGCTATGTTTAGAGAGCAGCGCCCTGGCAGCCAAAGACCTCTGGAACCCAGCCACAGCCATGCTCAAGGCCACTCTCCACACGCTCGGACGAGCCTCAGGCATGAAGGAACTGGCAGAGGAACCCTGGTGTGTGGGACCCGGGGCTGAGATCTCCAAGCCTGCTCAGATCAAGACTGGGACTCCTCCACCCAGATCCCCCTTTTTTTCCAGTAGGTAGGCAGTCACACCCACAAACTGCCCCAGTGCTGTGTAATCCCATCAACGGCTAACATCCAGAGACTATAAAACAAAGCTCCCAGAAGTGCACGGCCACATTCATGGCCTTGCGACCTCTTATTGTCTAATTCTCCCTCTCAGAGAACCCGGCAAGCTATCGAGAGTATCCTGCCCAGACAGCAGAGCCTGGCAAGCTCCCCGTGGCATATTCGATATGCCAAAAACAGTAACAATGATGGCTTTCATTCCTCTGACCCTGAAAGAGCCTTAAATGTGGCACCATTGGAAAGGACGAGTAAAGAGAAGTTGCTAAAATCTCAGGGCTAGGATGAATGGAGACATTACTGGCACCTGCTCGAGCAAATCAATGATCAACAGGATGATGGTGATACAGTGACAGAGTTCAGAGAGCAAGGGTATCCTGGCTTAACTATACAATTTAATCAGAATTAACTTTGGCTTGATCCTCATTCATTAATCATATATATTTAAAATTTTATTGAAGGCATGGGGTGATAGTATATCAGGGAATGCATTTGCCTTGCATGTAACCAACCACATTTGATCCCTGGCATCCCATGTGATTCTTTGAGCCTCACCAAGAGTGATCCTGGAGTGCAGAGACAGGAGTAATCCCTGACTACTGTGTGTTGCCCAGAAACAAATACACAAACAATTTATCAAATTTGGTTTTAGAACAATGGTACAGTATGTAGGGCATTTTCCTGGAGTGTGGCCAAACTAGGTTTTATTGCTGGTACCATATATTGTTCCTTGAGCCTCCAAGAGTTATCCCTGAGTGCAGAGCCCTGAGTAAGCCCAGAGCACATCAGGTGCACCCCCCATCCCATAAAAAACCCCACAAATTTCTTAAGTTCTATCTTTCAAAATAAAATGGAACTGGATGTTACTTCTAAAGTGTTAACACAGAGAGTTATATCTTTCAAAATAAAATAAAGTAAAATGTAACCTGCTGTTACCTCTAAAGTATTAGCACAGAGAGAAAGAACTGAGAAAAATTTGACCCAGTTCAAATGAAGAGAAGTGATTGGTAGATAATCTCATCACTGTCCTAAATGCTCCAGGAGGCATCCATCCATCTTATGAAGGAAACCTGAACCTGAGCCTTTGGCATCTGCAGAAGCAGCAAGCCTAAGCTGGATTTCACATGAAGACTTGCATATAACCTTTACTGTAAACTATCCTTGTCCTTAGAGGAAAATGTAATCACGTAGAAACACTTTTATTGACTATTTTACCATATCACCAGTGGAGAAGAATTAGGAGATAAATGTTTGATACTGTTTGATTTAGAATACATGTCATAACATTTCTACTTTTCTGTGTTAAGTAACAATGTATAATAATTTTGCATTCAATTGCACATACTGGTGATTTAAGGAAAAATGAACTAGGTTTATAGATTAAAATGTGAGTTGAAAATTCTTTTTGTAGCATGGAATTACAGCAACCAGGGGGATGGATGTATTCCAGTGGTTAGCCTGAGAATATAAATTCAAGAAATATTTTGCTAGATAAAAATGATACGATTGAGTTCATAGAAGTTTAAGTGCTATTGAAAATTACGTCAGTATAATAGAAAAAATAAATATTATCACATAATCATTGTGGATCGATAATGCACAATAACACAGTCATGAGAAACCATCAGTGACAGAAAATAGTTTAAGATTCATGAACACATTAGTTTCATGAAAATGATATGTTTATAGTATTGCATATTATCCTGTTTTCTCAATAGCTAAGAAATTGAATAAGTGATAGTGCAGTGTTCTTAATTGGTACCATAAAAAAATAAGGGTGACAAAGCTACATAACTGCTCATTTGTAGGGTGTTTCCAGTAGATAGTGATACCAGAATAATAAAAATAGCATGGAATAAATCCAAAGACACTCATAATAATAAATATATTAGCAGACACACTGGTATATTATGTTTAATAATACCATGCCAAGAAAATGTTCTCAGCATAAACGTCTCTTTTATAATATGGAAAATTCTTAAATAATGACTTAATTCGCTCACTTCCATTGGATCATGAAGGTTTCAGTATGTTTACAGTAGTGCAAGGATCCCCAGATTCCAACCCATTCTAAGAACTCTGACTAGTATAAAATGAGAACAGATAACCTGAAAGATAGGTCTTCAAAGAGAAAATTATAACACTGAAATCTGTCTTGTCCTACTCCAATCCAAGTAAGATGTTTCTTTTACCATCTGAAGTTGCCTTCATTCTCAACTTCATTTTTGAAGTCAGAGTAAATTTGGGGAAGACTTCTAATATTTTCTTATAGTCAACATTTTAGTTATTGCTGTTTCTAGGCTTAAAATCTTTTCTTTTTGGGGGGCTGAAGCAATAGCACAGCGGGTAGGGCATTTGTTTTGCATGCAGCCCACCTGGGTTTAATTAGAAACATCCCATATAGTTCCCCAAGCACCGCCAGGAGTAATTCCTGAGTGCATGAGCCAGGAATAACCCCTGTGCATCCCCGAGTGTGACCCAAAAAGCAAAAAAAAAATCTTTTCTTTTTTTAATGAATGTTTCTGTCTTTTTATTCTTTGTATATATCTTGCACAAATTCCATTCTCCCCTTGTCATGCTTTACCTAATATTTTTAAATGAAAGGATTCTGCTCAGTAGAATCGTTTCCTTTCCTTTTCTATTCTTACCCAGTCAAACAATTTTTCTTGCTATAGAATTTTAGTCACTTTCTGACATTGGCAAAAGAATCAACATACCCTAAAAGCATTCTGGGGCTACAAGGGGCTACAGGTTAACATATCTAATCTAACTTAGTTGTACTACAATTGTAGTCTCTTTGTCTTAATGGATAGAGCAAGAGATCCGGTTCATTCATTATTCAACTATACAAATATTTATAGATGCCAGGGATACATAAAGCACTAACTCATGGTTCTTGTTCTCAGGGAGGGCATGATTGAGTGGCAGAAAAGATATGTATACAGATACCAAATCTGGAAATAAAATGATTTTTTGTGAGATTGTGATAATATCGAAGCTTATAACCCAGACTGTAGGGCACGCTAAAGAAGGAGATCCCTAACTTGGACCTTGAAGAATGAAGGCTCAGAGATTCTCAAAATCTAGAGTCTTCGTGTGAAAGCATGCTACTCAAAATGCAGTTCCAGTTAGAAAAGTTACTACAGAAATAACTAAAAAATGTCACCTTTATACTCAAGACAGCACAGCATGGTGTCTGTGTGGTTTATTGGCAATGGCAGGCTTATTACTTTTAATGCTGTAATTTTCCCAGGGTCACCATTCTATTTTCCCTGTTATATGTGTTACATAAAATTGTACTCCTTCACCTCTATTGGAAATAAGCAAGAGTGCCAGTAGATGAGCTTGCTTTTGGATAATAGCATATTTTCCGTTAATAAAATTAAACCCTTATCCATTCATTTCACTCTGTTTTGCCTTCTTCGGGGCTGTCACTTACATGCCAGTCCTCTTTTCCTCTTCGCCTTTCCCTAAACTTTTCCCTGGAAATCCTGGAAAAGTAACTTATGCTCTTGCTAAAGTTGTTATGGCTACAAATATAGATGGATAATTTTTTCATTATTTTTCACAACTAGGTATTATAGTCAAAGTAAATCTGACCTAATTTAAGGCCCAAAGAAATGTCTGAAGTGCTAGGCTTCTCATTACGTTGTTGTAGTCAGAGAGCCGAGGATTGCCTGGATTTGATCAAATGTGCTTTATACCTGGAATGTTAAGGAACACGAACCCATTCAGGGGGCTAGAAGAGAGGAGTGTGCCGTCGGGCAGGAAGATGAGTCATGAGATCCTGAGTGGAGTGGAATATTGACTAGAAAATTGGCCCTACTGACTAAACAGCTGTGTTTGGTGCTGTCTGGATGGGAGATCACAAGTAGGTACTAGGAGAGCATGCCAACAGGAAGTGGGAATGCAGACACTCTGGCACACCTCAGATGCCCGTGCTAGCTGCAAAAGCCAACGTTCTATAAGCAGTGCCAATTTTGCAGCTTCACACCCTCCTTGCTGGCAGGGCCATGGTTTGGCCCCCATTCAAGCATAATGAGAAGGTTTCTATAATTATCACCCCAGCCTTGGCATTTGCACACAGCTGTGTTATCACACACAGATCTGTCCAGTCCCAGAGAGCGAGTTTCAAAGCAAGGGGAGTGCTGTGCTTGAGGACACCTCTGCTTTCAGAGCCCTCAGACCTTACTGAGCCCTGCTGTGATGAAAGTGGGAAAGTGACCCAGGGTCTGAGATGTATGCTTTCTTAATTTTTTAGTAGTTTAATTTTAAAAGAAAAAATGCCAGTGTGCTTATATAAGATCCTACTCTATCTACTGTCTACTATTAGCAAGCTTGAAGGTGATACTCTGGCAGAGCCATTCTCTGGAACTTGTGGCTACTGCCCTTTCTGTGTGAACTGGGATAGGAGAATAACACAAACACTAAAGTCTGTGTATCCTCAGAGACTGGAGACCAGAAGCGTATTATGTCTTCTAGATCTAAGCTGGGAAGAGCAGAGAATTTTACATCCAGATTTGGATGGCAGTAACTGAGCTCTCAAACCTCTGTCTTTGATCCCTGTGTGAAGCATGGATGCTAGACCCCTGATGAGACTCAGAATTCATAATTAGAAAAATACATAGACATCCACTGCTCTAATTTCCCATTCAATGCAGCTTCCTCCTTGAAACTCTCTTGGAGTTGTCATCCAATCTCTCTTTAGCTGATTCTAGGAATTGGCTGCATATTCCTTGGCAGCCAATTTAACTTGATTTATATATGAACATCTCTGATTCCTGGACAATCATGCACCCTTTGCTCTTCAAATGAAAGAGAAAATTGTACTGGGCATCTCCCTTGCTTTAAATCGTTCAAGGGGCTCTTATGGTTCTTGGTTATGTAGTATATGCTTGCAATAACTGCCGGTTTGGCTCACCTGCTACTTCTCAGCCCCATCCTTGATACACTCCCTTTACTCATCTGGAAAAGAGAAAATCTTGAAACTAGGACTTATCTTTTTATTCTACACAATAAAATTCTTTCACCTTTGTCTTCAAACTTCTTAGCTATAATTTCTCTTCCTGGAACATTGCTGCTTAGATTCTTCTTCTTATCCCCCTATTTTATCAGCTTATCTTTATTTTTTTTTCTTTCTGGGAGGTCTTCCCAACATCTAATATTAATGAATTCCTTTTGCAGTGAGCTTTTGGAAAGCATTGCTTTGTGTTCCACATAATATCTGGCACATTGTAGAGACTTACTAAAATTAGTTGAAGGAATAAATGGGCAAAATACTCTAACCTTCCCATTGTTTTCACTCTCTTTTCTGTATACTACCACCCACTTCCATATTATTACCCTTAAAATTCTTCCATATCATCACCCTTGAAATATTCAAAGACAATCACCCTAATTATAACTATTCAAGCAACGGTATTATCTAGTACGAGTAAGAGACAGAGCAAACACTTAGGCAGGAAAGTTGAGTTGGACATAGAATTTATAAAAGATGTGAGGGATTAAGTACAGTGAAGTTATCAAGAGCTGTATATGGAATCTGAAGCACAAAGGGGTTGGAATGTTTACTAAGACTAAAGAGGGTGACTTAAACTGGAGTAAAGGACAATGGGAAAGTCCAACAAAAGTCACCAAGTGGCTAAACACCCACCTTACTCTCTTTTACTCTGTAATTAAACTGTCATTGGCAGATAGATGACAGAGGGTATCCTAGAAGAGAAAGACATAGTAAATAATGAAAAAATATTTGAATGAATAAAGACAAACAAGAAATTTGCCAGTATATTCACTCCAATATCTACCATGAATCTATTCTTGCTAGACTGATGAACCTGGGTTGTTTCTACTAACGGGGAAAAGGTAGTGGGCATTGGAGTCCTTATAATTAAAGTGATTGTTATATGGACAAGTTCTGGATTACCATTCATTGCGGGTCCTGAAGCATACTGTCAGGAGTATCATAATGCTCCAGAAAACCACTGATTAAAACAGTGGCCAAGGAAATAGATTGTAATTTCTGCCACTCTGAATATTACCCTTGTATTAATGCAAGTTTAAAACTGTAATTCTTTGCCTATTGAATACATTTCAATTGCTTTTTATTGGGTTTTTGATCAATTAAATCCCCCAAGCTTCCTCACACAACCTATTGTGAAATCAAGCTTCCTCCGAAATTGCATTCATGTCATTGATTTTGGTTTTTAACCCAACTGCAAGATTTTACATTTATCCCTGCCAGATTTTATCGTATTTAGTTCTGGCTATTGTTTAAGATTATTAAATTCTTGTTTTTTTTATATATTGTAGCAGCTTTCTTCCCCACTTTGAGTCACTAGCTAATTTGGTTATGTTGTTCTTTTAGTTTTCAACTGTATTGATGATAAGTGAAAAAACTTTCAGAAATCACGGCCCTGAAAACCTCCTTTGGTTGAGTGACTAAGTAGTATAGGATTTTACTAAGTGTGTGAAATAGAGCACTATTTTGCAGTCAGTTATTGGTATCATGGAAAGTAGAAGACCTCTGGTACCAAAATCAGATACTCACAGATTGGCCGAGTATATTTTACTGTGGGGCACACATGTGTGGGAATATTTTTACAAATGTGTACGTCCTTCATGTCATGGAATAGTATTTTACAGCTCATACTTGAGTAAATACTGATGGTGGAACCTAATAAGACTTGAATTATAGTTTCAGTTCCACAACCTAGCAGTTTGGGACAAATTATGCATATTTTTATTTATTTAATAGGTTCAAAAGATATTACTTCATAGGTTTGTGGTGATATTTAAGTAAAATAAGGTATGAATGAATAAGTGCCTCTTACCATGCTGGGATAGTGAATACTTCATCAATGTTAGCCAGCATTAAGCAATAATGTTGCCATCATACTCATTCTCATTAATGTTATTTTGACTATTATCCACTAATTTGAGTTCCAACAGAAAATATATGAAAAATTATATCATGCAACTTAGACAAGCTAAAACTGATAAAAAATTAGAATTGTTTGTATTTTATATGGCACATAACTGGTAAATAATGAATATCCTAAAAAATTAAAAGTTCTCACAAAATAAATAGAATAAATAGCACCTAATGGGAAAGACAAAAAACATGGTCAAATATACCAAAAAGAAAAAATTTGCATGGTTTTCAACTGCTTGGCTGATTGTGAATCACTGTGAAGGGTCCTAGAGCCTCCTGATCACTGCTCGGGAAATTTCCCCCCAAAACAAATAAAGTTCTTTTATAAAAAAAATAAAAACACATATTAATAGTTTTGAGAACCATATTATTTCTATTTTATTAAAATGTCTGTGGGTGACTATTGTTTTGGGAAATAGCACTTTTATATACTCTAACACAAGTGTAAAGTGACAACATTAATAATAGCCAATAAGAGTTTAGTTCTTGTACCAAGCACTGTTCTAAGCATATCTAGAGTCTTTTCCTCATTTAAATCTCATTATAAGCACTACCAGTTTATATAAATATAAACTATCATTTTGCCATTTCTACTTTACAAATAAGAAGCCTACAAAATATTAAATAATATTTTCTGAAGTAAGTTTTGCAGAATTAAAAAAAATATTGACAATGTCTACCTATCAAGAACTTTTTTTTTTTCACTGTCCAGGATTTTTTTTTTTATTAGTTTATTTTTAATTAGAGAGTCATCGTGAGGGTACAGTTACAGATCCATACATCTTTGTGCTCATGCTTCCCCCATACAAAGTTCAATAACCCATCCCTTCACCAGTGCCCATTCTCCACCACCCGTAAACCCAACATCCCTCCCCCCCTCCCCAGACCCGTCTCCCCCAACCCCACCCTGCCACTATGGCAGGGAATTCCCTTTTGTTCTCTCTCTCTGATTAGGTGTTGTGGTTAAGAACTTTTTATATATAAGCATTGACTCAATGTATTAGAAACAGTGATTCATCATATAGATCTTCATTATTTATTTTCTCCAGTTTACACTTACTATGGTCTTCTGTACTCAGCCATCTTTAAATATTTCCCTCAGCTGGATTCATCTGCCTTCCCATTGTATGGCTTTGCACCACCCCGTATGAATGAGAGGAGTACACAGAGTTATCTTCCTCACGCTTACAGGATAACTCTTTAGATCCATCTCTGTTCCAGAGATTCCCATGTGGTCAGCAAAATCTTTGTGGAAGTTCATTTGCAATTAGGTAGACTCTACCCACACCTCTTTCTTCCCTTCCCTTCTAGAGGCTTTGATCTTAAAGGTACCTCCTAACAAACTTCTGTGAGTTAATTTCTCTCTTAAACTATGTTTCTTAGAGAACACTCACCCAGTAATTGAACATCTAAGAATTTATTTCAAGTAAAAGTCGAACTATGGGGCCGAAGTGATAGTACAGCGGTAGGGCGTTTGCCTTGCACACATCCTACCTGGGTTTGATCCCAGGCATCCCATATGGTCTGCTCAGCACTGCCAGGAGTAATTCCTGAGTGCAGAGCCAGGAGTAACCCCTGAGCATCGCTGGGTGTGACCCAAAAAGCAAAAAAGAAAAAGTCAAACTATGAAGATTAATAATTATATATGAGCTCTTGTGCATGATAAGGTCACAAGAAGAAGGAGCCTAGGATCTTGAATCAATGCATAAAAATATTTACCTATGAGTTTTGTATAGGAGATATAAAAAGTGAAAAGATTCGTTCCCATACTTTTAACAAAAGTTAACACACTTCAAAGTTATTTTTTAAAATTTTATTTTAGCCACCGTGATTTACAGTTCTACAGTACTGCCAATCATAGAGTTTCAGGCATATACCTTTCCAAAGCCAGACTCACCACCAGAACGCCTGTTTTCCTCAAATATTGTCTCAGGGTTGCTCCCTTCTACTCAGTCCCCAACCTCCCTCCTAACCCACACCTCTGTCTCACTGCCTTGCTAAACTCTGTTCTATAAACCAGGACTTAGTTTCTGTTGAATGGGTCTTTTGTTTTCCTACTGTTGGTTCTCATTTTCCACATGTGAGAAAGAAAATTTTGTATATTTTAATACAGAAGGTTTTCAATTTTCATATGTGAGAGAAATTATTCTTTATCTGTTTCTTTCCTTATGGCTGACTTCACTAAGCATTATACCCTCCATCCACATAGTGACAAATGGCATGATTTTATTTTTTTCTTGTCACCAAGTAATATTCTGTATATAGTATATTTGTGTATATATACTATAGCTTCAAACTATTATTTTTATTTTTTAATTATCTTTTAATTTTTTAAATAAATCACCATGAGGTACAGTTACAGACTTACAAACTTTTGTGCTTATGTTTCAGTCACACAATGATCGAGTACCCATCTCTCCATCAGTGCCCATTCTCCAACACCAATGTCCCCAATATCCTGCCCACCACTCCCAGATATTAAGGGCATCTAGATAGGAAATGAAGAAATCAAACTCTCACTATTTGCAGAAAATATGACACTATATTTAGAGAACCCTAAAGCCTCTACCAAGAAGCTTTTAGAAACAGTATACTTATATAGTAAAGTAGCAGGCTATAAAATCAATACCCAAAAGTCCATGGCTTTCCTATACTCAAATAATAAGAGAGAAAAGAAAGCGATATGAAAAAAGCAATCCCATTCACAATTATGCCTCAGAAAATCAAATAACCTGGAATCGGCTTAACTAAGGAGGTAAAGAACCTGTACAAAGAAAACTACAAAATGCAACTTCAAGAAATCAAAGAAGACACAAGGAAATGAAAGCACATCTCCTGCTTATGGATTGGGATAATTTAAAAAAAAGTGCAGTAGAAATGTTATCTTCACTTGTATGTTTATTACAGCACTATTTACAATAGCCAGAATTTGGAAAAAACCCAAGTGCCCGAAAACAGATGACTGATTAAAGAAACTTTGTTACATCTACACAATGGAATACTATACAGCTGTTAGGAAAGATGGACTCATAAAATTTGCTTTTTATGTGGACGGATATGGGGAGTATCATGCTAAGTTAGAAGAGAGGGACAGACATAGAAGGACTGCACTCATTTGTGGAATGTAAAGTAACATAATGGAACACTAACACCCAAGGATAGTAGAGATAAGGACCAGGAGGATTCCTTCCCAGCTTGGAAGCCTGCCTCACATGCTGGGGGTAAAGGCAGTGGAGATAGAGAAGACACACTAAGCAAAGGATGCTTGGAGGGCTTGCTCGGCATGGGAGATGTGTGCTGAAGGTAGACTATAGACTGAACATAATGGACATTTAATAACTGTATTACAAACCATAACACCCAAAAGGAGAGAGAGTAAAATTGAATGTGCCTGCCACAGAGGTGGTGAGGATGGGTTGGGGGTGGCAGGTGGGATACTGAGAACACTGGTGGAGGGATGGGTACTCAACCATTCTATGACTAAAATGTAATCAGGAAAGTGTGTAATTATGTAATTGTATCTCATGGTATTTCATTAATAATTAAAAATACATATATATGGGGTCAGGTGGGAGTGGGGGAGAAAAATGGTAGAAATAAAAGTATGTATACAAATACACAAATAAAGAATCCTAATTGAAATATATTGAAGTAGCAAACTATCAGTTTATACAGTATATAGCTCAGGAATATAATATAAGCCTTATTGTATGAAGCCTTGGGAAACCCCCACAAAAAAAGATATAAATAACCTAGATGACACTATCAAGGAACTTAAACTAGCTGAAATTTACAGACTGCTCAAACAACAGCAGAAGACTACACATTTTTCCTAATGGCACATGGGACATGTACCAAGATAAATCCCATTTTGTACCATAAAGCAAACTTTGTGGAAATTTAAAGACTAGAAGTCATACAAAGTATATTCTTGGGTTGTACAAAGATTAAACTCAAAAATCAATAATGGAAAGATATAAATTTATCCAATATTTATAAGTTGAACAACATACATGTATTAAATTATTGGTCAAATAGGAAATCTCAGAGAAATTTAAAAATATTTGGACGTAATGAAAATGAAAAAAGTATATCAGAAAAGAGCATATCTAGGGCCTATGCAGTAAATTATCCTGGAAATATTATGAAGTCATAAAATGCAAGAAAGTTCTGTAGAATAAAATAATAAATCAAAGAAAATAAAAAATAAAATTTAAAATATAGAACCATGTCAAAGTTACACAGGAGCTGGTCAGAAAGAATTCCCAGTGAACCATGATTGAAACAGCTTAGCAACGAAATATTACTTTCAGGTTCTAAATCTAAACAATAACTTTGTGTTACAAACTAAAAAGATAAACAAATATTTATAATTTTATAGCAATATAAATAATGGATAAATCAGTAGTTTCTTTATGTTTACCCATTAAATATTCAAATTAACGGGAGAAATAAAGACAAGATTTTTACAAGCTTAAAAATGCTCCTTTAAATATAAAATAGCATAATATGTGACTGACACTCAAGGACAGTAGAGACAGGGCCAGGAATATTGCTCCATGGTTGACAGCCTGCCTCATGAACTGGGGGAGAAGGCAGTTGGGATAGGGAAGGGATCAGTAAGTCATGATGGTTGGAAGGATCATTCAGGATGGGAGCTGTGTGCTGAAAGTAGATAAAGGGCCAAACATGATGGCCTCTTATTATCTGTATTGCAAACCATAATGCCCATCAGTAGAGAAAGAATAAGAGGTAAACTGTTTGCCATAGAGGTAGGGGGAGGGGTGGGATGGGGGAGTACTAGGGACACTGATGGTGGAAAATGTGCACTAGTGGAAGGATGGGTATTCAATCATTGTATAACTGAAACTCAAACACAAAAGCTTTGTAACTGTATCTCACAGTGGTTCAATTAAAAAATGCTCCTCTAAATATTTATTAATTATTTAAATGATTTTATTATATGTCAACAGTAAGTGCACTGTAGCATTGTTGTCTCGTTGTTCATCGATTTGCTCGAGCGGGCACCAGTAACGTCTCCATTGTAAGACTTGTTTTTACTGTTTTTGGCATATCAAATATGCCACAGGTAGCTTGCCAGGCTCTGCCATGTGGGCAGGATACTCTCCCTAGCTTGCCGGGCTATCTGAGAGGAACAGAAGAATCAAACCCAGGTTGGCCGCATGCAAGGCAAACGCCCTACCGGCTATGCTATTGTTGCAGTCGGTAAGTGATTTATTATAAATTCCTTGATGCTTTGAAGTACTCCAGAAAATAGAATTTAATTTCTTTTCCTTTGAACGTATACTGAATTTTATGATTTGTTTCCAAGGAATAGAGTAATAAAGTTATAAAGTAATTCTCAGTGGAGAAATCTCCTAAATGCTGTCTTTATCAAAGGGGATGAAGGCTGGACTAATAAGACATCAGACATGTGGATATTATATATACCTAATATGATGGTGTTCTTTTTTTTTTGGTGTTCCACTATTTGTTGCTTTTTTTAAAAATCTTTTTATTGAGTCACCATGTGGAAAGTTACAAAGTTTTCAGGTTTAAGTCTCAGTTATACAATGCTCGAACACCCATCCCTTCACCAGTGCACATACTCCACCACCAAGAATCACAGTATAGCTTCACCCCGTCCCCCCACACCCCTACCCCTACACCCCTAGCCCTCACCACCACCCCTAGCCCCCCCTTGCCTGTGTAACTGATACATTTCACTTTACTTTCACTTTGATTGCATTCAATATTGCAACAAAACTCACTATTATTGTTTGGAGAGTCTCCCCCCCTAAAGTCAGACCTGCTGAAAAGGAAGCATTTGACAATTTGTTTTCCATTGCTGAGAATGAAGAGATATGAGGTCGAGTGACCGCACCTAGTGGCCTCACGGTTTTGGGTTTTTGTATTTTAGTATTTTAGTAACTAAGTCCAGAGAAATATCTGCCAGGAATTGCATATGATGGTGTTCTTAACCAAATTCATCACCCCAGTGTGATCACAGGAACACATCAGACAAACCAAAGTAATGGGACATTCTGTAAAACATTCGTCCACTGCTCTTTAAAAGTATATGCCTAGCATGTGTGTGTCCCCAAATTTAACCCCTTGCATGGTCCCAAAAGCACTGCTACATATGTACCTTATAAAAAATAAAATATACTCTTTAAAAGGAAGACTGATAAATTATCATGTATTTGGAAGACAGATAAACAGCCATAGTAACCAAATGCAGTGGATTATTTGAGATTGCAAATAGAAACAGCAAAAGGATATTAGTGAAAAACTTATGAAATCTGATTAAAATCTTTAGCTACCTAGAATTGTACCAATGTTTATTTTATAGTTTTAGTAGATTTACCATGATTACATAAGATGTTAACTTTAGAAAAAGTTGGAGAAAAGAAGTAGAAAAAGTTGGAGAAAGGATATCCTAGAACTCTCTGTACTACTTTTGCAAGTTTTCTGTGGACCTAAAATTATTTCAAAGGTATTTTTTTAAAAAGTTATCCATATATAAGGAACACCCACACTAAACTTGAATGTAGGAAATTAAATGCTATTGTACTAAGCCTTTGAAATTGTGAGCTCTTTTCCCCCTTATTAAAATTAGTGTCATCTTAGTATACTGTTCATAATTACTAAGCAAAATCTCTTAAAATTAATTATATTCCATGGATAAATTTTGGGCCACTCAATAAAAAATAAATTACATGTTTGTTATAAGTTCTGAGGATCTAGACAGCTGATCTCCTTTGATAGTTATTTCTCCAATATTACACTGTTATTTTCTTATTTTTATCTTTATATTGTAATTGCACTAAGATTGATAGCAGCAAGTGGAGTCTGAAATGTAGGCAAGTAGGACCTTGAATGATAGGGATCTCATATCATAAATTGAGATTCCTTCAAGGGGACAACCAAGTAATATAAATGGTTTTAGTAAGAGCATCTTGTATGGAGTAGTGGGGCCTACTAGAAACTGCAGAACGCATGTTTGCCAACAGGCATTTCAATTTTAGCATTTTGCTAACCAAATTTAAAAGTTGTTTACAGTAGTTTAAGGGTAAGAGACTTTGATCACTGATGTTGAACCTATGGAGAAGAGAAACCAAAATACCTTTAAATAAAAGGAACTCTGGGGCTTGAGACATAGTTTCACTTGTATCACTTGTAGTCCCATTGATCTTTGATTTGCTCGAGCGGGCGCCAGTAACATCTTCATTTGTCCCTGTCGCGAGCTAGTGTAGCCCAATGATACCTGCTCGCTCCAGGAACATAAAGAGCCTCAAATCATTCATTCAGAGATTTGATGAAGAAATCTGACCATCTAGTTGGAAGGGCGGCCACAAGGTCTTCTGACGTCCCGTGGAATCCAGTCGGTAACAGCTCTAGTCCAACGGTCGTCTCTGAATCACATTACATGACCGGCCCATCTGATTTTTGATGCCTTGGCACACGAGACAGCATCCCTGATTCTTGACCGTCGACGGAGGTCAGAACTCCGGATTCCTTTTCTCACTTGAGTGAGACATGATATTCCCAGCATAGCTCTTTCGATTCCTCTTTGGGATACCCTAATAGCATTCTCATCCTGCTTGCATAGGGCCCAGGTCTCTGAGGCATATGTTAGTGCAGGAAGAATGGTGGAATCGAAAAGGTGTGCCCGGAGTCAGAGGTTCTTTGTTCTCTTAACCACCTCTTCAATGCTCTTGAATGCATTCCACGCTGCTCTCTTCCTCCTGAGCAGTTCTGGCACCAAGGCATTCCTCATGTTGATTTCTCGACCCAGGTACACATAGTTGCTGCATTCGGAGATGTTCATTCCATTGAGAGCAAATGGAGCTTCAGGGACCAGTTCGTTTTTCATGAACATTGTATTGTTGAGATTCAGCTGCAATCCGACCTTTCCACACTCGTCGAAGTCCGCCAGCATTTTGTGCCGCTTGGTTAATGTTTGGCATTATGAGAATGATGTCATCAGTGAGGCGGAGGTGGTGTAATTGCCAATGGTCTATCTTCACTCCCATTTCTTCCCATTCCAGTTGTCGGATGATGTTCTCAAGGGCGGTGCTGAAGAGTTTCAGTGAAATGGTATCACCTTGCTGCACCCCTCTTTTTACATCAATGATCACTTCCTTGTAGAATGGTGAGATCCTGGTGGTGAATCCACAATACAGCTCACAGACAATACAACTCACAGAGGATTTTGATATACTGAGTTTGAACGCCCTGTTTGGCCAGGGCTTCAATGACCGCCTCAGTCTCAACTGAATCAAAGGCCTTCTTTAAGTTGATGAATGTTAGACAGAGCGGCATCTTGAACTCTCACGAAACTTCAATGAGTTTGGTCACTGTGTGGATATGGTCGATCATGCTGAATCCTCTTCAGAACCTGGCTTGCTCACATGGTTGTCCTTCATCTAGTGTTCTGCCTATTCTATTGAGGATGACACGAGTGAACAACTTGCAGACTACAGACAACAGGCAGATTGGGTGATAGTTGCCGATGTTGTGGATGTCTCCCTTCTTGTACAACAGAACGGTCCTACTGGTTTTCCACTGGGCCGGTACTTTGCATTCAGAGAGGTAGCGTGTGAAGAGTTGGGCCAGTGTATTGATGAGTACTGGCAGCAGATTCTTCAGGTGTTCGGGTCTGACCTTGCCTGGACCAGGTACTGTACGCGTCTTTACCAGCGAAATGGCATGTTGGATTTCAGAAGGGAGAACGTTGGGAACAACATATCCATCCTGTGGAATTTGGTATGTGGGCAGGTGGGCATGGCTGTCAAAAAGATCGAAAAGAAGTTGTGAATAATTTTCTCCATTGCCTTTCTGGAGGATGTGATAGATCCATCGGGACGTCGGAGGGCAGTCATCTTGGTCTTGTAGTTGGCGAAGGACAGGCGAGCGTTGCGAATACTTTTCCCGGCTTCTGCTGCACTGGCCAACACTGCTGCTCTTCTCTCTTTGAGGTCTTCGTTTATCGAATCTCTGCACAGCTTTGTGAGCTCGGATGTTAGCTTGTGGTTGTCTGAGGCTCACGCCAAACCATTTGATGAATGAGTTCAAGAGTTTCCGAAGACAGGCGTCTGTTTGTGACTTTCTCACTCTTGGCATTCTTTGCACAGACATGGAGGTGCTGAACCAGTTGATCGTATTCCTCGTCTATGTTATCAAGGACGGCACCTTCCCACGTTGCTGCAATAGTGCCAAAGAGCTCCCAGTTGTGGTCATTCTGCGAGTTGTCTTCTTATACTTAAATTTTGCAGACTTTTCTCCCTGCTCTGTGAAGTAGAATTTCGCACGAAGGAGATGGTGGTCCGATCCCGTTTGGAATTTTGGGACAACAGCGACATCGGTCAGGCAAAACCTTCGATTGAATATGATGTGGTCAATTTCATTGTGGAACTGTCCACCGGGAGACATAGTTTAGCAAGTGAATTCCTTGCCTTGCATTCAACCAACCCTGATTTGACCCCCAGCATATGGTTCCCCACCCACTTCCAGGAATGATTCCTGAGCACCGAGATAGGAGTAAGCACTGGGTACCACCACATGTGGCCCTCAAATAAATCCAAACCAACAAATAAAACTATTCTTCACTTCAAATGTAAGGAAACTTAAATTGATAGGTAAAATATACACAGAACAGGTTCAGAGATTGATGGGAATTTAATCTGCTGCCTAAGAAAATCAGATAGTATGCATTAGATCCAGAAGAGATTTTGTTGGTCATGTAGTTGAATAGTCTACAATGCAACCCTGCATTGCATAGGGGTTCACAGGATTCAAGGGTTCACAAAACCTAGGGAAAGGGGCTTCTGAAGCTTATCTCAAAAGTCTATTTCATTTGATATATTCACTGGATTTTCCTGTGTGGATTTATTTGAATAACTAGTTCCATGTTAAAAATTTGTGTTGTAGATGTCTGGTTAAAGAAACCTTGGTACATCTACACAACAGATTACCATGCAGCTGTTAGAAAAGATGAAGTCATGAAATTTGCATATAGGTGGATCAACATGGAAAGTATCATGTTAAGTGAAATTAGTCACAAAAAGAGGGACAAACATAGAAAGATTGCACTCATTTGTGGAATATAAAGTAACAGAATGGGAGTCTAACACCCAAGAACAGTAGAGATAAGACCAGGAGGATTACTCCACAGCTTAGAAGCTGGCCTTGCATGCTGGGGGAAAAGGCAGTTCAGATAGAGAAGGGGGCACCAAGTAAAGGGTGCTAGGAGGGCCCATTCAGGATTGGAGATGCAGGCTAAAAGTAGACTATAGACCGAACATGATGGCCACTTAATACCTCTACTGCAAATCACAACACCCAAAAGGAGAGAGAGAGAGAGAGAGAGAGAGAGAGAGAGAGAGAGAGAGCAAAAGAAAATGCCCTGCCATGGAGGTGGGGTGGGGTGGAGGGAGGTTGGGGTGGTAGTGGAGGGAGGATGGGGTGGTAGTGGTGGGAAGGATGCTGGGATCATTGGTGGTGGAAAATGGGCACTGGTAGAGGGATGTGTACTCAAACACTGACTGAAATGCAAGCACGAAAGTTTGTAAGTATGTACCTCACGGTGATTCACTAATAAATTTTTTAATTGTGTTGGATCATACTAATGGAAAGCCCTTTGAATCTTTACATCTCTTATAAACAGGTCTAAGAAGTTGTACTCACCTGCCCAAGGTTCCAAAATTTTGTGTTTACTTTTATTTGACCTGCAAGTTTGGCCTTAACATCAGCACTCCTCCCACTACATTGTCTCATTGTGGATCTCTGGACAACCTAGAACAAATTTTCTTCTCGAGAGGACTCTGCAGTTTATTTTGTTTGTTCTACATTTCCATGTCTATTGCTAATCTGGGATTTAAGAAGGAAGGTAAAACTGAATAATTTTCAGCTGTGTTCTAAGTGAATGAAATCTGAGAGCAGGTTTTAATAAAGTGTGAAGAGCAATGAACGTTTGAGAGACATGCAGCAGTAGGAACAAACAACAATAATAGATTGTTTTAATGCTTATTGTGTGTGCAGCACCATCCCCAATATTTTCTCATTTATTTGTTTAGCAATATTAATAGGTAACCGGAGTTTTCTCCCTTTGATGGTAAAGAAGACATTTATTTTCTTTAATTTCTGTAATGGTAAATAAATTAAGTTATTTTCCAAATATAAACTTAATATTAATTAGGTAATATTGATACTTTATTGGAATCTCTGATAGAAGCCCAGGACCATGAGGATAAGCCTATCCACCTCAAAATTTTGTCCACAGCTACATTTGCTGTGGTGAGAACACTAGTCTTCTACTAATGGGATAGTTACTTCCAGCCTTGCTCTTCAGGTAGGTGTTAGATCATGGGTTCTTCCTGATAACAGTAAAATGAATTAGCAGTTATAGGTGAAAGCATTGATATAGAGATAGCATTGCAATGCCAAGATGGTAAGCCACAAGAGGACTAAGAATTCTGATGCCCAACTGTAGTTTGCCTCCATCAAACACAATTTTCAGGGGTTGTGGGAGGGCTCAAACACAAAGCTTGCTATACTTCAAATATAACACCCTCTGTTTAATATATCCTGTATGTTTTCCAGCAGAAATGCTATTCCTCATGTTTCTGTGATTAAGCACAGTTGTTGCTTTTAAGTATATATGAAATCCCAGAGGTCCCTTGGTTAAATCCTTTTAAGTGAGAAAGCTACATTTTACCAAGTCAGATAACTCAGTTTCAATTCCAAGAGGCTTGGGATGTGATTTCAAGCTTCCAAACATTAAAGTAAGAGCTTATGCAAGAGAAGTAAAAGTGTGTGTCTTCTGTTTTCTTGCTACCAGAAGCCAGAAATAGTCCCTGACCACTATTGCAATGTACAGAAAAATAAGCTGAGAGAGATAGAGATAGAGAAAGAGAGAGAGAGAAGTGCATGCCATAGAAGTACTTTCCCACAAGGTATATGGGCAGAGCACTTCCTGTTCCTTCTCCTTCATATACTG
Organism: Sorex araneus; assembly: GCF_027595985.1. Lineage (NCBI taxonomy): Eukaryota > Metazoa > Chordata > Mammalia > Eulipotyphla > Soricidae > Sorex > Sorex araneus. Next base: position 44,515,502 of record NC_073313.1, on the reverse strand, counting down.
GAAAAGGGTCATGAGATTAGAATTTTTGGAGTCACAGAGTGACAGGATATCTGGATTATACTTCCCATGGTACACTAGCAGTAGTCACTCTTTAAGTCTGAATTCAGTTTTACCAGTTTTGAACAATATGACTTTGGAAGTCACCCAATCGTTCTATTCTTTAGTTTTATTACAAATAATATGAGCATAGTAATAGTTCCAACTTTACCAGATTTTGGAAAAGATTTAATGAGTTAAACAACATATTTAGAATCATACATGTAAGTATTCTGCAAAGGCTCATGACATTAAGCTGTTATAATTTGTTCTTATGAAGTTGTAGGGATTCAAAGGAATCTTTAGTCTGTAGAGTGTTGGTATGATTTTGTCTCTCAGCATTTCTCAAAATCAAGGGGGATAATTCACAATTAGACTGGTCCATAAAACATAACTAAGGAATTGCAAAATACATAATACCAGTCTAATATCAATCTTGTTACTCAAAGAACACTATATAGTATATTACATGTGTGTGCAGTTAAATGTGTGCACTATAAGTGTGTGTGGCAAGCATGTGTGTGACTCTGATCATCAGAACAATTGTGACAACCACATCAATAGCAGTGAAGGAATAAAAATATAAATTAAAAATTAAAAATACAAATACCATAACAAAGTGTTACAATAATTCAAACCACATGCTAAGTGTGGGTAGAATGCTGGTTGATTCTTGCTTCATGAGCAAGATAATCATACAATCCAAGTAATGACAATGGAATACAACTCTTAGGAAGGATCTAAACTCTAGGTGTGGGTTACTGAGTATAGTGATAGCTAATGTAGTAGGGCAGGAATCCTCTACCAGATTTATGGTAAATTATATTCAATAAGACTTTTTATGAGTGTCTTGAGCTACATCCGACTATGCTCAGGGCTTTCTTCTGGCTCTCTGCTCAGAAATCACTCCTGGAGGTATTCAGTGGACTGTATGTGGTGCTGGAGATTAAAAAAGGATTGGTCACATACAAACCAAGCCCCTTAATCCCTGTACTTTCTCTCCAGCCCCATCAATATCACTTTCTAAATACCTATTATGCATGGGTATATTGTTTGACACTTAGTTCAGCTAATACTTACTGAATATCAATTATATAAATATTTTTAGGCTCTAGTTATACAACAGTAGATAAAATAGGTCAAAGTCACTACCAAAATACAAGAAATATTTTAGTGGAAGAGATAAACTACCCAGAAAGTGCTGAGGTGCCGAATATTCCAGGGGATAGAGATAAAGAATGTGAAAAATGGAGTGGTGACTCCCATTTTAGATAAAATTGAAAGAAATAAGAGAGTATACCATATAGATATTAGAAAAGGTATATTCTATGCAAATTAAAGAACAGGGATGAGGGCTCTAATACAGAGATTTGCCTGTGTAGTCAGAGAATAGCAAGAAAATTTGGGGATCTCGAGGTGAAATGAAGTCATAGATCTGTGGTTCCTTACTATATCAAAAAAGGGTCTCACAGATTATTGTAAGGACTTGGTCTTTTTTACACAGCATGAACTAAGAAATAATTGTAGGGTTTTAAGCAAAGGAATGACATATTCTGCCTATGTGTGACAGAATTACTTTGGCTGCTGTGTTTAAAATAGAAATGAAGGCAAAGACAGAAGTAGAAAGACTAGTTACGAGTCTATTGCAGCAACCTAAGTGAGAAAATGTAATTTCTTGGCTCGAGTTATAGAAGAAAGGTTGGTTAAAAACTGGTCATATTGAGGAAATAGTTGGAAAGAAGATTCATTAGCACTTTCTGATTAATCTGGAGTATAAGAAATCAAAAGAGACATGACAGCCGCCATAGCCATGCCACTGGACTCTGTGCCAGGCTGTTTCACTCAGAGTGCCCCAGAAGGGGGAGGAGGAGAGCTCTCCCTGCCCCAAGGGATCCAGCCCCGGCAGCCAAAAACCTCCAGAACCCAACCCCCACTACGTTCAAGTACAAGTGAACGTATTTCTGGACCACACGACCACAAGTGCCATCATAAAACACTCCCTATCCATAAGTACCACACCACATTTGATGAGGTTCAAATACTAGGCAACAAATCAGAGGGAAATAAGATACTGAGTATCTCGCCTGCATGGCAGAGCCTGGCAAGCTACCCGTGGCATATTCGATATGCCAAAAAAAATAGTAACAACAAGTCTCACAATGGAGACATTACTGGTGCCCGCTCAAGCAAATCAATGAGCAACAGGATGACAGTGACAGTGAGATATATATACGTATATATCATATTCCCAGCATAGCTCTTTCAATTCCTCTTTGGGATACCCAAATATCATGTCTCACTCAAGTGAGAGAAGGAATCCGGAGTTCTGACCTCCGTCGACGGTCAAAACTCAGGGATGCTCTCTCGTTTGCCAAGTCATGAAAAATCAGATGGGCCGGTCATGTAATGCTATTCAGAGACGACTGCTGGACTAGAGCTATTACCGACTGGATTCCACGGGATGTCAGAAGACCTCGTGGCCGCCCACCAACTAGATGGTCAGATTTCTTCATCAAATCTCTGAATGAAAGATTTGAGGCTCTTCCTGTTCCTGGAGCGAGCAAATATCATTGGGCTGCACTAGCTCGTGACAGGGACAGATGGAGACGTTACAGGCGCCTGCTCGAGCAAATTGAAGATCAACGGGACTCCAAGTGATACAAGTGATATATCATATATACTTACTGTGATATATATACACTTACTTTCAGATATATATACATATATTATATATACATATATATATGAAAGCTCACATCACTCAATTTTAACAACATATTAGTGATATTCTATTTTGGGTTCTGACAAAATAGAACAATCTTCACACTGTCTCCTTTATGGATACTTTTTGTAGTATTTTCAGTGGTTTTCCATAACAGACACTGCCTGTAGCACTGTTGTTCCATTGTTCATTGATTTGCTCAAGCAGGCACCAGTAACATCTCCATTGTAAGACTTGTTATTACTGTTTTTGGCATATTGAATATGCCATGGGTAGTTTGGTAGCTTTCCAGGCTCTGCCTTGCAGGTAGGATACTCTTGGTAGCTTGCTGGGCTCTCTGAGACAGAGGAATTGAACCCGGGTTGGCCACATGCAAGGCAAATGCCTTACCTGCTATGCTATTGCTCCAGTTCTATAACATAGTAGACAATACAAAATATATTATTTCGGTTATACTTTGGGACAGGGCTTGGGGCTTGGGATAGAAACATCCCAAATTTGGTGGTGGGAAGGTGTAATTGTGGTGGGATTGGTGTTTGAATATTAACTATAATCAAATATTGTGAACCACCTTATAAAATAAAAAATAATAAAGAACTCAAAAGGGAATAGTCAAGGATGTCTCCAAGACATCTAATCTGATACTTGCTTTGGATACGGCTGGCGGATTCAATTCCTGGCTCCCCATATTGTCCCCTGAACTCCTGCAGGAGTGACACCTGAGCAGAGAGCCAGGAGTAAACCCTAAGCACTGCCAGGTGTGACTCCCAAACAAAACAGAACATACATTTTGTCTAAGTAATTTGAAGGTGGTATTATCTTTAACTGAATTGGGTAATGGAGGAAGACTTCAAGAGGTAAAGTTATGGAGAAAAAGATGATGAACTAATATATTTGCATGTAAAATGCCTATCAACATTAAGAAGAAGATATTAGGCAGACCCTTGGATATAAAAATCAGTTTAGGATCCAAGATATAGCTCAAACTTGAGGAAATAATCAGCATAGGGAAAGCTTAGAAATCATGAGTTTAAATGAGTCCATCAAGGCAGTGAGTTTATCCAGAAAAAGTAAAGTTCAAAGATAAATTCTGATGCTTCATTTATAATTGAGATTAATAGGATAAGGAAAAAGTGGCAAGACAACCTAAAAGAAAGAACTGATAAGGTATAATACAAGTTGGAAAATGCAATATACTAAACTCCAAGAGAATAATAACACGTTCTATAGGAAAAAGAGCAATCATCCTCATAAAATGATGTTGGTATGTTAAGTAAAATGCAGAGTAGCATTGAACCACTGGATCAAGCAATATGGAGGTCACTAGAGCTGTGTAGATGAATGATCCAAAAAGATAATAAAGAGAATAGAAGATATTACCTCAAAACTAAACCCAGTTATGTGAAGGATCTGGGCAAGAAAATCACTTGAGAAGAGGAATCCTATCAGGAAATTCAAGTTTTGGTTTTAAAAAGTACCTGAAGTGGCCAGAGAGATAGTAGAGCAGATAGCTTGCCCAAGGCTGAACCAGCCAAAGATGTTAGATCCCTGGTATCACACACAGTAGCTCGAGACTTTCCAGGAACAATCCAAGAGCATGCATGGAGCCAGGAGTAGCCCTAAATACAGAGAAGTGAGGCCATGCCATGTAATGCTCAAATCATATTATTGGCTCTGAACTCAGGGATCACTTCTGCCCTTGGAGATGCTCCAAGGACTATATGTTGTATCATTAATCGAACATGGATCAACTGTATGCAAGACAATTGCCATACCCATATACTATCTCTCTGCCCTTCCCCCCACAATTTTTTACAGTGATAAGTGAGTGCATGGTTGAATCTTGAAGCATAAACCTCCCAACTTCAACTGATCAAGGCATGCCATTGGGCACCACTGAGAAGCTACTTGTGCCCTATTTCCACTTTCAGAATTGTGACTAAAATTCAACACAGAACCATTTCTTCAATCATTATATCTTTTCTATTTAATAGGTATGGTGCTTATGGCCCAGCCAGCCCTCTCAGAGAGCCCGGCAAGCTACCGAGAGTATCCCATATGCACAGCAGAGCCTGGCCAGATACCCATGGCGTATTCGATATGCCAAAAACAGTAACAATTCTCACATTGGAGACATTACTAGTGCCCACTCACTCGAGCAAATTGATGAGCAACGGAATGACAGTGACAGTGACAGTGCTTATGGCTATTCTCTGCCAGCTTTGTTACAGATATTTTCAGAGTATTTCATATGACTGAAACTCTTTAAACGCTGTCACTTGAATCATATAAGATTGTTGAATGAGTTTCCTTAGCATAGGCAACAATTAGTATTTAATTCTATTCTGTTTTTGATATCCAAGTAGCAACCTAAGAGTGGTATATATACTTCGGTAAAATATAGAAGGCATATGCCTAGTGATGGTTATAGAGCACCAGTGGTACAAAAATGTTTTCTGTGCTACAGTGGAAAGTGATGGACATTGTCTCCCCTAAAAGTTAGCAGAGACTCTGCATTTTGAGCGGTATAAAACCTTGGAGATCAATAAAACTTTAAAATATTTTATTGAGATATAATTATCTGTAGAGTTATTCAGAGTACCATTATCTACAAAGTTGCATATAATCAAGTTTCAGGTAAACAATTTCCCAATACCAATCCCATCACCAGTACCAGGGATCACCTTCACTCAGGAATTCAACCTGTTTCTGTCACATGCAAGGCAAGTGCCCTAACTGCTGTACTATTGCTCTGGCTCCACATATTTTAAAAATATACCCTATTATGTTTAAGAGGGAATCATTGCCAATTCTTCTTTTCAATCCTAATGTCAACATACTATCAACATAATTTTGAAACATAGAATAAACCACCCAAATTACATCATGTGTCTAACACTTGGCAATTTATAAATTAAGCATTGTTTGATAGTGTATTTTCTGATTTGGTAATAGATTTACACATAATTACAAAGGAAATGATGTTCTAATTTTTATTTTGCAAATAAGCAAATTTCTGTATAATTCTTTGGGTGGTTCTTAATATCACCAAACTACACCAATTACTTTTTCATTCACTCATTTTATATGCCTTCAATTATTGATAGTAAGTGCTTCTTAATTTTTTCCTAATCAATACTTTTGATTAACACTCAAGAATTTGAACACTTTAAACAAATAGCTATTAGCCATTAAATTCCTACCATGTGTAATATTCTTTTTAAATACTCTTATTAGGAAGATACTTAGATAACTAAGATATGAATTATGCCCCAAAGGAGTTCAAATTCACATATAAAATTTTATTTTTAATTTCTTAAACCCAAACTGAGATATATATCAATCAAACTTTTCCTGATTTGAATGAATTGGGTAAGTTAGCCATAACTGCTACAACATACAAATCCCAACATATGTAATACTACAAACACAATAAAATTTTGTTTCTTGGTGATGTTTAAGTAAAAAGTAGATGATCTGATGGTGGGAAACAATCCTTCAATCAGTGGTTTGCAACCTCTTGCTTCATTCATGATGTTTGACATAATCTCAGGCTTCACATAACTTTCAAACTTGTTATGATTATTTACATGAAGTCAGCAGAAAGATAAACAACATAAAGTTTTGGGGGGCTGGAAATAAAATGAATACACGAAAGTTCCAAATTACATTCAACTGCTAAGAATCAATTACATGACCATATCTAACCTCAAGAGAAATTTGGAAATGTGAGTTAGCTGTGTGCTTAAAGAGACATTGGAAAAGCTCTGATGGGTACTTATTATTCAGGACAGGGGGGATGTGGGAGAGTGAATATACCACCTTTGAGCATGAGAAAGCTCAATTGAAGCAAAGAGGATTTGAGTGGTGAAACAGAAAGTTAGAAAAGTTGGCAGGAGGACTTCCTAGTAGTCTTCTGAGGTCAGTTGTGATTATTCCAGTTGAATCTCTTGGTGGTGGTGGCGGTGGTAGTGGTGGTGTCTTATTTGAGCAAGGACTAAGAAAGAACCTCCAGAACTGCTTGAACAGGGAATGTGAAAGAGCCTCAAAAGTAAGGTAACTTTGCTTTATCATCCAGTACTTTTTGAGCTTGTGCATTCATTCTTTTGAAGTCCTATCTGCCCATATGATTTAATTTAATATCACTTGTTTTTCAATTTTGGCACCATTTCTGACTTCTAAATCCTTTTAAATTCTGCTCCAAAGGTGGAATTTCCAGACTTTCCTTGACTCCTCTGATTCTAGATCAAAGATATTTTTATTTTTCATATTAACCTACTCAATGGACTTGTAGGATAGAAGACATTTAGTAGATTAAATTTTTGTCACATATTTATTAACAAGCTTAGTCAGTGTATTAATTACACAATAATCTAGTTCTTTCTTGATTTATAACAATGCATCAATATCTGTAGGCAAGCTATTTTTCCTGCATTCTAGAGTATTTTGTAGAAAAAAAAGGAGAAATGCTATTTTATACAACATAGCTATCTGGATGCTGTTGACACACTAGCCTTTAATAAAAGATGATTCTAAAGGTCTCTGAAAACCTCAAAATGACAACCAAATGTTCATATTGCTGAGTCTGTGGGTATTCCTAATTGTTGGCAAGAGGTAAAATAGCCTCTTCGAAATTTTATTTTGGGGGAGGGGAGTCAGAGAAATAATACAGAGGCTAGATTACTTGTGTGCAACTGATCCAGATTAGATCCCTGGCATCCCACTTGATCCCCTTGCCTGCCAGAAGCCCATCCCTTGTCACAGAGTCAGAAGTAATCCCTGAACATCTTCAGGCATGACCACAAAAGAAAAAGCCACAATTTCATTCTGTAATCAGACATTAAATTAGAAACTTATGAGATACCTCATATCAATATGACTTGTGTGATATACTTTCCTAGAGGATTTGGATAAATAAATGGAGAAAGGGCAGTTTTCTAACTCCTACTAACAGCATGGGAGAAAAAAATGTGAGAATTTTCATTTAAATCATTATTTAATTGAGAAAGCTATGTCTAAAAGGCCTGGAGTTCTTCTTTACCTAAAGTCAAGATGTTTGGTCTAATTGGAATTTATTTTTATAAAAGGTGTAAGATATTAATTCAGCTTTAATTTCTTACATGTTATCCAGTTTCCCCTGCACCACTGTTGAATGACTGTGTATATTCCATTCATGTTCTTAGCTCCTTTATCAAAAATTAACATATATACATACATATATATGTGCATATATGTATATATGGGATTTTGTCCTTGTACATTTGATTCTGTCCCATTGATTGAGAGCCTATCTTATTTTCTGGTACCATGTGGTTTTGATCCCTATACCTATTTAATACAGTTCCAAATTAGATAATGAGATACCTTCAATTTATTATTTTTCAGTATGGCTTTCACTATTGGTGTTCGCTCCTGATTCCATACAAATTTTATTGTTGATTTTTCTCGGTCCTTGAAATCAACGGGAAACTATAAAGTATATTGAGGAAAACATAACATGAAAGGGTGCTCCAAGATTTGTACCTTTGAGGCAATATCCATGATCTGATACCACTGGCAAAGGCAACAAAATTAAAAATAAATAAATGAGACTACATAAAATTAAAAAGATTCTGTGTACCAAAAGAAACATGAGCTAAAAATAAAAGATAGCTAACTGAATGGGAAAAATACTCACATTCAACACATCAGATAAAGGGTTGGTGTCCAGGATATATAAAGCACTCACAAAGATCAACAAAAAAAAAATTCAAAAACTCTATCAAAAATGGGGTGAAGAAATGAACAGACAATTCTCAGAGGAAGACAGGCAAGTTGGCCAATAGGCACATGAAAAAGAGCTCAGCATCACTTACCATTAGGGAAATCCAAATTAAGAGGACAATAAGATATATCACATGAATGAGAATGACATATTAGAACTAGCAGAACCATTTTCTATCCTAATTGCCCTTCCCTCACCCTTCCTCTTGTAGCAATCTTCCATCCGTCCACCTGATTGCGGCCTTTATGTTTACTGTCCGTGGTTATTAGTCTCATCGTGCTTATAAAATATCCTACAGATGAGTGCAATCATTTCATGTCTCTATCCTTTTAACTCACTTCACTCAATATGATACTTTCCATTTCCATGCATTTATAAGCAATTTTTGTGACTTCGTTTTTCCGTGTGGCTGAGTAGTATTCCATTGTGTAGATGTACCGTGGTTTTTTTTTTTTATCAAATCATCTGTTTTCGGGCACTCAGTTTGTTTTCAGATTCTATCTGTTTGTGATAAGGGCTGCAATGAACATATAAGTGAAGATGGCATTTCTGCTGTGTGTTTTTGGGCTCCTAGGATATATTCCCAGAAACGATAGTTGGAAATGATCACTCTGAACAAGAACTAAGTGCTAATAGTAGGTAAAGGGATATACATGATAGCTTCTCAGTACCTATATTGAAAACCATAATGACCAGAAGTAGAGAGACAAGAGAGATAAAGAAGAAAAGGGCCTGCCATAGAGACAGGTTGAGTTGGGGGGGAGAGGGCAGGTGAGGGTAACAGGAAGGAAACTGGGACATTGGTGGTGGGAAAGTTACACTGGTGAAGAGACAGGTATTGAAACATTGTATGACTGAAACCCAGTCCTGAACAACCTTTGTGACTGTGTATCTCATGGTGATATATGGTTAATAAACTTAATTAATTAATTTAAAAATGAATAAAAATAGCAGAACCAATATGTGCTTCTTGGTTGTGGTGAAAAAGAACTCTTGTCCACTGCTGGTGAGAATATTATCCAGTAGAGTCCCTGTGAAAAACAGTACGGAAAATTCTCAGTAAACTTAGAAGTGGAGTGGTATATGACCCAGCAATTCCACTCGTGGGAATCTACCCCCAAAGACTTAATAACATTCATTCTGAGGAATTTGTGCACACCAATATTTATTGTTGCACTCGGTACAAGAAGATATGGAATCAATCTAGGTATCCAATGACAGATGAATAGATTATGAAGTTGTAATATATATGTATATTTATATGCTCACACAATGGAATACTATGCAGCTGCAAGGAATGATAAAATTAAAATGCAATAATACAATTTGCTGCAACCTGGTTGGAACTGGAAGATATTATGTTGAATGAAGTAAGCCAGAAAAAGAAAGACAAGCAGGATGAACACACTTATATATGGAATATAGAATAACTGGATTTGGAAATATAATGGAGTAAAGGAAGGATGCCCAGATCACCATTGACTCCAGAGCTTAGGGAAGAGAAAGAAAAATAAGGATAGAAATCAAGGATTATGGAAAAAGATGAGAAAGGAAAGTAATGGTATACAAGGGTCTGGACTTTGGTTATACTGGTGATGTGTGAGAATGAGATATCCAAAGCATAGAGTCAACAACACTGAAAACATGAGAGCTAAGCTGCAACCACAGAACTCTTTAATGTGCTTGTCAAGGTGGCAAGCAGAGTGTGGGGGTGGGGAGACAGGGACAGAGAGGGATGGAGTATGGGAAGATTGCTGCAAGGAAGCTGACACTGGTGGTGGTATTGGTGTTGAAATAGTATATGCCTAAAACTCAGCTCTCAATAACTTTGTAAATCATGGCTCTTTAACAAAAATGTATAAAAAAGGAAACTTCTAAACAAAAAAGTCTATTTGGTGGAGTAAATGTATATTTCCCAGTATTTGACCTATCTGAAATGGATAGATTGTGTGGATAGGATTGACCAACACTCCTAAAATTTATTGAGGAAAAGGATACAAAATTGACTCCTATGAAACACATTTGGATGTCTATTCATATGTGTGCAAGAGACAGATACAGAAAGACATAGGCAAAATGAACCAACAGCATAAGATTCGTGTAGGCACTATCTAGGAGTGCCCACCTGGAAGTGTGCAAAAATTCCCTGAAAGCAAAGCTAATACTAAACCCAAGAGGCAGTCATCGACTGGTAAAACAGCAAAGACATGCCATTGAAGGGAAGGGAGTCTCTATAATATGGGACAAGAGAATTTCACCCGTGAGATTGTCAGCATTTGGTGAAGGAAGAGCTCGCTAAAATCTCCACAGTGGTAGCCAAAAAGAAAATAGTTATTATTTTATGCCATTCAGTCCTGTAATGGAAAGGACTCATCAGTGTTCCAGTCACAAAAGAACTGCCTTTTCTCTTCTCTATTTTTCTGTCTCTCCCACACACCATTGCAGGAGGAGCAAGGAATGTGGTGAGTTTCTAGAGAAGAAAATACAGGAAAAGTATTTCTCCTCTCAATAAAATGCTGGCCATGTTCTTCCCCTCCTTATCCCTATCCAGACTTCCTGTCAGCAGCAACATGTTCAAAGTTTTGATAATTACTGGACCTGGAATTATAGATAATTATTTAAAATTGAATGTGATTTTGACTTAGTGGTCATATGAATTATTAATATCGGGGCTCTGATAGTATAGTAGTTTATCTTGCATATAGCTGACCCAGGTTTTGTCCTTGGCACACGGTATGGTTCCTGACCTTTACCAGGAGTGATCCCTAAGCCAGGACTAAGCTTTGAGCACTGCCAGGTGTGACCCCCCAAATGAAAAATGTTTTAAAAAATTATTACCTAAGAACTCCAGAAAGGAAATGGGACTTTTGTCTAAGGATCAGAGAAAAAAATGACCCTTCTTCAAAATATAAAACAGTAGTAGAAATAAAATAAATTATTAAATGTAATGACATTAATATCTAATAAAAATACTCACAAAAAGTAGAAGAAAAATTAATATTTTTCCTTGTATAAATGTGATTACACGATCACAGCGCCCTTAGAATTCATTGGCAATATTCATGATCCTTTCTGTAAAACATATACAAAAAGAGCAGCTGACTGTTCTCTTTTATGACATATAAATACCTCTTAACATATATTACATTCTTTTTTTCTTCACTCTGATCTCAAAGGAAATGAAGACAATCTCATTTCCATTAGCTATATTTATCATTATTTTGCACATAATGGTTGAAAGCATTATTTGGGAGTCAATTCCTAATTTTTCAGAAGCTTAATTGAATAAATCTATGCAAATTCTAGTATTTTTCCTGCCTAAACAAAAGGCCACAAATTTATTGCTGCAAACGGTATTTTTCTCCAGCATTTAGCCATTGTTGCGAGCATACTAGTACTGAACCCAAAAATGACACAATTATTTCAGCATTAGATTCCATTTCAAAGGATACTTCATATACCAGTAGGTTTCTAAGGAAATTTTTTTCTCCTCTTTCCTTATTTACTTATTTTCTTTCTTTGTATTGCAGTAAAATTCAAGGCATAGAAAGAGCTAGCTCTCTGAATCCCAGGCTGAGAGTAAATAATTCAGCACAGTGTGGCACAGAAAATGCTTCCTTCTGCCTCATTTTTTTAACAGTACATCTGTGTGGATTCAAGATCATGCTGAGTGTTCTGATGTAGAGCAGTGCAGATGTCCTGGCTGAATCAGGAGCTACAAACTCAGTCATGAGACAATTGGTTCTTCTGAAACTTGGTGGAAAATGACACCACTTTGAAGCTTTCGTTTTTCAGTGAAGGCAGAGCATATTAGATATCTTTGTCCATTAGTTCAGAGGAATGAACATGAATACACATACTATGCAAAGCAGGCTGAGTTCTTTCTGATTACTTTCTTTGAGTTCTTTCTGATTACTTTATTTGCCCTGTGTCCCTATGTTGCTTTTGACTTGATAATTCAAAGTTCAGGTTAAAAATCATAAACAAATATGTTAGGTAGTGCATTTGATTCCTTCACCCCTTTGGTAATATGTGTCTCTAAAAAGTAATCAAAGTGTACTTTCTGTGTCTAAATTGCAAATTACTACAATTTTTGTAGTATATATTGCATGTTTAAATTATACATTGCTACAAATTATACTTCCCAATTTGTCTTATGGTTTTATAAACTTCAAAACAAGCATGCTGATTTATTTTGTGCTTGATCAAGATTTTTGTTTGGATCTGTGTAGAAACCATGTAACAAATAACACCATCCTGCAAATAGATATGTAGAAATAGTGTAAATGCCACACCCATATCCACTTTACTCAGCTTCAAATGAATTCCAACTTGCAGCATCTGAACTTGAATCTTGAGGCAATTTCTAGAATCACGGAAGGTCACTTTTCCTGTGTATGTGGCAGGCTGGAAGTGTCAGGAATTAATAGTTTCCGAGAGTAGTTCTCAATATGACACTCAAGAATTGGTATAAAAATAGCGCAACTCCTTTGTCCTTCAAGTAGTATATTTCTGAGATATGCATGATGTATTTGTTCCCAAGATATTAAGTGCTAGTCACTCACTGTGGTATATGAACTGTTAATACTGCCTGTCTGGTTTCCATTCCTTCTCTATGTCCTTGCTGGTATTTCCTAGATCTCTCTAATACTTAGAATAAAATCCTTCTTTCTTAGGTCTGATTTTTCAGGAATACAAATCAAAACCAAAAAAGCAGTTGTATTCTACTTAAAACTTTTAAAGGAATTCAAGCTCAATAGATAATTCTTTCAGAAAAACATATCCTAGGGATGGAGGAATGGAACACCTCTGGCATCTTATATATTCAGGAATGGAAGCATACCACCCACCATTTTATAATGCCCCCCACTTTATGAGACTACTTCAATGTGGGCATAAGTGGAATATGGTCTAAGTCCTATAGCATCTTTTCAATTGATCTCTGTGCTTCTGGCTTGTTTTCCCACAAATTTCTGCTACAATGCCTAATAAATACTCATGCCTCACTTTCATGAGCAGTTCCTAGTTCAGAAATATTCAAGGTCTTCCTAGTCATTTAATAGTGAGGCAAATTGTCTCTGCTCATCATAATCCTGCCTTATATTCTCAGGAAAGAAATTCATTGCCCTGGACCCATTCCTACTGGTGTGGGATTTCCAGAAGTTGAAATTCTCCACTAAAGGTCACAATTCTTGTTGGATGTCCTTCCTTCATAGCTATACCATGGCCAAATCTCTTTTTCAGGTTCTGTTAACTCCTTTCTCCTCTTGCCCCTCCAGGCTAGTTATTTCTCTTAGGTCACTTTAAAATTACCCTTTAGTTCTCATTTTAAAGATCTCTTTTCTTTTGATTGTGCCATTTGTTTTCCAGGCAAGAACCTAGGCTATACCAGCACTAATGTAGAAATTAGGAGTTCAGAGTTCCAGGCTTCCCTTTGGCAATCTTTGTACTCCAGTTATCTCTGAGGTTTTGAGCCTTATATTTAGTATATATTCATGGGACTAACCTGGCCTATGCAACTCACCTCACAGGATTATAATGCAAGTCAAATTTAGCGTTATGCTTGAAAATGTATTGACTTTTTAAATAAATCTGAATAACAAAACTCTAAGATTTTATAACTATATCATACAAGGGAATCTTAAGCAAGACTCAAAAAAGTCCAAAGGACCCAGAATAAGGTCAAAGAAAGAAATAGCAAACTTGAAAAATGTCTGTGCCACTTCCAAGTCACTTAGGCCTATGATTGATCTGATGCTGTCCTCACTCAGGGCCACAAGCATAGGACAATACTTTGTGTTTCCATAGCAACTGTTAGCCATATTCTAGAAATTCCAGCAGCTTACAATATCAATCATCATGAGAAAAAGGGTCAGTGAAAACTGAAAAATATGTATATCATAGAGATACATGTATATCATTGAGAAAGAGCTATAATAATGATGGTCTTTAGAGGTTTTTCTCAAAGTATGGTTCCTGGATCAACAACATAAGCTTCAAAGTAATTTATTAGACATATACACTTATTGAGTTCTATTCAAGATCTACTGAATCAGAAACTCCAAGTTTGGAGAACTGTAAGATTTTGTGTGTGGGGGGGGGAGTCGAAGGTTACACCTGGCCATGCTCAGGGATTGCTCGTGGCTCTGCACTTAGGAATTACTTCTGTACTTCTGGCACTGCTCTGGGGCCCGTATAGGATCCTGGAGTTTGAACCCAGGTCAGCCATGTGCAAGGCAAATGCCCTGCCTGCTGTACTCTGACTCCTAGCAATGTGTTTTGTTGTTGTTATGGACCACACCGGCAGTGTCAGGACTTACTCCTGGCTCTACATTCAGGAATCACTCCTGGTGTCTAGTATTGTTTTTTTTTTTAATTTTTTTAATTTTTTAATTGAATCACCAAGTGGAGGGTTACATAGTTCTCAGGATTATGTCAGTTATACAATACTCAAACACCCTTCCCTTCACCAGTGCCCATCTTCCATCACCAACCCCCCCAGTATATCTGCTGCCCCCTCCCACCTCCCCAGTCCCCACCCTTGTATGTGATAAGTTTCACTTCGTTTACACTTTATCTCGATTACATTCCATGTTTCAACACACAACTCACTACCGTTGCTGGGGTTTCCCCCCAAAAAGAAAAAGACAGTCCTATTGCCAAGGAAGCATTTGATAGTTCTCCATTGCTAAGAATATAGAGATATTAAGTCCCGCTGCTTGTTACATAACTTTTCTTTTTCCCCCTTGTCCCGCGCCACTGAGTTCATGCCTGTTTAGTAATCGCCACGCTGTCTGACAAAGGGAAAAAAAAACGAAGAGGATGGTTATTTCCCGTCATCAGCCGGCGTGGGGCTCTGGCTTAGTTGATAGTCTAGTAGAGTGTCTGCAAGCAGTTTCTGGAACCTTTGGTCTTGCGCTGGTATCGGCTCCGGCTCGAGATTCCACCAGCGTCCCGCTGTTCCATGTACATAATTTTTCCCCTTATATCCCATTCCCATGCCACAAGGTCTGTTTGCTTAATGGACATCACACTATGTTTGACACCACGCCGCGTTTCTTCCGGAGAAAGAAGGATATTTCTTCTCAGCCGGCATGGGGATATAGCTTAGTTCAGTCTAGAGAGATGGCTACCACTTTGATTGCCTTCAATATTTCAGCAAAAGACTTACTATTCTTGTTAGGATCTCCCACAAATGTCCGACCCATTAAGAAGGAACCATTACATATTGCTGATACTAAGATGACATTAGGTCACGCGGCCGCTGCTGCGGCAGCGTGGTTTTGGGTTTCTGTATAAAGTCCAGGGAATTTTTGTTTTTTAACACGCCTTCCAGAGAACTCAGATGTATGTGTGCTAAGACTTGAGAATCATTCTTGTATGGGTCAAAAAATTCACCTTCAACTCCCAATGTTCAAAGGCACAGTGTTTGGATCATAAAAATATGAAACTAGAAGTTTAAAAATGGTTGCTAAATATGACCTCATAATTTATCTGAAGTTTGCTTGACAAAATGTGAATAAAATGCAGCAATAGAAAGTTTGAGTCTACAGGACGGAGTGATAGTATTGCAGGTAGGGAGTTTTCCTTGCACATGGCCAACCTGGGTTCACTCCCCAGCATTTCATATGGTCCCCCAAGCAACGCCAGGAACTTCCCGAGTGTAAAGCCATAAGTAACTCCTGAGTATCGCCGGGTTTGATCCAAAAAGCAAAACAAAAAAAAACAAAAAAAAAACCAGTTTGAGTTTATTAGTCCATTAGTTTTCTATTTTTTCATGGCAAATTGCCACAAATTTAATAACTGAGAGCAACACATTGTACGATTTTTTAGGTCAACTGGTCACAACTAGATCCTCTGCCAAGTGTCTCATAAAGTTGTAGTAAAGATACCTATCAGGATTGGTTCCCATTAGACACTTCTATACTTTTCAAGCTATGGACAGAATCATTATTTTTTTCTGTTTTTATTTTAAAATTTTTATTTTTATATAGTAGTTCACAATATTTGATTACATTTAATATTTGAACAACAATCCCACCACCATTACACCTTCCCACCACAATATTTTGGGTGTTTCAATTCCCAACACAAAACCCTCCCCAACACAGAACCAAGATAATTTATTTTGTATTGTTTGTTATGAGTAATCCACTGAAAATGATCCAAAAAAGTTTCTTAGAGAAAAGTGTGTGAAGATTGTTGTATTTCACCCAGGAGACATTATGCTCTTCTATAAGAGATTTCTAACAAGTTGTTAAAGGTTGAGTCTTATGTGCTTTTATATATATATATATAATATTAAATATATATGTATCTATAAAAATATATTTCCCCTAAGATTGGTCGCCTTCTACTTTAAACCCCATCAAATGTGGTGTACTACTCTTGGAATATTAGTGGTGTGAGGTATGTGATGTCACATGGTTGCAAATGTGGCCTCTCGGTCCAGGTTAGGTATACTCATGGGTAAGGCTCAACCTGAGTGTGTGGAGAACAGCAGTGAGTATGGCAGCAGTTGAGTTCTGGAGGTTTTCAGCTGCTGGGGATGACTTCATTAGGGTGGGAAGGGGTCTTACCATCATCCTCCAGGTTGCCTAAATGAAGTCTGCTTCATTTAGTCTGATGCAAGGTTCAATGGCATGGCTATAGCATCTTGTTTTGTGCTCTCTTCCAAGAGATTTATAATGAATCTCTGGATCATGGCCACTGATGAGATTATATGGCGACGGCCAGAGGTAATTTGTGGGGATGATTGCCAAGTTACCAGAAACAGGGGGAGATGGGGAGGTCCCACACACCTGGGTTCCTCTGCGTGAGGTTCTTCATGCGTGAGGTTCATCTGAACACGTGGAGAGGCGCCTTGAGCATGGCTGTGGCTAAGACTCCAGAGGTCTTCGGCTGCGGGAGCTTTGTTCAGGGCGGGGAGGGAAGCTGGAGCCCATCCCCTCCGAGGGGCCCCCAGGGATAACAGCCAGGTGCACGAGCCAGAGACTCTCTGGACAGTTACACAATAAAATTGACCACATCATAGTCAATTGATGGTTTTGCCTGACTGATGTCACTGCTGACCCAAAATTCCAAATGGGATAAGACCAAAATCTCCTTCATGCAAAATTCTACTTCAAGGAGAGAGGAAAAAGGGCTGCAAAGTTTAAGAAGAGAACTCCCAAAACTGGGAGTGGGAGAACAACCACAACTGGGAGCTCTTTGGCACTATTGCAGCATTATGGGAAGATGCTGTCATTGACAATATTGGCGAGGAATACGATCAACTGGTTCAGAACCTTCATGAGAGAAAGAAAGCCACAAAAAGACACCTGTCTGAGCTCCAAAGCTGTGCAGAGAAGCGATAAAGGAAGACCTCAAAGAGAGAAGAGTAGCAGTGTTGGCTGATGTGGCAGAAGCCAGAAAAAGTATTCGCAAATGCCCACCTGTATTTCGCCAGCTATAAGACCAAGATGACTTGGTGTCCTGATGGATCTATCACATCTTCCAGAATGGCAATGGAAAAAAGTTATCCATGACTTCCTCTCTGATCTCTTTGATAGCCACGTCCACCTCCCCACATACCAAATTCCGCAGGATGGATATGGCATTCCCAGCGTTCTCCATTCGGAAATCCAACATGCTATTTCGTTGGTAAAGAAGCATACAGCACCCGGTCCAGACAAGGTCGGACCTGAACACCTGAAGAATCTGCTGCCAGTACTCGTCAATAATCTGGCTCGGCTCTTCACATGCTACCTGTCTGAATGCAAGGTTCCATCCCAATGGAAAACCAGCAGGAACATTCTGCTATACAAGAAGGGAGAGATCCATGACATGGACAACTATCGCCTGATCAGCCTGTTATGTCTACAGGTCGTTCACTCATGTCATCCTGAAGAGGATTGGCAGAGCACTAGACAAAGGACAACTATGCAAGCAAGCCAGGTTCCAATAAGGATTCAGCACAATTGACCATATCCACACAATGACCAAGCTTATTGAGGTTTCACGAGAATTCAAGATGTCATTCTGTCTAACATTCATTGATTTAAAGAAGGTCTTCGATTCTGTTGATACTGATAATGTCTATAGCAGTTCTAAAATGTAGGCAGGTGAGTAATAGTAGAATCAATCTCATGGCTCTCAATTTTAACCTCTGGATTCTTGATTTTGTGTAGGCATCCTTCTGTTTATGTGGAAGGCAGTATGTGTTAGGCTGATTCATTTTAACTTACTAGTATCTTGCATCCTACAAACATATTTTTGGTGATTTAACAGCCTCCATTTATTTTTCACTCCCTTTAATTTCTTCAAATAAACCTAACATTGTTTCTTAAGAATTTTTTTTCAAAAAAATTGTGGTTATCCCAAGAATTTCAGTAGGTTTAATCTATTGTAAAAAAAAACAATCCTCAGATTATTTGCCGCAAATGGTCTCTTTTCATCTAAGTCTACTGCTGAGGAGGCTTGAAAGCTTCCTAGGTGTTCTAGCATTTGGCTGAAAAGATCTCTGAATTATACCCTTAATCTCTTGCAGGGGCCACTGGTATGCCTGAATAATTTTACCTTTTAAATGTGTATAGTTTTAGCAAAAGTTTTTAGTGTCATATCCACAACTTTTTCTTTGGAATAGAATCCCTTTATTTTAGCACCCTTTCCTAGCTGAAAAAAACAATGTAGATTTAGCAAGTGATCCAGTACTCATTCTTTTTGGTTTCTTTTATTGAAATTTAATTTTTTTCCTCTCACTTTTTACTATAAGCAATAGAAGAAATTAGGAAGCACTTTAACAATTTACTTGTAAATATTCTTTGCTAGATAACAAAGTTCACTACTTACAAATTCTGCTTTTTACATAACAGAAGATCATTTTTGTGTGTGTATTCTCTGTTCTTATATAGCAAGGACTCTCATACCTTCTGTTTTCGGTAGCATAGTCCTCACTTCTATGCCTTCACCAGCATTATCCTTCAATTCCACATGTTTACTAACAGTTGCTAAAAGAGAGTCAATTCAGACTCTCTCTATTATGGCCCTGAAAATGCTTCCAAAGTATAACTAATGCTCAGTTCCAAAGTTACTCTGATAATTTTATATATTTGTAATAGAATCAGCCTAGCTGGTGCCAATATATGTATCAGTGTTCTACTACCCCATAAAAAATATTTTTTATGTGTGTGTTGGGGTCACACCAGGTGGTGCTCGGGGGACCATGTGGGATGCTGGGAATTGAACCCAGGTCGACCATATGCAAGGCAAATGCCCTACCCACTGTGCTATTGCTCCAGCCCCCAAAAATATTTTCTACAATGTAATATAATCACAGGGACTACATTGATTACCTTTGCCATATTTTTGGTAAGAAACTAGTAGTTTGCTTCATATACATTGCATGTGAAAGGATTATAAATGAATATGAACTTAAGAAATAGATTATCAGAGCCATCTTAAAGTCTGCTATGTTAATAATGTTATTATTAACATAAATAAATAAATAAATAAATAAATAAAATGAAGTTCTCTGCCAAGACGAGATCCAGAGTAGCTGCACACGAAACGGCTCCTCTGCTCCTTAAAGACTATGATCCTGGAGGACTACTAACCACTTTTGGCACCCTGTGGCTTCTTATAAAAATGAATCTAGACTGTGAACTGAGCTACAAACACATGTCGCCTCGGGAGGGGAAAGGTTTTTCTCTCTCGACCTTTTCTTTCGGCGGGGGTGGCAGCAGCAGTGACGGCGGCGCCCACGTGGCGACCTTCTAGAACCCACTACCCAGAGGTACGAGCTTGTAGTGACGTGGCACGCAGGAGATCTTGGGATGGGGATGTTGCCGGCACACTCTCCACCCAGACGAGATCCGGAGCAGCCACACATGAAACTGTGAACTGAGCTAAAATATCAGAAATCCAAAGCTGTGCAGCCACAACAGCGGCCGTGCTAGCTCATATATTCTTCATTCTCAGCAATGGAAAACAAATTATCAAGTGATTTATTTTCAGCAGGTTTGATTGTTGGGGAAAATTCTAAATAATAATAGTTTTCTGTTGAAGTATTAAATGTATTCAAAGTATAGAGAGAATAGAGTGAAGATCATTAGCCACACAGGTTGCGGGTGGAGGGGGGTTATACTGGGGTTCTTGGTGTTGGAACATGTGCACTGGTGAAGGGATGGGGGTCTGATCATTTAGTGACTGAGACTTGAAACTGAAAGCTTTGTGACTTTTTTCATGGTGATTCAATAAAAAAAATAAAAATTTTAAAAAATAAATAGAATGAACACAAGGTTCAAAAATCAATTTGTTAGTAATATGTGTAAGCTAAAAACCAGAAAATGAAGGGGGAGGATAAAGAGAATCAGTTGTAGAGAGAAATAGAAGAGAGTTTCTGTGCACACTATTAAAAATAGAATGTGCATTTGGTAACACAGAGAATAGAATCAAAGAGAAAGTTCATGGTGGATAAAGTTAGGGAAATATATATATAGGTGCAAATTTAATAATTATAAAACATATAATATAGGGGCCAGAGTAAGAATACAGCACTTATGGTGCTTGTTTTGCACAAAACCAACCTGGGCTTCTATAACTGGGTCCCACATATGGTCACACAGCTACCACTGGGAATGATCCCTGACCCTGAGCACTGACACAGGAATAAGCTCTGAGAACCAGTGGGTGTGGCCTCCAAACATAAGCAATTAAAAGAGTCACCTGTCTGGGCTAGAGATAGACCAGCAGATAAGTTTATTGCATTGCATGTACCTGACCTTGGTTGTATTCTCAGTACCACATATGGTCCCCTAAGGACCCAGAAAAAATCTCTGAGCACTTGCAGGTGCAGCTCCAAAACAAATAAACAAAAAGTATCACATATCATGAAAACATGTTATTTATTATAGGGATAAGGAGATTGTTTAATAAATGCAAATAAATGAGATGGTAAAAATCAAGAGGTTAAAATGTCAAATCTACAGATGTGTAGAACAATTAATTAGACAAGATTAAAAATCATTTACGATAAAACTCAACACAATGAGGCTAGAAAGAATACACCTAGATATATTAAAGACCATATATACGAATTTACAGGTTATATACACAATGATAAAAGATAAAGAGCTTTTCCCTCTAATATAAATTGCAAAACAAGAATGTCCACTCTTACCACTATTATTCAACAAAGTATTAACTAGCAGTTATATTCATAGCAATTAAGCAAGAAATAAAAAATAACTGATTCAAATTTGGAAAGATATGACTGTCATAACTTGCAGGACAGCATTATAATATTCATAGAATATACTAAAAACCCAGCAAATGCTCTATTAAAAATAATAAACTAATATAATAATGTGGTAGGCTACAGATCAAAGATCTATTGTATTTCTACATACAAGAAATGCATTAGAAGAGATAAGTCAATAATCGAGTCCCATTTGCAATCACATTGAAAAGTATTAAGCAGTTAGAAATTAACTTAAAATGAAAAGAAGGTAAAAGATTCATATTTATAAAACTATGGGCCACTGTTCAAAAGCATAGAAGACACAAAAAATGAAAAAGTATTCTATACTCCTGGATTGGAAACATCACCTTGTTAAAGCAACCATCCTGAATTATACAGCTTTAATGCAATTATTGTCAAAATTCCAATAGCCGTTTTCAAGAAAGTATAACTGAAATTTACATGGAACCACAAAAGAGCGCAGAAAGAATAACAATGGAGCCATCACACAAGGACTTTATACTACAAAGCTATAATAATAAAAATGTGCAGTATTGAAATAAAAGTAGAACATAAACCAATGTAATAGAACTGAAAGCCCAGAAATAAATCTCCACATATATGAAGAGTTAATCTACAACAAACGAGCCAGAAGCACTATATGTAGAAAGAAAATATTTTCAACAGTGCTGAAAAAAGGAAAGCTATATACAAAGGTTGAAATTTGATAGCTATTACACACTATGCATAAAAGTTAAGTCAAAATGAATTAAAGAGTTGGATGTCAAACTCAAACCATAAAATGCAGTGAAGAAAACATAGGCAAAACACTCCATTATATTGGCTTCAGTAGCGTCTTCAGGGATTTGATTCCAAAGGCACGACAAACAAAAGCAAAACTAAATAAATGTGTTCTAAATCAAGTTAAAAGACTTCAACACAGTGAAAGAAATGATTATATTAAAACAAAAAGACATTCTATTGAGTGGGGAAAAACATTGCCATACCATACAAAGAGCATTCTTGGGAACATATGATAAAGGGCTAATAGAAAAAGAATAATAAAAGGACTAATGTCTAAGATTTATGAAGAACTCATAAAACTCAATAAGAAAACAAACATAAAAAAGTGGGAGAAGAGGGGCCTGAGCTATAGTATAGAGTGGGCAGAGTGCTTGCTTTGCATGTGGCTGACTCAGGTTTGATCCCTGTCACCTCTTATGATTCTTTGAGTACACCAGGAGTGATCGCTAAGCTCAGATTCAGGACTAAGCACTGAGCACAGCCTAGTGTGGTCAACCCCCTAAAATAAACATAGAACTACCATATGATCCAGCAACTACACTTGTTTGTTATCTATTGAAAAAAAAACACAAAAGCACCAATTAAAAAAGATAAGTATAATCCAATGTATGTTACAATATTATTTACAATAATCATGATTGGAAGCTTCACAAGTGCTCAAGAACATATGAGTGAATTGCAAAGATATTGTATATACATGCACAACAGAATACTACATTAAATCTTCACTTCTGATACATCACGGATGGAACTGGATGGGGTCATAGTAAGCAAAATAAGTCAGAAGGAGAAACACAAATAATTGATGATCTCAGTCATATGTCACCAAGAAAGAAATCAGGGGGCTGGAGAGACAGTTTGGAGGTAAACATGCTTGCCTTTCATGTGGTCAACTCCTAGCACCACATATAATCTGAGCACTGTCAGGACTGATCCCTAAGCACAACAGGGTATGGTCCAAAAAACATAAAGGAAAAGGCAAGACAACAACATATAATAAAAGCAAACCCACTATCTAGTTGCAGAAATGTAATTACCAAATGAAGAGTGGAGTTTCAGAAGTGTGATTACCAAAGGAATGGTGGAGTGGGCTAGGTAGATGGGATCCAATGAACTCTGATGGAAGAATGTTGGCACTTTGGTGGTGGCATGGTATGGTAATACACATTTTGAAGAGGTAGAAATTGCATCAACTTTGGGTTATAGTATTTAGAGAAAAAAACCTTCCCATTACAGTGGAGGCAGGAATACTATTTGATAACAAATATGGAATATAGAACCCACAAGGAGAGTGAAGTGACTCAAGCATGCTCTGCATCATACATCAGAATTACCTCGAGACTTTCAAAAATACCCTGGTCCATTTCAAATGTGCTTTACTAATTGCTGTTAGCTACAATCTAGTGGTTTATGAAAGTGCTACAGGTAACTCTAGCATTATCAACGATGAACTCAGCATGATTGATTAAAGAAGTATACTCATGTGAAATAAAGCAGTCAGTATGCTACACATATCAAGAAAGATTAGCTGTGGTTACCTAGTATCACCTAGGACATTGAACAGCAATCTAATTCAGGCTTATCACTGTTCTTAATAACCTTAGACCTTAGATACAGCAAACAGTTCTCATATGTTATTTCAGATCCTCTTGACTTCGCCTGTTTTGTTGTTAAGGTGTCAGGAAGCACTATGAGGGCATCTTTTTGATATACCTCCAGTCAGAGTGTGTCTCACCTCTGGCCTGAACCTCAAGCCTCTTCCCTGGATTCACATGCTGCCCTGTATAAACCAGAAGGTAGGGAAGTTAATATCCTGTAGAGTAAACCTTAGGTAAATGGGAAACAGGGACCAGTAAATAAATCTTTTCTTCATCCATACACTATCCCCAGGAGAGTCCTTGAGAGCATTTTATAGAGATAACTTCTTAGGTACTGAATGCCAGGAACCTAGCTTTTTGTTGCGCTTAGCAACAGCAAGCACAAAAGCACAATTTTGTATTTGTTTTCCTTTAGAGTGGATCTAATTTTCTACTTTCTTTGTTCCTCCACAATTCCAAGAAACTGTATCTCTGACAAAATACAAGCACAAAACCTTCAAGAGCCTTAGGCTCTACTTTCTGTTGAAACCAAATCACAAATGTAAGTAGCTCCCTATAGTTCATTTTGCAGCTTATCTTTTTGTAGCAAATTATACTTCAATAGTATTTACCCTTTAAATACATATAATGTTTTAAGACAAAGTGCTATGTGAAAGAAGTATTAAATATTGAATTTAATAGACTATAATGAAAGGCAAAGAAGATATTTTGAAAAGGGATGAAAAACTGGATGAGACCTAGCAAGCTATGAGTGCTAGGGAAAGGTTGGAAACTACAAATAAAGCAATTTTTAAGCAATTACTATTTTAGGTATAAATTACATACAACATAATACACATGTTTAAAGATGATTTATAAATTGTGATATGTATATACATTCATGATATCAGATCTAATAAAAATAATAAGCATATTTATTACTCCCAGAAGACTACCTTCTCAATTTCTATCTTGTCTCCACCATCTGTACCCTGAGAAACCTACAATATATTTTGTCACTATCAACTAAGTTAAATTTCCTAGAATTTGATGTAGATAAAATCATACAATATAGACTCCCCTTTGTTCAACTTCCATTATTCAATATAATTCCTTTCAAATTCATCTATATAGAAGTGTATCAATAGTTCATCTATAATTTTGATAAGAGTATCTCATTTAATTTAAAAGTTATGATTGATGAACCAGAGGGACAGTACAGTTGGCACGGTGCTTGCTTCGCACACAACTGACCTGTGTTTGACTCCTATCCCATGAGCACCACCATTAGTGACCCCTGGGCACTAAGCTCTAAGTTCTGCAGGCATGGCCATGAAACCAAAACCAATATTATGATGGAGGCAAGAGATATATTTCAAGACATAAGACACTTCTTTTGCATGCACTTGCAACAATCATAACTCTGGTTAAAATTCCAGCACCATATAAGGTCCCCTGAGCATTGCCAAAGATCACTCCTGAGCACAGAGCCAGGAATATCCCTTGAGCTTTACCAACTGTGACCCAACACTTTTCCATCAAACCATGATTTATAGACATCTGAGTTTTTTTCAGTTTAGGGACATTTAAATGAATTAACCATACAGGGCCAAGGACATTTTTTAAGTGGTAGAGAATATATCTTACACATGCAAGGCGTTGTTGTGAGCACGGTGGGCCTGTAGGGCTGGATGTTGATCCTTCAAATTTTTCCTGTACAAGTATTTATATGTATGTCTACTAACTTTTTCTCTTGGGTGATTCCAAATGCTTGATTGCTGGGTCTTATAATAGGTGCATGTTTCACATTTTAAGAAAATGACAAAATATTTTCCACTCTAGTTTTACCATGTTATGTTCTCAGTAGAAGACTACGAATATTCCAGTGCCTCAAGAATTGTTTTATGATCTTTCTTTTCAATTTGAGCCTTTGTAATAAGTATTCTTTCATTCTATTAAGTGTACCTTGGATTTAAATGCATTTTGCTAATGACTGATGAGATTGAGCATTTTCTCAGGTGCTTGCTTATTGTGAGATAGAGGTTTTTAAAGAGTTCATATTACCTGTCTGGTGATATAAGCTGGTGAAGCCATCTGGATCTGAGGATTTATTTTTAAAAGGTTTCTAATGACATCTTTAATCTTTTAAGGAGATATGTGACTGTTCATATTATACCTTTCTACTTGAAAGATCAATTTATTTTTGATATAAGTTTTCAGTTTCATCTTTATCACCTTGATTGGCATAAAGTAGTCCACAATATTTCATTATTACTCATTCAATTCATATTTATCAAATCTGTTGTGGTCTCATCTCTCATTATGGATATTGGTCATTTGTGTCTCATCTCTGTCTTCTCTCTTATTCTTACCCTCTCCCTTTCCTTTTTACACATCAGTAAGACAAAAGTTTTACAAATGTTATTGATTTTAACCAAGAATCAAATTGCACTTCCATGATTTTTAAATTACTTTCTCTTTCCATTGATTTCTGCCCTAAATGTTATAGTTTTTTTCCTGTATTGCTAGCTTTTATAATTCTGTTTCTTCTAGCTTCTAAAGGATGGAGTTGACAACCACTGTATGACTAAAACGCAAACACAAAAGTTTGTAAGTATGTAACTGTACCTCACGTGATTCACTATTAAAACATAATAAATAAAACATAATAAATAAATAATTCTTAAAAATTAAAATAAATTTTAAAAGAGTTTAAATCTTTAGTTTGAGAACTTTCCCTTGTGTTACATAAGCATTTACTGCTGTAAATTTTGCTCTGACTACTTTTCATTGGTACTCACAAAAAATAATATAATTCCATATCTATTTGCTCAAAACAGTTAATATTATTATTAAATTAATATTTAATATTTATATATCTTCACTGACCCATGAGTATTTAGAAGTGGACAATTTAGTTTGTAAATACGTAAATATTTTCCAGATATCTGTCCTTTACTCATTTCTATTTAATTCAGCTCTCAACAAAGAACATACTTTATAGAACTGAAGAATTTTAATTTATTGAGGTAATTGATTTATGATTCAACATATGGTCTATCTTGCTAAATGTTCCTCATGCCCTTTTGCTTTGATGACATGTTCTATATAAATGTCAATTAGGTTAAGTTGGTTGACAGTATTCATAAATACCTCTCTGTCCTTATCAATGTTAATACTAATATATCAGTTACTGAGAAAAAATACTAAAATTTATTATATTTTCATATTTATTTGGGCTTTCATTTTATCAATTTTTCTCCAAATATTTCAAAATAATAAAAATTAATGCTATTGTATGCATAAATATGCATATGATTCTTATATACTCAATAAACTATTACTGCTAAATAGTATTCTTTACCCATGATAATATTCCTTGTTCTGAAATCCACATTGTGAAATATTAATACTGCCACTAAGGCTTTCTTACTAGTATTAGCATGATAAATCTTTTTTTATCCTTTTCCTTTAAAACTATTTGTATATTTATATTTAATTTCTTTTTTTAATTTATTTTTTTATTAATGAATCACAGTGGGGTTACAGATACAGGTTTACATATTCTCGTGCTTGTGTTTCAGTCATATACAGCTTGAGAATCTATCCCTCCACCAGTGCCCCTCTTCCGCTGATGATCCCATAATCCCTCCCACCCACTCCCACCCCCTTACCCTCCCCACCCCACCTCTTTGGCAGGGCATTCCACTCTGTTCCCTCTCTCCCTTTGGGCGTTGTGGTTAGTAATGGAGGTCTTGGGTGGCCAATGTGTTCGGTCTATAATCTGCTCCGAGCACACCTCTCCCATTCCACACGTGTCCTCCCACCACATTTTTGCTTGCTATTCCCTTCTCTATCTGATCTGCCCTTCCCCCAGCATGTGAAGCTGGTATCCAAGCCATGGAGCAAATCTGGTACTTATTTCTGTTATTCTTGGGTGTTAGTCCTCCATTCTGTTGTTTTATATTCCGCAGATGAGTGCAATTCTTCTGTCTGTCTCTCTGTTTCTGACTCATTTCTTTTAGCATGACACTTTCCATGTTGATCCACTTGTATGCAATGGTCATGACTTTGTCTTTTCTGACAGCTGCGTAGTATTCCATTGTGTAGATGTACCAAAGTTTCTTTGGCCAGTCATCTGTTCTTGGGCATTTTTTTTCTTTTGTGTCACACCTGGCAATACACAGGGATCACTCCTGGCTCTGCACTCAGGAATTACCCGTGACGGTGCCCAGAGGACAATATGGGATGCTGGGAACCGAACCCGGGTTGGCCTCGTGCAAGGCAAATGCCCTACCCTCTGTGCTATGGCTCCAGCAGCACTATCATATTTTTTGAAGTAAATTTTGTTCAATGGAAACTATCTTGCTTCCTAAAAATAAACAAAAGACCAATATGGGTAGAACTCACAGACAGGATATCAAAGAGGAGATAGCTGCATACAAAGATTATTTTACAAAGAATCACTCTTGGTATTCATAAAAATTTTGACCATACTTTCAAGTGTGGAAATTCCTGGGACTGGGTAAGAACCATCCAAAAGGCTTATAAGTAATGGTGCATCATGGTCACATTGAGTTGGGAATAGTCCCACTAGCTAGACGAGAAAACCTTGTGATTCATGAAGCTTCAGGCAGATTTTATGGAAGGATTTTATGGTCGAGGAGTGCGGGAGGAAGCGAGGAAATACATGTTCAATAGTGGATAAGGCCCATTATGTTCTTTTATTATTCTCATGTACATCTCCTCAACTCAGAGAACTGCTTTGCAAGTTTCCCAGTTGGAGTCTTCTTTTAATTCAGCAGATTGAGTCAATCACTTGACTTATTTTATGTGTTCTTCATTTCTCAGAAATTATCTTTTGTTACAAAATTTCCAGTATTTTGAAATTGTTGCATATGTTTTTCCAATTCTGGATCTTTCTGTTGGGTATATAAATCTGTTACTTAATTTGACTAAAAGTGAAAACTTAATTGTTTATTGACAGCCACATTAGTTTTATGTCAGGAGGTGACTTGACCATTTCATCTCAACACAATTGCTAATTCCATACTGACTATTTTTCATTAAGCTTTTAAAAATTGGTGAGCTAGTTTTGGTTAACATTAAACTCATTTAAAATAATGAAATATAGGCTCCTAGCTAGAATTTTTATGTAGTGTTTATTTTCTGAAATAGATTATTGGTAATAATTGATGAGTGCCTGTATTGACTTAGACTTGTTTTCCTTTGGGAAAATAATTATTACAGAAGTAGACATTCTGGAATAGTAATGTCAGCTCCATGAAATTTTCAATGACCAGAGCCTTATGTTTTTTTATTCCTTTATGCATGAACTTCTTCTCCCTCAGAATGAACAAGTAGGATATTAGAGCATGTGTTATCAACTCCACATTTCAACTCCTCCTAAGTCAGCCTTTTTAAAAATATATTTTCTTGAAAGTCTATCTGTTTGCCAAACTTACCTGAGGCTATTCCTATTCTAGAGTGGGGAGCTTGGAAAGATGCGGGAGGCATTAGTAGCCTCGGGTCTATTGGGGCGGTGCTGGCTGTTTATTCACTTAAAGAAGGCAGGTTTCCAGGCATCAGAGAGTAATTTTTTCTGAAAAGGGGGAAGTAAACCAAATAAATTTTGAAATGCTTTCCTTTACTGATATTGAAAGGCCAACCAAGACTTTAAGAAAAATGAAGTATTTTCACTAGACATTTTGCTTCCTTAATAAAATGAGTCCTGTTATGAAGAAATGAAGGTAAAAGTGTCTTAAATAAACCACAAGTAGAGTCTGCTACATTTAACAAAGGACATCAATGACAGACTGGGTATATTATATATGACATTTTGAGTGGAAATGGTATCATGTTTAAAGAATTTTTTTCTCAGAGAACAAGGCAATGGAGCAACTATGGAGTGGGAGAGACTGATAGTAGATCATCTTACATGGTTTCTCATTGGTAATGATTCCAGTATACAGCATGGAAGATTGCCAATGGAAATCCCAAGGAAACAATTCAAAATACTTATCTAAGGAACTTGAAAGCACTTGGTGGAGAGAGGATATAAGAAGCATATATAAAAAAAGGGAGCACGTGACAAGAAAAGAAAGTACTATAAACAGTGTCATAAATAACATAGACGTGTTGGAACAATAGTACACTGGTTACAGTGTTTACCTTGATGTGGCCTACCCAAGATTGGTCCATGGCCATAGGGTTACCAGATCCTAAAGACCTGATCACTGCAAGTGTGGTCCATTTTTTTTTTTTGCTAAAAGTCTCATAGAAGGAACTATTCGAAGCATCTGATAAATTCAGTCTTTCTCAGGATTTGAGATAGTGGTGTCTAGGTCATACATCGAAGACTATCTGTTTGCAATAGCACTGTCACTGTCATCCCATTGTTCATTGATTTGCTGGAGTGGGCACCAGTAACATCTCCATTGTGAGACTTGCTACTGTTTTTGGCATATCAAATACGCCATGGGTAGCTTGTCAGGCTCTGTTGTGAGTGCGGGATACTCTCAGTAGCTTGCCGGGTTCACTGAGAGGGACAGAGGAATCGAACCCAGGTTGGCCATGTGCAAGGCAAACGCCCTACCACTGTGCTATCATGCTCTTGTATTAACCCATTTGATTTTTGCAATGACTTCAGATGAACAGATTAAATTTTGTATAGGATACTGTCTATTAACTATGTCTAGCTAACTTTTATCATCAACTTCTAAGCCTTTTTAAAAATTTTGTTCCAAATCACTTTGAAGTAATGAGTTAACCCTAAATACCAGCTCAGACCTTCTCAGAGCCTGACTGCTTCCATAATTTAAGATTTTTCTTTCTTTTGCCATATCAAACACATAAATAATAAACATGTTATAGCAGAAAAGTAAAAAATTCTAGGGTCAGATAGGTCAAGACAAAGTCATTTTTCAATATTATGCTACTTGCATGAATTTTGGTGTAAGTTATTCTGTATCTAGGTAATATTTACTAATTAAAAAGGGAATTATAATAATACCTGCCACATGCAATTTTTTAGTGAGGTCTTGCCAAAGGAAAGGAAGCAGGAAGAGTGTGGCTTAACTCTAGCCTTACCTCAGTCCACATATTCGATTGCTTACTCTCTAGTCACTTAATTCTTTGAATCTTGACTTACTTATTTTCCCCTTTCCAGAGCTTCAAAAGAAATTTTTGGCAGAGTGTCTTCTCAATAAACTTAAGTTGAATTGAATTAAATTATGTTGGCTCTATAGAGTGAGGGGTTTAATTCTTATGGACACTTTGCAAAACATGTCTTGTGAAAGCTGATAAATTATTTGTGGTTGAGATGATGCTGCAGAAAAACACCAAAAGACAAGGATTACTCCTGGCTTTGTGTGCAGGGATCACTTCTGGGCTTGGATTACCATATGGAGAGTCAGGAATTAAACCTGAGTCAGGCATGTGCAAAGCAAGCTCTACTATCTCTCCAGCCTTTCAAATTTGTTTTTGTTTTTGCTTTGGGACACACCTAACTATGCTTAGGGATCATTCCCAGCTCTGCTCAGGGATACTCCTGACTGTGTTCAGGAACCACTCCTAGAAGGGTTCAGGACCATGTGGAGTACTGGGTATTAAATCCAGATCAAATATGTGCAAGGCAAGAACTTTAACATCCAAACCATCTCTACAGTCCCTCAAATTAATTTTTTACCTATTTTTAAATTATTGCAGTTTACCCAGTAGTATTTCATAGAAGGAGCTAATATCACTCCTCAACAAGTTCTCATTAACTTCTTTCAATAAGTCAATTTATCAATTTAAATATCCTCAGATACTTCTCTGTTGTGTGCTAGGTGCTGCATAAAAGAAATATAAATCCAATTCTTGTCAATTAGGTCCCCATTCTATTTGAATAAAGGAGAACATTGACTTAGCTAAGTTATAATTAAGTATTATTTTGATGGCCCTATATTGGACAATAATTTTCCTGAATGCAAGGACTAAGTGTTCAGCAACCTATGAGCATGTCCTTGCCCCTGATGGAGTATAAAGGGGCCCTGAGACATGCTTTCTCCACAAATGTTTTAATTTATACCCCTTGTGTCCCAGTTGTTTAACCAATGGGCTTCTATACTCAAATTATAGCTAATTAAAAAAGAATAAATGCCTGTTTAATAGAATAGAAAACCATTAAACCCAGCACCTTCTAATAGGAAGTGTTTCTCATATAAGTCTTGTGAAAATGCCAATTGCTGCCTTTGATAAAATGAGGTTAATGAAAATTGTTAAAGTGCTCATACCTCACTATGATCTAGAGCTGACAGTGGGTTCTATTTGACCTGGGTTTGGATTTAACCACATGTTCTGTATGTCATCATAGGAAATTGGACCTATTAATACATACTGCCAATGCTTAGGAACTAAATTTAAGCATCCCTAAAAAATGGAAACAAAGAAAATAAAATTGTTTCTGAAAAATAAGCTTAAACATTAACACAATGACTGATAGCTCAATAACCCAGAAAAGATAGAATGGCTATAAGACCAAGAAGTCATAACCTACCCGTTATGATTTTTCATAGAAACATAACAGAACATCATAAGCACAATTTTCCAAGCACTTAGAAAAGGAGACAAAAGGAGTAAATCAACACACTGCATGTTTGCTGTTCAACAGAATATACTATTGCTAAGTGGAATATAGATGTGGTAGAATGGAAGCTCTACAAGGTAGATTCTATTCTCATGCATTTGAGATTGGGTTTGTCCATGTGTGTCTGGCTATGAATCCACCACGCTCATCTGACATACTTAATAAAGCTACTTCCTGAGAAATCTCTGGTACCTTTGTCTCCTGCTGGAGAATCCGGCAACAGAAGTAGAGCAATTTTTGCCAGTCTCTAGTTCTGCACTATCCTTGATGAGTTCCCTGTTCCTTCCCACACATTAATAAATATCATCTTTATTGAGCTTTCCCACAGTTATCCCTGTTTCAACAGGCCATCTATCTCCTCTTGTATCCTGACTGATACATATGCTGAGTATATGGGTCAAGTATTTGGGATTTCTGAAGGTGCTATCTTTTTACCCCAAAGAGACAGCATTAGAGTTATTGAACCAATATAACCAAGTTTTAAGTCCATTATCCTAAGAAGCAGTTCATAGATATTAGAAAATTCAGAAAGAAGAAGGATTCCTCTAGTATCTAGCTATTATACACTTCTATATTTATACAATACCCATTACTATTGTACACTTCTATGTTTATGTAATACCCATTTCTCAAAATTATTATGATTATATAAACTACATGCAAATAGCTTTGTACCTTTGCATGTGCCTGGTACCTTGAAAGTTCACAAGTTAAGCATTGTAATTTTCTGGTTTAATATACCTTTGACTGTATGGTAGCATATAATCTAAAGAACAGTAATGTGGTATTTATTGATCAAATGATGAATAATAAATTTTCTTAGATTTCTTCCGTGGAGGCTTTTGTTAATGTGATGCATTACTAGTTTTAGTTAGAGTAAAGAAAGATAATATAAGCATAGCATGATTTACATACTGTACATAGTATCTAAAGTTTTATGACAGTCCTTCCAATTAGAAAGGAATTCTGATTTACCAATTGTCACATAAACACATTCAATAAATAAAACATGGTGTAAAAATGACACTCTACAAAAAACAAATACCCTTACAGTTCAATGAAATTAAGCATTCATGGAGCAATTGACTTGTTTGTACTCCAAAAAGTTTGATGTATGATAGCAGAGGTGGGGTTACAGGTGGGATTTCTTGGGGACATGGCATACTGGCAAAATGTGCAAGTCTCCAAATACCTGCTTATGTGGGTTTCAAGAGGAAAATATTCTTCAACATTCTCTCTACAATAGAGAAATCCTGCATGTAGAGTACTAATGAGTTGTAATATGGCTCAAAAATTACATCCCTACCCAATGAACACCTGGGATAAATAAAGCCCTAGTAATATTACTCACACCTCTTTCCACCATGGGGAGCCTATATACCTTGACATTCTGTTTCTATTCCTTCTCAGGAAACAAATATTCTTCTAGTCATCCTCAAAAATGTACACACATTCCACCATATGTAGAGAGTTCTTCAAAATCAATCTTAATCATTTTTTCTCTACAAATGTTATTCTTTTGATGAATATTTTGGTTTATATAGGATGGTTTGTTTTGGAACCTCAATTTCATTTTCCATCATTCAAAATATAATATGACCATGGAGGTACTCTAAGGCAGTTCAGGGAATAAAAAGCATACAAGGAGTCATCATGACTAGGTGTGGAGTAAGCAAAAATTATCATGAAAATGAAACTATTCTTTGCATAAGGATACTATTGGTAATGGCTGAGTGTCCAGGGAGGTTGGGACTAGCGAAAGTGTAGATAAGTTCCGTACAATATGGACAAGTTGGGTCTGCCAGTTCTACAAATGCAACCATCTGTTACACTTGAAACCCACTTGATCTGGACACCATGAAAAATGGTCCCTACCATGGGAATCTGAGGCTTGAGTTGTTCTTAAGAGATAAAGGAAAGTCACTTCTGTCTAGGTTTATGTATTCTTCATTTCCCACAGAAAAGAATCTTAGAATGCTGACAGTAAACTAGAATATATTCATTGAGAAAGATATCCGTTCTAAGGAGAACACAGGAGTCTCTGGAGGCAGAGGTATAAAGAGAATATATATCAAAAGTTAAGGAAATTCATGTCCTAAAGTAGCATTAAGGCTAACCCCAGGTGTGGTGTTAAAAATGTAAGGAGATTAAGCATCCAGAATTGGTATGCAAGCAATTTCTGAGTGGAGTGTGTTAGCTGACCAAGCTGAAATGACTTGGGCTCAGATAAGAGGGCTCAGATAAGAACTCATTGCTAGGGCATTGTCAAGGAGAAAGGATGTTGAGTTCTAATGATCTTCTGCATGTAGAATCTTATTAAGTTCTTTTCAGTTTATGTTGCATTGTCTTCCAAGGGATGTTTGGTTTTTGAGTTTGGGCTGGGTTCTGAGTCATCTTGAGTAGAAATATCAGGCTGGTCTTAAATCTGGACTGGATCATTTGAGAATCTTGAGGCTAGGGCAGGAACAAGACAGGCACCTTCTTTGCAGATCCCATCTTTATGGTTCTGGTTTTGCTTTTTTATTTTTATTTTTCCCTCTGAATGTCATTGCTAAGGTACCCCTTCCTTGACTGCCTACCTCAAGGCTACAAGGTAAATGCTGATTTCAAGTATTCCAGTAAATGGCCAGTTGACAGGACACAGAGACAGACAGTAAACAACAAGGGGACTGATGGTACACAAGATGGAACGTGAGCCTAGGTGGAGTAAAGAAAATAATGTTGCCTGCAGGAGATGTGACTTCCACTGTTAAAGCAGGCAGAGGAGCTCAGTTTCTAGCCCTTAAACAGTCAAGACTGAAAGCAACGGATCAGAGACTGAACAGTAAATTTTAGAAAATACTTTACTTAGAGGAAGGGAAAGAAATAAAGGGAAGCTCCCAGAGTATGACAGTATCTTCAAACGAAGGATTCCCAAGAAAGTCTTTCCCCTTTTATACCTTTTTAACAAAGATCTGTTGTGGTTTATCACTTTATTGTCTCCTAAGAATGTGGATAATTGATGCAGGGGTAGAATGATTGTCTTCTGATCACTTGGTCATCTAGTTTATCAGAACAGCCCAGGATATTTAGGTTATCAGTTTTCACTCAGGCCACATTGGTAAATCTCTTTCTTAAGGTCATGTTCTTAATCTTGCCCTGGCTCTTTCCCTTTTATTCCTATCACAACCAGCAAAGGAGTAGAGTTCCCAGATGTCTTATGTGAAGTGGGGGGCGGGGGTAAGAAGTGACAATATTGAGAATTGAATCTACCGCTTCCCTTCTACCTTCTTTGGGAACCCAGAAAGTACCTGGGGAAATCTAAAACTGAATGAAGTAAGTTGGCTATGAGCACTTACATGCTGCAGACCTTACATTTCACCAACCACATGATGCTGTGTTATCAAACCATACCTGAGTTCCGCTTGTTCAACCTGGTGTGGAAAATAATTCCTGCCACATAATTTCTCAGAAAGCTATGAAACCGAGGCTGAAGGAGCAAGGAATGACTCTGCACAAAAGGAAAACCAGTCCTTTACCCAGAATTTCCAGGAGTGTCAAATTTTTTTACATAAAAGAATTCCAGTAGGAGATAATTTATAAAGTAAAACAAGTTTATTTGAGAAATAAAGGGAGGGGAAGAGCTAGAGGTATGTGTTCAAAAGATAACATTGATTTCTCCAGAGCGGGGAAAAAAACGCTGAGTGGTTTTTTTAGGGAATTTTAATTATGGATTTTTTTTTATTTTCCTTTACTTATTTATTTTTAATGTATCCCTGTGAGATACAGTTACAGACTTACAAACTTTAGTGCATATATTTCAGTCATACAATGATCGAGTACCCATCTCTCTGCCAGTGCCCATTCTCCACCACCAGTGATCCCAGTATCCCTCCCACCACCACCACCCCATCCCCCTGCCTCTGTCTCAGGTGCACTCCCTTTTGCTCCATTTCTCCTTTTGGGTGTTGTGGTTTGCAATACAGGTATTAAGTGGCCTTCATGTTCGGTCTAAATCTCCCATCCCGAGTGGGTTCTCCAAGCATCCTTTACTTGGTGATCACTTCTCTAACTGAGCTGCCTTTTCCCCCAGAATGTGAGGCCAGCTTTCAAGCCATGGAGCAATCCTCCTGGTTCTTATATCTACTATCCTTGGGTCTTAGTTACTTGATATTCTGTTGCTTGATATTCCACAAATGAGTGCAGTCATTCTATGTCTGTCCCTCTCTTTCTGACTCATTTCACTTAACATGATACTCTCCATGTTGATTCACATATATGAAAATTTCATAACTTCATCTTTTCTAACAGGTGCATAGTATTCCATTGTGTAGATATACCAAAGTTTCTTTAACCAGTCATCTCTCTTCAGGCACTTGGGTTTTTTCAGGATTCTGGCTATTGTAAACAATGCTGCAATGAACATAGAAGTGCAGAGGTGATTTCTACTATACGTTTTTGCACCTCTGGATATAATCCCAGAAGTGGTATTGCTGGGTCAAATGGGAAGTCAATTTCTAATTTTTTGAGAAACATCCATACTGTTTTCCAAAAGGGCTGAACAGTCGGAATTCCCACCAGCAGTGAAGGAGAGTCCCTTTCTCCCCACATCCATGCCAACACCGGTTGCCTTTGTTCTTTTCAATGTGTGCAGGTCTCTGTGGTGTGAGATGATATCTCCTTGTTGTTTTGAATTGCATCTTCCTGATGATTATTGGTGAAGAGTATTTTTTCATGTGCCTTTTGCCCATTCGGATTTCATCTTTGAGAAAGTTTCTGTTCATTTCATTGCCTCATTTTCTGATGGGTTTGGTTTCTTGTAGAGTTCAACCAGTGCCCTGTATATCCTTGATATCAACCCCTTATCAGATGGGTATTAGGTAAATAGCCTTTCCTATTCTGTAGACTGTCTTTGTATTCTGGTCACTGTTTCTTTTGAGGTACAGAAGTTTCTTATTATAGGACAGTCCCATTTGTTTATCTCTTTTTCCACTTGCTTGGTCAGTGGGGAGTCATCTTTGAAGATACCTTTAGATTCAATGTCATGGAGGGTTTTGCTGAACTTTTCTTCAATGTGCCTGATACATTCTGGCCTGATGTTGAGGTCTTTAATCAATTTTGCTCCGACTTTTGTGCATGGTGTTAGGTAGAGGTTCGAGCTCATTTTTTTGCATGTAGCTGTCCAATTTTGCCAGCACCATTTGTTAAAGAGGGTGTCCTTGTTCCAATTCACATTTCTTGCTACCATATCAAAGATTAGCTGATCATATATTTGAGGTTGTATGTAAGGATATTCAATCCTGTTCCATTGGTCTGCAGCTCTGCCTTTGTTCCAATACCATACTGTTTTAATTATTACCACTTTGTAGTAGAGTGTGAGGTTGGGGAAGGTGATGTCTCCATCTTCTTTTTCCCAAGAATTTCTTTAGCTATTCACGGGGGGGGGGTTTGTTCCATATGAATTTCAGGAGTGTTTGATCCATTTCTTTGAAGAATTTCATGTGTATCCTTAGAGAGATAACATTGAATCTGTATAATACTTTGAGGAGTATTGCCATTCTGACAATGTTAATTCTCCCAATCCATGAGGAGAGGATATGTTTCCATTTCCTCGTTTCCTCCTTTATTTCTTGAAGTAGTGTTTTGTAGTTTTCTTTGTACAGGTCCTTTACCTCCTTAGTTAAGCTGACTCCAAGGTACTTTATTTTCTGAGACATGATGTGAATGGGATTGCTTTTTTTCATGTCACTTTCTTCTCTCTCATTATTTGCATATAGGAAGGCCATGGACTTTTGGGTGTTGATTTTATAGCCTGCGACTTTACTATACAAGTGCATTTTACAGTTCCCATCACAGCCTTTGTCCAAGTATACCTGGCGTCTCTCCTCTCAGGGATCCAGCTGCCTTTCCTCTCTGAGAGTCATCCAAGCTTGAGCTTGCAATTATACATATCAAAAGTTTACTGGGATCTTCAGATGTTTGTTATTGATATTTTCCTTCCAAAATTATATTTTGATAAAGTGCCATGAATGAAAAAGTTGCTTATAGTTGGATTTGGATATACATTGTTCTGTCACCAACCTGCCACCAGTGTCAACTTTTCTATACCAGTGTTTCCACATTCCCTCTCCTACCCACCCTCCACTGAAGCCACAGTATGCCATCTTGCCAGACACCTTTTATGTCTTGTTGCTTAAATTTGAGTCTTGCAATTTCACTGTTGTTGACTTCATTTGTTCTATGAAGATGCGGTGTATATATACACAATGGAATACTACACAGCTGTAAAGAAGTATAAAATCATGCAATTTACAGCTGTGTGGTATTCCGTTGTGTATATCCATTGTGCATACACAATGGAATACTACACAGCTGTAAAGAAGTATAAAATCATGCAATTTGCTGCAACATGGATAGAACTGGAAGATATCATGTTAAATGAAGTAAGTTAGAAGAAGAAAGACAAAAACTTATGTGTAGTACTTAGAGTAAATTGATGAGGAAATCCAATGGTTGAAAGGGGAAATACCTAAATCATTCTTGGCCCCAGAGTTTAGGGAGAAGATAAGAAACAGAGTGAAGGGTAGAAGAGATAGATGAGAAACAACGGGGGCAGGGGTCAAAGGGTGGTTTTAATTTTTTAAATCTATTTATTGTTTTGGTCTCAAAGGCCTTTGTGCCTTCATGCCTTCATGCTGGTTTAGGTTTCAGATATACATTTTTTCCCAACATACATTACCAGGCCACACAATCTCTTTTCCTGTAACAGCAATTTCAGGTCAGGTCTTAAGAAAAAATATAGGGAAAATTGTCTGCCAGAGAGGAAGTGGGAGGGATGGGATAGGAGGTGTTATGGGGTCATTGATGGTGGAAAATGTGCACTGGTGGAGGGATGGGTGTTCAATCATTGTATGACTGAAACTCAAACATTAAAGATTTGTAAATGTATTTCACAGTGATTCAAAAAAAGATAATAAAGTTATAACTTTCAACAAAAAAGAAGCTTGATGATAGGAGGAAATAGAATGGGAAATTAATTCATAAACTCTAAGATAAAACATACTTTCCTGAACTCAAAATCATAAGGACACTGGGACAAAAGAAATTTTGGAATCTAATTTACACATAGAATTAAAAATTGGCCACAAAACTTTAGAGATCTTGAACAATAATATCAATAATAAGGAAAAAATTGCCATATTTATCTTATTTGAAAATATTCACAAAACTGCGCCATTAGAGAATATGTCAA
Source organism: Sorex araneus (assembly GCF_027595985.1). NCBI lineage: Eukaryota > Metazoa > Chordata > Mammalia > Eulipotyphla > Soricidae > Sorex > Sorex araneus. Next base: position 44,475,520 of record NC_073313.1, on the reverse strand, counting down.
CTTGAACTGGGAAAAGTATGACAGAAAACACTATCAGAATTAATATACATTTGTTCAGTTTATATTACTCAATCAATAAAAGACCAAAAGAATATTTCTTTGATAAATAAGAAGATATAGGGATTCATTCCTGACTACATAAAGTAACCTTACCTAGATATTTTGGGTTTCATTTTAACCAAAGTTTAGTGTCACAATTAAGTAGGAGACCCATTTCCTTGAGTTCCTCCTAGTTCCTCTTTTCTAAACTGTATTAACAGTGCAAATGGTATGACATCTAAAGAGCTGGGCTCCTTTGAACATTTAAGATATGAACTGTTGTTCTCTCTCTCAGTGCTTATTATTTCTAACAGTCTCAGCCAGTGCCCCAAAGCTTTGGATGAGCCAAGTGCTGATTCAGGAAAGGGAAAAAAGAACATAAGGACAATTCTCCCTGGAGCAGAATTACAGATTAGGGAGGCCTTTGTCTTCTTTGTCATGTATTATTTGACTAAACCTACTTGAATAAAAAACAAACTGGAGGCTTCATAGAATCTTTGTCCTCTTAAATGAACAATAATCACAGAGTAAAAGGGAATATGAAAACAAGGTAAAAGGAAAAAAAATGGAGGATACTTTATAGCCCTCTACTCTGTGTAAAGTTTCATTAATGAAACTTGGAACCTTTCTCACTAAATGAGGTTCTGACTTGCTGGCAAAAGGCTTGTGCAGAAATATCATAGAATTAATAATGCCTTGAAGTGCTTTAGGTGTTTTTATCAATTTTAATCACTAAACAAGCTTTCAAACTTATTTATGCTTTGTTGTAGACTGATTTTAGGAACTTTTACACAAATATATTTAATAAGATAAGAGAAAAATGGATTAGTGAAAATAAGATCAGAACATCAGGATAAAGAAAAAAATTAAAGTAGCTAAGACAGAACAAGGAATTATATTAAACTAAAAATATTTGTTCTAAATCCTAGTTCCACTAGAGACATGAAATATGAAACACAAAATGAGATATATGATTTACAAAGTTCATAAATTTAAAAAAAGCAAACCTGATACTCAGGAGAGACAAACTAGAATGTCTCCCTCAGGTTCTCATGAAGAAGAAGATGTTGGGGCACAAAGAAAATGATTCCACACCCTTCTAAGTTATTCAGTGACTAGACAAGTAATTCAATAGGAATTATATGAATTGATAAAAGAAAAGAAAAGAAAAAGTAAAAAAATGTTTATCAATAATGTGTATATTTCCTATATACCCGAGAAATACTCGAAAAGATTGCACAACTCACCCTCATGATTTGAAACCTTCAAAATAACAATTGGAGAGAGAAAAAGTTTCATTAAAGCAGTCCCTAAGGAAGACACAGTAAACAAAGGTATGCAGATTTAAGGTCTGCCTTCCCCCAAGAAAAAGAGAAAAAGATATTAAATTTGCCTGCCACAGCAAGGGAGACACCCTTACAGAGAGGCTTGCATGTAAATATTTTTTTTCAAAAGCAGTTTCAACACAGTTTTCAAGGCCCTTCTTATGAAAACCTTTTGGAAAAATGAATTTTTGAGTGGCATGTTTTTTGTCACCCTACAAACATAACAGGCAACTTTCTCAAAAGCATTCCTATGGTAAATACTCAAAGAAACATCTTAAGGAAGTTTCATAGATTGCTTTTAGTATTGATGTAGGCAGTAGATTAGGGAAAACACCATCCCCACCCCACCTTCATGGCAATGAAATTTCTGGGAAGTAATGAAGCCATTAGTCCTAAGGCTGATCTATCTTGTGGATACAGAAAGCAAGACCTGATAAGACCTTTTCTGAGCAGCAGACCCTGAGAAGACTAGACCCCTCCCTTCAGAAAGGGCCTGAAGTAAAGGTTCTTTGAGAACCCTCAACTCCTTCCTTTAATCTGATTAACTCTGGAGGCTCCGCTAGCCCAGACCAGAGAAGGCTGGACCCACCCTCTGAGAGAAGATCCATATGGAACAAAGGTCAAGAAAGGGAGTTTTCAGGAGGATCATTGGCTACTCCCAACTCTATCCCGTCCACAATCACCCTAGCAATGGAATCTTACCTAGCTAGAAAGCCCCAGCAAGGTGGCTTGGAGAAGCTTGATTAAAAACCTCCTTGAACAAAAGAAGGGTGTGCATGTGCTGCTCCAACCCTTCTGCTGCTTGAACCGACGTGGCTGAGCACACATGGTGCCCAAGCACATATGTGGCCCACATCTCCCCTCTTGAGATGTGCGCTTTCATATCTAATGCTGAGAGAAGCCTAGGTTCTCTCTAGAGTGCTTACTCTACTCTCTCACTCTCCCTCCCTCCTCCCTTTCCTAAAACCCTCCAAATAAAATCTATTTTATTTCAGTGCATTCATATGCTCCTGAAATTCTTTTCTGCCAGTTAAGACAAGAACTCTCACCATAATCATGCCAATGGACCCCGTGCCAGGCTTTCACTCGGGGCGCCCCAGAAGGGGGCAGGTGAGAGCCCTCTCCCCACCCCAAAGGACCCAGCCCCGGCAGCCAAAAACCTCCAGAACCCAACCAACACCATACTCATGGCCACTCTCACATGCTCCAGCCGAGCCTCACCCATGAGTGAACCTATTCCTGGACCGCGTGGCCACATGTGATACTTCATCAGACTAGCCTTACCCATACTCCAAGAGTACCGCACCACATTTGATGGGGTTCACAGTAGTAGGCAATTAATCTTAGAGGAAAATATATGTATGTATGTATATGTATATATATTTGTTTGTTTGTTACAGATATACATACAAAAGCACACAAGGCTCAACCACTTAACAACAGGTTAATGATCTCTGATAGAAGGTCTTAATGGCCCCCTTTGAAATAGAATAATCTTCACACTCTTTGCTCTAAGGATACTTTTTTTGTAGCATCTTCAGAGGTTTTTCATAACAAGCAATATATAGTATATTATTTTGGTTCTGCTTTGGGACAGGGATAGGGGCTCAAAATGGAAACATCCGAAATATGGTGGTGGGAAGGTGTAATGGGGGTGGGATTGGTGTTTGAATATTAAATGTAATCAAATATTGTGAACTATCTTATAAAATAAAAATAAATAAACAAAAATTTAAAAAATTACACATTGAAAATAAAAAGAACCCAGTAACCCTGGGTAAGCCTAGGGCTAACTTTCCTTTCCTGTAAAGAGCAATTCCTCTCTCCCACCTGAGTCTGTGGCTCCTGAAGAAATCTGGTGCCAGAGATTCAACTCCTGTGCTGAGAAGACCAAGTGTATGTCAGGTGTAGCTTAATGGCCACCTCATGGGTCTGATGGGGCTCGGGTGGTGCCTCTCAGGGGCGCATCGCTGCCTTTATCAGTCCTGTCCTTCCCAGACTGCCTGACAGAAGTGGATCAGGAGGAAGTGACTGTCTCTCTCCTCTCTGCCTCACATAAGTGACCTGTGAGAGCCACCTATTTCAGTACCACCATATGGATTTTATCTAGGAAAAAAATTATCTATACACATCGCTGTTATTCTGTTTTTTTTTCCAGAGAAGGTATTAAGTATACAAAGAATGAATGAGTACACCAACCACTACTTAGACAATCACCTGTAACAACTTGCTTTTTCACCAAAGCTTTAGGAAAGCACTAAGTTCAGTTCAGATTGATGTTACAAACAAGAAGGTCTACACCAAGTATTAATTTCTTGCTTTTGATAATTTTGCAGTATGAGGATTAGGATGACTTCCTTTGAATGTTGAGGATCTCAAACTCCTAATAACAGATTATCTTTATAGATATAAGGAGTTATCTCCTCCACTTGCTCTGTAGGCCTGAAACATAGGACAGTCTGTGAAGTATCTTCCAGTAGGAGATAGTCTAGGTTTTAATGGACCTAAAGTGTATACAATTTGGGGAGTTACTTAAGGCAATAAATACAAACTCATGAACACAAATGAACAACAAAAGATAATTTTTTTAAGAACAGATTATGCAAAAACATACCAATTTTTTAAAACCCTGGAAAATAACTCAAAATTCTAAAAGTAATTTTAATAAGCTTACTGTCTATAATTCTTTAAATTTCATTTAATGCATTTTTACCCATATGCCTCATTATTTCATTTATAATCAGTTTGTACATGTAGAATATGGACTGGAGCTATAGCACAGCTGTTGGGCTTCTGCCTTTCATGCGGTCGACCTGTGTTCGATTCCTCCGCCCCTCTCGGAGACCCCGGCAAGCTACTGAGAGTATGGAGCCCGCACGGCAGAGCCTGGCAAGCTACCCGTGTGCATTGGATATGCCAAAAACAGTAACAATAAGTCTCTCAATGAGAGACGTTACTGGTGCCCGCTCGAACAAATCGATGAGCAACGGGATGACAGTGACAGTCATTATTTTTAGCATAAAAGATGGAAATTTGTTTTTGTTATTGATTAAGAAAAGTATTTTTCTCTTCACAACCTGTTATAAACAATGGCATCAATATTTTTAAGATTGTTTTCAGTTTTAAGAAAGTTCCTGTGAAATACCTTTTAGGTGTATTTTGTGATATTTACAATAATTATTCTTAGAACATATCCTGGTCCTTTCTTTTTCTGCCCTTTAAATGTCCTTCAGTTTATAGACCCCATAAATCACATGACCCTATACTTTGTGTTACAGTACAAAGTAAGTCATAATATCAGGAAGTAGAATTATTCTACTAGACTAGATATCAATAGTTTAACAGTCTGAGGAAATTATTGCAATGTTGCATGTATGTGTGTGTATATATATAAACCCTTATAACTGTACAATATACTATATCTTCATAAATATCTCCAGTTCTGCATGCAAATATTTCACACATTAAAGATCCACTAATTACTAAATTATTTCCATGCTGTTAGGATCATCACTGTATCACTGTATCACTGTCATCCCGTGGTTCATCAATTTACTCAGGTGGGCGCCAGTAGCATCTCCATTTGTCCCAGCCCTGAGATTTTAGTAGCCTCTCCTTACTCGTTTTTCCTAATGATTGGAGGCTCTTTTCAGGGTAAGGGGAATGAGACCTGTCATTGTTACTGTTTTTGGCATATCGAATATACCACGGGGAGCTTGTCTGGCTCTTCCGTGTGGGCGGGATACTCTCGGTAGCTTGCTGGGCTCTCCAAGAGGCGGGATATATATGTTATATACATATATAATATATATTATATATATACACATATATATACATGTATGGAAATATACATATTTTTCTTTATGATAGGATCATAATAAAGGATAATAAAGATAATAAAGGACATTTAAAACCCCATACTTAATATGGTCAATGTAGAAAAAAGATGAAAGTTTTTCCTTTAAGATCAGGAACAAGACAAGGATGGTTATGTCACTACCTTTATCTAACATAAAATAAGAAGTGAACTGCTAGAGAAATTAGGCAAGTAAAAGAAAAAAATGGGGTTCAGAAATAGAGCACAGCGGTTGGGCATTCGCCTTTCACGTGGCCGACCCGAGTTCGATTCCTCTGCCCCTCTCAGAGAGCCTGGCAAGCTACCGAGAGTATCGAGCCCGCGTGGCAGAGCCTGGCAAGCTATTGGATATGCATATTGGATATGCCAAAAACAGTAACAATAAATCTCTCAATGAGAGACATTACTGGTGCCCGCTCAAACAACCTGACTTGAACACATGAGGTTGTAAGTTTGATCCCCAACCTACCCCATATGCTGAAGGGTACTCTCAGCAGCACTGTCGTATAGGATACTGAGTGTGACAAGTATGCACAATTACCACAACTAAAGTGTGTAGTACTTAACAAGTGCTGCAACTAAAGTATGCAACACCACAGCCAAATGTTCAAGCGCCACAATAAAGTGTATTACCCCTGGTCATCACAGCAATAGTAACAGTAACAAATGTGAAAGGAAAAAAACGAATGAATAAATATTTTAAAAAACAAAAAATATCCAGCAAAAAGGAAGGTATAAAATTATCATTATATGAAGATAATGCGATACTGTATATAGAAAGCCTAAAGACATTCTATGTTAACAGGATGGAAAAAATCTATATTGTCAAAATTACCCATCTAACTCATCATCATCATCATCATCATCATCATCATCATCATCATCATCATCATCATCATCCCGTTGATCGTCGAATTTCTCGAGCGGTCTCAGTAACATCTCCATTTGTCCAAGCCCTGAGATTTTAGAAGCCTCTCTCTACTTGTCCTTCCAACGATGCCATACTGGAGGCTCCTCAGGGTCAGAGGAATGAGACCCAGATTGTTACTGGTTTTGGCATATTAATACACTATGGGGACCTTGCCAGGCTCTCCCATGTGGGCAGGAAACTCCCAGTAGTTTGCCAGGTTCTCCCAGAGGGAGAAGTAGGCTATAAGATACTGCTTCTGGGAGCTTGCTTTTAAGTCTCTGGATGCTGGCCGTTGTCAGGATTACACGGTGCCGGGGGTAGTCCCTAGGTGTGACCGCCTAGCTACTGGGAAACGGGAAATCTGGGCAGAGGAGGCCCAGTCCTGATCTGAGCAGCTTTAGAGGTCTCAGCCCCGGGTCCCACACACCTGGGTTCCTCTGCCAGTTCCTTCATGCGTGAGGCTCGTCCGAAAGTGTGGAGAGGGGCCTTGAGCATGGCTGTGGCTAGGCTCTGGAGGTCTTTGCCCACTGGGAGCTCTGCTCGGGGTGGGGAGGGAAGCTGGAGCCCATCCCCTTTAAGGAGGCCCTGGGGAAGACAGTCAGGCACTTGGGCAAGAGACTCTCTGCCACTATCTGGCTTTGAAACAGATGCCTACCCACTGCACCGTTCCCCCAAATTAAAGGTGAGAGGTTGGTCATCTGTTCAGATATATTAAAACTGGAACTCTGTGATAAAAAAAGCCAAAACTTGTAATCGATTCCTGTGTAATATAGTTATGAGTAGATAACAGACAGTAAGAAGACCATTTATCCATCACCTATACTTTATTACCCTAAAATTTCCAGCTCTTTGCAATCATCTTGAGTCCTCTTTTACCCTGTTTATTCTCATTAAGCATAGTTATAAATTCTGAAAATTATGAAAGAAAGAACTAAAGGACAAATCCAAAAGGTAGTAAGAATTGCAAGACTGAAGAATACAACATCACAGTGTCTTATATGACCCCTACCCACTTGAAGAACACAAATGAGACACAAGCCTTTCTCTGCTCCTTAACTAACCAGGAAAAGCAGCCAAGGTAACCATATTTCTCTGGATTATAAAAAAGAAATAGGTAACACATCATTAATAAGAGGGAATCTCACCAACAATAAGGGCAGCACCTTGGTTATAACTTTGACTCCCCTCCCCCAACAGTACAAGTTTGTGTATTCACCTGGCAGCTGGGGAGCCCCTCAGCTATCTCTCACCCCCTGTGTTTGGTGGTCTTGGGCCATTTCCCCACCCGGGATGGCGGATGCCATGGGCGGACGAAGGAGGCAATGAGGATCAAGCTGGTTGATGATCAGTTGCTGTTTATTCCATTCTCCCCACACATTGTTCCAGTCTCACTGAGTCCCTCATTCTAGTCTCATGCTGCCCCTCATTCCCATCTCCTCCTGTGCCTCCCGCTCATCTCTCCTCACTCCAACTCACCACCTTTTCTCACTCTAGTCTCTCGCCAACTCCCTAGTATTGGTGGTAGCACAGTCAACATATCAAAATCCCTTCCTTATCACGAATTAGGCTCAAGGATAAAAATACCACCTAGAGGTGTTTCTCCTCTCCTTAGTCCAATAGCTTAATTAACATATTAATTAATATCTTAATTCTACTTCTTAATATTAGTTATTTTGTATGGACACAGTAAGAGGTTGTACACTAGGCTTGTAGGGTGGCTATCCTGGGGACATCTCAGACTACAGTGCTCAGGCCAGATTAATCTTTCCTAACCCTAGCAGGGTCCTAATCTAAATGGTACTTTTTGGATCATGACAGAATTTGTCCATGACCATGCTCTTAACTTATAGTTAAGTATTATGGTGCTTTAACCTGGCCCATTTCGATGCCATGGTAGCTCACAGTTTGCCCTGGGTCCATCCAGTACCTTGTCAGGATGCTGCTTTGGGGGTTCTAGGAAGTAATGGCAACTGAGGCTTAAGTCAAGAGAGCACATGCCCAGGAGTGAAAATCATTAAGACTCAATTAACTCCCAAGTTAGAAAAGCATAGCATTATCTGTCTTCTTGAGTCCATACAAAAAGGACATTGCTCTGAATTGACTATGCAAAGGACTTAAGGAGAAGAAAAAAGCAACATTTACAAGTTAATAGAGGTCTGGTTAGGAGGTAAAGGTGATTGACCAGTTGGGGAAGCAGAGCACAAAGAAAGAGGTTACAAAGAACACAGAGGAATTGGAGAACTGTGATGGGAGTAACCCAATAAACCTAAGCTCCCTGTGGCAAGGCAGAAAAGACAAACCAATGTTATCCTACACAAGTTAACGTGTGTGTGCACTTTCAAGAACAAATTTAAATGTCAAGTCCAAATTGTTAGAACAGAAGGAAAAAACATAAAACACGGAAGCAATGGTTTAAACAAAGAAAATGGGAAAACGTGTCATAGAAAACTGTTGAGAAGATCACTGGAATATTTGCTGTTTGCTTTTGTTTGACACCCCTTGTTGCATGGTTGGAATGACCAGTTGAAAGTAACAAGGTCAGTGATAGAGGTCTAGGGTCCATATTCATAAAAACGAGAAACAGTTAACACTCAAGACTTTACAGTGTACTATGAAATGAACAAAAGAAATCACAGAAGCAGCCAGATTTCAAGAGGTCCTTCGAAAAACCGGAGAAAATTAGCACTGATACCTAAATGTGATGCTGGCAGCAGCAATGCTAGATTAGTCAGTGAACAGGCCACCAGATCTACTAACACTAACTGCTCTTTCCAAGGAGACTCTAGTTGTGCTTCTCTGAAATAAAGCAGAGGAAAGAAAACTTTTCTATAAGGAATAGCCAGTAAATATTTCTAGCTTTGTGGGTTAGAGTGCCTCTGTAATGATTACTCAACATCTTTCTTAGCAAATGCATATAGAAAAGATTATATCTTGAGTCACATGAAATCATGCAATATGTATCTTGAGGGCTATAGTTTTCTGATCCTTGATTAAAGAGTACTTAGCCCACTAGCATTAGCATTAACAGGGCATCCAACTGAGGACAAATTTTAGACAAGATGAATTTTATGTATGTTTACATACAAGATAAGCACCTTAATCCTTGTACTATCTCTCCAGAAGCAAATAGCTTTATTTCAATTTACTTTTTAATTATGTTGTTGAGACTTATGCGCCTTTGATGGACTAAGCATTTAAGTTCTGAAATTATCTTGAATCCATTAATTTCTCACCACTTCCATTTCTAGTCTAATCCACTATCATATCCTTACTTGAGGTAGCTTCTCAATTTTCTTTTTCTACCCAAATCTTCTCTGCATACTGCAGCCAAATAATTCCTTTAAAATAAAAGCAAGGTCACATCACTCTCTTACTCAGAACTGTAGGGTATTTCATAGCATTTTTAGTACATACATGAGCACTTATATAAAGTAGCATGGTTATGAGGGCCTCATTTTATGCTCCCTTCTGGGAGAAGCAGCCGTGAGTTCTTGAGGGTGACTGATGAGAAGATTATCTGGCACCAGCATGAAATGGCTTATGGGTGTGACCCCTGAGTCGCTGGAGATTGGGGGAAGCTGGCAGAGGATCTCTGCTCCCGGGTCCCATGGAGCCCAGAGTCTAAGATCAGAAAGTTCCACAAAGTGCAATGTAGGCTCAATAATATATTTGGTCAACTTCATGGCAAGTTCTGGCATGAGAATGGTCATTTTGAGCTGTCCTAAGTTACACTAAAGTGTGGAACCAAACTTTAAACTTCCCCTGTGGACACTCCCCAAATGGGGAATGACCTTGTTTGGGAGGACTCTGAGTGGGTTTCAGAAACTGGGACCATTCCTGGAAGGTCTGAATACATTACATACAAAGCAGGTGTGACAAGTCCAATAAATGGAGATTTGGTCAGTACATCACAGTACCTAACACACCTTCCTACACAGTATCTGGCCTCTTTTATTTTCCTCAATCAAGTAAAAAATAATCAATAAAATTTTTCAGACAACTCCCTTGCTCTTACATCTTTCTAGAACACTCTCTTCCCACAGATATCTGCTTAGATTACTTTCTCACTTTATTCAAGACACTTTTGAAATGTTGCTATCTCAGAGAAAGAAAATCTCTTAACAACTCCATCTAAAATAATTATCCCCATCACTCTTCCTATCATACTTCACCTTTCTTCACTGCATTTAATTATTATCTGATACTTAGGCTATATCTCTGCTTTTGTAATGACTTATTGTCTTTTGTTAGAATATCAGTTCCTTGAATTCAGGATTTTGTCTGTATCATTCATTATTCTATTTCTGGAGCATAAAGCAATGCATAACATGGAACAAACATTGAGTAAGAGATTGCTGAATGAAAACATAAAACAATGAATTGTTTGTCATTGATTCATAGCATCTGTAGGATCAGCTTCTAAATATTTAAATTCAGTTAAAATGTTCTCCATTCTAGCATATTTTTTGAAATCCAGTTAGCTACTAGAGCCCTAGAATAACCTAGAATATTCAGCTCAATCCTTGATTCATTTTCAAGGCAGTATCAGAGTACTGGTATCACCACATCACCTCTCCAATCCTTCCTTTAATCTCTGGTATTCAATTCCAATAATCATACACTGACCTTGGAATTCAAAGATGTTTGGGGCCCAAGACAGGAAGTGAAGAGAAGTGGAGCACATACACTATTAGTCTAACAGTGACATTAGATAAATAGATCAATATCATGGAGTAGTCAGGTTTTTGAGAAGGGAACTCTGAAGGACAGAAACTCTGCCAGGCCGCTGCCACTGCCACTAAGATTCAAACTCCAAGGACTCCATCTCTCTTGATCCAGGTCAGAGCCCCAGTGGGAGTGGCATCTGGAGCCACAGCTGCTAATGTGGCTGGAAGTTATTCTCCCCCTCAATATCTCATAAAAACCATAAATTAGCCTCTCATGTGGAACTTTTACTAGAGCAACATGATCACCAAAAACACATTAGGCCAATAATTCATTAGCCCCACCTCAATTAATATTACACCAAAAAGACAAAAGTAAAGGTGAGCATGAAGGGCTAAACCACACAGGTCACAATGGTAAAGCAACGTAGAAGCCCACCAAGCTTACTTATTGAAGAGGCTAGCCTAGAAGACCCCAATAGTAATGAAGTGCTAGACAACCTCTCTGACAAGGAATTTTGAAGGGAGCTACTGAGGATGCTTAGGGAGCTAAAAGAAGCAATGGAAAGCACCTCCAATAAAATACAAGAGGATTTGAAAGTAGAAATGCAGAAAATGCAAATAAAATTACATATAGAAATGTCAGATATGAAACACCTCGTAGAATTGACAAACTCAGTGGAAGGTCTCAGCAGCAGAGTAACAGCTGCTGACAGAATCAGTGAGCTCGAAGATGAAGTGCAGAGACTCTACAGAAAAGAGCAGAAAATGGAAAAGAGACTCACAATCCAGGAACAGATGTCAAGAGAAGATCTGGATGAAGCCAAGAGGAGTAACATAAGAATTATTGGAGTCCCGGAGGGATAGGAAGAAAACCCTGATAAAGAAGAATCCCTCAAAGACATCATTGCTACAACATTCCCAGAGCTGAAGAAATCATGTGACCATATTCAGGAAGCCTGAGGGTACTAGCTAGAAGAAATGCAAATAAAAATACCCCAAGACACATCCTGATCAAAATGACCAAAACCTTAGACAGACAAAATTCTGAAAGCAGCAAGATCAAAGAAAGAAATTGCCTATAAAGGAGCACACTTAAGACTCACAACTGACTTATATGATGAAACCCTCACAGCCCAAAAATGTGGTCGTATATAGTGAAAAAACTCAATGAAATAAATGCCTCACCAAAAATACTTTACCCAGCTAGACTCTCCGTCATAACAAAAGGAAAAACACAGTTTCACAGGCAAACTACAGGTCAGGAACTTCATAGCCTCAAAACCATGGTTATAAGAACAACTAAACGGGCTACTTTAAGACAAGACGAGCACCTCAAATTTCAGCAGAAACATGGGACAAAACCCCATAACAATAATCTCTCTCAACGTCAATGGGCTAAATGCACCAATTAAAAGACACAGAGTGGCAGGATGGATCAGAAAACTGAATTCAACATTCTGTTGCCTGCAAGAAACATATCTGAATGAACAGTCAGAGCAAACACAGACTCAAAGTCAAAGGCTAGGAAACAATTCTACAGGCAAAGAACTCCCTCAAAAAGCTAGGGTGACCATACTGGTATCAGACCACACTGACTTCAGACTAAGGAAGGTCACAAGAGACAGTGAAGGTCATTTCTTATTGATCAAGGGATCTGTACATCAGGAAGAGCTTACACACTTAAATGTATATGCACTTAATGAGGAACCAAAAATGTACTTAAAACAACTTCTAATAGACTTGAAGAAAACCAACAACACAATACTAATGGGAGATTTCAACACTGCTTTATCACCCCCGATAGATCAACCAGACTCAAGCTTAGAAAGGACACATTTTGTATGAGGAAAGAAATGGGAAAAAAGGGCTTAGTAGATATATACAGGACATTTCATTCTCAAAAGCTGAACACATTCTTCTCAAGTATGCATGGCACATTCTCTGAGATAGACCACATGCTGTGCCTCAAAACATACCTCCATAAAATTAAGAAGATAGAGATTGTATCAATGATCTCCTCAGACTATGATGCACTGAAAATAGAAGTTAATCACACACACAAACAGAAAATCACATCAAACACCTGGAAATTAAACAGCTCACTACTGAACGAGTGGCTTAGAAAGAAAATCAAAGAGGTAATCAAAAGACTCCTAGAAACAAATGAGAATGAAGACATGAGTTACCAGAATTTATGGAACATGGCAAAAACTGTATTTAGAGGAAAGTTTATAGCTTTACAAACATTCCTCAGGAAGGAAGAGCAAGCCCATATAAGTAACCTAACTGCACAGTTTAGGAGCTTAGAGAATGACCAAAAAAAGGAGCCCAACCCAGGGAGGACGAAGGAAATAATAAAACCTAGAGCAGAAATTAACAAAATGGAAGCACAAAAAATAATCTGAAAGACCAATGAAACCAAGAGCCGGTTGTTTGAGAAAATAAACAAGATTGATAAACCTCTAGCAAGATTTACAAAGAAAGGGAAAGAGAAAAAATCTAATAAACCGAGTCAGAATCGAAAAGGGAAACATTACATCAGAAACTATAGAAATTCTTTAAAGCATCATCAGAGATTACTCTGAGAATCTTTATGCCACAAAAAAAGAAATGTTGAGGAAATGGATAAAGTTCTAAATTCTTATAGTCTCACGAGGCTAAACCAAGAAGAGCTGGAGTACCTTAACAGACCTATCACCATCAAGAAAATTGAAATGTTAATAAAAAGTCTCTGCCAAAACAAAAGTCCTGGCCCAGATAGATTCATTAGTGAATTCTTCCAAATCTTTAGAGAGGATTTAATCCCAATCCTTTCCAAGATCTTCCTGGAAAATGAAGAATCAGAAACACTTCCAAACAGTTTCTATGAAGCAAATATCACCCTGATACCAAAAGCAGACAGAGATATCACAAAGAAAGACAATTACAGGATGATATGTCTGATGAACACAGACACAAAGATCCTTAACAAAACCCTAGCACACAGAATCCAATGACTCAACAAAATGATCATAAACCATAACCAAGTAAGATTCATCCCAGGGATGCAAGGATGGTTTAACATTCGCAACATAATTCATCATGTCAATAAAACCATATGATCATATCAATAGACACAGAGAAAGCATTTGAAAAGATCCAGAACCTACTTATGATAAAAACTCTCAGCAAAATAGGCTTTGAAGGAACTTTCCTCAATATAGTCAAAGCCATCTACCACAAGCCAACAGCAAGCATCGTTCTCAATGGGAAGAAACCAAAGCCTTCCCTGTAAATTCGGAGACAAGTCAAGGATGCCCACTCTCACCACTCTTATTCAATATAGTACTGGAAGTTCTTGACATAACAGACAAAAAAGATATTAAGGGCATCCAGATAGGGAAGGAAGAGGTCAAGCTATCACTAATTGCAGACAATAAGATATTATACTTAGAAAATACTAAAGACTCTACAAAAAACTTCCTATAAACAATAGGCTTGTATAGTAAAGTGTCATGCTATAAAACTAACACCCAAAAATCCATGGCTCTTCTGTATAAAAATAATGAAGGAGAAGAAAGAGATATTAAAACAGCATCTCGTTTATAATAGTGCCTCAGAAAATCAAGTACCTCGGAGTCAACTGAACTAAAGAGGTGAAGGACTTATACAAAGAAAATTACAGAACACTATTTCAAGAAATAAGAAAGGACACTAAGAAATGGAGACAAATCCCCTGCTCATGGATTGGTAGGATCAACATTATCAAAATGGTAATACTCTCCAAAGAACTATACAGATTTAGGGCCGGAACAATAGTACAGTGCTTAGGGTGTTTGCCTTGCATGTGGCAGACCCAGGTTTGCCATTCTCCGGCATTCCATAAGGTTCCTCCAGCACGGCCAGGAGTAATTCCTGAGTGCAGAGCCAGGAATAACCCTTGAGTATCGCTGAGTGTGCCCTAAAACGCAAAACAAAGAACTGTACAGATTTAATGCAGTCCCTATCAGGACACCTATGACATTCTTCAAAGAAATAGACAAAACACTCCTGAAATTCATATGAACAATAAACCCCCACGAATAGCAAAGCAATCCTTGGGAAAAAGTAGATGGGTGGCATCACCTTCCCCAACTTCAAATTGTACTACAAAGAAGTACTAATTAAAACATCATGGTATTGGGCTAGAAACAGACTCGCAGACCAATGGAACAGAGTTGAATATTTTTTCTCAGACTCTAAAATATAAGATCAACTAATTTTTGATAAAGGAGCAAGCAATTTGAAGTGGAACAAGTATCTTCAACAAGTGGTACTGGGAAATCTGAACAGCTACATGAAAAAATAAACTCTGACCTCTGTCTAATGCCAGGCACAAAAGTTAGATCAAAGTGAATTAAAGACCTCATTATCAGGCAAGTGCCCCAGGACCCCTCTTTCCGCCCTCCACAAGCATCTCCCCGTGCCGCTCTAACCAAGCACTCCCTTAACCCAGGCAATGTGGACCTTGGACCGCCTCCTGCCCTTCCCACCCCTCCTGAGAAAAATCTCACGAAGGTCCCGCCCACCCTGGGGTTTGCAAGCATTCAAGGACTTCCTCTTCCCTCCGGGGCAAGCCTCTCCACGTGCTGCTCTAACCAAGCACTCCCCAAACCCAGGTAACTTGGTCTCTGTCGGGCATTGCCAATTGGCTGGTGGGGGAGTGTCTCCTACATCAGGGAGCATGGCCTAAAAGGGGGCGTGGCTTTCATCTGGAGTGGCAGCCCACAGTTATTCTTCCCCCTTTCCTACACTGAACACTTAGGTCACAATCTGTATGACCTATTTCTTCGAAGAACACCTTGGCCGTCTCAATCACTATATGCCAATAATCCAATAGCCTATCTTAATTCCACAAAAACTTTCAGGAACACAAGAAGGTACACAAAGCCCTTCATAAAGAGATCATTGCCTCAAAACCTTCACTAGAAGCCCTCCGTAGACTAGGAAGAGCGCTTAGGGTAAGGAACTATTCTAGAAGTGGGAAAAGGCTACCTTCATCGACGTAGCTCACACAGAATCTCCTCCTGTAGCAAGAGGGAATAGAGATAGAGAACTGGAAGGTTTCACCTCTATCATCCCATAACAACATGAAGAAACAGCGAAAACACAAGGAGAAAATATAGAAAAAATTCCAGAAGCCTCAACAGGGGTCACCCACAAATACAACTTCCTCTCAGATCAAGAAATCAGAGAAGAAATCATTAAGATGGTCAATGAACTCAAAGCAACCATGGAACAGACAATCAATAAACTAAGGGAGGATATGAACACAGCATTGGAACGAACCACCAAGAAAATAAAGGAAGAAATGAGAGCAGAAATTTCAAAGCTATGAACAGAAGTCACACAATTAAAGGAATTGGTAAATGGAATAAAAAAACTCAGTAGTAGCCATAGTAGAATGGTAGAATGGTTACAATTGAACCATTAGCCAATAGTAGAATGGTTACAACCGAAGACAGAATCAGTGAGCTTGAAGATGAGCTTCAGAAAGCATATAGGCAACAACAAATAATGGCAAAAGACCTCAAAATGGCTCTAGGGCAAATCAAAGTCCTAGGGGATGACCTCAAGTGGAACAACATAAGAATTGTTGGAGTACCAGAAGCACCAAGAACTAATCCCAATGAAAAAATCATAGTTAAAGACACCATTGCTAAGAAGTGCCCAGAGCTAGAGAATGTAGGAATCCAGATCAAAGGAGCCTGAAGGGTGTCAGCTAAAAGGGACCCCAATAAAAATCCAAGGCATATCATAGTCAGAATGATGGATGCCGTGGATAGAGACACAATACTGCAAGCAGCAACGTCAAAGAAGGAAATCACAAAAAAGGGAGCACCACTTAGATTTACAGCATACTCATCAGAGGAAACCCTCCACGCCCGAAGACAATGGTAGAATATAGTGAAAAAGCTCAATGAAATGAACGTCTCACCAAGATTACTCTATCCAGCTAAACTCTCACTTAAACTTGAAGGAACTATACATTATTTCACAGATAAACAACAACTCAGGAAATTCATAGACTCAAAACCAAACTTAAAAGAAGGACTAAAGGGGCTGCTGTAAGAAAAAAGAAAAACCCTATAAGAACAACAAACCCTACAGAAAGATGGCACATAATCCCATGACAATAATCTCTCTCAATGTCAATGGTCTAAATGCATCAATCAAGAGACACAGAGTAGCAAAATGGATTCAGAAACTAAACCCAACTTTCTGCTTCCTACGAGAAACACACCTGAACAGTCAGAACAAACACAGGCTCAATCAAAGTCAAAGTTAAAGGATGGAAAACAATCCTACAAGCAAACAACTCCATCAAAAAAAGCTGGGGTGGCCATACTAGTATCTAACAACATAGATTTCAGGATGAAAAAGATTAGAAGGGACAGCAAAGGTCATTTTTTATTCATCAAGGTATATGTACAACAGGAAGAAATCGCACTCTTAAACGTATATGCACCTAATCAGTGACCAGCTAACTATTTAAAACAACTCCTAACAGACCATAAGGAGGACATCAGTAGCATAACAATAGTAGTCAGAGACTTCAACACTGCCTTATAACCTCTGGATAGATAGACAAGAACAAAACTCGGCAAGGAAATAATGGCTCTGAAGGAAAAAATAGAAGAGAGAGGGCTAATAAACCTATACAGGGCTTTACACCCCAAAAAGAAAGAATATACATTTTTCTCCAATGCACATGGAACATTCTCCAAAATAGACCACGTGCTGGTCTTTAATCCATTTTGATCTGTCTTTTGTGCATGGTTTTAGGTCGTTGTCTAAGTCCATTTTTTTTTGCATGTGGTTGTCCAGTTATGCAAACACCTTTTGTTGAAGAGGCTTTCCCTGCTCCACTTCACATTTCATATGAAAACCCAAAAAACAATCCGAAAGATCAATGAAACAAAGAGCTGGTTCTTTGAGAAAATAAACAAGAGTGATAGACCATTAGCAAGACTCACCAAGAAAGAGAGTGAGATAAACCTAATAAACTGAATCAGAAATGAAAGGGGGATGTCACAACAGAAACCAATGAAATTCAAAAGATCATCAGAGACTACTTTGAAAATCTTTATGCCATGAAACAAGAGAACCTTAAAGAAATGTATAAATTGCTTGATTCCTACAATCGCCCAAGACTGAATCAAGAAGACTTGGAATACATTAATAGACCCATTAATATCAAGGAAATTGAAACTAATCAAACGTCTTCCCTAAAACAAAAGCCCAGGCCCGGATGGATTCACTAGCGAATTCTTCCAAACATTTAAAGAGGACATGTTGCCAGTTCTCCTCAAGCTTTTTCAGGAAATTGAAGAAATAGGAACTCTACCAAAAAGTTTCTATGAGGTTCATATCTCCCTAATACCAAAAGCAAACAAAGACACCACAAAAAAAGATAACTACAGGCCAATATCCTTGATACAGATGTGAGGTGGAGCAGGGAATGCCTCTTCAACAAAAGGTGTTTGCATAACTGGACAACCACATGCAAAAAAAAAAATGGACTTAGACAACGACCTAAAACCATGCACAAAAGACAGATCAAAATGGATTAAAGACCTCAACATCAGACCACAATCCATTAGGTACATTGAAGACCAGGTTGGCAAAACCCTCCACGATATTGAAGCTAAAGGTATCTTCAAAGATGACACACAACTGAGCAACCAAGTCGAAACAGAGATAAACAAATGGGACTATATTAAACTAAGAAGCTTCTACACCGCAAAAGATACAGTGACCAGAATACAAAGACAATCTACAGAATGGGAAAAGATATTTACCCAATACCCATCTGATAAGGGGTTGATATCAAGGGTATATAAGGCACTGGTTGAACTCTACAAGAAGAAAACATACAACCCCATCGAAAAATGGGGCAAAGAAATAAACAGAAACTTTCTCATGGAAGAAATGTGAATGGCTAAAAGGCATATGAAAAAATGCTCTTCATCACTAATCATCAGGGAGATGCAGATCAAAACAACTATGATTTTCCACCTCACACCACAGAGACTGGCTCACATTAAAAAGACCCAAAGCTACCGCTGTTGGCATGGATGTGGGGAGAAAGGGACCCTCTTACACTGCTGGTGGGAATGCCGACTGGTTCAGCCCTTTTGGAAAACAATATGGTCGCTTCTCAAAAAATTAGAAATTGAGCTCCCATTTGACCCAGCAATACTACTTCTGGGAATATATCCCGGAGAGTCAAAAAAGTACAGTTGAAATGACATCTGTACTTGTATGATCATCGCAGCACTGTTTACAATAGCAGAATCTGGATAAAACCCAAATCCCAAGAACAGATGACTGGTTAAAAAACTTTGGTTCATCTACACAATGGAATATTATGCAGCTGTCAGAAAGGATGAAGTCATGAACTTTGGATATAAGTGGATCAATATGGAAAGTATCATGCTAAGTGAAATGAGTCAGAAAGAAAGAGACAGAGATAGAAAAATTGCACTCGTATGTGGAATATAAAACAACAGAATGGGAGACTAACACCCAAGAATAGTAGCAATAAGTACCTGGAGATTTGCTCCATGGCTTGGAAGTCCACCTCACATGCTGGGGGAAAAGGCACCTCAGATAGAGAAGGGAACACAAACTAAAGCATGGTGGAGGATCCACTCGGGATGGGAGAGGCTGGTTGAAATCAGACTATAGATTGAACACGATAGCCACCTAGTACCTCCATTTCAAACCACAACACCCAAAAGGAGAGAGAGAACAAAAAGGAATTCCCTGTCACAGGGGAGGGGAGGGGTGTGGGGGACAGGATGGGGGTGTGGGAGGGACCCTGGGGCCATCAGTGGAGGAGAATGGGCACTGGTGGAGGGATGGGTACTCAAGTAATGTGTGACTGTAACACAAGCACGAAAATCTGTAACTGTACCCTCACAATGACTCATTAATAAAAAAATAATAAAGATCTCATTATCAGACCTCAATCCATAAGGTAACTGGAGGAAAATGTAGGCAGAACACACAATGATATTGAAGCCAAAAGCATTTTTAAGGATGAAACACCACTGACCAAGTAAGTGGAAACAAACATAAACAAATGGGACTACAACAAACAAAGAAGCCTCTGTACCTCAAAAGGAACAGTGACCAAAATACAAAGAGAGCGCATGCAATCGCAAAGAATATTTACGTAATACCCATCTGATAAGGGGTTAATACATAGGATATATACAAGACACTAGTAGAATTGTGCAAGAAAAAACCTTTAACACCATTAAAAAATAGGGAGAAGAAATGAACAGATGCTTCCTCAAAAAAGAAATACAAATGGCCAAAAGGCACATGAAAAAGTCCTCAACATCGCTAATCATCAGGGAGATGCAAATCAAAACAGTGAGATATCATCTCACACCACAGAGACTGGCACACATCAAAAAGAACAAGAACAATCAGTCCTGGCATGGATGTGGGAAGAAAGAGATCTCTCTTTCATTTTTGGTGGAAATACCAAATGGTCTGGCCTTTTTGGAAAACAACATGGGCATTCCTCAAAAAACTTGAAATCGAGCTATCATATGACCCAGCAATACCACTTCTGTAAATATATCCCGAGGTTGCAAAAAAGCACAGTAGAAATGACATCTGCATCTCTATGTTCATTGCAGCACTGTTCACGGTAGCCAGACTCTGGAAACAGTAAAAGTGCCGAGAACAGATGACTGTTTAAAGAAACTCTGGTACATCTATGCAATGGAATGCTATGTAGCACTGTAGGATTGTTGTTCATCGATTTGCTCGAGCAGGCACCAGTAATGTCTCCATTGTGAGACTTGTTACTGTTTTTGGCATATCGAATATTCTATGGGTAGCTTGCCTGGCTCTGCCATGCGGCCGGGATACTCTTGGTAGCTTGCCAGGCTCTCCAAGAGGGACGGAGGAATCGAACCCAGGTTGGCCATTTGCAAAGCAATTGTGTACCCGCTGTGCTATCGCTCCAGCCCTTGTGTGTGTATATGTGTGTTAAATAAAGGCCACAGTTTAGCAGCCCAAGAGGTAAACTGACAGTAGTAATGCACTAAAGTCGTAGATACACACACACACACACACAACACACACACGTATACAAAGGATCAAATACAAAACCCCCAACTTTCACCCGGATCAGGGTGTGACTTTCACCTGTCGGCCACGTGGGCTAAGTCGCTGTTAGAAAAGATGAAGTTATGATATTTGCTTATAAGTGCATGGTCATGGAGAGTATCATAATAAGTGAAGTGATTCAGAAAGAGAGGGACAGACAGAAAATTACTTCACTCATTTGTGGAATATAAAATATCATATATGAAATTAACACCCAAGGGCAGTAGAGACAGGGACAGGAAGATTGCTCCACAGTTTGAAGTCTGCCTTATGGGCTGGGGGAGAAAGCATCTAGGTCAATGATGGTTGGAGGGATTGCTTGGGATGGGAGATGTGTGCTGAAAGTAGATAAAGGACCAAACATGATGACCTCTCATTATCTGCATTGCAAATCATAACGCTCATAAGTAGACAGAGAGTAAAAGGGAAACTGTCTGCCATGGAGCCAGGGTGAGGGGTGGGACAGGGGAGGGGGGATACTGGGGACATTGGTGGTGAAAAATGTACACTGGTAGAGGCATGGGTGTTTGATCATTGTATGAATGAAACTCAAACATGAAAGCTTTGTAAGTATAGGTCATGGTGATTGAATTAAAAAAAAAGAAAAAACGGGGGGAAATAGGGCTTTTTAATAAAAAAGTATATGTACTTTGTTTTTACAATTCCTCATTTATTCATAATATTATCCTACTTATGTATCTCATATATCCACATATATTAATATATGATCGGAAACTATTTTAATACATAAAAGGTATACACATTTGAAGCATACCAAAAATAAATGTTTTATTTTTTTGATAAAAAATACTGTTCTCATTACGCTATAGTTACAATCTTGCAGTTGTGTTCTTGTGTCTACACAATGTTTTGCCTTTTTTCTATATTGTTATTGTTATTTGGGTAAATACGTTTATAGATGATAAAGACCGCATGTATTTAAAAAAACATTGAATAGTCATCCTTTCATTCTTATTTTATTTTAGCCAGAAGGTAACTTCTAAGGTCTCCACGTTAAGATAGTCAATGTTTCTACTTTTGGGCATTATGACTTGCAACACAGACACTGAAAGGTCATCATGTTTGTTCCATTATCTACTTTCGGCACGCATCTCAAAAATTTGACTCCTCTGTGATTTTCAAAACTCATAATGTCCTCACATTTTTGTTTCTGTTTACTTCCATGGTTAAATTTTTTTATTTACTCTTACTCTACCACAATTACTTTTTATTTTCCTGCAAAAGCTCTTCAGCCAAAGGAACACTCATGTAATAGCTGTTTGTAAATACTATGAGCTCCTAATGTAGCAAGTCATCTATCAATTTCATTACAATGTTGTGTTTATGTGTTTCCTTCCTGATTGTTACATTCTTCCTAGCATAAATATCAAGTGTGTAAGTGTAGTCTTCCTGAAACAGTTTATATCATTTAATTTTATTTATATCTTTTGCTTAAGGATGGAAATATATGTGTGTGTATGTGTGTGTGTGTGTGTGTGTGTGTGTGTGTGTGCCTCTCAGAGAGCCAGGCAAGCTACCAAGAGTATCCCGTCGACAAGGCAGGGCCTGGCAAGCTCCCTGTAGTGTATTCTAAATGCCAAATACAGTAACAATAGCAGGTCTCATTCCACTGATCCTGAAAGAACCTCTAATTGTTAGGAAAGATGAGTAAGGAGAGGCTGCTAAAATCTCAGGGTTGGGACGAATGGAGATGTTACTGGCCCCTGCTCGAGTAAATCAATGAACAACGGGATGACAGTGGTACAGTGATACAGTGACATCTCTTGCTTAAACAGTATTGGAGAAATCTAGATGCCCTGTATGGAATCATACTTTTATCTATTACGTTGTTTTCATTAGGTTCTAAAGCGTTTTGAAATGTTACCAACAATTCTATATTGCTTTGAACTTTGTTTAGCCTATCTTCTGTTATAACTGTAGTATGTCAGAAAAATGTAAATATTTAAGAATAGACAAAATCCCAGGGCTGGAGTGATTATACAGTTTGAAGAGCACTTGCCTTGTACATGGCCCACCTGGATTTGATCTCCGGGAATCCATATGGTCCCCCATGTACCACCAGGAGTAATTCCTGAAGGCAGAGCCAGGAGTTATACCTGAGCACCCCTGGCTGTGGCCCAAAAGAGGAAAAAAAACCCAACAAAATAGAATAGACAATAACTACCACATTCATGGCATTTTTACAATGCCTTTGTTTATGCAGATTTCTTTTTTGGACCTATATAACAATTTCTGGCACTTGTATTATATCCATAATAAGCAATATGCCAATAAAAGTGTTCATTTCTCTCATCATATCAGACTAGCAGGACTGTTGCTGTTTTCTGCCATTAGATGCAGAATTATTTTCACTTTGTACAGCATATTTGTTGGTTCCCTTAATGATCAGTCATAATATATAATTTGTCAAGAATAATTTGTACAATTAAAAGGGATCATTTTTTGTCAGTGTTTTTATCATGAACTTCTCTTTTTGTGAGTATTCATACACCACAGTCCCTCTTCATTTTATTTGCTGCATGCTTCATCATGACAGTCTATTGGATCAGATATAAAGCAAAACTCTCTCATGGTATAATCATAGGATTCATTATGTAATGGTTCACCCTCCTTGCAATCATATGCATTAACAAACAAGAGGATGCTTGTATTATCAGTCTTAATTCTTTTTCAGAACTGAAGTTATAGATTTATCAGATGATTTGTTTATTTCCATGCTAATGTTATCTAAATTCTACTGGAAAAATTTTAAAATAAAAATGCTAAAAATTGTTATTTACACATTTAATAGGTATGCAATATGCCCCAAATAAAAATACTATTATCATTATGATTATTATAACATTTGATATGTATTCATATCTCATCTTATCTATAAATAAAGTATAATATGCTATGAATATTGTGCAATAAAATGCTATAAAATGTAACAAACTAATCAAATCATTCAATGATTAGCAGCAAAAGTAGCAACAGAAATGATTATTGTTGCCAAAATTTCATATTGCACTTTAGTTTGCCACTGTCTGACAAAGCACTATTAATGAACCTACCAGATGGCAAGAAGCACAAATTTCTATGCCAGTATTTACATGTTAAGAAACTCATGTAGTCTCCATTTTTGGTCCAGAAGTAATAGTTATTTATCTTTTTATTGAATTGCCTAATGTGCTAATGATTATTATTTTAATGGTATTTAAAGTAAATCAGCATTTATTAAATGTGTAGATTTTTTAAACTTCAGTTTTATTAAATAGTAAGGTACAGTGTTTTATACAGTTATTCATAGCTGAGTTTCCAGAATATATTGTTTCAACACCAATCCCACCACTAGTGTTGACTTCCCTCCACCACTGTCCCCAGGATCGCTCCCATCATGAGTCAGTCTCTTTTGCTGGAATATCTTCAAGTTTGGTTACTGCAG
This sequence comes from Sorex araneus, assembly GCF_027595985.1. Taxonomy (NCBI): domain Eukaryota; kingdom Metazoa; phylum Chordata; class Mammalia; order Eulipotyphla; family Soricidae; genus Sorex; species Sorex araneus. The sequence goes on along the minus strand of NC_073313.1, from coordinate 44,451,129 downwards.
TTTAGATCTCATACTTGCAGTGTTGTTAGCTCTGTAGTTTATATATGTATGTCTATCATACACCACATATGTAAATGCGCATGCCTATATCACATCTCTACACCACAATAAGCTCAAGACATCTGACCCCTTCCCCTGTTACCTCCTGGCAGTCTTTTCTTATTACCACCCCTACCCCCAGTTTCTTTCCTTTATTGACCTTTTCATTTCTATAACCAAAGGTCAAGGGTAATCTGCACCATGCATTCATTCTTCCTGATATTCTTCTATATACTACAGATAACACATCTGGTATTTGTCCTTATGGCTCGCTTCACTCAACGTAATAATCTCCAGTTCCTTGCAAGTTGCATAATTTCATCCTTCCTTGCAACTGTGTAGTATTCCGTTGTATATAAATGCCACACTTTCATTATCCAATCATCTGTTGTTGGGCAATGAGGCTGATTCCATACCTTAGCTATTGTTCTGAATGCTTCATTGAACAGTAGTGTACACATGTCATTTTAAATGACGGTTTTTGTCCTCTAGGGATAGATACCAAGAAGTAAAATTGCTGGGTTCTATTCCTAGTTTTCTGGGAAATCTTAATACTATTTTTTCATAGAGGCTGAACCATACCACATTCCCAGTCCACATTTCTGCCAACATAGATTGTTCCTAGTTTTTTAAAGGACCCTGTTCTTATTAAAATAATATTGTGATTTGTATTTTCAAGAATTTTATAACATCATAAGAGAAGCAAGATCAATACATATAAGCAATTAGAGACACAGAAGAATGTAGAATTGGAATTGCTTAAATGTAGGATACAAAATAGGCTTCAGCAAATGGATCAGAATATACATAATTAATATTTTTATTTGACCCTAAAAGCAAAAAAGAATCGCCATACAGTAATTATCCAAAAAAAGAAATATTCTTCTAAGTAGTAAGTAGAAAGTTCTTGAATCAGGTTTGGTAAATATATATAATATCTTGTTATTGGAATAAGTACTATGAAGACTTAGAGAGATTTGTGTTATCTCCAACACTGGCCATGACAATATGCACTGCTAACTCTGTCACCACTGTAACTCCTGAAATTCAAATTCACTGCTGAAAAGGAGTGCTACACTGTACATAGTTCTTTCCATTATTCACTCCTAATATATACAATTGGTTCACCTGCCAATATTTAAACTGCAAGGAAAGCGGGGAAACAAGTAGTTATGTTTCAGTTCTTAAAGTGGAAATTTTTCAACTATATGCAAGAGCATCAGACATTGGGAATTAGCGACATAAAATAAAATAATAAAATTAGTTCAGATACCTAAGAAGCAGTAGATTTTGCCAATTCCCCTTAAGAAATGTGCCATTTAGATGATTAAAAACACTTTACAATATTATCAATCATTTTAGACTCTACAATGAGTAAAGGGCTGTGCATGTTCTAAATAAGAGAAATATACTTCTTGTCTTAAGTAAATTCCTCCACCCAACAGGAAAATTACATCAAGAATAACAGAAATCAGACATACAACTGAATCTTGCCCATTTGTAAAATTAATAAATATTGCCTCAAAAAATACTGTTGAAATAGTAACTATGAGGCAGCCATATTTTGAACAGAATTTGATATGCTATTAATGGCCAATAAATATTTTTAATAACCAGAGTTTCTGGAGTAATAACATCCAAGAGTATTTCAGCAGATGGTAAAATATTTTTGCACATTTAATTTCTGCCAAAGCAACCACTATCTAATTTGTGAGTGGTAGAAAATCAAATAGAAAATTAAAGAGAGGTAGACAGATCATGAGAAATTTCTGGCTTGTGCAATGGAGAAGACTGATTTATTTCCTGTGATTGGATTAACTGTATTTTCTTTAGCTCTCAGGAAAAAGCAGGATGGGAAAATGTCAGTATACATAGGGTGTACATTGTAATAGCTCTCACTTGTGTGAACAGAACTACTGGGAAAAAGTAAAAACAATCCCACATTTTCAGTAAAGCTGCTTCGCATGAAGAGAGTTTAGATTCAACAAAATAGTGCGGTTTGCTCTACTTTCATTGAGGAGTCTCATTCAGTATGGAAGAGATGAAAATAGAAAGGGCTAGTCTTTAAGTTATGTGCCTACTAAATACAGTAGATTAAGAAAACAATATGTGTGTGCATATGCCATAGTGAAAATAAACCAGACACAGTAAGTCTTCTACTATTTTACACAAGAGAAAACTTAAATGATTTTAACACTGGGAAAGAAAAGAAGTCTTATGCCATGTTAGCTCTGGCATTCCTTTTCTAATTAAAGTTGGCAGTTTGCGTGCATTTTTGGCACCTATTCAAAGATGGGAAGTAGTGTGGGAAATTTTGGCTCAAAATCAACAACTTTTTAACTATGAACATACTGTCTGCTGACTTAAGTTGTGGAATTCTCTCAATCAGTTTATTCATTTAAAATATTGGACCATCGTGATAGCTCACTGGGCTGGAGCACATGCTCTACGTGCTGGAGACCCAGTTATGATTCCTGACACTGTATGGTTCCAGAGCATTGCTAGGAACAACTTGCAATCACTAAGCAAGAAGTATTCACTGCACACCATTGAGTGTACCCCCAAAACCAAGTCAAAACAAAACAGGGTAGTTTACTCTCCATTTTACTCTTAGGATTTTATTAAGAAAAACCACCTGAAACTTCATTTATTGATTTTAATCAATAATTTAAAATTTTCTTTTATTGAGATGACCTTGGTTTACAGTAGGGAGAATGTTTATATAATTTAGAAATATGTTACCATATCACTACCACCATTAAAGTATCAGTATTCCTCAAGCATTGTCCCTAGGACCCTTCTAGTCTCCTATCCTGCTACCTCGATAACACCAATTCTGTGGTCAGAGTCTATGAATTGATTTACTTTGCAAATGACCTATTCCCTTATTTTGTTTCTTTGTATATCACATGTGATGAGATCATCTTATATTTGTCTGAGTCCTACTGGTTTATTTTGTTTAATGTGACCCCATCCAGTTCAATCCATGTTGTAACATAAGGCCAGATTCCCCTTTTCCTTATAACTGAGTTGTAGTCCATTGTTTATGCATCTTTGTATGAAATTCTTTACTCACATCTTTCTTTGGAAACTTGGGTTGTTTTCATGCTATAAATAGTATACAGAAACAGTGCTACAATGAACATAAGCATGTAAATATATTTTGAGTTAAGTTTTGTGTTGTTTAAACAGATACCTGAGAATGAAATTGCTGGATCATATGGTAGTTTCATTTTTAAATTCTTGAAAAATCTCACTGCTTTCCATAGAGGCTGAAGCTCAACTAAACCCATTTACAGTCTCACTGATAGTGAATAAGAGTTCTTTTTCTCTATGTGCCTGCCAGTACTTGTTATTCCTGGCATTTTTGTTATAGGCTATTCTAACATGCGCGAGGTACTACTCCATTGTCATACTGACTTGCATGAAATTTCATTTTTATTTTCAAGTGTAAAGCATTATTTAAATAAGTTGCTCTAGTGCACTTGATGTATGTCAAAATTATAAGTGTTTCTGGTGACTAAAAATGGGTGGAACTTTTTCTGTTTACTGACCTTTAAAAGTGAGGGGAAAGCAATGTACACATATTATTTCAACACTCATTTTTAAAATAAAGGAGAGACTAATTTGGTCATGAATTTTCATGTGTCTTTCTGATTGTGATGATGGCTAAAAGCCTCTCCTACCACTGTTTTTCAAACTAAACTAAATTTTATTTTGAAAGAATGAATGTATGTTAGGCTTTGTTTTTGCCCCCTGACAGATTCTTCATAAAGATATGCTCCATCAAGAGATAATCTTTTCTATGAGTTATTTTACATACACTCCAGGCTGCTTTCTGGACACTCAAGCCAAACCTCATGCATGAGTGAAGCCCACAGAACCAGGTAAAGCAGAACTTTGCGACCTTGTACTCCAGGCTCAACAAGACCCGGAAACTCCTACAATCTCCGGTGCCCCGCACCAGGGATCAAACCCAGAAGACTCACCCTATTGGAGCCAGATGAATACCTCACCGGCAGACCTCCACTACCTCCACTGCCCAGCCACAACCACGCTCCAGGCCACTTTGTGGACATGTGACACAGGACAGGACACTTAATACCCATTTTTCCATAATTTTTACACCATATTTGATAGGCTTCAAATGTGGTATAAAGCATGGAAACAACCCGCAAGGGGGATCGGAGGCTGTCCTAAAAGCCTCCATCCCTCTCGGAGAGCCCGGCAAGCTACCGAGATTACTCTGCCCGCACAGCAGAGCCTGGCAAGCTATCCATGGCATATTTGATATGCCAGAAACAGTACCAACAATGGGCCTCATTTGCCTGACACCAAAAGAGCACCCAAGATGGCAGCGTTAAGAAGGATGAGCAAGGAGAGGCTGATAAAATCTCAGGGATAAACTAGACTGCCCAAATGAAGAAAGACAAAAGTACTTTTGTACTTTTAACTATCTGTACTTTTAACTCATGTACACTGGCATTGGAAGCATCCATCGAGGACCTGATGGTGCAAGTGTAAATCATAAAGTACGACATCATTGTTCTGACCGAAACAAGAAGGCATCAGTCACATCACGCCATTTCGACACTGAAGAAGAACTGTTCCTCAGAACATAGAGGCATGAGTGGCACCAGTGTCTTTGTCAACACGAACTTAGCCATGAGCATTGATTTATTCGAATGCCTAACAACCCGAATCAGACGATTACACTTGAATAGATGTAGCCCACTGCCTGCAGTTTCTATCTTTGTCGTCTATGCACCAACATCCAACTATAATGAAGAAGAAATTGAGAAGTTCTACATGGAGCTGGAGAAGTTCTATAAAGGAGACCACACCTTCTACAAGATCATTGTTGGAGATTTTAATGCCAAGATAGGACCAAGAAGGCTGCCCGAAGAACTCCACATTGGGTCCCATGGCCTAGAATGGAATGAACAGGGTGAGAGACTGTCTGAGTTCATCATGTTGACCAAGACCATCCATGGTAACTCAGTTCCAGAAGGCCGAATCTAAACGTTGGACATGGTAGTCTCCTGGTGGACAGTTCCACAATGAAATTGACCACATCATATTCAATCAAAGTTTTGCCTGTCTGATGAGGCTGTTGTCCCAAAATTCCAAATGGTATCGGACCACCATCTCCTTCGTGCAAAATTCTACTTCACATAGCAGGGAGAAAGGAGTACAAAGTTTAAGTTTATGAAGATAACTCCCAGAATGACCACCAACTGGGAGCTCTTTGGCACTATTGCAGCAATATGGAAGAGGCCATCATTGACATCAATGAGGAATACGATCGACTGGTTTAGCACCTCCATGGTTGTGTGACAAATGCTGAAAGTGGGAAAGCCACAAACAGACGCCTGTCTTCGGAAACTCTCGAGCTCATTTGCCAATGAGGTTTGACATAATCCAGACAAGGTCAGACCCGAACACCTGAAGAATCTACAGCCAGTATTCGTCAATACACTGGCTTGGCTTTTCACAGGCTACCTATCTGAATGCAAGGTTCCGTCCCAATGGAAAACCAGCAGGACGGTTCTGTTGTACAAGAAGGGCGACATCCATGACATCAACAACTATTGCCCAATCTTTCTGTTATCTATCATTTACAAGTTGTTCACTCGAGTCATCCTAAATAGAATAGACAGAACACTAGACGAAGGACAACCATGCGAGCAAGCTGGGTTCCGAAAAGGATTCAGTACAATCGACCATATCCACACAGTGACCAAATTCATTGAAGTTCGAGAGAGTTGAAGATGCCGCTCTGTCTAATGTTCATCGATTTAAAGAAGGCCTTCGATTCTGTTGAGACTGAAGAGGTCATTGAAGCCCTAGCCAAACAGGGCATTCAAACAATATATCAAGATCATCTGCGAGCTGTATTATGGATTCACCACCAGGATCTCACCATTCTACAAGGAAGTAATCATTGATGTAAAGAGAGGGGTTTGGCAGGGTGATACCATTTCACCAAAACTCTTCAGTGCCACCCTCGAAAACATCATGGGGCAAGTGGAATGGGAAGGAATGAGAGTGAAGTTAGATGATCGGCAAATAGACCACCTCTGTTTCACTGATTACATAATTCTCATAACACCAAACATTAGCCAAGCAATACAAACGCTGGCTGACTTCGACTGCGAGTGTGGAAAGGTCGGACTGCAGCTGAATCTCATGAAGACAATGTTCCTGAAAAATGAACTAGTCCTTGATGTTCCATTTGCTCACAATGGAACAAATATCTCCGAATGCAGCAGCTATGTGTATTTGGGTCGAGAACTGAATATGAGGAACGACTTTGTGCCAGAATTGTACAGGGGGAAGAATGTAGAGTGGAACGCCTTCAAGAGTGTTGAACAAGTGCTTAAGAGGATGAAGAACCTCCGGTTCCGGGCACATCTTTTCGACTTCACCGTTCTTCCTGCACTAACATACACCTCGGAGGCCTAGGCCCTACGAAAATAGGATGAGAACACTATTTGGTATTCCAAAGAGCTATGCTAGGAGGATCACATTTCACTCAAGTGAGAGAAGGAATCTGGAGTTCCAACCTCCTTCGACGGTTAAGAATCAGGGATGTCTCGTTTGCCAAGGCATCAAAAATCAGATGGGCCAGACAAATAATGTGATTCAGAGACGACCGCTGGACTAGACCTGTTAACAGACTGGATTCCACGGGATGTCAAAAGACCGTATGGCCACCCACCAACAAAACCTGGAGTCCCACAAGGAGTGATCTCTGAATGCAGAGTCAGGAGTAAGCCCAGAGTATCACTAGGTGTGCCCCCAATGTTGAGTGTGTGCAAGGTTTCAGAATCTCCCTATTCTATCTCCCAGATCCCAAATTTCAAGTTACTTTTATACATTCAGAATAGTATTGCTGAAGTAAAAGCACCCTAAATATTTGCCTAATAATAAAATAAACATAATAAAATAAACTTAGTTAAAGACCATGGGAGATCAAGTGAAAGAATTATTCAAGAATACATAAAAGGAATGCTATAAAATGTAAAGCTGAAGTTAAGAAATATAAGGAATCAACACAACCAACAGTCATTTAACAGGAGAGAACAGGAAGGCAGAGCAAGGCACTCAAAGAGAAAAGTCTCTCTGAGTTTTAGAGAAGAGAAACATCCGTATTTGTTAGAAAGGGTCTGCTTTGAAAAAATCATCTATCATAGACTGATCATGGTGATTGTGGAAAAAACAAGGAAGAAAAATGTTTATAATTTTACCAAAAGAAAAATAAAGGTGGTTACATAAAGAAAGGTCTCCAGATTAAAAGAAACAAATGATGTGTTTCTCAGTTTGATTATTTGTTCATTCATTCATTCACTTAGGCATCAATATGTTAATTTATTTTAAAGATTTACAGGTTCCATAACTATCTAATAATCTGGCAAATGGAGAACCAGAGAAGAATTGCAGTTTGAATTTAATGTTCATCTGCTAGCAGAATTCCTTCTTGTTTGAGGAAGGCCAATCTCTTCTCAACTGACACAAACCTTTTCACATCAGAGAGAGAGACATAGAGAGAGACAGAGACAGAAATAGAGACAGAGAGAAAGTGAGCGAGAGAGAGAGAGGGATGGAGGGAAGGAGAGAAAGATGAAGGGAGGGAAGGAGAGAGGGAGGGAAAAAGGACAATCTTCTCTGCTATATTAAATATCTGTTTTTGTAAGTATCTGAAACTGTTTCACAGAAATATGCAGGATTATGTTTGACCATAAATATATATGTACATATATATACACATATATATGGACATATGAACAGTCAGGCCTAATAAGTTGACAAATAAGATGAATTATTTTAGTTGCTTTCCAAGAAAGTAGAATCAAACTGAAGTTATACCACTCATTTGAGAAGTTAGTAAAACAAATGAAACAAAACAAATATTTGGGGGGCGATAAATTTCAAGAATGCAATTAAAAGTTTACAGAAAAGTATAACTAACCATCAAACACCCATCGCCCAGTTAAAGTTATAGCCAATTTTGTCTCATAACAATCGTCACTTTTTTCTGTTCAAGAGTTTATTTTGAACACATCCTAAAGCATAATACTAATCTGAAGAAAAGTAAATTAAGCCAAGTAATGATCCAAAGGGCACATTACAAATACTCAGAAGTTGCAAATGACCTAGAGGCAGAGTAGTTGATGGGAACAACTTTTGTACCTTCGACTATACAAAGAAGTGCTCAGTGTATTGGGCCTACTTTCACCTCTGAGATCTTAAAGTACCATTCATTTCATTATTTCCATCTTCTCAAATTTTGACAATTTTTCTCACTTAGTCTTTTCAAAGTCTCATTGATTTCACTAATGAACAGAGTGCTGAAAATTTGCTAATTTGAAAACTTGTGGTTTCATGCCTTAGCTGCTGCTCTCTTTTCCCGGATGACATTCCCAGAATTGAAAGCACCAGCACACACAGCATTCCTCATAGGATGGAAATGCTTTCATGGATGAGAAATTGAAATTGCAAGTTTATAGACTGTCATTTCATATCTAGGCAGCCACATTGTGCCTGTGTATTTCATTCAAATAATTAGCAACAATATTGTTCTGATTTTTTTAAAAAGTCAATTTCATAATTTTTGTATTTCTCATGATATGCTTATGAAAAGCATCCAATGCAGAATTCATGCAATTGTCATTAGGACTTTGAGGTATAGGATGGAGAAATAGTCATTCAATAATTATGCACTTCGAAGAGTAATATGGATAGTCAATAAGCACATGAGAAAGTGCTTATCAATAATAAGATATTGGCTGTAATGAAGTTGGAAACCCATCACTTTGATATTTAATTATCTATTATCATGTAACAGACCATCATAAAAAGTAGTTTAAAATAACATTCATTTTGTTTTCTCATGGTTCTGTACTTTGGGATATGCTCAGCATAGATACTCTTTCGTCATTCTTTCCAGTGCTCACCAGTGTGGCTGAATTTTCCAGATGAATCAACAGAGGGTCAAACTCAGCCAGGATTTGGTATTCCTGAACTCTTCCCATATGGTTTTAGAATACTAACTTTCCAAGTGGCCTCTGTATATGATTTTTTTAATGTAGGAAGTCCTTTCAGCAGAATAACCAGATCTTGTTAATGATATGACAGTCTCCCAAGGCACAAAACAATTGATTCCATGCCCCTTTTGGAGCTGGAGCACTAGCACAGTGGGTAGGGTGTTTGCCTTGCACACGGCCAACCCGGGTTCGATTCCCAGCATCCCATATGGTCCCCTGAGCACTGCCAGGGGTAATTCCTGAGTGCAGAGCCAGGAGTAACCCCTGTGCATCGCCGGGTGTGACCCCCCCCAAAAAGACAATTGATTCCATGCCCTTTAGACCCAGCCCTGGCACAGTGGTAATTCAACCATTAATACTAGTCTAACCCAGAGAGGTTAAAAGAATACATAAAGTTATGAATGACAAGAAGTGTTGCTCACTTGGGATCACCTATCTCACAGACTTGTTAAACATGAGGACAAAGGTCTGTCTATTTGTGTGTCTGTCTGTCTGTCTGTCTCTCACACACAATCTCTATGTGAATATTTGGGTCTCCAGGAAATTCAACATTGTTTTTGATGACCACTATATGCCAATATCCCAGGAATATCAGCAGAGAACACCTGCAGAAAGATAGAGGAAAAAACACTCTGAAAACAGGAAAGAAAAAACTTTGATATGTCTATGTTATGTTTATGTTATATTATCTCTCTGCATCTCAGTATATTGATATGAAATACAGGAAGCATACTACATATAAGCCTACTTCAAATGATAAGTAAGTAAGACATATATATAGTCTATATAGATACATACATTATAGTAAGAAAACATCTGTGAAATCATGTCATAGTGTAAGACACCACATATTGAGTTGATCTTAGAGAAATTGAAGAATTTTATGACTGTCATTTTATGCTTTGAGCTGATCCTTTTTTTCAAATTATCCTCATAATTTTGCATGATAATTCTTATGGTAACTTTTAGTGATACCAAGATATTATTAATAGTTTTATCTTTTTTGTTATATTTAATTTCCATTTTCAGCCACAAATTTGGATAATAACTTTAAAGTTACAATAGAATACTTGGTTATTATACTACTCTTGGATTTCTTTTAGTAATAAAGACTGTGAAGCTTGTGATTAAATAATTTTTCATATCATAACCTTAATAGTAAAATATAATTTACTGATAAAAATATTGGAAAGATGCTTATTGATACTTCATAGTGTTTTGATTTATTGTTTTCCTTCTAGTTTATTAAGCTTGTAATAGTCTACAATTCCTAATATTAAAGTAAAAATGAAAACTTAAGTGGCGCCCACATTACCACACTAGACTTTTCTCTGACAATTTTTCAGTCCTCAAACTGCTATAACTTGGAGAAGGGAGTATAGGTGCTAATTTGGGTTCTTTTCATATGTAGCATAGAAAGCTTGAAAAGTTTGACCACTACAAGAAAACTCTGCATTTAGAAGATCAGATATGAGTGGCAGAAGGGATAGCAGCCTCTTATCTATGCTTCTGCTTACAACCAACTTGCCAGCAGTTCCTGATGGAATCGTACTAATGCAGTCCCCTTGCGATTTTCTGTTGAGAACTGCAGGCTGCTCTATTGATTTGATGCCACCTGCTGCTGCAGGGTTTTTCTAGAGCTTCCCAGTGAAGCCTTAGATCTCAACAAGCATTATGAGTTCTTCATGTCATTTTTATAAAGAATAAATATTTTCTGAATGCATAATTAATTATGCATATCTTTTAAATAGTAACACCTATAAGTCAATATTCCAAAAAATAGGAAGATATGGAAATTATCTTTGTTTCATTACTATATAATATATATACATATATATATTTGTTTTGGGTGTGGTTGGGGTTTGCTACTGGCTTTGTGTTCAGGGAACTCTTGGCAGTACTTGGAGCTCATGATGTGGTAGCAGGGAACAAAGTCTGGTTGGTCATGTACAAGGCAAGTGTCTTACCCTCTGTACTATGTCTGTGGCCCTTGTTAAAATAGCTTAATTGTTTAAAAATATTCTTTTGAGTCACACCCAGAGGGCTCAGAACTTACTCCTTGCTCCAAACTTAGGGATCACTCCTGGCAGGGCTTGAGGGAACTTATGGTTTACCAGGGATCCATCTCAGGTCAGCTGCATGCAAGATAAGTGTCCTAACCACATTTCTATTGTTCTTCCTCAATATTTTACTTTATTTTTTTATTCCTCCCTCCTCCTCCCCTGTCTTTCACAGGATGCAGAGGATGGAAGACAAAGAAGTAAAGGAAACGAGAAAATACACATCCATATATGATATCCAAAATAATTACTTGGAAGAAACTTCATTTGTTTATAAAGTGATCAAGTTTGCTACACTAAGTTTGTAAATATGGTATATCACTATATCACACTGTATCACTATCATCCCATTGCTCATTTATTTGCTTGAATGGGCACCAGTAATGTCTCCATTGTGAGAGAGAGACTTGTTACTGTTTTTGGCATATCGAATATGCCACAGGTAGCTTGCCAGGCTCTGCTATACAGGCGTGGTACTCTCGGTAGCTTTCTGGGCTCTCCAAGAGGGACAGAAGAATCGAACCCAGGTAGGCCACGTGCAAGGCAAACAGGCAAATGCCCTACCCACTGTGCTATCGCTCCGACTCAAGTATGGTATAATGCCAACTTATATAGTAAATGTTCTTATAATACCTTTAAATCTTATTATGAGATTATAAAATTAAGAAACCAAAATTAAGTAACTTCCCTCAGTTCTCTGACTACAAGTGGCAGAGCATGAATTTAAAATCAGTTTAATTCCAAGGCTCATGACTGAATTTCATTGGTGACCCCATAAGTCATAAGGAATTTAGTTTCATTACATTCTTTCAAAAATATATTTAGATAAGAACTCATAGTTCAATATATTCTACATTTTGTGAAAATGGAATCCCAGGTCATTGAGATTTCTCATGTTTTTGAATGATGACATCCAGACACAATTTTATACATGTTTCCTTTGTCCTGTGTTTCACCCCAAATTTGGCTGTAGCACTGTTGTCCCATTGTTCACTGATTTGCTCAAGCAGGCACCAGTAACATCTCCATTGTGAGACTTGTTGTTACTGTTTTTGGCATATCTTATAACTCCATGGTTATCTTGCCAGGCTCTGCTTTGCAGGCGGGATACTCTCGGTAGCTTGCCAAGCTTCTCAAAAGGGAAGGAGGAATCAAATCTGGGTCGGCCACTTGCAAGGCAAGCACCCTACCCACTGTGCTATTACTCCAGTCCCAAAATTTGGCTAGAGTACACATTTTCAAAATAGGAGTAAAGAAAACCATCCATAAGTTTCTAGGTGCTACCCAAAAGAGCTTTATATCTGCAGTCATTTCTGAGGTCAGTATAACCAACCTGTGTCTCTTTGCCTGTTATCTGTGAATATACTTAAGTGATGACAAATTTTTTAATCTCTTGCCATATTAGTGGGTAGCTTACTTAATTGCAAACCATGTAAGAACATAGGTAGTTTCTTCCACATTCTGAAAAGACAATCACATCAAAAATTTATGCTAAAGGGATAGTAGAATGGATAGGGCACTTGCCTTGACTACAATACTCTTGAAATCAATCCCTGATAACCCATATGGTCCCCTTAACCCCACCCTGAGTGCAGAGCTGGGAGTAAGTCCTGAGCACTGCTGGGTGTATCCCACACAAACTAAACACATCCAAAAATAATTCTGGAGGTCCAAATTAGCAACATCACAGGCCCCTGAACCACCCTCTTCATCCCCTTTGTAACACTGTAAAGGAACACATGCAACAATGATTTCTAAAAGAAATCCAGAAGAAAGCTGAGTTATTCCTAGATATTGGGCAAGTAATAAAATAGCCATGTTAAAATAGGCAGGAAATACTGAGGCAGATTTTGAAATCATACACACTACACCTGGCTAAATAGTATGCAGTTTGGGGGCAGTTCTCAACTTTTCTTGAGAAGTCAACAAAATAATATATATTTTTTAAAAAAAATATCTTAGCCAGGTGCTTGTCATAAGTTTTCTTAATTTCTAAAAGAAATTTAAAGAGTGATATATATGTACATGTGTACATGTGTGTAAATTTGTGTATTTGGGAGTACACCATGCAGTGCTCAGGGATCACTCTTGGTGGTGCTCAGAGACCCTTAGGAGTGCCAGGAATTGAACGCTGGTTGGCCACTGGCAAGGCAAAATTTCTACCTCCTGTATTATGTTTCCGACTCCCAATGACTGAACTTTTATAAGATTCTTTTTTATCTTAATTTCATATATTCAGAGTTTAATATTGAAAGATAATATAAAACTACTGCATTGAAACTCACAAGTGTTGGAGAGACAGTACAAGGGTTTAGGCACTTGGTTTGACTTGGCTGGCTCCAATTCAACCCCTGGCACATGGTTCCCCAAGTACTACCAGAAATGATCCCTAAGCACAGAGTCAGAAGTAAGTCCTGGTTATAGCTAGGTTTGGCACAAAAAAAATCAGAAAAAAATCATATGATAGCTTTAAATTACTTAGATGTGTTATTTGGCTTTTGGCTGCATGCAAGGCAAGCATCTTAACCCCTGTACTATTTCTCTGGCTCCCAAAAGTGTATTTTAAAATAAAGCAAATTAAACTTCCTGCTATCCTCACTGTTTCCATATTGCTTTCTGCTATTTTTCCTTGATTTTAGCCTAAAGATCAGTTATTTTATTTTCTCAAGTCATTTTAGCTTCTCAATGATATTTATATTTGAATATTAAATTTATTTTATCTACCTACCCAAATCCAAACTACCTATGTATTTTACGTATGTATTTGTTTACATAAGCAGAGATTTTCTCTCAATTTTTTAAATAATTTCAGTTTTCCTAATAAGATCACATTCAAATGAATCCTCTGGACAAAGATGATGCATTCTTAAATATATATTAGCTAAAATTTATGAATCTGTGATTAAATAAGTGCACTTCTCATTAATTTTTTTAAGAATCTATGATTTCCTAGATTGGCTTTTAAGTAATAAAAATCTTAATTCTTTCACTTGGTAAAGTTCTCAAATGGTCTAATTTATCCTGTCATTCCCTTTCAACATGACCTTGTTAAAAGCCATTATTACATTTTCCCTTAATTTCATTTAGAGGACACTTATTCACACTCAACCTGTAGTTTCACAAATGGACCTTTAAAGAAAATTACCTAGTTATATATGTGCTCATTCAACTATTTACTTCCAAAGGAATCTAAGTAGAAAACAGTTAGAAAGTAGATGTAATTTTTTCATTTTTTAATTGTGTGCTGTGATACAAATGCAAATACAAATTTATTTGTAGTTGATTTTAGGCATACAGTGTTCCTGAACCATTTCCATCACTAACATTAATTTTTCTTCACCAGTGTCCCCAGGTTCCCTCCAACAACCTTCTTCCTTGAGAAGCACAATTTTAAGTTTGATTATAGTAGTTTGGATCTCAGGCTTTTAGTATTGTTAATTCTGTAAATTGGATATATAGCTATACCATCCCTCTGCACTGCCAGTGTACTTGAGGCCTTTGACCCCTGCCCCCATTATGACCCTTTTCTTCTCCCATTGGTTCCTTTCCTTCTCTTTTATATTCTGGAGTCAAGGGTGATCTAGGTATGTGGCCCCATTTTTGAGAGGCTACACCTGACGGTTCTCAGAGATTACTCCTGACTCTGCACTCAGTAATAACTCCTGGTGGTGTTGGGGGACCATATGGAATGCTGGAAATTGCACCCATGTTGGCTGCATGCAAGGCAAGCACCTTACCAATTGTTGTATTTGCCCGACCCCATAGTGTGTTCCTTTTAATACCTCACACTCCCTCAACCAGTTATTCAATACATGGCATATAAGTGAGATCATCCTGCGTTTGTCCTTCTTGTGGCTTACTTCAATTAGTATGATATCCTCCAGCTCCACACAAAATGGAGCAAATTGTATGATTTCATCAATCTTTGCTTCTGCATATATACCATTGTGCATATATACCACATCTTTTAAGTCCACTCATCTATCATAATATATCTAGGTTGATTCCAATTCCTAGGTATTGTACTAAGTGCTGCCATGAATAACGTAGTGCATATGTCCTTTAGAATGATTTTGCATGTGTTTTCCAGGAGTCAGTACCTAGATGTGGAATTTTAGGGTCATGTGGAAGCTCAATGAAGCTTTACTGAGAAATCCCATATTGTTTTCCATAAGGGTTGAACCAGACAACATTCTCCTACGGGAGAATTCCTTTTTAGTCACACCCTGCACTGTAGCTCTGTCGTCCCGTTGCCCATCGATTTGCTCAAGCGGGCACCAGTAAACGTCTCCAATGTGAGACTTGTTACTGTTTTTGGCATATCGAATACTCCACAGGTAGCTTGCCAGGCTTTACCATGCAGGCGGGATATTCTCAGTAGCTTGCTGGACTCTCCAAGAGGGACAGAGGAATTAAACCCAGGTCTGCCACGTGCAAGGCAAACGCCCTACCTGCTGTTCTATCACTCCAGTCCTTAACACAGTAGGCAGCACGTCAGTCTCATAATCACACATCATGATTTCTCCCCATTTTTTAAACATGCCATTATCACTGGTAAGAGAGGTATTTCACTTTCATCTTGATTTGGATTTCTCTAATAATAAGTGATGACATTTTTTCATGTGATTATTGACTATCCGTATGCCTTCTTCAGAGCAGTGTCTGTTCATCTCTTCTCCCCATTTTTATAGTGTTTTTGAATTTTTGTTATTGTTGTTGACCTTTGTGAGTACTTTATATAACCTTGATACCAACCTTTTACCTAATTTCTGAGTGCAAATATTTTCTCCTATTAAGTTAGCTGTCTTTCAGTTTTAGACCATGTTTCTTTTGCATTTCATAATTTTATATAGTCCCCTTTGTTTATGTTTTAATCTGTTGCAAATATATATTATGCCAAAGGCATCATGCCGTTAGAAGACCCTTTTGAAGTACAAAAATATTGGAGAGCTCTGCATATATTTTGTAGATTCTAGTGTGATCCCAGTCTTTGATCTACTTTCACTCGACTTTTGTTTAAAGTGGAGATAAATGCATCTCTAATGTTTTCACATGTGGTTATCCAGTTTTCCAAGCACTATTTGTTGAAAAGGCAGTCTTTACTCCATTTTATGTTCTCAGCAACTTTGTCAAAAATTAACTGATCATAAATATGGGGATTTGTCCTTGGATATTTCATTCTTATCACAGAGTCAATCCTTATTCCAGTGCCATACTGTCATGATCACTAGAGCTTTATAGTATAATTGAAAGTTAGATAATGAGATACCTCTCAGTTTCTTATTTTTCAGTAAAGGCTTTGTCTATTTAGTTTCTCTTATGATTCCATAGAAACTGACTGTTCTAAATCCTTGGAAAGTGTCATCTAAATTTGGTTGAGGGTTGCATTGAATCCACATAATAATTTTTGTAGGATTTACATTTTGACAGCATTCATTCTTCCTATCTATAAAAATGAACATTTTTCTATTTTCTAAGGTTTTCTATCTTTTTGTTAAGTGACTTAAAATATTCATGGTAAAGATCTCCCATTTGGGGGCTGGAGTGATAGCACAGCGGGTAGGGCGTTTGCCTTGCACGCGGCCGACCCGGGTTCGATTCCCAGCATCCTATATGGTCCCCCGAGCACTGCCAGGAGTAATTCCTGAGTGCAAAAGCCAGGAGTAACCCCTGAGCATAGCCGGGTGTGACCCAAAAGGAAAAATAAAAGAGATCTCCCATTTTGTAAAGATGATTTCTAAATACTTGATACTTTAGATGCTATTTTCGTTGGAATAGAATCTTTTATTATTTTTTCCTCACAAATCACGAA
This sequence comes from Sorex araneus, assembly GCF_027595985.1. Taxonomy (NCBI): domain Eukaryota; kingdom Metazoa; phylum Chordata; class Mammalia; order Eulipotyphla; family Soricidae; genus Sorex; species Sorex araneus. The sequence goes on along the minus strand of NC_073313.1, from coordinate 44,434,171 downwards.
TCACGAAATCCCGTTAATGTCGATTTCTCGAGCGGGCTCAGTAACCTCTCATTTGTCTTCTCCCTGAGATCTTAGAAGTCCATCTCGACTCAGCACTTCCAACAATGTCCCATTGGAGGCTCTTTCAGGGTCAGGGGAATGAGATCCAGCTTGTCACTGGATTTAGCATATGAATACAACATGGGAAGCTTGCAAGGCTGTCCCATGTGGACAGGAAGCTCTCAGTAGTTTGCGAGTTTCTTCCAGAGGGAGAAGTAGGTTATAAGATATTGCTTTGGGAGCTTGCTTTTCAGTCTCTGGATGTTGGCCATTGATGGGATTACACACACCTGGGTTCCTCTGTCGGTACCTTCATGCGTGAGGCCTGTCTGAATGTGTGGAGAGGGGCCTTGAGCATGGCTGTAGCTAGGTTCCGGTGGTCTTTGGCCACGGGGAGCTCTGCTCGGGGTGGGGATGGAAGCTGGAGCCCATCCCCTTCGAGGGGCAGCGGGGAAGACAGCCAGATGTGCGGGCAAGAGACTCTGTGCAAATGAGAACAAAAATAATTTCTCATTTTTCCTATAATTTATTATTAACATACAGGTATGTGACCCATTCTTGTGCATTGACTTTCTAGTTGCCACCTTGCTATATCAGATTATTGTTCTTAGAAGCTTATTAACATACTGTCAGGGTCTTCTCTGTGCATTGTCATGTCATCTGCAAATAGTGATAATCTGACTCCTTTTCTATTTTGTAACACTTTGATTTTTTTCTTGTCAGATTCCTGTAGCTATGACTTTTAATACTATATTGAATAAAATACAGTGCACATTCTTGTCTTGTACCTAATCTCAGAAGGAATGTTACCTGTTTTTCACCATTAAGAATATATTGGCTGTGTGATTATTATAGATAGCTGCTACTTTCTTGAAGAAGATGCCACTTACCCCAATTTTTATGACTTTTTTCTTCTTAATCAAGAATGGATGTTGGAACTTCTCAAAAGCTTTCTTGGCATTGATAAATATGATCATATGATTTTTATCCTTCCATTAACATATGTGGCATTTCATGGTAATTGATATGCCTATTATTAACCATACTTGCATACCTGGGATGACTCTCTTTTTTTATTTTTACTTTGCTGTTATTCACCAACTTCTTGCTGTTTAACATAACATTATATATAAGCAACTCATAAATGTGGTTATATAAATATTATTTTGTGTATTCACTCTCAAAAAAGTTTTTTTTTACAAACTTATGAACTTTCGTGTTTGCATTTCAGTCATATGGTGATAGTTTACCCATCCCTCCACCTGTGCCCATTCTCATCCACCAATTTTCCCAGTATCCTCCCACCACTCCCATCCCATACCTCACCACCCCACCCTGCCTCTGCGCAGGGCATTCCCTTTTGTTCTCTCTCCTTTTGGGTGTTTTAGTTTGCAATAGAGGTATTGAGTGGCCATCATGTTCAGTCTGTAGTCTACTTTCGGCATGCACGGTGTGACTCTCTTAATCATCGTGTATGTTGTTTGTTTTTGATATGATGTTGGATTCTGTTTGCTAAGATTTCATTGAGGATTTTTCCATGGATGTTCATCAGGAAGAATGGTGTTAAATTCTTTTTTCCTAGAAGTGTCCCTACTGGCTTTGGATAATACTATAATATTAGCTTCATAGAAGGGGTTAGGAAGAATTCATGTTTCTTCAATCTTTTGGAGGATTTTATGAAGTTAAAGTAGAGGCCTTGACAGAATTCACAAGTGAATTCATCTGGACCATGAATTTTGTTCTAGGGAAGACTCTTAGCATTTTGATTTCTTTGCATGTGACTGGCTTGTTCAGACTTTCTATTTCTTCCTCCTTCATTTTTGGGAGATTACATAATTCTAAGAATCTGTCCATATCTTTTAGATTTCCTAGCTTAACATCATAAAGTTATTCATAATAACTTATCATAATATTTTAAATTTCTGAAAAGTCTATTTTAATTATTCCTCTTTCAGCTCTGATTGGACATTTTTGAACATTTTGTCATTTTTCGTCATTATTCTAGTTAAGGGTTATTCTATTTCACAGTCTATTGAAGAACTGTATCCCTGTTTAATTAATTCATTGAATTGATTTCTTAGTTTTGGTTACTAGTTTAGTATTTTTGTTCTAGTTTCTTATTATTTCCTTCCTTCTACTACTTTTGGGGCTCATTAGTTATGTCTTCTACAAGATTTTGGAGATGTGTAATTTGGCTTTTGATTTGGGATTTTTCTTCTTTCTTAATGTAGGCCTCTTTGCTATGAATTTTCCCCTTAGCACAATTTTTTATATTCCATATTCTGATAACTTGTATCTTCTTTCTCATTTATTTCAAGAAATATTTTATTTCGTCCATGATTTCCTCTTGATCAAATTAATATTCAGCAGGTTTGTTAAGCCTCCACATGGTGGAAATTTCCCTATTCTTTTGTGATAAGTTTCTACTTTTATGGCATCGTGGTCTGAGAGGGTGCTTTGCATGACTTAAATATTTGAAAATTTATGTATCTTTGAGTTATGATCTAGTATGTGTCCTGAAAAACGTTCCATATTCACTAGATAAGAATATGTATTTAGGTTTTGGGCGACAGAGAGCGCTGTATATGCCCATTAATCCAATTTTCTTGGCTTATCATTTTGGGATTTTCCATCTTTACTGATATTCTGTCTGGTTGACCTGTCTAGTGGTGAAAGTAGAGTGTTGAAGTCTCTTATTATTACTGTGTTTTCATCAACGTGTTTCTTGAAGTTTGTGAGAAAAAAAGTTATGAACTTTTCTGACCCTTCAGTTGATGCATAAATGGTGATAAGAGTTATTACTTCTTGATATATTGTTAATTGTTTTTGCTTCTTTTGGTTCAATGCTATTTGGGCTGGTATAAGTGTGGTTGTACCAGCATTTTTTATGTACCATTAGCTTGTATGATTCTTTCCATCCTTTCACTCTGAGCCTATATTTATCCTGTGAGTTTAGATATGTTTCCTGTTAGCAGAAAATAGAAATATTAAATTTCCTGATCCATTCAGTTACTCTATGTCTTTTGATAGGAGAGTTTGGTCCATTGACATTGAAAGAGATTATTGATATGAGGTTTTGTTGCCATTTTGGGCCATTTTGTTTGTTTGTAGAAGGCTTATATATTGTTGCAAATTGCCATTAGATTTTATAGGCGGCCTTTCAGTAATTCCTCCAGGATTAGTGGAATTGGTGCAAATGTTTCCAATTATTGTTTGCCTGAAAAGGTTTTTATAGCTTTCTCCAATCTAAATGACAGTATTACAGGGTAGTGGATTATTCAAGGCTGAAAGTTTTATTTATTCAGTACTTTGAATGTCATTCTACTCTTTTCTTGTTTGTATGCAATCATATGGGAGATCTTTTGTGATTCATATGTAATTTCCCTTGTATTTGAGGTTTGTCACCTCCCCTCATGGTTTAAGTCATTTTTCTCTGTCTTTTGTTTTTACCATTTTGGTTGCTTTTTTGTTTGAATCTGATTTGCTTGGTACTCTTTGAGCATCCTGAATATGTGTAGATACCTTCCTCCAGAGATTGGGGAAGTTCCTAAGTTTTTATTTCTTCCAAACACCATTTCCCCCCCTTTCTTTTTCTTCTTCTTCTGGTATCCCTATAATTTGCATTGTATTCCTCTTTCTGTTAATAATGTTGTATTCATCAAGGGCCAGGAGAATTGCCCCATAGCTGGAAGACTGCTTCATGAGTGGAGGAGAGAAGGCAGATGGAATAGAGAAGGGATCACTAAGAAAATGATGGCTGGAGGTACCTGTTGGGATGGGAGATGCATGCCGAAAGTAGATAATGGACCAAACATGATGACCTCTCAGTGTCTGTGTTGCAAGCCATAATGCCCAAAGGTAGAAAGAGATTATGGGGAATATTGTCTGCCACGGAGGCAGGGGAAGGGTGTAAAAGGAGGGGGTATACCCAGGATATCAGTGGTGGGGAATGTGCACTGGTGGAGGGGTGGGTGTTTGATCCTTGTGAGATTGCAACACAAATATGAAAGCTTGTAATTATGTCACAGTGATTCAATAAAATAAAATTAAAAACAAAACAAAACAAAAAACAAAACAAAAGAATGTTGTATTCACTTATAATGTTTTGCTTCATCCTTTACCATTTCATTATTATTGATACCTTGTACTTTGTCTCCAAGGTCACTTATACAGTTCTCTGCATACTGAATTCTGTTGTTGTGGCTTGCTACTATATTCTTAAATGACCTCAATTCCATTTTTTTGAATCGTTTGATGCCCATAATCAATTCTTCCTTAAACTTGTTGAATTGCTCTTTCAATGATTGCTTAATTCCATTGCTATTGTATGGAATGTTGATGTGAGATACTCTTCTATGAGGCTCAAGATGTCTGAGGACATCTTGAGCTTGAGGATTTGCCTGTACTTCTGTCCCTTACTGCCTGTGCAGGGAAAATCCTTTCTTTCCCCTTTGTCCTTAGAGTTTTGTGTGTGCTAATATTTGAGCTTTTCATTCCCAGTTACCTTAATACTGATGGAATTCAGTATTTTACACTACAGGGCTGATACCTTATGAGCTGTAATTCTATTTCCATGACTCTGAGATGATATTTCAGTTGTCACGCAAGTATAGATCTTTTCATCCCATTAGTATACCACGGTTATTATGGAGGTATTCTAGGACAGATATAAGAACCTTCAGCTACCCACCAGCACATAACTTTAGTGAGATTGAATGAGAAGAGTTGTCATGTGGACACATCAGTGTCCTCATGCTTTTTAGAATCAGTGAGGCCAATGGGGCCACTCGGAACAATTGATTGGGTTTAGAGGCAGTGTTGGCTTGGGTGGGTCCACATGGTGGTTCCGGGAAAGAGGGCAAGGCATCAGTGAGTCCCCCAAGTTCAGAGATAGGGCATGTGGGCAAGAGGATATCCCAGCACTATCTAGAGTCGGAAGGGAAGAGTTCCAAAGTAGAAGGTATTTTAATAATACCATATAAAGGTTAGTTTTTCTTGCAGACGGATTTGTGTAATTCCCTTTCTGCACAGCTGTGTAAACTCCTTTGCTCAGAGATTACACATTAAAGGATGTCCATGGACTGTCCAATCAACTCTCTTTCACTGCCCGCAGTTTGGTGCTCTCAAGCTGCTTCCCCACACGAGACGGCTGTTGCCTTGGACGGATGAAGGAAGAATGAGAGCCAAGCTGGTTGCTGCTTAGTTGTTGTTTATTAAATCTCTCATCTCTCCCAGCTCTAACTAACCCTCTCTCTAACTCACTCTACAATTCTCTCCATGACTCTTCTCCCATCTCCCTAGCCTCCCTTACTCTCAGATCTCTGCCTTCTCTCTAATTCGGTATCTCTCACAATCTCCTGTCCTCTTCTGTCTCGGTCTCCCTGTAACCCTCTGTCTCTGTCTGTGTGTATCTCTCACTCTGTCTCTCCCTCAATCTTCCTTGAACTCTCCGTAACCCCGCAATTCTTTCTCCCCCCTGTATCCATCTCCTCAATCTCGCCTTCCTCTCTCTACCCCCACAACAACCTTCCACCTCCTTCTTGCAGCTGCTCTTTTTCTTCTCTCTCCACGCCTCCTCAACCACCCTTCCTCATGGGAAGCATGTTCAACATGTTTTTCCAGTCTTCCTGACCACCTGCAGCCCACAAAGGCAAAACAGCCCTTAAGGTGTGTTTCTCCTCTCCTTAGATTAGAAACTTAATTGCATCTTTAATTCTACTTCCTATTATTTATCATTCTGTATGGACACAGTAATAGACACTTTTAGGCTTGTAGGGTGACTCTCCTGGGAACATCTCACCACAGACTCAGACTACAGTGCTCAAGCCAGATCAATCATTCCTAACCTCAGCAGGGTCCAAATCTAGTTATTACTTGTTGGATCATGACAGAATTTGTCCATGACCAAGCTCTTTACTTATAGTTAAGCATTAGGACACTTTGGCCAGGCCCATTTTAATGCCAGGGTAGCTCATAACTCACCGCTTGCCCTGGGTCCATCCAGTTCCTCGTCGGGACACTGCTTTGGGGGATCTAGGAAATAAGGGCAGCTAAGGCTTAAGTCAAGAAAGCAGATGTCCAGGAGGGAATATTTTCTGGAGAAAATCAACTCCCAAGCCACAGGCTTGTCATTTTATTTATTATGTATGTATGTATGTATTTATTTATTTAATTTTGCCTTTTGGGTCACACCCGATGTTGCTCAGGAGTTACTCCTGGCTTTGTACTCAGGAATCACTTCTGGCAGTGCTCAAGAGATCATATGGGATGCTGGGAATTGAACCTGGGTTGTCCACATGCAAGGCAAACGCCCTACCCTCTCTACTGCTACAGCCCCCAGGCTTGTCTTTTTAACTATCTTGCTGTATCCATACAAAAACAATTGCTCTGAAATAGCTAACTATGAAAAGGATATAATGGAGAAGAGAAAGACAATATATACAAGTCAGAGTCTGATCAGGAGACAACAAAATTGATAGGTAGGGGGGCAGTCAACAAACACAAGCTCCTAGTGGCTAGGGAGGAAGGGCAAACAAACGTTATCCTATGTGGATGAAGCATATGCCCATGTAAGTTTTGCTTGGTCTTGAGAAAAAATATCAGAAATCTTTATCAGTTTACTGCTCCCTAAGATTCCCTAGATATTCCCAACTTTGATACCCTTGACTAAGCCAACAAGATGTTCAGAGCCTTGTCTGGATGATAAACAGGAATTATTAATCATCTCCTTGCCTCTCTTCTTTCCCTACACACTGTGTGAGGAATAAGTGACAGTTATCACAGTATGGGGCACTTTGAACACCTTCCATTTAAATGAAAAAAATTCTAATTTTATTTTTATAAAGTTGATCACAATAATTCTTTGCATTTAATATTAGAACACCAATCCCACCATCATTGCACCTTCCCACCACGATGTTTCAAATGTTTTCACCCCAAATCCCAAACCGTGCTCCCCAAAGCAGAACCAAAACAATTTTGTATTGCTTGTTATGAATAATCCTCTAAGATTTTTTTGTGCTTTTGTGTCACTGCTCTTTAGATTCCATGTTACAGACATTTTCTGTAACTTTCAGTTCTAAGAACTCTCTGCCATATTGTTTAGGGTTTCCTCACCCATGACCAACATAGGCATAAGGAAGACTCAGACACCAGCAGGTTGTCCAAGAATTCAACTCAATTCTAATACCATCTATCCAGAGATGTCATCAGATTTCATAAGAACAGAGTTCAGTTTCTGTGTAATACCAGAGCAGGTACAGGCTACTATCTGTCCTTTTAATTGGTTAAAATAATACCCCACTTCTCAATTAGGAATTTTGGGAAACCCCTATGAAAACAGGTCATTTGAAAACCCAACCCAATCAATGTGTGGGTATGATTATTTCTCCTTAGTAGTTATTACTTCATGTGGGAGCTACACTGACTATGGAAGGAGGGAAGGGCAGGGTGTTATAAGTCATTGGGAAATATGGGTTTCTTTGGCTTCTACTGGCAAGCAAGGAAACTATCATGGACCAGGGACACACAAGGTATCTCGGAGGTAGGAGATAATGTAAGTAAAGTAAGAGTGTGCAGGGAAACAACTTGAAGATGTTACAGTGAGCTAGACAATGGAGCAAAGGAAATGAGTGCACAAAGGATCAGGGATGGACTTAAGCACATTTCTATCCTTTGATTTAGTGTCTGAGAGATTTTGTTATGATACAAGTATTTTAGATAACAGATATCATATTGAACCAGTGGTCTAGATGGCATTATTCATAAGTGTTAAATCACATGAATGGGACATGTGAAATGAATTTCAGGAAAAATTGGGTGGAAAGAAATAAAGGCTGGGGAGGAAATAGACAGGCAAACTCAGTACTGTCCCAGAAAGATATTTCCAATAGAGTACAACGAACTTAAAAGTCCAGAATAACTGAAGAATAGGTTGAAGTGATAGAACTTGAAGTTAGTTGCAACTAACCTCTGCAGAGTTGCCTGAAGTTTCTGGAGAATGCAGCTACATTTGCAACCATGCAACATCCCGAATTGAACACTGACATCCCAGTAGAAGCACACAAAATTTGATAGGAAAGTAACACCAAAGCCAATTATGCTCAACAAACAATAACACAAAAGGCTCAACTAGCAACAAACATCTTTTTAATTTTTTTTTTATTTTAGCCAATTATGCTCAACAAACAATAACACGAAAGGCTCAACTAGCAACAAACATCTTTTTAATTTTTTTTTATTTTAGCCAATTATGCTCAACAAACAATAACACGAAAGGCTCAACTAGCAACAAACATCTTTTTAAATTTTTTTTTTATTTTATACAGTAGTTTACAATATTTGAAAACATTTAGTTTTCAAACACCAATCCCACCACCATTACACCTTCCCATCACCATGTTTCAGGTGTTTCCATCCCGAACCCTAATCCCTGCCCCAAAGGAAAACCAAAATAATATAATATTTCCCTTTAGAGTTGTTTGTTCTTCTACTTTGATTTCCATCAAATGTGGTGTGGTACTTTTGGACTATGGGCACGGTGTGTCCTATGAAGTGTTGAGCAGCCACTCGATCCAGGGAAAGGTTCATTCATGGGTGAGGCTCCGTCCAAGCATACAGAGAGAGGCCATAAACAGGGCAGCAGTTGAGTTCTGGAGGTTTTCGTCTGCCAGGGCTGAGTCCCTTGGGATGGGTAGGGGTCTCACCCGCCCCTCTCTGGGGTGCCCCGAGTGAAACAGCCTGGCACAGGGGCCTGCGGCATGGTTATGGCAAGTGTCATGTTGCGCCCTTCTGGGAGAGAAGGACATGTGATCTGGATGGCAACCGGTGATGAGATAATCTAATGCTAGCCAGCAGCAAACATCTTAGTAAATGTTCAGTCAAGGACTTTCCGAACCCCTTGTAAAATATAACAATTTTCACAAATTTTCTTTCATGGACATTTTTTATAATTCCATTAGTCATTTAGTTGCAACAAGCCACATAAAAATAAATTGTTCTGTACCTGCTTAGGGGGCAAACTTGGGGAGTGGTAGGGAAAATGGGGAAATATCGTGGAAAGAAAAATCATGGAGAGGTCACACTGGTGGGATTTCTGTTGGAATATTGAATGCTCAAAACTATATTATGAACAACTTCATAAACCATAGTATTTAAAGGAAACAAAAAATAACTTGAAGTCAGGAGAGTGGGATTGAACAGAATGTGTTAATGACCATTATGTCCCCCCCCCACTTTGATGTTGTTTATTGTTCATTGGTCTTATTTTCTGCCAGGAGCCAATGACAAAGGTTGAATATTGTGTAAGGCACTGGTTTCAGGTTTTCTTCTGTATGTATTTCTCTCAAGCTTCTCTAAGAATTCTATGAAGTAATCTTCTGCCTTCATTTACATATGCATTATCTTATCCTTTCTTACTCTTCTAACAACCCTATCAAAGACTCCTCTCCTCAAACCTGCTACTCAGGAAAGCCAGAAATCAAGCCCAGAGTAAAACCAATCCTCCACCCCATTTAAAATTCCTCTCAACAAGAAATTCTATAAATAAATTTCTCCCTTCCATCAGATACACTGTATTACGCTCTCCAGCACTTTCTCTCTCTCTCATTCTCTCACACATACACATACACACAAACATATACAGTTTTTCAATACATCATTTTAAAACATTCACAAATTATTGTTGCCTGCATAGTTCTAGGAATCTTTAGAATTACATGTGACCAATCTAAATTGGAACTATAAAATTAAAGATTATGTTAAATGTGAATTCGGAGGATGGTTTCTATTGCTGTTGCTAATGTTTTTAGTTTTTCTCATTCTTCTATTTTGTTCATACATTCAAGTCAGGTATTTTCTCCTAATAACTCTGCCCCATTTAGTATACCACTCACATTCTACATTTAAAAGATATTTCCCTATGACACTGAAAAACTCCACATTATTAAAATTGTACTATTGTTATTAATATCAGTTATGTCTTTAATGCTATATTTAGTATATCTATCAATAAAGATTAGATTTTTCTCCTTTTTGTTTCTACAAAAATGATTTAGTGACACAAAGAGTAATATTAAAACTATCAACCAGAAAAGTCAATACTTGACAGCAGCATGTAATTTAAGAGTTGAGTACATATGAATTTAGATCTTGTGCTTCTATATGTACATACATTAGCTGTACACCAGAAATTTGAAGTTACAGAAGCAGCTAACTGCTAAATGATAAAGCATTGATGTTTTGAAAATGAACTTTACTGCAAAGCAGGAAAAAAAGCTAGGTTAGTACATAAAATACACATTCATCTTCTCTACTAAATTATCCTTAGGTGTATGCACTAACACTCTTCCTTTGTTGAAATTTTCTTCTTAGAAAAGACTGATTTAGCTTTGAAGTGGAAATTTCCCAGAAAAAAGGAAAGTTTTGCTTATGATTTTGAAATCTCATTTGCAAATATAGATCAAAACCTTCAATTAATATATTCACATTTTTTTATTGAATCACCGTGAGATACAGTTACAAAGCTTTCATGTTTGAGTTTTGGTAATACAATGATCAAATACCCATCCCGTCACCAGTGCACATTTTCTAGCACCAAAGTCCCCAGTATCCCCCCTCCCCATCTCAGTACTTCCCCTGTCTGTGTGGCAATTTCCACAATACTCTCTCTCTCTCTCTACCTTGATTGCACTTATTATTTTGACACCAGTCCCTCCATTATTATTTGGAATTTTCCACCACTCGAACCTGCCAAAAAGGCAGTGCTAGACAAATTTATTTTGTATTGCTTGTTATGAATAGCATGTGATGTTGTGTGCCTGTGAGAGTGGCCACATGCTCCTGAAATTCTAAAATTTTAATAATTAGGGTCTGGAGAGATCTCTGCAGTGAGCTGCTCGGTTCTGAAGATTCTTTTCTGTGTCTCTGTATCATGGTCGCTAAGGGCCTTAAGTGGTAGCCAGAAGCAGTTGGTAGATGTCATCTCAGAGTCCCATGGGGCGGAGAGATGAGAGGGACCTGCTCCTCCCCCATTCCTTGAGGCCTGGTGTTTGCCCTCACTGCTCCCCAGTACCTAGGCTTTTCATTGCTTTCTAGAAAATGGCTGCTGCCGGGACTCCTAGGGGGCAGGTGGAGGGACAGCACCTGCTCCCATCTGCAGTAGCCCAGTGACACAGACCTATTGCAAAGTCTGGAGGCATCTCTGCAGCGAGCTGCTTGGTTCTAAGATTCTTTTGTGTGTTGTGTTCACGATTATATTAATGAGACGTTTAATCTCATGTCATTGTAATCTCTTGTCATTGTAATCTCTTGTCATTGTATTTCTCTATTCTGAAATATTTTTACAGTAAAAAGGATCAACAAAGAAAAATAATTAACTTTGAAGAAGTAGATATATTCTGAGTGATTAGAGATTTGAGGTTCTGAATTTTATATTTTGGGAGTTCATGTCTGATTATATGTAAACAGTTCCTTCCCCATAACTTGTCAGCCAATGTATACAATGTAGAGGGAGGAGAGAAGTTGCATTAATTTTGTCCATACTAATTTTGCTTATGCAGGTATAAGTCCCCTTCATCTCTTTCAGCAGCAATTTTCCACAAGAATTGGTAAATGCTAATGATTCTTAGGAACATGTTGCCAGTTTGTTAATTATAATCTAATATATATTAATTATGGTTAGAAAATAAGTATTGCATATACATAGATAAGTGAAATTTAAAAGAAATATAAACTCACAATATGAATAAAACTGGCATATTATTTGACAATACCTCTGAAAATTTCAAATGTACGTTCCTGTGACATTGTAATATCCTATTAAGAAAACATGCATATTTGTAATAGGATGTTTACTGCTGCTTTGCTGAATGAGACAAAAAGTAGAAGAAAATTGAATATATATTGATAGAGCTATGGTTTGAGTAAATTGCAGTTCATATAATAACAAAATTCTACAACTATTAAAATAAATGCACTAGATCTACTTTGATGTATTATTAAGCTTGTGACATTTTTACCATGTAATATGATAAAATATTAAGGAAACTGGAAAGAGGAAAAAGAAAGGTGCACAGTATAGTCATATATTTCACAAAGAAAAAAAGTATATCATATATACACCTACATATATTTACATATAGAAGTGAATAAAACAGTGAAAAGTAATGATATTCTATTAACATTAGTTAACTCATAAGGTAGACATGAACTTAGGTAGAGAGATACATATATTAATATAAAATATTTAAAGGCATCAAAATCTAAATATTTCCATAATTATTATTTAATTATGAATGATTAAATACTTTTAATTTTGAAAATATGAGAAAATACTATTTAAAAAGAAGCAAGAAGAAAGTCTGTAGAGTGTCACCTATAAATATTGAAACAGATATCAAATAATTATGGTAATCAATTCAACAAGTTATAGAATGCCTATAATATATTTAGCATGTAATTCATAATTGTGAGAAATAGTAAAGAAAAGTAAGTATAATCTTTGGTATAAAACTTCCTGAAGGTTTATTTACTAAGGTGCAAAAGGGATGTATTTTTATTCTCTCAGGAGTCATGCATGTTCTTACTAGAGGTGGTAAACTGGGATTATATTAATTCTAATAGGGTTTGTGGATATATATGTATATATATACACACACACAGATTATATATATATATATATATATATATGTGCCAGCAGAGCCTGGCAAGCTACCCGTGGCATACTCGGTATGCAAAAAACAGTAACAACCACAGTCCTCATTCCCCTGACCCTGAAAGAGCCCTCAGTATGCCATCGGGCTACACTAGTATGTGATAGGGACTAATGGAGATGTTACTGGCACCCGCTCAAGCAAATCGATGAACAACAGGATGACAGTGATACAGTGATACAGTGAGGGTTTGTGGGTGTAGCTGAGGAGACTGTCTATATTTCCCCTTCCCCATCTTCTTTTCCTTGCCACTTCAGTGCATGCCAATGCGACTTCCAACTGTGAGGATCTGCATTCCTTGGAGATCTTTCTCAGACCACCACAGCTTGCTCTGCCCTAACACATGATAGACCAGATATGCCAGAGAGTTAAAACAGTGGTGTATAGCCTCTCCAGTTCTCTTGCCCCTTGGGTAGAATGACTCTTGGGTACTTGTCCTGCAGTGGCTCTAAGACTCTCAGTGTATCCTAATATGGTTAGGTTACGATTTTCCACAGTGACAATCCCCTTGATCATATACATTGGCCTAGGTCATCTTTCTTTCCCTGTATCTTAGTTTTATTTCCACCCCCAAAGAGTCCAAAGCAACACTGCAACCAAATCTTTATTTTAGGATCAGCTTCTGGAAGAAAGCAATCCAAGATCATGATCTAAATGGTTTAGATCAGCATTTATCAACTGGGAGGTTATATGGACCCCTGTGGGTTCTTAGAATATTCCAAGGGAGCAACAGATGAAAATCACATAAATGAAGGGAACAATATGAGACCAGAAAGAACCTAAGTAGGATACGGATGCCACCAGAAGGAATCAGTAGACCAAAGTCAGGAAAAGATTGAGAATCACTGCTTTAGATCAGGTCAATTTTATATATTTGCTCATTTCACAATATTGATAAAATACCTACTTGCGATGATCTGGTTAAGAAAAAAAGTGCCAGTCTATGTATTTCAAGTAGAGAAAGTTTTAAGGTTTCTAATTGGTCTAAAAGTGTTCTATTATTTCCTTACTGATGTTGCAAAAAGTTACCACAAACTAAGAGGCTCAAAATAACCTACATTTATTCTCTTATGGTTCTAAAGGTCAGAAATCTATGATCAGTTTCACTGGTTTAAAGCCAAGGTATTAGAAGGGCTTGCCAGCAGGAACTCTGAATAGAGTCCTCAACTCTATAGCTAGAGATTTATGTTTTGTGATATGAGGTAAATCTGTAACTTGAAGTCTAACCTGAAGAATAAATATTTTGATGTGTTGCATATTGAAGTGTAAGGCACTTTAAGTATTTTATGTAGACTTAATTTAGTCATTATAAATCAGTGTTAGAGAGCAGGTATCCTTTATCCAAGTTCCTGCCTTCAAACTGTGGCTTTGCCACTATGTGTCTCTGATCAAGTTTTTTATTCAAGTTAATAGTCTCTGAAACAATGGATGTCTTTACCTTATAGGTCTATTATGAGAATCAACACACCTAGTACAACTAGATCACTAACAAAAAGAAAATGTTAAAAAGATTGTTCAGTCTTCTATCAGTAGCCCGCAACAGGTATTGATACCCCAATTAACATGTAGTCTAGAGACAAGGGCCAGGAGGATTGCTACATGGTTTAGAATCCTGCTGTATGTGCTGGGGGAGAAGACAGCTGGGATAGAGAACGGACCCCTAAATCAATGATGGTTGGAAGGATAGCTCAGGATGTGAAATGTGAGCTGACAGTAGACAAAGAAACAAAAATTGCGATCTCTCAGTATCTGTATTGCAAATCATGATGCCCAAAAGTAAAGAGAAAGAAGGAAGTGCCTGGCACAGAGGCAGGGGTGGATTGGGTGGGGGTGGAGGTAGGGATACTGGAGACATTGGCGGTGGAAAATGTGCACTGGTGGAGGAGTGCATGTTCGATCATTGTATGAAACTTAGTCATGAAAGCTTTTTAACTATCTTACGTGATTCAATAAAAATTCAATTAATTAACTAATTAATTAATTTTAAAACCATGTCTCTCTGTACCTAACATCAAATAAGTACATTTTTGAGGTTATACATCCAGTAACACAACCAGTATTCAAAGACAAGTTTGTGTAATTAAATGATCAAGGTCTTAACCATCATACAATACATACATACACAATTGAAGTTTCTCTAGAAATTATTTTTGTAATGGTCAAATTTGCAAATAACTACTAGTATTTAAAATGCAGATCAAATCTTAAAATATGAATAATTTTGAAGTGTTCTGCATAATTTAGTTTTTAAAACTTATTCTCAAATGATATTACAAACATAATTAAACGTGCTCGATATCTTGTCACTAGTTATTATTGTACTGATAAATATTAATAAGCTAACCATGAATTGATGATACGTGTCATTTGGGATTCCATTTCCATTCAACCATGAATGTCTCTCTTTTTTTTTGTGCCACACCTAGTGGTTCTCAGGGCTTATTCCCAGCTCTGTGCTCAGGAATGACTCCTGGCAGGGATTAGGTAACCATATGGGTGCTTGAGGTCAAACTTGGATCAGTTGCATGCAAAACAAATGCCTTACCCACTGTACTATCACTCCGACCTCATCATCATCATCATCATCATCATTTTAAAAAATTCCCTTTTATAGAAGTTTCAGATGTTGTTTGTTTTTTCCCCTCATAAACTCTCCTATAGGTTAGGTTCCCTTTGGAGACTTTCTGCAAAATCAGTGAAATAAAAATACAAGAATCATTTTTGAAGTGATTTATTCATCTTTATAAAATTCCCCAAATTCACTGTTTCTGGCAATAGTATTCTTAAACTTTTCAAAAAAGTCCAAAATGTAATTCTTGTACTGTGAAAAATAGAGCATTCTCAGTTGATAACAGTCCTACCTCCCTTGCATATAGAATTCATAAGGATTGGGAAGCAAGACATTCTGGCATTTTGGATATTTTATAAATTTATACTAAAGAGTTGTTAAGGCTCGATGGGGGCTGGAGTGATAGCATAGCGTTTAGGGTGTTTGCCTTGCACGCGGCCAACCTGGGTTCAAATCCCAGTATCCCATATGGTCCCCTGAGCACCGCCAGGAGTAATTCCTGAGTGCAGAGCCAGGAGTAACCCCTGTGCATCTCCAGGTGTGACCCAAACCCCCCCCCAAAAGAGTTGTTAAGGCTCAAAAGATGCTGCCAACTTGGTTTGGGTTCCATCTTCAGCATCCCATATGGTCCCTTGCACGCAGGAATAATTCCTGAGTGCAGATCCAGGAGTAACCCCCGAGCATAACTGGGTGTGTCCCCCCACACCAAAACTCCCCTAAATTTATTGTAAACAGCTGTATGAAATTTCTGCATCTCAAATTCAGCTGTATCTGAAATTCATTGGCTCTTTGTGAAAAAAAAAAGACAGCTAAACTGAACTGTAAATTGACTCAATAAATAAGATAGATACACTACTTGCCTTTAAAAGTAATAGTCCATGCACTCATTTGTGGAGTGTAGAATAATATCACATGAGGCTGACACCTAAGGACAGTAGAGACAAGGGCCAGGAGGATTGCCCCATAGCTGGAAGACTGCTTCATGAGCAAAGGGGAGAAGGCAGATGGAATAGAGAAGGGATCACTAAGAAAAATGATGGCTGGAGGAACCGGTTGGGATGGGAGATGCATGCCAAAAGTAGATAATGGACCAAACATGATGACCTCTCAATGTCTGTGTTGCAAGCCATAATGCCCAAAAGTAGAGAGAGAGTATGGGGAATATTGTCTGCCATGGAGGTGGGGGAGGGTGGGAAAGGGGGGCTATATCCGGGATAGTGGTGGTGGGGAATGTGCACTGGTGGAGGGATGGGTGTTTGGTCATTGTGAGTTTGTAACCCAAACATGAAAGCTTGTAACTATCTCACGGTGGTTCAATAAAATTTAAAAAATAATAATAAAAATAAATATAAATAACCAACGAACTAAATTCACGTCTCACTCAAGTGAGAGAAGGAATCCGGAGTTTTGACCTCTGTTGATGGTCAAGAATCAGGGATGCTGTCTCATTTTCCAAGGCATCAAAAATCAGATGGGCCAGTCATGTAATGTGATTCAGAGATGACCGCTGGACTAGAGCTGTTACTGACTGGATTCCATGGGACGTAAGAAGACCTCATGGCCGCCCACCAACTAGATGGTCAGATTTCTTTGTCAAATCTCTGAATGAATGACTTGAGGCTCTTCATGTGCCTGGAGCAAGCAGATATCATTGGGCTGCACTAGCACTCGACAGGGACAAATGGAGACATTACTGGCGCCCGCTCGAGCAAATCGAAGATCAACAGGATGACAAGTGACAAGTGAAATATAAATAAATAAAATAATAGTCCGGGGGGGAGGAGCAATAGCACAGCGGGTAGGGCGTTTGCCTTGCATGCGGTCGACCCGGGTTCGATCCCCGGCATCCCATATGGTCCCCCAAGCACCGCCAGGAGTAATTCCTGAGTGCAAAGCCAGGAGTAATCCCTGAGCATCGCTGGGTGTGACCCAAAAAGCAAAAACAAAAACAAAAACAAAATAATAGTCCAGGGACCAGAGAGATAGTATAGCTGGCAGAGTGCTTGACTTACATGAGGCCGATCTGGGTCCCGGGATCAAGCAAGGTAGCTCATGTCATCCCTGGAGCACCGCTCAGAGTGATTTCCAAGCTCCAAGTGACCCTGGAGCATCACTGAGTGTGGCCTCCAGACAAGAAACAAACAAAAATTCAAGTCCCAAAAGTTCCACTCCTGGGGCATGAGAGATAGTACTGTGAGTTGGGTGCTCGCCTTGAATGAGGCCGACCAGGGTTCAATCATCTGCATCCCATATGGTCCTCTGATTACTGCCAAGAGTGTTTCCTGAGTGCAGAGCTAAGAGCTAAGAGCAAACTCTGGGCATTGCTGGGTGTGAACCTCTCAAAAAAAGAGAAAGAAAAAAGAAAAGAAAATTTCACTACTGCATCTCTATCAGTGGATGTTTGTGATAGTAGGGAGAGTAGAATATCTTAGATACACTGGGAAGTCTAATGCTTGCTGGGCTCTAAAGTCCAAATTCCATTGCTACATCTCCCTTTCCAATCTGATCATTATGCGCTTGTCAATTTTGAGCAGTTTTTGTATATATGTTGGATCCTGGATTTTATTCTTTGAGGTTCAAACTTATTTATTCCAGTCATATTTAATTATGTCTTTCCCTTTGCATTATGGAAGAATTTCTAAAGCTTTCCATTCATGTCATCAATTCAATTTTCTGCTAAGTTATTTTTTCTATTTATTATCTCTAATGCAGATTTTAATTCTTCTACAGTATTTTTTATTATCTTGTATTCCTTGAGCACAGAGCACTTTTCTTTTGTTTTTATGTGATGCTACTTTTTGTCTTATTGCAGGCTTGTTGTAGATTAATAGCTAACATTTTCTAAAATTGAGATTAGGGCAAACAAAAACTTTTGTTAAAACATTTTATCGTTTTTTTTCAATTTCTGCTGCAAATTCATTTAAGTTTACATTTGCATTTTTTCTAAATTTGTTAGAAGTGTTTATTTAAATGTAGAAAGAATATTTTCTATTATTCATGATTTTATTTTTAATTATACTACATGAAGAGACATCTGGCCCCATGTTTATAGTAAAAAGTGGAAGCTTGGTCATTGTGCTTCAATTTGACTATTTACTTGAAAACTGAAGGAATTTCCCTCGCTGTTATAGAGTCAGGTGGAGTTTGGTTTGTATAACCCTGATCCTTAAGGATTAATTTATGAAAGATCTGATAAATTGGAGTGAAAATTTCTCCTCTTCAACCTACTTATTTTTACTTTCTTTACTACATTTCTGACCCACTGCTCATTTTTTGTTGTTGTTATTGTTTGATTTTTAAAATTTTTTTATTAGTGAATCACCATGAAGTACAGTTACAAACTTAAGAACTTTCATGTTTGCCATTCAGTCATACAGTGATAGTTTACCCATCTCTCCACCAGTGCCCATTCTCCTCCATCAATA
Source organism: Sorex araneus (assembly GCF_027595985.1). Lineage (NCBI taxonomy): Eukaryota > Metazoa > Chordata > Mammalia > Eulipotyphla > Soricidae > Sorex > Sorex araneus. The sequence continues at coordinate 44,415,428 of NC_073313.1, read as the reverse complement.
ATTCCAGTATCCCTCCCACCACACCCACCCCCACCCCATCCCTCACCACCCCCATCCTGCCTCTGTGGCAGGGCATTACTTTTTTTTTTTTTTTGCTTTTTGGGTCACACCCGGCGATGCACAGGGGTTACTCCTGGCTCTGCACTCAGGAATTTCTCCTGGAAGTGCTCAGGGGACCATATGGGATGCTGGGAATTGAACCCAGGTTGGCCGAATGCAAGGCAAATGCCCTACCTGCTGTGCTATTGCTCCAGCCCCAGGGCATTACCTTTTGTACTCTCTCCTTTTGGGTGTTGCAGTTTGCAATAGAGGTATTGAGTGACCTTTATGTTCTGTCTATGGTCTACTTTTGGCATGCATCTTTCAACCAGAATGAGTCCTCCCAACATCTTCTACTTGGCATTCCCTTTGTCTCATCTGCCTTTCCCCTCAGCATGTGAGGCCATTTTCCAAGCTGTGGGACAAACCTCCTGGTCCTTATCTCTACTACTCTTGGGTGTTGGTATCCCATTCTGGTACTTTATATTCCACAGATGAGTGTGATATTTCTAATGCAATCCCTACAAGGATACCCATAACATTCTTCAAAGAAATGGAGCAAGCACTCCTGAAATTCATATGGAACAATTAGCCCCCACAAATAGCTAAAGCAACTCTTGGGGAAAAGAAGATGGGAGGAATCACCCTCCCCAACCTCAATCTTTACTACAAAGCAGTAATAATTAAAAGAGCATGATACTGGAACAAAGGCAGAACTTCAGACCAATGGAACAGGGTTGAATATCCTGACACACACCCTCAAATATATGATCATCTAATCTTTGACAAGGGATCAAGAATTGTGAGGTGAAGCAAGGGAAATCTCTTCAACAAATGGTGCTGGCAAAACTGGACAGCAACATGCAAAATAATGGACTCAGATTTCTATCTAACACTATGTATAAAAGTCAGGTCAAAGTGAATTAAAGACCTCAACATCAGACGAGGATCAATAAGGTACATGGAAGACAAGGTTAGCAAAACTCTCCACAACACTGAAGCTAAAGGTATCTTCAAAGCTGACATGCCACTGGCCAAGCAAGTGAAAACAGAGATAAACAAATGGGGCTATATTAAACTAAGAAGCTTCTGCACCTCAAAAGAAATAGTGATTAAAATACAAAGACAGTCTAATGGGAAAGGATATTCACCCAATAACCACTGCTCATTTTTTACTTTATAAAATGCAGGACCAATGGTGATATTGGAGGAGGAATAAAATGATTTTGCCTATTTTGCCAGGCATTTCTCTAAAATCTTTATATTAGTTGTCTCATTAAATTATTTTAGGGACTTTATGATAAAGCTACTATTTTTCTCAAACTAATTATAAGAAAAATAATGTTGAGTAAACAAACACAGCACTTGCAACAGGTAACAGGAGAGATAGGAGTCTACCCTAATTCTGTTTTTTTACCACCAATCGTTAAATTATATTGTTATTTAAAATATATCTTATCTATTTTTTAAAAATATTTTATTGTATCACCGTGATATAGTTAGAAGTTTTCATGTTTGGGTTACAATCACACAGTGATCAAACACCCATCCCTCCACAGTGCATATTCCCCACCACCAATATTCCCGGTATATTCCCCCTTTCCCACCCTCCCCCTGCCTCCATGACAGACAATATTCCCCATACTCTCTCTCTACTTTGGGGCATTATGGTTTGCAATACAGATACTAAGAGTTCATCCTGTTTGTTCCTTTATCTACTTTCCGCACACATCTCCCTTCCCGACTGATACCTCCAGCCATCATTTTCTTAGTGATCCCTTCTCTATTCCATCTGCCTTCTCCCCTCTGCTCATGAAGCAGGCTTCCAGCTATGGGGCAATCCTCCTGGCCCTTACCTCTACTGTTCTTGGGTGTCAGCCTCATGTGATGTTATTCTATACTCCACTAATGAGTGCATTCCTTCTATGTCTATCCCTCTCTTTCTGACTCATTTCATGATACTCTCCATGTCTATCCATTTATAAGTAAATTTCATGACTTCATCTCTCATAACAGCTGCATAGTATTCCATTGTGCCTGGCTAGCGACCCGTGGTATATTCGATATGCCAAAAACAGTAACAAGCCTCAAAATGGAGACGTTACTGCTGCCTGCTCGAGCAAATTGGTGAGCAATGGGATGACAGTGACAGTGACAGATGTACCAAAGTTTCTTTAACCAATCATCTGTTCTAGGGTATTTGGGTTGTTTCTGGATTTCGGCTATTGTGAATAGCCGAATGAATGCACTTATATTCACTTCTGGACATCTGTCATATTTATTCAACTTAAGCCTCAGTTGCACTTTGTTCCTAGCACCCCAAAAGGAGCATGCTCGGTGAGGGACCTATATGGACCCAGGGCAAGTCGTAAGCTACTTATATATTATAATGCAATGAACATATAAGTACATATGTCATTTATACTGTGCTTTTTTCTATCCTTGGGATATATTCCCAGAAGTGGTATTGTGGGGTCAGATGGAAGCTCAATTTCTAGTTTTTTAAGGACTGTCCATATTGTTTTCCAAAACGGCTGGACCAATTGGCATTCCCACCAACAATGGAAGAGCACCCCTTTTCCCCCACATCCATGCTAGCACTGGTTGCTTTTGTTCTTTTGGATGTGTGACAGTCTCTGTGGTGTGAGATGATATCTCATTGTTGTTTTGATTTGCATCTCCCTGATGACTAGTGATGTGAAGCATTTTTTCATGTGCCTTTTGGCCATTTTCTACCCTAATTCTTATTTAATGATCTGTGAGTTCAAAAAGTGTGGGTGTGCGCTCCATGCATTTGGTGGCCATAATTCACTTCCCCACCCCGGCCTGCCACTGCCTTGGATACATGAAGGAGGGAACGGAGGTCACCAAGCTGCTTGGTGATCAGTTGCTATTTATTCCAATCTCCGTCTCCATACCAGACTCACACTCCTCTCATCCCAGTCTCAGACCCCATCCAATTTCACTCTCTCCATTCAGTTTCACTTTGCCTCTTTACATCTCCCAGCATTAGTTAAGACACAAAACATCAAAGATTGTGGGTAGCAATTACACATAAGTGAGGGAGCACAGTCAATGTATATAAAGCCCTTTTTTTCAGGGGAACCGTCTCTTACAACAAAATCTCATCCTGCTAGAAGATCCACCAAAGGGCAGAATTTCATCTAAACTGTATTACTTTCCCCTTTTCTTTCCCAGTGTTCATTTAAACATTCATCTTAAATTTACTTCTTAATAATATTTCTAGCCACTTTGTATGGACACAGTAAGAGATTTGCCAACCTTAAAGGGTGGTTCTCTGGAGACATCTTACTATATATCCCAGACTACAGCCCTCAGGCCAGATTAGTCATAAACCCAGCAGGGTCTTTGTTCAGTTACTTCTTTTTGGGCCATGACAGAGTTTATCCATGACCGTTCTCTTAACTTATATGTTCTATGTTGACTTGGCCTATCCTTTTCGATGTCAGAGTAGCTTACGACTTGCCCTGGGTCCATATAGGTCCCTCACCGAGCATGCTCCTTTTGGGGTGCTAGGAACAAAGTGCAACTGAGGCTTAAGTTTAATAAATATGACAGATGTCCAGAAGTGAATATTATTCAGAATCAGTTAACTTTCAAGTAACAAGAGCATAGAATGAACTATAATCTTTTGTCTATACAAAAGGACATTACTCTAAAGTAAACTGCAAAGGAAACAGAAAAGCAATATTTCACTTACAAATAAAAAATCCAGAATCCTATGAAGAATCTGACTTTACATGGTCTGATTAGGGGAAATTAGTGATTAACAGATAGGGGAAGTAGAGCACAAAGGAGGAGTTAAAGATGAACACTGGGGGCTGGAGCAATAGCACAGCAGGTAGGGCGTTTGCCTTGCATGCGGCCGACCCAGGTTCAATTCCCAGCATCTCATATGGTCCCCGGAGCACCACCACCAGGAGTAACCCCTGAGCATTGCTGGGTGTGATACAAAAAGAAAAAAAAAAGAGATGAACATTGAAGAAATGGAAGTGCTTCAGGATCGTTGTGAAGGATGTTACTCTAAAAACCTAAGCTCCTTGCAGCGGAGGAGAAAGGACAAGACCAATGTTATCCAACAAGGGTCTAAACTCTTTACCATGCTGTAATGCTTTATTGGGTAGATGCTGATTCTCAATAAGATTATTTTGGGACTGAGTAAATAGTACAATGGGTAGACTGTCTTGCATGAGACTGACCTGGGTTCAATCATAAGTACACCACAAGGCATCCCCAGGAGTGATCTCTAGGTGCAGGACTAGGAGTTATCCCTGATCCCCACCAGGTATGGCTCATAAACATAAAAAATATACTTTCTATACAGACATAGAAATATTGCATTCATATGTGGAATATAAAGTAGCAGAGAGGTACGAGCTAGCAATGATGCAACTTCTGGCAGAAATTCCTATGGACTTAGTTACTAAAATACTAAAATACAGAAATTCAGAGCCTCGCAGCCACTATTGTGGCCACAGGACCTCATATCTCTTCATTCTCAGCAATGGAAAACAAATTATCAAGTGCTCCTTTCCAGTAGGTCCTACTCTGGGTGGGGGGTGGGACTCCAAACAATAATAGTGAGTTTTTTGTTTGAATGTAATCAAAGTAAAGAGAAAGTAAAGTGAAATTTATCAGCTATACAGGTGGGGTGGAGGCTGGGGGAGACAGGAGGGTGGGGGGAGGTTTACTGTGGTTCTTGGTGGTGGAATATGTGCACTGGTGAAGGGATGGGTGTTTGAGCATTATGTAACTGAGACTTAAGCCTGAAAGCTTTGTAACTTTCCACATGGTGATTCAATTAAAAATAAATAAATAAATAAATAAACACACACAAAAAATAAATGAATAAATAAAATAAAATAAAATTCACTGGAAAAAATATATATACTTTCTGCCAAGCTCTCTCTCTTTCTATGTCTATATATAGTATACTTGCATACTTTATCCTAAAGGGTTGTCCAGAGTGGACTGCCCACTATTTACCCTCTTACTGATTTCAGTCATTCATCAGTCATGCTGAATATAAAATTCTTTAAGTATATTCTAGAGAAGAATTTGGGAGAATAATGCCTCCCTCCAAAGATGGTCTCTATATAGTGAAGTTAATGCCAGTAGGTTTTGTTCCCTTACTGTGAGCTAGAGGTAGAGACTTGTGGTGGGTTTATGTACTTTCCATTCACTTCCAAGATAAATATGCCAGTCTTCTCAGACTTTGAGCATGCCTTACACTAGTGATTTCACTTCTCAATCTAGACTTATCTATAATTGATGATTTTTTCTCTTTTAATTCACTATTAAATAGTGCTGAACTGTCTTCCTTGGTTTATTGTCCTTATCATAAGTATTTTATCATGCTACTGTGAGGTTTTGCTTCCTTTTCTTTCTTTTTGTAAAATCATTGTTCATTTTAAAAGAAAATCTGAGAAAAGATAGATTGACTTTAACTAACACATTAGATATTGCTTTTTATTATCACTGGTTTGCATTATTATGGAATTAGGAAGGATTTAGGTAGCAATTTTGATGTTAAATCTTCACTTTTTCTCAATATTTTTCAAGTTTCTTAGTAATAAAATGTGAATAATTTTTATAATTGGTACTATAAACATGCTGGCATTAATTTAAATTCTAAATCATGTATAAAATACTAGGAATATGAGCTAGAGCAATAGCATTGCAGGAAGGGCATTTGCTTCACATGCAGCCAAACTTGGTTCAATCCCCAGCATCCCATATGGTCCCCCTCAGCACCGCCAGGAGTAATTCCTGAGTGTAGAGCCAGGAGTAACCTCTGTGCATCGCTGGGTGTGACCTGAAAATAAAAAAACATACTAGGAATATGTGAAGTGAAATGTAGAGAACTTTGAAAGCAAAATATGGAATAATTATTCTTATCTTCAGGTGACTAGTCAGTCATCAGGAAAATATATATGTATGGTTTCTTGTGATATTTTTATATACATAACATCCTCCCTACTCTAGCAATATATTAAGGAGCCCAGAAAGAGGAGGTGACATCTGTAGGGCCACTAGAGGTAGATTTCTAACAAATCTTAAATTTGACCACTCAAAGAACAGATACAATAGCATTTGAACACAATAGCATATTTAAGAGAAAAACCCAGTTCTGTTTGGGGATTTGGTTCTGAATCTCACTGGAGACTCCCTGAAAGATGATGAAGGATACATCTTAGTGAGATAGATATGTAACAAATTGTTAATTATTATTTGAGGGAAGCTCAAATATGCTGACTTTTCCATATTTCTGAGCAGTTCTTAATGTGGTTTGTGTCCCTTTCTGTGTAGCTAGTAAAAGACCTCAGAAAAAGAGTTATAAAATCAAGTGGTGCATGGGACAAGAATTTGGCTAAGGCATCGACAGCATCTGCTTTACTGGAGGAGGTGCCATTTACATGGAACCCTAGATGATGAGAAGGTTTTTCAGCAAGTCGTGATATGGGGTAAGCATTTAAGCATGAAGAGTAGGAAGGACTAAAGCAGCATTTGTGTGGTCCATGGTAAATATAATAAACTGCCAAGGTTTGAAAATGATTCACATTTTTTAAATTAGAGAAAAATTCAAGGTTATCCCTATAAATATGTATTCTTACTCCCTTGCTTTGAGTGGGAGAGAACTTAACTCCCAAGTTTGCTCAGTGGGAATCGTGCCTCACTAGCAATATGTTTCTAGTTATGTCTGGGTTTCTTTGAATTATTATACTGTTTTACTTCTCTGTAGCATTTTGAAGTTTTGTCAAAATCCAAACACTGTTATATGAGTCGTGTCGTTGCACATAGGGACATCATTCCTTATGCGTCACTTTGAGGAAAAGGTTAAGAATTGCTGATTCAAAACTTGGAAGCATGATAGATAAATTCAAGGGAAAACAACTCATGTTTGGAGAATAAGTTTTGGTGTGTGAGGATGAGGAGAGAAATTGAGAGGTATAAATGAATTTCAATAAATGAGAATTTAAGTAATAAATTCAAGAATAATACTTACGCATGTGTCTATTCATATATATGGTTTCCCAAATAAATATTGAAATATATTTGGTAAGTACTCCCATACACACAGAATTTCTAAAATAATAATTAAAAAATATTTACATATCACCAGAGTGAAGTGGGTCATTTAAGTCCTTTTATTTGCATCTAAGAGTGGGGTGATATATCAATTCTTATTATCTACTTCATAAGATGAGATTGCACCCCACCAGTGATGCCCATGTGAGGTTTCATTTTGACTTAAACGCATTGAGATTTTTGACAATGTAGGTTATTAGTAGGTTGGAAGCCTGTATTAAAATTTGCACCTGTTTGAAAAATGTTACATCCTGGACAGACAGCTGTCATCTCTGATAATGTACTCCTGTGAACCCCCAAAGATTTGGAAATCCAAGTAACAGCAACACCACATCACTGCTGTTCTTAGACAAAATTTCCCCTGGGATACACTGCTGTCAGTCGTCAGCATGTGAGATTAATTTAAAATGTCTTCATTTCTGATTTGCACAACTTGGAATAAAGTATTTCATGTCTTGGGACTACATGGAATGCTGACTATATAGAGTACTTTCTGTAGGCCCGACGATAGCTTGCATTGATTGCCAGAGAAGTGGAAATTACATTCTTGTGAAGAAAGCTAATGAAACAGTGATAGTCCACAGACCTCTTGTTTCAAGAGAAAAAATGATGAGTCTTGATTCTAAACAAAGTATCAAAGATGAGAGATAGCATTCAATACTTTAGGAATTGCCTCATCTACTTTCAAAGATGAGCTTATTCCCATGTAAGAGAACATTTCATATTATTTCCACTCATTTTCCAGCCTGTATCATGACCCATCCTTATTCCCACTGCTCCCTGATGGCACTTTAGTTGCTGACTTAACATCTGGGCACTCTGATCCCTATTATTGTAGGATTATTCCTGTTTTCCAAAATGCAGTGATGAGTTTGCATTGGGGATTTGGTTTTAATTGACACACTGTCTTGTATTTGTTACTGACTTTCCATTTAAGGCAGCATTGGAATGAATTTTACCTACGAGTTGTGGTAAAACACAATTCCAAGATGGCGAAAACTTAGAATTCAGAGTTATGCCATGATGTTTCCAGATTTAAAAAACGAATCTTAATGAGTTATAAAACTCATAGTGAATTTAGCAATTTCTCCCCTGCTCCTAAACTTGTTTTTTAGGAGGAGCTCTCATAAGGAGAAAAGGAAATCTCTTCTGGTTTCTCTGTAATTTTCAACTTCTTCATTTACCCATTGAGTTATTTTTCCACTAGCACTCGAGGATGTTGAAATTCTCTCTTTAAATACCTCTTCCCCAATTACTCACCCTAATGATGGCTGAGCCTCTTGTTGAGCTTTTTGCTTTTATACCAGGTACATTCTGGAGATTACCTTTTTAAGCCAATGATCTTTATCTTCCCCCTCTATCCTTTTCACTTTTGAGGAAGATAAGAGAGTGAGAGAGATTTCTTGTTAATTAATAAATAACAAGGAACGTAAAGGTCTATTTAAGGAATTTGATGTGACACAACTATATTTCCTTAACTCCATTGTGTAAACTGACCATAGGCTACTACATCTTCCCAATAGTTTTTGTTTGTTTCCAAATGTTACTGCAGTTCTTATGGTTTAGACTTCACTGTTCATTTGCCAGAACATAGCCTACTGGTTTTGACTACTCTGAAGTCCAGAATTGAGAAAGGGAAATAACAGGTTACAAGTAGATATTTATGTCTTGGATTTATACCCAAGCTGCCATACCATCATTTAAGTCACATTACAAATTTATAGAATAATAAAAGTCTTGTCTTAGAAATCTTCTAGAAACCTACAGTAATATTCATAACTGAGGGAAAAGGGTATGGAATTAAAATTAACATTTACAGATTACCTATATCAGATACCAAGACTAATTTATGTTGACTTTTTAATTATTTAATTCTTCTTATTTTTACTAACTCATTGTAATTTACAAAGTTAATTATCATCATCATCATCATCATCATCAACATCATCCCGTTGATCGTCGATTTTCTCGAGCGGTCTCAGTAACCTCTCTGTTCTTCCTAGGCCTGAGATTTTAGAAGCCTCTCTTTACTCATCCTTCCCAATGGTGCTGCATTGGAGCCTCTTTCAAGGTCAGGGGAATGAGACCCATCATTGTTAATCATAATGCAGTTATTTTAGGCATGCAATATTATAACAGCAATTCAACCACAAGAGTAACTTTCGCTCCACCAAAGTCCCCAGTTACCCTCCTACTCCTCAAGTCTTCCCTCTTAGCATGCACAATAAATTTGCTTCATATTGCATGCTCCACAAAACAGAAGTCAATTTGTGATGATTTGTAGCTATATGATTTTAACCTATGTAAATAAAGAGATTAAAATCATTTAAAATATAATCAAATGTCTATTATTAAGTTCTCAACTCTGGCATGTAAAATATATTGCATTAAATTTTATTTTGTACTGGGTCTCATTGTGGTAATCAGCATGTCTTTCCTGTCATTAGCCTTCTTAATTGTTTAAATTAGTATTTCTTAAAAATTAGTCTTATTAGGTAAATAAGGTTATATCTTCATTTACCAATGAGGAAATTGGAGCACATGAAATCAAGATTTATGTAGTCATGTGTTGTGAGAGGACTGGAGCGATAGCACAGCAGTTGGGCTTTTGCCTTTCACAAGGCAACCCATGTTTGATTCTTCCGCCCCTCTCGGAGTGCCCGGCAAGCTACTGAGAGTATGGAGCCCACAGGGCAGAGCCTGGCAAGCTACCTGTGCATATTGGATATGCCAAAAACAGTAACAATAAGTCTCTCAATGAGAGATGTTACTGGTGCCCGCTTGAACAAATCGATGAGCAACGGGATGACAGCGACAGTGACAGTGTTGTGAGAGAGAACTGAGGTACAAAACTGAGACTGTCTTCAAGTCCCAAGTTCTTTTCACCTTACTTCTTATTCATTCTCTCATAGAACAACTAATCTGTTATACACACATTGCCGGATTAATTATTTAATTTTCCTTTTCCTAAAATCTCCTCAATCATTCCTCTTCATATAACAGTAGAGTCCATAGTAGTAATCCTGATAAGTAAGGCAGTATAGTCAAATGGTAAGCAATTTCTGCGGGGGATGTCTATAACATAGTCAGTAAGAGTTCTATAATTTCTTATTTAATCTCATGAAATTGTTTCCTAAATTAAGCATAATAATCATGTGTGGGTAATCTGGGTCGCTATAAACAAATACCATACTGGGTGACTGATGGTTCACATCAGAAGTTTGTTCTTCAAAGTTATGGGGGATAGAAATTCAATATTAAAGTTCCCGCATGGTCAGATTCTGATCAAGTCCCTTTTCTGGGTTGTTAATTACTGGCATATTGTATCCTCATAGAGTGAAAATATTAATAGTTATCTCTCTGTTGTTTGCTTATAGTCACACTAACCCCATTCATAAAGAGTTCACTTCTGACATAATTACCTCCAAAATGTCTCACCTAACAACGCAGTCACAATGAAATTGGGGGGCAGGCACAAACAACTTTTTGCACGTCTGTTTTGTATAATTATTTTGACAATTACTTTTGATCATAAAATAACGTAACATATAAGTTTAACACAGTACACACTAAGAAACTGATAAATGTAAACTAGTATTTGTAAGTGGTGTTGTTAATAAAAATTTACCATACTCTTCTATTCTAACTTTTGCATTTTCCCCAAAATGTTCTCCACAGTACAAACTTGCCTCCATCCAGATTGGGTTCCCTGTGCTTTGCTAAACTTTATCATTATCTCTGCCTTTATTCTTTTTCTGGAACCAACATCTCTTCCTTTCCTTCTGCTTATGCAAATGTGATCAATTTTCTCACTTTCTGAAGGCAAAGCTGGTCATTTTTGTGTATTTTACTTGGATTCTTTCCAAAGCTTCGTAATGAAAATAGCACAATATGCAAAGTATCTCCTGTAGCAGGAATAGAGGATATGCATCATTGTAGGATAACATAGCCTCTGATAGTTTAGGTTTATTGGGTTATTCCCATCACAGTGCTCACATTCCTCTGTGTTTATTTGTAGCTTCTTTCTTAGTGTTCTGTTGACTTGTAAATATTGTTTTTCTCTTCTCCTTGAGTCCTTTGCATAGTTTATTCAGAGCCATGTCCTTTTGTATGGACACAGGAAGACTTAGCAAATGCTATGCTTTTGTAACCTGGGAGGCATTTGACTCTATATGATATTTTCCTCCTGGGCATCTGTTTTCTTGACCTAAGCCTCAGCTGCCCTTACTTCCTAGCACTCCCAAAAGCAGAGTCCCGAGGAGGGACGAGGCGGACCCAGGGCAAGTGGTGAGTTGCCCTGGCATCGAGTTGGGCCTGGCCAAAGTGCCTAATGCTTAACTATAAGTTAAGAGCTTGGTCATGGACAAATGCTGTCATGATCCAAAAAGTAATAACTAGATTCAGACCCTGCTAGGGTTAGGAATGATTCATCTGGCCTGAGTGCTGTAGCAACTCAACATCTTGCTGAGTCTGTGGCTAGATGTTGGCAGGAGAGTTGCCTTGCAAGCCTCAATGTATCTCTTGCTATGTCCATACAAAAATAACTAGTATTAAGATGTTAATGAGTGTTTGGACTAAGCAAAGGAGAAAAACACCTTAAGAGTCTGGAAGGGCTTTGGAATGTCCCTAGGTTGTGTTCCCTTTGAACCTGAAGGCCCTCAGGAAGGGCTTTCTTATGTTGATTTTGCTACGTGGCTGTGAGTAGCCTAGAGAAAATGGGAGGAGAGAGACAAGAGGGAGGCTGCAATAGATCCAGAGAGAGGATGAAGCTAGGAGTGCGGGAGATGAGAAAGATGGAAGATTGAATAAATGGTAACTAATCAGCAACCAGCTTGGTCCTCGTTCTTCCTTCGCCTGTCCTTGGTCAACAGCCGTCCCGATCCAGCCCATACACAGCGGTTCCAGAGCACCGAACACGGGCAGTGAGACAGAGCCGCCCGAGAGCCCACGAGTACACACGCCCTACGGCACTCGTAGATGTAACAACACTGACTTTGCCTTAGTTTTGTTGATCTTTTTATCACTGTTGAATACCAACCTGCCAACACCGGAAACACTTAATGATGGTGACAGAATATGACATCATTTCCTATGGGTGGAGAAAAATAGGTAGTGAAGACCAGCCAGACATTTACTGGGAGATTGATTTTATTCTACTTATTCCACCATGGAGAAATGTATTATTACATTTCTGGATTGGAAATGTCTTGTGGAAATGTATTTATACATATGTGAATATCTTATCTTTCTTTGTCTCTGTCTCACTGTCTGTCTCTGTCTCTGTCTTACTCTCTCTCCATCCTTCATAAATTTCCTTACTAGAGAGATATATTTTAGTTCAGGAAGTTGTATAGAATCCTGTGATAAGACTCAGAATGAAATGGAGTTTTCCAACAAGTAGTTTCATGCGCAGAGTGGGCACTTGAGTGTAGGTAGCAACAGAGTAAAATGGTCATGTGAGAAGACACTAGAATAAATGTATGCATAGTCAACCAGATTGTTGGAAGAGTTTAGTTTTAGGACAGTAGCTTGGGATGGTAGAAAGGGGAGCTTGGTCTGATAAATTCCAAAAGTACAGTTATATGTGAACACACTGGGATCTGGCTCTGCCAAAGTTCCAAATTGATTGTCATGAGGAATTATTATGGCTCATGCCAAACATTATTTTATTATTGTTTGCCTTGATGTAGGACAATAATCTCACTAGACTCCAATGTAGTTTGATTATGAGAGCAATAGAGAGCAACTGGCTATTCTAATTGCTAAGAATGCACTCATAATCTACATGAGACACATTCAGGATCTTAATTCTCAGGGGTGAGGTAGCAGATGGTTGGTGGATAAATCAGAGTAATAGAAAGCCCTTCTCAAATCCTGCATCTCAAATTTCAAATCTACCCTCTGTCACTGCCTGAAATATAATGCTCTCTCTAGAGGTATTTGGTGTTTGTGTGAAAGAACAACACAGTGGTTTTCCCCCTTTTTTGAGTCAGCAAAAGGATTCGGATAGAAGAGGAAAGAATGTGATGCATTATTAATAGAAAAAGCATTTCCCATTTTATTAGGAGTACCTGCACTCTTAAAATTTCATTGTATGCTGGGGCTTTGCCATATGAAAGACTGAATAAACCATTCAGTCTTTTATCACTACAGTATTTCCATAGTAGTCTTTTTTAGCATGAAATTCACAGAAGCATGGTTTCCAGAGCTATTACAACCATTATCCATATTACAAAATGAAGTCAGGATCAGTTGAAGGCAGATCACGTTATCATTTGAATGTCAACAGACCTACCCAGGTTCATGGAAAGATGGATATTTATATCTAGGAATATACCTTCATAAAGAAGTCTTTGTTTGCTTCATTCTTATTGCTTATTTATTTGGTTTTGATCCACAATGGCAGTGCTCAGTATACCATGTGTTGTTTGGGTGGAACCTAGAGTTCTCACATGCAAAGCATGCATGTCATTCTTCTGAGCTATCTCCTGGCTCCTCTTGCTGTATTATTAATATTTTATTCCTAGATAGCTGATAAAACATTTTCTTTTGCTCTTCTTCTGACTTTTACTTTCACATTCAACACTCTAGTTGCATCTCTCACTTTAACAAGCCAAGCTGCTTTGGCAGAAAATGGAGAGTATATGAAAGTAATGAATGTGGTTCAAATTAGACCTTTCCTTAAAAACTTTTTGGCCATACCTCACGGTACTTATGGCTTCCCTCTGGCACTATGCTCAGAGATCATTCCTGACAGTGATCTTGGAGACTGTACGCATTGCCAAGGATCAAATCAGGGTAGATTTCATGTTAATAAATTCTGTTCCCCGATTAGACCATATTTTTGTAGACAGCACACATACTTGAGCATTAAAGACTGAAGCCAGTTGATAATTTGTTTCTAACTAATTAAAATAAAATGACAACTCTAGTTGTAATATTCTAGTTGCTATAGAAAAGGACTCCTCTCTTACCACTTATTTTCCTGTTCACAGAGTTCCATGTGGAGTCACACTTTGTTGCACCTTTAACTGAATGAAGAGGTAGATTTGATAATTTTCCACCACTCATTTTGCCACTTGCAAAACCAATGGAGGTTAATGTTTCCGATTCCTTCTCAACACAAAGTGGGATAATTCAAGGGAGTAATTATAATAAACAATTTATCCCATTCAGGTTTACTGTCTCATCCTTGCTTTCTTTTCCTAGAGCATTAGAAATCCATCACTGGTTTGAGATCTCTTTAAAAATGCATGAAAGGAAGAGAATTGGCAGCACAGTTAAATGAATTTAATTCAGCCAGATTTTACATTATTAACTCACTTCCGAAGAGCTGAATGCAGGGAATGATAGAAGGAGAAAATGGAACTAAAATTGAACCATTGATCCTGGCAGTCTTGATGCCAAGATGTGGGAAGGCTAGAAAAACTCTGTCTTTTGACACCAGTTAGAGGTACAGAACATTCATTTATTTTTATCAGTATGAGACATGTATTCAGTGGCTTCTCCCCTTCACTCACTACCCATTGCACCCTGATCCTGAGTTAACTAATGACAGAGCTGGCAGCTTCACAGTACAGGATTGTTTGAAATGGCATATTAGAGCAACAGGACTTCCCTCTTCTCTGTTGTTAAAAGGAAACAGTGAATGCCTAAAACTAGTAGAAGATGCTACTGGATATTCAAATGACTACACTCCTGTTCCAAGGCAATGATTCTGGAAGGAAGAGGAAGGAGTCAATATACATAATAGAGCATTCAAGCGGTGAAAAATAATTCAGAATATGTGTGCTTTATACTTGTTCCATGGATAGAACAACAGAGACATTTATTTTTCTAAAATCCCCATATGAATATGAACTATAGACCTTTCAGTGTTAAAGAAATAATTTCTATCAAATTTCATTTTTGTCTTTAAATACATGTTTTTCTACAAGAATTAACACCTTTATGGTTACTGATACACAGTTCACTTGATAAGTGACTACTATAAATGATTAAGAAGTCAGATGGTGACCAGTTTTTAAAAACCACTGAAATGAGACTTTTAAAATGTGAGTGTGTGCTTGTTATTAAGGCTGTTTATAAAGCCTGTTGTCATGGAAACATGGTAGGATTATACCTCCCTCTCTTCTTTGAAGTCAGGTAAGGCCATGAACTCATGTTTGGCCAATAGAAGAGTGTTAAAATGATATTTCTGTGTGATAGCTCTATTAGCCAGTGAGTCACTACATTTGCTTTCCCTGCTGCAATAATAGTGCAAATATGTAATGAGATGGAACATGTATAAGCCTTCATATGACTAGGTTCACCCTAAGACTAGTAACAAATAGTAGGAATGAAAAATAAATTTGCTTTCTATAAAGCTCATGAAATTTGGGAGTTGATTTTTAATGAAGCAGTACTTGGTCTAATCTGATCCATGTTTCCATCAAAATCTCATGAAGACTAAATTAAGATAGAAAGCCAGATAGAACAATAAAAACACGAATAGCACCTAATTATTTGCTGGATCCTTCAAAGTATTTCCATGAAATTAATGAAGATGGGATTAAATTTATAAACATTGTTGTGGACCTCCCCTCTGAAGTAATACTAGGGTTTGAAGGACAGAATTGTTTGTGCCTTTGACCCACTGTCATTGTCATCTCCCAGAGATTGCAATGTCAGTAGGAAAAAGTAACACATAGGCAATCATCAAAATACTTGATTGAAACTTCTTTCTTAAGCAGCTAGGAGACATGCTCTCCAAGTCTCAGTCTTCTCTGATTGACTTCTCTCCTTATTTAGTCAGAGATGGAGTTCGTGGCCAAAATCATGGTAAGTAGATAATACATTGTATGGTATTAATAGCAGCAGTCAAGAATTACTTAAGAGGCCAGACTACTAGTACATTGGATAAGCCACTTGCCTTGCATAGGGCAGATTTGGATACAATACTGGGCACTCTATATGGCCCCTGAACCCTGCCAGGCGTGATCTCTGAGAGTAGAGCCAGGACTAAGACCTGCGCTTCATTGGGTGTGACCCTAAACAACAACAACAAAAATAATTAGTTATGTTAAGACAGTGCAACCAACTTATACAGAAAGAATGACAGAACTTAATTGAAAAGAATTTTTAATGACTCAAATAAATGATAGTGGATATATGTTTGGATATATCACTTAGGATATAAGTTATCAAAATCTTGAGACTTCTGATTATCCATAGAAAATTAAATATTTCCCTACCAATTGTTAGTTGAGTATATAATAAACCTATAATATTTAATGCATTATAATACTAGTGCAAGTATAGGCTAATAAATTATTGCTATTGCTGCAACAAAAAATGTTTGTATGAATTTATTCATTATAAGAATACGTGGAAAGGACTCACAAATAACTCTCAGAAGAGGGGCTGGAGCAATAGTACAGCGGGTAGAGCTGTTTGCCTTGCACACGGCCTACCCAGGTTCGGTTCCCAGCATCTCATATGGTTCTCTGAGCACCGCCAGGGGTGATTTCTGAGTGCAGAACCAGGAGTAAGCCCTGTGCATTGCCAGGTGTGACCCATAACGCAAAAAATAAAATAAAATAAAATAACTCTCATAAGAGAGCAACACACTGCAGAAATGCTACCTCACCACATGCCAGGATGACTTCATACTGGATACCTCCTAGGAGCGAGGCAAGTGAACCCCTCTGTCTGCCCAATAGAGCCTTGGCAGCCTAAAACTTTCATAACCCAGTCACTGCCATACTCACGACAGGTCTTCACAGGCTCACGACAAGCCCCTTATGCCTGAGACTGAATCTGCTAAAAAACTCAAGTATGCAGGTTTTGTGACTGAAATCTCCAGGCTCGCCCAGAGTCGGGAATGGGCACCCTCCCTCATCTCCCTGTGTGTCTGGGCGTCTGGCAGTAACACTCACGAACTGTCTCTGCGTGCCATATAAGCTCATTAACAGCCGTGATCCAGAGTCTCACAAATAAATCTCAGAAAAGTGCAACACACTGCAGAGGTGCCTCATGACCCCCAAATGACCATCCAGCTAAAAATTTAACTTCAGGGACTGGAAAGATAGTACAGCAGGTAGGGCATTTGCCTTGCACGTGGCTGACCTGGTTTCAATCCCAGCATTCCATATCGTCCCCCAAGAAACACAAGGAGTAATTCCTGAGTGTAGAACCAGGAGTAACCCCTGAGCATCGCTGGGTATGACCCAAAAATTAAAAAAAAATAACTCCAGCTCTATCACTCTATTTAAAATTTTAGATTTTCTGGAGCCAACAGATACTTTATGCCTCTGATATATACTACAAAGAGCAAGCAGCATACCACATTTGATGGGATGTAAAGTAGAAGAAAGCCAATCTGGATCAAATATATATATGTATATATATACATATTTATGCATGTGTGTATATGTATACATATTAGCACACAAGGCTCAACCTATAACATCATATTAGTGATCTCTTATACAGGGGCTTAATGGCTCCAAGGTGAGAGACAACAATTCTCACACACTTTCCTCTAAGGGAAACTTTATGGGCAATTTTTGTGGATTTTCATAACAAGCAATACAAAATAAATTATTAAGCATCTGTCTTTGGGGCAGGCTTGGGTGGTGATGATAAAATTTGAAATAGTGGTGGTGGGAAGGTGTGGGGAAGGTGGGGGAACTGGTGTTGAAACATTACATCTAATAAATTACTGTGTACAACTTTCACTTGTGTTACTTGTATCACTTGTCATCCCATTGCTCATCAATTTGCTCCAGTGGCACCAGTAACATCTCCATTCGTCCCTGTCCCATGCTAGTGTAACACAATGATGTCTGTTCACTCCAGGAACATGAAAAGCCTCAAACCGTTGGTTCAGGGTCTTGACAAAGAAGTCTGACGATGCCGTAGGTGGGCGGCCATGCGTTCTTTTGACACCCCATGGAATCCAGTCAGTAAAAAGCTCTAGTCCAGCGGTCACTTTCAAATCGCATTATATGTCTGTCCCATCTGATTTTTGATACCTTGGAAAACGATGCAGCATCCCTGATCCTCAATCGTTGACAGAGATCAGAACTCCGGATTCCTTCTCTCACTTGATTGAAACGTGATACTTCAAGCATAGCTCTTTCAATTCCTCTTTGGGAGACCTGAATAGCATTCTCATCCTATTTTCATAGGGCCTAGGTCTCTGAGGCGTATGTTAGTGCAGGAAGAATGGTGGAATCAAAAAGATGTGCCCAGAGCCAGAGGTTCTTCATCCTCATTTGTTTATAATTAGTGAATCACCATGAGATAAAGTTACAGACTTACAAGTTTTCATGCTTACGTTTCAGTCATACAATGATCGAGTACCCATTCCTCCACCAGTGCCCATTCTCCACCACTAATGGTCCCGGCAACCCTCCCACCACCCCCACCCTGTCCCCTTCAGTCCACCCAGATTCTGTGGCAGGGCATTCCCTTTTGCTCTCTCTCTCTTTTTGGGTGTTGTGGTTTGCTATAGAGGTATTAAGTAGTTATCATGTTAGTCTATAGTCTATTTTTGGCCCGTACCTCCCATCCCTAGTGGCCTGCCTAGCACCCTTTGTTTGGTGATCCCTTCTCTATCAGAGATGCTTCTTCACCTAGCATGTGAGGCCAATTTCCAAGTTGTGGAGTAATTCGCTTGGTACTTATCTCCACTATTCTTTGGTGTTAGTCTCCCATTCTGTTGCTTTATATTCCACAAATGAGTGCAATCTTTCTATGCCTGTCCCTCTCTTTCTGACTCATTTCACACAATATGATACTTTCCATGTCAATCCACCTATATGCAAATTTCATGACTTCATATTTTCTAACAGCTGCATAGTATTCCATTGTGTAGATGTACCAAAGTTTCTTTAACCAGTCATATGTTCTCGGGCACTCAGGTTTTTTCCAGATTTTGACTATTGTGAACAGTGCTGCAATGAACATATAGGTGCAAATGTCACTTTTACTATACTTTTTTGCATCTCCGGGATATATTCCCAGAAGTGGCTTTGCTGGGTCAAATGGGAGCTCAATTTCTAATTTTTTGAGAACCATCCATACTGTTTTCAAAAAGAGCTGAACCAGTCGGCATTCCCACCAGCAGTGAAGGACAGTCCCTTTCTCCCCGCATCCACACCAACACTGGTCGCTTTTGTTCTTTTGGTTGGGGGCCAGTCTCTGTGGTATGAGATGGTATCTCATGGTTGTTTTGATATGCATCTCCCTGATGATTAGCGATGCGGAGCATTTTTTCATGTGTCTTTTAGCCATTCGGATTTCTTCTTTGAGAAAGTTTCTATTCATTTCATTGCCCTATTTTCTGATGGCGTTGGATGTTTTCTTCTGGAGTTCAACCAGTGCCTTGTAAATCCTTGATATCAACCCCTTATCAGATAGGTATTGGGTGAATATCCTTTCCCATTCTGTAGACTGTCTTTGTATTCTGGTCGCTGTATCTTTTGAGGTACAGAAGCTTCTCAGTTTAAGATAGTCCCATTTGTTTATCTCTGTTTCCACTTGTCTGGTCAGTGGCGAGTCCTCTTTGAAGATACCTGTCGCTTCAATGTCGTAAAAGGTTTTGCCGACCTTGTCTTCAATGTACCTTATGGATTCTGGTCTAATGTTGAGGTCTTTAATCCATTTTGATCTGACTTTTGTGCATGGTGTTAGGTGTAAGCCTGAGCCCATTTTTTTTTTTTTTGCATGTAGCTGTCCAGTGCTGCCAGCACCATTTGTTAAAGAGGCTTTCCTTGCTCCACTTTACATTTCTTGCTCCCTTATCAAAGATTTGATGATCATATATTTGAGGGTGTGTGTAGGGATATTCTACCCTGTTCCAATGATCTACTGCTCTGTATTTGCTCTAGTACTGTGCAATTTTAATTGCCGCTTTGTAGTAGAGTGTATGGTTGGGGAAGGTGATGCATCCCATCTTCTTTTTTCCCAAAATTGCTTTAGCTATTCTTGAGGTGTTTTTTTTTTTCCATATGAATTTTGGACAGAGAGTCTCTTGCCCGCATGCCTGGCTGTCTTCCCCGGGGCCCCTCGAAGGGGATGGGCTCCAGCTTCCCTCCCCACCCCAAGCAGAGCTCCCGGCGGCCAAAGACCACCGGAACCTAGCCACAGCCATGCTCAAGGCCCCTCTCCACACGTGTGGACAGGCCTCACGCATGAAGGTACCAGCAAAGAAACCCAGGTGTGTAATCCCATCAACGGCAAACATCCAGAAACTTAAAATCAAGCTCCCAGAAGTGATATCTTATAACCTACTTCTCCCTCTGGGAGAAACTCACAAACTACTGAGAGCTCCCTGCCCACATGGGACAGCCTCGCAAGCTTCCCATGGAGTATTTATATGCCAAAGTCAGTAACCAGCTGAATCTCATTCCCCTGACCCTGAAAGAGCCTCCAATGTGGCATCATTGGGAAGGCCGAGAAGAGAGAAGCTTCTAAAATCTCGGGGATAGGACAAATGTAGAGGTTACTGCGACCATTCAAGCCACTCGATGATCAATGGGATTGTGTGATCATGATCGTGATGAATTTTAGGAGTGTTTCTCCACTTCCTTGAAGAATGTCATGGATATCCTTATAGGGATTGTATTGAATCTGTATAATGCTTTGGGAAGTATTGCCATTTTAACAATGTTTATTCTCCCAATTCATGAACAGGGGATGTGCTTCCATTTCCGCATGCCCTCTTTTATTTCATGAAGTAATGTTTTGTAATTTTCTCTGTACAGGTCCTTCACCTCCTTAGTTAAGTTGATTCGAGGTACTTGATTTTCTGTGGCATGATTGTGAATGGGATTGCTTTTTTCATATGGCTTTCTTCTCTCTCATTATTTGCATATAGGAAAGCCATGGACTTGTGGGTATTGTTTTTGTACCCTGCGACTTTACTATATGAGTTTATTGTTTCGAGGAGTTTCTTGGTAGAGGCTTTGGGGTTCTCTAAATATAATATCATATCATCTGTGAATAGTGAGAGCTTGATTTCTTCCTATCCTATCTGGATGTCCTTAATGTCTTTTTTTTGACTAATCGCTATTACAAGTACTTCCAGTACTATATTGAACAGAAATGGTGAAAGTGGGCATCCTTGCCTTGTCCCTGATCTTAAAGGGAAGGCCCTTAGTTTTTCCCCATTGAGGATAGTACTTGCTATAGGCTTGTGGTATATGGCTTTGACTATATTGAGGAAGTTCTCTTCTATGCCCATTTTGGTGAGAGTTTTCATCATGAACGGGTGCTGGATCTTGTCAAATGCTTTCTCTGAATCTATTGATATGATCATATAGTTTTTATCTTTTCTTTTGTTGATATGGTGGATTATGTTGATTGACTTCTAAATGTTGAACCATCCTTGCATTCCCGGGATGAATCTCAGTTGGTCGTGGTGTATGATCATTTTGATGACTTGTTGGATTCTTTTCGCTAATATGTTGAGGATCTTCACATCCACATTCATCAGAGATATCAGCCTGTAGTTTTCTTTTTTAGTGGTGTCTCTGTTTGCTTTCGGTATTAGGTTTATATGTGCCTCATAGAAACTGTTTGGGAGTGTTTCTGTTTCCTCGATTTTCTGGAAAGTCTTGAAAAGAACTGCCAATAGGTCCTCTTTAAATGTTTGGAAGAATTCACTAGTGAATCCATCTGGACTTGGACTTTTGTTCTGGGGAGACTTTTGATTACAGTTTCAATTTCCTTGATAGTAAAGGGTCTATTCAGGTATTCCAAATCATCTTGGTTCAGCCTTGGGATTCTATAAGAATCCAGGAATTAATCCATTTCTTATAGATTCTCTTGTTTTGTGGTTTACAGACTTTCAAAGTAGTCTCTTGTGATCTTTTGAATTTCTTTGGTTTGTATTGTGATGTACCCCCTTTCATTTCTGATTTGGTTTACTAGAGTTCTCTCTCTCTCTGTCTCTCTCTTTTTCTTTGTGAGTCTTGCTAGTGGTTTATCAATCCAATTTATTTTCTCAAAGAACCAGCTCTTAAATTCATTGATCTTTCGAATTGTTTTTTTGGGTTTCCATATCGTTAATTTCTGCTCTAAGTTTTATTATTTCTTTCCTTCTGCCTGGTTTCGGCTCCTTTTGTTGGTCCTTTTCTAAGATCTTGAGCTGTGAGGTCAGTTTCGTGGGCCCTTTCTTTCTTCTTGAGATATGCTTGCAGAGCTATAAATTTTCCTCTTAACACAGCTTTACCTGTGTCCCACAGGTTCTAGTAGCCCGTGTCTTTATTCTCATTTGTTTCCAGTACCTTTTGATTTCTTGCTTGATTTCCTCCCTGACCCACTCATTGTTCACACTGAGTTGTTTAATTTCCAGGTGTATGGTTTGGTCCCCTGCGTCTGTCCATGATTAACTTCTATCTTCCGTGCATAATAGTCTAAGAAGTTAGTTGATGCAATTTCTATCTTCCTGATTTTATGGAGGTATGCTTTGTAGCCCAGCACATGATCTATTTTGGAGAATGTTCCGTGTGCACTGGAAAAGAATATGTATTCTTTTTTATGGGGATGCAAAGCCTGTATAGATCTATTATCCCTCTCTCTTCTATTTCTTTCTTCAAGGCCAGTGTTTCCTTGCTGAATTCTGATCTTGTTGATCTATCCAGAGGTGATAAGGCGGTGTTGAAGTCTCCAACTACTATTGTGTTGCTAGAAATGTCCTCTCTAAAATCTGTTAGCAGTTGTTTTAAGTATTTCGTTGGTCCCTCATTAGGTACATATACGTTTAGGAGCGTGAATTCTTCTTGCTGTACGTATCCCTTGATTAGTAAGAAATTGCCCTCGCTGTCCCTTCTAATCTTTTTCAACCTGAAATCTATGTTGTCCGATACTAGTATGGCTACCTTGGCTTTTTTGAGGGAGTTGTTTGCTTGAGGGATTGTTTTCCATCCTTTGACTTTGAGCCTGTGTTTGCTTTGACCATTTAAATGTGTTTCTTGTAGGCAGCAGAATGCTGGGTTCAATTTCTGAATCCATTTTCCCACTCTGTGTCTCTTGATGGGTGCATTTAGGCCATTAACGTTGAGAGAGATTATTGTCATGGAGTTTTGTGCCATCTTTCTGTAGGGGTTTGTTGTGCTTGTAGGGGGTTTTCTTTTCTTACAGGAGCCCCTTTTGTCCTTCTTTTAAGTTTGGTTTTGAGTCTATGAAGTTGTTTATTATGTAGGATAACATAGCCTCAGGTAGTTTAGGTTTATTGGGTTACTCCCGCTACAGTGCTCCTATTCCTCTTTGTTTATTTGTAGCTTCTTTCTTAGTGTTCTGTTGACTTGTAAATAATGTTTTTCTCTTCTCCTTGAGTCCTTTGCATAGTTTATTCAGAGCAAGTCCTTTTTGTATGGACACAGGAAGACTTAGCAAATGTTATGCTTTTGTAACCTGGGAGTCATTTGACTCTACATGATATTTTCCTCCAGGGCATCTGTTCTCTTGAACTAAGCCTCAGCTGCCCTTACTTCCTAGCATCCCCAAAGCTGGGTCCCTGACGTGGGACAAGAAGGACCCAGGGCAAGTGGTGAGTTGTTTGCTACCCTGGCATCAAGATGGACCTGGCCAAAGTGCCTAATGCTTAACTATAAGTTAAGAGCTTGATTATGGACAAATGTTGCCATGATCCAAACAGTGATAACTAGATTTGGACCCTGCTAGGGTGAGGAATGATTAATCTGGCCTTAGTGCTGTGGTCTGAGTCTGTGGCAAGATGTTGCCAGGAGAGCTGCCTTGCAAACCTCAATGTATCTCTTGCTATGTCCATACAAAAACAACTAGTATTAAGATGTTAAGTGTTTGGACTAAGGAAAAGGAAAAAAACATTAAGAGTCAGGAAGGGCTTTGGAATGCCCTGCCCTCAGGAAGGGCTTTCTTATGTTGATTTTGCTACCTGGCTGGGTGTAGCCTAGAGGGCAAGGTGGGAGGACAAGTAGGAGGAGAGAGAGAAGTGAGAGAGGAGGCAGTTGATCCAGAGAGAGGCCGGAGCTGGGAGTGCGGGAGATGAGAAAGATGGAAAATTGAATAAACGGTAACTAATCAGCAACCAGCTTGTTCCTCGTTCTTCCTTCGCCTGTCCTTGACCACCGGCCGTCCCGATCCAGTCCACACACTGCGGTTCCAGGGCACCAAACGCGGGCGGTGAGACAGAGACGCCCGGAGAGCCCGCGAGTGCACTCGCCCCTTGGCGAGCCTTAGTTTTTTACAGTTTATCCATGAAATTTTGTATGGTTCTTTTGAGTTTGAGTGAGAGCTTAGCCATATAAATTATTTGTGGTGAGGCGTTCATTTCATTGGGTTTTTTCACTATATCCCACCATTGTCTTCTGGCTTGGAGGGTTTCCTCTGATAAGTCTGCTGTGAATCTAAGGGGTGCTCCTTTGTATGTGATTTCTTTATTTGACCTTGCTGCTTACAGTATTGTGTCCCTATCTGTGGCGTCCATCATTCTGACTATGATATGCCTTGGAGTCTTTTTATTAGGGTCTCTTCTAGCTGGCACCCTTTGGGCTCCTAGGATCTGGACCGCAGCATTATCCAGCTCTGGGAACTTTTCAGCAATGATTTCTTTAACTGTGGCTTTCTCATTAGGGTTGCCTCCCTGTCCTTCAAGATCTCTGATGATTCTTATGTTATTCCTCTTGGAATCATCCCCTAGGTCTCTGATTTGCCCTAGAGCTATTTTGAGGTCTTTTCCAATTGTTGTAGCCTGTGGGCTTTCTGCTGCTCATCTTCAAGCCCACTAATTCTATCTTCAGCTGTAGCCATTCTATTGTTGAGGGCTCCCACTGTGTTTTTAATTTTGTCTACCGAGTCTTTTATTCGTGATATTTCCGAATGTAGCTTTCCTATTTCTGCTCTCATTTCTTCCTGTAAGTTCTTCGCTGACTGCTCCACTGTTTCTTTAAGTTCAATGAACATTCTCAGAATTTCTTCTATAAATTCTTTTTCGGAGAGATCATATTTGTGGGAAACCCCTGCTGATGCTTTTGGACTCTTTTCTTCATCCTCTCCTTGCTGTGGGGATTTGTGCTGTTTCTTCATGCTGTCACAGTTGTATGAAGGTGCAACCTTCCAGTTCACTCTCTCTTTGTGAGGTTTTTATATTTTGGTGCAATTGGAGAGGGCTAGTGGCTTATTTGCCTTTGGTGTTTGAGGTAGCTGGGGAGATATCCACAAAGTTAGGTAATGGGGATTGAGATTTCTGTCAAGTATACAAAAACAGGGGAAAATAACTGCAGGCTTGAAAGCCTCTGCCACCCTGGAGACCATGCCCACTACGCCCACTACCACAAGGTCACACACTCTCTAGTCCCAAATGACACCTGGATGAAGGCCCTTACCCGCTGGGTGCTGGGTTTAGATCAGGTCCTGGGGCCGCACGCAGCGCTCAGGCACCGAGGGCTGGTGTGTCCAGTGGAGGGGTGCCCAGTGAGAAGGCTCTTCGACCTCTTAACCACTTCTTTGATGCTCTTCAAGGCTTTGCACACTCCTATCTTCCTCCTGTGCAGCTCTGGTGCCAAGTCATTCATCATGTTGACTTCACCATCCAGGTACACATACCTGCTGCATTCGATGTTCGTTTCATTGAGAGCAAATGGAACATAAGGAATTAGTCTGTTTTTCATGAACATTGTTTTCATGAGATTCGGCTTCAGTCCGACCTTTCCACACTCACAGACAAAGTCAGCCAGCATTTGTGCCCCTTGGCTAATATTTGGTGCTATTACAATGATGTCATCAGCAAAATGGAGGTGGTTTATTT
Organism: Sorex araneus; assembly: GCF_027595985.1. Lineage (NCBI taxonomy): Eukaryota > Metazoa > Chordata > Mammalia > Eulipotyphla > Soricidae > Sorex > Sorex araneus. Next base: position 44,389,501 of record NC_073313.1, on the reverse strand, counting down.
GCTGACTGTTTATCTTCACTCCTATTCCTTCCCAGTCCAGTCATCACATGATGTTCTTGAGGATGGCACTGAAGAGTTTTGGTGAAAATGGTATCACCCTGCCGAACCCCTCTCTTTACATCAATGATCACTTCCTTGTAGAACTTGGCCATGAGCATTCATTCATTCAAATGCCTAACAACCCAAATCGGACACTTACATTTAAATAGTTGTGGCTCATTGCTGTCAGTTTCTATCTTCGTTGTCTACACACCAATGTTCAACTACGAGGAAGAAGAAATTGAGAAGTACTACATGGAGCTGGAGAAGATCTATAAAGAAGACCACACATTCTCCAAGGTCATTGTCAGTGATTTAAATGCCAAGATATGACTGAGAAAGTCGTCCAAAGAACTCCACATAGGGACCCACAACCTAGAATGGAATGAACAGGATAAGAGTCAGTCTGAGTTCATCATTTTGATCAAGACCACCCATGGTAACTCGCAGTTCCAGAAGGCCGAATCTAAACGTTATACATGGCAGTCTTCTGGTGGACAGTTCCACAATGAAATTGAAGACATTGTATTCAATTGACGGTTTTGCCTGACTGATGTCACTGTTGTCCCGAAAGTCCAAACAGGATCAGACCACCATCTCCTTCATGCGAAATTCTACTTCATGGAGCGGGGAGAAAGGGTTGCACAGTTTAAGAAAAGAACTCCCAGAATGACCACTGAATGGGAGCTTTTTGGCACTATTGTGGCAATATGGGAAAATGTCGTTGTTGACACCTTTGAAGAGGAATGCTATCGACTGGTTCAGCACCTCCACGACTGTGCGAGGAACACCAAGATTGAGAAAATCACAAAAAAATGCCTGTCTTCAGTAACTCTTGAGCTCATTCGCCAACATTGTTTGGCACAAACCTCAGGCAATCAGAAGCTAACATCCGAGCTCACAAGTTAACATCCGAACTGTATTCTCACTGTGATTCACTAATTAAAAAATTTAAAAAAATTAAAAATGGGCAGAGAAGCAATAAAGGAAGACCTCAAAGAGAGAAGAACAGCAGTTTTGGCCGATGTAGCAGAAGCCAGGAAAAGTATTCGCAATGCCTGCCTGTACTTCTCCAACTACAAAACAAAGATGACTGTCCTCCAATGTCCTGATGGATCTATCACATCTTCCAGAAGGGCAATGGAGATGGTTATCCATGACTTCTACTCAGATATCTTCGATAGCCACGTCCACCTTCCCACATACCAAATTCCACAAGATGGATATGTTGTTCCCAGCATTCTTCCTTCCGAAATATGACATGCCATTTCATCGGAAAAGAAGCGTACAGCACCTGGTCCAGAGAAGGTCAGACTCAAACACCTGAAGAATCTGCTGCCAGTAATCACCAATACATTGGCTTGGCTCTTCACACACTACCTGTCTGAATGTAAGGGTCCATCCCTATGGAAAACCAGCAGGACCATTATGTTATACAAGAAGAGAGACATCCACTACATCCACAACTATCACCCGATCTGACTGTTGTCCGTCGTCTACAAGTTGTTCACTCGAGTCATCCTGAATAGGATTGCAGAACACTAGACAAAGGACAACCATATGAGCAAGTCGGGTTCCAAAAAGGATTCAGCACGATCGACCATATCCACAGGGTGACCAAGCTCATTGAGGTTTCAGGAGAGTTCAAGATGCTGTTCTGTCTAATGTTCATCAATTTAAAGAAGGCCTCTTTTTCTGTTGAGACTGAAGCGGTCATAGAATCCCTAGCCAAACAGGGCATTCAAGCTCAGCACATCAGGATCCTCTGCAAGATATATTACGGATTCACCACCAGGATCTCATCATTCTACAAGAAGTGTACAACTTTATAAAATAAATTTTTTTAAAAAGTAAAAAAATAAATGAAGCATGCAGAATAAATAAAAATCAAGTAAAAAAGAATGATAAAAATCAATTCAGCATTTTTCATATTATGTAATAAATTAATTAGCATCTTGATTAAAAGGAAATTATTTCCTTATAAATGCACAAATAGATCAGACAAATGAGAAAAAGCTGTAGATAATAATATATATTACCTTAAAAATATTGTGAAAAATCAGGGGAGGTGCTGGAGTGATACCACAGCGGGTAAGGCGTTTGCCTTGCACCCGAATGACCCGGGTTCGATTCCCAGCATCCCATATGGTCCCCTGAGCACTGCCAGGAGTAATTCCTGTGTGCATGAGTCAGGAGTAACCCCTGTGCATTGCCAGGTTTGACCCAAAAAGGAAAAAAAAGAAAAGAAAAATCAGGGGGAAATTACCGTATATTCACTACAATAAAGTAACTAAATCATGATTTGTCATAAATTAAAAGGCAACAAGAAGCCTGACAAAATCTTAATGATATTTCCTATGTAAATAAGATAGACAAGTGATTTTAGTACAAAGTGAAAAAATTATCAAAGTTAAAGAAAAAGTAACTCAAAAAGAGAACATAAAAATAGTTTTAAAAAATCAAAAGAACTAAAACTTACTTGAAAACTGATAAAAATACACTGAAATAATATGATACAATTAATACCTGTAAAAATAAAGAGTTAAAAATATATGGTATTTAATTCTGAAAACAGTGAAATTTGTGCATAGGATGACTGAAAAAAACTTTATACATATGCACGTACTTCTGTGTATCTATATGCATTTCAATATTAATACTCACCTTGACATAGTTATGTGTAGAACAAAAACTGGAAATTAATATACCCAAATATCAAATGCAATTATTTGCTGAGAATATAGTTGAGATTTTTTCTAATTCTCTTTTGTTTACCTTTGTCTTGTATTTTCTAAATGTTCCACAATTAATATAGATTATTTTCATAATCAAGAAAAAATTCTTAAGTCACTTCAATCAAAATACACTGTCATAAGATTACCTAAAGAGTTCTTATAAAAATTCCTGATAAAAATGTGTAGCAAATAAGTAATTTATACATGGTAGACTGACGTAATCTATGTCCAAATAGAAATGTTGAGGACAAAATAGAAACATTATTTCAGGATCTAAGTATCATCATAATAATAATTCCAAATATTTTATCTCAGTTTATTATTTTATTTTATGTTACGTTCATCACTCTGCAACTTATGATAGCATTTATCATCAGCATTAATTTCTGTACGGATCTTTTCTTTTTTATTAACTTTTTTACTCCCTTATTCAATTTTAGAATTCTACACTTGAGAAACTCTTTTCTTAAGAGTTCCTTCATGCATTTTAAAAACGTGAATGAAAATACTGAAAATAACATTAATGGAATTTTAATTTATAAAACACTTTAATACATATCTCATTTTCTCACTTTGTACTGCATTTATTTTTTTAAATTTTATTGAATCACCGTGAGATAGTTACCAGCTTTCATGTTTGGGTTACAATCTCACAATGATCAAACACCCATCCCTCCACCAGTGCACATTCCCCACCAACAATATCCCGGGTAAACCCCCACTTTCCCACCCTCCCCCTTACTCTATGGCAGACAATATTCCTCGTACTCTCTCTCTACTTTTGGGCATTATGGCTAGCAACACAGACACTGAGAGATAATCATGTTTGGTCCATTATCTACTTTTGGGATGCATCTCCATGCCAATTGGTTCCTCCAGCCATCATTTTCTTAGTTATCCTTTCTCTATTCCATCTGCCTTCTCCCCTCCGCTCATGGAGCAGTCTTCCAGCTATGGGGCAATCCCCCTGGCCTTTGTCGCTACTGTCCTTGGGTGTCAGCCTCATGTGATGTTATTTTAAACTTCACAAATGAGTGCAGTCCTTCTATGTCTGTCCCTCTCTTTCTGACTCATTTCACTTAGCATGATACTCTCCATGTCTCTCCATTTGTAAGCAAATTTCATTACTTCATCTCTCCTAACAGCTTCATAGTATTCCATTGTGTAGATGTACCAAAGTTTCTTTATTTTTTTGGCTTCCTTTCCCGCTCTTTATTATTTCCAGTTACATGTTCCACATATCTATAAAATTGTTGTGTTTGTCTTTCTCTATCTGACTTATTACACTAAGCATAATGCTTTCTAGTTTTATTCAGGTTGTTGTATATAGCATAAATATACACATACATGCATATATGTACATATGTATATGTATATGTATATGTATATACATATATGTATATATATACATACACAGACATAGTGGTAGCATTGAATTTGTATACTGCATCTTTAACAAATCTTTTAATTTATTTATTTATTTATTTATTTTATATTTAAAGAGCAGTTTTTATTTTTTAGATGTTGCTAGATTTTATTTTACTTTTTAAATTTTTTATTTTTTATTTTTCTCTTTTATTTTTTTATTAATGAATCAGCGTGAGGTATAGTTACAAACTTATGAACTTTCATGTTTGCATTTGGTTTACATCCCTCCACCAGTGCCCATTCTCACCCACATATGTTTCCAGTATATCTCACACCACCCCCATCCCGACCCCCACCACCCTGCCCTGCCTCTGTGGCAGGGCATTCCATTTTGTTCTCTCTCCTTTGGGTGTTGTAGTTTGCAACACAGGTATTGAGTGGCCATCATGTTTGGTCTATAGTCTACTTTTGGTATGCAGCTTTCAACCTAAGTGGTCCTCCCAAAATTCTCTACTAGTTGTTCCCTTCTCTATCTCTGCTGCCTTTTCCCCCAGCATGTGAGGCCAATTTCCAAGCTGTGGGGCAGACCTCCTGGTACTTATCTCTACTACTCATGGGTGTTAGTGTCCCATTCTGCTACTTTATATTCCACAGATGAGTGTGATCTTTCTATGCCTGTCTCTTTATTTCTGACTCATTTCACTCAACATGATACTTTCCATGTTAATCTTCTTATATGCAAATTTAATGACTTCGTCTTCTCTAACAGGTGCATAGTATTCCATTGTGTAGATGTACCAAAGTTTCTTTAACCAGTCATCTGTTCTTGGTATTTCTGGGTCAAATGGGAGCTCAATTTCTAACTTTTTGAGAATCGTCCATATTGTTTTCCAAAAGGGCTGAACCAGTCGACATTCCCATCAGCAGTGAAGAAGAGTCCCTTTCTCCCCACATCCACGTAAAACACCGGTTGCTATTGTTTTTTGGGATGTGAGCCAGTCTCTGTGGTGTGAGATGGTTTCTCATTGTTGTTTTAATCTGCATCTCCCTGATGATTAGTGATGAAGAGCATTTTCTCAGGTGTCTTTTAGCCATTCGGATTTCTTCTTTGGGGAAGTTTCTGTTCATTCCATCACCCATTTTGATCGGGTCATCAGTTTTCTTCTTGTGGAGTTCAACCAGTGCCTTGTATATCCTTGATATCAACCCCTTATCAAATGTGTATTGGGTAAATATCCTTTCCCATTCTGTAGACTGTCTTTGTACTTTGGTCACTGTATCTTTTGAGGTGCAGAACCTTCTTAGTTTAAGGTAATTCCATTTATTTATCTCTGTTTTCACTTGCTTGGCCAGTGGCATGTCAGCTTTGAAGATACCATTGGCTACAATGTCGTGGAGGGTTTTGCTGACCTTGTCTTCAATGTACTTAGGGACTCTGTTCTCATGTTGAGGTATTTAATACATTTTGATCTGACTTTTGTACATGGTGATAGTTGGAGATTTAAGTCCATTTTCTTGCATATAGCTGTCCAGTTTTGCCAGCACAATTTGTAAAACGTGATTTCCTTGCTCCACTTCACATTTCTTGCTCCCTTATCAAAGATTAGATGATCATATATTTGGGGGGGGGGTGTCAGAATATTGAACCCTGTTCCATTGGTCTGCGGCTCTGCCTTTGTTCCAGTACCATGCTGTTTTGATTACTACCGCTTTGTAGTCGAGTTTGACGTTGTTTTTGGAAAGAATTTTGATTATAGTTTCAATTTCCTTGATATTAATAGGACTCTTCAGGTCTCCTTGGATCAGCCTTGGGAGATTGTAGGAATCCAGGAATTTATCCATTTCTTCTAGGTTCTCATGTTTCGTGGCATATGGCTTTTCAAAGTAGTCTCTGATAATCTTTTGAATTCCTTTGGTTTCTGTTGTGATGTCCCCCTTTACATTTCTGATTCTGTTTATAAGGATTCTCTCTCTCTCTTATTTGTGAGTCTTGCTAATGGTTTATCAATCTTGTTTACTTTCTCGAAGAACCAGCTCTTGGTTTCATTGATCTTTCAGATTATCTTTTGGTTTTCCATTTCACTGATTTCTGCTCTAAGTTTTATTATCTATATTTTTCTGCCTGGTTTGGGCTCCTTTTGTTGGTCCTTTTCTAAAATCCTAAGCTGTGAAATCAAGTTATTTATGTGGGCCCTTTCTTCCTTCCTGAGAAATTCTTGCAGAGCTATAAATTTTTCCCTTAATACAGCTTTAACTCATGCCTTCATTCTCATTTGTTTCCAGGTACCTTTTGATTTCTTCCTTGATTTCCTTCCTGACCCACTCATTGTTCAACATCAAGTTGTTTAATTTCCAGGTGTTTGATTTGGTTTTCTGCATCTGTACATGATTCACTTCTATCTTCAATGCATCATGGTCTGAAAAGATACCTGATAAAATGTCTATCTTCCTGATTCTGTTGAAGTATGTGGTGTGGCCCAGCACATGGTCTATTCTGGAAAATGTTCCATGTGCACTGAAAAAAATGTGTATTCCCTTTTGGGGGGGGATATAAAGCCCTGTATAGATCTATTAGCCCTCTCTCTTCTATTTCTTCCTTCGAAGCCAGTATTTCCTTGGTGAGTTTTGATCTTTTTTTATTTTTTTTTGCTTTTTGGGTCACACCTGGCGATGCACAGAGGTTACTCCTGGCTCTACACTCAGGAATTACTCCTGGCGGTGCTCAGGGGACCATATGGGATGCTGGGGATCAAACCTGGGTCGGCCGCGTGCAAGGCAAACACCCTATCCGCTGTGCTATAGCTCCAGCCCCAAGTTTTGATCTTCTTGATCTATCCAGGGGTTATGATAGGGCAGTGTTGTAGTCTCCAATTACTATTGTGTTTCTTGAGATGTCCTTCTTGAGGTCTGTAAGCAGTTGTTGTAGCTATTTAGCTGGTCTCTTATTGGGTGCATACACGTTTAGGAGTGTGATTTTTTCCAGCTGTACATAGCCCTTGATTAATAAGAAATGGCCTTCCCTATTCTTTCTAATATTTTTTCAACCTGAAATCTATGTTTTCCGATACTAGTAAGGCCACCCCAGCTTTTCTGAGGGAGTTGTTTGCTTGCAGAATTGTTTTCCATTCTTTGACTTTGAGTCTGTGTTTGTTCTGGTTATTCAGATGTGTTTCTTGCAGGCAGGAAAATGTTGGGTTCAGTCTCTGAATCCAGTTTGCCACTCTGTGTCTCTTAATTGGTGAATTTAGACCATTGACATTAAGAGAGATTATTGCTATGGGATTTTGTGTCATCTTTCTGTAAGAGTTTGTTGTGCTTGTAGGGGTTCTTCTTGTCTTACAATAGCCCCTTTAGTCCTTCTTTTGGGTTTGGTTTTTAGTCTTTGAAGTTCCTGAGCTGTTGTTTATCCCCAAAATAGTGTATCATTCCTTCGAGTTTGAATGAGAGTTTAGCTGTATATTCTTGGTGAATCGTTCATTTCACTGAGTTTTTTCACTATATCCCACCACTGCCTTCAGTCTTGGAGGGTTTCGTCTGATAGGTCTGCTGTGAATCTAAGAGGTGCTCCTTTGTATGTGATTTCCTTCTTAGACCTTGCTGCTTGCAGTATTTTGTCTATCCATGACGTCCATCATTCTAACTATGATATGTCTTGGGGTTTTTCTGTTAGGGTCTCTTTTAGCTGGCACCTTTTGTGTGTCTTGAACCTGGATGCCTGCATTTTCCAGCTCTGGGAACTGTTTTAGTAATGATTTGTTTGACTGTGGCTTTTTCATTGGGTTTGCTTCCCTGACCTTCTGGTACTCCAATGATTCTAATGTTTTTCCTCTTGAAATCATCCCCTAGGTCTCTGAGTCACCCTAGAGCTATTTTGAGTTCTCTTCCCATTGCTTGTTGTTGCCTATAGGCTTCTTCCAGCTCATCTTCAAGCTTACTGATTCTGTCTTCCACTGTAGACATTCTATTGTTGAGGGCAGCCACAGAGTTTTTTATTTCATCTATCGAATCCTTCATTTCTTTTTGTGGCTTTTTTATTTCTGCTCTCATTTCTTCCCGTATTTTCTCGGCTGTCTATTGTATTGTTTCTGTCAGGTCCTCCTTTAACTTGTTCATCTTTCCATTTAGTTCATTGAACATCTTGAGGATTTCAGCTCTGAATTCTTTACTGGGGAGCTCAAGTTTGCAGGAAACGCCTGTTGAGTTTTCTGGACTATTTTCATCGTCCTCTCCTTGTGGTGGGTATTTGTGCTATTTCTTCATGTTGTGGTGGTGGTATGGAAGAGGGATCTTCAAGATCAATATCCCTGTTCCTTCTTGTGAAAAAGGATTCTGGATGGGCTCAGTCAACGGTGGTTGCGAAACAACAGATTGGTGGGTTTCAAGAGAATATCTCCGGCCCGAAAAGAGGACACGCCCACTTTCGCTGAGGCCACCCCCTTCAGTATTAGGCCACGCCCCTTGTTGTACTATACCTGGGTCCGAGTTGTAGGCTGGGACTTTGGAAGGGTGGGTAGGGGGACATCACACACCTGGGCTGGAAGAGAAAATGGCTGCCATGCTAGGGATCGGCATGCCACCAGCTGGGGCAGCCGTCCAGGGCCGGGGGGTGGGAGGCGGGTGGCAGGGAAGATCTAGGTTCGAGATGCAGGCTGTGACTTGGAAAGGCCAAAGTTTCTTTAACCAGTCATCTGTTTTAGGGCATTTGGGTTGTTTCCAGATTTTGGCTATTGTGAACAGTGCTGCAATGAATATATAGGTACAGATGTCATTTCTATTGTGCTTTTTTTGCATCCTCGGGATATATTCCCATAAGTGGTATTGCAGGGTCATATGGAAGCTCAATTTATAGTTTTTGAAGGACTCTCCATATTGTTTTCCAGAAAGGCTGGACCAGATGGCATTCCCACCAACAGTGAAGGAGCGTCCCTTTTTCCCCACATCCACGCCAACACTGATTGCTTTTTGTGCCAGTATCTGTGGTGTGAGATGATATCTCATTGTTTTTGATGTGCATCTCCCTGATGACTAGTGATGTGGAGCATTTTTTCATGTGCCTTTTGGCCACTTGTATTTCTTTTTGAGGAAAATTCTGTTCATTTCTTCTCCCCATTTTTTGATGGGGTTAGAGGTTTTTTTCTTATACAATTCTACAAGTATCTTGTATATCTTGGATATTAACCCCTTATCAGATGGGTATTGGGAAAATATTCTTTCCCATTCTGTGGGCTCTTTCTGTATTTTTGGTCGCTGTTTCTTTTGAAGTGCAGAAGCTTCTTAGTTTGATGTAATCCCATTTGTTTATGTTTGCTTCCACTTGCATGGTCAGTTCTGTTTCGTCCTTAAGTATAGTTTTAGCTTTAATGGAATGGAGAGTTCTGCCTACATTTTCTTCTATGAACCTTATAGATTCATGTCTGATATTGAGGTCTTTAATCCACTTTGATCTGACTTTTGTGCCTGGCAGTAGACAGAGGTCAGAGTTCATTTTTTTGCAGGTAGCTATCCAGTTTTCCCAGCACCACTTGTTGACGAGGCTTTCCTTGTTCCACTTCACATTTCTTGGTTCTTTGTCAAAGATTAAGTGACCATATATTTGGGGGTCTGTGACACGATATTCAACTCTGTTCCATTGGTCTGCAGGTCTGTTTTTATCCCAATACCATACTGTTTTAATTACTATTGCTTTGTATTAGATGTACTGCGTTTCAAATCTATACATGTTCTAAATTCTCCCTTCCATTTGTTGCACAATACTCCATGATGAGTATCCATTAACTGCATTTTGTTACTCCAATCTCCTAATAAATGGATACCCAGGTAGTCACTAGCTCATTATGATTGTATGATTTAAATTATTTAATTATCAGTCTCATGTATTTCTCCATGCCATTTCATAGTTCATACACACTAGTAACTCAGCCTTAAAAGTACCATATTTGTCTCTAATAACGTAACTATTCTGATCTTCGATCCTAATCAGTGGGACTTTTCCACAACACCCAGCACTATTTAACCAAGATTCCTTCTTATTTCCCCCAGTCAGGTATATCTTCAATTCTCATTATTGTTTTAATATGCATTTATCTTATTATTCTAGATTTTCATCATGTTTACTTAAACTCATTGACTTTTAGAGTTTCTTGTTCTGTAAGTTTTTTTATTCATATAACATGCTCAGTTTTTTGTGGAGATTATATTCTTATTTAGTTGCTGAAATGAATTACATATTATAAATATTAACTGCATCATAGTTTTGGAAAGACACTATCATTTAATCTAATATTAACTTTGCCCATAGTTACTCTAATTATGATGTCATTTGTCATGTGATTTGGGTTTTTGAATAAGTCTTTCTTTGTCCCTAAATCACAAAGATATTTGAAATAAGTTCTTTCTTTCTTTTATTTTTTAAAGTTCCTGTCAGATGGATAATGTGCCAAACTCATAACAAGATTTAAGGGATGCACATGTCACACGAGAGTGTGAACACCCCATCTTCATGTTTATGAATGGGAAAAGGGTCTGAAGTCAGTTTTTTAAATGACCTTTGCTTAGCCTATGCACCTCAAAGAACAAATAAAACTGCAAATTTCAGACATCTGACATGGCTTAGTCAAAATAAAATACAGTACCTCATAGATCACACTCTCTGCCTGGTCTCTCTGTCTCTGAACTAGAACCCTACAGAGGTGGAAACATCTCTTATTCCTGCTGTCACTAGGGCTTTAAGGATAATCTCTGTTTTTCAATTCTCTTTCAGTTTTATCTAGTTCAAATATTTCTTGTTAAATAACACATTGCAAAAAGTTACTGGTGCAAAACAGCCATATTTTAGTGCTCACAGATTTGGTGGGTCAGAAATTTGAAAAGAGCACAGTAGGAAATGAATTATATTTGCATTAGGATATTGGTGGTCTTAGAGGCTGAAAATAACTTAGCAGCTGGAGGCTAGAATCATCTGAAGACCTGTTCATTCATAAGCCTGGCACCTGTACTACAGTTAGTCAAATACTTTGTTCAGTTGAAACTACTTGCCAGAGAGTCCATAAACAGCTTTTTGTATTTTGGCCTTCCTCAGAAAATGACAGCTTGAGAGGTGGAGGAAAGTTGACATTGGTGGAAGGATTGGTATTGAATTAGTTTATGCCTAAACTCAACTATCAGAAACATTTTAAATCATGGCTCTTTAATAAGAATTTTTAAACTAGGTAAATAAAAGTAATGAAGTAAAGATAAATACAAAGAAAAAAGAAAACAACTACTTGAGGATTATATTTCTCAGAAGGCATCGTCTCATCCATCTGAAAGAAAACATGGAAGAAGCTATGTGACCTGTGAGCCAGTATTGTCAGTGTTGCACTATTATTTTGGTTAATTCAAGGCAAAAGGACATTAGATCTCCCTTGGTAGGAAGAAAGTAAAAGGTTTTGTGACCATGTTTTAAAATCACTAAATCATTGATTGCATAATTTCCTAAAGTAATTCATTAACGCTCAGCTAATATATCGTATTAAAAAAACAAAGCATGCAGTGACTTATTAATATTGATAGAAATTACAGGGTTAGGCTCAAATTCCTTAAAACAATGCCCTTTATAATAAGTCCAATTTACTTTTCAGTCATCCTTTCTCATTACTTTCTAATATATATCCTTGAAAATTGAACTAAACTAGACTTATTGATGCTGACTTCTTATTTAATTCATAATTCATACTTCCTTACATATTTATTCTTGGTTTCCTCTGCCTAAAATATTCTCCTTAAATAAACCTCAAACTCATCATCCTACTCTGTAATGCTTATTTTAATATTCAAACTTGGTGAAGGATTTCTTGGTACACCACTCAGTCATCACTTACTTAATCTCTATATACTGATATTCCTGACATGTTGTTATGTTTTTCTAATGTTGCTCCTATTTTAGTCAGTGTTGGCTACAATAACAGATTACCATAGCCCAGGTACCTTACAAACAGAAATTTATTTTTCACCGTGGGGTTGGAAAGTCCTAGACCAAGGTTTTGCAGACTCAGTGTCTAGCAAGAGTTGGCTTCCTGATATGTCCATAGCCATTGCGTAGCTATAAAGTCTCATGACAAAAATGACAGGGGCTACATTTTAATACGTCACTCAAACATTCCTTAGGATTCTATTATCATCTTATTATCTCCCACAGAGTCTGACTCCAAATTCATCTTGTTATGGCTTAAATTTCAACATATGAATGCAGGACTAGGAGTAGGAGTGAGGACAGGGAACAATATAGAGACCATAGCACCTTGCTTTAGTTTTCTTCTTGAAAGTTGACATCATTTGATATATTCAAACATTATTTGCCTCTTCGTTGACTGTGTTTTCTTCCACAACTGCAATCTTCTTGGTATTACGGATTTGCTTTATACAGAAGCATAATTTCAACATCTAAAACCCTCTTTACACATAAGAAACATAAAGAAAATATTTGTCTGTTAAATTAACATATAAATGAGTAAGATATATTTAGGAGTTATAGGAATAGAAACTGCTTCTAATTAAAAAAACAAATGAAAGTTAAATTCTATTGTCTCTTCCAGAATAATGGCTCAGGGTCCAATATTACTATGTCACTGTCATCCCATTGCTCATCGATTTGTTTGATAGGGCACCAGTAACATCTCTCAGTGTGAGACTTATTTGTTACTGTTTTTGGCATATCCAATATGCCACGGGTAGCTTGCCAGGCTCTGCTGTGTGGGCACGATACTCTCAGTAGCTTGCCGGGCTCTCCGAGAGGGGTGGAGGAATAGAACATGGGTCGGCTGCGTGAAAGGCGAACGTCCTACCGCTGTGCTATCGCTCCAATATCTTCACTAATTCTTTACATTTTGATTCTCCACACAAAGCTGCTCCATATGGAACTTCAACACCAAAGGGGAGAGCATAAGAAGAGGCAGTGAAGTAATTAAAAATACATTCCATTTTAATTGTTATGTAATTAATGATGTACTTGATTTTTTTCTTTCTCTTGTGGCATTAATTTTCTACATTTCAAAAAATCTTTAATATTTTAAATTTGAAAATAGTATACCATTTTTATTTTATTTTATTTTTTCTATTGAATCACTGTGAGATAAACCCCTACATAGCTGTTCATCATTAGATTTCAGTCATACAGTGTTCCAACACCCATCCCTTGACCAGTGTACATTTCCCAGCACCAGTGTCCCCAGGTTGCCTCCCATCTCACCCCCTGCCTGCCTCTACGGGAGATGTTTTTCTTCTCTCTCAATCTCTGTCTCAGTCTCTCTGTCTTGTTCTGTATTTCTCTCCTTTTTTGGACACTGTGGTTGGCAATATTTATACTGAAAGGTTATTGAGAATATCTCTTTATCTACTTTTAACACTTAGTTCTTGTCTAGCATGATCATTCCCAGATATTATTGTGATACTGGTCTCTTTTCTATCTTAGCTACCCTCTAGTCATACACATTTTTTGTTGCTTCCAACCATCGATCAGTCCTCTGGCCCCCTTTTTCCCGGGCCATAGTCTTCCACTATAGTGAATTCTTTCAAATATTTCAAGACGACCTAGTCCCAGTCCTTTTCAAACTTTTTCAGGAAATTGAAGAAATAGAAAGACTCCAAGTTCCTATGAAGTGATTATCACTCTGATACCAATAAGCAAAAAGAGATATCACAAAAAAGAGAAAATTACAGGCACTGCAAAAAATAAAATAAAAATAAAATCGCTGATGAGCATGGATGCAAAGATCCTCAACAAAATATTAGCAAATAGAATCCAATGACTTATCACAAAGTTCATACAACATGACCAAGTGGGATTCATCCCAGGGATGTAAGGATGGTTTAAAATTCAAAAGTCAATCATCATAATTCATCATATCACTGGTATCACTTGTCATCCTTTGCTATCAATTTGCTTAAGCAGGCACCAGTAACGTCTCCATTTGTCCCTATCACGTGCTAGTGTAGCGCAATAGCATCTGCTCACTCCAGGAACACAAAGAGCCTCAAAGCATTCGTTCAGGGTCTTGATGAAGAAGTCTGATAATCTTTTTGGTGGGCGTTCACACGGTCTTTTGACGTCCCATGGAATCCAGTCGGTAACAGCTTTAGTCCAGCGGTCATTTCCAAATCGCATTACGTGTCTGGCCCATCTGATGATCAATACCTTGGCATGAGACAGCATCTCTGATTCTCAACCTTCGATGGAGATTGGAACTCCGGATTCTGTCTCTCACTTGAATGGAATGTGATATTCCAAGCAAGTTTTGATTCCTCTTTGGGAGACCTGAATAGCATTCTTATCCTGTTTTCATAGGGACCAGGTCTCTGAGATGTATGTTAATGCAGGAAGAACGGTGGCGTCAAAAAGATGTGCCCAGAGCTGGAGGTTCTTTGTCCTCTTTACAACTTCTTTGACGCTCTAGTAAGGCATTCCACACCTCTCTTCCTCCTGTGCAGCTCAGGTGCCAGATAGTTCGTCATGTTGAGTTCTCGACCTAGGTATACATAACTGCTGCATTCGGAGATGTCTGTTCCATTGAGAGCAAATGGAACGTTAGGAACTACTCCGTTTCTCATGAACATTGTCTTCATGAGATTCAGCTGAAGTCTGACCATTCCACACTAACAGTCGAAGTTAGCCAGCATTGGCACTGCTTGGCTAATGTTTGGTGCTATTAGAATGATGTCATCAGCGAAGAGGAGGTGGTGTAATTGCCATCTGTCTATCATCATTCCCATTCCTTCCCATTCCAGTCATCGCATGACGTTCTCGAGGGTCGCACTGAAGAGTTTTGATGAAATAGCATCACACTGCCGAACCCCTCTCTTCACGTCAATGAACACTTCCTTGTATAATGGTGAGATCCTGGTGATGAATCTGTAATACAGGTCACAGAGGATCCTCACGTACTGAGTTTGGATGCCCTGTTTGCCTAGGTCATCCATGACCGCTTCAGTTTCCACAGAATCAAAGGCCTTCTTTAAATCAATAAACATTAGACAGAACAGCATCTTGAACTCTCGTGAAACATCAATGAACTTGGTCACTGTGTGGATATAGTCGATTGTACTTTACAGAACCTGGCTTGCTTGCATGGCTCTAGTGTTCTACTAATCTTATTCAGGATAACTCCAGTGAATAACTTGTAGAAGACAGACAATAATCAGATTGGGTGATAGTTGCAGATTTTGTGGCTATCTCCCTTCTTGTACAATAGAATGGTCCTGCTGGTTTTCCTTTGGGATGGAACCTTGCATTCAGACAGGGAGCATGTGAAGGGCTGAGCCAGTGTATTGATGAGTACTGGTGGCAGATTCTTCAGGTGTTCAGGTCTGACCTTGTCTGGACCAGATAATGTATGCTTCTTTACCAACAAAATGGCGTGCTGGATTTTGCAAGGGAGAAGGCTGGGAAGACATATCCATCCTGTGGAATTTGGTATGTAGGCAGGTGGACGTGGCTATC
The DNA here is from genome assembly GCF_027595985.1 of Sorex araneus. Classification (NCBI taxonomy): domain Eukaryota; kingdom Metazoa; phylum Chordata; class Mammalia; order Eulipotyphla; family Soricidae; genus Sorex; species Sorex araneus. Next base: position 44,373,886 of record NC_073313.1, on the reverse strand, counting down.
GAAGAGACCTGAGTAGAAGTCATGGATACCCTTTTCCATTGCTCTTCTGATAGATGTGATAGATCCATCAGGACTTCAGAGCACAGTCATCTTGATCTTACAGTTGTGAAGGACAGGAAGACATTGCAAAGCTTTTTCAGGCTTCTGCCACATCGGCCAACTGCTGCTCTTCTCTCTTTGAGGTCTTCATTTATGGCTTCTCTGCACAGCTTTGTGAGCTCAGACATTAGCTTATGATTGCCTGATGCTTGCGCCAAACCACCTTGGGGAATATATTCAAAAGTTTCCAAAGATAAGCGTCTCTTTGTGGCTTTCTCTCTCTCGGGGTTCCTGGCACAAGCATGGAGATGAAGAAAAAAATATTGCATTCCTTGTTGATGTTGTCAATGATGGCATCTTCCCATGTTGCTGCAATAGTGCCAAGAGCTCCCAGTTGATGGTCGTACTGGAAGTTCTCTTCTTAAACTTTATAGCCCTTTCTTTCCACTCCGTGAAGTAGAATTTTGCACGAAGTAGGTGGTGGTCTGATCCCATTTGGAAGTTTGGGACAACAGTGACATCAGTCAGGCAAAACTGTCAATTGAATATGATGTGGTCAATTTTGTTGTGGAACTGTCCACCGGGAGACTCCCATGTCCAACGTTTAAATTCGGCCTTCTGGAACTATGAGTTAGTATGGATTATCTTGGTCAAAATGATGAATTCAGTCTCTCACCCTGTTCATTCCATTGTAGGCCATGGGTCCCGATGTGGAGTTCTTTGTGTGACCTTCTCGGTCCTATCTTTGCAATAAAATCACTGACAATGACCTTGTAGAAGGTGTGGTCTTCTTTATAGAACTTCTTCAGCTCATGTAGAACTTCTCAATTTCTTCTTTGTCGTACTTGGATGTTGGTGTGTAGATGACAAAGATAAAAACTGCCAGCAATGAGCCACATCTATTCAAATATAAGCGTCTGATTCGGGTTGTTAGGCATTTGAATGACTCGATGCTCATGGCCAAGTTCTTGTTGACGAGCACACCGACACCACCGACGCCTTTACTGCCACATGTTCCAAGGAACATTTGTTCTCCAGTGTCGAAAATGGTGTGATGTGATCGATGCCTTCTTGTCTTAGACAATCCAATAACACCACACTTGATTTTCTGTGCTTTCACCATCAGGTCCTCAATGGATGCTTCCAATGCCAGTGTATGTGCGTTAAAAGTGCAGACAATCTTTTTATTCCTTCTTTTTGGCAGACTAGTTTGGGCCTGAGAGTTTAGTAGCCTCTCCTTATTCATCCTACTCAACACTGTGGTACTGGGGGCTCTTTCACGGTTGGGGAATGAGGCCCACTTTTGTTACTGTTTTTGGCATTCAAATACACCATGGGTAGCATGGCAGGCTCTGTTGTGCAAGTGGCATGTTGTAAAAATCTGCACACTGACAAACACACCATACATCTTGTTCATGGATGTGCTGCTCATGTACAGAAAGTACTGGCCAGATTGACATAGTCGATGCAAGGACTCCAGGCCTGCACATGCCTGCATCTCTGGGCATCACCTGTTGGTTCGCTCTTTGCCTGTTGGCACCATTGCCACCCCCTTGCCATGATGAGGTGGTGAATTCATCATATCAATAAAAATATATGCAAACATATGATCATATTAATAGATACAGAGAAACCATTTGACAAGATCCAGCACCCGTTTTGATGAAAACTCTCAGCAAAATGGGAATTGAAGGAACCTTTTTCAATGTAGTGAAAACCATCTACCACAAGTCCATGGCAAGCATTATCCTCAATTGGGAAAAATTAAAAGCCTTTCCTCTAAGATCAGGGACAAAACAAGGATGTCCACTCTCACCACTTCTATTCAATATAGTACTGGAAGTACTAGCTAAGCAGTTAGGGAGGAAAAAGCTATTAAAAACATCCAGATAGGAAAGGAAGAAATCAAGCTCTCACTATTTGCAGATGGCATAGTGCTATACTTAGAGAACCCTAAAGCCTCTACCAAGAAGCTCTTAGAAGCAATAGATTAGTTTAGTAAAGTGACAAGCTACAACATCAATACCCCAAAGTCCATGGCTTTACTATATGCAAATCATAAAAGAGAAGAAAGTTATATTAACAAAACTATCCTGTTCACAATCATACCTCAGAAATTCAAGTACCTCACAATCAGCTTAACTAAAGAGGTAAAGGACCTGTACAAAGAAAAAAAATGCTACTTCAGGAAATAAAAGAGGACAAGAGGACATGAAAACACATCTCCTGCTCATTGATTGGAGAATTAACATTGTCAAAATGGTAATACTCCCCAAAACATTATACAGATTCAATGCAATACCTATAAGTATACTGATGGAATTTTTCAAAGAAATTGATCATACACTCCTGAAATTCACATGGGACAATAACCCCCCACAAATAGCTAAAGCAATCCTTGGGGGAAAAAGATGCGCGGCATCACCTTCTTCAACTTCAAACTATACTACAACGTGGTAATAATTAAAACAGCATGGTGATGGAATAAAGACAGAGCTATAGACCAAGGAATAGGGTTGAATATCCTGACATACACTTTCAAATGTATGATCATTTAATCTTTGGTAAAAGACCAAGAAATATGAAGTGGAACAAGGAAAGCCTCTTTAACATGTGGTGCTGGGTAAGCTTGACAACTACATTCATAAAATGGGCTCAGACATCTCTATAACACCATGCACAGAAGTCAAATCAAAATGAATTGGCCATTTTGCCGCACTCAGCAGTAAAGAAAGCCTGCAGGCACCACAACACCATAGAATCCTCCAGGTCCCATACAGAGTTGATATCTCTGGGACGCCCCAGATGGAGCAAGTGCACTCTCTCCACCTTCTCCAGATGGAAACCTGGTGAGTGTGAGCTTCTACAAGCATGGCTTCGGTATGTGGTTAACAGGACTATCCCTCCAAAGCAGGCGGCCGCACAACCTTTCCTGATATACAAAGTGAGCAATGGAAAATAAATGATCTAATGTCTGCCCCTGCCCAAAACTAAAGAGAGCAATGACACGTGGGGCCTCACGGGATGGAGGAGGGTGGAACCGAACCTCTCCCTGCCCTGATGAGACCCCAGAGTTGCCGCCCACAATTGTCTCCTGGTTCCTGATTGGCCAAGATCCCAATAGCACATAGAACAACCTCAGAACCCACCAGATTTTGGCAGAAATGCATCTGTACTGAGCATTAAACTATGGCGCCACACCACCCTGGGTGGGGAACGGTGTTTGTCCCTTCTGCCTTTTATTCCTGGTGGCACGGTGGCCACCACCTTTTCAGAGCCTATTGGACAGCCAGGTATGAGACTGTAGTGACATGATACGCTGGGCCTCACGGGATGTGGGAGTGGAACTGGCCCCTCTCCCCATCCCAACAAGGCCCTGAGTTGCCACCCACAAACGGCTCCTGGCTCCTGAATGGCCATGATATGAGAGGCACACAAACCAATCTAGGAACCTGGAGGCTTTTTGACAGAAATACCTCCAGATTTATTATTAAAATATCAGAAATCCAAAATCGCGTGACCTCTTTGCGGCCACATGGCATCATATGCTCTTCATAATCAGCAATAGAAAACAAATTATCTAATGATGTCTTTTCGGCAGGTCTGTTTGTTGAGGGAAATTCCAAATAATAATGGTGGGTCTTTTGTCAAAATATTGAATGTGCTCAAAGTGGAGAGAGAATAAAGTGGAAATCATCAGCCACATAAGCAGGGGGAAGGGTGAGATGGGGGTATACTGGGGTTCTTGGTGGTGTAAAATGTGCACTGGTGAAGGGATGGGTGTTTGATCATTGTATGACCGAGACTTAAACTGAGAAGCTTTGAAACTGTTTTCCCAGTGATTCAAAAATAAAAATTTAAAAAATGGATTAAAGTCCTCAACATCAGACCAGAATCCATTAGGTACATTGAAGAAAAGGTCGTCAAACCCCTCCACAATATTGAAGCTGAAGGTATCTTCAAAGAAGAAACACCATTGACCAAGTAAGTGAAAGCAAAAATAAACAAATGGGACTACCTTGAACTAAGAAGCTTATATACCTCAAAAAAAACAGTAACCAAGATACAAAGACAGCCTATGGAATGGAAAATGCTATTCATCCAATACTCTCCTTATAAGGGGTTTATATCAAATATGTAAACATTTCCAGTTATGGCTCCTAAAATGAAAACTAGCTAAATAAAAACATCCTGTGTTATGAGTTATTTAAATCCCTACACCTCAATAAAATGGTTAAAAACGTTTTCAATATTTATTATGCCAGAGAATGAAAAAGACCGAAACAGAGAGACATCTCCCAAAATTGGAAGGTAGGCAAAGTTCAGGCTTTGATTAAACTCTATAAGACAAAAAAACACCCAACCCCATAGGGCAATGAAATGAACAAAAACTTTCTCTAAGAAAATATTTGAATGGCCAAAAGGCACATGAAAGAATGCTCTTCATCCCTAATCATCAGTGAGATGTAGATCAAAACAATGAAATATCATCTCACACCACAGAGACTAGCACACATCCAAAAGAACAAAAGCAACCAGTGCTGGCATGGATGTGGGGAGAAATGGACTCTCCTTCATTGTTGGTGGCAATGCCGACTGGTCCAGCCTTTTGGTAAAATAATTATGGACATTCCTCTAAAATCTAGAAATTGATCTCCCATTTGATCCAGCAGTAAAAATTCTGGTAATATACCCTGGGAGCCCAAAACGCATAGCAGAAACCTCTGCACTCTATGTTCATTGCAGCATGATTCATAGTAGTCAGAATGTAGAAACATTGGGGCTGGAACAATAGCACAGCGGGTAGGGCATTTGACTTGCATGCGGCCAACCTGGGTTCGATTCCCAGCATCCCATATGGTCCCCTGAGCACCACCAGAAGTAATTCCTGAGTGCAGAGCCAGGAGTAACCCCTTTGCATTACCGGGTATAACACAAAAAGCCAAAGAAAAAAAGAATCTGGAAACAATATTAGCGCCCAAGAACAAGCGAATGGATAAAGAAACTATGGCATATCTACACAATGGAATACTATGCAGCTGTTAGCAAAATGAAGTCATGAAATTTGCCTATAAATGGATGGACATGGAGAATATCATGCTGAGTGAAATGAGTCAGAAGGAGAGTGACAGATATAAAATGACCGCATTCATTTGTGGTATATACTCTATTTTTTTTCTTTTGGGGTCACACCCAGCAATGCACAGGGGTTACTCCTGGATCTGCACTCAGGAATTATCCCTGGCGGTACTCGGGGGACCATATGGGATGCTGGGATTTGAACCTGGGTTGGCCACATGTAAGGCAAATGCCCTACCCACTGTGCTATTGTTCCAGCCCCAATATACTTTATTTTTTAGCAAGATATTTGCAGTACATTTTTGTGTACTCTTAGCCTTTCTTCCAATTTTGGGAGATGTCTCTCTGTTTCAGTCTTTTTCATTCTCTGGCACAAGAAATGTTGAAACCATTTTTATTGAGGTATAGGGATTTAAGTAACTCATAACACAAGATGTTTTTATTTAGCTAGTTTTCATTTTGGGGGCCGTAACTGGAAATGTTTAGGGCTTACTCCTGGATCTTCAGTTAGGATTTACCCCTGGCAGTGCTTAAGGGACCATATATGGCGCTGGGGATTGAATCCTGGTCTGCTGCATGCAGAGTAAGTGTCTTACCCACTATACTGTCTCCAGCTCCCTTCTATGGTTTTAATAAAGTAGACTGAAATGCAAGTATTACTGCCTTTCCAAAATATTTTAGTGTTTAATAAGTCTTTTGTGAACTTTAAAAATTATGATAGGTGTATTTAAAGAAATCAGAGTAGAAGAAGATTTGGTGGGACCAGTAAAAAAAAGAAATAAGGAGGGCTTCGCATTGTCTCAGCTTTAAATAAATAAATCTGAAGGACTGGTTCCTTTTCTCAGTTTAATTTGGTTTTAATGTTTTATGAAGCTTACACCAGGGAATATTAATGCCATATACCAGAACAAGTAACTTGCACCTTTAATACACAAGCAAGATTTTTCATCTAATCTGAGAGATATTTTTTCTAAACAATATCAATATAGTCAATGGAGGTTATAATTAATTTATACACAAAATGTAATTAGTATTCAAATGTTGAAATGACTCCTAAACAGCTTTTTATGAAATCCAACACTCCCATCCTTTTACTATTTTTGAAACAAATACAGAATGTTGTTTTTATGTTCTTTTGAGTTTCTTTTTATTGGGGAGGGAGGACACATTGGTGATGCCTAGGGTTTACTCCTTGCTTTGGGCTTAGGGATCACTACTGATGGGTTTCAGGGCACCATATGGGATGCTGCATGGAACCCTGATTGGTGCATAGAAAGAAAGTGCACTACCCGCTGTACTGTTACTCAGCCACAAGCCTATTTGTTGTTGTTTTTTGGACCACAATGTTCAGGGGTAACTCCTGGCTCTACATTCAGGAATAACTCTTGGCAGTGCTTGGGGACCACATGGGATGCCAGGAATCAAATCCACATCAGCTGCATGCAAGGCAAATGCCTTACTCGGTGTACTACCTCTCAGCCCCAAGCTTTTATTTCTTATTAGGTATTTCATGATCATTTCTTTTTCCAGACCTCCTTCAACTTTATTTTACTTTTGTATTCTTTTTTTAAAGATTTTTAATTTTTTTATTTGGTTTTTGGGCTCTGTGCTCAGGGATGACTCTTGGTGGGACTATATGAATTCTGAGGATTGAACCCAGGTCAGCCGTATGCAAGGCAAATGCCCTACCAGCTTTATGATCTCTCTGACACCTCCCTTCAACTTAAAAAGCAATAGATAAAATAATAGGTGGCCCGGCTTTGACAACAAACTTGTCAAACTAAATATTTAGTCTTGAAAGGAAACCAATTCTACCTTTGTGTCTTTCTAAACAATCAAGTTCAAATTGCATCATTAACTGATTTGTAAGTAGGAAATCCAAATAGGTGAAAGCAACTAACAGGAACACCTTGATTTATATCAACTAATATGTCATCAACTAAGGCAGAATTGTCTCCAAGTGAGAAGAGTGTTTGTTTGGAAATGGTGGGGAAGCAATATTCTGAGGCTTAGTGTCTCAGCATTCCTTGTGAAATATTTCTGCAATAAGCATTGGAAAAAGAGAGTTTCACAGCCTGTAAGTGGGAAAAAGCAAAATCAGAAATACTGGGTCAAAAAGCTTTATTGATTCACTAGTCACTTGTTTGCTGCTTGATAATAACTAAAAGGCAAACATTGACATAAAAAAGGAGAGTGAAGAAGAGGAAGAAAAATACGCAGAAAATAATAACCATAAATGTGTTAGTCATCATAATTTTAAAACTATGTTACACTAATGCTTTTCTTTTTATTGGTATAGAATTGGTTTGCAATACTCTGGAAATTAGTTGTTTCACACCTCTGCATGTATGTAATACTTATCATATCCATTACCAAAGTTCAAGGATCATCTCTCCATCGAAACTACCCAGACACTCATTTTTTAAATGGTTTTTAATTGACTCACCATGAATTACAATGTTACAAAGTTATTCATGATTGAGTTTTATGTTTTTAATATTCCAATACCCATCCCTTTACCAGTATCCATTTCCCTCCACCAGTGTACCCAGTTTCTCTACCCCTAGCCCCAGCCTGACTCTATGGTAGGCACAATTATTTTTCTTTTTAACTGTTAGGCACTGTGGTTTACAATCACTGTATCACTGTCATCCTGTTGTTCATCCATTTGCTCGAGCAGGCACCAGTAACATCTCCATTCTTCCCAGCCCTGAGCTTTTAGCAACCTCTCCTTACTCATCTTTTCCAATGACTGGAGGCTCTCTCAGGGTGAGGGGAATTAGACCTGTTATTGTTACTGTATTTGACATATTGGATATGCCATGGGGAGCTTGCCAGGCTCTTTTGTGCAAATAAATTTATTTTAAAAAATATTCTTCTCATTCTCTCCTAAAGGTAAATTACCAAATATTAAAAAGTTGTAAACCATACTTTATTTTGGGGGGGGCAGGGATCAAACACAGGCTATCAAATACGCAAAGCAAGTGACCTACCACTGACCTATAAACCATGCCCTATAAGGCACAGTACTAAAGGCTGTATGACAATCACTTTGAGATGGTCTAGAGATCAATCCAGAGATGGGAAAAACATTATAGTCCCTATAAATCTCAATAGCAGCACAAATTTTATTTGGGAGGGGGAGGCCTCACAAGCAGTGGTCAGAGGTTACAGGGGCCACTTCCAGTGATACTTGGGCCTGGATTTGCAGGCCTGATGATTCAATGCTCAGGCTCAGTGAAGCTGGGAACATAAGGGCTACTCCCATGGTGCCTTGCAGGGGTGGGGGGTGGGAGCGGGGGTCTTAGGGTCTTAGAAATCCAACTCAGAGAGAGAATGGAAAATGCAAAGCATGTGCTACAGTCCTTTGACCTATCTCCCTGACCTTCAAGATGTACAAAATTTTATCTGTGCTAACCCACAACAATGCTAAGACGGTGATGCACTTAAAAGACAGACATAGGCCATAAAAGAGGATTGGCTAAAGAAACTCATATACACGATGAAATAAAAAATAAAATCATGTGATCTGCTGTTCTGTGGATATATCTGGAGAGTATCATTTTGAATGAAGTTAGAAGGAGGGAGCAAACACAAAGAACTCCCTCATATGTGGGGTATGCAGTGCTTACAAACCTTGCTGTTTGTTGGCTGTCACACCTGTTTATGGTGCCTGTATACAACTGAATGAGATGTGGAGATGGCACACTTTGTTCTGCTCAAGGTTCCCAACCACAAAGCCTTTAGGTAGTATTGGCAATCACACGCTTGGCTTCACCAGCTTCACACTTACACGGAGCCATTTCTTAGACCCTGAATTTTGCTTTGGGTTTCTTGTTTTGTTTTGGTTTTGGGGTTGTTATTTGTTTGCTTTGTTTTGGGCCCCATCCAGTGGTGCTCAGGGCTTACTCCTGGCTCTGTGAGCAGGGATCACACATGGCAATGCTTGAGGGACCATATGCAGCACCAGAGACTGAACTGGTGTCAGTCATGTGCCTTGCTTATACGCAGCCCTTGGGTTTCCCAAACAATGCCAAGGGTGACGTCTGAGCACAGAGTCAGAAATGGCCACTCAGCATTGCTGAATATGGTCCAATTTTTTTTAATTGTTATACTTCTTTTTCCAGCATGTTTATTTCTATAATTTATTTCAACATTCATATCTACTTAAACCCACTAAGTAATTAAAAAGCATTAATTAGGGTCAGCGATGTGGCTCAGTAGTAATGTCACCTTCCCTGGATGTGTGAGATACTAGGTCCAATTCCTGACACCACAAAAAATAAATTAAGTATAAAAATGCAAACATATCAGAATGAAACTCTAATTTTACAAATGAAATTGGGGTGGACAGGGGAACCATTACTAATAGGGCGTCATGCATGTCACTTTATCTCTTCATTCTTGACACACCTCTCCCCTTTCCCTGCAGTAATCACTATATTTTTTACTCTAGGAATTAGTTTTGTTGTAATTGTAAACTACCAATTAATTTGCTTTAGTAATTCATACTACCCATATGAATTAAAGCAGCCAGCAAATATCTTTAACTTCCTTAGTTATTTCAGGTAGCACAATCTCCTTATGTCCCAATCATTTTGTTCTAAAGGACTTGAATTCATCCTTTCTTAAATGGAAGAATCCTGCTACTAATCCAGTCACAGATCATTGGAAATTTAGATTGATTCCACATTTTAGATGAACAGTTCTGTTAGTTCAGTTGTGAACAGTTCTATTATGAACATTGGGTTCAAAAATCCTTTCAAATAAGTGTTTTCATATCAAGGCTAGATTATATGAAAGATTCTTCATACCATTTTCCATGGAGGCCAACAGTGAACAAAAGTCCTTTTTCTTCATGGCATTGACATTGGTTGTTCCTGATCTTTCTGACATAGGTCATTTTCATGGATGAGAGGTGATCTCTCATTGTGGTTTTGATTTGCATTTTGCAAGTGTTAAGTGATATTGATTTTTTTCTTCATGTGTTTGTAGGTCATCTTTGGTGTTTTCTTTGAGAACCTATTTTTTTCTTATCTTGGCACATTTTATTGGGTTACTTGTTTTTATATTGTTGATTTTTGTGAATTATTTCTATACTTTGGATATCAATCCATTGTTGGATGCATTATGTGAAATATTTTTGTTCTTGTGGTCATTTCTTTCACTATGTAAAAGATATTTCATTTGGCATGGTATCATATTCTTCATTCTGGTTTTTCCTTCCCTAGCTATGTAATTGGAATTGAATCTCAGAACATATCTATGATATTAAGGTCCTAGAGTACATGTATCAGTGGCATTTCACAATTTTTTATATCATTTCAGGTTAAGTAACTTTAATTCACTTAAGTTAATTTGTGTATGGTACAGTCTCTTGCCCACATGCCTGGCTGTCTTCCCTGGGGCCCCTCGGAGGGGATGGACTCCAGCTTCCCTCCCCACCGGAGGGCCGAAGACCACCGGAACCTAGCTACAGCCATGCTCGAGGCCCCTCTCCACACATTCGGACAGGCCTCATGCATGAAGGTACCAGCAGAGGAACCCAGGTGTGTGTAATCCCATCAACGGCCAACATCCAGAGAGAGACTTAAAAGCAAGCTCTCAGAAGTGGCCGCGCGATATCTTCTCCCTCTGGGAGAAACTGGCAATCTTCTGAGAGTTTCCTGCCCACATGGGACAGCCTTGCAAGCTTCCCATGGTGTATTCATATGCAAAATCCAGTAACAGGGGAATGGATCTCATTCCCCTGACCCTGAAGAGCCCCCAGTGCAACATCCTTAGGAGGGCTGAGTCGAGATGGACTTCTAAGATCTCAGGGAAAGGACAAAATGAGATGTTACTGAGCCTGCCCGAGAAATCGGTGATTAATGGGATTTCATGATTCGTGATTAATTAGTTTATTTAATTCTCTCTTTTGTTTTTCAAGCTACCATACTTTAGATGAACATCTCTTGTATCCTCATTGTCTTTTCTCAAGACCCTGAAAACATTTCACAGTTTCCCATGTGTTCATTTCTTTGAACTTTATTATTTTCAAATTATTACCCCACTGGGTTCCTCCAAAATCTCCATAAAGTATGTTGAACTCTTATCACTGGTCTTAACTATCACATGTGGGAACTGAGGTATAAGATATATATGAGTAGTTTAAGTATTCATTCAATCACGAAATATTTTGTACCTAAAGTAAAATTAAAACTCATTTTGCCTTTTTCCCAAAGCACTAATTTTCAAATGGTTCCTTAAAAAGAAGTATTAGCCTTATACTGAGTTTTCCTTATACTTAGTGGTCAAATTTTCTGAGTGAATTCAGACAAACAAAATCAGAAACTCTGGCTATAGGATTTATCACTGTGTTAACCAGTCCTCCAGAGGAAATCTGAGTCATGTTCAAGTGAATCACTGGTCCAAAGATGCTATTTACATTAGAAAGGCAAAACATTAATATGCTATAAATTTTAAATGGATTTACAAGACAAAAAACTCTTATGGCATTATTTTCACACCCTACTTATTGAACATGGGTTATGTATCACCCTAAGGTGAGAAAGAGAGTGAAAGTAGAGAGTAAGCAAAATCATTATAAATACAAAAATATTTATTGCCAGATTACAAAACTGAAGGACTAATTTTAAACTGTCTTATTTCAAACTACATAAAGTGCAATAAAATTAATCATAAACAAGAATTATCAAATCTAAGAGACATGAAAGACTGGAAATGGTCATCAGCTAAAAATATTCCTCAGAAAGTACAGCCTTTGAAGCCAAAATAACACTGTCCTCCCTGTTGTTATCAATTTGCTTGATCGGACACCAGTAACGTCTCCATTCTGAGACTTGTTACTGTTTTTGGCATATCAAATACACCACGGGTAGCTTGCCAGGCACTGCTGTGGGGCTAGGATACTCTAGGTAGATTGCCAGGCTCTCTGAGACGGATGGAGGAATGGAACCCCAGGTCAGCTGCGTGCAAGGCAAATGCCCTACCCGCTGTGCTCTCTCTCCAGCCCTGAAGTCAAAATAGAAGACATAAATTTGCATGAATGAGCATGCACTGTGCACTGTATTTACACACACATGCATGTATACACGAACTGGCTTGACACACCCACACACGCGTGCACACACACATATACACACACATACACACACACACACACTCCTACTTTTCTGGCAGTCTAGCATTGTGTAGGGACACCCAATTCTAACTTGGGACTTTGACAGGGCATTCAGTAAAGAGTTCAGGGCATTTTATTAACCATTTCCTGTGGATGATTTATATAACACTAAAATAATCAAAACTGTGATAAGAGATAATTTAGGATCAGAGTTACTTTTTTTACTATCATTTGGTTCTTCTGGCAGTGCAGAGATATTATTCTCATGGAGGCTCAGGGTTCACTCAAGGTGGTAATTGGGGGACCTTATGTGGTCTGGGGATGGGTCTGAGGTAGGTCTAGTGCAAGTCATGCACCTTACCTGCTGTGTAAAAGAACCTATATTTTCTTTTGGACTTTAACAATGATGTGTCCATAGAACACAGCTATGCAAGTGTTTCAAGTATCTCTGGCAAATTTATAAGTCATATAAAATGGCATACATTGAAAATTTTATCTCCAAATTATACCTCTGTGATAGCTTCTCACATCCAAAAATAGGGTAAATTTCTTTAAGTCTAAGTACTAGAAAATTCTGGAGTGCAGTCAGCAATAATAGATAAGTATACTTGATTTGACATAATAACTATACTAAAAGTACTAAAAATTGATCAATATTTTCTTAATATTAAAAATATGATACATTTTAACATCAAGAAAATAAGAAAACATATTTACTTAATAAAGTTACAATTCTTTTGTAAAATGGGTGATTCTTCAATGTATTCTCACCAAAATTAAATGTTCAATTATCAAAATGCTTAAAACTGGTAGAAAAATGAAATGATTATATCAATTGAGACAGAACATGATTTGAAGTAATTTAATATTTACCCACGGCAAAATTCTCACCAAAATATAGAGAGAAACTTTCTAATCTTAATTTAAAATGTCCACAACAAATCTACCGCTAGTATCATGCTTAATGATTAATGACTGAATGCCTTCTCCTCAGAATGAGGAACAGAAAAGGATGCCCAATTTTATCAGTCTTATTTAATATTGACTGGAATTTCTAGCCCCCAAAATGAAGTAAAAAAACTAAAGAAAGAAAGGAAAAAGAAAGAAGAGGCATTCATATTAGAAATAAAAACATGCTTGTTAGCAGATGATGTGCTATAATGAAAATTCCTAGGAATGCATAAAAATACTCCCTCTACCACAAACAACTAAGCTCAGCAAGGTCACAGGACACATACATAAAGATTTAAAAAATTGGGGGGCTGGAGTGATAGCACAGCGGGTAGGGCGTTTGCTTGCACGAGGCTGACCCGGGTTTGATTCCAGCATCCCATATGGTCCCCTGAGCACTGCCAGGAGTAATTCCTGAGTGCAGAGCCAGGAGTAACCCCTGTGCATCGCCAGGTGTGACCCAAAAAGCAAAAAAAAGATTTAAAAAATTAATTTTATTATTGTATTTCTATGTATTGACAATGAACATATGAAGACAAAACTTTTGAAAACAAAATTATTTATAATCACTCATAAAATCAGCTACTCAGGAATAAGTCTAACCAAAAATGTGCAGAACTTGTGTGCTGAAATGACAATTTATTGATAAAAAAAAGCTCAAGATCTAAATAAATGATGAAATATACTGTGTTCATGTATTGGAACACTGAGCATAGTAAAGCTGTCACTTGTCCTCAAATGATATATGGATTTAATACAATTTCTATCAAAATTTCAGCAAGATATTTTGTACTTTAAGAGACCTTATCTTAAAGTACAAATTTGAATGTAAAGCTCTTGAACTAAAACCTGATAGGTAGCATAAGGCATTAAAATGTTAGCTTTCATTATCATTAATGTTAATGTTAATAATTTCTAGACTAGTTTAAAGAATACAACTAATATACTGCACTAATGAAATGAAAGAGAGAGAACAGGGAAATAATAAAGATGTTTAATTTAAAGTTTACAAAACAAAATTCTAAAAACATGTAGAGTTTGGCAGTAAGAAAGCCGCACAATTAACAAATGAATATTATGTTGTAAGACAGTTTAGCTGTGCAGAGAAAGCTATGCAAAACTTAGCTCACAAAGCTGTGCAGAGAAGTGATAAAGGAAGACCTCAAAGAGAGAAGAGCAGCAGTGTTGGCCAATGTGGCAGAAATGTATTCACAACACCTTCCTGTCCTTTGCCAACTATAGGACCAAGATGACTGCCCTCTGACTTCCTGATGGATCTATCACACCTTCCAGAATGGCAATGCAGAAGGTTATCCATGACTTCTACTCGGATCTCTTTGATAGCCATGTCCACCTTCCCACATACCAAATTCCTCAAGATGGATATGTCGTTCCCAGCATTCGCCCTTCCGAAATCCGACATGCCATTTTGTTGGTAAAGAGGCATATAACACCCAGTCTAGACAAGGTCAGTCCCGAACACCTGAAGAATCTGCCGCCAGTACTCATCAATACACTGGCTCGGCTCTTCACATGCTACCTGTCTGAATGCAAGGTTTAGTCCCAATGGAAACCCAGCAGGACCATCCTGTTGTACAAGAAGGGAGACATCACGACATCAGCAACTAGTACCCTATCTGCCTGTTGTCCATCGTCTACAAGTTATTCACTAGAGTCATCCTGAATAGGACTGCAGAACACTAGACGAAGGACAGCCATGCGAGCATTCTGGGTTCTAAAAAGGATTCAGCATGATCAACCATATCCACACAGTGATCAAGCTCATTGAGGTCTAGAGAGAGTTCAAGATGCCACTCTGTCTTACGTTCTTTGATTTAAAGAAGACCTTTGATTCTGTTGAGGCTGAAGTGGTCATCAAAGCCTTAGCTAAACAGGGTGTTCAAACTCAGTACATCGGGATCCTCCACGCGCTGTATTGTGGATTCACCACCAGGATCTTACCATTCTACAGAGAAGTGTTCATTGACGTAAAGAGAAGGGTTCAGCAGGGTGAAACCATTTCACCAAAACTCTTCAGTGCCATCCTCAAGAACATCATTCGCAACTGGAATGGGAAGGAATGGGAGTGAAGATAGACAGTCAGCAATTATACCACCTCTTCTTCGCTGATGACATCGTTCTAAAAACACCAAATATCAGCCAGCAGCTGGCCGACTTCGACCATGAGTGTGGAAAGGTTGGACTACAGCTGAATCTCATGATGACAATGTTCATGAGAAGCAAACTAGTTCCCGATGTTTCATTTGCCCTCAATGAAATAAACATTTCAGAATGCAACAGTTATGTGTACCTAGGTCAAGAATTCAACATGACAAATGACCTGGCACCTGAACTGCTCAGAAGGAAGAGAGTGGTGTAGAATGCCTTCAAGAGCTTTATAGAAGGAAGTTGTTAAGAGGACGAATAACCTCCAGCTCCGGGCATATCTTTTTAATTGCACCATTCTTCCTGCACTAACATACGCCTCAGAGACTGGGCCCTACACAAACAGAATGAGAATGCTATTCAGGTATCCCAAAGAGAAATAGAAAGAGCTATGCTTGGAGTATCATGTTTCACTCAAATGAGAGAAGGAATCCGGAGTTCTGACCTCCGTCGACAATCAAGAACAAGGGACGAATTGCCCCATAGCTGGAAGCCTGCTTCATGAGCGGGAAAGAGAAGGCAGATGGAATAGAGAAGGGATCACTAAGAAAATGATGGCTGGAGAAATCAGTGAGGATGGTAGATGTGTGCTGAAAGTAGATAATGGAACAAACATGATGACCTTTCAGTGTCTGTGTTGCAAACCATAATGCCCAAAAGAAGAGAGAGACTATGGGGAATATTGTTGCCATGGAGACAGGGGGAGGGTGGGAAATGGGGGGTATACTGGAGATATTGGTGGTGGGGAATATGCACTAGTGGAGGGATGTGTGTTTGATCATTGTGTGACTGTAAGCCAAACAGGAAAGCTTTTAACTATTTCACAGTGATTCAATAAAATAAAATGAAATAAAGAATCAGGGATGCTGTCTCGTTTGCCAAGGCGTCGAAAATCAGATGGGCTGGACATGTAATGCGATTCAGAGCTGACTGCTGGACTAGAGCTGTTACCGACTGGATTCCATGGGATCTCAAAAGACCGCATGACCGCCCACCTACAAGATGGTCAGACTTCTTCACCAAGACCCTGAATAAACAGTTTGAGGCTTTTCGTGTTCTTGGAGCGATCAGATACCATTGGGCTACACTAGCACATGACAGGGACGAATGGAGAATTTACTGGCACCCGCTCGAGGAAATCAATGAATCATTGGGTGACAAATGACACAAGTGATACAAGACAGTTTATCAAATATTTTAGCATGAGTATGATAAAAATAAATGAGGTTCTCTATTTGACATAGCAGCTTAATCCCAGCACTAGATCAATTCTTCAGTTTCCAACTGAACTCTGGCCAAACAGACCCAATCACAGCTATCTGAGTACTCAAAGTATAAATAAAAGTTGGTTTGTGATGGAGGGGGAGTAAAAAATCAGTAAAATTACCCACAGGGTGATAGGCTTATTAATTTGGCAGGGGGGTTGCACCCAGCAGTGTTCTAAGCTTACTCCTGGCTCTGAATTCAAGGTAACTTCTGGCAGTGTTCAGGGGAAAATACAGGGTGCTGAGGACTGAACCCATGTTTGCTGTGTTCAAGGCAAGCATTCTACCTGCTCCACTATCTCTCAGTCTCCAAGTATATGAATTTTTAAAATCTATTTTCTCTTATGAGTTTTCACTAAAAATGATTAAAATTTCCTTAGCTGCATAGAGACTAAATCTCACCAGAGAAATTAGAAACAAGAACTTTTAGTGCAAAGATCATAATGGGAATTCTGGAAAGAAGAAAGGCAAAGAAAATACTCTCTATTCCTGTATTTTAACTTTCATAATTTCCAACTCATACCCACATGAGCTACACACATATGGCATAGATGCAACTCAACATTGCAAAGGCCTTGGAGACTAAAATAAGAGTACCTCATCTTTATAAATTGTGGGTCATGTTCCTAGAGCAGGTAACATAATTGAATGTAAGTGTCATGAAAAGTTTAGAAATAGTTCAAGTTTTCATAATATGCGTTGACAAAATATTAATTCAAAATGAATTGTATAAGAATCTGAGATGTTTCTAGTAGCACTTGCTTTCATTGTGGTTCTTTGACCTAAAGTAAAAACCCTGATCTAAACCACCACCTACAGGATATAAGAGAGAGATTGCAGTTTAACCTGAGTTGTTGCTCTACTGACAGAAACTTTTAAAAATATTTATAGTATTATAACAGAACCCATATTCTATATATCAGAACCCTCACAATGTCCACAATATAATATTCATTATATAAGAGAATGAGAAAAGTGTGATCAATGCTTAAGGGAATAACGACCATCAGCTACAAATCTCTAGATTGGTAGACTACCTAAATGCTGAAAGTATTAACAAGAAGAGTTCGAAGCAGCTATGTTTACTGTATTCCATGAGGTAAACATACATGATGTAAATGGGGAAAATAAGTTCACAACAGAGAAATATAGCCAGACTGACCTTCTAGACACAGAAACTATAGTATCTTCAATTTTAGTAAAACACTAAATGATGTGACTGGACATATGGCTCAGTGGTAGATTGTAAATCATACATGTTTACGACACTGAATTGAAAAAAAAAACCCTGATATGGGAAAAATCACTATATGCACTGTCAGTAGTGCATGGAAATGAGAGAAGAAAAAATAACTTTAACCAAATATAAAATAAAACAAAATATGCAATCTTAAAAACAAAACTGACAAAAGTTGAACAGAACTTTGTGATAATACCAAATGACATAATATTTGTGTCATTAGGGGTCCAAAAACAAAATCAGAAAATAATTGATGTGCAAAACCTATTAAAAACAGTGGTAGAAAAATTTTAGCCAAATTAGCAGACACAGGAAATAATGTCTGATATGACCTTTACCTGGCACCATCACAGATCCCAGAGAATGCTGGACACCTGCTTCAAGAGAAGCTGCAGCAAGAAAGGAATTTCAAAGAAGACCATTAGCTAATCCAAACTCTGTCCCCTAGCAACAGACTCTTACCTTGGTAGAAATTCTCACTTGGAGCAGCTTTGGAGAAACTTTATGAGAGCCAACTTGAACAAAGACCATGAACAAAGGCCATGAACATTGCCCATCAGTGACCTACTAGGCCTGACGGGCCTTGAGGTCCATGCCATGCAGGGACTCATTACAGAGTTGAACTATCGGAGCATTCCCAGCCCGTTCCAGGGTGGCAGAGGTGGATTGGGAGACATGTTGTTTGAGCCCATGTGCTGCTTGTGTCTATGTGTTGTGGCCAAGTGCATTTGATGCCCAAGCACATGTGTATCCCGAATCTCCCCTCTTTAGAAGTACACCTTTATATGTTTATATCTAATGCTGGA
Organism: Sorex araneus; assembly: GCF_027595985.1. Classification (NCBI taxonomy): domain Eukaryota; kingdom Metazoa; phylum Chordata; class Mammalia; order Eulipotyphla; family Soricidae; genus Sorex; species Sorex araneus. Next base: position 44,355,217 of record NC_073313.1, on the reverse strand, counting down.
TGTGTGCAGGGGAATATATGAAGAAGTTTGTACTCTCCCTTGAGCGTGTTGCTCTTTCTCTCTCTTTCTCTCTCTCCTTCCCCTTCCTCAGAAAACCTCCAAATAAAATGTTTTTACTTTACTGCTTGTCTCCTCCTGAAACTCTTTTCCATGAAAAAGAACAAAGACCCAACAGGCCTGCTAAGGCCTAGGACTGCCTTTCCTTTTCTGCAATGAGCAATTCCTTGCTCCAGTCTGAGTCCATGGTTCCCAGAAATTGGGTAGTGGGCATTAATTCCCATGCTGCACAGAACAAATGGACATCAGATGTGGCTTGACAGCTACCTAGTAAGGCTGGCAGGCCTCGAGGTCCATGCTGTGCAGGGGCTCATTGCAGACTTTATCAGTCCTAGACTTCCCAGGGATGGCAGAGGCAGATTGGTAGAAAGTGGTCATCTTTCTCCTCTTCACTTCACATGAGCCACTTGGGGTCCACCGACATCAGTAAGTTTATTGGAAAAATAGAGGGGAAAGGAAAGGAAATTTCCCACCTCTGAGGAACTTAGTATAGGACTAAGTTACTAGAGCTCATTTATTTTCTGTTTTTGGTGAGATGTTTATAGGAAACCTGCATCTGAGTGACATGAATGTTATAGAGAATACAGAGAAGTTGAAAAGGTTTTGGGTATTTGTCCTTCTATGTGAAAATTGGGCTCTTTGCACTTTTTTATCACTTAACAAGAATGTTACACAGTGGTCTAGTCCTTTGACTTTGGTATTGCCCATTATCTTAGTTTCAAGTGAGTCTAAGCTCTGGAGGAGAATTTTATGATGATGGACAATTGTTACTTGATGTTTACCAGAAAGAGTCCAGGAATACAAAAAATTTAAGCTGTAGTACAGAGGCAATCAAAGATTGGACTTCTCAGAGCAGCTGGCAAGGGAAAACTGAGGCTTATTCTTTCAGTGAAATGGTGACAGCGGTGGAAGTCTGGAGTTGTAGCATTGTTTGCCTGAAACCTGGTTTCAGGCAAACCTGGTATTGGATATCACTAGTGACTAAATAATTTTTTTAAAAGAAGCTCATCAGGAATGATTATTTGAATTCAATTAGGAATGTGCCTAAATACATCATAAGCAAATGCTGAAACCAAAATGAAAGAAGAAAATTTGAAAGAAGATGGATGAAAATGACATGTGGAACAAAGATTTTTAAAACTTCAGATATTGTAGTGTTTTTCTTTTTTAAATCAAAGACCACAGAGTCTAAAAAGCAGGTATAGTATATTTAACATTCTAAGAGAAAAGAACTGTCAACCCCAACTTCAACATTCAGCAAAAATACTTGTCAGCAAAGAAAACAAAATTAAGACATTTTATGATGAAGGACAACGGAGAGAATTTGTCACCAGAAAACTGTTCTATGAGAAATTATAAAGGAAATTCTTAAGACTGTAGGAAATTATATCAGAGGGAATCTTGAATTTTCAGAAAATAAAATGATATATAATGATAAATGTTAGCACAAAAGTGGATTTTCCTGTGCTGATGAGTTCTTGAGAACTGTATAAAATATTTGCATACAAAAATCCAAAGATTAAAAGTTAGAGTTTATTTTACGGTTTAACTAGATGGGTTCAGGTCCCTTACCAAATATACAGGCCTCTCCTTTACTAGTGAATGACATTACTTGTCCTGTCACTGATGCTGCTCTGTCCCACATAGGATGTCCCATTTCTGTCCCATGCTATCTACTTGCCTCCAATGTACAATGACCAAGCCCCAATCCCCCACCCTCATCACTCTCTATCCTATGTACACGTTTTTGGTCTGAAATCATGTCTCTGGACCTTTTCCAGACTGAAGACTAATGGCTCCCTTATGTCTTTGATGTTGGTGGGCCCAAAAGGTTGACTTATGTGATGCGAGGAGGGAGAGACAATCACTTTCTCCCCATCCACCTTTGCCACGCCGAGACTCAGCTGGGAAGACAAGGACTGAAAAAGTCTGCAATGATCCTCTGCTCAGCATGGGAGTAAGCCCTGCCAGCACCACCAGGTGCCCGTCACCCACACCTGATGTGCTCTTGATCTTTTCAGCACAGAACTTGATCCCTGCCACCCGATTTCTCGGGGAGCCATGGGCTCAGGTTGGGATGAAGGATTGCTCTCTACAGGAAAGGAGAAGTCAGTCCCAGACCTTCCCCAGGGTTACCTGGTTCTTCTCTTACCTTGAAGAAAAGAATTTCAGGAATAGATGAGCAATAAAGTAAAACAGATTTTACTTGGAGGATTTAGAAGGTGAAGAAGGAGAAAAAGCAAGAAAGAGAGAGTATTGCGTTCAAGAGAGAATGCGGGCTTCTCCAAGAGTGGAGAGAGACCCTATACACAGCCCAGCATTAGCTATGGAAGCATGAAAGTACAGCTCAAGAGGGGAAGTGTTGGAGGGCATATATGCTCAGGCGCCACATGTGCTTGGTCACATGGATACAAGCAGCACATGGGCTCGGGCAGCATATGTACACCCTTCTTTGTTCAAGGTGGCTTTTATAGTGTTTTTCCAAGCCAATTCATGTGGGGCTTTCTAGCTAGATATGGTGTTGTTAAGTGGATGAAGCAGCGCTGTTGTCCTGTTGTTCACCGATTTGCTTTGAGCACGCACCAGTAACGTCTTCATTGTGAAACTTGTTACTGTTTTTGGCATATCAAATATGTCACAGGTAGCTTGCCAGGCTCTGCTGTGTGGGTGGGATACTTTCGGTAGCTTGCTGGGTTCAGAGAGAGAGAGAGAGAGAGAGAGAGAGAGAGAGAGAGAGAGAGAGAGAGAGAGATGGAGGAATCGAACCCAGGTCTGCCGCATGCAAGGCAAACGCCCTAACTGCTATGCTATGGCTCCAGTGCTTTAAGTGGATAGAGATGGGAATGATCTTCTTTGAAACTCCATTTCTTGACCTTTGTTCCTGCTGATCTTCTCTGAGGGTGCATCTGGGCTAGGGAAGGGTCAATCAAATTAAAGAAAGGAATTGGGGGTTCTCAAGGAATCTTTCCTTTAAGTCCTTTCCATAGGGAGGGGTCCACTCTCCTTGGGGTCAACTGTTTAGCAGGTCTTATCAGTTCTTATCAGTTCTTGCATTCTGTATCCACAAGGTGGGTCACACTAAGGACTGATGGCTTTATTACTTCCCAAAAATGTCATTGCCATGATGTGGACGGTTTTTCCCTAATCTACCAGCCTTCGTCATAATGTTCCAGTTTTTCTTAGTCACTGGTCATGGCCACATGTACATGAGCAAGATCCCTGTGCTCTGACCCGACACTGAATTTCCCAACTGTACCCCAGCAGTTCCTGTCATCCAGTCCCAGCTATCTTAGTCTCTGACCATGGTCTTGGTGCTCAGAGAGTCTCTTGCCTGCAAGCCTGGCTGTCTTCCCCAGGGCTCCTCGGAGGGGATGGGCTCCAGCTTCCCTCCCCACCCCAAGCAGAGCTCCCGGCGGCCGAAGACCACTGAACCTAGCTGCAGCCATGCTGGAGGCCCCTCTCCACACGTTCGGACAGGCCCCATGCATGAAGGTACTGGCAGAGGAACCCAGATGTATGTAATCCCATCAACGGCCAACATCCAGAGAGACTTAAAAGCAAGCTCTCAGAAGCGGCCACGCGATATCTTTTGCCTTCTTTTCCCTCTGGGAGAAACTGGCAATCCTCTGAGAGTTTCCTGCCCACATGGGACAGCCTTGCAAGCTTCCCATGGTGTATTCATATGCTAAATCCAGTAATAAGCTGGATCTCATTCCCCTGACCCTGAAGAGCCCCCAGTGCAATATCATTAGGAGGGCCGAGTCCAGATGGACTTCTAAGATCTCAGGGAAAGGACAAAATGAGATGTTACTGAGCCCGCCCGAGAAATCAGTGATTAACAAGATATCATGATCATGACCCCAGCAGTTCCTGTCATCCAGTCCCAGCTTTCTTAGTCTCTGGCCATGGTCTTGGTGCTCATGGGCGAGACTCCTATGCTTAGCACGTAGTGGCTACCTGGGCATCTGAGCCCTGACTAGATCTGAGCTTTCTTGAACCTTTGAGCTAAGCCTGTATTCAGTACTGTCCCCCTCTGGACCTATAAAAGCTGCCTGAACTTGGCCATCTGTCTGAGTGTGGAAGTCCTGCCTGATCCTGCAGTATGTTGGACACATAAGTGAGTGGTAAGGGAGGCGAGGAGGGAGAGAGAAAGATAGAGAGGCTTTTTGCTGCCATAGAGCAGCAGGTAGGACATTAGCCTTGCACGCAGCAGGCCAGGGTTCGATAACTCTGCCCCTCTTGGAGAGCCTGGCAAGCTACCGAGAGTATCTCACCCGCACGGCAGAGCCTGGCAAGCTACCTGTGGCGTATTCGCTATGCCAAAACAGTAACAAGTCTCACAATGGAGACGTTACTGGTGCCCGCTTGAGCAATGGGGGGGGCAGTGATACAGTGACAGTGATCTTTTGCCCTTAGTATCCCTTTACCTGTTTGATTGGTTCCCTATTCCATGGGTGAGATTTAAAGTGACCAACTAAATTCACCTGGCATTCCAACCCTCCATTCCTGCTGCATCCAAAATTATCTGGACAAATATAGAAAAGATATTTTGTCCTTTAAAATATATCCATTCTCAGAAGAAATAGCAATATTTCTGCAGCATTTGGAATATATTTTCTATAATTTCTAATCTGATTTGTCTCTTATTTCCTGCCTTCTTTGGTTCTACATAGTTTTTGTGACACTTGGATCACCAAGTCTTGTAGCAAGTATGAGACATTGTATGCCTCTCCCCTTAATACCGCCACAATCTCAAGTTAAGCCTGCTGCTCCACACTTGATAATATATGCTCCACTAAACTATCTTGAATTAATTATGACTCTTATGTAAAGTCTTTCAATACTAGTTACTAATCAGTAAATTTAGTCCCATGGTACCAAGTTGTTTTATAATCTTACTCAAACTTTATCTCACTGCTGTCCCTTTACATAGCTGCCAGTGTCTCATGTAATTTCTTGTTGTATTTCACTTCAACTTGTATTCCAACACACAAGTACACTACTTCCACACCTTGCAAAACCACTGCTATCCTTATGGAAAAAAATTATTGCCTTCAAAATCTTTCACTGAACAAACCCAAGGGTGAATCACTAATGCACTTTTTCTTTCTCTTCAAACTGCTAAGATAGCATGTTTTGCCCTGAAAACGATCCTATATAAAAGGTCAGTGTATCATTTTTCAATTGGAATGTAAGACTTAGAGAGAGTAATTGACTTATCAATACCAATATAGCCTGTGAGTAGCAGAACTGGTATTAGAAGCCTGATTTATACAAGTATATCCTTTGCTGTCACACATAGAAAACAAGTAATTACAATGCTTTGATGTCTCATAAATATCAAATGGAAAGTTGGTACCTTGGTGCTATTATCAGATTATTATATTATTATTTATGTTACAGTTGCTAATGTACTTTTATATCCCTTGTCATTTGTCAAGGATCTTATTTTGCATGGAGCACAGCTTTTGTTGCTTGTGCCACCACCGCCCTAGGGCAAAGAGCAAAGAGTATCCATTTAAATTCTGGGCAGCTTCAAGCTTCCTTCCATTGCCTCAGGGCAGGAAAATAAAGGCTGGGTTTTGAGCCCTAGCAATTCTCCCCCAGGCCATCCCAAAGGACCAGACAGCAGAATACTTCACTGCTGATGCTGCCATTAATTCCCTGACTGAATGCTGTGAGCTACTTCCACCTAAGTGTTCCCATCCCTTTAGCCTGAAAAAAATAAAACCAACTTTCAAAGTCCTTTACAGTCCTGTGATTCTTCTAGTGTCCAGAAGCAAAAACTTACTACCTGGGGCATTATCCCCCTAAAGCTTAGACTCTCTGAACTTTAGTTTTTAGGTATTTTTTTTATGAAGATGAAGATTAATGAAGATGTATGTTTTGTATATATTTGTATAGTAAAATGTATAATGCTGTTGTATATTTTTAACATATACAATATTGTCTGATAACCTTCATTTTCTCAAAAATATATTTTGGCGGTCAGTATATATATATATATATATATCAGTAAATATATATTACTGATTCCTTTAGTATCGGTAACTGAATCCAGTCATTTGAGCTTTTATCTGACTAGACAATTTTCAGTTCTGTTTGGATCAGACAGTTAGATAACATCCAGGTTTGTCTCTGCTGCAGATACTGTGATAGTAAATATCTGTGTCTGTACTGTATTCTATGCAGGAACAAATATAACTCCAAGGAAGGTGCTGAGAAGTCAAATTTCTGACTCACTGAAAATGTACAGTTTAAGTTTTAAACAATGCCCTCCAAGGTACTTGATCCAACTTACAATAACATTACCTACCTGTCTCATAACTCTGCTTTGTGAATTATATGTGAAAATTCACACACAGCATTCAGTCATTAGATGTTACTTTACTGATGCCTACTTTATATGATCAACTTCTGGATTTTTACAAAGAATGTAAGATAAACTTTTTTTTTTACTTTTTGGGTCACACCCAGCAATGCTTAGGGGTTAAGTCTTGACTCTGCACTCAGGAATTACTCCTGGCAGTGCTCAGGGGACCATATGGAGTGACAGGGATTGAACCCAGGTCAGCCACATGCAATGCAAATGCCCTACCCACTATAATATCACTCCAGCCCCAAGATTACCTTTTTAATTTGAATTTTCCCGAGCTACTTCCTAAGTGTTCTTGCAGTTCTAATCCTGTATCAAATGTTAGTCTAGAATCTTCATACATTTTTGTTTAATATTAATTTATAACCTGGGTTCCTCTGCCGGTAACTTCATGCATGAGGCCTGTCCGAACATGTGGAGAGGGGCCTCCAGCATGGCTATAGCTAGGTTCCGGTGCATGAAGGTACCGGCAGAGGAACCCAGGTGTGTGTAATCCCATCAACGGCCAACATCCAGAGAGAGACTTAAAAGCAAGCTCTCAGAAGAGAGTGATGCAGAGTCTCTTGCCTGCACGCCTGGCTGTCTTCCCCAGGGCCCCTCGGAGGGGATGGGCTCCAGCTTTCCTCCCCACACCCAGCAGAGCTCCCGGCGGCCAAGGACCACTGGAACCTAGCCACAGCCATGCTGGAGGCCCCTCTCCACACGTTCGGACAGGCCCCATGCATGAAGGTACCGGCAGAGGAACCCAGGTGTGTGTAATCCCATCAACGGCCAACATCCAGAGAGACTTAAAAGCAAGCTCTCAGAAGCGGCCATGCGATATCTTTTGCCTTCTTCTCCCTCTGGGAGACACTGGCAATCCTCTGAAAGTTTCCTGCCCACATGGGACAGCCTTGCAAGCTTCCCATGGTGTATTCATATGCAAAATCCAGTAACAAGCTGGATCTCATTCCCCTGACCCTGAGGAGCCCCCAGTGAAACATCGTTGGGAGGGCCGAGTCCAGATGGACTTCTAAGATCTCAGGGAAAGGACAAAATGAGATGTTACTTGGCCCGCCAGAGAAATCGGTGTTTAACGGGCTATCGTGATCGTAATTAATTTATAACATTAACACTGTAAATTAACATTTATAATGTTGCTGCGCAGGAGGAAGAGAGTAGCATGGAATGCCTTCAAGAGCATCAAAGAAGTTGTTAAGAGGACAAAGAACCTCTGGCTCTGGGCACATCTTTTCAAATGCACCGTTTTTCCTGCACTGACATACACCTCAGAGACCTGGGCCCTACAAAAACAGGATAAGAATGCTATTCAGGTCACCCAAAGAGGAATCAAAAGAACTATGCTTGGAAAGAGGAATCGAAAGAACTATGCTTGGAGTAATATGTTTCACTCAAGTGAGAGAAGGACTCCAGAGTTCTGACCTCTGTAGATGAATCAGGGACGCTGTCTAATTTGCCAAGGCATCGAAAATCAGATGGGCTGGACATGTAATACGATTTAGAGACGACCGCTGGACTAGAGTGTTTCCGACTGGATTCCATGGGACGTCAAAGGAATGACTGGCCGCCCACCTATGAGATGGTCTGACTACTTCATCAAGACCCTGAATGAACGGTTTGAGACTCTTCGTGTTCGTAGAGCGAGCAGACACCATTGGGCTACACTAGCACATGACAGGGACAAATGTGGAGATGTTACTGGTGCCCTCTCGAGCAAATTGATGAGCAACAGGATGACAAATGATACAAGTTACTTTATAGAATGTTCTTATATATTTTGTTCTTATATATTTTGATACCAATGTTGTAGTTCATATCCATAGCATGTATTTTTGCCTAGCATCTATGTTGATTTTAAACATTGCTAATCATGTATATTCCTATTCTGAGGTTTCAATTTTGGTAAAGTCTAATACTTCAAACTTTTCCTTTCAAGTTCATACATTTGACACTTTATTTTGTTTCATTTTGGGTGGTTTGGGATTTGGCGGTGCTCCAGGCTTACTCTTGGCTCTGTGCTCACTAATTTTTCTGGTGGTGCTTAGAGGACCACATGCAATGCTGGAATCAAACCAGATTGCCAGTGTACAAAGAGTTAAGAACTTCCCTATCTCTTTGACCTTAATTTTACATTTATTAAGATTTTACTAACTTAAGGACATAACAGATTTACTAAGCAATAAAGCACTTAAACAATTATATCTATAATTCTATTTTTGAAGTCTTCAAATTCTGATCCAGATTCTGCTACACCCCACCCTCCATCATGGTGCCAGGGATCAAACTCAGGGCCACTCACATGCAAGCAAACATTCTATCACTGGGCCATATACCCTGCCTAAGTTCTGATTCTAACTAGCTATTTGATCATTAAAAATTATGAAAGGGACTAGAGATATTTTACAGGGATTATAGAACTTGCCATCCACAGTTGATCCTTGGCACCTCATGAGGTCCCCTTAGCACTGTCAAAAGTGATCCCTGAGTGCAGAGCCAGCAGCAAATCTTGAGTACTATGGGGTGTGGCCCTAAACTCCCCCACAATTATGAAAGGTTTCATTTGTATCACTTCTGCATTATTAAATGTCTTTTTGCACACACAAAATGACAAATGATGCTGGAAAATGTCATTATTCTGGTTGACATTTTTGTGAAATGTTAGTATGAGATGAAATGGCACAAAGAAGTTCTCTATATTATGTTTCATAACTAATTGTGAATCTACAACAGTTTTTTAAAGGGCATTATTTCAAAGAAGAATACTCTAATAGATTTAAATTAACGTCATATTATTCTTTCAAAACTTTCCTTCCTGGTTAACTTCAGATTACTTGTGTTATTTATATTGGGTATTTTGAAACTTGTAAGACGCACATTTTTTTTTAATTTGAGAAAATTAAGTCTCAGAGAGGTTAAATAACTAACTTTAGGCATACACAGCTGGTTAGAAATGATTTGACTTCTCATTCTCTGTATCTTATGCCTCTGGCTGTCATATTACTTCTGTTTCCAAGGTGAAAGCAATTGTCCTGTTTCATTTTCTCACTTATAAGATCTTACTTTGCTTTCTCTTTTTTTAAAGGGATATTCTAGTGGGAAGTTGTCAGGTAAATACGTTTTTAAAAACTCATCAATGTTGTATGTAGGTCCAAAAGCAATTATGAGAGATGCAATTTTGAAATTGAATAAGTAAGCAGACTGAAAGTTCCCTGAACATGATGAAGAGAAGAATGAAATTGATTACTCATTTAAACATTCCCTCTGGAGACACTGCAATTGATGGGTTTCTATCACCTGTTTCTTTAATACTTCCTTCCTTCTTTGCAAAAGGCTTTCATCAATTTCAAAAGACACACTAGCCATTAAAACAGGCTGAAGGGGAGCAGGGGAGATAGCTCAATGGACTGGTGCACATGTGTAGCATGCAGAAAGCCCAGGTTCAAATTCCTGGCACTGAAAGTTCCACTGAATACTATAAGGAGATCCTCCAAACACCACGCTTAATACTGCTGTGTGTGCCACTATCTTTCCCCAGCCTCAACACAGCTGGAGTGTGCAATGGAAATGGATCATAGAACATAACACATACAGGCTTCAAGACAATTATTTTAGATCACAAAGTCTTGACACATTTTATTTAGAGTCATTTCAAAGTGTTTGGTTAAAGAGGCCACAGGGATAGTACAGTAGTTAGTGTGTTTGCCTTGCTCATGGTAGAGCCAGGTTTAATCCCCAGGATGCCATAGAGTCCCTTAAGTACTGCCCAGAGTAATTCTGAGTGCAGAGCCAGGAGTAAGCCCCGAGCATTGCAAGCTGCGACCCAAAAAGAGCCAAAAAAAAGTTCGATTAAATTAATCATTTTTGTCTATTATGAGTTCAAATTTAATACTGCCCAAAGCTTACTTCTGGTTCTGTGAGCAGAGATCAGTTCTAGCAGGGTTTTGTGAGAATATCTGCAGTGCTGGGATCTAACACAGATTTGCTTCATGTCAGGAAAGCGTCCTTACCCATTGTATGTTCCCAGTTTTGGTATTTTAAACAAACCATGACACCACTCTTAAAGGAACCAAATAGAATCTGTTACTGCATATATTGCTACTCACAGTCATTTATTTAAAAATAAATAAATAGGACCATAGAGATAATGCAAAATGGTTTTGTATTTATTTATTTATTTTAAGGAGGGTAGTGTTGTGGTTTGTGGCTTGTGCACTGGACTTGGAAGGAACAAGATAAAAGCCTTATTTTCTCTCCTTAATGTCTCATTTTACTTTTTAAAAAATAAGTTTTACGTCCGAAGGTGCCAGCTAAAAGGGACCCAAATAAAAAATCCCCAAGGCATATCATAGTCAGAATGATGGATGCCATGGATAGAGACAAAATACTGCAAGCAGCAAGATCAAAGAAGGAAATCACATACAAAGGAAAACCCCTTAGATTCACAGCAGACCTATTAGAGGAAACTTTCCAAACCCTAAGACAATGGGGGGACATAGTGAAAAAACTTAATGAAATGAACGCCTCACCAAGAATACTTTACGCGGCTAAACTCTCAGTTAAAATAGAAGGAACCATACAGTATTTCACGGAGAAACAACAGCTCAGGAACTTCATAGACTCAAGACCAAACTTAAAAGAAGGACTAAAAGGGCTACTATAAGACAAGGAAAAACTCTACAATAACAACAAACCCTACAGAAAGATGGCACAAAATCCCATGACAATAATTTTTCTTAATGTTAATGGTCTAAATGCACCAATCAAGAGGGACAGAGTGGCAAAATGGATTTGAAAACTAAACCCAACTTTCTGCTGCCTACAAGAAACACACCTGAATAGCCAGAACAAACACAGACTCAAAGTCAAAGGATGGAAAACAATCCTGCAAGCAAACAACTCCCTCAAAAAAGTGGGGGTGGCCATACTAGTATCCGACAACATAGATTTCAGGCTGAAGAGATCAGAAGGGACAGCAAAGGTCATTTTCTATTCATCAAGGGATATGTACAACAGGAAGAAATCACACTCTTAAACGTATACGCACCTAATGAACGACCAGCAAAATACTTAAAAGAACTCCTAACAGAATTTAAAGGGGACTTAACTAGCACCACGATAGTAGTTGGAGACTTCAACACTGCCTTATCACCTCTGGATAGGTCCACAAGAACAGCACTCAGCAAGGAAACAATGGCTCTAAAGGAAAAAATGGAGAAGACAGGGCTAATAGACCTATACAGGGCTAAACACCCCAACAGAAAGAATACACATTCTTTTCCAGCGCACACGGAACATTTTCCAAAATAGACCATGTTCTGGGCCACAAATTATACCCTAATAGAATTGGGAAAATAGAAATTGTATCAACTATCTTTTCAGACTGTGATGCACTGAAGATGTGAGCTAATCACACACAGACGCAGAGAACCAAATCAAACACCTGGAAATTAAACAACTCACTGTTGAACAATGAGTGGGTCATGAAGGAAATCAAGGAAGAAATCCAAAAATACCTCAAAACAAATGAGAATGAAGACACAAGCTACCAGAACCTATGGGACAAAGCGAAAGCTGTGTAAAGGGGAAAATTTATAGCTCTGCAAGCTTTCCTCAGGAAGGAAGAAAGGACCTATATAGATAGCTTGACTTTGCAGCTCAAGACCTTAGAAAAGGACCAGAAAAAGGAACCCAAACCAGATCGAAGGAAAGAAATAATAAAACTTAGAGCAGAAATTAATGATAGGGAAACCCAAAAAACAATGCAAAAGATCAATGAAACAAAGAGCTGGTTCTTCGAGAAAATAAATAAGATTGATAAACCGCTAACAAAACTCACAAAGAGAGAGAACCCTAATAAAGCGAATCAGAAATGAAAAGGGGGACATCACAACAGATACCAAGTAGATTCAAAAGATCATCAGAGACTACTTTGAAAGTCTGTATGCCACAAAACAAGAGAACCTAAAAGAAATGGACGAATTCCTTGATTCCTACAATCTCCTAAGACTGAACCAAGAAGACTTGGAATACCTGAATAGGCCCATAAATATCAAGGAAATAGAAACTGTAATCAAAAGCCCAAAACAAAAGCCCAGGTCTAGATGGATTCACTGGAGAATTCTTCCAAACATTTAAAGAAGACTTGTTGCCAGTACTCCTCAAGCTTTTCCAGGAAATTGAAAAGACAGGAACCCTTCAGAACAGTTTCTATGAGGCACATATATCCCTAATACCAAAAGCAAACAAAGACACCACTAACAAAGAAAACTATAGACCAATACCCCTGATGAACACCGATGCGAAGATCATCAACAAAATACTAGCAAATAGAATTCAACAACTCATCAAAAAGATCATACACAATGATCAAGTGGGATTAATCCCGGGGATGCAAGGATGGTTTAACCTTCGGAAATCAATCAACATAATCCATCATATCAACAAAAGTAAGGATAAAAACCATATGATCATATGAATACATGCAGAGAAAGCATTTGACAAGATCCAACATCCATTCATGATAAAAACTCTCACCACAATGGGTTTTGGAGGAACTTTCCTCAAGATAGTCATAGCCATCTACCACAAACCTATGGCAACCGTTATCATCAATGGGGAAAATCTAAGGGCCTTTCCTCTAAGATTGGAGACAAGACAAGGATGCCCACTCTCACCACTTCTCTTTAATATAGTACTGGAAATACATGAAATAGCAAGTAAGCAAGAAAAATATATTAAGGGCATTCAGATAGGAAAGGAAGAAATCAAACTCTCACTATTTGCAGACGATATGATATTATATCTAGAGAAGCCAAAAAGCTCTACTAAGAAACTCTTAGAAACAATTGAGCTGTACAGTAAAGTCGCAGGCTATAAAATCAATACCCAAAAATCCATGGCCTTCCTATATGCAAACAATGAGACAGAGGAAAGGGACATGAAAAAAGCAATCCTGTTCACAATCATACCCAGGAAAATCAAATACCTCGGAATCAGCTTAACTAAAGAAGTAAAGGACCTCTACAAAAAAAAAAAACTATAAAACGCTACTCCATGAAATAAAAGAGGACATGAGGAAATGGAAACATGTCCCCTGCTCTTGGATAGGGAGAATCAACATTGTCAAAATGGCAATACTCCCCAAAGCATTATACAGGTTTAATGTGATCCCTATAAGGATACCCATGACATTCTTCAAAGAAATGGATCAAGCAATCCTGAAATTCATATGGAACAATAAACACCCACGGATAGCTAAAACAATTATTTGGAAAAAGATGATGGGAGGCATCACCCTCCCCAAACTCAACCTCTACTACAAAGCGGTAACAATTAAAACAGCATGGTACTGGAACAAAGGCAGACACGCAGACCAATGGAACAGAGTGGAATATCCCTACACACAACTCCAAATGTATGATCATCTAATCTTTGATAAGGGGGCAAGAAATGTGAAGTGGAGCAAGGAAAGCCTCTTTAATAATTGGTGCTGGCATAACTGAACAACCACATGCAAAAGAATGGGCTTAGACCTCGACCTGACACCATGCACAAAAATCAGATCAAAATGGATTAAAGACCTCAACATCAGACCACAATCCATTAGGTACATCGAAGACAAGGTTGGCAAAACCCTTCATGATATTGAAGCTAAAGGTATCTTCAGAGAGGACATGGAACTAAGCAATCAAGTAGAAACAGAGATAAACAAATGGAACTATATTAAACTAAGAAGCTTCTGCACCACAAAAGACATAGTTACCAGAATACAAAGGCAATCTACAGAATGGGAAAGGACAGTCACCCAATACCCATCTGATAAAGGGTTGATATCAAGTGTATATAAAGCACTGGTTGAACTCTACAGGAAGAAAATATCCAACCCCATCAGAAAATGGGCCGAAAAAATGAACAGAAGACTTTCCAAGAAAGAGATATGAATGCCAAAAAGGTACATGAAAAAATGCTCTGCATCACTAATCATCAGGGAGATGCAGATCAAAACAACCATGAGATACCACCTCACTCCACAGAGAATGGCACACATCCAAAAGAACAAAAACAACCACTGTTGGAGAGGATGTGGGGAGAAAGGTACCCTTCTACATTGCTGGTGGGAATGCCGACTGGTCCAGCCCCTTTGGAAAACAATATGGACGCTTCTCAAAAAATTCGAAATTAAACTTCCATTTGATCCAGTGATAGCACTTTTGTGAATATATCCTGGAGAAAAAAAGGCATAGTCGAAATGACATCTGCACTTATATGTTCATCGGGGCATTCTTTTCAATAGCCAGAATCTGGAAAAAACCCGAGTGCCGAGAACAGATAACTGGTTAAAGAATCTTTGGTACATCTATACAATGGAATACTATGCAGCTGTTAGAAAAGATGAAGTCATGAACTTTGCATATAAGTGGATCAACATGGAAAGTATCATGCTAAGTGAAATGAGTCAGAAAGAGAGGGACAGACATAGAAAGATTGCACTCATCTGTGGAATATAAAATAACAGGGTAGGATACTAATATCCAAGCATAGTAGTATATAATAGCAGGAGGTTGGCTCCATAGCTTGGAAGCTGGCCTCACACAATGGGGAAAAGTCATCTCAAATAGAGAAGGGAACACCAAGTAAAATGTGATTGGAGATCCCGCGCGGGAAGAGAGATGCATGCTGTAAGTGGACGCTAGTGACTGAATATGATGGCCACTCAATATCCTATTGCAAACCACAACACCCAAAAGGAGAAAAAGAGAACAAATTGGAATGCCCTGCCACAGAGGCAGGGTGGGGTGGGGGGATGGGATCGGGGGGTTGGAGGGATACTGGGTTCATTGGTGGTGGAGAACGGACACTGGTGCAGGGATGGGCTCTCGAACATTGCATGAGGGAAAAATAAGCACGAAAATGTGTGAATCTATAACTGTACCCTCACTGTGACTCACTAATTAAAAAATAAAATAATAAAAACATAAGTTTTACTGAGAAATCTGCATGCCATTCAAATCACTCATTTCTTTTGGTTTGTTCCATTTATTTATTTTCAAAGTTGTTCATGATGATTTGTTACAGACATTCAATATTCCAACACAAGTCTCACCACCATTGCACCTTCCTACCACTGTTCTTTCAAATTTCTCCAACCACCCATTAAGTCTGGGCTGGAGCGATAGCACAGCAGATAGGGTGTTTGCCTTGCACACAGCCAACCCAGGTTCAATTCCTCCGCCCCTCTCAGAGAGTCCAGCAAGCTACTGAGAGTAGCTCCCCCACAAGGTAGAGCCTGGCAAGCTACCCATGGCACATTCAATATGCCAAAACCAGTAACAACAAGTCTCACAATGGAGACATTACTGGTGCCCGCTGGAGCAAATTGATGAGCAATGGGACGACAGTGCTATTTTAAGGAGGGTAAGCACACCCAGCAGCACTCAGGATTTACTCCCAGCTCTACACTTAGGGGTAACCTCTGGTGATTCTGGGGAACCATATCTAGTGCCAGGGATGGAACCAGGGTTGGTCACATACAAGGAAAGCAGCCTACCTGCTGTACTACGGTTTAGTCTCCAAGATATTACAAGGATTAAAGCACATGTCTTCCATTGCAGGAGACCATAGTTAGCAGATTCTTGGCACCACATATGGGTTCCCCCAAGTAATACCAGGAGTTATCTCTGATCACTGAGCTAAAAGTAAGCCCTGAGCACTGGCACTGTTGAGTCTGTTCCTTCCCCTCCTTACCCCCACCAAATTATCATTTCATTATTTAAAAAAATTAAAACATAGTGAATTACACTTACAAAGTTCTTCATGTTTCAGTTTCAGGCATACATTGTTCCAAAACAAATCCCTTCCCCAGTGACCACTTCCTTTCGCCAATGCCCCCATTTTCCTCCCAACCCCATTTTATATCCCCTTTCAGCATTCTCTCTCCTCCAGAGTGACCACTTTACTCCACCAATGTTGCAGTGTACACTTCCCCGACCTATTCCTACACCCCTCACCTTACAGTGGCCATCTTTCTACTATAAATCAGTTGTCATGCTCATAGTTTCTGCCTACTGTTGGGCATCTTATTACCTTTGGGCATCTTCCTGAAAGAGGAAGCCTGTTTCCCTGTAGTCCACTGTTGCTTTTGGCACCATTTGAGCCAACTAAAATCTACATTTAAGATATGCCTGCAAATTCCTGGGCTCTCTCTGAAACTGGATAGTTTACTCTTTCCCAACACCATAAATTCTTCGCCAGTTCTTGACCTCACAGGAGACCAAGAGATAATGAACAGTCCCCAGGGAGATAGTTAAATAAATAACTTAAAAGCCTGATTTACATACAGGCTGTTAGTCTTATCTTAAACAACGCAGATAGGCCCTAAATTAACAAGACATCTCTTGTAAATAAATGGGAATCCTCTCATACTTTGATAAGTAAAACAAAGACCCAGTTTTTTGGTACAAATCTCACAAAATGAGCCATGGTTAACTTAGTCCTATACTAAGTTCTTTTCTTGCTAGTGAGTTTATGCTTTACTTACTTTTCAACTAACTTCTCTATTTTCTGACTCAGACTGAGCATCATATTTTTATTTTTGAAAATATTGAAGAGTCTGGGAACTGTAGATGAACAGAGACCTGCTGTCACCACTCCTGCATCCCCCCTGCCCCTGTATCCCCACCAAATTATTCTAACCAGCTTCTATATAGAACTGTTATATTATTTTTCTCCTTGAATATATATTTCCAGTCACTGTTTCCTTAAAATTGTTTCCTACTGTAAAGGGTATTTTCTTAAAAATATTTTCCTCATCAATTTTCTATGCAATTAATAGATGTGTTTAAATTCAATATTAATTTTGTTAAATTCTCATTGATGAGATAGCATTATATGTTAAGATTTTCTCTCATATCAAATTGCTATTACAATTACTAGAAAAATGATTAGAAATACCTAATATACTACAGATTTTGATACATAAATACAAAAATCTACATTTATTGCTTGATGGAAAGACACTTTTTAGCAAAGAAAATAATATATATTTATATAGACACAATACTAGATATGTAGATAACAGATACATAGATAGATGTGGAGTTTGGGGGTTACACCCTGTAGTGCTCTGTGACTATTTCTGGCTCTATTATCTGTGCTCAAGAGTGAAATCTGATGGTGCTCAAAAGAACATATATGGTGCCAGGGATTCAAATCATTGTCAGTTATATGCAAAGCAAGCACCTAGCTCCTGTATTATATTTGACTGAGCACTGTTACTATTACATAGTTTATATATACTTGAGTGAATGGTACTTCTCCTTCAAATGAAAGATCAGATATAAATGTAATTCCTCTGTTCTTTTCTTGCACAACTTCTTATATAGTTAAGAAAAATTGTCAAATAAGCAAGAAGGTGAAAATGGTAGGAATATTATAAAACCACCCAGATTCTTAGAACTACTAACATGAAAAATTAGTGTGACAATTTATCGTTTAAAGTTATTTTTGATAACGAGCTGGTAATCTCTTTAGATTCTCCTCTACTCTTTTTGATAACAAAGAATTTGAAATCTCTGATTATATAAGATAGTGTAACCCAGTCTTAAAATGTATTCAGCTCTTCAGCACCATTACCAAATTATTATTTGGCACTTTGGAAGATGCTTCACTATAGATCAGTATGAATCGATAATCTATAATAAGGCTTAGTATGAGCTGGAGTGATAGCACAGTGGGTAGGGAGTTTGCCTTGCAAGCGGCCAACCTGGGTTCAATCCCTCTGCCCCTCTCGAAGAGCCTAGCAAGTTACCAAGAGTATCCCACCTGGCAAGCTACTTGTGACATATTCTATGTGCCAAAAACAGTAGCAGCAAGTCTCACAATGGAGAAGTTACTGGCGCCTGCTTGAGCAAATTGATGAGCAATGGGATGACAGTGATACAGTAAAGGTTCAGTATGAAAATCTTTAACACACTATAGAGGGTAAAGGGCTATTGAAAATGGGGCTTTTCTCTCTGAGCCATCTCCCACCCCTAGAACCAGTTGCTTTACCTACCTACTTTTCCTCTAATGTAGTGGGGAAGAGAACCAGTATCAATTACAGGTTTGTTCTTAATCTTTTTAGAGAAAAAATTGCAGAGAATCTGATGACCTGGAAATCGATCATCTAAAAGTCTCTGGAATTTCTTTAACCCTCTCTTCCACACAACACATGTAACTTTTCAGAACACTGCTCATGAAAATGCATGGTCAAAACTTTGGGGGAATTCTGTAATAAAGTATAATGGTGACTGCCTTGTTTCAAATTATGACTCATCCACTTTCTAGTTCATGGATTTTGGACAAAATATCTTCTTTATGATATGTGCTGAATTCAGTTTCTTCCTTTTTAGATTGGAAATTAAATGGTTCATATCTCAGGACTATACTAAAACTGGAATGGAATCAATGTGTTCAAAATTCTCAGAATAATGTTCCTATCAAGTTTTTCATTATTATGACTGTTGTTGTCACCAATTTAGAAATCTGAAACGAAGTAGAACAAAAAATTATTGAAAGAAGAAATGCAGTTTTGAGTGTGTTTGTATATGGGTATGTGCTTTGTGATGTGGGTACAGGTCAGAATTTAGAAGTAGTTAAGACAAGTGCATCATTTTGATGCAAAGGACTAAAAGAAGCACATTATTCTGTGCCTAGGACTACAAGAAGCTAAAAGAGGCAAAGAAGGCTCCCATAGAGACTTCAGGAAATTTGATCTTGTTGACACCTGGGGTTTAGACTTCTAGTTTCCAGATCTGTAAGGGAATACATTTATGCTGTGATTTTTTTTCATGGAAAGAACATCTAAGGGCATAAAGATTTACATTGGGCTATTATGGAATGACCAGCGAACAATTCCAATTCAAAATTCACTGCTAGGTTTTCAGTATTCTGTTAGGATGGCTTCATGTTTAACTCTTTGATGCCCAATTTTGTTTCACTTCTTTTTTCCTTTAACAGATTTTAATTCCTTACTAAAGATCTCATACCTCCCAAATTAAACACATGTTCAAACACACACAGTACAAATGTAAGCTGCTTGAAACTATCTCCATGATGCTAGTTGTCCAGGATCCCAATCCTATTTTTCTCTCCCTCATATTTCCTAGACATGGAAGAGCCTGGCAAGCTCTCTGTGACTTATTCAATATGCCAAATAGTGAAAATAACAGGTCTTAATCCCTTGACCCTGAAAGAGCTTCCAATCGTTGGGAAAGACTAGTAAGGAGAGGATGCTAACATCTCAGGGCTGGGACGAATGGATACATTACTGGTACCTGCTCAAGCAAATCGATGAACAATGGGATGAGAGTGATACAGTGATATATATTTTCTAGAACATTGTTGCATCCATAATAGATTTTCAATGAATATTTGATGAATAAGCAACAGAAATCTTGAGAGAAAATCAATGTTGGTAAGTTAAAGTCACAAGTTATAAAACCAAATTGTTGAAATCAGTGAAAATCTGTAGATAACCATGATCTTAGATAGCAAGTATTTTCCTCCTAAAACTGATTCTCAGGGTGCTTGTCCCTTTCCATTTAATTTATGCTTGCTAATTCCATTTCTCTCTCACCTAAAGCTGGAGTCTTGCCTTTCAGGTCCAACACAAAGTAAAAACACAGGGCTCTCTGTTCAAAAAGCAAAGAAAAAAAATGACTACATTAAAATAAAAGGCCCTTTTCTATCTTCTGAAATTTCTATCTCTATTTGTCATAATATTTTAAACAGCAATTAGATGTTGTTTTTTGAGGAAAAGGATTTTTTTTAACTCGGGATAAATGTTACTGTTCATTTTTATATCATGCAATGCTCATTTCAAATGCAAAATATAGAAGCATTTAGCTCATATGCAGAGTAACATAATCATATAATTTTACTTCACACCTCATACATGTATACATGTATAAGAATTTCATTCTTACCTTAGCAGTGGAAAATCTGCAAAAACTAGCTCAATTATTTTAATTTTGCTTTTTTATGTATTCATGTTCTATAAACATTCTACCTTTAGCTTAGGAGTTCTGAAAGAAAATATAACCATTCCTTTCTTCCTTTTTGGTAGCCTTTGTCATTTTAAGCATAAGTAAGTGACTACAGGGAAATAACATTAGTAATAAGAGTCCAAGAGTAATTATTTGGGCATTTGTATTTATTATAATACCGTTTCCTTATTTCTACAATCAGTGAAAAATTTTATTCAATTAAGAACATGGCTCTACCCCGGCGTCCACAAGCTTCCTGAAGCAAAACCCAGGTATGCGGGTTCCAGGACTAAGACTCCAGGCCACATGACAGCAGTGGAAATGGGCTATCCTTCCCCATCTCCCTGCCCACTTGGGGTTTTGGCTGTCATGCCCATGATCTGCCTCCGGGTGCCTCAACACATCAATGGCCTTGATCCAGAGACTCCCAAATGAATCTCAAAATGGATTAGCTCTCTACAGAGATGTCTCTGGACACCAGCCATTTACAATTTCAGAATTTCAGACTTCTCGTGGTATTCATAATAAGCAATAGAAAATAAATTATCTAGCATCTGCCCCTGGCAGGAAGACTTGAATGGTGGTGGAGAAAATCGAGCAAACCACAATGCACAAAAGTACGGAGAGAGTATGGGGGAAATTTTTTGCCACAGAGGCAGGAGGAGGACTGAAATGTGGGGGGTGGTACACTGGGGAAACTGCTGGTGGAAAATGTGCACTGGTGTAGGGATGGGTGTTAGACCATTGTATGACTGAAACTCACATATGAAAGCTTTGTAACTGTATCTCACGGTGATTCAATAAAAAAAAAGAACATGACTCTTGGGCTCCCCCCAACTTATCAAATGTAGCTGTGGCCTACTTATTTTGAGTATACTTGTGAAATGACTTGCATATGAATTCATATATAACTATAGAACACAGGAATTTGTATGTATTTTATTTATATGCTTTATATATGGCAATCATATGTATTATATAAAATTATAAATTATGTTTCACAATGCATAAGCACAAAATATTAATATATAATTCACATATATATAATTTGTGTATATTTGAGTCTCACTCTATTCGCAGCTAGAGAAGAAAGCCAGAAATTCTGTGCTCATGACTGCTATGAATGAGAGCAGACATAAGGAATGACAGGCCTGCATATTTTGTGTGCATTTTGTCTGCTCCCAGGCATGCTCCATTGTTGCATCAAACTTCAATAGCAAAATTAAATATAAAAATTATTATGAATCTCAAGAGAGCAACTGCAGAATATTAAGTCAAGAGCCAGGCTCTTTTGAGTGCAGGGCCTTATTCAGCTGACCCTGCTCTAAACTCTTCAGGTTATCACATTTCTTCCATGAATATATGCTAAGCTTCATTTCTTGCACATGACTCTAAAGAGCTTTCTTATAAGGCTTTTCCTTTGCAGCAGCAATGAGTCTAGCATTAGTTTGCAAAAATTTTAGCTGCAAGGATTCCTTCGTTAAAATCTTTGGTCTAAAACTGAAATTATGATGACTTCTGTTGTCTATTTATTTGTGGGAACGTGGCTATGTGCCTCTGAGTCCTGCAGTGAAGGAAGCACCTGGGTTCCAGCTCTTAACCCCTTGAGAGTGTGCTGCAGAAAGCCACCTTTCCCCATGTTCAGATGCTTTTTTGGAGGAGCCCATGATCAATGATTGATCAAAATTCCCAGATGAAAACCCAGACATAATAGACCAGTGGGATTTGGGCTGCAAAACAGTGCATTACCTAGGATAATATTGCATGAAACATATTTATATTGAAAAGCCATTTGTTGTTTATCTGAAATTCCATTTTTGCTGGCCATCCTCTTTTCTTTTGATAACCTTGCCATTCTAAATTGAGGAAAATGATGTAGCTGAGGCAGATGCGGTGGCGACAAGTCTCTGTGTTCATTTGCCATTCCCAAGTTCTTCAATATTTTCAAGAATAAAAATATTGGATAATAGTCTACTTTCAGCACGCATCGTTCAACCCGAATGGGTACTACAACACTCAAAAAGAGCGATAACGAAAGGGAATGCCCTGCCACAGAGGCAGGGTGGGGTGGTGGGGGATGGGGTGGGGGTGGTGAGAGGGATATTGGGATCATTGGTGGATGAGAATGGGCAATGGTTGAGAGATGGGTTTTAAATCTAAAAAAAAAACTAGAAGAAAAAGCATAATTTATGCCGAGTTAAGGTTTTAGCTTTAGAGTTTACTTAAATAGAACAACTAAATATAAAATAAATCTGAAAATTAAAAAAAATGGATAACAAAGATATTCAGACTCAGACCTGGAAAGTAGAATGGTTTATTGGAAATCAGAAGAGAAAAGAAAAGGAGCTCCCAAGTGGGGAGCGAACTTAGTATGTGATAAATTAACTATAACTCTTTTTTGTGGGATTTATAAAGGAAAACCTGTCTTTGTGTTATAGAGAACGAGGGGTAGTTAAAGCTACAGGTTTTCCTATAGACCCTTTTAAATGAAAATTGGGCTCTTAGCAAATGTTACAGATTGGTAAAAATCTTACAGTCTAACAGATCTTGTTACATCAATAGCAACATGTAACAATGTTATAATCTAACAGATCTTGTCTGCCCATTTGCCTTAGTAACCTCCATTATCTTAGTCTCCCTGTGAGCCTAAGGTCTGGGGAAGAATTTTGTGATGGAAAATTGTTAAGTCCCTGTTTATCAGAAAAACAGCCCAAGAATTTGTCCACAAAACAGGACAGCTCACAGCAGCTGACAAGGGTAAATTGAAGCCTCGTCTAAAAAAAAAAACCTGATAAGCTCTATCAGATCCAGAGCCTTCTATAAGTTCCTCCAAGGCTTGGCTTTGTCAGACACTCTTTGATGTTCAACTTCTCTTACCTAATTAATTCTGCTTCTTCCTCTCCCCTAATAAGCAACATTCATACTAAATTTTATCTTGGTATCTAGTTACAGAGAATCCAAATTATATCAACATTGATATTTAAACCCTGATAAATGCATCCTGGGGTCTCTGAAGAAAGTGGCTGACACAAATTTTACCATAAACCGAGAATGCATCTTGAAACTAGAGAGGACAAAAGTAAAGCTTCAGAAGTAAAATTTAGAGATTTCACAATTTTATGATTTTCACTTCACTCTGAATGAATACACACATCCATTAGTAATAAAAATTAGCAAGTTATATTTAAAGAAAAATGTTTTAGCCTAAAGCAATTGGTAGCATTACTCTTATTTCTTACATTGAAATATAGGTTGGAAATATAAATGAAGGCTGATTACTTTAAAATATGAAACATAACATTCCTATTTGACTTACAAGCCAAAAAATGACAGTACTTAAGAACTTGTCCTCTGGAACTTAACAGACAAACATGGGTTTTATTTGCCACAAGATACAACTTTTTCTGAGCCTCAGTACACTCATATGTAAAGTGATGTTAATAATCATACTTTCCTCAGAGGTTGCCACCAGGTTTAAATTAAATAGGGCATATAAAAACACTTGGCTCAAGGCTTTTTCCATAAAGTTTTTATTAATAATAATTTTTATTATTGAAAGAAAAGTAACAACTTTTCTAGTCCTTGGTCTATAAGTAATACATATGGTGAAGTTAAGTATATTTTCCTAGCTGGATTATTGTCACATTTATCACCTTTACTTTACAGAAGCATTATTCTTTTCTTTTAATTTTATTGAATCACTGTGAGATACTTACAAGCTTTCATGTTTGGGTTACAATCACACAATGATCAAACACCCATCCCTCCACCAGTGCACATTCCTCACCACAAATATCCCCAGTATACCCTACCTTTCCCACCCTCCCTCTGCCTGCATGGCAGACAATATTCCCCATATTGTCTCTCTACTTTTGGGCATTAAGGCTTGCAACACATACACTGAGAGGTCATCATGTTTAGACCGTTACCTACTTTCATCACACATCTCCCATCCTTACTGATTCCTCCAGCCATCATTTTCTTAGTGATCCCTCCTCTCTTCCATCTGCCTTCACCACTCTGTTCATGAAGCAGGCTTCCAGCTTTGGGGCAATCCTCTTGGCCCTTGTATCTAATGTCCTTGGGTGTCAGCCTCATGTGATGTTATTATACACTCCACAAATGAGTGCAGTCCTTCTATGTCTGTCCCTCTCTTCCTGACTCATTTCACTTAGCATGATACTCTCCATGTCTATCCATTTATAAGCAGATTTCTTGACTTCATCTCTCCTAACAACTGCATAGTATTCCATTGTGTAGATGTACCAAAGTTTCTTTAACCAGTCATCTGTTCTAGGGCACTTGGGTTGTTTCCAGATTTTGGCTATTGTGAACAGTGCTGCCATGAACATATAGGTACAGATGTCATTTCTACTGTGGTTATTTTTTTTTTTGCATTCTCGGGATATATTCCCAGAAGTGTTACTGCGAGGTCATATGGAAGCTCAATTTCTAGTTTTTGAAGGACTGTCCATATTGTTTTCCAGAAAAGCTGGACCAGTTGGCATTCCCACCAACAGTGAAAGAGCGTCCCTTTTTCCCCACATCCATGCCAACACTGGTTGCTTTTGTTCTTTTGAATGTGTGCCAGTCTCTGTGGTGTGAGATGATATCTCATTGTTGTTTTGGTTTGCATTTCCCTGATGACTAGCAATGCGGAGCATTTTTAATGTGCCTTTTGGTGCCATTTGTATTTTTTTTTACTTCTTGGAAAAAAATATGTAGGAGAACACAGGCACTTCACAGAAAATATCAGAATGGACAAAAGTCATATAAAATGGCAAATGGTGCATAAGCCAGAGAAACTAACATTAAAACACTGAACTAGACTTTACTCATTGAATGACCTACTGAATATTTTTTTAATTTATTTATTTTTTATTTTTCAAGTGAGTCACCATGAGAACAGTTACAGGGCTTTTATGATTGAGTCTCAGTCATACTATACTCAAACACCCATCCCTTCACCAGTGCACATGTTCTACCACCAATAACCCCAGCATACCCCCTTCCCACTCCCCCTCTGCCTGTGTGGCAGATTATTTTCACTTTACTCTTTCCCTACTTTGATTACATTCAATTTTCGACAAGAAACTCACTATCATTATTTGGAGTTTTTTCGAAACAGTCAGACCTGTCAGAATGGCATTATTAGATTGTATGTTTTGTATTGTTGGTAACAAAGATCGTATGATGTTGTACGGCCGTGAAAGTGGCCGCCCAGATTTGGAATTCTGGTATTAAGTCCAGAGGTATTTCTGCAGCAGCCGCTGCTTTCCAAGATTGGTTTCTGTGGCACTGGGATCATGGCTGTTCAGGAGCGGAGGGGCTGTACATGGGTGACCACTCGGGGTCTCATTTGGGCAGGAGGCAGGGCCGGTTCTGCCTCCCCCATCGCAAGATTCCCCATGCATCCCGTCCCATACTGCAAACTCCTACCTCTCTGTCCAATTGGTTCTGAACGGTGGCGGTCTCCGTGCTGTCCAGGGGGGAAAAGGCCAAGGGACAGAAACCCTTCCCCTCCCGGAGCTGCATGGGGCCACAGCCTAGTTTAGTGTCCAGGAGTATATCTGCCAGCAGCTGCTGCATTTCTGAGATTGGTTTCTGTGCCTCTGGGATGATGGATGCTCAGGGGTGGCAGAGCCATTCCTGAGCATATTTTTTTGTATATAAGGAAAGGTCTTATGTGGCTTATGCGGCTGTGTGGTTTGTAGATGCCCCAGTCCTGAAAACCGGATCCATGTTAATAGAAGCTCAGTGTTGCTGGCCCGGTCTGAGGTCTGGAGCGATCTCCAGCCTGTGGTGCTGCCGGAGCAGCCCCGATTCTTCACTGCTGGTTATGACAAGATGGCGCTGAGGGCAGGTTGAGGGCATGACTTCCAGCAGCTGGGGCAAATCGGGAACTAGGCTGGCGCCGCCTTGTTCCTGTTCCTCCCCTCCCCCCACGTTTTGGAGATGTCCAGTCCTGCACACCAGAAGCTCAGTGTCGCCGGGGATCCATCTGGAGAAGGCGTGCTGGCTGTACCTTCTCTGTCTGGGACCCCAGTGTTGCTGGCCCGGTCTGAGGTCCGGAGCGATTTCCAGCCTGTGGTGCTGCCCTTTATTTCTTTTTTGAGGAAAATTCTGTTCATTTCTTCTCCCTATTTTTTGATGGGTTGGAGAATTTTTTCTTACACAATTCTACCAGTGTCTTGTATACCTTGGATATTAATCCCTTATCAGATGGGTATTGGGTAAATATTCTTTCCCATTCTGTGGGCTCTTTCTGTATTTTGGTCACTGTTTCTTTTGTAGTGCAGAAGCTTCGTAGTTTGATGTAGTCTCATTTGTTTATGTTTGCTTCCACATGCATGGTCAATGCTGTTTCATCCTTAAAGATGCTTTTAGCTTTAATGTCATGGAGAGTTCTGCCTACATTTTCTTCTATGTACCTTATAGATTCATGTCTGATATTGAGGTCTTTAATCCACTTTGATCTGACTTTTGTGCCTGGCACTAGACAGAGGTCAAAGTTCATTTTTTTGTAGTTAGCTATCCAGTTTTCCCAGCACCACTTGTTGAAGAGGCTTTCCTTATTTGTAGGAATATTTTTAAGGCAGAATATTAGTCTAGCCAGAAGATAAAACTAATCTAAGCCCAGTGATGCCTGATGGCAAATAGGTAGTAGATTTGCTTCTTTTTTTTCCTTTAAAAGATACACGTTTTCCATATTTTAACAGTTCCCTTTTTAACTTTTACTTTATTTACTTATCATTTCTTATTATATTTTAGTTTTCTAATTATTTTAATTAATGGATCATGGTTTAAGAAATTATTCACAGTTGAATTTTAAGCATGCAATGTATTCCAGCACCAATCCCTTTTAATATTGACCACATTTTGGGAGCCACACCCAGCGGTGCTCTGGCTTACTCCTGACACTGTAGTCATCCAGCTCACTTCTTGGGATAGTCTTCCAGTGGTGCTCAGGATACCATTGGAAATGAACCCAAGCACTGAAATAGTGATGCTGGAATAGAACCCAGGCCTCCTCCCACAAAAAAATAATACTGCACACTCATTCATTACAATGAGCTATCTCACAGGCCCTTACTCAGCAAACATTAAGTGGGTATTTATTTTGCACAAATCATTATAATTACTATTGAGGAACAATTCTAGATACATATTAAAAATTATTCTATTTTAAAACGTTATGAAAAAGCTCCATTAGATGAGTGAGGCCATGTATTCCTAGGTTTTTTTCTTAGCTTAAGTGTTAGAAACAACCATGGTTAAACAACCATGGTTAATCAACCATGGTACCTTTAAGAATAGAGTTTATCATGAACACAAATATTGAAGAGAATGTGTGCTAAATAATTATTGGATAAAGTAATTAATATCTCTATTGCACTAGAAAATGTTCTTTCAAGGAAATCAAATATTTTCATAACTTGTTACTAATAACACTAATATATAATAATATGTAAACTAGTTTAGGTAACTTCCCCAAATAATTGAGTTTTCCAGGAACATTACAGAAGATAAGCAGCAAAATCAATAAGTCCTGAGGTTGCCAGAGTAATTATTGATTTATGACCTTGCTTACTCCCCAACAAAATAATTGCTGTGGAGAAACTGGCTCATATTTACAAATCATAATTTGTAAGAAAATCTTCCTTAACCCAAGGTTTAAGCACTGGAAGGATAAATTGTTAAAAGATATCTTATAATTGTGCTGAAATTGATGATTAGAAACACCTATCATTTGTTTAGCACCTAATGATGAATGGTTTAGGTGAACACAAAATTTCCTCATTTGAACTTAGCTCCTCCCCAGCGACAGAGTTTCTTTGTCTTCTACTTTTCAGTAAACCTTTATATTTCAGGGAAAAATATTAAATTATCAAAAGTATGGGCTAGAGCGATAGCACAGCGGG
Organism: Sorex araneus; assembly: GCF_027595985.1. Lineage (NCBI taxonomy): Eukaryota > Metazoa > Chordata > Mammalia > Eulipotyphla > Soricidae > Sorex > Sorex araneus. Next base: position 44,326,838 of record NC_073313.1, on the reverse strand, counting down.
TAGGGTGTTTCTTGCACGTGGTCGACCTGAGTCCGATTCCTCTGCCCCTCTCGGGGAGTCAGGCAAGCTACCGAGAGTATCTCGCCTGCACGGAAGAGCCTGGCAAGCTACCCGTGGCGTATTCAATATGCCAAAAACAGTAACAACGTGTCTCACAATGGAGAAGTTACTGGTGCCCACACGAGCAAATCCATGAGCAACAGGATGACAGTGATGCACAGTGATCAAAACTATCCTTTAACAAGAGCTATTACCATTTCATTGAATAAGTTCAGAAAGAGAAGCTCAAAAAATGTCAGGCAACCTCTTCAGATTATCCAGGCACTGCACAGTCAGAATTCAAACTAAATGCTCATTCGCTTCATGCTTCCAGACTTTTGAAAGTTAAATATATTTGACCTAGAAAGAACTTTACAGAACTGAAGGAACTTAGGATGTTTGGCAAATACAAAGAAACACATAATTATGATACTTTTACCTAACAGTGGAATTCATTCATTCTTTCTTTCTTTCTTTCTTTCTTTCTTTCTTTCTTTCTTTCTTTCTTTCTTTCTTTCTTTCTTTCTTTCTTTCTTTCTTTCTTTCTTTCTTTCTTTCTTTCTTTCTTTCTTTGTTTCTTTCTTTCTTTCTTTCTTTCTCTTTCTTTTTTATTAGTGAATCACTGTGAGGGTAAAATTACAGATTTATACATTTTTGTGCTCATATTTCCCCCATACAAAGTTCGAGAACCCATCCCTTCACCAGTGCCCATTCTCCACCACCAGTAAACCCAGCATCCCTCCCACCCTCCCCAGTCCTGTCTCCCCCCACCCCAAACTGCCACTATGGCAGGGTATTCCCTTTTGTTCTCTCTCTCTGATTAGGTGTTGTGGTTTGCAATAAAGGTGTTGACCGGCCATTGTGTTCAGTCTATAGTCTACATTCGGCACGCATCACCCTTCCCCCGCATGACCTCCGACCACATTTTACTTGATGTTCCCTTCTCTGAGTTGCCCAGAATGAGAGACCAGCCTCCAAGCCATGGAGACAACCTCCTGGTACTTATTTCTACTATTCTTGGGTGTTAGACTCCTATTCAATTATTCTATATTCCACAGATGAGCACAATCTCTCTATGTCTGTCTCTCTCTTTCTGACTCATTTCACTTAGCATGATATTTTCCATGCTGATCCACTTATATGCAAACTTCATGACCACCTTTTTTATAACAGCTGCATAGTATTCCATTGTATAGATGTACCAAAGTTTCTTCAGCCAGTCATCTGTTCTAGGGCACTCGGGTTTTTTCCAGATTCTGGCTATTGTAAACAGTGCTGCGATGAACATATAAGTGCAGATGTCATTTCGACTATACTTTTTTGCTCCTCTGGGATATATTCCCAGCAGTGGTATTGCTGGATCAAATGGAAGCTCAACCTCTAGTTTTTTGAGAATAGTCCATATTGTTTTCCAAAAGGGCAGAACTAGTCGGCATTCCCACCAGCAGTGTAGAAGGGCCCCTTTCTCCCCACATCCTCTCCAACAGTGGTTGCTTTTGTTCTTTTGGATGTGTGCTAGTCTCTGTGGTGTGAGGTGTTATCTCATGGTTGATTTGATCTGCATCTCTCTGATGATTAGTGATGTAGAGCTCTTTTTCATGTGCCCTTTGGCCATTCGTATCTCTTCCTTGGGAAAGTTTCTGTTCATCTCTTCGGCCCATTTTCTGATGGGGTTGGATGTTTTCTTCTTGTAGAGTTCAACCACTGCTTTATACACCATTGATATCAACCCCTTTTCTGATGGGTATTGTGTAAATATCCTTTCCCATTCTGTAGATAGTCTTTGTATTTTGGTCACTGTATCTTTTGTGGTGCAGAAGCTTTTTAGTTTAATGTAGTCCCATTTGTTGATCTCTGTTTCTACTAGATTGCTTAGTTCTGTGTCATCTTTGAAGATACCTTTATCTTCAATATCGTGGAGGGTTTTGCCGACCTTGTCTTCAATGTACCTTATGGTTTGTGGTCTGATGTTGAGGTCTTTGACCCATTTTGATCTGACTTTTGTGCATGGTGTCAGGTCGAGGTCTAAGCCCATTCTTTTGCATGTGGTTGTCCAGTTGTGCCAGTACCATTTGTTAAAGAGGCTTTCCTTGCTCCACTTCACATTTCTTGCTCCCTTATCAAAGATTAGATGATCATACATTTGTGGTTGTGTGTAGGGATATTCACTCTGTTCCATTGGTCTGTGTGTCTGCCTTTGTTCCAGTACCATGCTGTTTTATTTGTTACCGCTTTGTAGTAAAGTTTGAGGTTGGTGAGGGTGATGCCTCCCATCGTCCTTTTTCCAAGAATTGTTTTAGCTATCCGTGGGTGTTTATTGTTCCATATGAATTTTAGGATTGCTTGTTCCTTTTCTTTGAAGAATGTCATGGGTATCCTTATAGGGATCGCGTTGAATCTGTATAATGCTTTAGGGAGTATTGCCACTTTGACAATATTGATTCTCCCTATCCATGAGCAAGGTATATGTTTCCATTTCCTCATGTCCTCTTTTATTTCATGGAGTAGCGTTTTGTAGTTTTCTTTGTAGAGGTCTTTTACTTCCTTGGTTAGGCTGATTCCGAGGTACTTGATTTTCTGGGGCACGATTGTGAATGGGATTGCTTTTCTCATGTCTCTTTCCTCTGTCTCATTGTTTGTATATAGGAAGGCCATGAATTTTGGGGTATTGATTTTGTAGCCTGCAACTTTACTGTATAAGTCTATTGTTTCTAAGAGTTTCTTAGTAGAGACTTTGGGCTTCTCTAGATATAGTATCATATCATCTGCAAATAGTGAGAGTTTTATTTCTTCCTTCCCTATCTGGATGCCCTTAATCTCTTTTTCTTGTCTAATAGCTATCGCAAGTACTTCCAGTACTATATTGAAGAGAAGTGGTGAGAGTGGGCATCCTTGTCTTGTGCCTGATCTTAGAGGAAAGGCCCTTAGTTTTTCTCCATTTTGGATAATGCTTGATGTAGGCTTGTGGTAGATGGCTTCGACTATCTTGAGGAAAGTTCCTCCAAAACCCATCGTGGTGAGAGTTTTCATCATGAACGTATGTTGAATCTTGTCAAATGCTTTCTCTGCATCTATTGATATGATCATATGGTTTTTAATCTTTACTTTTGTTGATATGATGGATTATGTTGCTTGATTTCTGGATAACAGTGGAATTCTTATAATAAATTTCAGAATACTAATATTTGTGCATGGTATATATGAAACTGGAAAAAAATCTGTGTAAGTTTATTTGCTTTATGAAAGTCTTCTCTTAGGTAATTAAGATCAAGTGCACACTGCCTCACCCTTCTTGTGGAGAGGTAATAGTGAAAGGTCCAAGGCCTAATAAGTTTTCTTTCTTCTCCCATAGAATGAGGTAGAACCTAGAAATTCCTTTTCAAAATCATACAAAAAGCAGGACAAGCACATAAAAATCATACAAAAAGCAGGACAAGCACATATAAATGCATAGACTAATTTTATTTGACATTGTCAATTATCATGCATATAGATGATGGAAATTAAATACTAGCATCAATCCTTATTAGATGAATTACAGCCCATTTCCATAATAATCTATGTTAGGAATTATTCATTTAATTTTTAAAATTTAGACAGTGATTTACATAGACGTTCACAATAGGTTTTCAGACTTAATGTTACAAAAACTCTATGTCCCGATCCCTCCACCACTCTCTTCAGATTCCCTCACAAACCTGTCCTGAGTCCTTGAGAGATATATTTTTAATTGTTGTTGTTGAGTACCATGCTTAAAGTGGTGTTGGTCTAGTGGTTTAGATATATAAAGATAATTCACCTTTATACCATAGAGGGGCCTGAGAAGCCTGACTATTGACCCTACGTTCCTTCCAGAACTCTTCTTTCTTCCCTCTCCTTCCTTGCTTTCTTTCCTTCCTTGGCATTTTTATTTCTGCATTCTAGAGCCAGTGTTTTTCCCACCTTTGCTACCATTTCCTAGTATATTATTCTATGCACCATAGATTAGTGAGAACATCCAATAGCTCTATTCTTAGATTTTAAACAAAGATATATATTTTTATTATCAATGGGTATTCTCAGTGTGAAACATTTATGTTTTGGAAAAATATGAAGATATTATGTTCCTGACAGATTATAAATTGATGGGTGAAATAAGCAGACAAAGTGAAGAATCCTGACCAGCAGGCACCACAACACCAGAGAATGCTCCGGACCCCAAACTGAGCTGATATCGCCGGGGTGTCCCAGATGGAGCAGATGCAGTCTCCTCGCCTTCTCCAGACGGAATCCTGGTGACCATGAGCTTCTACAAGCATGGCTCCAGTGTGTGGGGACCAGGGCTATTTTTTCGAATTGCATGGAGGCACTGGAACAAGGAAGTTCTATCCAGGCTTCCAGTCCATCCCAACCCTGAAAATCACACCCTCAACCTGCCCCTGGCGCCATCTTGTCACACTCAGCAGTGAAGAATCCTGGCCAACCTTTCCTGATATACAAAGTGAGCTATGGAAAATAGATGATCTAGCGTTTGCCCCTAGAAGGCAGGCCTGAATGCTGGTGGAAATATCCAAGCAAAATAAAATGCCCAAAACTATAAAGAGTGTATCTGATCAATTGTCTGCCGTTGAGGCAGAGTAAGGACTGAAAATGGAAATGGAGGGGATAATGGGGATATTGATGGTGGAAAGTTTGCATTGGTTGAGGGTTGGGGGATCAGCCATTGTATTGCTGAATATCAAACCTGCGTCTTTTGGCAGAAATGCATCCGGACTACACATTAGGTTTTCCGTGCCGGACCACCCCAGGTGGGAATCACAAAAACAGAGGATGTGAGAAGAATTAACTACTTTATTTTCTGCCTGCCTTGCTACACAATCACCATGAGTTTGCCACTTCTTTCCACTAAAAGTTACAACTTCTGTAGGCAACCCTCTTTAAATTCTACCAACTAGTCCTCTTTCTACTCTTTTAGGTCTAGGGTTGCTGTAAGTCTTATATTGCCAAAAGAAGGGAGTGCTTTATTGTTTTTCTTATCTCTGTGTCATGCATTTGTAAATATTCCTTTTACTACACTATCTTCTATTGTCCAGTTTTAGTATGTCATTTTTTTCTGCTGAAATGCTAACAAAAATACCCATTTAAAAATAATTACAGCTGGTACTGGAATAAAGACAGAACCTCAGATCAATGGAATAGTATTTAACTCCCAGAGACATGCTCTAGAGTATAAGATCAGTTAATTTTCAATAAAGGAGCAAAATTTATAAAGTGGACAAGAAAAGCCTCTTCGACAAGTGGTGCTCTGAAAAATTGTCATCAAGAAGCAAAAAATAAAAAGACCCAGGACCTCTTTCTAACACCATGCACAAAATTCAAATCAAAATGCATAAAAGACCTTAATATTAGACCTGAATCCATAAGGGACATATAATAAAAAGTAGGTAGATATTTCCATGACAATGAAGCTAAAGCCTTCAAGGATGAAATATCACTGACCAATCAAGTGGAAACAAAGAAGTACAAGTGGGACTACATTAAATTAAGAAGCTTCTATATCTCAAAGGAAATGATGACCAAGATATAAAGAAAACCCATGGACGGGGACAAATTATTTACCAAACACTCATCTGACAAGGGGTTAAAGCACTAGTAGAACTAGTAGAACTTTCCAAGAAAAAACATCTAACTCCATCAAGAATTGGGAAAAAGAGATGAACAGAAACATCCTCAAAGAAGAAATACAAGAGTCAAAAATTCACATGAAAAAATGCTTTTCATCTCTAATTCTCAAGTAGATGCAGATCCAAACATGAGATGCCATTTCACACCACAGAGGCTGGCACACATTGAAAGGAAAAAGAATAACCAGGGCTGTCATGCATGTGGGGAGAAAGGGACTCTCATTTACTGCTGGTGGAAATTTGAACTGGTCCAAACTTTCTGGAAAACAATATGGGCTTTCTTTAAAAAATTAGGAATTGAGCTACCATTTGACTTAGCAAGCCTACATCTTAGAATATACCCTCAAGTCCCCCCCCATGGATAAAATACATGTGCATCCTATGTTACTTTCAGAAATATAGCCCAAATATTAAAAATAGTCAAAATCTGTAAAAAACTTGTGTCCATGATTAAATGACTGAATAAAGAAACTGTGATACATAGACATAATGGAATATTATTCTATCATAAAAATGATAGTCATAAAATATTCTACTATGTGAAAGGACCTGGAGAGTTTCATGCTAAGTGAAGTTAGTAAGAGGGAGAGAGACAGATACAGAATAATCTGTCACATCACTGTCACTGTCACCCCATTGCTCATTGATATGTTCGAGCGGTCACCAGTAATGTCTCCATTGTGAAACTTGTTGTTCCTGTTTTTGGCATATCTAATGTGCACAGGTAGCTTGCTAGGCTCTGCCATGTGGGCGGGATACTCTCTGTAGCTTGCCAGGCTCTCCGAGAGGGGCTGAAGAGTCAAACCCAGGTCAGCCACGTGTAATGTAAACGCCCTATCTGCTGTGCTGTTGCTCCAGCCCAATCTCTCTCATGCAGGGCACAAAGAAACATAATGGTGGAATAACGAATACTCAAAGGCAATGGAAACAAAGACCATAAGAATTGGTATTCAATAAGATGAGCAAAGAGAAGCTGAAAAAAATCTCGGGGACAAACTAAACTGCCAAAAAGAAGACTAAAATGATTGTCTGTACTTTCAACACACGTACGATGGCATCAGAAGCATCCACCGAGGACCTGATGGTGCAATTGCAGAAGATCAAGTACGATATCATTGGTCTGACCAAAACGAGGGGACATCAATCACATCATGCCATTTTTGACACTGGAGAAGAATTGTTCCTTGGAACATGTGACAACAGAGGCGTTCGTGATGTTGGTGTCCTTGTCAACACGAACTTTGCCATGAGCATCAATCCATTCAAATGCCTAACAACCCGAATTGGACTATTACGCTTGAATAGATGTGGCTCACTGCCTGCAGTTTCTCTCTTCGTCGTCTACGCACCAACTTCCAACTACGATGAAGAAGAAATTGAGAGGTTCTACATGGAACTGGAGACATTCTATAAAGAAGACCACGCCTTCTACAAGATCATTGTTGGTGATTTTAATGCCAAGATAGGTCCGAGAAGGTTGCCCGAAGAACTCCATATTGGGACACATGGCCTAGAATAGAATGATCAGGGTGAGAGACTGTCTAAATTCATCATGTCGACCAAGACCATCCATGGTAACTCACAGTTCCAGAAGGCCGACTCTAAATGCTGGATATGGGAGTCTCCCGGTGGACAGTTCCACAATGAAATTGACAACATCATATTCAATCGAAGGTTTTGCCTGACTGATGTCGCTGTTGTCCCAAAATTCCAAACTGGATCGGACCACCGTCTCCTTCATGCAAAATTAAATTTTTATTATTCAAAAATTAATACACGGGACTGGAGCAATAGCACAGCGGGTAGGGCATTTGCCTTGCACACGGCCAACCCAGGTTCAATTCCCAGCATCCCATATGGTCCCCTGAGCACAGCCAGGAGTAATTCCTGAGTGCAGAGCCAGGAATATCCCCTGTGCATTGCCAGATGTGACCCAAATGGCAAAAAAAAATTAATACACAGTTTTCTAGCAAAGAAAAAGGGTAACTGGCACAATTAACACATATAATTTATTTTCCATACTATTAGAAGGTGGAGCCCCTCATCAAAATTAGATAACATTACTGTTAAAGCACTTTTATTCCTACTTTAGCAAGAAAGACTATTTTTTTTTATTTTTTTTATTTTATTTTTTTTTAATTTTATTTTTAATTAGAGAATCACCGTGAGGGTACAGTTACAGATTTATACACTTTTGTGCTTATACTTCCCTCATGCAAAGTTCGGTCCCTTCACCAGTGCCCATTCTCCACCACCCGTAAACCCAGCGTCCCTCCCACCCTCCCCAATCCCATCTCCCCCCCACCCCACCCTGCCCCTGTGGCAAGGCATTCCCTTCTGTTCTCTCTCTCTAATTAGCTGTTGTGGTTTGCAATAAAGGTGTTGAGTGGCCGCTGTGCTCAGTCTCTAGCCCTCATTCAGCCCGCAACTCCCTTCCCCCACATGGCCTTCGATTACAATGTAGTTGGTGATCGCTTCTCTGAGTTGACCTTTCCCCAGAACGTGAGGCCAGCCTCGAAGCCATGGAGTCGACCTCCTGGTACTTATTTCTACAGTTCTTGGGTGATAGTCTCCCACTCTGTTATTCTATATACCATAGATGAGTGCAATCTTTCTATGTCTGTCTCTCTCTTTCTGACTCATTTCACTCAGCATGAAACTTTTCATGCCCATCCACTTAACTACAAAATTCTTGACCTCCTTTTTTCTAACAGCTGCATAGTATTCCATTGTATAGATGTACCAAAGTTTCCTCAACCAGTCATCCGTTCTGGGGCATTCGGGTTTTTTCCAGATTCTGGCTATTGTAAACAGTGCTGCGATGAACATACATGTGCAGATGTTGTTTCGATTGTACTTTTTTGCCTCTCTGGGATATATTCCCAGCAGTGGTATTGCTGGGTCAAATGGGAATTCAATATCTAATTTTTTGAGAATCGTCCAAATTGTTTTCCAGAAGGGCTGAACCAGTCGGCATTCCCACCAGCAGTGAAGAAGGGTCCCTTTCTCCCCACATCCTCTCCAACAGCGGTTGCTTTTGTTCTTTTGGATGTGTGCTAGTCTCTGTGGTGTGAGGTGGTATCTCATGGTTGTTTTGATCTGCATCTCTCTGATGATTAGTGATGCAGAGCACTTTTTCATGTGCCTTTTGGCCATTCGTATTTCTTCCTTGGTAAAGTTTCTGTTCATTTCTTCGCCCCATTTTTTGATGGGGTTGGATGTTTTCTTCTTGTAGAGTTCAGCCAGTGCTTTATATACCATTGATATCAACCCCTTATCTGATGGGTATTGTGTAAATATCCTTTCCCATTCTGTGGATAGTCTTTGTATTCTGGTCACTGTATCTCTTGCAGTGCAGAAGCTTTTTAGTTTAATGTAGTCCCATTTGTTGATCTCTGTTTTTACTAGATTGCTTAGTTCCGTGCCACCTTTGAAGATACCTTTATCTTCAATATCGTGGAGGGTTTCGCCGACCTTGTCTTCAATGTACCTTATGGTTTGTGGTCTAATGTTGAGGTCTTTAATCCATTTTGATCTGACTTTTGTGCATGGTGTCAGGTCAAGGTCTAAACCCATTTTTTTGCATGTGGTTGTCCAGTTGTGCCAGCACCATTTGTTAAAGAGGCTTTCCTTGCTCCACTTCACATCTCTTGCTCCCTTATCAAAGATTAGATGGTCATACATTTGGGGTTGTGTGTAGGGATATTCCACCCTGTTCCATTGGTCTACGGCTCTGCCTTTGTTCCAGTACCATGCTGTTTTAATTGTTACTGCTTTGTAGTAAAGTTTGAGGTTGGGGATGGTGATGCCTCCCATCATCTTTTTCCCAAGAATTGTTTTAGCTATCCTTGGACGTTTGTTATTCCATATGAATTTTAGGATTGCTTGATCCATTTCTTTGAAGAGTGTCATGGGTATATTTATAGGGATCGCATTGAATCTGTATAATGCTTTAGGGAGTATTGCCATTTTGACAACATTGATTCTCCCTATCCAGGAGCAGGGTATATGTTTCCATTTCCTCATGTCCTCTTTGATTTCATGGAGTAGCATTATGTAGTTTTCTTTGTAAAGGTCTTTTACTTCCTTGGTTAAGCTGATTCCGAGGTACCTGATTTTCTGGGGCACGATTGTGAATGGGATTGCTTTTTTCATGTCCCTTTCCTCTGCCTCATTGTTTGCATATATGAAGGCCATGGATTTTTGGGTATTGATTTTGTAGCCTGCAACTTTACTGTATAAGTCTACTGTTTCTAAGAGTTTCTTAGTAGAGGTTTTAGGCTTCTCTAGATATAGTATCATGTCGTCTGCAAATAGTGAGAGTTTGATTTCTTCCCTTCCTATCTGGATGCCCTTAATCTCTTTTTCTTGTCTAATAGCTATCGCAAGTACTTCCAGTACTATATTGAAGAGGAGTGGTGAGAGTGGGCATCCTTGTCTTGTGCCTGATCTCAGAGGAAAGGCCCTTAGTTTTTCCCCGTTGAGGATAATGCTTGCCGTAGGCTTGTGATAGATGGCTTCGACTATCTTGAGGAAAGTTCCTCCAAACCCCATTTTGGTGAGGGTTTTCATCATGAAAGGATGTTGGATCTTGTCAAATGCTTTCTCTGCATCTATTGATATGATCATATGGTTTTTATCTTTACTTTTGTTGATATGCTGGATTATGTTGATTGATTTCCGAATGTTAAACCATCCTTGCATCCCTGGGATGAATCCCACTTGGTCGTGGTGTATGATCTTTTTGATGAGTTGTTGGATCCTATTTGCCAGTATTTTGTTGAGGATCTTCGCATCGGTGTTCATCAGGGATATTGGTCTGTAATTTTCTTTCTTAGTGATGTCTTTGTTTGCTTTTGGTATTAGGGAGATGTGTGCTTCATAGAAACTGTTTGGGAGATTTCCTGTTTTTTCAATTTCCTGGAAAAGTTTGAGGAAAACAGGCAGCAGGTCTTCTTTAAATGTTTGGAAGAATTCGCCAGTGAAGCCATCTGGGCCTGGGCTTTTGTTTTTGGGGAGGTTTTTGATCACAGTTTCAATTTCCTTAACATTGATGGGTCTATTCAGGTATTCCAAGTCTTCTTTGTTCAGTCTTGGGAGATTGTAAGAATCGAGGAATCCATCCATTTCTTTTAGGTTCTCCTGTTTTGTGGCATATAGACTTTCGAAGTAGTCTCTAATGATCTTTTGAATCTCACTGGTTTCTGTTATGATGTCCCCCTTTTCATTTCTGATTAGATTTATTAGGGTTCTTTCTCTTTCTTTCTTTGTGAGTCTTGCTAGCGGTTTATCAATCTTGTTTATTTTCTCGAAGAACCAGCTCTTTGTTTCATTGATCTTTCGGATTGTCTTTTTGGTTTCCATGTCATTAATTTCTGCTCTAATTTTTATTATTTCTTTCCTTCGATCTGGTTTGGGTTCCCTTTTCTGGTCCTTTTCTAAGGTCTTGAGTCGTGAAGTCAAGCTGTCTATGTGGGCCCTTTCTTCCTTCCTGAGGAATGCTTGAAGAGCTATAAATTTTCCCCTTAACACAGCTTTAGCTGCGTCCCATAGGTTTTGGCAGCTCGTGAAGAAAGACTATTTTTTAAATGAAATTATGTTTATAATGGTTTCCAAAAGAGGCATTAACAGAATGGCTGAAATTACAAAATTGGAACTCCCTCATTCCAAATGAAACTCTTCTATCAAAAAATAGAAATTAGCAGTGACAGTGTTTGGAATTATTTTTTGAAATGTCATAGCTAAAACTTTCCTACTCCCAAACCAATATTTCTAATTTGCTTTATCTTATTTTATTCCACACATCACCAAATATTTGAGAAAAGCATTGATCCTGATATAGAGAGATCAGAACAAATACACAGCAAGGAAAATAAGACTCGGAGATGTTAGATTTTAGAAATCAAAAGCACTTCATATTCTAGAAAGATTTGTAAGGTAATATTATTAATGATATAATAAAAGAAGCCTGTGAAGAACAAAAAAGAGTCTTGTGAGATCAGTGAATAAAATGCTGAAACTTAAAAAAAAGTAGAAATAGAAAAGTTAAGAATATCTTTAAGGAAGTATGTTAAAAAAGGAGAAAGATTTGAGGAAGTGAAAATCATTCAGCAATTTTCTATGAAATCGTAGTCACCTGTAACCTATCATATGAAACCTATCAGAAATGCATCAGAGTATGTTCAATTAAGATTTAATTGTATCCTCTGAATCTGCATTTTGTATGACAACTCAAACTTTATATTGAAAGATATGTTTATTTAGTTTACACTCATTTAGTCATATGATTGCATTCAAAATTCTCTATCAGGGGCTTTTCTTTCTTTTCTTTTATAAATTGAATCACTGTGAGATAGACAATTACAAAGTTGTTCATGTTCAGACTTTAGTCATACAATGTTCCAAGAGCCATATCTCCAACAGTATTTATTTACCACCACAAGTGTCCCCAGTTTCCCTCCCACCCACCCCCCGCCAGCCTGTCTATGCCAGGCAGTCTCTCTCCCTCTCTCTTTCTCTATCACTATCTCTCTCCCCCTTTTGTGCATTATAGCTTGCAATAAAGATACGGAGAGGTTTTCATGTTTCTTCCTTTACCTACTTTCAGCACATCGTTCTTATCCAGAATGATCATTTCCAATTATCTTTGTCATAGTGGTCCCTTTTTTATCCCAACTGCCTTCTCCCCCAGGACTTGAATTAGGCTTCTAAGCATGGACCAATACTCCTGGCCCTTGCTTCTACCTTCCTTGAGTAATAGTTTCATATCATGTTTTTTTAATAGCTCCCAAATGAGTCCAATCATTCTGTCCATGTCTATCTTTCTCCCTCTGAGGGGTACATTTCACTCAGTGTAATACTCTCTGTCCATCCATTTATAAGCAAAATTTTATAACTTCATTTCCTTAACAACTGCGTAGTATTCCATTGTGCAGATGAACCATGGTTTCTTTTTTTTTTTTTGCTTTTTGGGTCACACCCAGCGATGCTCAGGGGTTACTCCTGGCTCTGCACTCAGGAATTACTCCTGGCGGTGCTTGGGGGACCATATGGGATGCCGGGGATCGAACCCGGGTCGGCCGCGTGCAAGGCAAACGCCCTACCCGCTGTGCTATCGCTCCGGCCCCCAAACCATGGTTTCTTTAACTAGTTTTCTTTCTCGGGCATTGGGTTGTTTCAAGATTCTGGCTACTGTGAATAGTACTGCAATAAACATAGAAGTGCTATTTTTTTTCTTTTGAACTAATGCTTTTAATGGACAGAAAGTAAAATGAGATGATTAACTTTTGTTTAAAAGGAAGAGAGACAAATATCTCTCAATCCACTAAACATTATCTTTTCCTGCTTCTGGGGTAAGTTTCATGGCAGAAAATGTCAAGTATTACTACCTAGTCCTGAGTTCTCACCAAGACTCCAATTCCTAGCATATGCCCTATTTTTCCATAATCGCCTTTCAAATACTTAACTACAGAAACAATGGACTATGATAGTTATCATTAGACAATAATGATCTCCAATTAAAAATTGTGTTTATTTATCATGAATTACAAAGTTATTTATGAGTGAATTTCAAGCATACAATAGTTTAACACAAATTCCATCATTAGTGTCCACTCTGCTCCATCAATGCTCATTGCCATTTCTCTACCACCTAGCACCCTTCCTCTATGAGAGGCACTTTTTTTTTTTTTAATTTTTTTTTTTTATTTATTTTTTTTTATTTTTAATTAGAGAATCACCGTGAGGGTACAGTTACAGATTTATACACTTCTGTGCTCACACTTCCCTCATACAAAGTTTGGGAACCCATCCCTTCACCAGTGCCCATTCTCCACCACCCGTAAGCCCAGTGTCCCTCCCACCCTCCCCAATCCCATCTCCCCCCCACCCCACCCTGCCACTGTGGCAAGGCATTCCCTTCTGCTTTCTCTCTCTAATTAGCTGTTGTGGTTTGCAACAAAGGTGTTGAGTGGCCGCTGTGCTCAGTCTCTAGCCCTCATTCAGCCCGCAACTCCCTTCCCCCACATGGCCTTCGACTGCAATGTAGTTGGTGATCGCTTCTCTGAGTTGACCTTTCCCCGGAACGTGAGGCCAGCCTCGAAGCCATGGAGTCAACCTCCTGGTACTTATTTCTACAGTTCTTGGGTGTTAGTCTCCCACTCTGTTATTCTATATACCATAGATGAGTGCAATCTTTCTATGTCTGTCTCTCTCTTTCTGACTCATTTCACTCAGCATGAAACTTTTCATGCCCATCCACTTAACTACAAAATTCTTGACCTCCTTTTTTCTAACAGCTGCATAGTATTCCATTGTATAGATGTACCAAAGTTTCCTCAACCAGTCATCCATTCTGGGGCATTCGGGTTTTTTCCAGATTCTGGCTATTGTAAACAGTGCTGCGATGAACATACATGTGCAGATGTTGTTTCGATTGTACTTTTTTGATTCTCTGGGATATATTCCCAGCAGTGGTATTGCTGGGTCAAATGGGAATTCAATATCTAATTTTTTGAGAGTCGTCCAAATTGTTTTCCAGAAGGGCTGAACCAGTCGGCATTCCCACCAGCAGTGAAGAAGGGTCCCTTTCTCCCCACATCCTCTATGAGAGGCACTTTTTAATAACTTTTGGTACTGTGGTTTATAGAACTATCACTGATAGGACTTCATGCATAAGGCTTTACACCATTGTTGTAGTGTTCCCATCCCTGTCCTATTCTCCCATACCTATGGCAAGCTTCTTATTGAAGACTAGTTCTCATATTATTTGTTCCGATTGCCTTTTGTTAGTTTACTTATCTAGTCATCTTTTCTAGTACGTGGGTTGTTTCCAGATTTTGGTAACTTTATATAGCGCTGCAAGCACTGTTCACAATAGCCAGAATCTGGACAAAACCCGAGTGCCCGACAACATATGAATGGTTAAAAAAACTTTGGTACATCTACACAATGAAATACTATGCAGCTGTTAGAAAAGATGAAATTTGCATATAAGTGGATCAACATGGAAAGTGCCATGTTAAGTGAAATTAGTTAGAATGAGAGGGACAGACATAAAAATATTGCACTCATTCGTGGAATGAATAGGAAATAATAATAAATAATAATATATTATAATAATTATTATAATTAATAATTATAATAAATAATAAATTATAAAAATAATAAAGTAACAGAATGGGAGACTAACAACCAAGAATAGTGGAGATAAGTACCAGGAGGATTACTCCACAGCTTGAAAGGTGGCTTCACATGATAGGTGAAGAAGCAGCTCTGATGGAGAAGGGATCACCAAGCAAAGGGTGCTAGTGGGCCCACTAGGGATGGGAGATATGGCCTGAAAACAGACTATAGACTGAACATGATGCTTCCTTAATACCTCTGTAGCAAACCACAACACCCCAAAAGAGAGAGAAAGCAAAAGGGAATGTCCTGCCACAGAGGCAAGTGGGGTGAAGGGGCAGGGTAAGGGTGGTCGGAGGGATGATGGGACCATTGGAGGTGGAAAATGGGCACTGGTGGAGGCATGGGTACTCGATCATTGTATGACTGAAATGTAAGCATGAAAACCTGTAAGTCTGTAACTTTATCTCACGGTGATTCACTAATAAAAATAAATAAATAAATAAGTAGATAGATAGATAGATAGATAGATAGATAGATAAATAAATAAATAAATAAATAAATAAATAAATAACACTGCAAGAAAAATAGGGGTGCAATGTCCATTTCCTCATTGTCTTTTTGGGTCCTTGGGGTATATTTCAAGAAGTCCAATTGCTGGGTCAAATCGAAGCCCACTTTCTAGTTTTGGAGGTAATATCCATATTGTTTTCCAGAAATTCTGGAGTAGTCAACATTACCAACAGCAGTGAATGAGTGTCCTTCTCCCCTTCCCCATTCAGTTCCACATCCATGTTAACACTAGTTGTTATTGTTCTTTTTGATGTGTGCCAGTACCTGTGGTATGAGGTGACATATTGTTGTTTTGATTTTCATTTCCCTAATGATTAGTGATGTAGAGCATTTTCCCATATGCCATTTGGTCATTTGTATACTTTAAGGAAGTTTCTGTTCATCTCTTCTCTCCATTTTTCATGGGGTCAGATTGTTTTGTATAGTTTTATGAGTGCTTTATATGTCTTGGATATTAACTGTTCATTAGATGTATGATGGGCAAATAATTCCTCTCAGTCTGTGAGGGTGTCTTTGTATTTTGTTTATTGATTCCTTTGAGATTCAGAAGCTTCTTAATTTAATGTAATTCCACTTGTTTATCTTTGTTTTTGTTTGGCCAATTGTGTTGACTCTTTAAAGATGACACTAGTTTCAATATCTTGAAGACTTCTGCCTATATTTTCCTCAATGTGGTTGCTAGATTTTGGTTTGATATTGTGATCTTTAATCCACTTTGATTTGATTTTTGTACATGGTGTTATAAAGGTCTGAGTTCATCTCTTTGCTTGTGGCCAGCCGGTTTTCCCAACACCATTTATTTTTTGAAGAGGCTTTCTTTGCTCTGCTTCATATTTTTTGTTCTTTTACTGAAGGTTAGCTATTCATACACCTGTTTCTTGAGTTTCAGTTCTATTCCATTGTCCTTATTCCAGTACCATACTGTTTTAGTTTGGAGTACATTGTACTTTGGAGTACAGGTTGAAGTTGGGGAAAGTGATGCTTCCTGCCTTATTTTTCCCTAGGATTGCTTTAGCCATTGGAGGTGGGGAGGCTTGCTGTTCTATATGAATTTCAGGAGTGTTTGATTTATCTTTAAAAATGTCATAAACAGGGGGCTGGAGCAATAGCACAGCGGATAAAGCATTTGCATTGCAAGCGGCAGATGCAGGTTCGATTCCCAGCATCCCATATGGTCCCATGAGCACCGCCAGGAGTCTAAATTCCTGAGTGCAAAACCAGGAGGTAACCCCTGTGCATTGCCTGATGTGACCCAAAAAGAAAAAAAAAAAACAAAAAAATCAAAAAAATGTCATAAGAAATTGTGGCTCAGAAAATCAAGTACCTAAGAATCAACTTAACAGAAGAATCAAAAACTTATACAAAGAAACTACAAAACACTACTAAAAGAAACAAAAACAAAATGTTGGTAAATGAAAACACATCTATGCATTGGGAACTTTAACATTTTAAAAATGGCAATACTCCCAAGGCTTTATACAGATTCAATAAGTATCAATAATAATCTTCAATGTTTACCCAATTAACTTGGAAGATATTGAATATTTTAATCAAAGACCTTGAAATCAACCTTGAAGTTCATGTGATCGTGGGTGGAGCAAGTCAAGAACCCTAAGACTCGGAATATTTCTAATCTGTCAATTTTTTCTATTTGAATAGTAACCACTGATTTTGATAAACTTTGGAAAGTTCTATAGGAAGATAGCATACTCCACAGTGTATCAGGTCATAGGGTATATTATTCCCTGCCACTGATAAGAGAAATGTACTTCCTCATTCATTTCTTTGTTGAACTAATATTTAATAAATGCTTACTCTGTATAAAATCCTATACTACACATAGGTTAACCAGAGGGGAGTAAAGAAAATATATATCTTACAAATCTTAGGGAGGTTTTGTCCTTTGGAATGACTGCTGAATTACTCAGATTAACTGCTGCTTATGAATATTCTTTCTTGATATTAGAACTCTTTTTTGTTGGTTGTCTTAGAAGATGGCTATTCTTTTTTATTTTGCTCAACTTTCATTCTTTAGTTCTCCAAACTCCTCTGACATGCATTTTTTTCAACCTGTTTATATGCATATTTCTTCTTTAATATTTCTTCTGTGTCATTTACAATCACTTTGTCTTGTCACAATGTAGTGAACACTGAATATAATTTTAGAGAAGGAATGAATACATTGACTAAAGTCACATGTAAATGAGATTTAAGACTGTGATAGCAGAGGTCTAAAGATAAAAAAAGGATAGGGGCTGGAGTGATAGCACAGCGGGTAGGGTGTTTGCCTTGCACTCGGCCAACCCGGGTTTGATTCCCAGCATCCCATATGGTCCCCTGAGCACCGCCAGGGGTAATTCCTGAGTGTAAAGTCAGGAGTAACTCCTGTGCATCGCCAGGCGTGACCCCCAAAAAAAAGAGAGAGAAAAAAATGATATACTGGTTCAATTTTTGCAAATCTCATCACAAAAATTTATAGAAACAAACAAAAAGACCTCTTTCTTTGATTCTTTGATTCAGTTCCCATTTGATGTCTATTTGTTGCACTGAATTTCGTATGACTATTACATAAGCATTATTTATCAACTAACTGAATTTATTTTTGCCTCAAGAAAGATTGGTTTTAGATGAATAAACAAAACCAATGGTACTCTGAGTTTACTCTTGATTGTGCTCAGGGGTCATATGTATTGCCAGGGATCCAACCTATGTTAGATGCATGAAAAGTAAATATCCTACCCTTGTGTAATATCTCCCTGGTCCTTGCCTCGAAAATATTTTTAGATTGATACTTAATGCATTAGCTTTAAAACCTCACCGATCATTTTTGTGTTGTGGTTTTTATATCAAACAGATTTGTTACTCTTCATGAAGTGAGTGGGTTTATGATTTATATACCTCTGGCCCCAAGTTTTATTTTTTGTTTTGAGATTACATCCAGTGGATATCAAAGCTTACTTCTAGTTCAGTGTCTGGGGGAATATATAGGGTGTTCGAGTTTGAACCCAAGTTGACCTCATTCAAGGCAAGTGTTTTTCCCGCTGTCATATATTTGTGTATATATATGTACATATACATATATATAATCATGGTGATTTTATTATATGTATAATGATTTACAAAGTTATTCATAGTTGAGTTTAGACATACAAAGTTCCATCACCACTCCCACCACCAGTATCAATCTTTTCTACCAGTGTTCCCAGCTTACCTCTTCTCTACCCCACAACCAGCTTGCTGCCTTGACAAGCACAGTTTTAATTTGGTTGCTGAAGTTTGGATCTCTGGTTTTCAGTGTTGTTGCCTCTGTGGTTTTGATATTTAGCTATGCCACTCCTTTAAATCACTGATGTACATAAATACCTTTGACCCTGTCCCCTGTTGCTTCACATTTGTCTCTTCTTCGCCTCCTCATTTAAAAAAAATATTTATTTTATTGAATCACCATGTGGGAAGTTACAAAGCTTTCAGGCTTATGTCTCAGTTATACAGTGCTTGAACACCCGTCCCTTCACCAGTGCACATATTCCACCACCAAAAACCCCAGCATACCTCCCACCCCCAACCCCCACCCCCGCCTCTGTAGCTGATAAATTTCACTTCACTTTCTCTTTGCCTTGATTACATTCCATATTTGAACACCAAACTCACTATTGTTGTTGGAGTTCCCCACCCAAAAACAGCCCTGCTGACAAGGAAGCATTCGGTCAATCCAATGATGTCCTACTTGATCTTTTGTGTTTGCACCATCAGGTCCTTGATGAATGCTTCAGATGCCAGTGTACATGTGTTAAAAGTGGAGACAGTCATTTTAGTCCTTCTTCATTTTGGCAGCCTAGTTCGGCCCTGAGATTTTAGCAGCCTCTCCTTGCTTGTCCTTCTCAATGCTGCCATATCAGGGGTTCTTCCAGAATCAGGGGAATGAGACCCATTTTTGTTACTGTTTTTGTCATATCAAATATGCCACTTGTAGCTTGCCAGGTTCTGCCATGCGGGTGGCATGTAGGGAGTGGCCCCCTCCCTACTCCTCACTTATCTACAATAAGTAGATAAATGATTTTGGTGGGGGGGAAATACAACTATATATTGCAAAATTTCAAAGATTATTAAATGACCAAACATCTTGGGATAAGAACAGAGGTCATAGCTTTCTCTGACATAACTCTTTAGGAGGGTCTCTATCATTAAATATACCATCTTCCCTAGAAATCTAGATTTGTTTCTATACATAAAGTTTGAAAATCTCCTTATTATATATTTTTGTCTCTGTACTTTTTCCCTGAGCCCTTCTTAGCATGGGAAGGTTATTCTATCTTATAATATTCATAGCATAGCAATATTCTAAAGAATTTTTCCAAGAATCAAAGATAAATGCAGACGTATGAAAATATAATAAATGTCTCAGCGACAGATGTCCTGATCCTGATGCTCTTAAGTCTGCCCAGTGATCACTGACTTAGCATTAACTCAAGACATTTTTCTTCTATCTATACTGGTTTGAAGTGGTCTTAGAAACCATGAAACCAGAAGTATAGAATGTTATTCTGGGTTAGCTTCTGAAAGGCACCTTTATGAGACCTTCAATTCTTAGTCATGCCAAAAGACTCATTCCTAGTTTTTTCTCTGCCTGCATACAAACTGTCATTACCTAGGACTAGGAATAGGTCTCTAATTTATTCATCTTCAGTCCATAAATAATTTTCTTTGCTTTGAGCAACTGTCGAATACATTATAATCACGGGCCCTGAGGACTGCACAGTCCATCATGGGTCTTCTCTGCATTTTCGTGCTTTAAGAAAGAAAATTTCCCCTCTGGCTTTTTTTGGGATTTCTTCTTTGAGTTTCAAGCCAGACTGCATGTATTTTTTTCTGGAGTTTTATCTCATTTCAAAACTTAGGATTTTAGAGGCACTAGTCTTATCCTCAACTCTATTCCCTCTCTCATTATGTAATGCCAATTATTAAGTTTATTGGGATTTCAAAATATGTTTATTGTGAAACAACTATAAATTCATGGGAATTGCACAGAAAGTATAGAGAAGTTCCACATATCCTCACACATCTTCCCATAGTAATTAACAGTTAATATAACTGTAGTGAAACATCAGACAAGATTATTGTTTTTTCAGACAAGATTATTGACATTCTTTTCTGTTATTTTTATCACCCAAGTAGAGTTGTGTAATCACCACTACAATCATGATACAGAAATGTTCCATTCCCAAGCCACAATAATGTCACTGAGGCTACATTTTCATAAATATATCAATCTCCCCACTCCCATCCTTAGCTTCTAGTAATAACTGATATGCTTTCTATCTGTATAATTTTCCACACTAAAAGGATTTAAGTGATACCATGTAACATGATCTTTCGAGAGAGTTTTTCCTGTAGTCAGTAAAATGCACTTAATATCTCCCAAAGGTGTTGTGCATATAAGTAGGTTTTATTTTCTTGTTTGTTTTTATTTGTTTTCCTCAGCAATATTCATAGTATGCAATGTTCCCATCTTTTGGTAAGCAATTCACCTAATTGGGTAGAAGAGATATTACACTGGGTTGGACTACTACTGACCTGGGTTCAATCCCAGGTACTCCATATGGCCCCGGAGCCCATCAGGAGTGATCCCTGAGCACAGAGCCAAGGGGAAACCCCACGCACTACCAGATGTAGTACATAAACAAAACGAACAAAATCATCTACTCTGGGAAATTTTTGTTGTTTCTAATTTTGGACCCTTAGAGATAAAACTTCTATGAATATTCACTGATTCACAGTTTTCTTTTGATAACAGAAATGTATTGCTTAAATTTCCTCTGGTTCCCCTGATTTTGATGACAAATTTGCTGGTATTCTAATGTTTTTTCTCATAAGTAAGGTGGTATTTTTGTCTAATTTCTAGATCTATTCTTTGTTTTTTGTTTTCAAAGTTTCAACATACAACATCTTCATGTTAATTTCCTTGGGATTATCCTGTTTGAAATCTGTTCAAATTCATCACACTACATTCATGCTTCTGAAATAAGTTTTCAGGAACTACTTCTTTTAATACTTTTTAATTTCCACCCTCTTTCTACTCTCTTTGGATTCTGGCGACTTAAATATTAGATCTTCTGTTTTAATCCCACTTGTCCCTGGAGCACTATTTATTTTTCTTAGTCTACATTCTTTTTGTTCTGACTGGGTTATTTTCATTGTTCTTTCAGTTTACTGATGATTTTCTTATCATCAGACCCTGTTTTGGGTATCAGGGTGAAAAATAAAATAAGTTGTAACCCTTTCCTTCAAGAAGTTAACCATAATAGGAGGGAAGAACTTATTCTTTAAAATGATGGCTAAGAGGCTTATGTGAGTATCATGATGGATGTGCATAACATGTCAAATCAGAAAGCAGAAGATCATCTATTTTCACCTGGAAAGATTAAAAGTACATGTAGAGTATGGAGATTTTCCTTGAAGAAAGTCACATGAGTGAGTTATAATAAATAGGGGCCTAAGGGATTTTTATTTAATAGAAGACAAATAAGGAATTTGAGATAGAAGTTACGGCCCACTGAAAAGTGAGAAGGTGTGCAGCGATATAGGAAAATAAAATATCCCGAATTAAGAACACCATAGCACTGTCGTAACACTGTTGTTCCATTGTGCATCGATTTGCTCGAGCACCAGTACCACCAGTAACGTCTCCATTGTGAGACTTGCTGTTACTGTTTTGGGCATATCGAATATGCAACGGGTAGCTTGTCAGGCTCTGCCATGTGGGTGGGATACTTCAGTAGCTTGCTGGTCTTTCCAAGAGGGATGGAGGAATCCAACCCGGGTTGGCCGTGTGCAAGCCAAATGCTCTATCTGCTGTGCTATCGCTCCAGTCTAAGAACACCATACTGTAGGCAATTGGTTCTACATTTTAGCATGCAGAAGATTCTCGAGATATTCAAAACAGGTATCACAGGTGAGTAAGGCACAAGCTTTACATGCAGCTGGCCCCAGTTTGAATCCTGGCATAGCATCTAGTTCCGTGAGCATCACTAAGAGCACCGAGCCAGGAGTAAGCCCTGAGCATTGCTGTATGTGGGTCCAAAATGAAAACACACAAACAAAAATATTCTCCTAGAATATGTGTCAAAATATAGATTCTGAGTCATCTACTTTACCATGACACTTAAAACCTGATGATATATGGTAGGACTTTAGAATTTAAAACAAGTTCCCAAGTGATACTAGTTCTGATGGTATGAAGACCATAATTTGTTTGAGTCTGAGTAGCAAGACTTTAGACTGCAATGATGTGCCTTCCAATCAAGTGCAGTCTGGCTACCAATTCTATTTTCAGGAGCTACTCCTATAAA
Organism: Sorex araneus; assembly: GCF_027595985.1. Lineage (NCBI taxonomy): Eukaryota > Metazoa > Chordata > Mammalia > Eulipotyphla > Soricidae > Sorex > Sorex araneus. The sequence goes on along the minus strand of NC_073313.1, from coordinate 44,304,091 downwards.
TTAAATATGTACTACATTTTATTGCATAAGACATCTCCATCGTCTGAGTATTTTTAAATGTATATGCATAAAATACAGCACAGAAATTCTAGAACGTAAGGACCATTATAAAAACCAATGGAAACATAACTTGTTGAGCAAATGGATGTGTTTAAAAAGACTAGAAGAGAAATTATTCATTTACCTATTAAGGGCACAGATTGCTTTTTGATGCAGTCTCATTTAAAAGCCCTTTATGTGTACTAATTATAAATCATGTTTATTTGTTCATTAAAGGAGACATTCTACCAGATATTTAGTAGACTGTTTCTGCTTCACTGTAAACATCAAAGGACTACAACTGTTCTCTCCAGGGTAAGCTGCAGTCATGAAGCTTGACCACTGCACAAATGTCTACTACTATCCTCTCTGTTTAGGATGGATTATTCTGCCAAAATCCTTGAACTACATGCTGTTTTGTTTTCTGCTTAATTATTGTTAAATATCTTTTCAGAGAGAAATACATACCATTTTTGTAATTTGGTGTGCTGTTTAAGAATTCATGGCCTCCTAGTGTTCCTCTGCAGCTTGAAGATTTTTCTCTCAGCTGATGTTGTCAGGTGAATATTGCAGAATTATGTGTACAGCACGGTAAATGATGTCCCAGTGGGCAAAATCGGCCTAAAATGATGAGTATACAGGGCTGTTAATGAGAAAAATTGTTAACTGGATCTTTCCGGCACATAGATATGATGGGCATTTTGAAGTCCAGTTGTGTATCTTTTGATGATGTTTCTGTTTCCAGAGGTAGGATTTAATTCTAAGGTATTAAAGATGCTGTATCACTTAAACCCTTCTTTCTGTCAGTACTACTAGATATTATGTTGGATCCTGACTTTTTTGGATCCTGAGAAGATAAAATGTCAGTCTAAAAGCCAAAGTCATGAGAAAAAGAACTTATTCCTTTTTAAACTTTGCATACTATATAGACTGGATCAGTGTTATATATACAGACGATATGATCAAGTAGCATTTAACAGATGAAGAAATGTTAAGTGATTGAGTGACAAAAGGCACAAAACACTATTCCATGCTACTATAACTGTGTACACAATGCAAATCCTGATCATGCTATGCATTAATATATAATTAAGGAATTTAACCATGAGCATCTAATCTGTAATTACTAAGAGAAATAGCACTGTAGCACTGTCTTCCCATTGTTCATCTATTTGCTTGAGTGGGCACCAGTAAGGTCTCTATTGTAAGACTTGTTTTTACTGGTTTTGGCATATAGAATATGCCATGGGTAGCTTGCTAGACTCTGACGTGCAGACGGGATACTCTCTGTAGCTTGCCAGGCTTTCTGAGAGGGACAGAGGAATCGAACCTGGGTTGGCCACATGCAGGGCAAACTCCCTACCTGCTGTGCTATCATGCAGAGTCTAAAAAACATTTCCAAATTTAGGATTGTTTCTCTAAGTTTTCTCTGAGCCACAAAAAACTATGTTTAATTTTAAAGTTATGACTCATAACTATCATGAAAAGCCACACACCTTCTTCAAAAGTAACTGTGTTTTAATGACATTCAATTTTGCAGATGCATTTTGAAGCATAAACTGTTTATAGTATATGTTCTTTAACGCGATCAAGAAATAGTGATTATGTTAAACTAGTACCTTTTTGAATGTGTGTGTGTGTGTGGGTGGGTGGGTGGTTCACCTGGTGATTTCAGGGATTACTCCTGGTTCTCCATTCAAAAATCACTGCTGGTGGGCTCAGAGAACGATATAGGATGACAGGGATCAAACCTGGTCAGTCATGTGCAAAGCAAATGACCTACCCACTGTTCTATCACCCCAGCCCCCTGAACTAGCACTTATTAACAGTTGATGCTGCACTATAAGAAGTATGATTAGTGATGATGACTTCAAAGTCTCTGATTAAAAAGCAATGCACTGCATTATGAAATGCAATTAAATTGTCATGACCCTAAATGATGATTTCAGAATGACTGAGACTCTACTTGATTTTCAACTACTTTCTTGAGTCTTGATATGAGCTACAGAGGATGAACAATGTGAATACTCTTGAGCACTACTGAACTTGAGGGGGATTTTTCTTGAGACAAGAATACAAGGCAAAAAAAAAGCTCAGATCTGTATCAAAATGCTTCTGACTCTTTCTAGAAAGCATTGTATCCAATGTTTGTTTATTCTAAAGACACAAAAAGGAGATTGGGATGCTGTTTTATTTCTTCCACACCAATCAATCTCCTCCAATGAGTGGATTTTAAAGAATAGATGAGCTATTCTCAATGTTTTTTTTTGTTGTTGTTGTTGGCAGATTATAGATTTAGGACAAAGAAAATTGTAGAGTGAATATAATTTTTATTGAAAAAGGAAACTGGGTTTCTCAGTTGTAAACAGTTATAATACTTGGGGAAACTTCTTTCCAATTGAAATTGGTTTAGAATTTGTCAAAATGCTATTTTCAAAATATTTTCCCTAATAAAATTCTAATAAATAAATGGGATCTACTTTCCTAAATGAGAGCATAAAAACAATGGAATACTATGCAGCAAAAACAAAAATGAAATTATTCAGTTCAAAGCAACTTGGATGGGACTGGACAGTAAAATGTTGAGCAAAATAAGCCAGTAGGAAGATAAGTACCAGATGATCTCCCATATTTTTAGTATATAGAGAAATAATAAAGGCTATACACAATATCAATTAATAACAAGCTGTGGACATTGAATTACAGAACTGAGAACCAGACTAATGAGAGTTGTTGGGGAGAATGATGAGGTGGACTAGAAGTAAAGAATTTATGGACAGTTTAGTCACTATTATTAGTGGTAAAATAAGTTGACTATGTATACCAAAATATAAGTATAAGCCTTATTATAAACAAATGACCTACATTGTAATGGTTTATTTTTTTTTAAAGATGGTGCTGCATGCTAGGTGAAGAAGCAGCTCTGATAGAGAAGGGATCACCAAGCAAAGGGTAGTAGGTGGGCCCACTAGGGATGGGAGATACGGGCTGAAAACAGACTATAGTCTGAACATGATGCCTACTTAATACCTCTGTAGCAAACCACAACACCCAAAAAGAGAGAGAGAGCAAAAGGGAATGACCTGCCACAGAGGCGGGGTGGGGTGAAGGGGACAGGGTGGGAGTGGTGGGAGGGATTTTGGAACGATTGGTGGTGGAAAATGGGCACTGATGGAGGGATGGGTACTCGATCATTGTATGACTGAAACGCAAACATGAAAATTTGTAAGTCTGTAAATTTATCTCATGGTGATTCACTAATAAAATCAAAAAAAGCAAAAAGAGGAAAGATGGTGCTGAAGGATTGTGGATACTTTGGTGGTGATGCAATAATTTCGTACATTTATAGCAACAAACAACAGAGTTGTAACCATGTTACATAGACTATAATAAACAAATAGGTGTGCAGAACAAAAACAAAAAATAGGTTCAAGATAAGGGAAATAGTCAAAGAACTGAGTGCAAGCTTTGTGTATGGGAGACCTTGTCTTGATTCCTAAGAAATATCAAAAACAGTCCCTGAATACTTAGCTGAATACAGCTGAGCACCTTTGGGTGTGCTCAGCCCCCTACCTCCCAAATAAAAATGTGCAGAGGAATTGAGACTCAGATGCTGCAAGTGGAAATGAAAATTGTCACAACTAATTTGGAAGACTTCTTGGTATTATCTAGTACAGAGAAATATGCACTTACTACATGATATAGAAACTCTATTCTAAACAAATTAAAGTGTTATGTGTTTATAAAGTATATGTATAAGAATCTCCACAGAGCAGTTTTCAAAATAGTAAAAACCAAATAAACCAAAAAACCTGGAAACCAAACCAAATATCCATGAAGAGTAGACTGAAAAAAAAAACATAGATAATATAGAGTAAATAGATCTACACACAAAAGAGTAAATATAGAATGATTCTAGTAATATCAGATTCAAAACCTGCCAACATTGATCCATGTTGTATGCAGTCAGGAAACAACTTGCCTTTAGGCAAGGTTATTGTTTGAGATGGGGCACTGGGAATTCCTAAGAGATGCTGCAAATGTTCTGTATCTGATGTAGGTAAAAAGTCTTCAAATTGTATACACTTAAGATGAGTGCACTTTACTATTTGAAAACCTTGTCAAAAAAGAAAATTGAGTAGCACTATGCTTGAAAATTGGCAAGGCATATCTTTAACCAAGAAGTATATAGTAACATGACTTCAGCTTTTATAAGGAACTGATAGAAAAACAGCACTCCTTTAATTAGGGACACTAAGTAAGTAGTCAATGTTGTTTTTTTGTTTTTTTTTTTGCTTTTTGGGTCACACCTGGCGATGCACAGGGGTTACTCCTGGCTCTGCACTCAGGAATTACCCCTGGCCGTTCTCAGGGGACCATATGGGATGCTGGGATTTGAACCCGGGTCGGCCGCGTGCAAGGCAAACGCCCTACCCGCTGTGCTATCTCTCCAGCCCCAGTAGTCAATGTATTTTATTATGTTTTTGTTATCAAATGACAAAAGCTTTATTTACTTAGATACTAATATGAGGCACTATATTTCCATATACTTTTGCATAACTGTTTGTATAAAGTAATGTTAGGTTTTTTTAATTTTGAATTGCCTCCTTATCTTCCTCTTTCCTTTCATTATTAATGATGTCATATTACACTGACCAGGAATTACACATATGCCTGGCTTTGGTGTTTGCACATTTTTGCCTGTGGTATTGGCCAGCTTCACACATATGATTGTGCTGGTTACTGTGCTCACTGAGGTTTCCACTTCTTTCCCCCCACCCTTTTTTAATTGAATTGTCATGAGATACAGTTACAAAGCCTTCATGTTTGAGTTTCAGTCATACAATGATCAAACACCCATCCCTCCATCAGTGTACATTTTCCACCACCAATGTCCACAGTATCCCACCCCCACCCCCACCTCCACTTCATCTCGCCCCCTGCCTCTATGGCAAACAATTTTCCTCTTCCTCTTACTCTATCTCTACTTTGGTGCATTATGGTTTGAAATACAGACACTGAGAAGCCATCATGTTTGGCCCTTTATCTACTTTCAACACACATCTCCCATCCTAAGCTATCCCTCCAATTATCATTGACTTCTTTAGTTGTGGTACTTGCAACATGCCTTCCAGAGTGTTCCCTTTTAGTTGAGACATGCAAGTTATGAATTTGACATGTGCAGGGTGTTGCTGGTGCTCATACAATTACTGTTCAGAAGTTACACTTTTTGGTTATATGACATTCACACATCTTTAGTTGTGATGCTTACTGGTGTCATAGACCATATTGTGGAGCTTATATAAGATGAGAGTTGGTGTGACCAGAAATTGATTAATATGTTGGGAGTCAGAGACAGCAGAGTTGCCAGGCTCCAAAGCAGAGCTTCCTGAAACACACTTTGCATATATGGGACACTGAGTACTTAAACTCATGATCATACAATTGCAAGGCAAGTACTGTAAGCCATTTCTTCAAGACCTCCACCAAAGTTCTAAGAAAAAACTAGTGTTGACATGTGTCATTCTCACTGTTGTGAGATGGTATCTTCTGTTGTCTTGATTTGGATTTTCCTGGTAATAATTGGTATGAGCACTTCTTCATGTGTCTATTGGCCATTTGTCTGTCTTCAAAGAAGTCCTTGTTCATATACACTCCTCACTTTAGATGTGATTTTGAATATTTTGGATTGATTTTTGTTAGTACTTTATATGTCCTAGATATCAAACCATTATTTGCTATATTTAATGAAAATATTTTCTCCCATTCAGTTAGTGTGTTTTGGTTTTATCCAATGTTTCTTTGGTCATACAGAAACTTTAATTTGATATAATCCCATTTGTTTTAGTTGCTGTTGCCTTTGCCAATGAAATCATATCATTCAAAAATACCTTTGAGGGCCAAATATTGCAACATTCTGCTGATACTTTCCTCAATGTGCTTTATGGATTCTATTCTGATCTAAGAGTCTTTGATTAATTTTGAATTGACTTTTGTATAAAATGTGACATATGAATCCAGCTTTAATTTTTTGTATGTGGTTATCCTGTTTTCACAGCACCATTTGTAGGAGAGGCTGTCTTTACTTCATTTTTTGCTCTCAGCTCCTTTGTCAAAAGTTAGCTAACCATAAATGTAGGGCTTTGTCTTTGGTTATTCTATTCTGATCCATTAATTAGAAAGTCTGTTCTATTCCATTACCAGGCTGTTTGGATCACATTGGTTTCTTAGTATATTTTCAAGTTAGTCATAAGATACCTTACATTTTTTTATTTTTCAGTGTGGCTTTGGCTATATGATTCCATACAAACTTTGTTATTGACTATTTCAATTTCTTGAAAAGTGTCAAAATTTGCATGGGGGTACATTAAATCTATATAATAATTTCAGTAGGATAGTAATTTTGACTATTATACTTTTTCCAATTCATGAACATGTATTTTTCCCCATATCCTATGGACATCTATTTCTTTTTTAAAGTGGCTTATAGTTTTCAAGGTCTATATCTTTCACATGTTTTGTTTTGTTTATTCCTAAGTACTTGAAGTTTTTGGAGACTATTTTGGATGTATTGGCTTCGTTGAGGCATAGTTTATCAATATATCTGAACCTCAGGAACCAACAAAACTGAAATAATAAAATGCAAGGTAAAATAACCAAATTTAAATATGTGCCTGTCAGGAAGGCAGCTCTGGTATGGGAGAGAAACTGGGAACATTGATGGAAGGATGTTGGCTCTGATGATGAGCTTGGTATTGGAAAATTGTATGTCTGAAACTCAACTAGAATAATTTTGTAAATTATGGTGTCTTAATAAAAATTTTAAATTTTTATTCATTATTCATTCATGATTTATTAAATATATTATAAGAGATTAATATTTATCAAGAATTTATTAAGAGATGAACATTTATCCTTTTCCTTAAAAAACAAATCAAATAATTATAAATAGTGATATATTGATTAAATCTTTTAGGTATTTTATACTTAGGTATTTCATACTAAGTCTATGAATTTCGATTCCTTTATTTTTACAATTGTTCTACTCTAAGGAAGTTTTAAAATGAGACACATAAAGGATATGTGCATAATTAATATTTCTCTCTGCATACATAAATATACTGTCAAATGGTAAAGAAATAGGAAGATATTTCACCATCAACATTGTTACAGATTTTTTGTGCCCTGGAGCCAATTTTGAGGTCTTGAAAATTTTTTTTAAGACACTATCACTATCACTATCATCCTGTTGATAGTCAATTTGCTCAAGCAGGCCCAGTAACGTCTCCATTCATCCTAGCTCTGAGATTTTAGCAGCCTCTCTTTACTTCCCAATGGTGCCAAATTAGAGGCTCTTTCAGGGTAAGGAGAATGAGACCAATCATTGTTACTGTATTTGGCATATGAATACCCCACAGGGAGCTAGCCAGGTTCTCCAATGAGGGCAGGAAGCTCTCTGTAGCTTGCCAGATTCCCTGAGAGGGAGACCTAGACTGTAAGATGAATGATAGATTCAAAATTTCCTGTACAAAAGCACTGGAGATATAGTAAAGTGGATGAGGTGCTCATCTTGGAAGCGTTCGACTCAGGTTTCATTACCAGCATCCCAAAAGGTTCCTGAGTGCTGCAAAGAGTGATGCCTGAGTGCAGAGGCAAGAGGAGTGAACCCACCCTGACGCATCTCCCCACCTCCACTATGTGTTCTCTAAAAGCTCTGCATCTCCCCAGACCCCCCAGAATCTACTGAATGTATTAAAACATGTGAAAATCAAAATGTGCCACCAAATGCTTTTCAGCCCCAAAAACGTGAAAAATAGGCCTCTGTCCCCCACCATCCGAGGAGAGGAGGTTCATGCACTGGGTTGGTGTTTGCCATGCACACACATGACCCAGATGGATTGCACCCCTATATCAATAATATCCCCTAACTACCAACAGGAACGATCGCTGAGTGCAGAGTCAGGAGTGACTCCACAACAGTACTGGCCCTGGCTCAAAAACACGAGTTCTTTTTTTTTCAATTTTTTAAAATTTTATTGGATCACTGTGAGATAGTCATAAGCTTTCATGTTTGGGTTACAATCTCACAATGATCAAACACCCATCCCTCCACCAGTGCACATTCCCCACCACCACTATCCCGGATATAGCCCCCCCCCTCTTTCCCACCCTCTCCCTGCCTCCATGGCAGACAATATTCCCCATACTCTCTCTCTACTTTGGGGCATTATGGCTTGCAACACAGACACTGAGAAATCATCATAAAAAAACGAGTTCTTTTTAAGAAAAGAAAGTGCCCCCAGGCCCCTGTGATGAGAAAAAATGACACTTTAGCCCTGACTCTGTAATCAGCCCAAGGAATGAAAGGCAACCAAGAAAGGGCCATCTGGGCACAGTCCTGGAGGACCCCACCCCTACCCCTGTAACCGCCATGGATGCTGCAAGTGTCCCAGCAATGGCACTAACACGGCGGCGGATGCATGCAGCCCCTTAGATCTGGGGGATACTTTCTCTCTGGCTAGGGGCTGGAGGAAAGGTCAGTGGGGAGGGCGCCGGCCTCACATCCCGACACCCCATGGGGGTCCCAAACCCCCAGGAGGGATCCCTGAGCTGAAGAGCCTGGATTCAGCCCTGAGCAAGGTCAGGTGCGCCCCTAAAACACAATGATATATACATTTAAAAAGGAAACAATCTCTGGTTATTTTTCCCTTGTTTCTAACTTTATAAATGAGCTTCTGTGTTCAAACTCCTCATGCGGGATCATGTGCTTCCTATGCCCACCCATGTATTTTATGGGGTCCAGGGCGGTGCTCAGGGCTCCCCCTGGCGGCGATCCTGGGGACAGAACCCGGTGGGTCGCGTGTAAGGCAAGTGCCCACCCTGCCGCTTATGCATCTTTCTAAGCAGGACAACTAAGACTTATTTTTTTAAAGAATTTATTATAGTCAAGGTAGTGTGCTTAAAATGCTGTTGACATTTGGTCTTGTTGCACACAGTTATCCTTCACTTCCTTACCACAATGAAAGTTCTCAGGACCCTTCCACCCACATCCATGTCAAATCTTGTCCACCTATTAGGACTTATTTTATTTTTAGGTTATATTCATGGACAGCTTTCTGCTTAGTAATTATACTGTTTCTCTCTTTTTGACAGATACATGCCTTTTATCTTTTATTTCAAGTGGTCTGGGTCAAATGTTATGACTTGCAAAATTTGAACAATAACAGAATACTCTGGAGTCATCTTAGCCATCACTCGCTACCTTAAGTCCCAGTACAATTAATATGCATTAAATTCCCATAAGACATCATGTTATTGTATTATAACTTAGGTCCCATACCAAAATCTAAATTTTGCTCTCTTTAGTAAATAATTCAGTTTGACACATCAATGAAACATTGAAAAGAAAATTATATTCATGACTTTTTTGGAGAATTCTCCAGCTGAGAAGAAGGCTAGATTCTTAGGGAAAATGGAGTGAAAATAAAATAAATCTGTTATTTATGTAATTGTTATATGCTACCATAACTGTCATTTATCAGACACCTACTATGAGTAGTTGGTTCAGTGAGATGGGTCACAAGTCAGGTGGCCTATAGCAAAAACAAATGAACAAGGAAGAGAATTATTAAATTGTGTTAGGTATTATGGGACACAGGAGAGTTTTGCAAATATCTTATTTGAGTCAAATTCCTAAATCTTCAACTACTAATCCTTTTATTCCTTTAACACCCAGCAGTACCAGATTAATGTAGATAATTATAATTAGATTCTGCTATAGCTCTAATGACACTTCCATCTGCTCTGCCAGCTTAATTTTCTCTGGCCTTGAAGTGAATCTTTTAACAGAAACATGGAAAGAAGGAGCAAATTTGTGGGAAGAGACTATTAGCTCTATTTAAAACATATTGAATTTGGGGCAAATATGAAGGGAAGTTAAGGTAAAGGCCAAGTGCAATGAGAACATAGATATAGCAATCAATATTAGATTAGCTTTGGTGACAGGAGCAGGAAAGGCAAAGCAAGGAACTCTTCAAAGCAAGTGTCCCACAAAGACAATGAGAATGCTGGGAAAAAAAGTTAAAATCAATGATTTTTTGGACTGAAAATTAACCAAAAGATTGCAGCAATTAAAAGAACATTTATTCAAGAAAAATGATTAAATTGCATAGAGAACTCTGAGCTTTTGGGACTTTAATGATAACTATTCCCCAACCCCAAACTCCAGGCTCATAATGAAACATAGCAAGTAAGGGAGGGACCAGAGTGTGTTAGCTGCTCCTTCAAAACACTAATCTCAGAAAATTGTCATTTGTTGATCTATTTGGCAGATATCAGGAAACCCCAATCTTAAGCCTAGTCTTTTTTTAAATTTTATTTTATTTTTATAAAGTAGTTCACAATGTTTGATTACATTTAATATTCGAACATCAATCCCACCACCATTACACCTGCCCAACACCGTATTTCAGATGTTTCCACTCAGAACCCCAACCCTTGCCCCAAAGCAGAACCAAAGTAATTTATTTTGTACTGTTTGTTATGAGTAAACAGCTGAAAATGCTCCAAAAAAAAGTTTATTTAGAAAGAAAGTATGTGAAGATAGTTGCATTTCACCCAGGGGCCATTAAGATCTTCTATAAGAGATTACTAACATGTTGTTAAAGGTTGGGCCTCTGTGTGTGTATCCGTAAAATATATATTTCCCTCTAAGATTGGTTTCCTTCTACTTTAAACCCCATCAAATATAGTGGACTACTCTTGGAATATTACTGGTATGAGGTATAAGATAGCCAGGAATAGGATCATTCATGGGTGAGGCTCAGCCCGAGCGTGTGAGAATCACCTTGATCATGGCAGCGGTTGAGTTCTGGAGGTTTTCAATTGCTGGGGCTGGGTTCCTTGGGGTGGGGAGGGGCCTCATCCGACTTCCTCTGGGGTGCCCTGAATGAAATAGTCTACGACTAGTATTTTTTTGACCAGAATTAGTCTTCATTAAATGTGCAGTTCTTTTCCTGGAGGTATTTGTGAAAATAGTAGCAGCTGTTGAATAACACAGCAGCCTGAGGTAATGATCACAATTGAAGCTAACAAGAAACTGACAAAAAAATTAATAAGAAAAAGTTAAAAATACAATGACAATAAGGTACTTTGAAAGTGCTAACACATTCCTAAGAATCTTAAAAGATGCTTGCATGCAGAGGTTTGCATATGATCCCAAGCCTGTGTTGATGTCTAATAAAAACCCACAAAGACACCAAAAACTCACCTGACAAAAACATTGATATTGAGGTCCTACCTAACCACAAAGTGAAAGCTGTCATAACATGGTATAACACAGGGCTGAATGGGGAGGGCATGACTCACAACACAGAGCTCCTCTGAAAAGACTAAGATTTTTGTTGGTTCTAGATATATTAAATGTCTTCAATCCATTAATTGCTTGAATATTAAAATGCACTGCACTGTAGCACTGTCATCCCATTGTTCATCGATTTGCTTGAGCAGGCACCAGTAATGTCGCCATTGTGAGACTTGTTGTTACTATTTTTGGCATATCAAATACACCACGGGGAGCTTGCCAGGCTCTGCCCCACGCGGGCGGGATACTCTTGGTAGCTTGCCAGGCTCTCCGAGAGGGGCAGAGGAATTGAACCCGGGTCGGCCATGTGCCCTACCCGCTGTGCTATTGCTCTACTAATTCTAATACATATATATTCTTTGTCTTATATAGCCATGGAAGTTTTTGTTGTGTTATTTTAATATTCCTATGTAGATTTGGACTGCAATAGTAAAATAACAGAGCAAAAACTTCCATGGCCATATAAGACAAAGTATATAGACGTCATAGAATTAGTCCAGAAAATCACCAAACAAACAATACAACCACAGGCAGCAAGAACAGTAAGTAAATGCAAAGGTGAGGGAAGAATCTAATTTTTAGAATTGCTTCACTCTATCGAATGTACTAATGTGTGGAATCTAAGGAGCGAAAAATATAAAAATCATAGTAATGAAAAATAGAATGAAGGTATCTAGGAGATGACTGGATGAGCCAAAAAATGAAGGCTGGTAAAGCAATATAACTTTCAGTTATAAGATGAATATATTCCAAGGGTCAAATGAATAGTGTGGTTACTATAGTTGACATTTCTGTATTTTATTATTAAAATCTACTTAGAGTAAAATATAAGTCTTTTCACAAAATAAGTGAATAAATGTATGAGGCGATTGATGTGTTTAATTAACCTGTTGGACTCCTTTCATAATGTGCATGTATGGCAAATGATTGTGTTGTATATTTTAAATATATTATAAGTTTATAGTATAATATATAATACTTTGTCAGTTACATCTCAATAGCACTAAAAAAGAAATGAAGAACATTGAGAAAGGTAACTATATAGCTACGAGAAGAGTGGAGAGGGAGAACAAAACCTCAAAACCTTTTCTAGGAGAGTCGTATGCACTAAAAATAAAAATATACTTAAAAAATAAAAGGAATGAAACACAAGTGGTAGAAAGTAAACATAAGAAGAGCTCAAGAGAAATCAAATATTGAATAAGTATAGGATAGTCATCAGAATAAAACTTTAGAGTAGGAGAGAAGGAGGTAAAGGCAGGGAGAGAAAATTTTTCCTTTAACAAGTATGTACTGTCTTAGAAATATCGGTGAAATGTTGAGGGTAATAGGTATGAGTAAACAGTGTCAGTCCTCCACTCTTTTAAGCACATTGTTGTTAAAGAAAAGAAGTAAGTGGAATGAGAACTCAAAGGGATGGCACCGTTGTGGAACAAATTTTAAGCATAAAGGACAATTCAGTGTATTGTGAGAGATAAATGGAAAGTTTTTGAGTGAGTTAGTGGGGTAGAATTAAACTGTTACCTGCAAGTTGTGTCATGTATTTTCAGAGGAAAGGGAAATGGGATTGATATTGAAGGCATGAGACCATTTTAGGACTTTTAATCTCAGTATTTTTTTTTTGCTTTTTGGGTCACACCTGGCGATGCACAGGGGTTACTCCTGGCTCTGCACTCAGGAATTACCCCTGGCGGTGCTCAGGGGACCATATGGGATGCTGGGAATCAAACCTGGGTTGGCCGCGTGCAAGGCAAACGCCCTACCCGCTGTGCTATCGCTCCAGCCCCTAACCTCAGTATTTTCCAAAGTAGTTTATAAGCACTTGTGCATCAAAATCTAAATAAGGGTGGGCACTTTACAACTATGTTCCTTAATATCACTAAGGTATACTAAATCTGGGTCTTTGACACCAGGAAATCTGTTAGTGTGATAATTTGGGCAAATATACATCCATTAAGTTTTTCCCAAGTTGTATGCTATGAAAGCACTGCAAGTTACAAAGTTATTCATAGTTGAGTCTTTTGACATACAATGGTGCATCACTGACGCAAGCACTAGTGTTAAATTCTCTCTACCAGTGTTCCTAGATCCCCTCTCCCACGCCCCGGCCCAGCCCAAATCTGCAATCTTGACAGGCACCTTTTAAGTTTGGTTACTAAAGTTTGGGCTTCGGGCTTTCAATGTTGTTGACTGTTTTGGATATTTAGCTCTATCATTCCTTAATACCACTGATGGACTTGAATCCCCTTGACGCGTCCCCCTGTTGCTTCTAATCTATCTCTTCTCCCTTTTCCCTTCACTCTATTTATTTCCTTCTCCTCCCTGTACTCTGGAGTCAAGAACAATCTAGACATATCCCTTTTAAACCATTTTATGTCCTCACCCAGTTACTCAAAATACCTTATAAGTGATATCATCCTGTGCTTATCCTCCTTTTGGCTTACTTCATTTTCTATATCTTCCATTTATATCCATGTTGCAGCAGATTTTATGGTTTCATCATTCCTTATAGCTGCATGGTATTTCATCATATATATATATATATGATGAAATCTTCATGATCCGTTGATCTATTGTTGGACATCAAGGTTGATTCCACATCTTAGCTATTGGACTAAGTGTTGCAGGAATAGTACTGTGCATATAGCATTTTGAGTGAAAGTTTTTCTCTCCCAAGGATAGATGCTTCAAAGTGTAATTGCTGGGTTACATGGTAGCTCAATTTTAAGTTTACTGAGAACCCTCTATACTATTTTCCATAGGGCTGAACCAAACAGCACTTCCACCAGAAGCAGATGAGAGAGTTGCTTTTGCTTTTTCATCAGATCCCTGCCAACGTCTATCCAGTATTTTTCAAATGTGCCATTCTCAATGATATCACATGGTATCTCATTGACATCATGATTTGTATTTCCATAACAATAAATTCTGGTGAGCATTTTTCACATGCCTGTTGGCCACCCATTGGTCTTCTTCAGAGAAGTTCCTGTTCATTTCCTTTTCCCTTTTTTTTGGATTATCTGTTGCTGGTCTTTGTGAGTACTTTTTATATCATGGATATCAACACTTTATATGATGTGTTGAGTGGAAATATTTGCTTCCACTCAGTTTTCTGCCTTTTAATTAAAGGAAGAGTCAGAGAATTGTCAAGAAGTTTGAGTTGGGAACAGGAATCTACTGAGGAGTAGCACTGTAGCACTGTCATCCTGTTGTTCACCGATTTGCTCGAGTGGGCACCAGTAACGTCTCCATTGTGAGACTTGTTGTTACTGTTTTTGGCATATCAAATATGCCACAGGTAGCTTGCCAGACTATGCTCTGTGGGATAATCTCAGTAGCTTGCCAGGCTTTCTGAGAGGGACAGAAGAATTGAACCCAGGTCAGCCTGGTGCAAGGCAAATGCCCTACCAGCTGTGCTATCACTCCAACCCTCTACTGAGCAGCCCTCTACTAAGCAGCCCTCTACTGATGAGTAGTTCTTAAAAATTAACTCTCATCAGAACCACTTGGAATTTTCTGATTCAGCAGGTTAGGGGTGGAGGTGGGAAATTTTCATTTATAACAAGTTCTTAGATAATGTACACAATGCTGTCTATTCACATAGACATCCACTGGGCAATTCCTATTGTAATTAACCTAATCTCATTGGTATTGAATAGCTCATGACTGGGAGAACCAAGAAAACTGTATAGCACCAGGTCAGGACTGAAGAAAGGCAAAGTGAATATTCTAGAAAATCCAGGGGAGTTTTAGAGGGAGAAGATATTGTTGAACAAACTCCAGCGGTTTGGACAGTCTACTGAAGAGAAAGGAGGCAGCACTGAAAGACAGTATGAAAATTAATTTCAGAAAAGTATTAAAAATGATAGTAGAGCAGTTTTTGACCAGAAAGAAATTTAATGTTGGAGTTCATGAAGGTGCTTATTAAAAAATTATGTGGTTCTAAGTGCTGCCAACATAATGGGTCACTGACAAATTATGGAGAAAATAGGTAACAGAATGGGAAGTTTAGGACTGTAAGTAGTATTGTTATAAAAATAGATAACCGATTTTTTAAGCACAGCGCCATGTGGGTATGCTCCTTTCTGCCGCCATGCGAGCTCGACCCCGGAGGCAACTGAACTCCTTTGGACACGAGCAGCGCCCCCAAAATGCCTCCAAACTGTGTGATCGGAGCTACTGGCCCATGCGCCGCCAGCGGGGCACGGTTCTTCTCTCCAGGCTCCTTCATCATGTGAGCACCACAAAAGGGAAGTAAAAGACTGCAGTGATGCAATTACCAAAAGAATTTTCCCTGGACTTCATATAGAAATCTAAAACAGCAGCCGCGCGACCTAATATCTCTTGATTGTCAGCAATGTGAAAAGGTTCCTTTTTAGCAGGTCTTACTGTGGGGGGAAACTCCAAACAATAGTACTGAGTTTTTTGTTGAAATATTGAAGGTAATCAAAGTAGCAGCTATTTCTTTAGACTGTGAACTAAGCCAAAGCCCCACACCGGCCAAGGTGAGGAAATATCCTTCTTTCTCAGTTCTGTTCCCTTTTCTGGGAGAAACGCGGTGTGGTATCCACCTTAGAGGCGCGGGAATGGGAGGGGGAAAAAAAAACCTATATACTTGGAACAGGGGGACGCTTGGGAAGTCTTGGGCCGATATCAGCGCATGCTCTGCCAGGACTTGATCTGGGTGGCCACACTTTTGTGTGGCCGCGATGCTGCTGATCAACCAGAATCCGGAGCCTAACTAGACTACTTCTGGTTCCAGAAACTACTTGCAACCATGTCTCTAGACTGAACTAAGCCATAGCCCCACGCCGGCCGAGGACTTGAAATATCCTTTTTTCTCGTCGGGTGGCGTGGTGTCAGCCATAATATGAGGACTATTCATTAAGCAGGCACAAACTTGGTGGCACGGGAAGGAGGGGGGGGAAATTCTATGTACTTGAAACAACGGGACTTCATATCTTTCCAGTCTCAGCAATGGAAAAGTAATTATCAAATGCTGCATTGGCAGTAGGGCTGTCTTTCTTGGGGGAAAACTCCAACAATACTGAATGTTGTGTTGAAATATGAAATGTAATCAAGGTAAAGTGAAAATGAAGTGAAATTTATCAACTAAGCAGGCAGGGATGGGGTCGGGGGGTGGGGGATGGGAGGTATACTGGGGTCTTTGGTGGTGGAATATGGGCACGGGTGAAGGGATGGGTGTTTGAGTATTGTATAACTGAGACATAAACCTGAGAACTTTGTAACTTTCTACATGGTGATTCAATAAAAAATTAAAAATAAAATAAAAATAGATAACCAAGTCATCAGGAACAATATGGAGGGAAAATATGGAAAAGAGAACTAACTCTGAGTGAGATACTAGTAAGAAAATATCCTGGAGGGTCTGATCTTTCCAAATGTCTTCCGTGAAGAAATAGATGGAGCTGAAATTGGAAGTCAGGTCCTTCTCTCTCTGTAGCCCATGCTTTAGCTAGCACACAATATCTTTTTTTGCTTAATGAATGTTGTCTAAAATTCTGAAAGAGTTGCATACAGTTTATATTTGTTTTGAAAGTGTCTTTTTTAACTAGGTAAGTAAATGCCATAGTCTCGTTTTCTTACAATGAATTTGTACAATGAACTTACTTTTTTAAGGCAGATTAAGAAGTGTTGTAGTAAACAAGGATGAAGATAATTTTTCCTCTCCTTTCAGCTCCTTTTTATGTAAAATGCTTTTGTGTCTAGTATGTACAAGAGAAAAACCAACGGAGACAATTTAGGTGCAAAATGAATCTACAGGAAACACAAATGGTCAATAAACATATGAAAAGATGTTCAGTCCCACAAGTAATCATAGAAACATGAATTAAAACTACAATGAGAGAACATCTTTCACTCATAAGACTAACAGTAATTTAAAAGTTTGGCAATCACCAGGATTAAGAGCAGAACTGGAAACAAATAATCTAATATCACGTATTGGTTGTGCAAATGGGAATAGGTAATAGGAAAGTAGTGTGACAGAATCTAGTGATTCCCTAGAATTAGCATTTTCACTTCTGGATATATACTCTAGAGAAATGCTTGTATTTGCATGCAGAAGGACACATAAATTCATATTTGTTATAGCATAGTCAGAAATAGTAACGCTAATTGAAACAACATGTATATTTACTACAAAGGAATGGATAAAACTCTGTTCCACATAAAATGTGTTGCTAAACAATAAGGAAATGAGATCTGAGCTATGTGTATCACTAAGATTGGTTCTAAAACATTTACTATTTAAATTTTTAATCAGACTAGAGAATGAAATGTATAGAATTATTTTATATATAATTTTATTTCCAAAAACCATATAATTGCTGCATCTTATTTTTGGATACCTATTAATGGCTATAAAAGTATTTAAAAGGACGTGTTGGAGCATTAGTACAGGGGCCAGAGCATTTGTCTTGCATGCAGTTGACTCAAGTTCAATCCCTGGCATTCCATATGGTTCCCTGAGCACTGCCAGGAGTGATTCCTGAGTATAGAGCCAAGAATAGCCTCTGAGCTTTTAGGTATGACCCCAAAGTATTTTAAATGATGACTATCAAAGTCAAAATCATCACAATTGTCTCTGGGAAACAAGAGAAGAACAGTGTGGCAGGGAATAAGAGGATAGGAAGTTTAACATCTTGTTATATATTTTTTCTAAAAATGAAATATGTATATGTAGCATACAAATTCGAATATATATGTAGCATGTGAATTCTAAAATTGCAACACATATAAAAACTAAAATAATGCCCTAATTAATGGTTTTAAAATCAGGGATGTAGTAATAGAGCCACATTTTTCCATGCTTTCATTGAGGCCACTGTAATTTACAAAAAGGTTAATGCTTCTTTTATTCATATATCAAAAAGCACCAAAGTGTCTGCTTCCATTTGCTGCCCTTCCTTGCTTCCTTTCCCGAAGGGGACCTCAGTTTTGTAGACCAACTTTTGGTTCTTCTGCCTTTGCCCATTTGTTGTTTCTTTATACTCCAACCTAAGACAGATAATTTTCCATCTGTCCTTTCTCCTCTGACTCACTCCACTCATCATGCCTTCGAGTTCCATCCATGTAGTGGAAATTTCATGATATCATTTTTTCATATAGTTGAGTAATATCCTATTATTCCTACACATCACTATTTCTTTTTATTAAACTTTTTATTACTGATTTACCATGGGATACAGTTACAGATTTATAAACTTTTGTGCTGGTGTTTTAGTCATACAATGATCGAGTACCCATCCCTCTACCAGTGCATCTTCATCCAGTCATGATCTTCAACATCTTGGTTGTTTTCAAGTCTTGGCTATTGTGAATAGTGCTGCAATGAACATAGTATGGGTTTTTTAAAAACATATTATTCTTCTGGAAAATGTGACTTTCTGAAAGGAAAGTAAGGACCCTAATATTGTTCTAGAAGCATGCTTGATCTGTTTGTCTCAGGGAAATACTTTTTTAGAAGTGTTGAACTAGGCTTAACACAGAATGCTCATGCTCTGCAACTAATCCAAACTGTTGCGTGAACCCACAATTGAGCTATATGAACAACCTGGGAAGAAATTTTGAAAGACACTAGAAAACAATTCTATCACAAATCCAGAGATTTAGGAAAGTCACCATAAATGAGTTGAATGTAAAGAAATTAGCTGCTCTAACAAAGACCAGACCAAAGAAATTCTCTCTTGGGAGAAGAAAAGCACAGAAGATAATAGGCAGAATATTTAGGTTACTTCTTCACACAATCCTCTCTCCAGCTGGGCAGTTTCTCCTAACACACACTGTTCTTGTCACCATTCTTGGAATAACTCTTGGGTCTCAGTCTGACGCTCTGTTTGTGACTATAAACAACTTTTCCTTTACAGTTAGCACAGTCACAGAATAACGACACTGATTTAGATACATGAATCACAGCATAAATACTTTTTATTATGATAAAATAAATTACTGGTTGTCTTTTTCTACAGGCATAGGTAGAAAACTCATTGAGCTTTCTATTTTTTATTATGTACTGGAGTCAAGAACATAATTTGTGGAATATTATATGTTTTTAAAATGTTTCAAAGCCTGTAATAAAACATATAATGAATATGATTTTAGAGGACCTTGGGTCGAGCTTCGGTGACTCTTCTTAGAGAAGAAAAGTCTTGTGACCTCTACTAGCATGATAAAGAGATACTGTAAGAGAAAAAAATGAGAAGGGAGGAGGAACATGA
The DNA here is from genome assembly GCF_027595985.1 of Sorex araneus. Lineage (NCBI taxonomy): Eukaryota > Metazoa > Chordata > Mammalia > Eulipotyphla > Soricidae > Sorex > Sorex araneus. The sequence goes on along the minus strand of NC_073313.1, from coordinate 44,284,450 downwards.
AACCAAAGACCTAATGGTTTCTATAAATATATCATCATATGTTGAACCTAAAGAAGCAAGGAGTTCTTATTGTTAGCAATTATTCAAATTTGTAGATTACATAGTTCTGTAACCAATGAAAGAGTGTTGAGCATCTGTGGCAATCAGGATGAACTAGGGGGCACTACAGTAAAAAATAGTATGTAGGTATAAGTAGTGTAACTGTTAACTTCTAATTTCTGTGACAGTACTAGAAAGACGGCTTTGAGCCTCAAACTGAGAAAGCAGCAAATTATTGAAGAATGCTGTTGGCTACCAAGGCAAAAGTTTTAAGAGCATTTGCCCAAATGATCATATCAAATTTTCTAAAAAGTCAATACAAGTCACAAAGCTTAACCTCACAGACAGACACTCAATTGGCTGGTATTCTGCACTTTTTCTTTGTGAATTTCATTCTTATTAACATGTGCAGGTGCTAGTGGAGCATTGTCTCATATGGAGAGATAAAACGTGGAGTTAAATGAGGAGGAGTGAAGTGATTCTATTGGTTAAAATGTCCCTTTTTAGAGTGTAGAATAATTACAGGTTGGCTCATTCATGTATATAGTTGGGCAAAGAGAAAATATAACAGAGGAAACTGTTTGGGAAAGACTCTTGACAATGGAAAAGCAAAGGGACTCCACCTACCCAAAAATTACCCAGAGTCCCCAAACCTACTTCTCATCATTCCCATCATGAAAGAAGATATTGAATGACAGCTTCTTAGTCAGAAAGGGACTTTAAAATCGAAGACAGACTCTTTTATTTTAATTTAGTTTGGGGAAGATCTTCCCAAATAGTACTTTAGAGACCAGTGATACTCAACCAACTGGGAAGGATGGTTCTCTACTATGGTCTAAGGATGAAGTCCTATTCAGGAATCACCAGGACCACTCCTCCAGTGCTCAGGAGCCACAAGAACTACACCTCATGATGTGTAAGGAGTCATGTGATGTTGAAGAAAAAACTGTGAATACATAAGTAAGGCATGTGCCCCTAAAACCAGTGATGTCTCCATGGGTCCTAAAACTCTCTTTTAAAAAATAAAGAAACAAAGTCACAGAACTAAAGTAACATTCATGGAGGATACACATGAAATGTTTGTCCAACTTCTTGGTAGACTTTTAGTAGAGAGAATTCCCTCACCTACAACTTACTACCTTCTTAGAGGATATTTGAGTATTTAATTCTTAATTTTATTCCATCCCATTTAAAAAAGAACACATATTCCTTCTTCCTCTTGCAGGCTTTAAAGTCTTAATCTGCATTTCTCCCAACTACTCTAGGATGGCTCCTTTATGTTCCTTTTTATACAATTTCTTTAATTTTTCCTTTATAGATTCTATTTTTCCTTTGTTTCAAGCTGAAATGTTGAGAAGTGGAGTTTGCATAGAATTTTCTGGTGATAGCCATGTGAAGAAAAGGTTCTGAAATTCCATCATTGAGTTTGCAACACTGTCCCTCCAAGGTCCTCTCAAATCTCAACTTGGCTTTTCCTTGATGTTCTTCTAGTAAATTTCCTTATATTTTATTGAAATTAATCAGAGTTAGGCTTTGATGCTTTCAACCAGGAGCCCTGTCAAATGTCCTTCACATTATCCACAGCCACTGGGATAAAGCACAAGTTCAAAGTTTTGACTGAGCCCAATTCAAAACTCTCTAACTTATATTATAAATCACACCAATATTTCATGTGTCTTAGATTTGGTTGCTAGGAAAACAGTCAAAGGTAAATCTGAGCACACTGATGCTTATAGGAAGAATAAGTAATCCAGAGTCATCAATTTCAAGGGAAAGGGGGAGTAAGGCATGAAAGAAAGAATAATAAAATGTAAGGGAATTAATTACAAAGTTAACACAGTTTGTAATAAGTGCGGTCAATTGCTTGCTCTAGTTGTTTATTTTCAGAGAGGCCATATGAGGCTACTCTCTCTCTAAACCAGAGGATCCCAACCTTATTTGACCTACTGCCCCCTTTTCAGAAAGAAAATTACTCAGTGCTGTCTCTAGAAAGCTACCTTCTGTAAACTAACAAACAGAAAATACTGCTCAATTGCACCTTAGACTATTACCACTCACCTAGATGTCCCAGTGCCCTATCCACAGGGACCGGTATTGCCCACTTTGGGAAACACTGCTCTAAAGAGTCTATTAGAGAAGTGTGTCTGACTGGAAAATCATCAGCTAGTTTCCTCCAACCTTGTAACCTTATTTGTTAAAGTTCATATCACTGGAGATTAGCACTCTCCCAGTTCTGCACTGTATCACATGGGCCCCTTCAAAAGCAACTGGTGACACTAGATCTTATGTGTATAGACAGATGCATGGTACAATATTAAATTCTAAAAGTTATGGGAGGAACCAGAGATGCTGGGTACAAGAACTTCATTTAGAGTCTGTTCCTATAAAGGGATAAAGCAGAATAAATGTCCTGCACATAAATTGAGTAGAAAGGTTCTAAGAAAGAACATAAACTTGTTAGTTATTCTATAAATGAATGTACATATAGTAATATTCTTTCTTTTTATTCACAAAAATGCACACCACAGGGTGTAGACTTCCTGTGAAGCTCTTTGCACTCCTCATGTGGACATAGATTTTTAACATTGACCACATTGACCACATGCAGATGATATAATGGCTCTTAAAGGAAGATTTTCACTCTCTATTAGTTCTTATACAAGACATTGTTGAGCCTTTTTATTCCTTATCATGTTAGTTTAATGTCATAAATGTGGGTGCAGAAAATAATTTGTAAATACATTAGGGCAGAAAAATTCCATTTCTCTTAACCTTGCAGCCTTTCCTGAATTCTAATATGTCTCATAACTTCCCTCATTCCAAAACACTTGAAAGTAAGTTCTAAGTAAGACATTTTAAATATCTGTTGTTTGAGATAAGCATAAAAACAATAATTAGTGTGAATTTATAATATACCACATATCTTATGTTTTTGTTATTCTTGCAGTATTATCAACCCAATTTAGTAAGAAGATATAAAAGGACCAGATATATCTCAACCTTATGTTCATAAAGAAACCTCTTGTCTTGACAAATGAAAAGGTAGTGTCCTTTCAAGCAAAATATAGAGCAGATATAATTATATATCTATCATGTATTATTACACATAGATGCAATCCTTTCATAATTCCAGTTTCATGTATTGCACGTCCAACGATTGCATCTGTCCTTATTTTATTTTATTTTATAATGTTGTTCAAAATAGTTTGTTACATTTAATATTCCAACACCAATCTCACCACCATTACACCTAACCACTGCCATATTTTGAATATTTCCATCCCAACTGCACAGTCTGCCCCCAAAGCAGGACCTAATTTTAATTATTTTATATTGCTTGTTATGAATAATCCACTAAAAATGATCCATACAAGTTTCCCTAGAAGAAAGTGTGTGAAGATTGTTGTATCTCACCCTGGAGACAGTAAGCCCTTGTATAAGAGATTACCAACATATCTGGATGGTGATTTTGGGGTCTAGAGGCATCTCTGCAACATGTCATTCTGTGCTGCTCTCTTCCAAGAGCTTTATACGTGTGTCTCTAGATCATGGTCTTTAATAAGCTTTTGCAGTGCCAGAGGCGGTTCCTGGGTGTGACTGCCAGGCTACCAGAAGTACAGAGAAATGGGAAAAGGTTTCTCATCCTGGCTCCTTGTGATCTTGAAGATTTCAGTCACAAGCCCCGAAAACCTGGGTTTTTCAGCAGATTCACTCATGGATGAGGCTACCTGAGCCTTGGAGAACATTGTGACACTTGAGTTCTGAGGTTTTTGGCTGCCAAGGCTCAGTTGGGGTTGGGACGAGAACTCAACCGCATCCTCTGGGTTGTCCTGGATGAGACAATGATTGCATCTATCTTAACCTTTCATTTCCAAATGAATATCATGAGTTACAAGATTAATAATTCAATCCCACTGATATTTGTATTGAACTACTTTTTAAAAACTATTATTTGTTCCCTGAGCATCATCACTTTCCTTATCCAGTAGGAAAACTCATGAGTAAATTTTGACCATACTTATCCATGTCTATTATCCCATTTAACTATCATCTAATTATTCCTTTTCTCTCATTTCTCTCAAACAGACCACAATCAGACTTTTATATATGCAGTTTCACAGATACTATTTTAAATATCATAGATAATTCAATATTAATGATGTCAATTCTCAATTTTTATTTAACTTAACCTGTCTTAAGAATAAAATGAGGGGCTGGAGTGATAAAACAGCAAGTAGGGCATTTGCCTTGCATGCGGCCGACCCGGGTTCGATTCCCAGAATCCCATATGGTCCCCCGGCACCTCCAGGAGCAATTCCTGAGTGCAGAGTCAGGAATAATCCCTGTGCATCACTGGGTGTGACCTGAAAAGCAAAAAAAAAGAATAAAATTATAGTTACTTTCATTATATATTATTATTGAAATAATGTACCTGCTTTTCTGAAGAATATCTTATACTACAATCTTTTTCTAAAACTTATTTTATCTTCTCTGCATGTTTGGCTTTTTCCCTTTCTTTTCAATAGTGCTGGTACATTTCTCTATATGTAAATGCTTCTTCATAGACCATAATGGCTCAACTCTCCTAGCTTTATTTATTTATTTATTTTTAATTTTTTTAATTGAATCACAGGAGATGCACAGTTACAAAATTGTTCATTATTGAGTTTTAGTCATATAATGTTTCAACACCTTCACTTCATCAGTGTACGTTTCACACCACTATTGTCACCAGTTTCCCTCCTGCCCCCTGCCTGCCTCTGTGGTAGGCACTTTCTCTCACCTCTCTCTCTGTCTCTTTCTCTCCTCTCACTTTTGGGAAATTATGGTATGAAATATAGGTAAAGGTATACATGATTACCTTTCAGTAACACTTTCAACATGCAGTCTTGTTCAGAGTGATCATTTCTAATTATTTTTGTGGTACTGGTACCTTTTTTATCCCAACTGCCTTTGTCTCCTGCACACTTGTGACAAGCTTGCAGCCATTGACCAGTCCTTCTGGCCCCTGTTTTTCCTGGTCTTGGATATTAGTCTTATAATACTTTTTATATCCCCCAAATGAGTGTAATCAATCTACTTGATATATAAGTATATGTATATATACACATATTTATCATTTGTATCACTTGTCATCCCGTTGCTGATTGATTTGCTTGAGCAGGTGCCAGTAACGTCTCCATTTGTCTCTGTCGCATGCTAGTGTAGCCTAATGGCACCTGCTCGCTCCAGGAACACGAAGAGTTTCATTCAAACAGTTCATTCAGGGTCTTGACGTAGAAGTTTGACCATCTCCTAGGTGGGTGGCCAGGCATTCTTTTGACGCCCCGTGGAATTCATTCAGTAACAGCTCTAGTCCAGCAGCTGTCTCCAAATCACATTATATGTCTGGCCCATCTGATTTTCGATGCCTTGGCAAACAAGACAGGGTCCCTGATTCTCGATCATCGATGGAGGTCAGAACTCCAGATTTCCTCTCTCACTTGAGTGAAATGTGATACTAAAATCATAACTCTTTCCATTATTCTTTGGGTGACCTGAATAGCATTCTCATTCTGTTTTCATAGGGCCCAGGTCTCTGAGGCATATGTTAGCGCAGGAAACATGGTGGAGTTGAAAAGATGTGCCCGGAGCTGGAGGTTCCTCATCTTCTTAACCACTTCTTTGACTCTCTTGAAGGCGTTCCATGCTGCTCTCTTCCTCCTGTGCAGCTGAGGTGCCAGGTCGTTTGTCATGTTGGGTTCTTGACCCAGGTACACATAATTCTGCATTCTATTGAGAGCAAATGGAATGTCAGGAACTAGTTCGTTTCTCATGAACATTGTCTTCATGAGATTCAGTTGCAGTCTGACCTTTCAACACTCATGGTCAAAGTCGGCTAGCATTTGTGCCGCTTGGCTAATGTTTGGTGTTATTAGAACGATGTCATCAGCAAAGTGAAGGTGGTGTAGTTGCCAACCATCTATCTTCACTCCCATTCCTTCCCATTCCAGTCGTTGCATGATGTTATCTCAGGTGGTGCTGAAGAGTTTCGGTGAAATGGTATCACCCTGACGAACCCCTCTCTTTACGTCAATGATAACTTCCTTGTACAATGGTGAGATTCTGGTGGTGAATCTGCAATACAGCTCATGAAGAATCCTTCATGATATACATATACATATAATATTTATAATATTATAATATATAATATAATATGTTATAATACATAATATTTATATAATATATGATATAATATATAAAATATATTTTATATAATTATAAAATTATATTTTATATAATATATAAAATTATAATATATAAATATAATAATATAATATGTTGTATAGAATATATTATACTATATATTATATAATATATAATATATTATATTATAAATATATAATATATGATATGTATTTATAATATAATATATTATATATTTATAATATAATATAATATCTATAATGTAGATAGAGATAGAATGACTTAAGTCTCATAGCTTTAATATCTTATATCTTATATCATCTATATTTCTATATTTCTACATCATCTATATTTCTAATATTTCTAATATGCCTATATATAATATTTATAATATTATAATATAATATTTATGATATATCTATAGATATATATAGAGAGATAGAATGACTTAAGTCTCATAGCTTTAATATCTTATATCATCTATCTTTCTAATATTCCTATATATCCTAAACACCAGACTCTCAAAGTCAAATGTTGACTTTATATCTCTATGGATATCTAAGTGCTTTTTCAAACTTAATCAAAAACCAAAAACCAAAAACCAAATTTTTTAACTCGTTTATTGTATTAGATATTTTATTCTTAACAAATATCTTTTTTCACACTCTTGGAGAAAACTGCTTCTCTGTCCCAAGTTGGAAATATGACTTACTCTAGGCAAATGAAATACAAACAAAAGTAGTATGTGGCATTTTTCAGCAGAACTTTAAATATTAGTGACCGACTTATCACGTCCTCTTCTTTTCCCCTCTCTCACAAGATGAACAAAAATATTGGTAGTATATGCTTTGTCAGCATAGGTTCCAGAGTGAGAAAACATCAACAGGATATGAGAGGAAGAAAGTGTATTTTAAATAATTGATAAATTGTGGTCATTTGTTATTGCCACATAACCTAGACTGTCCTAATAGACAGAAAAATTGGTGCCCAAAGTGGGGTGTTATTATAACAGGAAAAGTAAGTGGCAATCACCTTCTTTAGGACCAGGAAGTAAGAGGAAATATATGTTATGAAAGAGGAAGAGATGATCTATAACTTGAAGTGCTAAAATGTTTGGCAGAACTGTTGCCTGCAATTGCTTGAAAGACAGATGATGTCCTTAATGAGCTTGCTTTGTGGTTGAAAGTGTTGAAAAACAATGTTAGTAACATGTCTTTGCTAACATTGGGTGCATTTGCAACATATTGTTGCGGGTGGTAGACTCCACCCCACCAGAGGAGGTCAAGTGTTTCCCTTATAGTTTATGTGAAGAAAGGAACACAGGTGGTAATCTCTAGATGAGAATCTACTACTTCCCTCTCTACTCATCTAGATCACTAGGGGAGATGTCTGGGAAATTTAAAACTGTAAGTGTCTGTAGTGAGCCTCTGCATGTCATGGACACTTATGTTCCACCAGCCCCGTGAGACAGTTACCAAGCTCTGTCTAAGATTCACTGTTCTGCACCATGTGGGAGATGGTCTCTGCCACGCAATTTCTCTGGAAGCCATCCCCTCATCCTGGAGCATGGAATTGTTCTTTGCAGGAAAGAAGTCAGTCCAAAGTCTTACCCAGGTTTCTCCCATTATCCAGAATGGGGAAATGGGAATTCAAATATGGAAGTTCACATCGTAAGAGGGAATATGTGGGAGGCATGTGCACGGGCATGTGTGTGCTGTGCTTCTTTCTCTGCCAAGATATATTACAGATTTTTCCTAAGCTTCTACTCTAGTTTGTTGCTAGGGTGGTATCAAAGGGAAGAACTTAGAGCAAATTATGGTCTTCTTTTGATATTCTTTTCTTAAATTTATTTTTTAATTAGTGAATCACTGTGAGGGTACAGTTACAGATTTACACATTTTCGTGCTTGTGTTACCCTCATACAAAGTTCAAGAAGCCATCCTTCCACCAGTGTCCATTCCTCATCACCAATGAACCGAGTATCCCTCCAAACCCACAATCCCATCCCCCCACCCTACCCCGCTCTGTGGCAGGGTATTCCCTTTTGTTCTCTCTCTCCTTTGGGGTGCTGTGGTTTGCAATAGGAGTATTGAGTGGCCATCGTGTTCAGTCTCTAGTCTACTTTCAGCAGCCTCTCCCTTCCTGAGCAGGATCTCAATCCACATTTTACTTGGTGTTCCCTTCTCCATCTGAGCTGCCTTTTCCCCCAGTATGTGAGGCCAGCTTCCAAGCCATGATGCCAATCTCCTGGTACTTATTTCTACTATTATTGGGTTTTAGTCTCCTACTCTGCTATTTTATATTCCACAGATGAGTGCAATCTTTCTATGTCTGTCTCTCACTTTCTGACTCATTTCACATAGCATGATGCTTTCAATGTTGATCCACTTATATTCAAAGGTCATGACTTCATCCTTTCTTTTTGTTATTAGGTGTTTATTTATTTTTTTAATTTATTCTTTTATTGAATCACCATGTGGAAAGTTACAAAGCTTGCAGAATTAAGTCTCAATTAAACAATTCTCAAACACCCATCCCTTCACCAGTGTACATATTCCACCACTAAGAATCACAGTATATGTTCCCCTTCCCCCCACCTCCCCAGCCCCCCATCCCACATGTGTAGCTGGTAAATTTTACTTTACTTTCACTTTACTTTGATTACATTCAATATTTCAACAAAAAACTCACTATTATTGATTTTGAGTTTCTCCCCCCTAAAGTCGACCTGCTGAAAAGAAAGCATTTGATAATTTGTTTTCCATTGCGAGAATGAAGAGATATGAGGTCGAGAGGCCACACTCGCAGCCTCACGGGCTTGGATTTCTGTATTTTAGTATTTTAGCAACTAAGTCCAGAAAAATACCTGCCAGAAATTGCATCATTGTAAGCTTATACCACTCAGCTACCTTATATTTCACATATGAGTGCAATCTTTCTATGTCTGTCTCTTTCTTTCTGACTCATTTCACTCAGCATGATACTTTCCATGTTGATCCACTTATATGTAAATTTCATGACTTCATGTTTTCTGACAGCTACATAGTATTCCATTGTATAGATACACTAGAGTTTCTTTAACCAGTCATCTGTTTTTGGGCACTCTGGTTCTTTCCAAATTGTGGCTATTGTAAACAGTACGGCAATGAACATAGAAATACAGATGTCATCTCTACTATACCTTTTGCCTCTCAGGGATATATTCCCAGGAGTGGTATTGCTGGATCAAATGGAAGCTCAATTTCTAACTTTTTGAGAATCGTCCATATTGTTTTCCAAAAGGGCTGAACCAGTCGGCATTCCCACCAGCAGTGAAGGAAAGTCCCTTTCTCCCCACATCCACGCAAACACCAGTTGCTATTGTTTTTTGGGATGTGGGCCAGTCTCTGTGGTGTGAGATGATATCTCATTCTTGTTTTGATCTGCATCTCCCTGATGATTAGTGATGCTGAACATTTTTTCTCATGTGCTTCTCAGCCATTCGGATTTCTTCTTTGGGAAAGTTTCTGTTCATTTCATCACCCCATTTTTTGATCGGGTTGGCAGTTTTCTTCTTGTGGAGTTCAACCAGTGCATTGTATATCGTTGTTATCAACACTTTATTGGATGGGTACTGCATAATTATTTTTTCCCATTCTGTAGATTGTCTTTGTATTTTGGTCACTGTTTCTTTTGAGGTGCAGAAGCTTCTTAGTTTGAGATAGTCCCATTTATTTATCTCTGTTTTCACTTGCTTGGCCAGTGGCATGTCAGCTTTGAAGATACCTTTGGCTTCAATGTCGTGGAGGGTTTTGCCAACCTTGTCTTCAATGTACCTTAGCATTCTAGTCTGATGTTGAGGTCTTTAATCCATTTAGATCTGACTTTTATACAGGGTGATAGGTGGAGGTCTAAGCTCATTTTTTTGCATGTAGCTGTCCAGTTTTGCCAGCACAATTTGTTAAACATGCTTTCCTTGCTCCACTTCACATTTCTTGCTCCTTTATCAAAGATTAGATGATCATATATTTGTTTTTTTTTAAAATAACTTGTGAGCTTTATTTATTTATTTATTTATTTGCTTTTTGGGTCACACCCAGCGATGCTCAGGGGTTACTCCTGGCTTTGCACTCAGAAATTACTCCTGGCAGTGCTTGGGGGACCATATGGGATGCCGGGGATTGAACCCGGGTTGGCCGCGTGCAAGGCAAACGCCCTACCCACTGTGCTATCGCTCCAGCCCCCGATGATCATATACTTGAGGTTGTGTGTCAGAGTATTAAACCCTGTTCCATTGGTTTGCAACTCTGCCTTTGTTCCAGGACCATGCTATTTTGATTACTACCGCTTTGTAGTAGAGTTGGAAGTTGGGGAGATTGATTCCTCCCATTTTCCTTTTCCCAATAATTGCTTTAGCTATTCGTGGGGGCTTATTGTTCCATATGAATTTCAGGAGTGCTTGCTCCATTTCTTTGAAGAATGTCAAGGGTATCTCTATAGGGATCGCAATTAATTTGTACAATGCATTGGGGAGTATTGCCATCTTGACAATATTAATTCTTCCAATCCATGAGCAGGGGATGTCTTTCCATTTCCACGTGTCCTCTTTTATTTCCTGAGGTAGCATTTTGTAGTTTTCATTATACAAGTCCTTTACCTCCTTTGTTAAGCTTATTCCGAGGTACTTGATTTCTTGAGGCGCAATTGTGAATGGGATTGCTTTTCTCATGTCACTTTCTTCTCTCTCATTATTTGCATATAGGAAAACCATGGACTTTTGGGTATTGGTTCTATAGCCTGCAACTTTACTATACTAGTCTATTGTTTCTAGGAGTTTTTTGGTAGAGGTTTTAGGGTTCTCTAGGTATAGTATCATATCATCTGCAAATAGTGAGAGCTTGATTTCTTCCTTTCCTACCTGAATGCCCTTAAGATCTTTTTCTTGCCTAATCTCTATTGCAACTACTTCCAGTACTATATTGAACAGAAGTGGAGAGAGTGGGCATCCTTGTCTCATCCCTGTACTCAGAGGGAAGGCTCTTATTTTTTCCCCATTGAGGACGATGCTTGCCATAGGCTTGTGATAAACGGCTTTGACTATATTGAAGAAGGACCCTTCTATACCCATTTTGGCGAGCGTTTTTATCATAAACGGGTGTTGGATCTTGTGAAATGCTTTCTCTTCATCTATTGATATGATTATATGATTTTTATCTTTTCTTTTGATGATATGATGGATTATGTTGATTGATTTCCGGATGTTAAATCATCCTTGCATCCCTGGAATGAATCCCACTTGGTCGTGGTGTATGATCTTTTTGATGAGTTGTTGAATTCTATTTGCTAATATTTTGTTGAGAATTTTCACATCTCTGTTCATCAGGGATATTGGCCTGTAGTTTTCTTTTTTTGTGGTGTCTTTGTTTGATTTTGGTATTAGGGAGATATGAACCTCATAGAAACTGTTTGAGAGGATTTCTGTTTCTTCAATTTCCTGGAAAAGCTCGAGAAGGACTGGCACTAGGTCCTCTTTAAATGTTTGGAAGAACTCGCTAGTGAATCCGTCTAGACCTGAGCTTTTGTTTTTGGGAAGACTTTTGATTACCATTTTAATTTCCTTGATGTTAATTGGACTATTAATGTATTCCAGGTCTTCTTGGTTCAGCCTGGGAGATTATAGGAATCAAGGAATTCATCCATTTCTTCTAGGTTCTCTTGTTTCGTGGCATAGAGATTTTCAAAGTAGTCTCTGATGATCTTTTAAATGTCATTGTTTTCTGTTGTGATGTCCCCCTTTTCATTTATGATTTGGCTTATAAGGGTTCTCTCTCTCTCTTTCTTTGTGAGTCTTGCTAGTGGTTTATCAATCTTGTTTATGTTCTCGAAGAACCAGCTCTTGGTTTCATTGATCTTTCGGATTGTCTTTTGGGTTTCCATGTCTTTAATTTCTGCTCTAAGTTTTATTATCTCTTTCCTTCTGCCCGGTTTGGGCTCCTTTTGTTGGTCTTTTCTAAGGTCTTGAGCTGTGAAGTCAAGTTATTTATGCGGGCCCTTTCTTCCTTCCTGAGATATGCTTGCAGAGCTATAAATTTTCCCCTTAACATGGCTTTACCTGCGTCCCACAGATTCTGGTAGCGCGTGCCTTCATTCTCATTTGTTTCCAGGTACCTTTTGATTTCTTCCTTGATTTCCTTCCTGACCCACTCATTGTTCAACATCAAGTTGTTTAATTTCCAGGTGTTTGATTTGGTTTTCTGCATCGGTCTATGATCAACTTTTATCTTCAGTGCACCATGGTCTGAAAAGATAGCTGGTACAAAGTCTATCTTGTTAATTCTGTTGAGGTATGTTGTGTGGCCCAGCACATGGTCTATTTTGGAAAATGTTCCATGTGCACTGAAAAAGAATGTGTATTCTTTTTTTGGGGGGATATAAAGCCCTCTATAGATCTATTAGCCCTCTCTCTTATATTTTTTCCTTCAAAGCCAGTATTTCCTTGGTGAGTTTTAATCTTCTTGATCTTTCTAGAGGTGATAGGGCAGTGTTGAAGTCTCCAACTACTATTGTGTTGCTCACTATGTCCTTCTTAAGGTCTGTTAGCAGCTGTTGTAGGTATTTAGCTGGTCCCTCATTGGGTTTGTAGACGTTTAGGAGTGTAATTTCTTCCTGATGTACATATCTAGTGATTATTAAAAAGTGGCCTTCGCTATCCCTTCTAGTCTTTTTCAACGTGAAGTCTATGTTGTCCGATACTAGTAAAGCCACCCCAGCTTTCTTGAGGGAGTTGTTTGCTTGCAGGATTGTTTTCCATTCTTTGACTTTGAGTCTGTGTTTGTTCTGGCTATTCAGATGTGTTTCTTGCAGGCAGCAGAATGTTGGGTTGAGTCTCTGAATCCATTTTGCCAGTATGTGTCTCTTAATTGGTGAATTTAGACCATTGACATTAAGGGAGATTATTGTTATGGGATTTTGCGCCATCTTTGTGTAAGGGTTTGTTGTGCTTGCAGGGGTTGTTCTTGTCTTACAATAGCCCCTTTAGTGATTCTTTTAGGTTTGGTTTTGAGTCTATGAAGTTCCTGAGCTGTTGTTTATCCCCAAAGTAGTGTATGATTCCTTCGAGTTTGAATGAGAGTTTAGTCAGACAAAGTATTCTTGGTGAAGCGTTCATTTCATTGAGTTTTTTAACTATATCCCACCATTGCCTTCAGGCTTGGAGGGTTTCCTCTGATAGATCTGCTGTGAATCTAAGGGGTGCGCCTTTATATGCGATTTCCTTCTTCGACCTTGCTGCATGCAGTATTGTGTCTCTCTGGATGACGTCTATTATTGTAACTATGATATGTCTTGGGGTTTTTCTGTTAGGATCTCTTTTAGCTGGCACCCTTCAGGCGCCTTGAACCTGGATGCCCGCATTGTCCAGCTCTGGGAAGTTTTCAGCAATGATTTGTTTGACTGTGTCTTTTTCGTTGGGTTTGGTTCCCTGTCCTCCTGGTACTCCAATGATTCTAGTGTTGTTCCTCTTGAAATCATCCCCTAGGACTCTGATTCGCCCTAGAGCTATTTTGAGGTCTCTTGACATGGTTTGTTGTTGCCTGTAGGCTTCTTGTAGCTCATCTTCAAGCATACTGATTCTGTCTTCCGCTGCAGCCATTCTATTATTGAGGGCAGCCAGAGAGTTTTTGATTTCATGTACAGAATCCTTCATTTCTTTTTGTAGATTTTTTTATTTCTGCTCTCATTTCTTCCCGTATTTTGTCGGCTGTCTGTTGTATTGTTTCTGCCAGGTCCTCCTTTAAGTTGTCAATCTTTGCATTGAGTTCATTGAAAATCTTGAGGTTCTCAACTCCGAATTCTTTATAGAGAGCTCAAGTTTGTAGGAAACGCCAATTGAGTTTTCTGGACTCCTTTCATCGTCCTCTGATTGCGGTGGGGATTTGCGGTGTTTCTTCATGTTGTGGTGGTGGTATGGAAGAGGGACCTTGAAGATGAGTATCCCTGTTTCCTCTTGTTGCGAAAAAGGATTGTGGATAGGCTCAGTAAATGGCGGTTGATTTTTATTTCTCCCTTCTAGAACCTGGCCTCCCACTGAGATGTTCCTTCAATCCTTATGTGAAGTCTTGTGTTTTATTGTCCTACTGCTTACGAATAGCTAGGATGTTAGTCTTGGACACGATGTCGAGGAGACAATCTGCCATCGCATTAGCGTTGGCTGGCCGGAAAAGAGGCCACGCCCAATTGCCTAGGCCACGCCCTGACGATTGGGCCACGCCCATTACCACAACCCAACAGAGAGTCAGGGGGTTGAGGGTGGTGTCCGGAGGGGAGGGAAACCTGGGGTGCTCAGGGCCGAGGAGCAGTCTGGGTCTGGAAGGGCAGGTCGAGGGAAGCGTCACACACCTGGGCCGGAAGACAAAATGGCTGTGGCGCTTGGGGATGGTGTGCCGGCCACTAGGCCAGCAGTCTGGAGGGGCTACTTCATCCTTTCTAATAGCTGCATAGTATTCCATTGTATAGATGTACCAAAGTTTCTTTAACCAGTCGTCTGTTCTCGGGCACTCGAATTTTTTCCAGATTCTGGCTACTGTAAACAGTGCTGCAATGAACATATAAGTGCAACTGTCATTTCCACTATACTTTTTTTGTTTCTCCGGGATATATTCCCAGCAGTGGTATTGCTTGGTCAAATGGGAGCTCAATTTCTAATTTATTGAGAAGCATCCATATTGTTTTCCAAAAGGGCTGAACAAGTCAACATTCCCACCAGCAGTGTAGAAGGGTTCCTTTTTCCCAATATCCTTGCCAACAGTGGTTGCTTTTGTTCTTTTCAATGTGTGCCAATCTCTGTGGTGTGAGGTGGTATCTCATGGTTCTTTTGATCTGCATCTCCCTGATTATTAATGATTAAGAGCATTTCTTCACGTGCCTTTTGGCCATTTGTATCTCTTCCTTAGAAAAGTTTCTGTTCATTTTTTCAACACATTTTCTGATGGGGTTGGATGTTTTCTTCTTGTAGAGTTCAGCCAGTGCCTAATATACCCTTGTTAGCCTTATATACCCCTGATATCAACCACATATTGGATGGGTATTGGGTGAACATCCTTTCCCATTCTGTAGATTGTCTTTGTATTCTGGTCACTCTATCTTTTGCAGTGCAGAAGCTTCTTAGTTTAATATAGTCCCATTTGTTTATCTCTGTTTCCATTTGGTTTATCAGTTGCGTGCCATATTTAAAGATAACTTTAGCTTCAATATCACAGAGGGTTTTGCCGACCTTGTCTTTATGTACTTTATGGATTGTGGTCTAATGTTGAGTTCTTTAATCCATCTTGATCTGACTTTTGTGCATGGTGTCAAGTCGTGGTCTAAGCCCATTCTTTTGCATGTGGTTGTCCAGTTATGCCAGCACCATTTGTTAAAAAGGCTTTCCTTGCTCCACTTCACATTTCTTGCTCCCTTATCAAAGATTAAATGGTCATACATTTGGGAATGTGTGTAGGGATATTCCACCCTGTTCTGTTAGTCTGTGGCTCTTTGTTCCAGTACCATGCTGTTTTAATTGTTACTGCTTTGCAGTAAAGTTTAAGATTGGGAGGGTGATGCCTCCTATCATCTTATTCCCAAGAATTGTTTTAGCTATCCGTGGGCATTTGTTGTTTCATATGAATTTCAGGATTGCTTGATCCATTTCTTTAAAGAATGTTATGGGTATCCTTATAGGGATCACATTAAATCTGTATAATGCTTTGGGGACTATTGCCATTTTGACAATGTTGATTCTCCCTATCCGTGAACAGGGGATATGTATCCATTTCCTCATGTCCTCTTTTATATCAAGGAGTAGTGTTTTATAGTTTTATTTGTAGTGGCCCTTTACTTCCTTTGTTAAGCTGATTCTGAGGTACTTGATTCTCTGGAGCACGATTTTGAATGAGATTGATTTTTTCATGTCCTTTTCCTCTGTCTCATTGTTTACATATAGGAAGGCCATGGATTTGGGTGTATTGATTTTATAGCCTGTGACTTTACTGTACAAGTCTATTGTTTCTAAGAGTTTCTTAGTAGAGGCTTTAGGCTTCTCTAGATATAGTATCATATCGTTTGTGAATAGTGAGAGTTGATTTCTTCCTTTCCAATCTGGACTCCCTTAATATCTTTTTCTCGCTTAACCGCTATTGCAAGTATTTCCAGTACTATGTTGAACAGAAGTGGTGAGAGTGGGCATCATTGTCTTGTCCCTGATCTTAGAGGAAAGGCCGTTAGTTTTTCCCCATTGAGGATAATGCTTGCCATAGGTTTGTGGTAGATGGCTTTAACTATCTTGAGGAAAGTTCCACCAAAACCCATTTTGGTGAGAGTTTTCATCATGAACGGATATTGGATCTTGTCAAATGCTTTCTCTGCATCTATTGACATGATCATATGGTTTTTATCTTTACTTTTGTTGATATGACGGATTAGTTGATTGATTTCCAAATGTTAAACCATCCTTGCATTCTCGGGTTGTATCCCACTGGTCATGTTAAATGATCTTTTTGATGAGTTTTTGGATTCTATTTGCTAATATTTTATTGAGGATCTTTGCATTGATGTTCATCAGGGTTATTGGTCTATAATTTTCTTTGTTAGTGGTATCTTTGTTCGCTTTTGGTATTAGGGAGATATGTGCCTCGTAGAAACTGTTTGGGAGGGTTCCTGTTTTTTTTAATTTCCTGGAAAAGCTTGAGGAGAACTGGCAACAGGTCATCTTTAAATGTTTGGAAGAATTCGCCAGTGAATCCATCTAGACCTGGGCTTTTGTTTTTAGGGAGACTTTTAATTACAGTTTCAATTTCCTCAATATTAATAGGTCTATTCAGGCAATCCAAGTCTTCTTGATTCAGTCTTGGGAGATTGCAGGAATCAAGGAATCCATCCATTTCTTGTAGGTTCTCTTGTTTCGTGGCATACAGACTTTCAAAGTAGTCTCTGATAATCTTATGAACTTCTTTGGTTTCTGTTGTGATGTCCCCCTTTTCACTTCTGATTTTGTTTATTAGGGTTCTCTCTTTCTTTTTCTTTGTGAGTCTTGCTAGCGGTTTATTAATCTTGTTTATTCTCTTAAAGAACCAGCTCTTGGTTTCATTGACCTTTTGGATTGTTTTCTGGGTTTCCATGTTGTTCATTTCTGCTCTAATTTTTATTATTTCTTTCCTTTGGTCTGTCTTTGGTTCCATTTTTGGTCCTTTTCTAAGATCTTGAGCTGTGAAGTCAAGCTATCTATGGAGGCCCTTTCTTGCTTCCTGAGGAATGCTTGCAGAGCTATAAATTTTCCCCTTAACATGGCTTTAGCTGCGTCCCATAGGTTTTGGTAGCTTGTGTCTTCATTCTCATTTGTTTTGAGGTATCTCTTGATTTCTTCCTTGATTTCTTTCCGGACCCACTCTTTGTTCAACACCGTGCTTTTTAATTCCCAGGTGTTTGCTTTGTTTCTCCATATCTGTGTGTGATTAGCTTCTATCTTCAGCGCACCATGGTCTGAATAGATAGTTGATACAATTTCTATGTTTCTGATTCTACTGAGGTATATTTTGTGGCCCAGTACATGGTTTATTTTGGAAAATGTTCCGTGTGTACTGGAAAAGAATGTGTATTCTTTCTTTTTGGGGTGTAAAGCCTTGTATAGATCTATTAGGCCTTTTTCTTCCAATTCTTCCTTCAGAGTCAGTGTTTCCTTGCTGAGATTTGTTCTTGTCGACTTATCCAGAGATGACAAGGCGGTGTTGAAGTCTCTGACTTCTATTTAGCTGCTCACGATGTCCTCCTTGAAGTCTGTTAGGAGTTCTTTTAAGTATTTAGCCGGTCGCTCATTAGTTGCATATACATTTAAGAGTGTGATTTATTCCTGTAGTACATATCCCATGATGAATATAAAATGACATTCGCTCTCCCTTCTAACCTTTTTCAACCTGAAATCTATGTTGTCAGATACTAGTATGGCCACCCCAGGTTTTTTGAGGGAGTTGTTTGCTTGCAGGATTCTTTTCCATCCTTTGACTTTGAGTCTGTGTTTACTCTGACTGTTCAGGTGTATTTCTTGCAGGCAGCAGAATGTTGGGTTTAGTTTCCGAATCCATTTCATCCCTCTGTGTCTGTTAATTGGTGCATTTAGGCCATTGACATTGAGAGAGATTATTGTCATGGGGTTTTGTGTCATATTTCTGTGGGATTTGTTGTTCTTGTGGGGTTCTTCCTTGTCTTACAATAGCCCCTTTAGACTTTCTTTTAATTTTGGTTTTGAGTCTATGAAGTTTCTGAGCTGCTGTTTATATGTGAACTAGTGTATGGTTCCTTCGAGTTTCAGTGATAGTTTAGCTGGATAAAGTTTTCTTGGTGAGGCATTCATTTCATTGAGTTTTTTTACTATGTCCCACCATTGTCTTCGGGCTTGGAGGGTTTCCTCTGATAGATCTGCTGTAAATCTGAAATGTGCTCCTTTGTATGTGATTTCCTTCTTTGACCTTTCTGCTTGCAGTACTGTGTCTCTATCCACAGTATCCATCATTCTGACTAAGATATGCCCTGGAGTCTTTTTATCCAGGTCTCTTTTTTGCTGGTACTATTGGGCTCTTTGCATCTGGATGCCTGCTTTCTCTAGCTCTGGGAATTTCTTAGCAAAGATGTCTTTAACTGTGTTTTTATTTCCCATTGGGGTTTCTTCCCTGTGCTTTTGGTACTCCAGTGATTCTTATGTTGTTCCTCTTGAGGTCATCCCCTAGGAGTCTGAGTCGCTCTAGGGCCATTTTGAGGTCTTCTGCCATTATTTTTGTTGTCTGTAAGCTTTCTGCAGCTCATCTTCAAGCTCGCTGATCATGTCTTCGGCCGTAGCCATTCTACTGTTGAGGGCTCCTACTGAGATTTTGAATTCATCTACTAAGTCCTTTATTTGTGTGACTTTTGCTCGTACCTTTGAAATTTCTGCTCTCATTTCTTCCTGCATTTTCTTGGTGGACTGTTCCAATGCTTCATTCATATCCTCCCTTAATTTATTGGATGTCTGTTCCATGAATGCTTTGAGTACATCAACCATCTTCAAGATTTCCTCTCTGGATTCTTTATCTGAGAGGTCATATATGTGGGTAACCCTTTTTGAGGTTTCTGAAATCTTTTTTTTTCATCTTCTCTTTGTATATGAGGATTTTTGCTGTTTCTTCATATTGTTATGGAAGTATAGAGTTGGAAACTTCTAGTTGTCTATCCCTATTCCCTCTTGCTACAGGGGGGATTCTGTTTGTGCTAAATTGATGATGGTAACTTGTTCCTATTCTAGAATACTTCCTCACTCTTATGCACTCCTTCAAATTTATGTGGGGCCTCTAATGAAGACTAAAGGCTATGCTCTCTTTACAAAGGGTTTTGTTCACTAACAGTTTTTGTGAGTGTAGGATAAGCTAATGTACTATTTGGCATAGAGTGATAGAGATGGCCAGGGTGCTTTTCAAAGAAATAGGTTATACAGATTGTATCCTAAAAGGAAAATAAGGGCAGGAACTCGGGCAGGAACTAAGGCCACGCCCCCATTGAGGCCACGCCCTCTGAGATACAGGCCACACCCCCAGTAACCACTTGGGACACTGGTATGCCCGGGTGGGGCATGCCCAGCCTCGGGCTGGTTCCGCCCGGTAGGTGGGGCTCCAGGTGGGCCGAGTACCTGAGTGACAGATCTGGTGTTAAGGAGTGAGCTGAGAGGCCTGGCGATGAGGGGTGGGAGGTGGGGCCAGGGCAGGGGGGCAGGGGGCTTGGAGGGGCTTGGGAATCTTCTTTTAATATTCTTTATATGGTCTTGTTCAAGTGGAGCCTCTCCGTTTAGGGGTCCAGCTATCTGTCGTCTCAAGCATCCATCTATGCTTTGGCCTGGAATTCTGGATCTCAATTGTTTTAAGAGCTCCTAAGATGGATCTTTTGTGTGAAATGCTTCCATTCCTTTGACATGTCTGGTTTAGTTTTCAGACAATTTTCCTCAACATACTTTATCAATGCACCCCATCTTATTGCGTGCAAAAATATCTAAAATCTGTGGTGAAATTTGCAAATCATTGTCCACATTGAAGCAATAATGCGAGTGAATGTAAAGATTTAGAAAATTCAGAGAATTCCAGTGTTGGAAGACATGAAGGATTTGCACTTCAAATGTTAAATATAAAACTAGGGATACCTCTAAATCAAACGTTTTTAAGATTTAATCTTAAGGCACAGAGAGATAGAACAGCAGTTAAGGCATTTGTTTACTTGGAAAGCAGCAGACCTGAGTTCTTTCCCGTGAACTGTGTATGGTCTCCTCCTGAACTCCCCAGTAGTAACCCATTGGATACAGAGTCAAGAATAAGTCCTGAGCATCACCTGGTTAGGTCCAAACCCAAAATTTTTTAAAAAGCATTTAATCTTAGAACAGATATACAAATATAATTCCTATGTCTGTTGTAAAAGATAATCATATTTTGTGATTATTTGTTATTTGACCACAATCTTATCATGTGAACAGACTATCCAATCCAAACATACTCTGGCATTCTTTTTTTTTTTTTTTTTTGCTTTTTGGGTTATGCCTGGCAATGCACAGGGATTACTCCTGGCTTTGCACTCAGGAATTACCCCTGGCGGTGCTCAGAGGACCATATGGGATGCTGGGATTGGAACCCGGGTCGACCACATGAAAGGCAAATGCCTTACCTGCTGTGCTATTGCTCCAGCCCCTACTCTGGCATTATTTCTAATTCAATTGATACAAATGCAGTAGTTCTCATTATTCAGGGAAAAAGACTTGAGTTATTTTTTATTTTTCCCATTTCATTTGATTTATCCTCACAACTAAATCAGGAAATTCCATTATGTTTACTTTTAAAATATGCCCAGAATTTATGAACAATGTCCTATCATATCTACTTCTGCACTCTGATCTAACCAAGCACTGATAGGAAGAATAATGGCAATGCCCCCATCATACTCACACCCTAATTTTCAAACCTGTAAATTGGTTACCCAACATGAGCAAAGGGATTTTGCAGATGTGATTAATGGTGAAGATATTGCAACAGGGAAACTTACTTGAATTGCATGATTGGCTTGATCTAATTACATGAATACCCAAGCCCAGAGACTTATTTTAGGTAAGTTAGAGATAGAGGTGGCATGGAAAAGTTAGAAAGATGATTGCATGAGAAATATTCAAACAGTATTTGACTGATTTGGGTGCAAACTAGGCTAAGTGCACGAACTAGAGAGACATAGAAAACTTATAGTCAGCCATGAATCTATAAGGTACATAGAAGAAAATATAGGCAGAACTCTCCATGACATTGAAGCTAAAAGCATCTTTAGGGATGAAATAGCACTGACCATGCAAGTGGAAGCAAACATAAACAAATGGGACTACATCAAACTAAGAAGTTTCTGAACTTCAAAAGAAATAGTGACCAAAATACAGAAAGAGCCCACAGAATGGGAAAGAATATTTACCCAATACCTATCCGGTAAGGGATTGATATCCAGGGTATACAAGATACTTGTAGAATTGTAGAAGAAAAAACCCTCCAACCCCATCAAAAATGGGGAGAAGAAATGAACAGAATTTTCCTCAAAAAAGAAATACAAATGGCCAAAAGGCACATGAAAAAATGCTCCACATCACTAGTCATCAGGTAGATGCAAATAAAAACAATAATGAGATATCATCTCACACCACAGAGACTGTCACACATTCAAAAGAACAAAAGCAACCAGTGCTGGTGTGGATGTGGGGCAAAAGGGATGCTCTTTCACTGTTGGGAATGCTGACTGGTCCAGCGTTTTTGGAAAACAATATGGACAGTCCTTCAAAAACTAGAAATTGAGCTTCCATGTGACCCCTCAATACCACTTCTGGGAATATATCCCGAGGATGCAAAAGAGCACAGTAGAAATGACATCTGTACCTATATATTCATTGCAGCAATGTTCACAATAGCCAAAATCTGGAAACAACTCGAGTGCCCTAAAACAGATGACTGGATAAAGAAATTTTGGTACATATACACAATGGAATACTATTCAGCTATTAGGAGAGATGAAGTCATGAAATTTGATTATAAATAGATAGACATGTGAGTATCATGCTAAGTGAAATGAGTCAGAAAGAGAGGGACAGATATAGAAGAACTGCACTCATTTGTGGAGTATAGAATATCACATGAGCACAGTAGATACAAGGGCCAGGAGGATTGCCCCATAGCTGGAAGCTTGCTTCATGAGCAGAGGGGAGAAGGCAGATGGAATAGAGAAGGGAACACTATGAAAATGATTGCTGAAAGAACCAACTGGGATGGGAGATGCATACCGAAAGTAGATAATGGAACAAACATGATGACCTCTCAGTGTCTGTGTTGCAAGCCATAATGCCCAAAGGTAGAAAGAGATTATGGGGAATATTGTCTGCCACGGAGGCAGGGGAAGGGTGGAAAAGGAGGGGGTATACCCAGGATATCAGTGGTGGGGAATGTGCACTGGTGGAGGGATGGGTGTTTGATCATTGTGAGACATGAAAGTTTGTAACTATCTCACGGTGATTCAATAAAATTTAAAAAAGACTTAAAGTCATCAAGAAAATGGGGACCTCCCTTCCACAACCTCAACACACTAAATGCTCCCAAACGCTCACTTCACCCAAGTGAAGAGGAAATAAATGACACCTAATTAGAACTTTCAGAAGTGAACATAACCTACCAACCATCTTGATTATTTACAGTGCTACCTGTACTTTTCTGCATATCTACAACTGTAAGAAAATACATTTATGTTGTAATCAATCTGTAATTATAATTAACCTGTAATAATTCATTATAGCATCAATAGGAATACTAGGGGCTGGAGCAATAGTACAGAGGATTGGGCACTTACTTCATGCACAGCCAATCCAAATTCAATTCCCGGCACCCTCCCATGAGTGAGACTTATACACAAAGCCAGAAGTAAACCACAAACACTTCCAGATATGGCTCAACACCCAAAATAAAACAATAGAAATACTAATACAAGTATTATCTCTTATTTGAATTATTGCAAAAGCTTTTAAATGTAACTGCCTGCCTTAATCCTTAATCCCCTCCGGTGCAATCTTGCTCTATGTTGGAGTGGTATTTTTATTGTTTGTTTATATGTCTTGTGTGCTCAAAAATGTTCAATAGTTTTTCAAGTCACTTAGAGAAGAGTACGTCATTACAGTGACCTTCTAGGTCACACTATAGTCTTTTATTTTCATTCAGGTTGTTAGTGCTACTGCTCTGAAAACTGGTTACTTTGCCCCAGTCATACTGTCTCCCTTAATATTCCTTGAATACACAGATAAGTGACCTGTTCTAAGGACATTTGAACTAATCTAGTCTTTCTGCTTCAAATGGCCTTGTATTAAATGACTCTTTTATTCTCAAGTTTTACTCAATTTTCAGTTCTTCTGCTACAGCTTCCCTAATCATCCTAGTTAAAATTGTAGCACCTTTTCCTTGTTTCTCATTTTATATTTTCTAAATAGCAGCTGCTGTTTTTAAGTACATCCTTTATTTTACTTTGTTTGTTGCTGCCTTTTTTACCAGAATTTGATTCCTATACATGAAGGGCATTTAACTATTTGTGTTTTTTAATGTATCCTACAATCATTGAATTTGATTCCTATACATGAAGGGCATTTAACTATTTGTGTTTTTTAATGTATCCTACAATCATTGTATCATTGTATCACTGTATCACTGTCATCCTGTTGATCATCGATTTGCACAAGCAGGTGCCATTAACCTCTCCATTTGTCCTAGCCCTGAGATTTTAGCAGCCTCTATTTACTCGTTCTTCCCAGAAGTGTCTCATTGGAGGCTCTTTCAGGGTAAGAGGAATGAAACCCATCATTCTTACTGTATTTGGCATATTGAATATGCTACGGAGAGCTTTCCAGGCTCTGCCGTGCAGGCAGGATGCTTTCTGCTCTCGGTACCTTTCCAGGTTTTCCAAGAGAAAGAATTAAGCTATAAGAGGTTGCGTTGCTGTGAATGCAGCCACCCACTTCCGGGAGCTTTGCAAATAATCTCTGAATCTTGGCCATTGATGGGATTACATGGCATCTTGGATATCTCAGCCCTAGGTCCCACATACCTGGGTTCCTCTGCTGGTTCCTTCATGCATGAGGCTCGTCCAAACTTGTGGAGAGTTTCCTTGAGCATAGCTGTGGCTGGGTTCTGGAGTTCTTGAACTGTCGAGGCTCTGCTTGGGGCAGGGAAGGAAACTCAACCCGCCGCCTCCGAGGGGCTCTGGTGAAGATAGCCAGGTGCAGGGGCAACAGACTCTGTGTCCTCTCTTCCAGGAGATTTGTTTTATAGTCTCTGGATCTTGGCCATTGATGGGATTACACAGTGCTGAGGGCAGTTTGTGGGTGTGGCTGCCAAGCTACTGGAAAATGGGGTGCTCTGGGTGGAGGAGACCCATTTCTGATCAGAGCAGGTTTGGAGATCTCAAACCCTGGTCCCACACAACTGGGCTCCTCTGCCAGTTCCTTGGTGTGTAAGGCTCTTCGAAATGTGTGAAGAGTAGCCTTGAGCATGGCTGTGGCTGGGTTGCGGAGGTCTTCGGCTGTCAGGGCTCTGCTTGGGATAAACTAAACCATCCCCCTCCGAAGCTCCCCAGTGAAGACAGCCAGGCGCAGGGGCAAGAGACTCTGGACTGGAGCGATAGGACAGCGGGTAGGGCATTTGCCTTGCATGCAGCTGACCAGGGTTTGATTCCTCCATCCCTTCTTGCAGAGCCCAGCAAGCTACCAGAGTATTCTGCCCACATGGCAGAGCCTGGAAAGCCACCTGTGGCATATTTGATATGCCAAAAACAGTGACAAGAAGTTCCAAAATGGAGACATAACTGGTGCCTGCTCAAGCAAATCGATGAACAACGGGACGACAATGCTATAGTGTATCCTACAATACCTAGAAAAAAGTCTATAATTTTATATGCACTCATATTTTTAATAGATGACTATGCAAATAATGGAATAAATTAGTATATATAAATAACTGGGAAACTCTAGTTAGATCAGAGTTATCAGTATAGTGGTGGAGCCCAACAACAACTCCTGAATCTAGTTTTTTGTTTTGTTTTGTTAAATTTTTATTTATTAATTTAATTTGCTTTTTGGGGTCATACCTGACGATGTACAGGGGATGCTCCTGGATCTGTGCTCAGGAATTACTCTTGGCGGTGCTCGGGGGACCATATGGAATGCTGGGAATCGAACCCAGGCCTGCCGCTTGCATGCAAATGCCCTTCCCACTGTGTTATCATTCCAGCCCCCTGAATCTAGTTTGTATCCTCCACCACATAAATCATTTTTTCTGTAGATTCAGAGATAAATCTCAGAAGAGTAATGTGAGCATCACATTAAACAGATGCCTCCAGACCTTGTGCCAGGCTGTCTCATCTTGGGCAACACAAGGGGTGGGGGAGTGAGTCAAAAACCTTCAGAACTCAATAGCCGCCATACTCATGACTGACTTCCATAGGCTCAGATGAGCCTCATCCATGAGTGAATCTGCTGAAAAGCCAAAGAATGCAGGACTTGTGACTGAAATCTCTAGGCTCACACATAGTCAAGAATAGGCCACCTTTCTCCCATCTCCCTGTACTTCCAGTAGCCTGGCAGTCACGCGCATGAACTATCTCTGGCCATAATCCAGAGACTCAAAAATAAATCTCTCAGAAGGGAGCAGCATGAGAGTAATGTGCCACAGAGATGCCTCCAGATCCCCAAATCACCATCTAGTTAAAAAAATTAAATTAACCTCAGCTTTATCACCATATTTAAAATTTTAGAATTCCTGGAGCTAATGCAGCTGAGTGACAATTCATATTCTACACCACTGATGTACCAGGACAAGGTACAACAATCTTCACACATGTTCCTCCAAGGATACGTTTTTGGATCATTTTTAGCGGGTTATTTATAACAGGCAATACAAAGTAAATTATTTAGGTCCTGCTTTAAGGGTAGGCTGTGGGTTTGGGGAAACATTCGAAATATGGTGGTGGGTAGTTGTAATGGTGGTAAGATTGGTGCTGGAATGTAAAATATAATAAACTATTGTGAACTTTATAAAAATAAAATTATAAGAAAATACTATTCCTTTCTGGTTTGCCCTGTCCCTTCTCCCTTCCATTCTGGTAACCACCATTTTTGTACAAAACAAATTCTTATGCTCTAAAAATTTGTTTTGTTTCTTTCATTCTTTCATCTGCTACATGAGTGGAATCATACAATATTTTATCTGTCTGAATTATCTAACATCATTGT
Organism: Sorex araneus; assembly: GCF_027595985.1. Classification (NCBI taxonomy): domain Eukaryota; kingdom Metazoa; phylum Chordata; class Mammalia; order Eulipotyphla; family Soricidae; genus Sorex; species Sorex araneus. The sequence continues at coordinate 44,257,914 of NC_073313.1, read as the reverse complement.
AACCTCAAGGTCTATTTCTGTTGTTGGAACTATCAAGATTCCCTCTGTCTTTGTAGCTGAGAAGTAGTAACATAGTTGAGTATAGTTAAGGAGTATATATACCACTTCTTATTCATTCATACATTATTATATATTTGGGGTATATTTGAATATCTTATATTGAAAATGATGTGTAATAAACAGGGATCAACATACGAGGGTATACTTTAAGAATATATATGGTGCTTAAAAATAGTACATGGGTGAAAGTTCTTGCTCTGCACTTTGCTGACCCAGGTTCAACATTTCCTTTTTGACTCCCCAGGTACTGCATAGGTACCATGTGCACAGTTAGAAGTGATCCCTGAGCAGAGCCAGGAGTCAGCTCTCACTACTATCAGATCTGTTTTATTTTTATCCCAGAACAAAAATGAATAGGAATACCATGTGATTCAGCTATCCTACTTCTGAGTATTTAACCAAAGAATATGAAAACACTAATTTGAAAATATGTCATATTTGTTTTAATTCAAGATTATTGATTGACTCAATACACATAAAACATTTAGGTTAATTCATAGTATTGAGTAAATATGCAATTTTAGATAATTATTATAATCAGCAAATGCTGCTGTGTCTTCAGTGTCAAATCACATGTTCTAACTTAGAGAAGACCTGCTGTCTAGTAGAAACACAAAATATTTGTGTTCTCTTATCACCATATGCTCCATTTCTGTCATGTTCCCAAATTAAAACTAAGGATTGTTTACCTTATGAATACAGAGACAAACCCATACCTGAAATAGCTCAGCCCTGAAGGGAATTTAATTGGAGAAGCCTATAGACATACACATACATACAAGAACATTTTTTGTAGGATTTTATGGCCCTATTTTCCATTATATATATATATATACATATATATATATATATATATATATATATATATTGCTTTTTGGGTCACACCTGGCGATGAACACGGATTAGTCCTGGCTCTGCACTCAGGAATTACTCCTGGTGGTGCTCAGGGGACCATATGGGATGCTGGGAATCGAACCTGGGTTGACCGCGTGCAAGGCAAACTCCCTACCTGCTGTGCTACCACTCCAGCCTCTTTATTTTTTTTCCATTTTATTTTTTATGTCCTTTTTCACTGTTTTATACAATTGCTCAAGAGATAATGGAGTCAGCAAAGTCCTTCATTATCCATATTAATTCTACAAGAATTATTTGATAGAGTAGAGAACTAAAGATACAAAGATACCCTCCCCCAACACACACTCAATATCGACCATAAAAAACCCTGTATCCTGTATCCTAAGACCAACTTTAGTCATTCATGGAGGAATTAGGACTTGAATCTAGATTACATTTATCCTGTCAGATGGATTCTCAGGCAATTCTATCAGAGCACACAAAAAAATTATCATTCAGTTATACAATTCCCAGAGCAATGTTTACTGATTTTTCCTATTACCTTGAAACAGTAAAGAAACCATAGTGAAAGTACAGAAATAAAAAGTAGTAGCAGATTATTTTCCAAAAAAGAACTTTTAATAGCTCACTTTTCAAGACCGAGCTACTGCATTATGTCCTCTGAATTAAACCCCGGGTGTTGTGTCAGACACATTCTCTAACTTCAAAATAAGAGGCTTAAATATAATCAATTTATTATCTTGGACACCCTTGGATTTTTCTTAATTTGAAAACATTTTCTTTTTATTTCTAAATATTAACCCATGGGCAGGCAAATGTTAATGATTCAGTATGATGCATTATAACTTCTTAGACAGTATTTTTAAATGATAACTTATAGTTTAAATAATAGTGTATTTGTAAAAACTTATGTGGAGAAAAATATTCACATACACACATCTGGACACAAGGGTTAAGTCAACACAAAAGATCTATAAAGCATTTTAGAATTAGACAATATCCTCAAAGATTTTAGCAGTTGAATTTTCAGCAGACCCTAGTGAGTCTAAAGGCAGAGCTCAAATGACAGTACAATTGACAATAGAATTTGAGACACTGACTCCTGAACTTCTGCTGATGCATGAAAATGGTTATAATCCCAATTCTGTTAAAATAAATATTTCCAAATCACTATCATAGAATGCAGCAGGGGTCTTCCATCAGTAGAAAAAGCTATTATTTTCATGCTTCCACTTTCTCAGAGAAAGCAATGTTTTTTTTGAGATACAGTATTTTTAGGAGTTAAACATAATTTTGTTACTCTATATTGTAACTGTATTTGGTGAGTAAGAAATTAGGATACACAAAACAGAATTTTAATTAACTGACTTAAATTTATAGAAAGAAATTTATCATAGACTCTGACTATTCTGCTTACAAATAAAACATTGTAATTCACCCAAACATTTTTTAGGGCAATAAAGGCCTGGAAAACCTTGTTAATGGGTGTTGAACTTCTTCTATTATCAATGGGTTGCTATTATCTGATTGTCAATGGAAAAGTATTAGATGTTTGAAAATAATTTCAAGAAAACAGTTGAAGATCTGTGGGCATGGGATTATGATTTTAATGGAAAAATCAAAGGAAAAGATAAGGATTGGGTAGTAGAGATTTTAAAAGGAAGAGATTTAGGAGTAAATCAACACAAGAAGCATTGATTACCTCCAAAACTACCGCCAGCACTGGGTGTTTCTACTCTTTGCTGTGTGCCAAATTTACTGGCATGAAAGCATATCTCATTGTCTGATATTTCATTCTCTGATAAGCGATGATGAGTATTTTTTCATATACCTTTTGACTATCTCTATGTCTTCCTTGAGAGTCTATTTAGGTTTCTCCCCGATTTTCTTTCCTTTCTTTTCTTTTCTGTTTTCTTTTCCTTCCTTCCTTCCTTCCTTCCTTCCTTCCTTCCTTCCTTCCTTCCTTCCTTCCTTCCTTCCTTCCTTCCTTCCATCCCTCCCTCCCTCCCTCTCTCCCTCCCTCTCTCTCTCTTTCTTTTCTTTCTTTCTTTCTTTCTTTCTTTCTTTCTTTCTTTCTTTCTTTCTTTCTTTCTTTCTTTCTTTCTTTCTTTCTTTCTTTCTTTTTTTCTTTCTTTCTTTCTTTTTCTTTCTACCTCTCTTTCTTTCTACCTCTCTTTCTTTCTACCTCTATTTCTTTCTCTCTTTCTCTCTTTCTTTCTCTCTTTCTTTCTGCTTGAACCATACCTCACTGTGTTCAGGGCTTTCTCTGGCTTTGTGCTCAGGGAACCATATGTGGTTCAGAATAAATCTGGGTCAGCCATGTCAAGACAAGCCCCTTATCCACTACACTATTTCTCTAACCCATTTGCTTTATTCTAAGTTATTATAAATTTCATATATCTTGAATACTGGCCTTTTGTCAGATGTGTGGCAAGTGAAGTTTTTCTCCCACTTTGCAGAGGTCTTTGTATTTAATCACAGTTTCATTTTCAGTGTAGGTTTTTTAAATTTGATGCTATCTCATTTTTTTTTAATTTTTGCTTTTGCTTTCTTGGATAGTGGGGTTTAGTCATTGATTATTCCTTTAAAGTTAACATAATGTAGAGTTTTTCTGATGTTTTCCTCAATACAATGGAGGAAATATATAATATTGAATGATTTTATTCATTTTGAGTTAACCTTTATATATAGCGATATGCCAAAACCAGTAACAAGTCTCACAATGGAGATGTTACTGGTGCCTGCTCGTGCAAATTGATGAACAATGGGACGACAATGCTACAGTGCACATAGTGAGATATAGGAAACCAAGTTGACTGTTTTTCTTCTTCATCATCTTCCTTTAGTTTTGCACATGAGAAACCAGATTCCCCATCATCATTTCTAAAGAGGATTTCCTTGATTCACTTCATACACCTGAAATTTTGTTGAAAGTTAGCTGACCACATACCAGAATGTTTGTCTCTGATTTCTCAAATATATTCTATTGGTCTAAGAGTTTACCTTTACTCTACTACTACACAGACTTTGTGGATTTAAAGTTGGGGAAAGAAAAACTTCACATCTTCTTTTTTTACCTAGAAAGGTTTGGCTTTTAAGATAGTTTTATTGCAATAGTAACTTCAATAACATTTGGTCCACTTCTTTCAAAAATACCATGGAAGAGGCTGGAGCTATAAAACAGAGGGTAGCACTGTAGCACTGTCGTCCTGTTGTTCATCGATTTGCTCGAGAGGGCACCAGTAACATCTCCATTGTGAGACTTGTTGTTACTGTTTTTGGTATATTAAATACGCCACGGGGAGCTATCCAGGCCCTGCTGTGTGGGTGGGATACTCTCGGTAGCTTGCTGGGCTCTTGGAGAGGAACGGAGGAATCAAACTTGGGTCAGCTGCATGCAAGGCAAATGCCCCACCACTTTGCTATCACTCCAGTCTAATACAGAGGGTAGTGCATTTAATTTGCACACAGACAACTCCTGTTACATCCCTGGAACCCCACATGATTCGCTAAGCCAGCCAGGAGTGATTCATATGTGCAGAGTGCTTTCCTAAGAGTAAGCCCTGAGCGCTGCCAGGTGTGGCCCCCGAAAAAAAACAAGCCCATGGGAATTTTTATGGGGACTACATTGAATCTGTATAGTGTGGCCACTTTAACAATTTTAACCCTTTCAACCCATGAACAGGGGACTGGAATGTGTTTCCATGTCCTTGTCCTCTTCCATTTTTAATAGTGTGTTGTAGTTTTCTTTTTGTAAACCTATAACCCTCTTTATTAAGTTGAATCCTATTTACTTGATTTATGGATACACAATTGTAAATCAGATTTTTAACATTTTCTTTCTCTTCTACTTCATTGTTTGCATGTAGGAGTACCTCAAATATCTGCATATTAATGTTGTGGCCTTCTATTTTACTGTATAGGTTAATTGTTTTTAAGAGTATTTTTGGTAGAGTCCTTACAGTTTTCTAAACAAAATATCATGCTATATAAAAATAGTAGTAGTTTGACTTCTTATATCTAGACCTTCTTATTATCTTATTATCTTATTCTTGTTTAATTGTTGCTGTTCAACAATTCAAAACTGTTGAATAGTAGTGGTGAGCATGTTTTTTTTATTTTCTTCTTTGAGTCACACCCAGTGATGCTCAGGGGTTCCTTCTGGCTCTGCACTCAGGAATTACTGCTGGCAGTGCTCAGGGGACCATATCAGATGCCGGGGATCTAATCCGGGTCAGCTGCATGTAAGGCAAATGCCCTCCCCGCTGTACTATCGCTCAGTCCCGAGTGCATATTTTCATCTTGTACTTGAACATAAGAGAAAGGCTTTAAGTTTTTCACCTTTAAGTATGATGTTAGCCATGGGTTTGTTGTAAACAAGGTTTTCATTATATTGAGGAAAGTTCCCCTTTCTCCATTTTGCTGATTTTTGTGTAAATGGCTGTTGGATTTAGTCAAATGCTTTGTATGCATCAATTTATATAATCATATGATTTTAACGTTCCTTGTTTTGATATGGAGTAGTACAATGACTGGTTTGTGTATATTGCACCACCTTTGCATGCCCAGGATAATTTTCACTTGATCCTGCTGAACAATTTTTTTAATTTGTTGTTGGATTTGGTTACTTAACACTTTATTGAGTACCAATGCATCTATATCCATCAGAGATAGTGGTCTGTAACGGTCTTTATTTGTGGTTTGGGAGCCAAACCTGGTATTGCTCAGAGTTTAGTCCTGGCTCTGTGCTTAGGGATAACTCCTAGAAATGCTTGGAAAACCATATGGGGTGTTGGGGATTGAGCCAGAATACATGCAAGGCAAGGTTCTGACTGCTGTACTATCTCTCTGGCCCCCTGTAATTGCCATTTCAAGTTATATATCTGTCAGATTTTTGTATCAGGATAGTGATGGCTCCATAACAACTGTTTACAAGATTTCTGTTTCTTCAGCTATCTAGAAGAGGATGAGAAGGATAGCTCTTTGAAGGTTTAGAAGAGGTCACTAGTAAATTCCTCTGAGCCTGGAATTCTGTTTTGTGGGAGTTTTGATTATGATTTAGATTTCCTTGTTATTGGTTGGTCTGTTTGAGTGTTCTGCTTCCTCTTGATTCAGTTTTGGGAGGTTATAGGATTATAAAAACGTATCCATTTCTTCTAAATTCTCCAATTTCATAGCATAAAGCTTTTCATACCAATATATCCTGATCATTTGGATTTCTGTGATATCTGTTGTAACATTGCTCCTTTCATTTCTAATCTGGTTTGTTAGGTTTTCTCACATTTTTATTTTTAAATCTAGCTTATAGTTTGTTGATCTTGTTTATTCTTTCAAACATCCAGCCTACAGTTCTGCTGATAGTTCTTTTTTTCCATGGCCTTGTCATTGATTTTTGTTCTAAATTTTATAGTTTCCCTCATTCTGCTGACTTTGTGACCCTTTTGTTGATATTTTTTCTAAAATTTGAGATGTGTAGTTAGACTACTTATTTCCTAATGAGTGCTTGCATTTCCATGGATATCCCTCTTAGAACAGATAGCTTTTATTTTGTCCCATACCTCTGGTAATGCATGTCTTCGTTCTCATTTGTCTCTGGTATTCTTTTTATTTCTTCTTTTATTTCCTTTATGACTCACTGAGTGCTCAGTGGTAGGTTGTTCAATTCCCAGGTATTTGAGGTTTTTCTCAGATTTTTGTTTGGGACTAACTGGAATTTTCAAAGAATTTTACTCTAAAAAGTTAGCTTAAATCATTTCCAACTTCTTGACTTTTTGTAGAAATGGTTTGTGTCCTATCATGTGGTCTTTCATAGAGATTGTCCCATGTGCATTGGAGAAGAATGCTTACTAGAAATTTGTGGGGCAGGGAACTCTATATGTTTTTATGCCCATCCCTTCCATTTCTTCCTTTAAAGCAAATGTTTATTGATATTTTTTGCCTGGTTGGTCTATCCAGTGGTGAATGAATAGTATTAAAATCTCCTACTACTAGTGTTTTGCTGTCAATATCTTTCTTCAGATCTGTTATCAATTGCTTTATAATTGCCTTTGATGATGCTACATTAGTTACATATGTTTCTGAATGTAAAGTCTTCTTGATGTATAGCTTCCTTAATCATAAAATAACATTCATATTGTCTGACATAAGTATGGACATCTTGTTCTTTTTGGGGGCATTTGGTACACTTTGCAGTGCTCAGGGTTGTGTGTGCTCATTGATCCTTCCTGGCAGGGTTCAGAGATATGGGATGTCCGGGATCAAATACAGGTCAGTCATGTGGAAGGCAAGCATCCTACCTGCTGTTATGTATTTCTGATGCCATCTTGACCTTTTTGTACCCCGTGTTTAGTTCCCAGAGGAAGTCATAGTGGTTCCTCTTTATCTGTAACCAGCAGAAAATTGGGTTCAATTACTTGATCCAGTGAGTTATTCTATACCTTCTGACAGTGTTCAGGACAGTGAAGTGATATTATTGAATTGAAGACATGAAGACATTTATTGTCACAATTTTGTAGTAATTATTAGTGTTTTAAAAGGTTTTTTAAAAAATATTCAACATTCTAGGCCATCCACAGTAATAGTGAGAAGATATTCCTGACTCTGTGCTCAGGAATGATCCCTGGCATTATTCAAAGGGCCATGTGTGTGGTACTGGAGATTCATACCAGGGTCAGAAGCATGTAAGGAAACTGCTGCTGTACCTCACATACTATTTCTCTGAGGCTTTGTCTTGTTTTTTAAAGGTGATTGTTTAATGCTTATTTCAAAGCTGGTGTAGATCTCTATGTGATTTTGTATTCATGTCTTCTCTTATACTATCTCTCTCTGTCTTGGTTTTGGGGACACACCTAGTGGTGTTCAGGACATGTTTCTGACTCTATGATAAGGGATCACTCCTGCCAATACTTGGAAGCCCATATAAAGTCCTAGGGACTCAATCAATGTCAATCATATGCTAGGCAAGTGCCTTACCCACTTCATCCCCACCTTTTCTTTATTGGAGGTTTGTACTATCAATTCATTCATCTGACTAAACAGCCTCATCAAAGTCTCTGATGTCATCATATGAAAAATTAGGGGTCCTGGGGAAACCCTTCCAGACTATCATCTTCACCCATTAATTTTAGTGGGCTCCTACTAACAAAAGCTATCTGTTCTAAGAGGGAGGTTCATATCATTGAAAGCACTCATTAGGAAATCAAAAAAGGCTCAAATAAATAGCCTAACTACACATCTCAGCTACTAGAAAAACAACAAAGGTGTAACAAAGTAAGCAGAAGGAGGAAAACAACAAAATTTAGGACAAAAATCTATGACATAGGGGCTGGAGTGATAGCATAGCGGGTAGGGTGTTTGCCTTGCACGCGGCCGACCCGGGTTCAAATCCCAGCATCCCATATGGTCCCCTGAGCACCGCCAGGGGTAATTCCTGAATGCAGAGCCAGGAGTAACCCCTGTGCATCGCCAGGTGTGACCTAAAAACCAAAAAAAAAAATCTATGACATAACCATGAAAAAAGACTATATAAAAGATCAGCAAAACCAAGAGATGAATTTTTGAAAGAATAAACTAGATCACTAAATCATTGTTGCTAGTATGCAATGAGCAATATGGAGGAAGTTTTGGTTTTGTGTAAACATGAGTAGCAATCTAAGGCTAACGTCACTAATTTCACCCAGAATCCGTGCTGCTGCATTTATATATCTTCCAGCTGCTGCTGATTCTCTGCAGCATGAATCCAACTGTACAAGTTCCAACTGTACAAAGTTTCCAGGCCTTATTGCTTCGGTTCTTAGGTGTAGGCCACTGGCCCTTCAGTATCCGCATTCCCTTTATGTTTGTTTTCCACAACTCTTTCTGAAACTTGATGTGGGTCTTAGGGGGAGGGTTACTATCATTTGTTTTTCCTGGTGCCATCAGGCACCAGAAGTCTCTACCTGAGGTCCTGATGGGAATCCACTTCTATGCCAATGACACCCCTGTTGTTTCTCCTGATTTGGGAGTGGGCTGGACCTTGTTTCCACCTTGGCATCATGCAAATGGAGACCCGAAAGCTGTGGATATGTATGCAGCCCACATATTAAGCTGTGTGCAATGTGCCATTGTGGTCAGTCACAGGGTACTGGCACTGCTGGTGCTCCTGCTGACGTGGTTTCTTCATCTGTCTCCCAACTCTGCAGTTGTATGTTTGGTTAGATTACTGTATTTGAGATCTTTGCCTGCAGAAAGTCTCAAGGCCCTTTACTGATTATTGCCATGCTATGCAGTACCATTGACAGAATTCTCTGGTTGTTTCATGGCCTTCACAGTGCACCATGAATTACCATCTTCACTGTACCTCCCTAGAGATATTTTCAGCTAGGACATCTCTCTAACACACTACAGACCAAAGTTGTTAGTTTTGTCTGTGTTCTCAACTTCGTTCTATGTATCACTTTCACTCTATTCACTAGATTCACTATATTGGTACATTTTTTGTTTATATATTCATCTTCTAAGAGCCATAAAATCTTAGGCTTTAGAGGTCATTTCTTATCCAACTTTACATTCTTAACAGCTTGTACAATGCTTAGCACATACACTTGCATCTTAATACAGGTATAAAATATGCCTTTCCTTTTTAGGTCACTCTGTTACTTTTCATTCTGTGTCAGAAGGAACAAGACCTCTGAAGACATATGAAATTACTTTCACTACCCTTCCCACTTCCCTTATTGAAGTTAGAGTTTCTGGAAATTTTAACAATATATTCTGTTTTTTTCTTCTGGTAAGTCAAGCACATTATTGATAAAATCTTTCATTTGGACCTGTATAAAGCAAATCAACATGGATCTTAAAATCTGCAGTAATTAGTGAAATACCAGTTCTGTCATTTGATATTTTATAATGAAGAACAACCCTCAATTTAGTAATTTGGGAATAGCAGGGAAAGATAAGAATTCTGTTTCACTATGAATAATCTGAGCACTTGTCACATAACATATTGATAGCCTGGAATATTCAGCAAAAGAAATCCATAGATATTTTTTTGACTCTCAAAATATCTCAATTTGATGCATTGGGGTAGGAGGATGGTGAAACAATTGTGACTTTCAATTTTGAAATATAATAAAATTATATTTAACAGTTACAAATATTTTTATAGAAAGAATATTATTAAATGAGCAGTGTTAAGTTTTAAAGATTTATGGTAGAGAAATTTTGCAAGTTTTTATTTAGTTCTCTTTTGTATAAATTTTCAGACTCAGTAACAAGGAACAACTTTGAAAGCCTTAACATTTTTAAAACATCAACTGTCTAATTATTATGGTATCAGTATATTCTTTTTTAATAACTGTAGCAAAGGAATTTCATATCAATGCCTTCTCCAAATATGCTTTTTGTGGCAGAGAGAACAAATACATTTTGCAAAGGAAAATAGCCAGATTTAGAGAATTAGACTGACTTGTTGACTCAGTGGCTGAATTAAATAATTTCCCCTAAGACACTTGGCAGAGTAAAATATAAAGTCCTTCCAATTCTTGGTTGATTCTATTGGCTTTTACCCCATTCATTTTTTCTTAAGTCTTGAAATATTAATTAAAAGTGTTTAGCTACCTGATCACAGTTATAGATGAAAAGCTTCTTACAATAAACTTCATGAACATAGAAGTTAAGATTCTGTCTGTTGAAAGCTTTAATTCTAGATGAATACTTTCATTACTGTCTTTCCTAAAGTGATGACCAAATCAATTAAAAACTAAAACACAAAGTAGACTTTACTGAAGGAAATATATAATGGAAAATGTTCAATTATTTTAATTGTGTCCAAACTGTAATTTTATTTACAATCACATTTAGAAGCTTTATGAAACAATCATAAATTTATTTATAATTAATAGTAAATAGGCTTCTCAAGAAAACTCTTCTTTCATTTAGTAGACATTTATGTTAATCCAACTATAGAGCAGGTGAAGTGCTAGAAACTATCAAGTAAAAGAAGATAATCTTTGCTTTCATGGAGCTTCCTAGAAATATGAGGATACAGACACTAGCTAATCACATTGAAAGATACATTACTCCAGATTGAAAAAGATGTCATCACAGAAAAAGGTATGCACTTCCTCAGTAAATTGCAAAGAAGATTGTTAATAGTCTGAAAGTGCAGGTAGGGTGGGCTTTCTTGAGGAAGCAGGAAAAGACACTTAGATCACAAGATCTAAGAGTTGAAGAGAGGATAAAAATGCATTAAGTGAAGGAGTACTACAAAATCCGATTGAGGAGAGAATATTATTACAGACTGTGTGGCAAGTGGGAGCAGAATTTGAGTTTAGATAAGTCCAATTTGGTTGAGGCACCAAGAGTGAAGTGTTCTGTAATCTCACTGACGAAAATGATACCATAACACTAGCCCTGTAGCACCGTCATCCCGTTGTTCATCGATTTGCTTGAGCGGGTGCCAGTACTGTCTCCATTGTGAGACTTGTTACTGTTTTTGTCATATTGAATACATCATGGGGAGCTTGCCAGGCTCTGCAGTGCGGGCGGGATACTCTCGGTAGCTTGCTAGGCTCTCAGAGAGGAATGGAGGAATCGAATCCAGGTCGTCCAAGTGCAAGACAAACACCCTACCTGCTGTGCTATAGCTCCAGTCCATAACACTAAGCAGGAAGAAATTATGTAACATTATCATTTGCTATAGCTAATGTAAAAGACACTGGGTTTTGACATCTTAAGGTGCTCTATAACAATGGATTTGTTTTGTTTTTGTTTTGAAGCCACACCCAATTGTGCTCAGAGCTTATTCCTGGCACTGTGCTTAAGGACAACTTCTGGCAGTGTTTCAGGGGCCATATGTGATGCTGAAGATTAAACCCCTGGTTAGTTGTGGGCAACAAGTGCCTTACCCACTGTACTATCTCTCTGGCCAAAATTAGTTAAATGATGAATACTAAACAGACAAACTTAGGATTTAAAAAATATCACATGAGCTTATAAAATTGCTCTTATCTTGATTCCTCTAGAAATACTATAGCACATTTCTTCTCCCCATGCCAAAATGGGGAACAAAATATGAATATTTTTAATTAGTGTAATATAAAAATAAATGTGATTGGGGCTGGAGCAATAGCGTAGTGGTAGGACATTCACCTTGCATGAGACTGACCCGAGTTCAATTCCTCTGCCCCTCTCGGAGAGCCCTGCAAGCTACCGAGAGTATCCCGCCCGCACTGCAGAGCCTGGCAAGCTCCCCATGATGTATTCAATATGACAAAAACAGTAACAAGTTTCACAATGGAGACAGTACTGGCACCCGCTCAAGCAAATCGATGAACAACGGGATGACGGTGCTACAGGGCTAGTGTTATGGTATCATTTTCGTCAGTGAGATTACAGAACACTTCACTCTTGGTGCCTCAACCAAATTGGACTTATCTAAACTCAAATTCTGCTCCCACTTGCCACACAGTCTGTAATAATATTCCCTCCTCAATCGGATTTTGTAGTACTCCTTCACTTAATGAATCTTTATCCTCCCTTCAACTCTTAGATCTTGTGATCTGTTTTTTCCTGCTTCCTCAAGAAAGCCCACCCTACCTGCACTTTCAGACTATTAACAATCTTCTTTGCAATTTACTGAAAAAGTGCATACCTTTTCCTGTGATGACATCTTGCCAGCTCGAGCAAATCAATGAGCAATGGGACGACAGTGATACAGTGACAGTGAAATGTGATTGAGCATGAATAGGGTAAAGGAAACTTTGGTAAATATGTATTCAGGCATAGTACATTTCCAATCATATATATTTTACTATGCAACAATAATTGACACCAATTCAAAGACAGAAAAAGGCAACAACAAAGCAGATGAAGAAAAATGAAAGGAGTATATGTGGTGAGGAGGAAGAGTGGTGAAGAAATAATGATACAATGGGTTGTACAGAACAGAGGTCTCTAAAAACAAGTCAAGAAACTTGATTTCTTATTGGTTGCATTTGGCATGAATATCTCATGCCTGACCCTAAGGTCAAGTGAATGTACTCAGTTCAAAAACTAGATGCTTCTGTGTGATTCATTCTGTTTGAAGGACTTAAACTAAAAATTCCCACCATTCCTCTCTAATTAACTCAAGCTGTTACAAGACCAGGTAGTATAGAAGCAGCAGAAATCTATTGCCCAAAGTTCTGGAGGCTGAAAGTCCAAGATCAGGAAGTCAATATGTTTGGATTCAGGTGAGACCCTTCCTCTGGGATATAAACTGGCAAGTTCTTTTAGTATCCCCACTAGGTGGAAAAAGCAAGTCAGCTATGTGAAATTACTTTCATTTTTACTTCTTTTGGTAAGGGAGTTTGGGTCCCACCCAGCTGTGCTCAGAGTCATACCTGGCCTTGCTTGGGACCTCTGGCTTTGTACTCAAGGATCATTCCTGGTGGTGATCCATGCCATGTGTGGTGCCAGGAATCGAACAAGGGTCGGCTCAAGTATTTTAACTCCTGTAGTAGCCCTCAGACCCTAATTTTTATATCTTTGTGTTACTACTTTTATATTTTTCAGTAACTTTTTTGGTCTTGAAGCCACACCCAATGATACTCAGGGCTCACTCCTGGTTCTGCACTAAAGAAACACTCTTGGCAGAGATTGAGGGACAATAAGTATGTGGTTCCAGGTCACGAACCCTGGTTGGCCACATACAAGAAAAGTGTCCTGACCACTGCATTATTTCTCTGTTCCACTTTTCCCCACAACTGTTAAATTTGTATTTTTGACTGACTTTATTTCGTTCACAGTATTATGTAATGTAAATTATTTAGCTTCGTACTTCCATAAATGTGGAAGATTGTCACCACTCAAATCACCTAGTTTCTGGTTCCATGCAACCAACAAAAGACCACTCAAACTATTTCTCACACCTCTTTCACTTAATCTCTGCCAGCCATCAGAGCTTTTACCAAGTCTGAGTTGGTTTTGCTTTTTTTTTTTTTTGCTACTTTGTTTACTTTAGTTAATCATATTCCACATATGGGTAAAATCCATATGGTATTCTTTCACTTAGTATAATTTTGTTTAGTATAATCCCCTCAGAATCCATCCATTTTGTCCCCAAAACTTCATCATCATCATCATCATCTCATTGATCGTTCAATTTCTCGAGGGGTCTCAGTAACGTCTCCTTTCATTCTAGCCTTGAAATTTTAGAAGCCTCTCTTTACTCATCCTTCCCAAGGATGCCACATTGGAGGTTCTTTCAGAGTCAGGGGTATGAGACCCAGAATTGTTACTGGTTTTGGCATATGAATACAGCATGGGGAGTTTGCGAGGCTCTCCCATGTGTGCAGGAAACTCTCCGGTAGCTTTCCTGGTTCTCCAAGAGGGAGAAGTAGGCTGTAAGATGTCACACGCTTCCGGGAGCTTGGTGTTATGGTCTCTGGATATTGGCCATTGGTGGGATTACAAGGCACCGGGGGCAACCCCTGGGTGTGACCGCCTAGCTACTGGAAAATGGGAAATCTGGGCAGAAGAGGCCCAGTCCCGATCTGAGCAGGCTTGGAGGTCTCAGCCCCGGTTGCCACACACCTGGGTTCCTCTGCCAGTACGTTCATGCGTGAGGCTCATCCAAACGTGTGAAGAGGGGCCTTTAGCATGGTTGTGGCTAGGCTCTGGGGGTCTCCACCTTGGAATCTCTGCTCTGAGCGGGGAGGGAAGCTGGAGCCCACCCCCTCCGAGGGGCCCTGGGGAAGACAGCCAGGCGTGCGGGCAAGAGACTCTAAAACATGACTTTACTTTTTTAAAAATAATTGCAGAGGAGTTTTCTATTGAGTATATATCACAGCTTCTTTATCTACTCGTGTGTTAATAGGTTGATTTCAAGTTTTTGCGGACTTCTTTTATAATGACATTCATGAGGTCAAAACCTTCCTTCTAAAGGTATCCCACCTTTTGGCATTGTAATATTGGGCGTTAAGATTTCAGCACATGAATTTATTTAGGAATGGAGCACAACATCCTAACCATAGCATTCCTCAACCATAATCCTGTGTTCCAGCATTTTTAAAAAATTGGATCAGCATGAGATACACAGTTGCAAAGTTATTCATGATCCAGTTGCAGTCATACGATGTTTCAACACCCATCCCTTCACCGGTGTACATAGGGGCTGGAGTGATTGTATAGTGGTGTAAGACACTTGTCTTGCTTTACAGCAAATTAAACAAGACTGCCTTTCAGTGGGGAACAAAAGGTCAAAAAATCTGGAGGATATTTAGGCAATATTATGCAATACACATTGAGTTCTTTTGTGTGTAGAATGGTGTGCTAGTCTAGAGACTCATATGGAAGAAGACATGAGCCTTGTCACTAAGATACTATAAGTCTAATATTAGAAATTGAGCATTTAGAAATATAATATTTAAATATATGTATATTACTGGATTTCATTAATACTAAGATGCAATATTTTACATATTATTATCTCTGAAGTCAGAATATATGCTAAAATAAATGGCATCTTACAATTGCTATCAGACAGGTACCATTGATGAGGTACCAATTTTGCCCATGGGAAACCTTATTTTTTTACTGACATGAACGGACAGCTGCATCCCTTTAGCCTCTCAAATGACAGATAACTTAAAGACCATTTGTTAAAGGAATACAAACCCAATTTTCCTTTGAAAATCTTATACAGAATTGGTATTGTCAAATTAAAGCTTACAGAATAAGTTTGCAATGTTTTCAAAGAAAATTTAAAAACAATTGAAGTTCATGCTTTTCAAAAAAAACGCTTTTATATTACCAATGTTGTGGCAGACACAGGATAAAACTATGTGGAGAAAAATATGGACTTTAACTTTGAATGAAGACATGACTCAAATGAATCAGACTTTCTCTAAATGTGACGAGGTATTAAAATACACTAATCAATTTATTTCATTCGTTTCCTTTTGTATAAATGCACAAGTGTGATGTGTAATAAAAAATATATGTTCACAAATGTCTAGGAGAACTCTTGTAGATAATATCAGTAGGAATTCCACGTGTTAAGAAAGATTTATGCCATAATTTAAATGGAAGCATTTTACTGCCATATAATAATGTCATATCTTAAAATCAATTTGATTTTAGATTCAACAAAATGCAATATGATAACCTACACAAAGCACCAAACCAGTCACCATGACAACAAATTGACATTGGGGCTTTTTGCAATGCTACCAGCAAACCTGAAGATAAACCCAATTTAACAAAAATGAGATACAACTCAGAACAGACATGTTTCCCATTAATTTGAGGGTGATTCTTTCAAAATGAAATGAAACTTTTCAAGAAAATTGGAGTCAATAAGTTTTAGCCATAAAGTTGTTCATAGAATATTGTTCTTTTTTTTTCTTTTGGTTTTTATTGCTGTACCTTTCTAGTCACAATTGAGCTTCAGAGAGATTTTTGCCCAGTGTTATTTGAAGAAAATTGTTACTCTCAGTTTACTTATTGATTAAAAATTGTGTTTCCACCTTCCATATTATCGTGTTGATTCACATGAATTAACCTTTTAAAACATTTTCTGTAAATTGTTTTCAATATCCTTGCCCACTAGGGAATATGTTATGCTAGGAGAACATTGTTCAACCAAATTCGTGAATCAACCTTAGTAAATTTGAAATTTTAAATTATAACAGACATCTTTTGTACATTTAAAGCAAAACTTTACAACTTTATCATACCTGATATAGATTATTTCCCCATGCCTAGTATTCTATACTGAGGTTAGTGATACTATGGCTATTTTGAGCTGATATTTATTTATTTATTTATTTATTTATTTATTTAAACAATTGAATAGCTCTGCAGTAAACCATTTCATATGCTGTCTCAGTTAATTTCCCTAGGAAACACATAATGAAACTAGTTTAGGTTAATCAAACTTATCCTTTTCCAGGTTAATTTGCATGAAGTGTCCTCACAGCTAAACTTCCACTTCAAGACAAATTCAACTTCAGGTATGGGGACATTAGCCATTAGGCAGTTTTGCACCTCATTCTAAAGCCCAGAGTATAGTTTCCTGAGGAGTATCTCTCATTGAATTATTATTTTTTTAAATCATGATTGTAACTGTTAGCAAAGGCCAACTGTAAAACGTAACTGTGACTATTGCTTCTGCACGAGAGGCTTATCACTAAATACTCCTACACAATGTGTCTTATATGAAAGTCCTAAGACTGGAGGAAATAATTATTTCCTTCAAAGAATTTAAAATATACTACAGTAACAGAGAAATTTATTAATTATTAGTGATATCAGTCTAGTATTTATAATATAATTTTTGATTATATTATAAATAGTAAGTATTTATTATCGGTCAAGTTATTATTAATAATCAGATTATTGTTAATTTATTTAATCTTTCATTACATAGATATTTCAAATACTCATGTAACAAGGTAAACAGTAATAAACCAATAGCAAGTTTTACAGATTTCTTCCTAGATTTTGACAAGCCTATTCAGTAAGTCCACTGTCACTGTCACTGTCATCACATTGCTCATTAATTTGCTCGAGCGGGCACCACTAACGGCTTCATTGTGAGACTTGTTGTTACTGTTTTTGGCATATCGAATACGCCACGGGGAGCTTGCCCAGCTCTGCCTTGCTAGTGAGATACTCTCGGTAACTTGCTGGGCTCTCCGAGAGGGGCAAAGGAATCGAACCTGGGTCAGCCGAGTGCAAGGCAAATGCCCTAACTGCTGTGCTATTGCTTCAGCCCCAGTAAGTTCACAGTAAATCTATCATGCTTGTAAATAGAATTTAGAATTATTGTGCATAAAATTTACTTATATTTCCTAGAATTTTCCCACTCTAGACTTTTGTCTTAATTTCCTGAAAGTTCAAGAAATCCAAACATTAGAAATCAAGGACTTAACTCTGCTATTAAATCTTGTATCAGGTGGATGCTGGATATTTTGGCAGAGCAAAGTTTGTGATAGCCCCAGACATTTTCAAGGTGAAAAAAGGCTTCTTTTTTCTCTCAACGGTATTTCATTTATTTGTTTTGCAATTATTAAAGATGGTCTTCTTGAGCACGTTTTCCGTGGCACACTCTGGTCTATTGTCTAGAAGTGCAGATTATGAAACACGTACTTACCTGGAGAAGCTTGTTGGCTAATTGAATCAATAGATAGAAAAAATTACTACCATATAATGGAATATATATCTCATCTCATTGTCTTTGTTTTGATATAAAAACTGATTCCTCAAGTCTGAAATGTAACAGAATTTCAAAAGTCCTCATCACAGTAAATCTGAACTAAACCTTGTTTGTTGCATGTGTCACAACAGGGCATTGCAATTCATTGATTATGAACACAATTGGGTAAATGGGATTAATTATTTGCAAATCACACATCTACATAAGGACTAATGACTTTGAGACTTTGCTTAGAACAAATGACATCATGAGGACTCATAAGACTTTCACTCCTTATCTTCTCATTTTGCACTCATCCCTGATTACTTTATATACTGAAGCTTCTCCTCATGTGCATGAGGTTTCCTCTTCAGTAGCTTCTTTTTCTTTGTTTTAAAAAAATGTTTGCAATTTATTTAAAGGAGCTGCATTGTATTGAGTATAATAGCTGACTCTTTTTCGAAAACACAGATCCTGCTGTGACTGCTACAGGAAACAGTGCAGCACTAGCTGAGCACACAGTGAATTTTGTTTGGATTCCAGCCCCCGGTTTCTCTCTGGCTGAATGTTCTCATGGAAGTCTGCATGTTTGTTCCTGGCACATTTCTACCAGAGAAACCTAGTCTAACAAGGCTTCATTGCTCAGTGAGCTTACCCAGCATTATCACAAAAATGGTAGTACAGTGGTGATATCCCTGAAAAGAAAGTAAAAACAAAATGCTCCCGAATTTAAAATATTTTAAAAGCAGATACTATCATCCAAATGCTCTCACCTGCTTGTTTAGTCTTTCTGCAGCATAATTTATTGGCTCTTCTTCTTTGAAAGGGAACTGTGCCTGCACAAGGCAAGCCCATGAAACAACCCTAGCCATTATTTGTTTCCACTTCTGCCCTCTTGGCATTTCACAGCACTCATTGCTCTTTTTCCATTCTCCCTTTTACAATATCTAATTTCCCAATTACAAAGAGCACAGTAATGTCCTTGAGAAAGGAAAAACAAATCCAAGAAACTATCTTAGAATATTCAACTCTGATATTTATTTTTTCCAGGAAGAGATAGTCAAAATGAGTCCCTTGAGGGTGGTTCTCAATGCTATGTGCATTTATTTTTAAGAGGCACTCAAATCCAAATAAAAATTAAGTGTCATCTGCTATCACAGTTTGGGTCTAATTTGCATGCATACCTCAGGAAGCCCTGGGGTGGCCAGGCAGGCCCTGGAGCTCCATGAATAGAGGAAATTCTACTTCCCAAAGGGGAGCTGTGTGTAAAAATTTTGAAGAGCTGTTCTAGGACTGTACAGCCAATGAATACCATCTGCTTCAAATTGTGCAGCCAGGTAATGGGTAAAGAGAATTGGTCTTAAGTTTTCCCTCCTTTCTCAGTCCATTCCAGTACAATGTCATCCCTCAATCCTTTAAGCATCAAAAACCTTCGTCTTGCACATCAGTGTGTTTCCTTCCATCTGTCATTTGAAAGAGTTACACATCTTGAGGATTGTGGCCAACTCAGGTTTGTACCACATGTATCCACATGGTTCTCAGAGTGCCTCCAAGTAGTGACCATTGAGCATGGTGTCAGGAATAAACTCTGCTACATGCTGGGTGTGGCCCCCCAATAAACAAAAATTAATAATAAATATGAACATTCTACCACCCCAAACTACTTAGAAGTCCCTTGAATGCAAAAAAAATTAAAGTTGACTGTATTGTATTATTCTTTTATTTACCTTTCAAAGCACTTACACAGTGTCTTTTATATATAGTAAGTGGTCAATAAGTACAAATTGAAATGATGTGCAATCAGACATAAAAGTATTTTAGATAGTTCTGATGTCTACACTTGATATCTAAGCACAACCAGGACTATCTTAAATTATTTACTATGCATTACCATTTCTTAGTTATTGGCATATAAAATGATAATAGCTTCTTTGTTATCTTGACACAGATGGCTAGTACCTATGGATTCTTTTATAGATTACTTCATTCCCGAGTGCCCATTGGGCGATAAAGAGTCTTTAATTCTTCATTTCAATGCAAATGAAAGATGTAAATATAAATCTATTGATCAAACAGTACTATAACATTTTGGGAGTACAGCTTTGGATCACTTATATTACAAGGTATACTAGAGCATATAAACTTTAATTCCTAGTTTCAAGAAACAGGTAAGTAGAAGGAAGGATGAAGCATACTGGTACTTAATTAACATGATATTTTTAATAGTTTCTTATAGTTAAAAATTGTGGAGTCACGCCCATGAACTGACTCTGGTGCCATTTAAGCACATTAACTGCCATGATCCAGAGACTCACAATAAACCTCAGATGAGGAAGAGAGCAAAATGCTGCAGAGAAGCCACCAGACCTCAAACCAGGCTATCTCAATCGGGCAACCAGAGGGGAGTGGGTGAGTCCCATCACCCATCCCAAAAGAGCCCTGGAAGCCAAAAACCTCCATATTTTGAATAATTCAAAATATGCTGGTGGGATTGTTGTTGGAATATTGAATGTAATAAATTATTGTGACAAATTTATAAAAATAAATTTAAATTTAAAAATTATGAACAGTGTAGATCAATATTTTTAAATATTTTTCTTAGCCTACTTTTTACTTCGTTTCTTCCTCTACCCACTATTCTACCCATTGACCTTCTATCCTCAATCCATGACACTTGTTTAAGTAATTGTCATCTTTGGCTACCTTGGAATATTTTGGAGGCCTACAGCAGGCTATATGGGCTCTCTTAAGAAATGAAGAAATGTTGGTATAGAGAAAGAGCTATAAAATCATATAAGAAGTAAGGAAGAGACTTGATAAGAAGTGAAGTCAGACTTGATAAATTAAATCCTATTGAAGTTTGGATTTGGATGTTTAGTCTGACTGGGGCCAGCAAGGAGTATCTAAATCTCTAGGCTGAGTTGCTAGATGAGACTCATCGAAACACTCACTGTGTTGAATAGATCTAATTAACTAAAAATGTTTAAAATGATCTACCTCAGACTTCGGTCATATCTCTAGAACTTAATTGGAAAACTTGATCTTGAAGATAGTAAATGGGAAAAAAAGTCAACAGGGTACTGACCTTAAAGTCAGAAGGAAAATAGCTGTAGAACTACATTTATGCTCAGTATAGTTTATTAAAAGCATCAAGAGAAACAAACTACACCAGTCGGTATGCTCCACATGAATTATGCACCCAACGCTTATTTAGGATAAAGGAAAGGGAGCTTGAGAGATAGTAAAATAGGTAAGGAACTAGTCTTGCATATCGCTTATCTGGATTTTATCCATGATACCTCATATGGTCCTTTGAGCACTACCAAGAGTGATTCCTGAGTACAGAACCAGGAGTAACCTCAGAGCACAGCTGAGTGTGGCCTAAAAAACAAAACAAAGGAATAAAGGTGAGGAAAATTTAATAGTGAAGTTTATAATCATTGGACTCAGTCTTCAGATATATTATGACTATTTTAATAATTGTTAAGTTAATTAATATATTATTTGAGTTAATGAAAACACATGGCAAGCAGTTTACCTGGCAACCAGTATGTTTTCCTGATTACATGGAAGGTAGAAATTTATTTTTAAAATATCTTTTTTCAACATAGAGAGATGTTGGTTATCTATTTTAATTAATCATCTTTTTGCCAATTTGTAATTTTATCATTTAAGATCATTATCACTCTTTTTCCTTGGAACCCAGTATAAAGAGTCAGAAAGTAAATGGGACAGACGGTGAAGAGGAGATCAGGTGGCATATAGCATATAGAAGGAGGCTACCTTTCCTATCAAAGGGGTTGCCAGTTCATTGGGGTAACTCCCTAAGTAGTGTAACAATGGAGACACTGGGGTTCATCCCAAAACTAAGGTGATGATTTTCAAAGTACACTGTTTTCATGCAGATTTAATTTCATTCTACTAAATCAATGTGATTCTGGATAGAGTTATGGAATCTACAACAAATTCCACTGATGATTGCTTTCAGGGGGTTGTAGAGGGAGAGGGAGATAGTGATTTTGGCCACACTGGGTGAACTCAGGTACTACTACTGGCAATGTGCTGTAGGTTGTTACCTGAGGTGCTAGGGATCAAACTGGAGTCAGTTAGCATGCAAAACAAGCACCTTAACCTCTATATCTTCTCCCTGGAATTCTGCACATGATTCCTACGCATACTAAAGTCAGATAAGTTATTTTGTTTTTCCTAAAATGATCAGTCCCAGTGGTTCTCATGAGCCATAGAATACTTATAATCAGGGCCTGTAGATATAGTACAGTGGGTAAAGCATTTGCCTTGCATACTAGCTGACCTGAGTTTGAACTGCAAAACCCCAACATGGTCCTCTAAACCCCACCGAGTGATCCCTGAGCATAAAGCCAAGGGTAATCCCTGAGCAGTACCAGATTTGGCCAAAATAATTAAGATCAAATCCAGGGAATTGTGCATATAAGATATGTGCCACATACCAGGCCCTGATAACTTCTAGTTGAAGTGTTATTCTATGACAACTAGAGTACCTAGATTAGTATTTCAAAACTGTTGTGATGATTCCAAATTACTTAGAAGTCTTGATAAAAAAATCAAGCCCTATAGGTTCTGATTTTGCAGGCCTGGAATTCACATTTCTCACAAATTTCCAGATGATATTGATACTACTAGTCTGGAGACCACATTTGTAGAGCTACTCAGTTAATAATGAGACTTAAAAATTTGCTGCAAGTAGTTCCAGGTGACCTGTTTGATTCAGATCAAGACAGAGGAATCTGTATGAACAGAAAGCAATATAATGGCATTTAAAGAGGGAACATTTATATGAGGCAGGCAAGATAGGTTAATTGTAACCAAGCCAGTTGGGTCCTGAACAGAATATACACCTAAAGATATCTTGTGGCATTAGCAAACCAGAGCAGAGGAATGTCCAAACCTGACCTTCTAAGGTGAGAAAATAGAAGTATGCCAGGCAGAGCTATCAGCAAATGTAGGGCACAGCTTAAAGAACAAATTACCTGAAGTGAAATTTTCAAGTGCCAAAATGAAGCAATGGTAGAAAGTAACACTGATAACCTAGAGCACTCAAACTTTTTGGATGCCATGTGGGACGATTTAAGCAAACATTATGTAATTCTGTAAAAAGGACATGAAGGGAGCAACAGGGTTATAGGCAGCAGAGAAAGTGTGAGAGTTAGACTGGAAGGTCACTGATGGCACCAATTGCATGGGTCAGTGTGAATTTTCTTCATCTTGCTCTCTGTGATGTGTTATGGACTAAACCGATAAGATGCATTTACATTTTTGGAAACATATTCATAAGTTGGACTGGAGCGATAGCACAGCGGGTAGGGCGTTTGCCTGCATCCGACCCATGTCCAATTCCTCTGTCCCTCTCGGAGAGCCCGGCAAGCTACCGAGAGTATTCTGCTCGCATGGCAGAACCTGTCAAGCTACCCGTGGGGTATTTGATATGCCAAAAATAGTAACAACAAGTCTCAGAATGGAGACATTACTGGTGCCCACTTGAGCAAATCTATGAGCACCGGGACAACAGTGGTACATATTCATAAGCTCTGATCAATAGGCTATAGTCATTTTCTTCCTTTTAACAACATTGCATATGAGTACCTAGTTTACCCACTTTGTACATAGGGAGAAGAGATCACTGTGTAAACAAGAACCAAACAAAAGGTTTAAAAGTCAATGACGATTGGAAAGTACACAATGATGATCAATTAATCATGATGGATAAAAGGTCAAAACAATTCAAGAGGATACCCATGCAATATTTCCCTCCTTTTTCTGTGGAGTCTATGCAAATAAAGAACAACTCTTGAACTGACAGAAGATTCTCAGGAATGTCCTCAGTGTTGCTTTTTAATCTCAAACGAAGTTTCCTCCATTAAACTTTCATGCTCTATCCTAAAACAATTGGCAGGCTCAGCCAACATGTGTTAAGTACAGCTACTATTGAGCCAAAAGGAATATCTCTCTTGGCATCATTTGCCAATTTCATGTGTTGGCTTAATTACAAATTCCATAGGAATATCAAGCAAGGCACCGAATAAGCAAGGCAACCAGAAATGCCTGTTTTAGGGAGCAGTCTTCAGAGAATCTTGGAAATAAAGCAAACTGTGATGAACCCACAAACTGTCACGTCTCAAAACTCTGTGTTACTTGGCCTTTCTCCCACCATGCTTCCCACTTATACCTCCCACCTTTAATTTAATTTCTCCAAAGGCTTTGTCTCACAATAAATCATCAAATTTTCAGAGATGGTAATTATAAGTTAGACTAGAGGTTAAAACAAAAATCAGAAGAATACATTCTATACTACACTTCTAAAGGTGTAAGATATTTTAGCCATGTGGAAAAATTAATGGCACGGAAAGCTCTCTCAGAGTGCCCGCATGTACAGTCGTTTCAATTGGCAGCTTTGAAGGAACCATTCCTGTAGATTCCTCGTTAATGCAGAATTCTTTTTCATTCTCTACTTAACTGGAGTCTGAAGTCCAGAATGTCCTCATCTTACACTCCCTATTAAGCTTGCAGAATTTTGATTTTTCTTCATTATATCCTTGCTGTCAGTACATGGTAATCTTTTCCTCCAATCTATTGCAATTTCATACAATTATCTATTCATATGTATATGTTAATATTACATGAAGAACTTTTTGAATCAGAATTACTAGGAGAAAAAAGAAAGTTCTCTTTATGAGGATTTTAATTGGAGTATTGCCTTATAAACTTTTTCCTGGATTAGAAGAAATATAGGTTAAAGGCAGTATATCGCCTTCAGTTTCCAACAGAAAAAAGCATCATCAGTTGGCTGTTGAATAGCTTATTCAGCTCTACACCTTACTTGTGGTTTGAACAGTGATGGATCAGGCAGTAAGGTTTGTTTACCTAAGGTAAAATGGCAGATCTTATCACAATAATGCAATGGTCTAGTTTCATTTATAAAGATGACACTATTGACCTGCCACAAACAGTGCATGTGTCCTGAATTGTTTTTCCCCCAAAATTGGACTGAAGCATCCTCAGTCTCCTTTCCATAGTTCCTTATGTACAAAAGTCAGCAAGATGGATGTCTGGGGCCACAGAGGATACAAAAATTCCATTTGGTTAGACCTCACAACTGACAAATTACTACTCTATATTTCCCTCATAATAATTTCTAACATTTTTAGAGCTCTAACAATGCACTACACACTATGTTGAGCACTTTACATGCAGTGACCCTTGTAATGGCCATGCAACTCGAGGTCGATAGTCACAATTTACAGTATCAATATCCACATTTGTAACATCAATACTCACGTTTTACTGAGGCACAATAGAAAGCTTTTGAGTTGTCCAAGGTCACACGGTTAATAGGTGACAGATTAAGAACTTGAATCCAAATGGTATAGGTCAGATAAACCTAAGGCAGACTCTGAGATGAGATTTAGGTGCAGATAATTTATTGGACATACATTGCCAAGAGACACTAGTAAGAAGGTGGAGGATAAGTATATCATAGTACTGTAGCACTTTCATCCCATTGTTCATCGATTTGCTCGAATGGGCACCAGTAACATCTCCATTGTGAGACTTGTTGTTACTGTTTTTGGCATATCGAGTATGCCACAGGTAGCTTGCCAGGCTCTGCTGTGTGGGCAGGATACTCTCGGTAGCTTGCTGGGCTCTCCAAGAGGGACAGAGGAATAGAACCCAGGTCGGCTATGTGCAAGGCAAACACCCTACCTTCTGTACTATCACTCCAGCACAAATTATACTTAAATTATAATATGTAATATTAAATATAAATATACTTATACTATATATTCTATTTTGGCATACAGTATACCTCAAAACAAAAATGGCTTAAAATAACACCATCTTACACATTTTCTGAGATACAGAATTGCAGTAACAGCTTAGTTGTTTGTTGCAGAGTATCAGATAATGTGTCATGTGTCAATCAACATGTATACCACCGTCTGAAAGTCTCTGAAGGCTTGCCTAGGTTAAATAATCCACTTCCAAAATGGCTCATCTATATGAATAACCAGGTTTGTGCAGGATATTGGTATCAAGGGTCAGTTTCTTTCCACATCATCCTCTTCATAGAACTATTTAAGTGTTTGCCTCATATGATAGATGGATTCCTCTAAAGAGAATTGCAGAAGTAAGAGCAAGATGGAAACCAAAATAATTATAATCTAGTCTTGGAAACCATACACCATCACCATCATTTACACAATATTTTATGAGGTATACAGGTCAGCCCTATTCAGTGTAAGAAAATAAAATACAAGGGCAGAAATACAAGATGTGTGTCATTGGATGACATTTTTTTAAAAAAATATTTTTAATTGAATCACCTGGTATACAAAGTTACAAAGTGTTCAAACCCCGTATACTGGGTTTCAGTCATACAATGTTCCTGCAATATTCCTACACCCCTCACGTTACCAGTGTACATTTCCCACCACCAATGTCCCCAGTTTCTCTCCTGCTACCCCCTTCCCACTATAGCCTGCCTCTATGGCAGGCACCTCTCTCTCTCTTTTTCTCTTTTTCTCCCTTCTCTCTCTCTCTCCTTTTAGGCATTATGGTTTGCAATACAGGTGCTGAAAGGTTATCATGTTTGTACCTTTATTTGCTTTCAGCACTCAGTTCTTGAAAGCTAATTGTCAAAATCATTGTCATGGTGGTCCCTTGTCTACCCTAACTGCCTCCTCCTCCAACTATTTGTGGCAAGCTTCCAACCATAGGACAGTCCTCCTGGCCACCGGTATTAGTCACATACTATGTTTTTTCATATCCCACAAATGAGTGCAGTCATTATATGTCTGTCCCTCTCCTTCTTACTCATTTCACTCAACCTAATACTCTCTATGTCCATCCGTTTATAAGTGAATTTCATGCCTTCATTTTTCCTGGTGGCTGAGTATTATTTCATTGTGTAGATGTACCAAAGTTATTTATCCAGTCATCTGTTCTCAGGCACTTAGGTTGTTTCCAGATTCTGGCTATTGTGAATAGTGCTGCAATGAACATAGGAGTGTAGATGGCTTTTCTGCAGTGTGTTTTACGTCCCCAGAGTATATTCCCAGAAGTGATCTCTCTGGGTAATATGGAAACTCAATTTCTGTTTTTTTTTAATGAATGCCTTTGAAATACCCTCTACAGTACAAGGTGACAAAAGGTTAAAAGTCAAGCAAAGATAGGCAATGTCTTGTACTGTACTGAACCCTGATCTTGTAGTGAACTCTCGAGTGTGAATTATACCTCAAAGTTTGTCTCACCTCAAAATAAATTATATGTCCCCACAAAAGGAATATATTGACATACTGTGTGAATCGCAAAGCAGTCTGATTCCTTAAGCAAATGAAACATCTCCAGAAACCCAAGAGTGCTAGGGTAAAAGACACAGATATTACTTACTTAAAGTATGTAGAAATTGGGGGTGCATGCAGAGAATCAGTAAATAAAACAGAAATTATATATGTGGAACCCCAATAAAGTCCGATTTTGGGTTATATACCCCTGTAGAATTTTTAGAAATATTTGATTCTGCAACATTTGGGTTTTGGTTTTGTCAAAATATGCTGCTTTGTGACTGTGACCAGGAACCACACAGCTTTTACATATGTCTCTAAAGCAGAAATTTGACTTTTAAAAATATCCTCTTGACAGAATGTTGACAATTCACATTGTCTTCATCTTAGGTGTATATATTCTCTTCATCTCATGTGTATCCATATATATGTATGTGTATGTATATATATTTGTGTGTATATCTATATCTAGATATATACATACATATGTAATCTTGCTCAAACTCCCTCTGCATTGATCCTCAGTGAAATAGTTTAATAGTCAAGGATTTCAGAATTTCTTTTGGTAGACTTTGCTCTTTTCTTCCTCTCCTTTGGGCTGCTCTTCCTGACTTCTTTGTAATTATTTATTCTATATCCACTTTTAGCTCTATGCTAACTTCCAAGTAATCCCAACCTATTACTTTCCAGAACAAACAATGTTCTAATACATAACCTTTTCCAAAGATATTTATCTTCAAAATAGGAACTCTTGAACCTTTAGGTAGATGTTGTAAATATTCTAGAAATTATTTGCAGTCTTGTATTTGTTGGTATGATAGAAATCCAGTCCTAGACAGTTCCAGCCTGAGCTCACCAAAATGATAAATAACCTTTGATATCTGACATTTCACTGTATATATATATACACACACACACTATGGAAGTCAATAAATGGAATTAAATCCTGTCTTTCAATGATTGAGAACAGAAGAAGTGACTCAAAGAATTCCAACACTTCTTACCTTCAGACTGCAGAGTCAAATGTAGGACTTATTCAAGTCAAACTTTTTTTTGGGTTTTTCTTCTCTTCTGGTATTTCTTTCATTACAATTAAAGAAAGGACATTTTTTTAAAAAGAGAGATAAGAAAACAATAGAAAAGAGTAAACAATGACGACTTGGCTTTTTGAAGAGAAATTATTCATTAAAGAAAGTCATTAACTTAAACATTTCAAATATCTATTTCTGACACTTTGGGGTATACTTTTCTTGTGTTGCTCTAGTTCCCAGCTTTACTTTTGTTATAGTTTGTATAACAGCATCTTGTTATACTTGGTAAGCTGCTTTAATACAGTATGGGACATGCCTCCATCACTCTCACAATGAAACTGCCATATTGTCTTCAGATTTACTCTGAAAATCAATTGAATTTAACTTGAAATTGTAATTAATGCTAAAGTTCTTTCCTCTGTTTTCAGCAAGCTGGCGTCTGTTTCCTTGGAAACAGCCCATAGCTGAAACTACAGTAAAGAAACTGCAGAGATTGCTTGTAAACTGCAGTGAGCTCAGGCTGGGACTTACTAGGACTCAATTTCTCCAACATCAACAAATAAGGGATTCCAACTAATTTATAGAATTAAGGGTATTTTGTTTTGCAACAAAAGTTAATTAAATAGCAAGAGCCAGTTATCTAAAGAGTATTAATTGATGACTGTTGACCCAAATAATTTAGACGCAGCATTAATTCGCAGCCTGAATCTTCCTTTTAATTTGTTTTAAGTTGATTTATGATGTACAAGTTAGGAATAGGTGATAGGGGATAGCGTATTTAGTAATTCTTGTATAATTTTAAGTTTTATCAAATCCTCAATAATCTTGCACATCTAATATGCTTCATTTTCATTCAGCATTTGCCATCCAAGTGAGAAGTTACATTTAACTCCATAAATGTTTATTGAGTGGTCTAAAGTGTAGGCCAGGAATTTTCAAATCATCTAAGAATTTCCTGAATATTTTATTTAGAATGATGAATTCCAGGTCTTATGCTTAGACAGTCTAATAAAGGACATTGCAGGTGGGACCAAGAACTCTGAATTTCAGCAGCCTCTGTCACACTCTTTGTAAGTAATTTTTATCTCAGTGATCTTCAGACCAAAGTGGAAAACTACTTTTCTCTACATTTTGCTAGGAGCCAAGTGTACAAAATAACAATGATGAAATGATTAACAAATTACCAAAACCTGCATCCTCAAAATGTTACCATTTCTTCAGTCTTGGACATGAAGGAAACATACCAAAAGTAAATAGTCATCAATTACTTAGACAGGAGTACTCAGTCCCCATAATAAAAGCATACTCCATTTAATTTTCATTTTCTTTAGTATGATATCACAACCATGTCAATATAGAAGACTAACAAGTAAAATGGTTAAGTCATATGTTCCTCAAAATTAGGTCTTGTTACAAGTAACATAGACCAGAATTTCTTACAGATATTTTGGATATTTTCAAGTACACGTTAAGAAACTAATTAATTTTCATGCTAATTATCCAGTTAGGCCCCATTTTTAGTCTTTAAATGTGTGCACACGCACACACATGCATATTTAAATAATTTTTACCGGTGTCACTGGGGAGTAAGATCATGTAACATCTCAGTTTTTCATGCCAGAAGTAAGATGTCTTATGAATTTCCTTAGAGATCATATAAATAGCATGATCTAGTTAAAATATAGTATCATCAGAAATGAAAAATAAAACAAAAAAGGGTTTTTCACTCAGAATACCAAAACCCTCTTCCAGCAATTCCAGGATTGTCAGAAATATAAATCAGAATCACAATGCTCCAAGAATAAAATAGCAATGACATATCAGAATTCATACAAGTAAAATATTAATAGAAAAACTCATAGCTAGTCTTAAACTTTTACAATAAAAACAAAAAGTTGAAAACAAATAAATTTGACACTTTAAAATGTGACAACAAACAAATGTTATAAAATGAATAAGAAAATACAATACCATCAATAAATGGTGTTAGGAAAATGTTAGGAAAAATGATGCTCAGAAGTCAAATTAAAATGGATTAAAGAGCTTTATATCAGATCCTAGTCCATAAATTACATTGAGGAACACTTTCTGACATTCAATCTAGTGTTATTTTCAATGATTCAATAACATTGGTAAAACAAAAGGAATCAAATATAAACGAATAAGACTATATCAAACTAAGAAGTTTCTGTAACACAAAAGATAATGAGAATATAGACCACTCACAGACTGCAAGATAGTATTTGCCCACCACTCACCTGATATTCAAAATATATAAAGTATTGGTGAAAATTACAAGAAATAATGAAGAACCCCATCAAAAAGGGGGAAAGAGATGAACGAAAACTTTCTCAAAGAATACTTACAGATGGACAAAGGATATATAAAAATTTTCTGCATCACTTATGATGAGGTAAATGCATATCAAAACATTAAGACATCATCTTACACCAGTGACACTGGCACACATCACAAAGAACAAAAAAATATAAGTTTGGGCATGGATGTAGGAAAAGTGAATTCCCCTTCTCTGCTGGTGGGAATCTCAAATGGTCCAACAGGTTTACCTTTTGACTAAACATTCTTCAAATTCAGAGAAACTACTCTAAAGTCATATCTTGTACTTCTTTAAATAGAAACACAATTGAAATCAACATAAATATATTTTATAGAAGCTGTATAAATAATTCATGTTATAGCCATAAAATGTAACATTCTAATATTTTAGAAAATAAGTACATCTTTGGGTTGAAGTTGAATAATATTCAGAATATTATCTTAATAAATCAATACAAAGTACATAATAAATCATAACAAATAGACTGCATGTGAGAAAGAAAGGGAAATAAAAACATATATGCAAAAAGGAGTACTGGACAGGTAATCAGAAATTTTTATTTTTGAAAAATAAATCAGATTCCCTCTTTTTTTGCTTTCTCTAGGGCTGGAGCAATAGCACAGAGTTAGGGCATTTGCCTTGCATTCGGCAGACTGAGATTCGATCCTCCGCCCCTCTCAGAGAGCTTGGCAAGCTACCAAGAGTATATAGCTCGTATGGCAGAGCCTGGCAAGCTACCAGTGGCGTATTCCATATGCCAAAAACACTAACAATAAGCCTCAAGATGGAGATGTTACTGGTGCCCGCTCAAGAAAATCGACAAGCAACGGGATGACAGTGACAGTGACAGTGCTTTCTCTGAGAGAAAGGAGGCTTGGGACCATAACATCTAGTGGTTCTGATAGCTTACTCTTTGTTCTGTGTTCAGAGATAACGTCTTGCCAGTGTTTGGGGGACCATATGCATTGTAGGATATTAAATCAGGGCAGGCTATATGCAAGGCAAACACCCTACATGCTGTACTATCACTCTAGCACAAGAAACAAATTCCTTTGAGTACATCTTTGTACATGTTTTGATGTATGAACTATGTCACTGTTTTGGAATATTCTAAATATATGGCAAACAAATGCAATAAATAACTCTATATGCAAAATAATTGGAAAAATAGAGAAAGGAAATGACTTCAAGTGTGATCAAACATAGTACTTCCTGTGACCTTATTGGGAAATAAGAAAACCAAAAGGAACTGTAAGGTAATGATAATGATCTTTCTTCAGCGTATAATAATTTTGGTGCCATAATTTGAAATCTTAATATTATGAGAAACTATATATTTCTGTGTGAAACAAAATCAATGGTTAAAAAAATCAAAGAAATTAAGTAAAAATTTTCTATTAAGTTTGACTTGAAAATTTCAATGCAAATTTATAAAACTAGGTCACATAAAGGACCCAAATGCAGTTGCATATCCAATAACAATGGTCATTTTTAGTTCTCAGATCTTGGCTTGCCCTCTAAAAAGAATCAAAGCTCCTTGGAGAAAAGGTTAATTCCAAGCCTGGGGCAAGAAAAATGTGAGGTGAGTCTGATTCAACATGTGCCAAAAAAATAAGTTGTTTTAAGCTAGTGGAAATGTGTCAAGGGGATACAGGGAAAGCAGGTTTGAAAGTGTTCCTACTGTCTAAACTGGGAGACTTCAAGCATAAAATATGTCTATAAACAAAGGTTTCCAAAATTATTTAGACTACTGCTATTTTTTCAGAAAAAAAATTACTCCGAGTAATTCTGGAAATCTACCTTCTATAAACAAACATACAAAAGGAAGATGTGATTGCAATTGAGGCTACTATTGACCTCCTGGATTGTGCCAGAATTTCCTATTTTGGGTAAATTGTGATCATAACTGATGATAATATAATGGATAAATAACTATCCATGAAGCTGTGTAACACATCTTGCCTGTTGGTACTCGCTGTCGATACCATACTCATAGTCCCTAGTCTTCCAACTTTCATAACCTGTGCTTCTTTCCCTGAGAAATGTTTCTTTCTGGGTGTTCATTTACATGGCAAATTGATACTGCCAGGGACTTAACACTTTCTTTGAACGATATTCAAAGCATGATGAATATTGGAGGACATTTGATGGATAAATACTGCTTAGATAGGCAAACTCTAAAGCACATCTATTACATTGGCTAAATTTTACAGCAGATATAAATTCCAGTTCATTGCAATGACAGATGGCTGTGTAACCACACTCTCTGATTATTCTTCTTCTCTTTCCTGTCTAATTTTCCTACTCCTCCACCTTGTTTTTTGCAATCACCCCTCAAATAACTACCAGTACTTTAATATTGTCTCAGAGTCTGTTTCTTGGAAGATGCATATTAAGATCATCTATAATAACAAAGAATTCAAACAAAGAAAGGAAAAAAATAGTCTCATTTGCTATCAATGGAGTCAATTTACTCTGAAGAACTGCTAATTAAAGGGAAAGAATAAAGTAATCACCCTAGATAAGGAACTGAAATTCATTCCCACTGCTCAGTGAGTGCTCTTCTTAACAGCAGAGTGACAACCAATAAATGTAGAACAATTGACAGAATTAGAAAATTGTCATTCTACATCCACAAACAATATCATTAATTCAGGCATCAGTGCACAGTATAAATATTAGATAAAAAGAAGTGGGGGGTTGTCGTAAAGTGTTAGTGCAGCTGGAAGAATGCTTTTCTTTTGTGGAGCTGACCCCAGTTCAAACCCTGGAACCCCATATGTTTCCGAATATGTATCAAGAATGAGGCCTGAGAGCAGAGTATGCTCTAAGCACTGCTGGGTGTAGCCCGGCCATCAATCCCCCAAAAATGGTGGGAAAGAGAAAAACTTAATTTGCAGAAGACGTATGGATACAAGTTGCAAAGATAGACGTCAAATTAAAAATATGAGGGAAATTTTTGCAAAATCCAGATTTTGAGATATGCTACAGGTTTATCTGTGCTTATCTCTTAAAACAAAACCAACATTGTCAGAATGGATTTTTAAAAGCCTAAAGAAACTTGATTGCGTCACATACAGAAAAAAAATATAACTCTAAGTGGAGTAAGGAAAGCATTTTTAACAAATTGTGCTGGCAAAACTGGACAGCTACATGCAAAAAAATTGGCTTAGATCTGCACCTATCCCCATCTACAAAAGTCAGATCAAAATGGATTAAAGACCTCATCATTAGACCAGAATCCATAAGATACGTTGAAGGCAAGGTCGGCAAAACCCTCCACAACATTGAAGCCAACGGTATCTTCAAAATGACACGCCACTGGCCAAGCAAGTAAAAACAGATATAAACCTTAAACTAAGAAGCTTCTGCTCCTCAAAAGAAACAGTGACCAAAGTACAAAGACAGTCTACAGAATGGGAAAGGATATTCACCCAATACCCATCCGATCAGGAGTTGATATCAAGGATATACAAGGCACTGGTTGAACTCCACAAGAAGAAAACTGCCAACCCAATCAAAAAATGGGGCAATGTAATGAACAGAAACTTTCACAAAGAAGAAATTTGAATGGCTCAGAGGCACATGAGAAAATGCTCTACATCACTAATCATCAGGGAGATGCAGATCAAAACAATAATGAGATATCACCTCACACCACAGAGACTGGCCCACATCCAAAAAACAAAAGCAACCAGTGTTTGGCTCGGATGTGGGGAGAAAGGGACCCTCCTTCACTGCTGGTGGGAATGCTGACTGGTTCAGCCCTTTTGGAATACAATATGGACGATTCTCAAAAACTTAGAAGTTGAGCTCCCATTTGACCCAGCAATACCACTCCTGGGAATATATCCCGAAGAGTCAAAAAAGTAAGTAGAAATGACATTTTCACTTGTATGTTCATTGCAGCACTGTTTACAATAGCCAAAATCTGGAAAAGAATGGAGTGCCTAAAAACAGATGAATGGTTAAAGAAACTTTGGTACATCTATAAAATGGAATACTATGCAGCTGTTAGAAAAGACGAAGTCATGAAATTTGCATATAAGTGGATCAACATGGAAAGTATCATGTTGAGTGAAATGAGTCAGAAAGAGACAGACATAGAAAGATCGCATTCATCTGTGAAATCTAAAGTAACATAATGGGAGACTAACACCCAAGAGAAGTAGAGATAAGAACCAGGAGGTCTGCCCCACAGCTTGGAAACTGGCTTCACATGCTGGGGGAAAAGACATCTGAGACAGAGAAGGGAACACCTAGTAGAGAATGTTGGGTGGACCCCGTTGGGTTGAAAGCTGTGTGCCAAAAGTAGACTATAGACCAAACATGCTGGCCACTCAATACCTCTGTTGCAAACTACAACATTCAACATGAGAGAGAACAAAAGGGAATGCCTTGCTGCAGGGGTAGGGTTGGATATTGGGTGTTGGGGTGGGGGTGGGAGGAGGAATACTGGGAATATTGGTGGAGGAAAATGGGCATTGGTGGAGGGATGTAAACAAATGCAAACATGAAAGTTTATGTTTGTAACTGTACCTCACGGTGATTCACTAATAAAAATCTTTAAAAAATAAAATAAAAAAATAGGTGCCCCCTTTGGGGTAATTCAGAAAATATATATATAACTTTAAAAGAAAAATTTGTGTGTGATACAGACAGAGATACTGCAGTAAGCATGCTTCTTGTCTTGAACATGGCTGAACCCAGGTTTGATCTTCATCACCTTATATTATCCTCTGAGCACCACCAGGCATCATCCCTGAGCACAGAGCCAGGAGTAAGCCCTGAGTAACACAGAGTATAGTCCAGAAATCAAAATGATAAATACATATATAAAAGAAAAATCTATTTGTACATAGCTATATAAACATCAAGGAAATTGTTCATTTTCATATGTAGGTTATGAAGGTTATAAAGAATAGTACCAGTACTTAGTGGATATAGGCATATTTTAGGATAAAGTGTCATAATAATACATCTTAATTTAGGTCCAAATATGTGTATGTATGTGTGTGGATACACACATGTCTATAAGTGTGTTTGAGCATGTGTATGTGTGCACAAGGGTACAGAAGTGGTAGTGGAAGAAAAGAGAATGACAATTATATGAAAAAATATTACCAATTACTGAAACTCATTGTAGGTTTTGTAGCTTGCTGTTTACCATACTATTTTTCAACCTTCTTTTTGTTTAAAAATGTTCATGAATTACAAAAATATATATCTTAGGAAAATATGGCAAAATTTCTATAATTTACAAGCAGATGGTGGGGACATGCTTATTTATTATGTTCACTCTATATTTTTGTTGATGGGTGAAATGCTTTATTTTGTTGATGGTAAAATTTTAAGTTAATAAATATATAAGCAAAACAAACAAGCAGAGGAATGAGTTGTAATTTATGAGTTGAGGAAAGAAGAGATAAGACTTCAGGATGAAGAAAAAGAATATGTAAAGACCTGTAAAATATAACCATTATTCTTTATTCAATATCTCTATTATGATAATTGGGGAAGTGTTTCTAGATCAGTGGTCTGAGTATTCTTACTGAAAAGAACATACAACTTTATAAAAAGTGTATATTTACAGAAACTTTGTGGGAAATATTTGCCAGATAAAAACAAAAGAATTTGAGCCAAGTGGAGATATTTTCGGTTGTGTGTGGTAGTTTATTTATTGGGGATTCTCATCTAAAACCAAGCACATTTGAATAAATGTATCAAAATGAAAGGAAGTAATTGTGAAACTATACTATTACCTTCTCTCAAATTTTAGTCATGTTTGTCAGTTGTTACATACTCAACTGTTTTTTGGCTTATCATTCACCACTACTTTGGTCAAACATATAAAAAAGAGGTTTGATTATAAAAAAATGAGAGTTGCCAATCTATGAGAAACCCCCCATTGTGATTTGGAAAAAGTTTCTCCTCTCATAATTTTTTTTTATTGGGACTGGGGATGTTCAGACACATTCAGAAAGTACTCAGTACTTACTCTTGACTCTGAACTCAGGGATAATTCCTAGTGGTGATTGAGGGACTATATGCACTGTCATGTTCGATTGGGCCATGACTGGCAGCTTGTAAGGCCAGTGCTTAAATTCCTGAACTATATTTCTAGCCCCACTTCCACAATTTCTTTTTTGTAAAGCATAGTGCTTTTAATAAAAATCTATTTGCAAAAACGTAATTTAGCAAAATTGTCAACACATATCTTTTAAAAACCATTTTCGCTACATTATTACTATTTTTTCTTTTTTTCTTTTTTTATTGAATCACCATGAGAAAAGTTACAAAGCTTTCAGGTTTAAGTATAAGTCATACAATGATCAAACACCCAACCCTTCACCAGTGCACATGTTCCACCACCAAGAACCCCAGTATATCCCCCATCCCCCCGCCTCCACCCCAGCCTGTGTGGCTGATGATTTTCACTTTATTCTCTCTTTACTTTGATTATACTCAATATTTCAACAGAAAATTCACTATTATTATTCAGAATTTCCCCCCAACAATCAGATCTGCTGAAAAGGCATCATTTGATAATTTGTTTTCTATCGCTGAGAATGAAGTGTATGTAGATTTCTGGTATTTTAGTAATTAAGTCCAGAGAAATTTCTGGCAGAAGTCGCATCACTGAAAGCTCGTAGCTCTGTTTAGTGGGCCTTATAAGATGGCAATCGCCACACTGCCACCAAAAGGAAAGGCCTAGAGAGAAAATCCTTTCCCCTCCCAAGGCGGCATAGGGCCATAGCTTAGTTGGCAGTCTAGAGGCATTTCTGCAAGAAGCCGCTGGGTTCCGAAAGTCGTTAGTGGGCCTCCGGGATCATGGCCATTCAGGAACAGAGGAGCCATTTGTGTGTGGCTGCTCGGGGTCTTGTCTGGGCGGAGAGCGGTGTCCACAATTTCTTAATAAGTATTTGAGTAAACATTATGGTGACGCAGATATCACCATTTCTTGGAGTCCATGTCTTTGTATGGTTCCCTCTGCTTGAGCATAAGCAGAATCTATGACTTGTTTATAAGCAACAGAGTATGGCAAAGATCCTGTAATTATATGATAGCATCTAAGATATCTCAGATTTGCTAACAAATTCACTCTCTTTATCCCTTGTTGCTTTGGAGACGCAAGATTGAATGTGGTAAGGATGTTTCTGGAGAGGGCCACATGGCAAAGAACTGGGAGAAGCTCTTAGAAGCTGAGAGTGAACTCCAGCTGATAGTTAGCATGAAGCTGACTCTTCAGTTTTACAGTTGCAAGGATATAAACCCTGCCATTTACCACAAGATAAATTTGGTAGCAGATCTATTGTCAACTGGGCCTTTAGATAAGAATTTTTCTGGCTGACACCTAGGCTTTAGTGTAACAGAAGGCCCAAATAGCCATGCCCACACGTTTGACCCACAGAAACCATAATAAATACATGCTGTTGTAAGTCACTACATTTGTAGTACTTTGTTATGTAATAATAGAAAACAAATACATGTATCAATGTGCAAACTCAGCAATTATACACAGCAAATAGCTATTGACTCCTCAAACCACATTAAGTGACTGTTTCAGTCTTATATCCGTGCTGTCTCTCTCATTATAATACTTGTGGTCACTCACATATATAATCCAAGGTTGTTCTTTTTTTTTCTTTTTTTCTTTTTGCTGATTTTTGAGTCAAACCCGGAGATGCACAGGGGTTACTCCTGGCTCATGCACTCAGGAATTACTCCTGGTGGTGCTCAAGGGACCATATGGGATGCTGGGAATTGAACCCAGGTCAGATGCGTGCAAGGCAAATACCCTCTGTGCTTTTTCTCCAGCCCCCAAGATCGGCTTCTTATCACATTTTGGTAATATATGCTAATATTTATAGGTTCTCAAAAATGACCAAGTGAATATATCTTGATATCTTGGGAACTTTTTTGATGGTCACCATAGTGGCCCTAGTAGTTGCCAAGTGTAAAGAATTCCATGATTTCATAAGCTAAACTGCTTCATAAGTTGTTGACTAGAACACATGTAAGTCACTAAAACTTGAAGAAAGTCTGCTTAAATGCATACCATTCAAATATGAAGACAGTTCCAGAGCCTGAAGGTAACCACTGCTTGTGCATAGGGACATATCTGTTTGGTATTCTATCCACTTATGCCTTGCCCAACGTATGCTATTCATTAATACACTCCATCCCCCAAAGTTTGTAGTTAGGGCAACTGCTGGAATCTAGACACTAAAAATATTGATAGGAGACATGTTCACCTGCACATGTGTGGTATGCCAGTGAATGTGAGAAAGCAGAATCATTTGAGGTTTGCATGACCAGATGGGAAATTAAGGTTAGTAATGGGAAACAAGAAAGTGAAATTAGGATTAGTTTCTATTGTAGTAGACTGAAATCATGTTGCAGAACGAAATCTCAAGGTCAGAGTTAAGCTCAGTAGTAGAGAATTTGCCTGGCATGTAAGAGACCTGAGGTTCAATCTCCAGCAGAGCCAAAAAAATAGGAATGAAATCCCTCAAGATTTGGTTCCATTGATTGTCTCAAATGAGATTAACATCTAAAAGCTGACATAGATTCATGAATAAATGTCCTATTTCAAAATATTTCATAATTTCCAATAATGTTCAACATCTGGCTATGTTCCAGTAGTGTGATACTGATCATTGATTATCTGCTAAGGACCGGTGGGCTTCATCACACTTAATGTGTTTTTGAGATAAGTTCAAATATTATCATTTAAATATATGGAAGATCTTTACATATCTACTTCTAACAGGTTATGTGACTCAGTCACCTACTCTCGACAAGCTTGAAAAGTTCTCCATTTTCACATTGCCTATGGTGCTCAACAAATAGCAAATCAGTAAAGAGACCTTGTCATTTTTTCAATTTGTATGGAGACGGTATGATTTTAAATACTGTTAATGATAGTGTTTCAAATGTACAGTGTTCCAACACCACAACCACCACCAGATTGTCTACCTCCCTCCTCCAATGTCCGAAGTTTCCCTCCCATCCAGACCCCAGCCCTCACTTTGGTAGGCTCAGTTCTGTAGGACAACTCTCAGACTGTGCTTCCTGGGGCCATTTGTTATGGCTTTCAAAGACTGTCAAAGTCAGACTAGAATGGAGACAGTAAGAATGTCATTTATGGAAACATCCTAAATTCACTCAGGGACCTATAAATATGTTTTAAGTATTGTCATGCTGACTTTGACAAATTATTACTATGATGACCTTTTACTTCATATTGCCCTCCAAGCAGATATCTAAGAATAGTAGCGAAATTTTCCTGGTTTTTGAAGAAAATAATTTTCATGTAATCAAAACTTTACCAAAACCTGTGTAGATTGCATCCTATTCCATCCTTCATAGCTGCCTAGCCTGTGAGTCTAGCATTGCAAAGTTTTTTACTGATTCTAGTTTGATTTCCCCTGATGATGCAAGTTTACCTAGTAATTACAAGTTTGAAAGTAAGTTGTTTTATCATTATCCTCATAGTTAAGGGTAAACTTACACATATATTAGCAAGGATATAAATTTAATGTGCGTGCGGTAGGAAGGATGCAAGTAATTTCTTTCAAAAGTAAAATAAATCACAATATTAATCAATTAGTATCCATTCCCAAACATATGTTAGTACCCTCGTTATTTTAGTCTAACTAAAAATAGCCAGCCCCAGAAAAAATGTCTTCTAATATAGTACTTATTAGACCTCATTATCACTCATAGTAAAACCAAAATAATATATTTAGCATATTTTCTTGGGAAAACCATTACAATATGGTCTAACTAGATCTAAGAAAGCTCATCTAAATAGAGGTTGTTACAAAACTTGTCCTCCCCTTAACATTCAATTCAAACTGTCAGGAACCGTAATTTCCTCAAATATTTGTTTACTTTATTTTTTATTATTTTACATGGAGACATGGGATGCAATTAAAATCTGCATCAAGACAATAAAAAATAGTACTGGTGACCCCTGTCCCAAAAAATGTGGAGCCAAGCAAACTGAGCAAACTGAAAGAGTTTAACTACTTTTATTATACTCTATCAGTTTTGTTTTTTCCTTCTTTATAGCATTATAAAGGACAATGTCATTGTATAATGACGAAGAATGGCAACATGTCTTGTTCTCAGCACAAATCAAAAGCTTCCATCATTTCATGATTATATGGTGTAGGTCCTTGAATAACAATTAGTTTAGTGTCAGCCATTTTGTCATAACATTAGTTAGGGAGAAAAAAAATTCTAGACATGGTCACATGTACCTTACATCTTCTCCCCATATCTATGTGGGTTTTCTCCCAAGTACCAAAGATATTCAGGTAAGGTTCTTTGTGTATTTAAATTGTATCTATGTGAGTGTGATGGAATAGCATTGTGTCAGAGTGATGTCCTACCTTAGTCCGTGAGTTCTCAGAGTAGGCACCAGCTACCTGTGACTCTGAATTGGAAGAAACTCATTGAAAATGAATTACTGGGTTCGTTGGTGGTGGAGAATGGACACTGGTAGAGGGATGGGCTCCCGAACACTGCATGAGGGAAAAACAAGCATGAAATGTTTGAATCTGTAACTGCATCCTCACTCTGACTCACTAATTAAAAATTTTTTTAAAATAATAATAATAAATAAATAAAAGAAAATGAATTACTAAAGAAATAGAAATTATTTTAATGTTACATGTTTTGAGGGTCATTAATTCCTTGTTTTGTGACAAGAAAAATATGTCAGGGTCTTTTGTTTATATTAATTGACCTATGGGAAAAACTGAGTATTTTTTTTCTTGTTTTTTCTTAAAGTTCCAGTTTCGAAGAAACTATAATGGCATTAATGATAACTTACTGCCTATTTTTCTATAGATAGTGCCAATTTAATAGCTTCCCTTTGTTACTAGCTTTCTCAGTGGAGACTTTATCATACAGAAGACAATAAAATAATTTTAGACTCTCTGGATTTGTTATTTTTGTTCTTAATTCTTAAAGAATTAAGAATTGAGTTGCTTTATTTAAAAAACTTGACTTTTGGAAATAAACCCAACTTGATTCAGATTCAATATAGTTTAAAAGAATATACATGTATGTATATGTATATGTGTATAGATTGCTAGATTTAAATGACTGCTAGATTGTTTGGATATTGCACTTATGTTCTTAAATTATATTGAATCTAGGTATTACTTCTCATATTGTTGTTCTATATTTAGTGTATATAGCTAAATGGGCCAAATAAAATGGTTGTATAATGGTCCCTATTTAAATTTATTTTAGATTAGTTTTTGACATACTGACATTCTATTTTTCTTAAATGTTTGCTATAATTTACTAGAGAATTCATTTGGGGATTCTATTTGTAGAACTTTTAGGTTTCTCTTTTTAAAATGAATTCTTCAGGCTTTCTATTTATTCTTGTCAGGCTTGTAAAGTTGCACATTTATAGAAATTGTTCTAGTCTATCAAAATCTTTTTTCAAAAGAATTGTCATAAACTTATATTAGTAGTTTCCTAATATATCTTTATGTGTGTTAACTTTGTAGTGATGCTTTATGAATTTTTATCAGCTTTTTTTAAGTACCAAATTTTATCCTTGTTGGTTCTTTTTTTCTATTTCATTAATTTCTGTGCTGGATTATTTTAGTTCTGGTTTCTCTGAATTTAATATTGCTTTTATTTCTGAATTTCATAAGATGAATGCATATCTCATTCACCTAGAGCCTTCCTCTGTGATACATGGTTTGGAAATCTCTGGCTCCCAGAAAGGCCAGAAAGAAATGAAGGCACTAAATCTGACAACCTGAACAAACCTGAGTGATGTCAACAACAACATGAGTTTAAAAATGGACTTTTCTGGGGCTGGAGTGATAGCACAGCGGGTAGGGCATTTGCCTTGCACGCTGTTGACCCGGGTTCGATTCCCATCATCTTATATGGTTCCCTGAGCACCACCAGGAGTAATTCTGTAATTCCTAAGTGCAGAGCCAGGAGTAACCTCTGTGCATTGCCGAGTGT
Organism: Sorex araneus; assembly: GCF_027595985.1. Classification (NCBI taxonomy): domain Eukaryota; kingdom Metazoa; phylum Chordata; class Mammalia; order Eulipotyphla; family Soricidae; genus Sorex; species Sorex araneus. The sequence goes on along the minus strand of NC_073313.1, from coordinate 44,215,146 downwards.
GACCCAAAAAACAAAAAAAGAAAAGAAAAAAAAAAGAAAATGGACTTTTCCCCTGTAGATCTTCAAATAAGAACCCAGTTCTGCCAACACCTTCATTGTGACCTTCAGAGATTCCTGCCAAGCTATGTCCAGGTTCCTGACCCACATAAGCTATGAAATCATAACTATGTGTTATTTTAAGCCACTAAGTTTGTGGTAATATGGTTATGAAACTAATGCAAGGTGTATGTGTTAACTTTTTTCCTAAGGGAAATTATCACTGAGTGTGGAATTCTTACGGTGGTGTTGGCTTCACTTTCAACATTTAACAAAACAAAACACCATTTCAAAGTATCTGGCCTTGTTTACCTATGTATCTGGATAGTGTTTGTTATTCAGATTTGCATTTTTGAAATATGTATAGAAATAACAGAAGACATATGATAATAATATTAGTATGCCCCAGAGTGGGTTTTCTTTTTTTTAATTTATTTTTTTGAATCACAGAGTGGGTTTTCATTTTATTCTGCCTAGACCCAGGGAGTTAGATAATCCAGAATCATTGTAATTCACTTCAGGATAGAAAGAAGTTGAACTGCAGTATCTGTGGTGATGCATCAGCACTTATAGGGCATAGCTTTTCTATTGTCATGAGATCAGAGAGATTCAAATATCAAACCTCATATTGCTTATCCTTGAAAAGCTATCAAAAGCAGCACCAAACCTCTTTAAGTTCATCTATCACATGCTGAGGAAATAGCAATTTTTCAGGTTAAAACTGTACCCCAAATCGAGCTCAGTTCCTGGCTATCTGTCTTCTATCCTTCAGTCCTTTATTAGGTCACTCTCCATTCTACTACTGTCTATCTTATCGGGCACCTTTTAGAACATTTTCAATATGAACATACACCTCAAAATATATGCGCATGTATATGTATATTGTATATGCATATATATCCAATATTTTCTTTATTTTTTTCATCAGGAGTGTTGGTCTTCTGTTCTTAATTAATTGGACCATCCCAGATACAAAAATGTGGTATCAGGGACCACCAAAACCAGCACCTTCTGTCACAGTAACCTCCTTTTTACTAGTTCTCCTAGTTCTCTGCTCCATTCATTTAACCACATCACTACGTAGTCAATATGTCTCCAGCTCCTTTCTTTTCCTGCCAGAGCCTCTGGAAGATAACAGGAATGCTGAGGCCACTATCCACACTACCGTTCATGCATTTATTTACACTGCAGACTATCTCAATTCTAAACTCCAATGAGAAAACCTTAATTTTCCCTTGACTGACTCCACATACAGATTTTATCAATTATCTAATTTAGCTAGCACTCAGAGACAGAATTTAGGCAGAACTAATCTAGTTCTATTTTTATTTTTTCCTGTGAAATGGCAGGCATATATCCAGCTCTCTGACAAGTGGAAACTGGATGTGAAAATATCTTTGAGAATTGTAATGCTCTATATAAAAATGAGGTTACTAATGCAATGATAAGCCCTTCCCATTGACCACTTTTATTTCTGTCCTTCTAGCTACTGCAAACAATAATATATAGCCTCTACTCTTTTCTACTTCCAGTAGAAACATTTTTCAAAATACCTAATCCTTACAGATAATTTAGCACATTTGTTTCACTACCCTTTATCTCTCCAAATCTCTTGGCTCCTTGATCTCTTAAAAACCAGGCAGGTACTTGAGTGGCAGAGTGTATCTTTTATATGAATGAGACCCTGGTTTCAATTCCCAGGACAACAAAAGAGAGTGTGTGTCAGAGAATAGTATTTATAATATTATAATAATCAATTTTTCATGATTATTTTAGCTGCAGAGAGTCTCTTGCCCGCATGCCTGGCTGTCTTCTCCGGGGCCCCTTGGAGGGGATGGGCTCCAGCTTCCCTCCCTGCCATGAGCAGAGCTCCCAGCAGCCAAAGACCATCGGAACCTAGCCACAGCCATGCTCAACTCCCCTCTCCACACGTTCGGAAAAGCCTCACTCATGAAGATACCAGCAGAGGAACTCAGGTGTGTGTAATCCCATCAACGGCTAACATCCAGAGACTTAAAAGCAAGCTCCCAGATATTCGGCCATTCGATTATCTTATAACCGTGCGATATCTTATAACCTACTTTTCCTTCTGGGAGAAACTAGCAAGTTACTGAGAGCTTCCTGCCCACATGCGACAGCCTTGCAAGCTTCCCATGATGTTTCCATATGCCAAAGCCAGTAACTAGCTGAATCTCATTCCCCTTACCCTGAAAGAGCCTCCAATGCGGCATCATTGGGAAGACCGAGAAGAGAGAGGCTTCTAAAATCTCAGGGATAGGACGAATGTAGAGGTTACTGAGACTGCTCGAGCCACTCAACAATCAACGGTATTTCGTGATCGTGATCGTGATTTTAGCTGCCTTGAGTTATGGAAAAGTAGAGAAAACACCAGGAAAGCACACATGCATTTCCCAGCTAAATACAAGAACTATTGATTAGCTGTTCATTAGCAACAATATTGATTCATATACAGTTGATATAACAGGCAAAAGAAAGTTTTAAGTCTCTCAGTATAGTTTTGAATGCTTTTTAGCAAGACATTGTTATTTTTCTTTATGGATACTTCTTGAGATCAATAGGCATTGGTATAACTCATTTTTAATAACTACTGAGTATTAGTGTATTACAGTTAATTTGATAGTTTCCCTGTTGAAATGGATTAAGATCATGTATTGGTTGCCTTAGTTGGAAGATCATTATAAATAATGATTTACACATATTATCATAAAGACATATTCTTGCCCACAAAGGCATGCACTACATAGCCCATTGCTCTTGCTTCTTAGAGACTTCCAGCTTAAAAATAACAACAGGATTCCACTTGTTTTATGCACAAAATTTAAAATGCTTCCTCAGTATATCAGCAACATAGACATAAAACTTTGCTTTAATTTTCACCTCATTTTCAGCTCAGGGAAGAAATTTAGAAGGCCCATAGCAATTGTGGTTATGGTCTCTTTGGCTGTACCATGATGAAGTTTCCACTTCTCTGAGTCTCCTACTGATTTATGAACATTGTCAATTCCCTGAGGGTGTGATGCTTCCATAGGTTTCACATGTCCACCACCTGTTGGTTTTCTTAAACATTTTGTGGATTCAACCACAAATCAGTTTTTGATGGATACGGAATCTCCTCCCTGGTACTTTATACCCTTTTTCTTCCCTTTTCCTCTGCCCTTAATTTCAGTGCCTCTCCCTTATTTATGATGGTAATATTTTGATTGGAAGGGTTCAACTTTTTTTTCTTTCCATGACTTATACCATAGTGAATGTCACTTAAGTGTTGTTTTCCAACATTACCAATTACCAACATCCAGTAATTACTGGAGAATAATCACTGAGCTAGTGGATATAATAGAAGTAGTAGTCATACCAGGTTTTACACATGATGTTTGATCTCAGTCTTTGAATTGTGTGACAAATCAATATTTCAGAAGCTGTGTCACTGACAAAGTCCAAAATACATCACTCTGGTATAAAACTTATTCGGAGTAGAAGAAATTTGAGTTTCTGAATTTATGTGTCTGATTAAATCAAAAACCTTCCACAAAGAAATCAAAAGAATTCAGTTGTCCTGAAACTTCTTCCAGGAGGAGGGAACTTTGACTCATCAGCAGATGAGAAATCTCCACAACAAACTTAAACAAACATTGTCACAAAGCTCTCTAATCTAGTTTCCTGACTGCCCACTTTTCTTTCCAAAAAGAGGTGTTTGTTTTCCTCTCAGAATTCTTTATCTTCTAGAGGGCCCACATTCTAGTGACTATTGAATCACCTTCTCTCTGAACTCCCTTGCAGACAAGATTAAAGTCTATTTCTTCTCTTGTTAATCTTTCCTTTGTCATTTTAAGTTGCAGCCCCCAAACATTAAATCTAAGAAGCTAGAGGAAATAAGTACATTACCTCCTGATGTCACAAATCTAGATAAAAATGTAGGTAAAATATGTAAAAAAATAGTTTCAAAGCAGCAGAAAAGCTAAAAGTAATTTCGTTTTATCCCTTCAATGTTTTATCCCTCCAATTGACTTCTACTACTTGACTGTCCTCTAAAATAGAAAATTTGAATCAATCTGTGGATTACAATTAGAAAGGAAGAGAAACCACAAAAAATAAACTTTCTTCAGTTACATATGTAAAGAAGTCTTATGACCTAGATCCTAGATTCCTTTAAGAAGTCCCCCCTGCAAAAAAAAAAAAAAAAAAAACAGTTGATTCTCAGCACTGCTTTTATCCAAATAGAAACTATTCGGCTAATTCTTCATGTGTGATTACATGATTATGCTCTACAATTATTCTCCAGAAATAATCGTGATGCATTTCTTGTCTTAGAAAATTGATTCAATTCTGTATTTATAGAGGGTCTACTATGAATCTTCTCCAAATGAGGAACTAACCAATATGAAAAGGGATAATTTCGAACTGGGATGAAACTATTCTAAGCCCTAGAATCCCACCATTCAAAGCTCTCTTCAAGAGTCCCCTCTTACGAGAGCATGTTCACGTTTCCAGCTGCTATATCTTTAGGATCCACAGCTGAGTTCCTGACAGATCCATGATTTTTGCCCAGCGTCTCTACCTGGTGACTGAGCACAAGTTGGAGGAGAGCACCAGTGCATGGCCATTCAATCTGACATGGGATTTTTTGATAGATAATTTACTCCAGGAAGCCCCACGGGCCTGAATCAATGTTGGGTGGTATGTGACAGGTGTTTTCCCCAACAAGTCTCCTCTGCTTCTAATGTCATATTCTAAGAGAACCTGAAGAGAATCAGTCCACAATTACTGTCAATCTTGAAATGAAGTTGTTCATTTCTTGCATATTGTCTGGTATAGTATAGTGCAAACAAAACTCTCATGATACGATGAAAATTTCATGGAGTAATGATAGCTATTCACCAACATTAATTTATTCACCAATTTTTACTGCCAGATTCAGCATTCAATTATTTTTGTTATATATATGTGTGTGTGCATATATATATATATATATATATCTTTCAGAGAGCCCAGCAAGCTACCGAGAGTATCCTGCCCACACGGACAGAGCCTGGCAAGCTACCCGTGGTGTATTCTATATTCCAAAAACAGTAACAATAGGTCTCATTCCCCTGACCCTGAAAGAGCCTCCAATCATTGGGAAATACGAGTAAGGAGAGGCTGCTACAATCTCAGGGCTGGAAGGAATAGAGACGTTACTGGTGCCCACTTGAGTAAATCGATGAACAATGGGGTGACAGTGAAGCCTCACCATATAAGCAAAAAAATAAGTATTATAAAATACAAGGAAATAAGCAATAAAATGCCATGAAATATAAACAAAATATAATAATAACATATATTTTATGTTACTGATATGCCCAGGAACACACTGCTACTTATGGTAAAAAAAAAAATTCTGGAATTTAAATCCAGTTCTGTCAAATTTCAAAACAAATGTGCTCTTTCCTACACTCTTCTGCTGCTTTCTAACACTACTAATAACAATTACCTTAAATGTTAGCTAGTCTTATGTACCAGACACTAGACTAAAAACTTTTCAGGTGTTATCTTGTGCAAACCTCACAAAAATCTCACAAAGTATGTCTTATTATTAATGTGCATTGCACATTTCAGAAACAAAATATTGCAAACAATATTCATATCATATCGTTTCCTGTGACAAACTAAAGGGATTTTTCCACTATATTAAATAATATGATAGATATTGATATAATTTTGTATTTAGTCAATGGCAATATCATTTAGGTATTTTCTACCAGATATCAGTTTCCCTACTTGTATTCTAAGCATTTCAAAGCTATCAGTTAAAGCTCTCTTTGGGCTTTCTGTGTCAAGCCTTCAACACAATAGCTCAAATGAACCTGTGACCCATTCTTTAGCTGACTTGAGGTTATTTTCAAGCTGTGGACACTACATAAACAATAGGTAAATTCTGAAAAATGTCTGCCAGTGAACAAATCTGCTTTCCTAGATGATGCAGCTCTGAGTTTGTTAACCCAGACCTGATCTACATAGAATTTATTATTCTTTTTACATAGCTGAAAGCTATTCTATTATGTTCTTTCCGGAGTCACACATTCACTACAAAGAATGCACCACCATATACTAGCTAACACATATTATCCCTCAGAAATATGCTTGGATTTCTTGGATTTCTTTCTCCTCTCTCTGATGTGATCACCACCCACATCCACCCACCAGGAAGATTAAATATTCTTTAAGAAAATAATAAAAGCTGAATAAATGCGCTCCAGCATCAAAAGTTACAGCAGAAGCAGTAGGGAAAAAAGTCTCTGAGTTTGGCTTTGGGGATTATATTTCAGCCATAGAGGGTTTCTCTTGCTTCTCCAAGAGGGTTTAGATGCTTTCTGTACATCTAGCTCTCATCTTGTCCAAAGAGTGGCAGTGTGCAGAAAAGTGTAGAAAGAGTAAAGAAAGGGGACAAAAGTGTATTTCAAGATTGCTCTTGAGTTTCTCTTCATATACTGCCACATTACTGATAGCTACAGAGTATCTCAGACTTTGCTAGGCTTAACACATCTTAAAAATTATCTACACCAGGGGCTGGAGCGATAGCATAGCAGGTAGGGCATTTGCCTTGCACGCGGCCGACCCAAGTTCGATTCCCAGCATTCCATATGGTCCCCTGAGCACTGCCAGGAGTAATTCCTGAGTGCAAAGCCAGGAGTAACCCCGGCACCGGGTGTGACCCAAAGAGAAAAAAATTATCTATGTGGGGTTCCCGTCCTGTCCAGCAGGGAGAAAGTGGCTCCCTACATATCTACACCATATTATCTGATATATCATAGACACCAGAGATGGTGATCTAATCAAGTGAACTGTGAAATATTGAGCAATATAAATAATTCTTAAGTTCATAATAGAGTAAGGACTGTGTGTTATTTAGCAATAGGTAACTAACTGGTAGGCAAATGAGGTGAGGTGGGATAGAAGTGGCCTTCCAGGTTGAGGGAAAGTGAAAGGCATGGAATTGCAGAAATGTCTTCTGCTTAACGAGAATGCTGAGAGGTGATGTTCCTCTAGTTCACCAATGTCTATGTGAGTCTTTGGCAAATTATGTGCCATGGCTCTGAATGAAGCTAAAGGTGTTATTTCTATATATACTTAGCATCACAATAAAATTGGTTTACAAGAGTGTAAATGTTTATATGTTATAGGAGTACAATTCTCTTATACCATACCCACCATCAAAGTGTCAATATTCCTTCATATCAGTTCATTGAGCACCTTCAGTCAACTTCCTCATCTCACCTCAATTCTGTGGTCAGAAGCTCAAAGTTTATTTTAATTGGACTCTGTTCATTCCCTTGCTTCTTGTTTCTTTATATACCATATATGAGTAAGATTATCTGGTACTTGTCAAAGGTGTTATTTTTCTTGATCATAATATATAGGGAGATGATACCATTCTAAGGAAATTGGGCATGATTCTTTGTTATATAAATTATTTAAAAGTCAATGTAATAGGACCCAGGATAATTCATCATTAGCGTGCCAGCCTCACAAAATGTGAAGCAAGTGAAGTATCATGTTTGATCGCCATCCCACATCTCCAAGTCAGACCTGACACCACAATAAAGTGTATAAATCAGTATCAAAATCAGGTGGGGAATCCCTGATTTTCACAGAAATAAGAAAGAGAAGGAAAGGGGAGAAAAGTCAGAATAACGCATCATAGAAGATATGAACACATTTTATCTTTTGTATGTATTTGCCATATATTTTTACATAATATATATTTTAAAAACTACAGTGTAAATAAAGGAAGGGCAGGCACCCAGACAGAGGAGAGGATGTAAAGTCAATGATAGTTCATTAAAATGTGGTGCCCCTGGCTTTTCACCCTCACTCAAAAATCACTGCTACATCAATCCCATTTTCCCAGTGCTGCAATTTAAACTGATTTTCTCTACTGCTCTTCTCATGGGCAATTGTGAAGGTTTTAATATTTTTTTCTGTTTTTTAAAGACATTTTAAATTTTCCCTTGATCTTTCCTTTGGTTGACTAAAAAGCTCAGACTCCCCAGCACGTTATCGTGTTTTATATATAACCTTTAAGTTACCTTCTGGCTTTCTACAAACTTTCACTGACTTCTTCTTGCCTCTAATTACAAATGTTGACATCTTCCTATGAAATTATTCCACAGAAAAATGCATTCGAATAGCAACTATCATTTGTTTACATTATTTTTCATGGGTTTAAGGGTCAAGGGGGCTCAACTACTTGATTTTTCCTGAAGGGTCTCCTGTATGGTTTCAGTTAAATAGCTGCCAGGATTAGAGCCATAATGAAGCCTTTCTTATTTGACTGCAGAGTAATGCTGGTTGGCAGATAGCACCTAAATTGGAACCATTAGCCAGAAGCCCCCACATGTGGCCTGGCCTGAGTTAGGTATCAAGAAAGATGCTTCTTAGAGTGACCAAGAATCATACCAAACCTCTCACTCCCTTTCGATGTAGCCTTAGTAATCACAAAGCATCACTTCCAACACCCTTAATTTGCTAGAAACAACTCACCATTAGCCAAGCCAGGTTTAAGGGAAGGGACGTGAGATGCCACTTCTTGAAGGGAAGCATAGCAAAAAGTTGCAGTCATGTATTAAAACTGTGCTCTAGCTCTTTATTTGGAAAACCCACTCTTCTCCAGGATAAAGTGGGGGTATCTCCAGGGGAAAAAAGTCAGAACTCAGATCTGTTAGATATTTTAGAGCTGCTTATGACCATGACCAGAAATCAGGAACAAGGTCCAGGGAAAGAATGGTCAACACAAATTGCTGCAGAAAATTCTCATTGCACTTGACTACCCCCAAAGGGAACTCAAACCTGAAGACCAAGGAAGTTCAATGTGAAAGTTACCACATGGCAGGAAGAAGGAGCCCAGAGAATGGCAAACAAGATCAAAGAACATTCAGAGATCCACCCTGAGGAGTGTGGGTGGTACTGTTTTTTAGGAAAACAGTTTTGGACACATCCCAGCCCTGCCAGGCTCTACCCATGAGTAGGCTATTACTAGGTCCGCAGGAGGCTTCCAATCACAGAACCCACTTTTAATCATCATTCCATCTCATCGATGAGTGCCTTTGTCTGAGAGAAAGTGTGAGACCACCAGGAAGGGAAAAAGCTGCTATTATATGTGTAAATTTCTGAGAAGTTTCCATAAGCAGTGGTAGGGTTGCTGAGGGGAGTATGTCCCAATTTCTCCATAGGAAAAAGATTGGAGTTCTGCTGAGATTTTTATATTTGTTCATCTAACTGAAATCAGGTAGGAGGTGGAGGTACAGTTTGAACCTGAGAGACAAAGCGATTTACTGGGCTCTTGAATTCATAGGGCAGGGGCCATAATATCTACAAACCAACCTTTGAGGAGAAACTATTAGTTGAGTGCAGTGTGAACTCAGTTGTCGAACAAACCGATGAGAAACTACCCTGACCCCACGCAAGGCAGTGGTCAGCTTGAAGAGACTGAGTGGCAGTATTTTAAAATATAAAATGCTTCCTGATTCTCTCTGCATTTTATGTTTGCTCTAGTAACAGAAATAGCTCTTCACTGTGAATTAATATTTGGATTGTAATTTCATGCTCAAACTTATGCATACACACAGGCGTGCATACACGCAGGTGCACAAATGCATAGCCACACTGCCAATTCCTTTCCCTTTACAGCTGCTCTCTGTGAAATCTATGCAGCTCCTGTGAGAGCTGGTGCCATGGTTACTTCCATGTGTAAATGAGTTGTCGTACTGATGAACATGGGAACACCATTCTCTTATTGTTTATTCAGGCAGTATTTATGAACCTCAGGCCAGGCAGGGCACTAGATAGAGCAAAGTTGGCAAAGAGGCATAAGGTAGAGAGTCCTGTCTTCCAGGAGTGACAACTGAGTAATAAAAATTGAAAAATAATACTTCATGCCACAACCTACAGATGTTAAAAAAGCTTGCTTCTTGTGGGACTGCATAGGAGGACCAGTTAGTTTAATGCTAATATTTTTAATTGATTAATAATTTGTTTCCAATTTTTCCCTTATACTTGATATAATCACTATGGTATACAAAGTTGTTCATGATAATTTATTACAGGCATTCAATATTCCAACACCAATCCAACCACCATTACACATTACCTCCACCAGGACACATGTTTTGGATGTAGCCAAACTAGGTTCACCCCCTAGCACCGTATATTCTCATACACACATCTAACACACCTGAAGGCAATTGAAAAATACCAGATATCAATCTAAAGGCCTAGTTGGTCCATGGCATCCCAGAACCAAAGAAGTATCTTATTCTTAGACCTTAGCACTGAACGTGTTGTTTGATTTGTTGGTCTGGTTTGTTGCCGATCACTGGGAATGGCCTTTGGGTTTCTTGGCACTAACTGGGAACCTCTGCCATCTACCTCTATCAATGAAAGAGAACTCAGGGGTCAGAGGCAGTAGAGGGGTTATGGTGCTTTCACATTGCTAATACTGGTTTCATCCCAGACACTGCGTATGGTCCCACAGGGAGTGATCTCTGTATACAGAGCCAAGAGTGAGCCCTGAGTACCACTAGGTGTGCTACAAAAACCAAAAGAAGGACAGTGGGGAAGGGGAGGGAGGAAGAGAGAGGAAGAGGGGTAGAGAGAGAGATGGAGAAAGAGAGAGTGAAAGAGGAGAGAATGAGAACCCAACAGGATTAGGGAAGCCCGCATGGCTTACAATGGCAGAAGGGTGCTACTACTCTTGAGTTTTAAAGGATTAAGATAAGAAAGGCATAAAATAGTCTCCATATCTCTAGAACCTGGAGAGACCTATAGACTTAGGTAGAGCTCTTCACGGGGCTTGCAGCAGGGAGTGCCCTTGCTTCTTACCCACTGTCAGATAGAGAGAGAGCAGTGTAGGAGAGAAATGTGTCACTCTCTTTCCACCCATATCTAGCCTCCTTTGCCTAACTGATGGCTCTGACACTGGAGACAGAGCTCAAGTAGCCAGATGACACAGTCTACCAAATCTACTTCCCAATATGCAGAGCAAGACAGAAATGGGTGGAAATGCATTGGATGTTGGGGTGGCAAAAGAATCCATAACACTGTTTATGGTTCAAAGGGCAAAACTGAAATCTTGTGAGGTTTGAGGCTTAAGGTTGTCAGGCCTGTTGACCTCTGCTTTGGGACATAAGGGTAATAGTTCAGTTTCCCTTTTGAGTGTAATGTCTGCCTGGCCTACACTAACCTCTGATGGGAATGAGTAGTATAAGCCTAGTGTAAGCCTCCAGACATATTTAAGTTGATCTCACCTCAACCTACACTGGTTATTGACTGATCTCTGAGTATCTGCAAAGTTTTCTATCCTGTATACTGGCCCAGATATCTACACTATGATTCAGTGTCCCTTATCCTGCACAGGGATTCCTATATAAAGCTTTCAATCACTCAACTCAAAGTTAATGGCATGTAGAAACTGAGACTGATGGCATCTTAATGTTAAACTGAGGATCTTCTGCAATGTCATGTACTGTGTGTGACTGACTCTTAGAATTAGCCTAATTTCTCTAAATCACTCCCCAGTCAGAATTCTCACTCAAGTCCAGAGAAAAGGGAATCAGAGATTCACCCTTGCCTGTTTTTTATGTAGACCTTAGCCAAATATATAAAACTTTTTTCCTTATCCACAATTATATTTTATAAACCTGGTCACAGTCTTTGATATTCATTATTCAATATTTCTTATTATTAGCACACACACCACAAGGTTTAAAAAGATTCTAGGCCCTTTGTCTACTTTCAACATACATCTCCCATCCCAAGCGATCTCTTCAACCATCATTGACTTAGTGGTCCCTTCTCTATCCCAACTGCCTTCTCCCACAGCACTTGAGACAAAGGACCAAATATGATGGCCTCTCATTATCTGTGTTGTAAAACATAACATCCCAAAGTAGAGGGAGAGTAAGAAGAAAACTGCCTGTCATAGAGGCAGGGGGTGGGAAGGAGTGGGGATGGTGGGAGGGATAGCGGGGACATTGGTGGTGGGAAAGCATCACTGGTGGAGGGATGGGTATTTGATCATTGTATGACTGAAACTCAGTCATGAAAGCTTTGTAATTGTATCTCATGGTGATTGGATAAAAAGTTTTAAAACTATTCTAGGCAGTTGACTATCCTGAATCAACTATGCAAGACAAGAAAATTATTAATATTAAAAATATTAATCTCCTTTAAAATTTATGTATATAAACATGCTTTTATCTGGTTTTTCTTTTTTTTTTAATTGTGTCACTGTGAGATTCAATTATATAGCTGTTCATGATCAGGTTTCAGTCATACAACATTCCAACACCCATGCTTCCATCAATGTACATTTTCCACCATCGTGTCCCCTTAAAATTTTAAATTTCTGTTCTCAGATATATTCTTGTGGCTTGATTTTTAAAAGTGAAGGACTTTCATGTTGGGTTTATAGCAGCAGTACCTGGAGCAGTGTGTAAATCTGGATTGGAACTACCTCTGCCCTTAATTAATTATATAAATTTGAGCAAGTCATTTCACTTACCAGAGCCTCCCTTTCATCAGGTGAAATAAGGATGCTAATACCTTCCCCCAGTATTGTGTTGAGGGTTAAACAAATTTGCAGAGGTTTTGTCTCATGCAGATGTTACATTGATAACCATTGTTTTGCCTCTCTACTAGTCCTGAGCAACATGCAAAAGCTAAGAGCCCACTTGTAAATGGGTTCCACTTGAAAAGGCAGGAGCTAGAAATTCTGGAGCTAAGATTTTTAGTCTCATGGTGATGGTATGTGGTACACAAACCAGAACTGATTGTCTCCTGTGGAGAGGACGCAGAAGTACAGCTCTGCTAGTCTTTATAAATTATCTGATCTACAAAGCATAGGAAAAATGAAGGTCACTGAGATTAAGTAATTTGTCTATGTTATTTACTTTTATTAGTGTTGAAGTACTTATCACTAAAAATATATCTCTTTTGCTTGGTTGAATTTTGTTGATTTTGGGGGGTCACACCCAGCTATGCTTAGGAATTACTCATCATTCTTCATTCAGGAATTACTCCTGGTGATGTCATGAGAACATTATGGGATGCCAGAGATTGAACCCAGGTCAGCCATGTGCAAGATAAATACCTTACCCACTGTACTATCAATCCAGTCCCTAAAAATATGTGATATTTGAAACAAGTCATGAACACTTCATGGATACTTTGGAATTAAGTCCAGAGTCTCCTGTCTAGGACTGTAACACACCCATTCTCCAGATTCTGGGACTCAGCTGCTGACACATGCCCATTCTCATGATGAGCCCTAGATGATAGGGTGCAGTACAGTTTATGGCTGTGCTAGGGTTTAGCTTCAATTTCTGATTTGAAAGCTTGAAAGCTCGGCCTCCTCAATCTCAATCTGGGAGAAATTTTGGAATTTCTAACTCTGGTGCTCCCTGTATTATCAACTGTAATCTCTATTGCAATTACATCACAGTTCTGTTTCAGTTTCTGATCAAATCTTCTCCCCTCATATTCTCAGGGATATAATCCCCTATAGAAGTCTACAATAGAACTTCACACACAAATCTGTCTCAAGAGCCAATATCTAGGAAAACCAATCAAAGACATAAATTTTGGGGCTGGAGAGATAGTACAGGGAACCACCTGTACTATATCAAATCCTACATGGATTTGATCCCTGACATCCCACATCGTCACCAAAGACTCAACAGGAGTAATTCCTCAGCTGAGAGACAAGCATAAACCCTGAGGATAGCTGGGTGTAGCTCCCAAACAAACAAAAATACACTTCTGCCCAACAAAAACCTTATATTTCAGAAGAACTTTTAAACCATAGTACCATAATCAATCAAACAAACAAAAGCACTGTTATGAGAAAACAACCAAACAACCCAAACCCAATAGACCTCAAAATCCAAATCTTATCTCAAACATGGCAATTAATTTATGTTACCAAAAGTGACTTGTGGAAGAGGAATGGGAGTGTGAAGTTATTAAGTGTAAGAGGAAAAGAACGACCAAGTATGCTCCATTTGGAAAATGCGTGCTCAGGATTTTTCAAATTAATAAGAGATCTCTTGGGGGTATGACAAGTTCTGTCTAGTGTCCATTTATTTATTTATTTTTGGTTATTGTTGTTGTTGTTTTGGTGGAACACCCAGAGGTGCTCCTGACCATGTACTCAAGGGTCACTTTTGATAGTGTTCAGAGAACCCTTTGCCATGCCAGAAACAAAACTGGGATTAGTTGTGTGCAAGACAAGCTCCTTAATTCCTATACTATAATCTCCTATCCCTTCTATAAAAAGATTTAATATATGGCAGGTTTCTCAGTTACAAAGTAATGAGGAAATAAATATAATAGTAACAATAATAATGATAATAATAATAGCAAACACTCATATAAGCTTCTTATGTTGCAGATATTGTTCTGACATATATTGACTAATTTAACCTTAAAGCAATCTCATGAAATAGGCACTACTATCACTATCAAGAAGAAATAGAGGTATAAAAGACCCAAGCTATGTGTCTAAGTGCAGATAGTTAATGAGCTGTGCTTTTACCTAAATTACTTGACTCCACAGTTGTTGCTCATAATCAGTTTGCCCTAAGAGAAAGGTTAGTACTGTGCTCATTTTAAAAAGGGATCATCCTAGAAGTTCAGTTCTGCTTCCTCTTTTAGAAACCAAGAAAGTGCAATGGCAATACAAGATACCAGTAGTGGTCCAAATTTCTTAAGTCCATTGAACATAAACTTATCAATTGAGGAAAATAATAATGGACTGCATTGTTTTAGCTAAAAAATTATTTTATTTTGTCTATGAAATCAGAGTTCATATACTCACAATGCCACTTTAAAGAAATAATCTAGGCTCCAAGCCCTGGTCTCTAAAAAGACTCATGAGTGCAGGGGCACATAGGTACTACTGTTAAGAGCATCACTTCACACAAAATAAATAAACAAAAGTTTTTTTCTGTGAACTTGGGACTCATCCATGATTGACAAGATCAGAAAGTTTCGCTGAGAGTCATCATTTATCATAGAATTGCATTCTAATAGAGTGTTGTTGGTCCATTTGCCAACTATGTTAGTTAATTTAACCATAGCTCTTTTCGACATCTGCAAAGGATCTAAGTTGAAGCACTAATCAACTAGCACTTGATCATTTAATGCCATATTTCCCCTGTTGATGCTCCTACTTTAAAAAGTGGAGCATGAATTTATTTGTCAAAGGACAAGAATTACTTAGGAGTGGTGTGGGTTCACACTGAACAATACTCAGGATTTACTTCTAGTTCTGAGCTTAAGGGTTACTTCTGGCAGTTCTTAGGTGACAACATGCAGTACTGGGCTTCAAACTGGGGTCATGCACATGCAATCATCTTTTCTCCTCTACTATCTCTCTGGTCCCAAGAACTAATTTTATACATACCAGAATATTCTAGTGGATAAAAGGCTAAGACACTGAAAAGTAAAGCAAGGTGTGTATCACTCATTTATTGCTATGAATTAATCACTCAAAAAACTAGTGGCTTAAAACAAAAATAATTACTGCATTTTCTCTTGAATCTGCTGTTTAAAAAGGGCTGGGCATAAACAGTTCTTCGCTGTTTTGTGTATCATCTGCTTGGGAAGATCAATGGATTCTAAAAGTAACTCAGCTTCAAGAGGAGGAAACTGTTCCCCAACACTCACTGGGAGGGCATTCAAAGCATTTGGTGTGATTAATTTTTACAATCACCACATAAGAAATGTTTGTTTCACAGATGACAAAATCACTTAGGTGAACTTATTTCCCAAGAGCACAAAGCAACTTAGTTATGGAGTCGAACTTAGACAACAGATTTTGATTCCTGGGTTGGCTTAACTCATTGACAAACATTCCATTTTCCTCAAATGGCTCTACCCATCCATAGAAATTCTAAAGACAGGGGCCAGGGAGACAGTGTAGCAAGTAAGAAGATGTCCTGGCTCAACCCCTGTATTACCATATGGTCTTCTGAGCAACACCAGGTGTGGTCATTGAATGCAGAGCCAAGACTAAACCCTGGGCACTGCCAAGTATAGCCCCCAAACAAAGCACACACATGAAAAGAAACTCTAAGAACAACTCTGTTTTTGACTTTTGCTTTGTTTTCATTTGTATTTGGGGCCACATCTAGTGATACTCAGTTTTTACTCCTAGTTGTGCACTTAGGAATCACTCCTGGTGGTCTTGGTGGACCATATTGGATGCCAGGGATAGAACCCAGATTGGCTGCGTGCAAAGCAAGCACACTACACTTTATACTAACTCTTCAGCCCCTAAAGGAAACTTTACAAACATTACAGGTAGCCGCAAATGGCCAAATCCCTCAAAGGTATACAGACATTTAAAACTGTTATTTGACATTGACATAGTAATATATTGTAATAATATAATCACATAGTGGCCATAAGATATAATTATACATTAATCAACTTTCATTAGCAAGTATAGTAGTGCAATGGATGCAAAAATGATCAAGAAATAAGCCTTGCCCTCCAGAGTCCAGGCCAATAGAAGCTACAGACAATTAAATTGGAAAGTACCCTACAGCTTCATTATGCTATAATGAGGGAAATTTATATTGCTATGAAAACACACAGAAAGGGAAACCAAAACTTTAACAGAACTAGAAATTCTTCTAAAATGATGAGATGTCTAAATGAAAAGCAGAAATATAGCATGATACAAAATTACAGTATTTCAAGCATACAAAACAATATGTACAAAGAATCATATTGTAAATTAGATTCTAGATTTTTTTAGGGACTCAATAGACTCAAACTCCATTTTTACATTGCCTGTCATATATCATATTCTCAAAAAGTACATGAATTTTATTTATTTTTATTTTTGCCACACGTGGCTATGGTCAGGACTTACTCCTGGCTATGTGCTCAGGGATCACTCCTGTAAGGACTCAAGACCATACATACAAGGCGTTAGGTATCTATCCCACGTTGGCCACATGCAAGGCAAATGCTTTACCCACTGTACTATCTTTCTGGTTTCTATTATTTGAATTTTAAAATATGCAGATAATTCCTGAGTGTCTCAACAACTGTAGGAAAACTGAATTTTTTTTTGTGGTCCTTTCTTTAACTGGAGATTGTTGGTAAAGAAAAGGGATAGATTTCAGTCATGAACAACTTTGTAACTATATCTCACTGCGATTCAATTTTATAAAATAAAAGGAATGGAAAAATAAAGTTCATTTGCCCCCATCCACCATACTTCGCTATACGTTGTTGCATTATATTAATGGATCAGTCTATTTTCTTGATACTATTACCAATGAGGAAGCTATTAGCTTTCTTGTAGATGCTTAACACATCCTCCAAAAGGTGTGGACAAACATTTGGTGCAATTATGCCATTGTTATCAGAATGGAATAAATGTTTTTGCTTTATTCAGTACTTGCTAATTATAATCTAGCTGATACACTTCTCCAATGGCTTTAATTTTCTCTAATAGCCTCTGTCTTTCCTAAACCCAGAAACTGTCGTTCGCCAGTGTCTCAGTTCCAGTTTGCCATGGAGTCTCCCATGCCTGTTACTAAATACTTCCAAAAACATATATTTGACTTCAAGAGGAGACATCTTCTGTAAAAACTATGCACGCCGGAAGAGTGTGTGCACTCGAGGACTCTCCAGGCAGCTCTGTCTCACGGCCCGCATTCATTGCTCTGGAACCGCTGTGTATGGGCTGGATCGGGACAGCTATTGGCCAAGGACAGACGAAGGAAGAATAAGTACCAAGCTGGTTGCTGATTAGTTACCATTTATTCAATCTTCCATCTTTCTCATCTCCCGCACTCCTAGCTCCTAACTCTGGATCTACTGCAGCCTTCTCTCTCTTCCTCTCCCCACTTTTCTCTCTTGCCCTTGCCCCTTAGGCTACACACAGCCAGGTAGCAAAATCTACATAAGAAAGCCCTTCCTGAGGGCCTTCAGGTTCAAAGGGAACACAACCTAGGGACATTCTAAAGCCCTTCCAGACTGCCAGTAGGCAAAATACCTCTTAAAGGGTTTTTCTCCTTTCCTTAGTCCAACCACTCATTAACATCTTAATACTAGTTATTTTGTATGGACATAGCAAGAGATACATTGAGGCTTAAAGGCAGCTCTCCTAGCAACATCTTGACACAGACTCAGACTTCAGCACTCAGGCCAGATTAATCATTCCTAACCCTAGCAGGGTCCGAATCTAGTTATTACTTTTAGGATCATGACAGCATTTGCCCATGACCAATCTCTTAACTTATAGTTAAGCATTAGGCATGTTGGCCAGGCCCATCTCGATGCCAGGGTAGCACACAACTCACCACTTGCCCTGGGTCCGTCTCGTCCCTCGTCGGGACCCTGCTTTTAGGAGTGCTAGGAAGTAAGGGCAGCTGAGGCTTAGGTCCAGAGAACAGATGCCCAGGAGGAAAATATCATGTAGAGTCAAATGACTCCCAGGTTACAAAAGCATAGCATTTGCTAAGTCTTCCTGTGTCCATACAAAAGGACGTGACTCTGAATAAACTATGCAAAGGACACAAGGAGAAGAGAAAAACAATATATACAAGTCAACAGAACATTAAAAAAGAAGCTACAAATAAACACAGAGGAATGGGAGCACTGTAATGGGAGTAACCCAATAAACCTAAACTACTTGAGGCTGTTATCCTACAATCTTCCACTGTATAGCATCCACTTCCTCTACTTTGTCCACATATACTACTTATTTAGAATGTCAGTTCTTCAATTCATCTCTACATATATTTGAACCAATTATGTGTAACACACAAAACAGGTTGACTTAAGGGTTCCAATGATAAATAAAGCACTGATTATAAAAGTTAAGTACTTTCGTGAAAGAAAAGATCTATGAAATAATACAACATAATACATAGCAGAATATAATCCATGCCCCAAGAATAAAAATGTCTAAGACAATCTAGGAAGTTGATAGTGAAAGTAGTATTTGGTTTAAATTTAAAGAAATTTAAATTTATATTTATAGTATTATTGTCTAGTGTTCTAGAAATTGTTCTAGTATTGTCTAGAAATTTAAATTTATAGTATTATTAAAATATTTTCAAAGGTCAGAACAATAGTACACAGATAGGGCACTTGGCATGCACATAGTCAACCTAAGTTTGACCCTCACACTCCATATGATTCCTAGAGCACCACCAGGAATGGTCTCTGCGTGCATAGTCAGCCCTGAGCATCTCCAGGTGTGACCCAAAAACAAACAAAAAAAGTTTTTCATATGTGTGGATTACCAAGAGTATTCCGCCTGCATGTCAGAGCCTGGCAAGCTACCCGTGGCATATTTTATATGCCAAAACCAGTAACAACAATGGGCCTCATGCTCCTACCATGGAAGAGCCCTGAATACAGCAGTATTAAGAAGGATGAACAAGGAGAGGCTGATAAAATATCAGGGCAGAACTAGGCTGCCAAAACAAAGAAGGACTAAAATGACTGTCTCCACTTTTAACACACATATGCTGGCATCGGAAGCATCCATTGAGGACCGGACGGTGCATGTTCGGAAGATCAAGTATGATGTTATTGAATTGACCGAGATGAGAAGGCATCGAATGCATCATGCCATTTTTGACGCTGGAGAAGAACTGTTCCTCGAACATGAGACAGTAGAGGCATCTGTGGTGTCAGTGTCCTTGTCAACACGAACTTAGCTATGAGCATTGATTCATTCAAATGCCTAACAACCCGAATCGAATGCTTACATTTGAATAGATGTGATTCATTGCTGGCAGTTTCTATCTTTGTTGTCTATGCACCAACATCCAACTACGATGAAGAAGAAATTGAGAAGTTCCACAGAGAGCTAGAGAAGTTCTATAAAAAAGACCACACCTTCAAAAAGGTCATTGTCGGTTATTTTAATGCCAAGATAGGACCAAGATCACCCAAAGAACTACACATAGGGATCCATGGCCTAGAATGGAATGAACAGGGTGAGAGACTGTCTGAGTTCATCATATTGACATGGTAACTCACAGTTCCAGAAGGCCGAATCTAAACAATGGACATGGGAATCTCCTGGTGAACAGTTCCAAAATGAGATTGACCACATCATATTCAATCGATGGTTTTTCCTGACCGATGCCGCTGTTGTCCCAAAATTCCAAACCAGATCAGACCACCATCTCCTTCGTGGTCTCCCTGTCTCCCTGTCAGGAAGAAAGGGCTGCAAAGTTTAAGAAGAGAACTCCCAGAACAACCACCAACTGGGAGCTCTTTGGCACTACTGCAGTAATATGGGAAGATGCCATTGTTGACAACATCAACGAGGAATAGGATCGACTGGTTCAGCACCTCCATGATTGTGTGAGGAATGCAGAGAGAGAAAAAGCCACAAAAAGAAGCCTGTCTTTGGAAACTCTATGCCTCATTCACCAATGTGGTCTGGCTTGAGCCTCAGGCAATCACAAGCTAGCATCCGAGCTCGCAAAGCTGTGCAGAGAAGCAATAAAAAAGAGAGAAGAGCAGCAGTGTTGGCCAATGTGGTAGAAGCTGGGAAAAGAATTTGCAACACCCGCCTGTTCTTCACCAACTATAAGACCAAGATGAATGCCCTTTGACATCCTGATTGATCTATCTTCCAGAAGGGCAATGGAGAAGGTTATCCACGACTTGTAATCGGATCTCTTTGATAGCCACGTCTACCTACCCAAATACCAAATTCTGCAAGATGGATATGTCATTTTCAGCATTCTCCCTTCTGAAATCTGACACTCCATTTTTTTGGTAAAGAAGCGTGCAGCACCCGGTCCAGACAAGGTCGGATCCATCCGAACACCTGAAGAATCTGCCGCCGGTACTCAGTAGTCATCAATACACTGGCTCAGCTCTTCACACGCTGTCTGAATGCAAGGTTTAGTCCCAATAGAAAACCAGCAGGACCATCCTGTTGTACAAGAAGGGAGACATCCACGACATCGGCAACTATTGCCCAATCTGCACGTTGTCTGTTGTCTACAAGTTATTCACTCGAGACATCCTAAATAGGATTGGCAGAACACTAGACAAAGGACAACCATGCGAGCAAGCAGAGTTCTGAAAAGGATTCCACATGATCGAACATATCCACATGGTGACCAAGCTCATTTAGTTTCGCAAGAGTTCAAGATGCTGCTGTGTCTAATGTTCACCGATCTAAAGAAGGCCTTTGATTCTGTGGAGACTGAAGCGGTCATCAAGGCCCTAGCCAAACAGGGTGTTCAAACTCAATACATCAGGATCCTCCGTGAGCTGTATTACGGATTCACCACCAGGATATCACCATTCTACATAGAAATGATTATTAATGTAAAGAGAGAGGTTCAGCAGGGCAGCAACATTTCACCAAAACTCTTTAGTGCCACCCTCGAGAACATCATGCGATAACTGGAATAGGACGGAATGGGAGTGAAGATAGATGGTTGGCAACTACACCACCTCCGCTTTGCTGTTGACATCGTTAGCACCAAATATCAGCCAAGTGGCATGAATGCTGACCGACTTTGACCGTGAGTGTGGAAAAGTCAGACTGCAGCTGAATCTCACAAAGACAATGTTCATGAGAAACGGACTATTTCCTGATGTTCCATTTGCCCTAACAGAACAAACATCTCTGAATGCAGCCGTTATGTGTACCTAGGTCAAGAACTCAACATGACAAATACCTGGCACCTGAACTGCGCAGGAAGAAGAGAGCAGCATGGAACGCCTTCAAGGCATCGAAGAAGTGGGTAAGAGGACGAAGAACCTGCGGCTCCAGGCACATCTTTTCAACTCCACCGTTCTTCCTGCACTAACATACACCTCAGAGACCTGGGCCCTATGAAAACAGGACGAGAACTCTATTTGGGTATTCCAAAGATGAATCGAAAGAGCTATGCTTGGAGTATCACTTTTCACTAAAATGAGAGGAGGAATCTGTATTTCCAACCTCCTTCAATGATCAAGAATCAGGGACACTGTCTGTAAAAGCATCGAAAATCAGATGGGCCAGACACGTAATGTGATTTAGAGATGACCACTGGACTAGAGCTGTTACAAACTGGATTCCACCAGACATCAAAAGACTGAATGGCCGCTCACCTATGAGATGGTCAGACTTCTTCATTAAAACTCTGTACAAACAGTTTGAGGCTCTTAATTTTCCTGGAGCAAGCAGATGTCATTGGGCTACACTAGCACATGACAGGGATGAATGAAGACATTACTGGCACCTGCTGGAGCAAATCAAAGATCAACGAGATGACAAGTGATACAAGTGGGTTATATAGTGTAATGAGGTTCACTAGTTTGCATGTTTTACTGAGAGTTCTGAGTTTTCAAAAGTAAGTGTTCAGCAATATCAACCTGTGGTACATTGCTATTATTCACCAATATTTGTCTCTTTTACATACAGAAAAAATATTTTCCCACTCTGTTCTGTGGCCATTTACTTTCCCTGATCCATGCATAAACAGAAATGTCAATACTGGGTAAAACATTTGAAGGTTAGCCCCTCTATCATATTCTCTTTCCTCTGCCATTACTATTGGTAATGTTTTAGTGCTACTCTGTATACCAGAGAGAAGATGATGTAAGACAGGGCCACAGTCAAACTACAGGAAATATGTAACCCGAGTTGGAAGTCAACTTCCATTTTGTAAAACACTGACTTAGAATGTGTTAGGATTCAGACAGCAAACATCTTCTAACAAATGTTTCACAAATCCTCCTCCGAGTTTACACTGCTACATATATCCTCTAATCAAATCACATACTTAATAAACTACTTTCATATTTTGACTTGTAAATATTTGCATGGTGGTGTGTTTGGAGTATAGAATTGCCTCATGCTTCAGCCAAAACAGAGAGAAGAGTTCTATTTTGACACGATACTATACATTAAAAAACCTAAAGACTCCACCAAAAAAACCACCTAGACATAAACAATACAATAATGTAGCAGTTTACAAAAAGAATACACAAAAACCATTGCATTCCTGTACGAAAATAATGAGCTTGAAGAAAAGTAAATTTAAGAGAATTTCCCCTTCCAAATACTGTTCCAAAGCATCAAATACATAGGAATCAACTTAAGAAGAGATGTGAAAGACTATAGATTACTGCCAATGAAATAGAAGAGGAGACCAGAAAATGAAAAAAAGAACATTCTCTGTTCATGAGCTGGAAGAATCAATATTGATTAAAAAAACCCTCCTCCCCAAAGTACTATAGGGATTAAATTCAATTCAAACTAAAATTTTTAAATATATTTGAAAACAAAGACATGAAACAATATAACTCCCTAATAGTCAAAGAGAATAACAAATCAAATACTAAGAGAAAAAAACAAGATATGGGATTCATTTAACTTCCCAACTTTGAACTATATTAGAGAAGTATAATAATCAAAATAGCATTCAAAATAGCATTGGAGGGGAATAAAGATAAACCTGAACACCAATTAAACAGAAGTGAGATTTCAGAGTTAAGCCCATAGATTTATGGGCAGCTAATCTGTGACAAAGGAACTAAATGTATGAAGCAGAGCAAATCTTTTCGACAAATTGTATTGAGAAAACTGGATAGCCACATGTAAACAAATGAAATTAGAACCATATCTCACGCCATTCCTAAAAGTAAACTCAAAGTGTATTAAATATCTGGAGTTTAGACCAGAATCCATAAAACACACTGAAGAAAACATTGGCAGAACTCTCCAGGAAATTGACCACAAAGGAGTCTTCAATGATATGACCACATTGGCAAAGATAACAAAAACAAGAATAAACAAATGGACTATATCAAATCATAAAGTTCTGCACAGTGAAAGAATCTCAATCTCTATTGAAAAGATACTCTACAGATTAGGAGACAATATCTGCATACAATACATCAGATAAAGGATTAATATCTATGATCTACAGACCACTAAAATACTCAGCAACAACAACAAAAATCATTTAACAACCTTATCCTCAAACAGGGCAAAGAGATTAACATACAGTTTCTCATAGAAGACATATGGATGGCCAACAGGCATATTAAAAAGTGCTCATGATTATGCTAATACAAATCAAAACAACAGTGAGATACCATCTGACACCAGTGTGAATGACACATATCAAAAATGTGTCAGGGAAGTTGTGAGAAAGAAAGTCTTATCCAATGTTAGTGGGAATATCATTTGCTTCAGCCTCTAAGGAAAGCAATATGGAGATTTATAAAAAAATATGAATAGAAAGGCTGGGGTGATAGCACAGCAGGTAGGGCATTTGCCTTGCACGCAGCGACCCAGGTTAGATTCCCAGCATCTCAAATGATCCCCTGAGCACTGCCAGGTGTTTCCTGAGTGCAGAGCCAGAAGTAATCCCTGAGCATTGCCAGGTGTGACCCCCCCAAATAAAAGCAAAAAAAAATAGGAATAGAACTCCCATATTATTCAGCAATACCATTTCTTGACATTTACCCCCCAAACACAAAAACATTAATTCAAAAGGCTATATGCACACTGTGTTTAAAACCACAGCTAGTACAATATCCAAGATATGGAAACAACTCAAATACCCAACAATGTATAAATTGTTCCAGAAACTGTGATATATATATATATATATATATATATATATATATATACACACACACACACACACACTGGAATGCTATACAGCCCTATGAATGAACAAAATCATGCAATTTACAACTATAGGGATAGAAATAGAGAATATCATGCTGAATAAAGTCAGTTAGAAGTAAAGAAATAGATACAGAATGATCTCTCTTGTATGTAGAACTTAAACATCAAGGTACCAACAAATGCTCGAAAGCCACATAATTGGAGAACTGATCCACATAACTGAGTTCGATTGAGTTGCAGGGAGCAGGTGAAAGGGAGGGACATTAGGGTTCCTGGGGAAGGGATATGGGTATAATGATGATGAATAGAGTCTTGGAATTATATGCATGAGAAACCATTATTAACAATTGTAAACCACAGAATATCAATCAATAAAAATAGCACTGTAGGACTGTAGCACTGTTTGTTGTCCCATTGTTCATCAATTTGCTCGAGTGGGCACCAGTAAGTCTCCATTGTGAGATTTGTTGTAACTGTTTTAGACTTATTGAATACGCCAGGGGTAGCATGCCAGGCTCTGCCGTGCAAGCGGGATACTCTTGGTAGCTTGCAGGGCTCTCTGAGAGGGACGGAGGAATTGAACCTGGGTTGGCCCCATGCAAGGCAAATGCCCTACCTGCTGTGCTATCGCTCCAGTCCAATAAAAATAGATATAGAGAAAACGTTTTAAAGAGATGAATCTTATTTAAAGTAAGGTCCGTAGTCACATACTTAAACACTCATGCACAAGCATAGTCACACAGAAATGTTTGTAGTTCATGATAATTAGTAGTCTAATTTTCCATCCCTGTACCAAGCTATATTGTATTAATATAGACTTGAAATCTACAGTGCAGGACTAGTGTATTTGTAGGTGTATTCCAGGGTAAGTTTCTTCTACTTTGCTTTTATATATTTTTCAATTTTTAAAATATCATTGGCTTTTTACTATTTTAATTTTAGAATTATCTAAAATTTTTAGAATTTTTATAAAAATAATATCCATAAACATACAGCATTCTCCACCTGGTTTTCTGCAACTGTATATCTTTTTAATTAGATTTATTCATAGGCTGGTGTTTGTTGCTCTTGTGAGCGGGATTCTTAAAATTACTCCTTCTAATTGGTTGTTCTGATGTATTGAAGTGTTTTTAATTTTTAGAATTTTACTTTTATCCACTAATCTTGTTGAATTTTATTAGCTTGTTGAGTCTCTAGAATTTCTGTGTAAGCAATTAGTCTGGAAAAAACTGACAATTTAACATATTCCCTCAAATTCTTAAAATCTTATTAGTCTTCCTTGTATGTTGCACCACTTACAACCTCTAAGATACTATTAAAGCGTGTGAAAACAGGCAGTATTATTTTGCTACTAGATTTTAAAGGGACACTTATAGTATCATATTTGCTGTAATTTTTATACTTGCTGTAGTGCTTTTAACCTACCTTCAAAGAATGCCTTTCTTTCAAATTTTGCTTTGTGAATGAACTTCAGAGGATGAATTGCTTGAGTCAAAATAGCTCCTGGGTCACTGTTTTGGGAAAGAGATACAGGTATTAGTGACTTCCTTGAGGTGCCTTAAGGTAGAGACTACTGGTCATTCATTTGTTGTGCTTACCTTAGTCACCTAAATTTAAAACACTTTCTCTATGTCCCCATTTTTTAAAATTTTGTTCTTTGGAGGTGGATTTTTGTTTTTGGGGGGATATGGGGATTTTGTCTTAACCCATATGTCTTTCTTTCCATGCTTAAAATCCTTGACCATAGGTGAAATAATCCCTTTGTTTTAGCTCATATTTCCAGATTTAAAGATCTATAAGGGAAGAAATGTTGTGCCTTTGTTGTTGCTAAACATGAGGGCCTTGTTAGTGAGCACTGTAGGCACTAAGTATTTTTGAATGAAATATAGTTTCATGTCCCTTCACCCCTTCACAGACTTCAGTCCATGTCTGGTAGCTTGATGTGTGCACTGAATGCATTAAAGTATGTTGGTGGAATGAATGAGCCATTCCAGTCCCCAGTCTTTCATTTTGATTTCACCATTCTTTCACCTGGACATCTCTATTTCTTAACAGCTTGCTTAAGTAAAGCTTGATGTTGATGTTTTTGTCAATGCCAGAAAAAATGTTTGACAAGTGTGCAATCTAACTTCATGAATTTCAAAACAGATGACACCCGTCTTGATAAATGCATATGATTCTGCAGCTGATGAAAAAGAAAAATGAAAATGGGCCCAAATTACAGTTTGGTATCCAAGACAATAATCAATCTTTCATCATGCTAATAGTCTGTCATGAGACTGTAAAACCACATGAAGACAGGAAACAGGAAAGTCCTCACACTGGCTTTCCAAGGGAGTCAACATAATTTGGTTAACAAGACACACTTATCTGTGAATGAATTATAGCAAAGTGTGAGCCTGGCAGTTTAATTATAAAATACGTCAAAGCTTTCCAGAAGCGATTACCACCATAACATTGAATAAGGTTACCATGGGCAGAGCAGACTAATTGGTAGAGTTAGGTCTATTTTTAAATGTCAAACAACATCTTGTTTCTCTGATCGTGCAGGTCTCGAGCCCTCAACTGGGAATACAAACTACCTACAGCTTTCTCATTCCCACCCCAATGGTCAATCCAGATTTTTCTTTCAAATCACAAAGTTGGAGAGTGGTACCTGGAAACATGACCTCTGAGTCCTGTTCCTGCCTTCTATGGAGTGAGGGAGGGGATTGTAGCTTGGAGGAGGAGAGAACTCTTATTCCCACGCCAACTTCAAACTCATTTCAAGCTATTTTGCTGACCTACTAGTGCTTTTTTCCCTAGCTGACAGAAACTCTTTTCCCTGATGCCATCAGGGCTTTCATGCTGTGGTGAATAATTGTGTGATCAGAATCCATAAACTTATACATCATCCTACAGTAGTCCCTTTGCCGACTTCAACAGAGGTATCCCTTTTAAATATACTGTTTGAAAAGAATCTAGATCCCCAACTCTCCTGGCTTGGATTCCCCTACACACAACCTTGAGTTGAAAATGTTAGTGTGGAGTTGGAGTGATAGTACAGCAGGTAAGTCTCTTGCCTTGTGCATGGTCAACCCAGGTTCCCAGGACAACCAGGAGTAATTCCTGGGCATTGGGCCAGGTGTCAGCCTTGAGCACCACCCAAAGGAAACAAACAAACAAAAATAGATTTTATGCAGGTATTTTTTGGAGGTGCTTAGGGGAATATATTAAAGTAATCACTAGAACAGAAAATGAAACAGAAAAACGGGGGCATTATAAAGTTACAATTGCCGGCAATGTGAGTTCAACTACACTGGGGAACCCTGGGAAACACTATAGAAAACATATCTCAATATTATACCGTTCAAGAAACAAAGAGGCTAGGATGTATATCTGACCATTCCATTGGTCATTAAAGTCTAAACCCAGGTGGCGCTGATTTTCTTTTTTTTTTAATAATTTATTTATTTTTAATTAGAGAATCACCGTGAGGGTACAGTTACAGATTTATACACTTTTGTGCTTATACTTCCCTCATACAAAGTTCGGGAACCCATGCCTTCACCAGTGCCCATTCTCCACCACCCGTAAACCCAGCGTCCCTCCCACCCTCCCCAATCCCATCTCCCCCCCAACCCACCCTGCCACTGTGGCAGGGCATTCCCTTCTGTTCTCTCTCTCTAATTAGCTGTTGTGGTTTGCAATAAAGGTGTTCAGTGGCCGCTGTGCTCAGTCTCTAGCCCTCATTCAGCCCGCAACTCCCTTCCCCCACATGGCCTTCGACTACAATGTAGTTGGTGATCGCTTCTCTGAGTTGCCCTTTCCCCGGAACGTGAGGCCAGCCTCGAAGCCATGGGGTCAACCTCAAGGTACTTATTTCTACAGTTCTTGGGTATTAGTCTCCCACTCTGATATTCTATATACCATAGATGAGTGCAGTCTTTCTATGTCTGTCTCTCTCTTTCTGACTCATTTCACTCAGCATGAAACTTTTCATGCCCATCCACTTAACTACGAAATTCTTGACTTCCTTTTTTCTAACAGCTGCATAGTATTCCATTGTATAGATGTACCAAAGTTTCCTCAACCAGTCATCCGTTTTGGGGCATTCGGGTTTTTTCCAGATTCTGGCTATTGTAAACAGTGCTGCAATGAAAATACATGTGCAGATGTTGTTTCGATTGTACTTTTTTGCCTCTCTGGGATATATTCCCAGCAGTGGTATTGCTGGGTCAAATGGGAATTCAATATCTAATTTTTTGAGAATCGTCCAAATTGTTTTCCAGAAGGGCTGAACCAGTCGGCATTCGGTGGCGCTGATTTTCTAGTACTTGATGTTATTTTGTTTTGGGGCCACACCCAGGAATGCTCAGAGGTTACTCATGGCTCTGCATAATGCTCAGGGGTTACTCCTGGCTCTGCATTAAGGAATTACTCTGGTGATGCATGAGGGAACATACATGATGCCTGGGATTGAACCTGGGTAGGCCGTTTGAAAGGTAAGCACTTGACCTGCTCTACTATCTCACCAGCCTGATTTTCTAACACTTCTAAATTATTATGGAAAAGGGAAAAGGGTTTTTTTGTTTCTTTTTCCTTTTCTTTTAGTTTTCCCCAAATTTTATTTTATTAAAGCCTCTTGAGTTACAAAGTTATTCATAGTTTGGTTTTTCACATACAATGTTCCATCACTGATCCCGCCACCAGTGTCAACTTCCCCCCACCAGTGTTCCCAGGTTCCCTCTTTTACACAACCTCTCCTCTACCCACTCCAAACTCAGTCTGCCATCTTTACAGGCATATCTGAAGTTCTGTTATTAAAGTTTGGGTCTCATGATCTTATTGTTGTTGACTTTTTGATTTGGATATTTAGCTCTATCATTCCTTAACACCACCAATGTACCTCTCAAGTCTGATTGGGCTGGTATCAGTGGTTAATGATGCCTTGCAATAAACATTCTGTTTCTGATGACATGGCCAGGCAATTATTCTTTCCTAGAGTCCTGAGGTTATTGCATAACAACATTAAGGGGTCCTTCTGAAAGGCCTGTGTTTTATCCTTCTCCAAGACAGAAGAGAGTCCTTAGACATCATCAAACTTAAGTGTTCTCAGAGGATCTGTTGCTTTCTCTCTATCCCCTTTATCCATAACTGGGCATTGTTCAACCTCAAGTATACAAAGAAAAATATATTAAGATTGAGAGAGCGAGTGATAGAGATTATATGAGAAAAAAACAAGAATCCAGTGCTTGTTCTCTAACATTAAAGTGATCAAAGACTAGCTGTGACCCCTTGAACATTGGAAGTGAATGTCAAAGAAAGGTGAGATGATTTCTGAAAGGGTAGAGACAAGTTAGGTCCAGCATCATTCTCTGATAATTATAGACAGATTCTCCCTAGAACCAGGCCTTTCCTGGGCCCACAAGGGAACTTTCATCTTCTCTCATCTCTATAAAGTTCACCTTGTCCTTCCTCCACAATATTTGATAAAGAATATTAATGAGATTTCCATTCCTTCCCCTGGATTGTTTCTTCCTTTGGCTTTCAAGCTAATCCATGCCTGATTTTTTTATTAGTGAATCACCGTGAGCTACAGTTACATACTTAAAAATTTTCGTGCTTGCATTTTAGTCATACAATGATCAAGTAGCCATCCCTACACCAGTGCCCATTCTCCACTACCAATGATCCCAGTACCCCTCCCAGCACCCCCACCACCCTCACCCCACCCCACCTCTGTGACAGGGAATTCAGGAAAAGGGAAAAGTTTAATCCACCTGTGACCAGAGAGAGTCCTTAAATGTGATTTCTGGCATCTGAAGTTGGGCTGGAAGTATACAATGAAGTAGTTAAGCCTGAAGAGATGCAAAAGGGGTCCTGACAGAATCTGCTACTTCAACCAATCAGCAATAATTTGGTAGTTTTTATATCTAGGTAGAAACCCTTATGACTTATAATAAGAAACTCATATTTATTCCATATTTATAATAAGGAATCCATCCTGGCACAGAGCTATTAAATCCCTTGGAACTTTGGAGGCTATGAGACCTATAAAGATGTCTTTTGTTATGTTAATGACATGGCTCTTAGGGCAGGGTCTAAGAATGGACTCTGGTTGGCAAGGGAGTTTAACCATGTGATAAAGTCTTTGAATTTTCAGTCATCTCCGCCCCCACCCTGGGGAGGGGGGGCTTAAGATTTACTTCAATTAAAAGATAAAAAGTTAAAGCAATTAAGTCAATTGTTAAATCATTTGTGTGTATGTAATGAAACCATAAAAGGATGAGTCTGGCAAGTTTTCATGCTGTTCATTAAATATATGCATATTTGGGGAGAGAGGCATGCTCTGAGGGAGCATGGTATATGTCTTTTTTGTACCTTGCCCTATGCTTTTATTCCTTCTGAGTGTCCCTGTTATATTGTTTTATGATAAACTGATAACCTAGTAGGTTAATGGCTTTTTGAGTTCTGTTAGCTGCTCTAGCAAATGAATTGAACCCAGAAAGAAGGTTATAGGAACCTTAAATCTATTGAAGTCACTCAGGAGCATAGGTAACAACCTACACTTGTGATTGGCATCTGAAGTTATGGGGTGGGGCATTTTGTGAGACTGAAAACTTACCTTGTGAGATAGGATGCTAGAATTGAGTTAAAATGTTGGACTCCTAGTTGGGATCCAAGAGAATTTCTTTGGTTTGTGAGAAACTTTCCTTCCACACACATTAGAACTGGTAATAAGAATTACACCCTTCCATCAGTTTTTACTGAAGAAAAGAAACTTAGATACCTCATGCTAAGTTCCAATTATTCCAGCTACATACAGCACTAAAAGCCAAGGTTAACTAAATGTGACTACTCATTCCACCATACCAATTCCCTTGTCTTCACACTAGTCTGCAATGCTGATTAAACCCGAAGTGAAAGTATTCAACATTCAAGTATACTACTTTTGCCAAGAGGAAACATAATATTTTATTTGCACAAGGCAAATAATTTTGTGTGGGCAAATGTTCTTATTTTAGGAATAGAATCATAAATCCTAAGGCAATTATCTTTAGGAAAGCTAGAAAGTAATAGAAGGAGTATTATCTTACCTTAAATGACTTTTTATAATATCAAAATAAATCATTACTGACTGAGCTGAGAGGTAGTTTCAATATTATAAACAGATCAGCATAATAATTATCAGAAATTAAGTCAAACTAAGCATAGAGATTATTCTCTAATGTCTTTGTCCCTTCAGCAGAAGATTGATAATTTCTATCAAATTTTGAAAGAAGTCTTAAAAGTATCTGCTGGAATCCTGGAGAGCCATTTTGCCCCCAACTTTTTATTTTTTATTTTTTTTATTTTTTTTTTTTTGCTTTTTTTGGGTCACACCCGGCGATGCACAGGGGTCACTCCTGGCTCTGCACTCAGGAATTACCCCTGGCGGTACTCAGGGGACCATATGGGATGCTGGGAATCGAACCCGGGTCGGCCGCGTGCAAGGCAAGAGCCCTACCCGCTGTGCTATCACTCCAGCCCCAACCCCCAACTTTTTATATCAGGGAATGGAGGTTGGGTTAGAATTTGCCATTTATAGAGACTGGAAATGGATAGCACATAAGGGAGATTTAAGGGATGTTGGAAAAGTGATTCAACCAGAAGTCTACATAAAAATACTGAAAGAAATGTTACCAAAATCCCAATAGCAATATTCTAGAAGGGAGAACCTTTGTTGTTTGCATTGGGATAGGTTTTCCTTGAAAGAATAAAATAAACTTCTATGTGTTTTCCTGAATTGTTTTTAATACTTCTCAATCAAAATATGTAAATAAAGTTTTTAGGCAGCATGATTTAAATGATACTAAAATAAAATTTTATCTTAATGATTTTTCAATTTCACAGTCACCAAGAGCCAGTATCCCTCAATCAAAGCCTCCTCCTACCGTGCCACCACACTCTCTCAGTAAAGTTCAAAAAATTTTATTATACTTTGGCTCACATGATTATTATAGTGTAAATGTTTCTAGTTTTGATGTATAAACTTAAAACACCCCAGCCCCAGCAAAGTACCCAAA
This sequence comes from Sorex araneus, assembly GCF_027595985.1. NCBI lineage: Eukaryota > Metazoa > Chordata > Mammalia > Eulipotyphla > Soricidae > Sorex > Sorex araneus. Next base: position 44,182,377 of record NC_073313.1, on the reverse strand, counting down.
CCCTTCAGCAGAGACTTCATGCTACATCAGTCCATCTCATTATTCCCCCCATCACTGCACACTTTCAGTTCTATAACCCAGGGCTGAAGGTTTATCATTATTTGATATCTTTTATTCCCTTGTCTTGTTTTTCTGTGTAACACGAGTGTATAGCATCATCTGGTATATTTCATTCTCCCTCTGACTTACTTTTATTAATCTGATAACAAAATGCCGCAAACTTCAAAGCTTCATTTTTTCTTATGGCTGCAGAGTGTTCCATTGTGTATACATGCCACCTCTTCTTGTATTTATCTCTAGTTTGACATTTGATCCCTTATGTGCTATTTCCACATCCTGAATATTGTACTTAGTGCTTCAGTGAACATAGATGTGCATATATCTTTGTTTTACTTTTTTAAAAATTTTTATTTAATCACCATGTGGAAAGTTACAAAGTTTTCAGATTTATGTGTCAGTTATACAATATTCAAACACCATCCCTTCACCAGTGCCAATATTCCACCACCAAAATCCCTAGTATACCCACCGCCCCGTCCCCCCACCCCCAACTGTATAACTGAAGAATTTCACTTCATTTTCCCTTTACCTTGATTACGTTCCATATTGCAACACAAAACTCACTATTGTTGTTGGAGTTTCCCCCAAAGAAAGACAGCCCTACTAAGGAAGCATTTGATAATTGGTTTTCCATTAAAAGAGTGCATGTTTTCAGTTTTTAGAAAAGGTCGCGCGGCCGCTAATGCGGCTGCGCGGCTCGGATGTGTCCCAGTCCCGCAAGCTGGAGCCATGTTAGTTGCTGCTCAATGTCGCCAGGGCTCCATCTGGAGAAGGTGTTGTGGCTGCACCTCCTCCGTCCGGATCCCCGGTGTTGTTGGCCCGGTTTTGGGTCTGGAGCATTTCTCTGGCCGCGTTGCTCACCAGAATCTGTTTTACTTTATTTAAACAGCATGGTTTATTCCAACATCAAAAGGCCACCACCAGTGTGACCTTCCCTTAACCATTATCCTGTTTCCCAATCACCACCCCCAAGCCTGCCTCCTTGGTAAGAACAAAATTATTTATTTTATATTGCTTGTTACAACTCAATGGCTAATAACTTTCAAAAAATATTTCAGTAAAATAAAATTTGTGAAAATTATTCTACCTTACTTGGGCTCATCAAGTTTTTGTCTGAGGATTTACTAAACTGTTTGTTGCTAGTTGAGCCTTCTGTGTTACTATTTTTGTTACTGAGCTTAGCTGGATTCTATACTTTCCCATATGATTTGATGCTCTACTACTGGGATGTTAATACTGTGGAATTTGGAGGTGGTGCGTACACAAGTGTTCCAGGAGCACCATGATCTGTAGAACTGGGTCAATGTGTTTATATGGCAGCAGCTGTGGGATGTGGGTGTGGCTGTCAGAGCTTCTGCATGTACAGGTGGGCAATGTGGGAAAGCTGCCCACTGCCACTCTGAGAGGACGAGGAGTTTTCAGCCTGAAAACTGGTATACCTGGAATTTTTGTCAGTTCTGCGTCACTCGAGAGATTGGTCATGAAGCAGTAGAGTTGGGCCGTTGGGATAGTTGGGCAGCTGTGGAGTGTGAGTGCAGCTTCCTGAGCTTCTGCAGGGTTGGAACTCAGCCTGCCCCTCTCCAAAGGCCACCCAAGTGTATTCAGCTGGAAGACCTATGTACCTGAGATTTTTGTAACTTTGCTTGTACCTTGTCTAAGTTGTGAATCTGTAAGGCCTAGACCATTAGTTTACATGGAGGTGATTATGGGATGTGGATGTGGCACTGGGGATCCTGAAAGTACCTGTGAATATGTCTTTTTGATTCAGTATTATTGAGATTATTGAGTTTGGGGAGCAGATGTCAGGAATGGAAATGCTGGGTCATATGGAAACACCATTTTTTCCCTTTAAGAGAAATCTCCATACAGTATTCCACGGAGTCTGACCTAGAAAACATTGCATACAATACTATTTAAATTTTTTTAGTTTTTTAAAGCCATATATGTTTATGTTTCAAAGATACAATGTTGCCACACCACACACAACAACAAGGTTCCAATAGCTCTCCATCATTGTCTATGGTCCCCTTCACCCTTTCAACCCACATTCCCATTTGGTAACCTTAGTTTTGCACTCAGAAACTAACAATATTTTTTTGCTGAAGTTTTTTAATGCATGTTGTTTCCTTATATACCATGTGTGAATTAGCTCATCTAAAGTTTGTATTTCTCCTTCTGGCTTATTTTTTGTTTGTTTCTTTCTTTCTTTTTTTGGGTCACACCTGGCGATGCTCAGGGGTTACTCCTGGCTCTGCACTCAGGCTAGCCACAGCCATGCTAAAGGCCCCTCTCCACAAACTCGGACGAGCCTCACACATGAAGGAACTGGCAGAGAAACCCAGGTGTGTGGCAACCGGGGCAGAGACCTCCAAGCCTACTCTGATCGGGAGTGGGCCTCTTCCGCCCAGATTCCCCGTTTTCCAGTAGCTAGGCAATCACACCCAGGACTGCCCCCAGCACTGTGTAATCTCACCAATGGCCAACATCCAGAGACTATAAAACCAAGATCCTGGAAGTGACATCTTCTAGCCTAGTTCTCCCTCTGGGAGAACCTGGCAAGCTACCGAGAGTTTCCTGCCCACATGGGAGTGCCTCGGAAACTCCCCATGGTGTATTCATGTGCCAAACCCACTAACAATGATGAATCTCATTCCCCTGACCCTGAAAGAACCTCCAATGTGGCACCATTGGAAAGGATAAGTAAAGAGAGACTTCTAAAGTCTCAGGGCTAGGACGAATGGAGACGTTACTGAGACTGCTCGAGAAATTTGACGATCAACGGGATGATGATGATGATGATGATGATGATGATGATGATGATGATGATGATGATGATGATTGTTTGTTTCTTATTTTGGGTCACACCTGGCAATGCTCAGGGATTACTCCTGGTTCTGCACTCAGAAATCACTCCTCGTGGTGTTCGGGGACCATAGGAGATGCCAAGGATCGAACATGGGTCTGCTGGGTGCAGGGCAAACACCCTACCAGCTGTACTATCACTCTGGCCCCTCTTTCTGGCTTATTTTGCCTAAGGTGATCCCCTCTAGTTCCATCCATGTTTTTATTCTATAATGAGAGTCATCTTAAAGTTCTGTTGCAGCTCAATAGTAATACATTAAAATAGATATGTAGATTACATCTTTACCCACTTATCTATCATCCAAATAAAATCTTACTGACTCCTTGAAAACTTATGTAAGATAAAGACAGGCATATTATCATTACTTTGTAGATAAAGAAACTGAGTAATAGAAAGCTTGAGTTGCAATCTCTAAGACACCACTATAACACTAATATATGAAAGTCACCTCACCCAGTCACTGAATGAGGCTCTTCCTGAAAAATAATGATGAAGCTCAGATCTGAAAGTAAGGGACAGAGTATTTTAGAAATCAAAGATAGGCTGGTATCTCTCAGAGCATAATCTGAAGAGAGTGAGTCTTCAATGATGGAGATAGCTAAAATACAGAGCAGAGTTAACAAGTACACTAATGCTGCCAAAATGATCTTTATTGAATGCTAGGTATCAGGTTACTTGAATATATTTATGCTATTCGATATTAGTCTCTCAGATATATTTAGAATGTTCAAAATAAATTTCCTTAACAATTTCATAGTTGGTCAAAATAAATGTATGTTATACCTAAAGACCAATTCTCAAAGGAAATACCTGGTTCTGATCAATCAGTTTAGGGCCTGAGCAATAGCATTGGGTAGGACACTTGCCTTGTGTACAATCAGCCTGGGTTTGATGCCTAGTATCTCATAAGCACTGTCAGGAGTGATACCTGTGTGCAGAATCAGGAATAACTCCTGAGCCTCTCTGGGTGTGGCCCCTGCCAACCCCCACCCGACCAAAACAAGCTCTATAATTTCAAGCACTCTCTGAAAGTAATGACTCTTGAAAACTTGAGAACACACCAAGGTAGCAAGTTAAGGAAATGAAAATTTATTTAGTTACTTTAATAAAATATGAAAAAGCCTGAAGCAACAATGTGAAAGAGCCTGAAGTGTAATATGGTTGTAAAATTTCACTGGCTAGTATTCATTTGCAGTTACAAAATCATCTCAGGAATGGCAAATACTTAAGATTCATCATTGGTAGGATTGGAGTGTTTATTATTCCATTTTAGAGAGATTGGAATACTTACCAATTAGTTTTCTTCTCAAATATGCATTGAAGATAATGCTAATAATGTTTTACTTATGGTGTCTGTGTGAATAAATCTCAAAAATATTACTCAAAAATATAGTGCTTTATTTATGATGCAGAAATCTTATTCTGTGTAGACACTTTTTCTGATATTTGACTTTAAAACCAAGAAATATTTTAATGTCTTCATATGTAGACACTTTTTCTGGTATTTGACTTTAAAAGCAAGAAGTACTGTAATGTCTTCATTTTAATAATGTAATCAGTTTAAATGTTAAGTTATAAAAATTTTGAACTAAATTACATTGGTTGAAGAATTAGTGAGGAAGAGAATGTGATACTCCAAATTGGAATATGATCCAAATCAACCATGTACCAAAACAATAACTTTAATCTTTTAAAAGTGCTGAGGTGGGGAAGTGATTCAAATAATTTGGGCATGTGTTTTCCATACAGGATCCTTGGGCATGATCCCAGACACTGTATGATCCAATGAACACTGCTAGGAATAACCTGAGATCAGATTGTGATTAGTCTCCTAAGCATCAGTGTGTATAGTCCCCCAAACAAGAAAGAGATAGCAAAAACCAAACATCATGTTTTAGTGTTCTTAGGACAGATACTTAGAAGTGAAATTGCTAGATTATATCATAATTCTATTTTTAGTTTTCTTATAAATTGCTACACTGTTTTCCATAGAGGCTAAGACATCCTACTCAAAACATTATACTGATCCAATGTACTCCACATCAAAATTTCAATGGCACCTTTCAAAGACATAGAACAAATACTACTGTAGCTGGTATGGAGCCTCAAAATCCCCTAAATAGCCAAAGCAATCATGAGTGAAAAGAACATGGTAACTATTTTGTTCCTTGCTTAAATTATACTACAAAGCTATAGTAATCTAGGGGCTGGAGAGATAGCACAGCGGGTAGGGCGTTTGCCTTGCACGCGGCCGACCCGGGTTCAAATCCCAGCATCCCATATGGTCCCCTGAGCACCGCCAGGGGTAATTCCTGAGTGCAGAGCCAGGAGTAACACCCCTGTGCATTGCCAGGTGTGACCCAAAAAGAAAAAAAAAAAAGCTATAGTAATCTAAAGAGTTAAAATTAAAAAATAAAATCATTTGACTATAAAATAGAATTTAGAATCCAGAGATAAATATCAGACATACAGACAGTAATTTATAAGAAATGAACCAAGAACATTAAGTGGAGGAAGGATAACCTCTTTTATATATGAAACTGGAAATCAGATTGGTTCCAAGTAAAAGGTTGGTCACTATTTAATATCATATACAAAAGTTAACTCTGTGGGGCTGGAGCGATAGCACAGCGGGCAGGGCATTTGCCTTGCACACGGCCAACCAGGGTTTGATTCCCAGCATCTCATATGGTCCTCCAAACACCGCCAAGAGTAATTCCTGAGTGCAGAAGCAGGAGTAACCCCTGAGCATCGCTGGGTGTGACCCTCCCCCCAAAAAAAGTTAACCCTGAATGGATTAAAAACTCACACTTACCAGAGTACCCCTGGCTGAGCCTGGCAAGCTACCCATGGAGTATTCAATATGCCAAAAACAGTAGCAGCAAGTCTCACAATGGAGATGCTACTGGTGCCCGCTCAAGCAAATCGATAAACAATGGGATTACAGTGCTACCAGAGTCCATAAAATACAATGAAGAAAACATAGGCACAACACTCCATGTATTCGTATCAGTTGTACTTTTAGTGATTCAACTCTATTGATAGGGAAAACAAAGCAAAAATAAACAAATATATTACATCAAATGAAATGCTTCTGCAATGAAAAACAATGCATTACTAAAAGAAAAGACATCATACTTAATGGAATAAAATATTAATATACCATACTTTTGAAAAAGGACTGATATCTAATATCTATAAAATTCAAAATTCGGGGCTGGAGAGATAGCACAGCGGGTAGGGCGTTTGCCTTGCACGCGGCCGACCCGGGTTCAAATCCCAGCATCCCATATGGTTCCCTGAGCACGGCCAGGGGTAATTCCTGAGTGCAGAGCCAGGAGTAACCCCTGTGCATCGCCAGGTGTGACCCAAAATGAAAAAAAAAACTCAAAATTCAATAATAAATGAATAACCCCATCCCCCAAGGGGATAGAAAAGTACAGACATTTGTCCAAAGAATATATGCAGATGGACAATAGGCACTTGAAAAAATTGCTCATCATCTCTGGTTATCAGGGAAACATAAGTGAAAACACAGTAAGGTATTCATACCTGTGAGGATAGTATATATGGAAAAGGCCAGAAACAAGTGCTAGTAGAAAAATGAAAAAAAGGTGCTCTTGTTCACTCATGGTAAAAATGTAAACTATGTTAACTTTTTTTAAAAAAAAAGTATAGTGATTTCTCAAAAAATTTTAAATAGAATTACCATATGACCCAGAAATTCCATTCCTAGGTATATATCCCAAGAACATGAAAACATTTAATGGGAATGATATATTCACTCTTATATTCATTGCAGCACTATTTACAACAGCCAAAGACATGAGACAACCCAGGTACCAAATAGAAGGTGAGTTGGTAAAGATATCATATATATACACAATGGAATACTGCTTAGCATTAGAAAAAAAGATTAAATCTAGATTTTTCTACAACATGAATGTGACTAGAGGGAATCATACTAAGTGAGGTAAGTCAGAAGTAAAATGACTAATATGGGATGTGTTTACTCATAAAAAGTGCATAAAGAAACAAAACAAAGGAATGGAGAATGTTCAATGTATACAAGCCCTTAGTCTCTGACCATAGAACTGAGCTTACAAGGCAGCTGAGAAGACTGAAAAGATCTAAGGGATTGTGATGGTGTGTTTCAGTGACATTGTACTCCTAAGCTTAATATTTATACTCTCAAAAAATGTTACCTCAATAAATTAAAAATAATATAAAGTCTATTTTTGAAACATGTGATTTTTAACTTATATTACAGCCAAAGGTTAATTTTCTAATAGTGAAACATTCCTCATGTAAGTTGTATCTCTCGCCAGGAGTAATTACTGAGTGCAGAGCCAGGAGTAATCCCCAGTGCATTGCTGGGTGTGACCTCAAAAAGCAAGCAAACAAACAAACAAAAATGAGGGCTGGAGCAATAGCACAGCAGGTACGGCATTTGTTTGCACGCGGCCTACCTGAGTTCGAGTCCCAGCATCCTATATAGTCCCCCAAGCACGTCAAGAGTAATTCCTGAGTACAGAGCCAAGAGTAATGTAAGCTGTATCTCTAATTCTTTGTTTACTCACCTTGTCAACTCCTAACATTGAACTAATACCACAACACACTTTTCCTCTTCTGCTCTTCTGATCAATAAAATGAACCAACAAAATGAGGCAATACTAGCTATTTCAGATACTGGTCTTCCACGCCCAGGTATGGATCGATCACATGTGCTAGGCATAGTTTCTGCTGGCAAAATTCTCCAATGTTCTCCCATTACCCTACACAACACTTAAAGCCATACCATTAGTAAGCTAGAACCTTGTTTCTTATACTACAGGTTCTAAGACTTTATCAAATCACCACCTAATATGAAATTTTATAGGTAACTTCTCCCATTGTAACTTCACAATTTTTAGTTTTAGGGGAAGAACTGTCCCTCCTCTGGGTCGGTTCATCTCATCACCTTCCTTCTAGTTCCTCTTTTTCTACCTTGCCAACTGCATTTCTTCATTAACTATTATTTGATAGTTCTACTACTGTTTTTCTAGTGAAATGACTCTACTCAATTAGATGCGTCTAATTATCCAATATGTATTTTAAACATTTGAACCTTCCTTGCTTATATTTCTTTTTCCTTTCTTTTCCACAGGGCATAATTTTCTGACTCTGCTACTCACCCAGTCACCAACATTTCCTCAGAGTTTTTATCCACATAAAAATAACACAAGCACATGGTAGGAAAAATTTAAAATGCATTCAAAAACAGAAAAATAAAACAGAGTAGTTCTTTCTAAGTCATGTATTTTTATTGTAGAATTTCCAACACATTGTATTCACTATATTCATTGAAGTGATGGTTTTTTGGGCATATATATTTCAAAGTTTAGAAAACTGTATTTTTAAGTGCATGAGTTTATTTATTGTTAGTTATACCACAATTATGCAATTTTTAAAATGCAAACAATATAATTTTTTCTGTTTATAAATATAGCTAAGAATAGAAATTGAATACTTCATTTATTACAACTTCAAGAGCACTTTTGCAAAAGATGCATTGACAAAGGAGCATGATGAGGGTAGAAGTCCTGTGATAACTGGAATATAGGACTTAATCAGCCATGTTTCCTAAAGCAAAACATGAGGAAAAATGTTTGGCTTAAACACTCAGAACTTGGAAATTTTATCTCTTTACATCTATATTAAAATAACACAATAGGAACTAAAGTGATCAGAACCATACCTATGGAGTTTTCTTTAAAAAAAATTCATACATGCTATAAATAGCTTTGTCTTAATTTGTTTTCCAAATAAACTCTTTGACGTGTCATTTAAAAATGCTTGAGCACCTGGAATATTTGGAACATTTCATGGGTAGCAAAACTCTGCAGTTGATAGACTGTGATTTATTTATCTAAATATCCAATAATAATAGAATTGTTCACATCTACTTTGTATGATCATGTCACTGTCACTGTCATCCCGTTGCTCATCGATTTGTTCGAGCGGGCACCAGTAATGTCTCTCATTGAGAGACTTAGTGTTACTGTTTTTGGCATATCCAATACACCATGCGTAGCTTGCCAGGGTCTGCCACACGGGCTCAATACTCTAGGTAGCTTGCCGGGCTCTCTGAGAGGGGCGGAGGAATCGAATTCAGGTCAGCAGTGTGAAAGGCGAACGCCCAACCGCTGTGCTATTGCTCCAGCCCCGTATGATCATAAAAATATATAATGTTGGAACATAGTATGACTTAAACCCAATAATAAACAAATTTATAACTGTGTATCTCATGGTGACTCAATAAAAATACATGTGATTGGGGCTGGAGCGATAGCACAGCGGGTAGGGCATTTGCCTTGCACGCAGCCAACCTGGGTTCGATTCCCAGCATCCCATATGGTCCCCTGAGCACAGCCAAGGGTAATTCCTGAGTGCAGAGCCAGGAGTGACCCCTGCGCATTGCCGGGTGTGACCTAAAAAGCAATGTATATATATGATTAATATTCTACCTCATAATTTTTTGTTCATTCAAATGGTCTCTTGGCAGATATTCCTAGGAGTGGAATAACTTAGTGGAAGAAAACTAGTAGTCTGAAGGTTCTTTGTATACTATTCTCAACTATTCTAAGTTGTTAACCTGAAATATTAAGTAATTTAATTTTCAAAAATATTAAGAAAATTAATTCTCTCATCAGGTGTGGATAAAAGTGAATGCATCATATTATGCAAAATAAATCAGAGAAAAATGTAAGAACACAGGATAATATCACTCAGCTGTGATATAAAGAGAAGCAAAAAAAGAGAAAAGACAGTATTAAATCATAATAAACCCTTGACATTTGATTATGAAGCTCAAAGGGGAGAGAGGGATGGGGTGGGGGAAGAGGAAAGCTAGCATAAGTATAGTGGTGAAGAGTCTTAGACACTTTGGTGATGGTGAAGATATGAAGTCCTGAAATCCTGAACCACTGGAGGAGTATGGAGATCTATTGAGCTTCATTTCTTTGCCGACACACTTTGATATAGACAAGAGACATCCCCATGCACAAATAACAATGGAAGCTAAACCAGGAGAGAACTCCAAAGGAAACACCAATAGAGAGAGTATGGGTCCCTAGAAAAAAAATGAAGACCAGAATATGGTCCTGTCCTGAAATATAATTCAAGAGATGATTTCCGAGAAGAGGAGGCGAGCAATCGTGAGACCAGCAGGGTTGATTATACTTAAATATGCATTCTTCAGTGTAGGTTTGGAATTAATGCCAGAGATTCATGTGGGTCATATAAATGCTGAGCTTGCTTCGAAGGCAGTTAAACATCAACAAGTTTTTTTAAGAACTCCCACCCTCAGGGCAATGTGTTGGCAGCAGACTGGCAGTTGAGCAGAAATGAAGTGGGGATTGAAAATTTCAAACAGGAATTGAATGGTCAGCATCCCATTGCCTTTCATGAGAGTTGGTGTTGAGACCTTGCCATAGAGAGTACATCTGGCACCCATCAGATAAATATCAGTGATGAGAAGAAGATTGAGAGGTGTCCCAGCTAAAGTATATGCTCTTTTCCCACATCTGTCCTTCCTTCCTTCCCTTAAAGCACAATCCAGAAGTGACAAAACAGTGAGGGACATAGAAAGGTGTCCTGAAGGAGCCTGCTATGTCATCATTCATCTCAAACATGGTATGTTCTGAGAAAGGGGCAAAAGCTACAGAAATAAAATGAAATGTACAAAAAGAAAGTGAAGGAATCCTCCTGAAATATCCTTAAGATATCTGAGACCCAGCAGGAGCAGGAATGTTCATACAGTACAGTTGTGGGAGTGAGGGCTGAGAATGAAGGGAAATAAAAACATTTCCTCTTGTATCCCACAGAGATGAGACAGTTCAATAAAACACTTACATATGAATAAGCAAAGAGAAGAAAATAAAAATCATCTGTTATCCCACAAGGCAGCTATAACTAATACTAACCTAAGTTTGCCAGGAATTTTTATGTGAATTTCTTTTTGAAAATGCAATTACAATGTATTTTTTGTAGTCTCAGGAATATTTTCTAAACATTTGTGCCTCTTTTGGCAAAAAGTGTCTAATGGCAAATTTTAATGGCTTAGAATAATGTATCCTCTGACTTTATGATATGTTACTAAAATAGTGCCATACCTTTTAATATTTTAAAGTTACTTCCAGTGTTTTGCAAGTACATATAATTCCACACAAAGGAAATTCGTAGAAATAAAATTTTGTACTTTGTTAGGGTGAATCCTAATAGTCAAGTTGCTTTATCAAAAGACATGCATATATATCTTGAATCTTCTCTATATCACCAATGCCTCTTCAGTGTTTCATCAGTAGCCAATGAGAGTCTGTTTTTCTGCTTTAGGAAATAAGCAAAATGCATTTTGGTTATTACTCTTGATATTCCTTTACTTCATATTTTGAGTGGAATTTTTTTAAAAGATTTATTGGAAAATTAGTGAGAGTTAGCATTTTTGAATTGGCTTTTCTGACTTACATAATACCTGAGCCATGCACTTTATTTCTCTTGCCCATTTTCTACTAGTATGCAATTTTTCTTGTTGTTTTGTAAAAGGCATGTACCTGTAACTAGAAAATACAAAGATTCTTCCAATTTCTTTTCTTTAAAATCCCACCCACTCCTTCGTCCTTGTTTTAAAATTATTTTTATTTTTTCATTTTCATAAAGTTGTTCACAATAATGGATTACATTCAGTATTTTGACACCAGTCCAACCGCCATCACGCCTTCCCACCATCATTATTTTGAATTCCCCACCACTACTCAAATCTTCTGAACAGGCAGATGCTGGAGAATTTATTTGTATTGCCCTCTGTGAGTAACACAGTATGTCGCGCCTGTGCACTCCTAGAAATTTAAAATTTTAGATAATTAGAGTCTGGAGAAATCTCTTCAGCGAGCTGCATGGTTCTGAGTTTCTTTTGTGTGTCTCTGGATCATAGCCATTAAGGAGCTTAAATAGTTGCCAGAGTCAGCTCCTGGAGTGATATCCAGAGTCCTATGGGGGCGAGGAGATGGGAAGGACAGGCCCATCCCGTTCCATGAGGCCTAGAGTTTGCCATCACGAATCCTGAACACCTGGGCTTTTCACTAGGTTCTGAAAGACAGTGGCCAGGAGGATTTCTAGGGGGCAGGTGGAGGGACAACACCTGCTCCCATCTGAGGCACCCCTGTGAAGTTGGCCTGGTGCAAAGTCAGGAGGCATCTCTGCAGAAAGCTGCTCAGTTCTGAGATTCTTTTTTGTGTTTCTTTTTCTTCCTTTCACTGTTGGTGGTGGTACTGATGTGTTGACTAGGGCTAGCACACACACTTGACTTTAGTGGTTGGTGCCTGTGTGGTGCTTGTATACTCTGTGGTGGTAATCACTTGAGATTTATATTCTTGGCCCTGGTACTGGCAAAACTTCAGTTGCTGTATTCCCTGGGGCTTTCCCAACTTAGGGGTGCTTATACGCATTTGGCTGCATTGAATGAGGATATTTCTTGTGGCGCCATGGGTTGCAGATTGAATATTCGCTAAGTTGAAACAATACAGCTGCCAGGATTATAATTTTTACATGTGGTTACACCAGGAATTTAACTCTTGACCATATGCTTGCAAGACAGGCCTTAGAAACCACTGAGCTCTATCTCTGACCAATTTCCTTATTGTTTATTATGTTATTTTCTATACCAAAGTTTCAACATTTTAGATTTCAGCACACCAAATTATTTTATGATTAATGGCAGATATCAACAATTTGTTTCAGTAAAGAGTCAGAGAATATTAGGTTCTAATAGTCAAAAACAGTCTCTGTTATGAATTTGTCTTTGAGGAGCAAAAGCAGCCATTGAGGACAGTAAATGAAAATGTGTATATTCACCCTAAATTTGTCCATGTGTGGACCAAAATTTCTCCATCTCTGATTTAAGGTATTGATGTAATGTTTTAAAAGTCGTTCTCCCCCTTAAGGGTATATAAATTTGAATATTATATTTTTATTTTTAACCCTTGTTCAATTTCTATCTAATACATTTATAATTATTTTGTTGATTTAATTATTCTCAAATATGTCAGCCATCTGGCTTAAAACAGCATATTGAAAATCTATGCTTTCCCAATAGACTCAATATACAAACTTCTCTAAATTAAAAAATATGGTTGCCTGGACACACACTTATATATTTTTGTCTCTGTTTTTTTCCTGTTTTGTGTTTGGGCCACACCCAGAGATGGGCTATTCTTGGCTTTGTGCTCAGGAGCGACCCCTGGCAGTGATTCAAGGACCATATGTTGTGGCAGGGATTTGAACCATGGTCAGTGGGATGCAAGCCAAGAGCCGTAACACCTGCACCATCTCTTCAGCCCCTATATTTTGATTTTTAAAATGCTGTTACCATTCTGAGATTAGGATTATTAATCAATAAACATAGATAATTTTCAGACAAAACCAAATACCTTATACTGCAATTCCACAGACCTTATATTCCTATTTTTATATTTTTGCTGCTGATCTTCTTTTATTTGATTCTTCGGGAGGGAGTAGTTGTTGTGCCATCCCTAACTGTTCTCAAGGATCCCTCCCTGTTAATGCTCAAGTGACCATATGCAGTGCCAGAGATCAAACCAGAATTATTCACATGCAAGACAAGTGCCTAAACACCTTTAGTATATCAGTGTGTCCACATCCTCTAACCCTATTTTCTCTTCTTAAAAGGTTTTTGAAGTATCCTAGTTTATCATGTTAACTGAATCAGAAGGAATAATACCAGATATTCTCACTCATATGTGGTATATAGAAGAATAACAGGAGAGAATGCATGGTACCAAATGGAGGAGTCCCAAACTACCCTTGACACTAGATTAAGAAATATGAATGACAGTAAAGGAAAGAAACAGAGTGTGGGGATTACTTGTATCACTTGTCATCCCGTTGATCTTTGATTTGCTCGAGTGAGCACTAGTAATGTATCCATTTGTCCCTGTTGCATGCTAGTGTAGCCCAATGGTATCTGCTCGCTCCAGGAACAGGAAGAGATGGAAGGGAGATAAAAGGAGTAAGGGTCACGGATCTCAGGAACAATTGTTTTGTAGAAATGTGTTATATCTATATCTTTATCTAAATCTATATCTATATAGCTAAACTACAGAGCAATCAATATTATGAGATCCAAACTACAACCAAACTTCAAAATGCGCCTCTCAAGTAGGAAGATAGAAGGAACCTGGGACACTGGTGGAGGGAAGTCAATACTGGTGATGGGATTGGTATTGGAACATTGTAAACCTAAAACTCAACTATGAATACGTAAACCATGATACCTTAATATTAAAAAATAGTTTTTAAAAGCTTAAGTTTTTCTGGGTACTGTAGAACTTAAAAGATATTAAAGATCTGTGATTTACAAAGTTATTCATAGTTGAACTTTAGACGTACTATTTTGCAGCACAAATTCCACCACCAGCATCAACTTAACCTCTACCAATGTTTTCAGGTTCCCTCCATATATATCCCCCTCCAGCCTGCCCTCTTGATAGGCACTTTTTTAAGTTTAGTTGTTAAAGGTTCAGTCTCTTGATTTCAGTGTTGTTGACTCTGTGGTTTGGATATTTGGCTCTCTCATTCCTTAGCACTATCTTTGTACCTTAATCTCATGACCTGGCCCCCGTTGCTTCTCATCTGTTATATAGTTGCAGAACACTACTCCAACCCCTCCACCAGTGTTTCAAGATTCCCCACTATTATCTCAGGGTCCCTTGCCACCTTCTCAGTTCGCAGTTCTAGAGGTCATGTCTCAGGATTTGTTTCCATTGTGGATTGTCTAATCTTTTGCTTTTTCAAATTTGCAGTCAGTATATGAGTAAAATCATCCAGTATTTGTCTTTTACTTTATGACTCACTTATCTAAGCATGATATCCTCAATTCCATCCAAGTTTCATCAAAATACAAACTTTCATCTTTTCTCAAAGTTTAATAGTAATTCATTGTGCATATACTCATATGCCACAATTTTTTTATCTGCTCACGTTGTTGGGCACATGGGACTTTTATTCTTTTAACAAGTATTTTTTAGATTAATTTTACCATTTTCTAAAAAATTACACTGTATTTTGATATATGAATCAACATATAGATTAATTTTCAGATTAATTGGTCCTATAGCCAAAAATGAAGATACAAGCAAAGAGTGGAGACTAGATTCTTACAAGGTTTGATTTCACTGATTTACTTAATAGTCAACAAATCCAACCTCAAAAAGCATACCTTACACTGAGCAGCAACTAACATGGCTCCGGGATTCAGGACTGGGACACATCCGAGCCGCGCGACCTTTTCTAAAACCTGAGAACATACAATCTTTTAATGGAAAACTAATTATCAAATGCTTCCTTAATAGGGTTATTTGGGGGTATAACTCCCACAACAATAGTGAGTTTTGTGTTGAAATATGGAACGTAATCAAGGTGAAGAGAAAATGAAGTGAAATTCATCAGTTATACAGTTGGGGTGGGGGGCGGGGGGTATACCGGGGATTTTGGTGGTGGAATATGGGCACTGGTGAAAGGGATGGTGTTTGAATACGGTATAACTGAGACATATACCTGAGAACTCTGTAACTTTCCACATGGTGATAATATATATATATATATATATATATATATATAAGCATACCTTTGTAATTTGGTAAAACATAGAATTTCATTTGAAAAAAATTCAAGTATTAAAAAATTGAGAACAAGTGGTTTCACCCACTGAATTTTATTATTATCATTATTACTGATTTCACATCTACATCTTACTTATTATATTTTTATTTTTCCTCATAGTTTCCTTTTTTCTCTGTTCTTTGATACTAACTAATGCTAGTTATGCTATTTTATCCTGTTAGAAACTATTTTGTAAAAAGTTTACGTAGGACCAGATTTTTATGGATGACAAGTTAAACTACATACTTCAAATCTCCTCTCAAATCATTGAAGGCAAAGGACATAATATAATCTACTTTCCTCCCTATTACTACCTGGCCCCATCAACCTTCTCAGTTTTTATTAGTAAGATAATAAAATGTTTTAGGTGACATTTTTTAAAAAATTTTATTGATTCACTGTGAGATTTAGTTACAAGCTTTCATGTCTGAGTTATAATTACACAATGATCAAATACCCATCCCTCCACCAGTGCACATTCCCCACCACCAATATCCCCGGTATATCCCCACCTTTCCCACCCTCCCACTGCTTCCATGGCAGACAATATTCCCCATACTCTCTCTCTACTTTTGGGCATTATTGTTTGCAATGAAGATATTGAGAGGTTATCATGTTTGGTCCTTTATCTACTTTCAGCACACATCTCCCATCCCGACCAATTCCTCCAACCATCATTTTCTTAGTGATCCCTTCTCTATTCCACCTGTCCTCTCCCTGCCCGCTAGTGAGGCAGGCTTCCAACTATGGAGCAATTTTCCTGACTCTTGTATCTACTTACTGTCCTTAGGTATCGGTCTTGTGTTTTGTTATTTTATAGTCCACAAATGAGTGCAGTCCTTCTATATTTCTCTCTTTCTGACTCATTTCACATAGCATGTTACTCTCCATGTCTATCCACTTATAAGCAAATTTCACGAATTCAAGATGATAAATTCTTAAATAAGCACCTATCATTTCACTTTAGAAGTGTTTTGACAATTTTAGTTGACTTTTTTACATCATGGATTAAATCTTTAACTATGAATTAAACTCTCCAGATAATGAGAAATTAGTAATACAGAAAACACAAGACAGCAATAGTAAGATCTGCTCCTAGAATATATTGACATGTGACAAAATTAAGTAGAAAAGTATAGGTTTAAAAAGTTAACCATTAACAGTTGACTTTCTAATAAAAGTTTGAATAATACATTTATACTATCGTTCAAGTGTTTCATGAAGACAATACCCTCTTATATTTTGTTTTAAGGAGAGATAGTACAGTGGGTAGGGCTTTTGCCTTGCATGTGGCTAACCTGTGTTTGATCCCTGGCATCCCATATGATTCCTGGACCTCCGCCAAGAGTAATAGCTGAGTGGAGATCCAGGAGTAAGCCCTGTGAACTGCCTGTTGAAGTACTTTAAAAAAGTCAACTAGGTTTTTGAGGTTTTTCTCTAGATTCAATGGCAGATAATTTTCAGAAATTTGTTATTCATCAGAATCTTTCAGAAATTATGTCCTTCCCCTTGTTGGGTATTTTCACTGAAACTGTTTTTGTTTACTTTTTTTCATCTTAGTCCATTGTCCTTCTTTTTCCTGTGTGATAGAATATACTCTATCCTGTGTGATAGAATACCCTTCCGTTACAACTTAATGACAGGTTATGCATAGGGGTAGGCAAAATTTAACTTTGCACACTTTTGTACATTGTGAAGGTATATCTTACTCTTCTGAAGTGGAGTGTTACATTAAAAAACTATGATTTCCAGCATGCACTTCTACTTCCATTCCTCTTATAGTGTCCAAAATAAACAATGCCCCAAGAAAATAATGCCTATTGACAGTATAAGTGTCTTCTCTTCCTGGATTCAGGGGAGAAGAATGAAAGATGCCAAAGCTGGATAAAATGTGCTATTTTGTATGAATTTCCACTGACTGAGCCAGAATGCTTTGTTTGGGGGCCACATCTAGTGGTGCCCAGGCCTTACTCCTGTCTCTGAAATCAGGGACCAACTCCTGGTGGGCTTAGGGAACCGTATCTGGTGTAGTGAATCAAACCCTGGTCAACTGAGTGCAAGACAAATGCCCTACCTGCTGTATCTTTCAGAATACAAGGTATTATTTTCACATTGCATGATATTTATGTTCCATTGCAATGCCTGTTGTCTGAAATTAATTCCAGTGTCTTCAAATTTTTGGTATTATATTAACTACAAACTTTATTTTCCATGTTAGAAAATTTATTCTTTCCCTAGGCTTTCTGTAATATTTTCTGAAGATACTGAGAAAGACTTCCCTGGGGATTGTTGACCAGATGCCACTTTGAATTACAGCAACAGTAGCAGCTAACATTTATTGAACACTTACCATGTACCTTGCATCCATTTTCTTATTTAATCACAACCCTCATTTAACCTGAGACTAATTTGCCCAAGGACACTCTGCTAAGAGCACTTGATGCTCTGTACATGTTTTGAAAATCTTTTGCAAACTCCCAGGTTACTGGGATTCAAACAAATAGAGGATATAATGTTGTGGTTTTTGCTTCGTAAATTTCTCAATATTTCTGACCCTCAAATGCCATATTTCCTTTTCCTTCCTTTGCATTTTGATATGATACATAACCTCATTATCTAACCTGTGATTAATCTTTCACATGAAACACATCTGCATCTTTTATGCCTAATTAGTACATATTTAGTAACCAAAAAGCATTTAATATTCATTTAGTTGAAGAAATTATATGTTCTGGGTATGTAGTGAATATGTTACTTTTCTGTGTTAATCTTTAAGTGGTATTTTAAAAATTAATTTGAAAACTAGTAAAAGTTAGCATTTTTGTATTGGATTTTTTGATTTATCTAATACTTGTGCCATACAAGTTTATATGCATTAACAAATATACAAGATGTAGGTTGAGTCAAAGAAATAGTATGGTGGGTATGGTTCTTGCCTTGTGCACAGCTGATCCTGGTTTGATCTTCAGCACCTCATATGGTCTGATTTTTCCAGGACTGATCCCTGAGCATAGGGTCAGGATTAAGCCCTAAGCAAACAAGTTTCAATCCCTGGCACCATATGGTCCCCTGAGCCCACCAGGAGTGATCCTTCAGTGAAAAGTCAGGAGGAGTAAGCCCTCAACACTGCCAGATGTGGCAACAACACTCCCGACCACCACCAAAAAAACGACAGACCAAAAATGTTAAAAATTATAGAGAAGTACTTTATATTGGCCCAGATTACACAGGGGACTAAGAGGGAAAAACACCAATACATAATTGTTATAGATTGAGTTTTCTGGGAAGCAGACTAAAAGATTGTTCAACATCCACAATGTTTTATAGGAAGTTATATTGGTTCCTACACCTGTGCAAGGAAAAAGAAGGCCGTTGGGGCTGGAGTGATAGTAGAGTGGGGACAGCGTTTGCCTTGCATGCAACTGATCCAGGCTTGATTCTTGGCATCCCATATGGTCCCTCGAGCACTGTCAGGAGAAATTCCTCAGTGCAGACACCCAGGAGTTACCCCTGAGTATTGCCGGATGGATGTGACCCAAAAAGCCAAAAAAAAAAATAAGGGAAAGAAAAAGAAGGCAGCAAGATTAAGAAGGAGAATTTGAGTTCTTTTGCAAGATTAACTAACTTCCTTAAGATCAAAGCCTTCAGAGTTCTCCCAAGTTGAACCAAGATAGTTGGCTCTTCATACCCCCTCATCAATCAGCAATTGGAACTAGGCCATCCAGGAAAGACCTTGATGAGGCCATTCCCTGCAGCTTGAGGCAATCTTTGAAGGTGCTGACAATTAAGCTGACTGCTGGCAAGGATCAGCAGGGCTGTAGGTTAAGGGGCATCACAGAAAACAACCACAAGTATTCCTTCTAAAAAGTCAGTCATTAGGAGATGGCTAAACTGCTTGTGTACATTTCTAATTAATTTGATAGTTGCTGTAATGTTCTGAGACTTTTAATTTTCTTATAAAATAACGTGCTGCTGGGCCAGAGAGATGACTCAAAGAGCTGGGGGCATGTTTTGCATGCTCTGTCCAATGCAATGCATACTCCCCCAATTACAGAGTCAGGAACACCCCAGCAAGAACTTCTAAGAGGGACTGCACTCATTTGTGGAGTATAAAATAATATCACATGAGGCTGACACCCAAGGACAGTAGATACAAGGGCCAGGGGGATTGCCCCATAGCTGGAAGCCTGCTTCATGAGCAGAGGGGAGAAGGCAGATGAAATAGAGAAGGGATCACTGAGAAAATGATGGCTGGAGGAACCAGTTGGGATGGGAGATGCATGCCGAAAGTACATAACGGACCAAACATGATGACCTCTCTGTGTCTGTGTTGCAAACTATAATGCCCAAAAGTAGAGAGAGTATGGGGAATATTGTCTGCCACAGAGGCAGGGGGAGGGTGGGAAAGGGGAGGTATACTCCAGATATTGGTGGTGGGGAATGTGGACTGGTGGAGGGATGGGTGTTTTATCATTGTGAGGTTGTAACCCAAACATGAAAGCTTGAACCAATTTCATGGTGATTCAATAAAATTTAAAAAAAAATTTTTTAAGTCAAACAAAATTTAAAAAGAAAACTAACCAAGTCCCAGTGATTGTGGTGATTAATGCAGCATCTTAGTTTAATTTCTAATTTTTCATTTCATCAACCCGACAGTACTCTGAGTTTAAAGATAAGAAAATGGATATAAAAAAGCTTACCCACAATTGATCACTCAGAACAAGATAAACATAAAACTTGATCAAACATCATGGCTCATCCTGAAAACTCACTGTGTTGTAATAGACATCTTCTGACATTTGGGGGTATTTTGATAAATGGTGGCAGAGCCCATGAATAGGGAGCCTGGGTCAAAGCATATAGTCTAAATTATGCAGTGTTACCCTAAGAGAAAAGAAAGGGCTGCTGTGCTATTCCTGGACAATTGTCTTTTTAAAAAGTATTTTAATTTGTTATATTTATTTTTTATTGAATGACCATGAGATAGAAAACTACAAAGCTATTCATACTATGTTTCAGTCATACAATGTTCGAACACCCATCCCTCTGCAAGTGTATTTCCCTCCACCAATGTACCCAGATTCCCTCCCACCATCACCTACACTCCCACCCCCACCTGTCTCTATGGCAAGCACCTTTTTTCTATCTCTCTCCTTTTGTGCATTATAGTTTGCAATGCAGGTACTAAGAGGTTCTCATGTTTATTCAGGGCATTCAGTATTGTTATTGGGATGGTATAGCTGGAGTAGCTTTCCCTTTTAACTAGATGGAGGCTTTGTGGTGTGGATGTGACTTCTGGGGCTTCCAGAAATACAAGGAGGTGAGGTGACATAGCTCATCTCGACCCCAAGAAAGTCTGGAGATTTCAGTCACAAAACCCACATACCCAAATTTTCAACAGATTTCAACTGATTTCAGGGAGATCAGTCCCGAGACAATGGAGTCCAGCCTGGGTCATGGCAGTGATTTTGCATCGTGGGAGCGAGCGGCAGCTGGAGGTTCTGCTTGGGCAGCCACTGGGCTAATTCCCCGCCCACACACATGCACACTGGGTTTTTCAGCTTTACCCGGGTCCAAAATTAACTGCACCTTTTTATCTCCTTCAAGATTTATTTATGGGTCTCTGAAGCAAGGCCAATAAATTAGCGTGTATGGCTGAGCTAGAGGTAGTTTGTGGGCATGGATCCCTCCTACCTAATTTTCGGCAGCTTAACTTTTCAGAAAACTTGGTCCTGAGTTATTGGAGTCCGGTCAGAGGCATAGTGGCGATTTGGGGGTGTCAGGAAGCCTAAAGGCACCATCTGGATGCTGATGTACTTGTCTTGTAGCTCCAATTTGACCTGCCACTCCCCTTGGACTCCAGTTCCAATGGCCATAGCAGCCCTGACAGGGAGCACAACAGGGGCCAGAACTGCTACCATTCATGGCTTGGGTGCTCTGGGTGAGCTGTAGCCACAGTCCAGCAGAACCTGACCAGGGGGCAAATGCCCCGATCCTCTGTGTCCAGACAATTGGTGTTCAGAGAGGTTTACCTCCATAATATGTTGTAGGCAGTACAGGCTGGTCCAGGGATGAAATGACAGCAGGGTCACCCCACTGACAGCAGCAAGTTAGAGCGGGTCCCATGGTGGGGATCTGAGACACCCCCTCATCTCTGGGATCCACCCTCCATGGTAGTACTGAGTTGGACCTGAAGAGCTTTATTCGATCGCGTTAAAACTCTGCCACCATCCACTGTACCAAGAGCTGTGGTAGCTCTGCCAACTGGCGGCTGCACAGCCGCCATCCTCACAAACCCCACTTCAGGCTGGTGCTCTGTGGCAGGCGACAGGCCTGTTTCGCTAAATGGCATTCCTTCTGTGATAGAATATCCAAGGGCCACCAAAATTCACTCGCACAGAAATGTTATGACCCCATGGGCTGTTCAGAGTGCTGAGAGCTGCTGTCCCCCCGCCAGCTGTGTCGCTTGCCACTCTACTGGACAAATGTCTTATGCACAAACGTCTTGGAAATTCCCAAAGAAAAGAATCTATTGTTTAATGGATTTCCCCTTAAAAGGGTCTTCCCTTTAAAGGATCCTGTATGTTGAAGGGTTTTTCACGCCTTGGAGGAACATAAGTTACATCACACATCAATCAACTAATATATTTTGAGAACATCTGTCATGTGCCTGAGAAGTTGAGAACACACAAATAAATCTAGGAACAACAAATTATATTCAAGAAATACTGGCTCCTCACTTTTCTTAGAATAAAATCCAATTTCTTTGTCCTGGTTTATAATCTTTACCTGATTCTCCTTGTTTACTTGTCAGATTTTTAAACTGGTCCCCTTGTTCACTTTGCTCTAATTATTTTTGCTATCTCTTTCATTTTCCTGTACAAATAATCCCCAGATAGCCACATAATGTACTTAATCCCTTCTTCCATATTTTAATGCACCAGTTTCTGTTTCAGATAGGCTTTCTTTTTCACACATAAAGTCATTATCTATTTTCTTTTTGGTGCTCTTCACTTTCTGAAGTTGTCTTCTGTGCTCATTTATTTGTTCAACTGTACTTGCAAAATATGTAAGCTGCTTGATAACTAAGATATTCCTTATTACATCTACTTAGAATAGTATTTAACTCTTATGATGGGTTATAATATTTATTAATTATATAAAATAAGAAGTGGGCCTAGATTATATTACTACTTATACTACCACTTAGTTGTGTGAAATTGGATCATTTAACCACTTTGAGTGGAAGCTTACTCATCTAGAATGAATGCCTGCAAACAGGCGAAATATACTATTCATAGACCAAATATAACTAATAGTCTAATATTATAAAAATGTTTTGTTATAGCACAACCATGATCATTCATTTATCTATTTCCAATAACTTAAGTGCAAAAACAGTATTTGAGACAGGCTCTGTGTTACTAAGAAAACATAAAATATAGATAACCTGGCCCTTCAAGGAAAAATTTCTTTACCGACACTTGGTGATCCAGATATCTGTTCCATATTCACGGCAAAAATATTTCTAAAGAAAAAAGAAAAAATAAGATACATGTGGAAAATCCTTGTAAAGTGAAAAATTCTACTCATGTAAGGAGTTAACTTTTTAGCTACGAAGATTATCATTAAAAGTCACTGCAATCAATTAGGAAACAATAAAGACACTGATTTTATGTTTCACATTATTTCAAGATGACTTCAGAATATCTTTCTGGACATATGTCATCCAGGCTTATTTGAATATTAGCCCATTTCAAACACTGGGGTTATAATCACCTCACCAAAATAGAGATAAAGAAGAGAGAGACAGACATGGGATCAAATTTCTATTCTACTCATTGTCAGCCACGTATCTTTGAAATCTTGCCAACTCTGACAAATAGTGTAAATCATGGACAGTATAAGTACCAGTTTTATAGTATTAGTGAGAATCAAATAATATGTGAAGAGATCAGTATGGCTCATCATCAACATCATCATCTTCATCATTATCATCTAGTTATCTCTTGTATATCCTGACCTAATTCTTCGACAAAGGAAGCAAATTTGTACACATGTTCCTTTAGATACTGGTTTTGATGTCCCTCTGGGTTTTGATCACTGCACCTGCTTTGTATTCCCTTTGATGACCCAGAACAGGAGCAGTGAAAAAGATGCATCAGTTGTAAACTGCTGCTATTTTGAAGGGTTTTTTTTTAGTGTAGCACTTTCTTAGTAGAAATCTAATATGCAAAAGAAATCATAATTGAATAAACGTGTATTTATTTGTAGCTCCACTGCTCCCAATATAATTTTATTGCATCATTTTCGAATAAAGAAATGGATTTTTAAAATCACAAATAAATATGTAGGAACAGAATAATTATTTAACATCTCAGGGAAATTTTAATTAATTGTGTGCTTATGCATACATATGTTTATGCTCCACAACTTACTATCCAGTTTTTCTTTTAAAAATACCACAGAAAGTTTCAAAATGATAAAGATTATGACAGAAAAAAAATCAAAGAGGCAAGAAAATGGAGTGGAAATGGCACTCAGTAAAAAGTCTGAGAAGATGTAGTACAAAATGGGGGCAATTTAGGCTGATTGAATGATTCAAGATACAGGAAAGGGAGCTCAGCAAGACAGACAACCACAGGAGCATATGAGTAAGAGGTCTCAAGAAGGGCAAAATGAGTGAGAAGAGAGAAAATCTGAACAGCACCTTTGTTTCTGAATTGAGCCAAATGAGTCACCTAAGGGAGGCTGGCACTGGGGCTGGGTAAGAAGACCTAGGACATGAGCAAACATTGTTTCCCAAGTACATGTAGTCATTGAATTAATTCCCTTGAGCATTTATCTGAGAGCTTTAATGGATATTTGAAGATAATTTTGCCCACATTAGCTACTAAAGAGACTTGACCCTCGATGAGAGGCACTATTGGGTACATTAATTGCCCTACTAATGGCCTGACCTCTTTGATAATCTGACATATAGAGTTTCTTTCACTGATTGACTTTCAAGTGCCCCTGCCCACTCTATAATTGCACGATGTTTCTCTTACCTTGTTTCTAGAAAGAAAAGAGAGCTGGGAGGGAAGAAGGAAATAGATGACACAAAGAATATTCTGTAATTCATTCTTGTTAGCCATCAGAGCCTATGTATAAAGTTGTATAGAAATCTAGGGAATTACTCAGAGATACAAAGATGTCCTCCTTCGTTTTTAGGGCACACTGAATTATTTTGATCTTCAATTTAAATGAAGACAATTGAAATGATCCAGGCATTGGAACCCATATGTAATTTGTAATAAAAAAACTCTTTGGATCCTTTATGAAAAAAAATATGGGGAAGGGGTAAAAAGGGGTATAATGTTCATCATTATAAGAAAAATAATTGTTTCACTAAGTCTAAGTAATTAACATTACGACATCATCTAAAAGCTCCTGCTGTGAAATGGAGTACCATGGAGAACTGATCTTAGCTCTTTAAATGCTTAATTTCAACATAAACTGTGATAAACAGTAGAAACAAAAGAAAACAGATTGCCTTTTATTATCTGTACATTTTAAAACTTTCTGTCCTGGAATTATTTCTTAAAGGAATAAGGTACCAGTATCTGCTAAAGATATCTAACTGTTGATTTTCAAATTGTCATTGCCCATAAACTGCTGAATACTTAGGGACAGGTTTGGTTTCTGGTTTGAGAAATCCTCTGTGTCTATCACATTGAAATAAAGAAGCAAGCAAACAAACAAATCTCAACTTGACAATAGGATGTAACCTAGATGGTATTGGAAATGGCTCTTTTTAGATGGCAATATTCTGGTCTAACACACAGACTTCATATAAATGCAATTAAGAAGAAATAAATGATAACATGATAGCCCGTTTGAGGAAAATATTACTTATATAGAAAAAATATTTAATGGCAAGATAAAGTAATTAAGATGCTTTAACTTGAAAAGGAAAATAATACCCTAGTATTCTGTTGTCTGTGAGTGCAAAGGGAGCCACAATAGAGAAAACTGCCTCAATTGAGCCTTGTACACACAACTATTACCAATGAATTAAGTGCCAGCGATCTCAGAATTAATAAAGGTCTGAATGAATTCCTGCATAGCATAGAATCTCACTAAAACAGCCACTAAGATGCATCTGAGACCTCCCGAACCTATGCTAACTGGGAAATGGTCTCTGCCACCTACATTATCAGGGAGTCATGCTGCTCTAGATGAAGTGTGGTTATGCTCTTCGTGGGAAAAGGAAGAGTCAGTTCTGCCATCCAAACTGATATTTCAGATTCATTGTCTCACAGAATAAAATATCAGAAAAAGACAGATAGTGAAGTAAAACAGTTTTATTGAAGAAATATGGAGAAAGGGGTCAGAGAAGAGAGAATCCAATAAAGAAATAATGGCCCCCAAGATGAGATGTGCAGTCGACTACTTAATGGAGTGCCTGGAGTGTGAGGGACACTAGTGTATTTTCTTGTGTCATCAAGTTTATTATTTGCCTTTTCTTTTCCTTTTTAAAATTTCTCTTCTTTCTTTTCTTCTTAAGTAACAAAGATTTTTATGAGGTGCTTTCATAAAGGAAATCTGTTTAAAGTGTGTAAAAGTTTCAGACCCCCACAAGGAAAGTATCAAACATCAAACATCAAAAGTATCAGCATCAAACAAGTGATATGTACTATTTAGGATGTCCCATCTAGTAAGCCTTTTCCAAACTCCCGTGGCCTGGAATTCTATGTGCAGATAAGTAAGTTGCTAGAGTGTTGTCAAAGATTTTGAACTCCAGTTGTCTTCATTCAGTTTGTAGGTCACAAGTGCTCATGGTTTACTCTTGGTTCTGTGCTAAGTGATCACTTCTGACAGGGCTGTGGGGGGTGCAATATGGGGTACCAGGAATCAAATTCAGGTCAGCCACAAGCAAGACAAGTGCCCCACCTGTTTTACTATCACTCCATCCCTTTCAGTCAGTGTTTTAAATTATTCTACTTACCCGTGGCGTATTCAATATGCCAAAAACAGTAACAACAAGTCTCACAATGGAGACATTACTGGTGCCCGCTTGAGCAAATTGATAAGCAATGGGGTGACGGTGACAGTGAATGTAACATGTTGACAGTATTACTAGCTTTTATGATCTTAATATACAGTTACCACACATTACCACCGCCAAAATATCCAAAACCCTCCACCAATGACCTAATACTTCTTCCCTTCCATATCACCATTCCCTTTTGGTAAGCCTCCTAACCCCATCCCAATTTGGTAAGCCAATTTTGTAATTTAAGGACAAGAGATTTTATTCATTTCATACTGCCCACCCCTATGTTTTATTTTTGCTACATACCACAAAGTAGTGAGGCCATCCAGTATTTGTTCTTTTCCCTCTGACTTATTTCATTTAACATGATATTCTGAGGGGGCAGAACAATTGTACAGCATCTATGCTGTTTGCCTTAAACTCACCCACTTGATTTATATTCTCAGCACTTTATATGGTCCTCTGAGCCTGCCATAAGGGATCCCTGAGTGAAGAGCCAGGAATATGCCATGGGAATTATTATCACTGGCACTCAATAATACTGGGAATGGCCTAATTCTCCCAAATGATACCTTGAAATTCTATCCAAGTTGTTGCCAACTGTAAAATTACATTTTTATAGCTCAGTAGTACTATATTGTGTTTATACTCACAATTTCTTAATCCATTGGCCACTTGGATTGTTTTATATACTGCAATAAACATATTTTTTCAAATTCATATTTTTGTGATTTGTAGGTAGATGGCAAGAAATAGGATCGCTGGGTTATGTAGAAGCTCTTTCTTTAGTTTTTGTGAAATCTCCATTCTAGTGTTTTTAAGGGTTGAACTAGAGGACATCATCAACATAAGTGAATGAAGGTTCTTTTTCCACCACATTCCACCAACACTGGTTGTTTCCAATCTTTTTGATATATGACATTCTCACTGGTATAAGAAAATAGCTCTTTTGATTTGGGTTTCTCTAATCGTAAGTGATGTTGAGTACTTTCATATATAATGTTCATACATATATCCTATTGGGTAGCCTCTTTGCATCTCCTCCCCTGAATTTTTCATGAAGTTGTTAGTTTTTATCTTGTTGAGTTTTGTTGGTTTTGAGGAGTTGTTACACACCTAGCAGTACACAGGGACTATTCCTAGCTTTGTTCTCAAGGATTACACATTCAGTGAAAAGGATTAAATTGGGATTAGTTGTTATGCAAGGAAAATGCCTTAAACCCTGTTAAGTTCTGGGACTGCTTCATATTTCCTGGATATCATTCCTCCATCTGATATATTTGGTGGAAATATTTTGTCTCATTAGTAGGGTGTCTTTTTCTTTTAGCACAAGTTTCTTTTGACATAAAAATCTCTTACATTTTGGCTTTTTGGGTTGTACCTGGAGATGCTCAAGGTTTTCTCCTGGTGCTGAGCTCAAGAATCACTCCTGGTGGGCTTGGAGGACCAAATGGGGTGCCAGTGGTCAAACCCAGATTGGCAGCATGAAAGGTAAGCTAAAGAGTCTTTGCATGGGGACTGAGAGATAGCACAGGGAAGGGTGTTTGACTTACATGTGGCCTACCCAGATTTGATCCTCAGCACCCCATATAGTCCCCCAAGTCTTGTCAGGAGTGATTACTTAGTGCAGAGCCAGGAGTAAGCCCTGAGCACCAGTGGGGGTGACCCTCAAAAAACAAAAATAAGAAGGAAATCAGATGTGAATGTTTTTTATTTTTTTGTACTTGAGCCTTACTTCTCTAGACACTTTAAGTAGTATATCTTTCTCTTTGATTCTTGTCATTTTGATTTGCCAATATGTCTATGTATTGTTCTGTTCAGATTTATTTAGTTTGGCTCTCTTTGTGTCAACTGGACCAGTCCAGAAGTCTCCCTCTTCAAACTGAGGAAGTTCTGTTATCTCTTCCACCAGTCACTCCTCCACTTTCTTTCTTCTGGAATTCCTGTGATGCATAGTTTGTTTGCCTTGCTATTGTGTAATGTATGCTTTAAAGTTTTTGTCATTCCTTTTTAAGAATAACTTTTCTGTTATTTCTTCTTTATTGTGATATCATGCATCTTATCTTCAAGGTCATCAATTTGAGGTTAGGCTTCTGTTCTGCTTCTGCATTCATTCTGCTACTGTATAATTTAGTCCCTTCTATTATATTTGAATGCGTTCTTTCATTGTTTCCATTCATATTTCCTCCAGTTTGTTAAATCTCCTTTCCAGTGATTTTTCTAATTTCAGCAAACTTGAGAGAATTTGTGCTTTGAAGTCATTCTGAAGCAGTATAGAAAGTTCTGATGTACTTGAGGACATTTCTGGGCTTCTGTCATGATTCCTTCACTTTTCCATTGTTTATACTTATAAAGGGGAGCTAAAGATGGAGTTCCAAGTAGCAATCTGGTGCTGTGAGGCTCTTGGTGAACTTGTTCTGAGGTTCCTCTGACCTGGGAAAGGAGGTGGTACAGTGGGGTTGGATCTGTTGGAGGTTTCAGAGGGGGGAAATTTTAGTTCATTGTCTTTGTTCCTGTTCAATTGTCTCCTAAAGAATCCATTAGGAGATTGGGCTGCTTGAGTCTGGCATCTAGAACTGTGTCAGAAGAGGATAACTTCGGGGTTAGAGTGATAGCACAGCAGCTAGGGCGTTTGCCTTGCACGTGGCCTGACCCAGGTTCGATTCCCAGCATCCATATGGTCCCCTGAGCACCGCCAGGGGTAGTTCCTGAGTGCAGAGCCAGGAGTGACCCCTGTGCATCACGAGGTGTGACCCAAAAAGCAAAAAAAAAATGATGAAATAAAATAAAAAATAAATATAAAAATCTTTTAAAAAAGAAGAGAATAACTTCTTTTCAGATAACATCTTGATTCATATATTAATAATAATAATAATAATGTCATCCTGAAATTAATTTCCAATGAGCCTCTCCCTATCTTATTACCAACTTAAGAAATTCATAACATCACAGAAAATCTAAATAAAATAAATTTTGTAAAGCAAATTATTTTTCTATAGGCCTAGTTTTCCACACTTAACATCAGATCTAAAGCAATAGCTCAGCATGTAGGGCATTGGCCTTTCACATACCCTACCTGGGTTCAATCCCTGGTATTTCACATGGTCCTCTGTGCACATCCAGGAGTAATTCCTGAGTGCAGAGCTAAAAGTAACCTAATAGTGACATTAAATAAAGTTCCTAAATTCTTTTCTGCCAAAAGGATCAAGGTCTCCAAATATGTATATAAAACAAATTGAGTTTGCATTCCTCGTCCAACCAGAGATCCTTTGAATCTGACATTCTATTACTCCATTTCACCTTAACACACAGAACTTACCAGGAACCGCTGTAGTTTATCAGAACTTAAATTCTCATTAGGATACACTTGGAAAGATGAGCCTCAAGCCAATTTCAGAAACTTGACCAGGCTGTTCCACTCATTTGGAAAATTATCCTTAGACTATGCAAACCTGACTTTTTTTTTAAGACATACAGCTAATTGTCATTTCTTCTGTAAAGGTTTTCCTGGCTAAATTAGCACCATCTCTTTCCTATTGTTAGTAAGGTCTACAGTGTAGTTACATAAATTCAATGTGTATTATAGGTGCTTTATTTAAATAACCTGGTTGCCAAAGTTTAAATCTTATGTATTTAACTTAATTACTCTCTGATGTTTGGGCAGATAGTTAAAGTCAATTGACCACTCTATGCATTGATTTCATTATTTGCAAAATGGATTATCTATATATACTTCAGAAGTTCTTCAGTGGAAGCATTTTTGGCTAGATAAATTTAAATAAATCCATTGAAATTGTTCCAACAAATGTGTTCAGTGCTGTACAATATAATATCATATATAAACTTCATATAAATGTTTTGTGGTCAATTAAAAAGTATTTTAATGCTTTCATGTATGTAAAATAAAATAAAAAGTTGTTCATAATCATATTGCAAGATACAATAATTGTTAAAATCTTACACTTATTCATGCAGATATTAACCTACAAACAGTGATAGTTTAAGGTGTGTCCACAAAAATCTTTTACACTTCAAAATGTAGAGGATGTCTAAATGAGAGTGAGTCAGACTAGCAGATGTCTTCTAGATAATATAATGTGATCGTATGCAATTTCTGAAACTAGATAACTAGATTATAAAAGCATGCTCTCTGCCATATGGGGACATTTAAGCAGTACAGTGGAGTGGTACATTTAGCCACAAGAACCAAGGCCTCCTGCTAGTAGTCACAGTAGTGCACTCTCTTAAAAGCATATCCTACAGCCTAAATTAAGTCTTCAAATTCTGAAGCCCTAGCTAACATTATAACTCTGAAGACTAAAGTGATGGCTAAGCTAGATCCACCCAGCCAACATAGCCACGACCCAGTCAACATCATACCAAGTTCTAGACACAAAGAAATTATGAGATAGTAAAGATTTTGCTTCACTGTTTTCTGGGGGGAGGCTGCAACTAGTTGTGCTCAGGGCGTACTCCTGGTTCTATGCTCAGGGATCACTCTTTGGGATAACATATGGGGTGCTGAGGATCTAAACTAGGTCAGCTGTATGTGAGGCAAGTGCCTTACCAACTATACTATTGCTCTGCCCCTGTTTTTGCTTTAAGACATAAAGTTTGTGGGAGTAACTTGTCAAGCAGCAATAAAAATCTAAAAACCATATGCACACATAATGTATACTACATATGCTTCAGAAAATTATAAAGTATTTAACATATTGTTTGATAACTGTTTTTATTACTAATAATACATAGCCAATGTTTTCTATCTATCCTTAGTGTTGAGTTTAACAGAGCAAAGAAATGCACACAACCTCTGTCAAAATACACTCCATGCATTTGTAGGGGATGAAAAGACTTCTCCCACCACCCTTTTAGATTCAGTATTTAAAGTTGTAAGAGTAAAATTGACAAAGGCCAGGCTACTTTATGTTAAAATTTTAACTCTCACACATGCATGAAGTACTAAGAAAAGGAAATGAAAGCCCAACAAACAGATTAGAGCAGAGAGTTTATATACCATTGTAACAGACTCACACATTAGTTGAGAAGTATCAAGACCAAGAAAGAAGGTTTGAACTTCTAGAGGTGGGAAAGATAAATATATGGGATAAAAGATAAATGTGTGAGGGAAGATAAACATATGAGTGGAAACTAAAGTTAGGTAATGGTTATTTCAGCAAGATTTGTTATGTACCTTTGATGCATAACAGATAAACTCTTGGACCTCTGGTGATTTCCTCTTGTTGGTATAGGAGAGGAGGCGGGGGGCATCTTCACAAAGAGAAATTTATATCCTGCCTTTAGGCATAAAAGTGGAAGGTGGAGAATTTTTTCCTTATTTGCTGTTTTTTCAGTTGCCTTCAGCTCAAAAATGATCCTTAAACCAAAGTTTTGAGGTAATATACTCTGATCTCCTTCAGTCTACTAAGATATTGAGCTCCCATAACAGGATAAAACAAATCTATATTACAAAAATTGAAATGAGAATTAAAATGAACCATAGTTACCATTGCTGGAGAAAAGGAACAAATTGTAACTGAGGTGTTTTGGCTTAGGTTCAGAACTAAGTTAGAAATAGGAATCTAGAGAATGGGGAGCGTCTACATATAGATTAGTGTGTGGTGCTAGAGATTTAAAAAAATTATTAGAGAATCACCGTTAGGTACAGTTACAAACTTATGAACTTTCGTGTTTGCATTTCAGTCATACAGTGATCGTTTACCCATCCCTCCACCAATACCCATTCTTCTCCACCAATGTTCCCAGTATCCCTCTCACCACCCCCACCACCCCCACCCTGCCTCTGAGGCATGGCATTCCCTTTTGTTCTCTCTCCTTTTGGGTGTTGTAGTTTGCAATAGAGGTATGAGTGGCCTTTATGTTTAGTCTATGGTTTACTTTCGGCACGCATCTTTCAACCCAAATGGGTCTTCCCAGCATCCTCCACTTGGTGTTCCCTTCTCTATCTCAACTACCTTTCCCCCCAGCATGTGAGGCCAGTTTCCAAGCTGTGGGGCAGGCCTCTTGGTCCTTATCTCTACTACTATTGGGTGTTAGCCTCTCACTCTGTTACTTTATATTCCACAGATGAGTGCAATCTTTCTATGTCTGTCTCTCTCTTTCTGACTCATTTCACTTAGCATGATACTTTCCATGTTAATCCACTTATATGCAAATTTCATGACTTCATCATTTATAATAGCTGCATAGTATTCCATTGTGTACCAAAGTTTCTTTAACCAGTCATCTGTTTGGGGGCACTCCATTTTTTTTTCTTTCAGATTTTGGCTATTGTAAACAGTGCTGCAATGAACATACAAATGCAGATGTCATTTCCACTATACCTTTTTGCCTCTCTAGGATATATTCCCAGGAGTGGTATTGCTGGGAGCTTAATTTCTAAATTTTTGAGAATCGTCCATATTGTTTTCCAAAAGGGCTGAACCAGTCAGCATTCCTATCAGCAGTGAAGGAAGGAGAGTTTTTTTCTCCCTACATCCACACCAACACAGATTGCTTTTATTCTTTTGGATGTGGGCCAGTCTCTGTGGTATGAAATAATATCTCACTGTTGTTTTAATCTGCATCTCTATGATGATTAGTGATGCAATGCATTTTTTCTTGTGTCTTTTAGACACAGATTTCTTCTTTGAGAAAGTTTCTGTTCATTTCCACCCCTCATTTTCTGATGGGGTTGGTTGTTTTCTTCTTGTAGAGTTCAACCAGTGCCTTGAATATCTTTGACATCAATCCCTTATCAGATGGGTATTGGGTGAATATCCTTTCCAATTCTGTAGACTGTCTTTGTATTTTTTTGGTCACTGTTTTTTTTTTGAGGTGCAGAAGCTTCTTAGTTTAAGATAGTCCCCTTTCTATGTCTGTTTATCTCTGTTTTCACTTGCTTGGCCAGTGACGTTTCATCTTTGAAAAGATTTTTAGCATAAATGTCATGGAGGATTTTGCCAATCTTGTCTTCCATGTACTTTATGGATTATGGGTCTGATGTTGAGATGTTTAATCCAGTTTGATCTGACTTTTGTACATGGTGTTAGGTAGAGATCTGAGCCCATTTTTTGCATGTAGCTGTTTACTTTTGCCAGCACCATATGTTGAAGATGTTTTCCTTGCTCCACTTCACATTTCTTGCTCCCTTATCAAAGATTAAATGATGATATATTTGAGGGTGTGTGTCAAGATATTCAACCCTGTTCCATTGATCTGTGGCTCTGCCTTTGTTTCAGTACCATGCTGTTTTAATTATTATCTCTTTGTAGTAGAGATTGAGGTTGGGGAGGGTTATTCCCCCCATTTCTTTCCCCAAAGAGTTGCGTTAGCTATTCGTAGGGGCTTATTGTTCCATATGAATTGCAGGAGCGTTTGCTACATTTCTTTGAAGAATGTCATGGGTATCCTTATAGGGATCGCATTGAATGTGTACAATGCTTTGGGGAGTATTGCCATTTTGACAATGTTAATTCTCCCAATCTATGAGCAGGGGATATCTTTCCACTTCCTCATGTCCTCTATTATTTCTTGAAGTAGAGTTTTGTAGTTTTCTTTGTACAAGTTCTTAACCTCTTTAGTTAAGCTGATTCCGAGGTACTTCATTTTCTGAGGCACGATTGTGAACGGGATTGCTTTGCTCATGTCACTTTCTTCTCTCTCATTATTTGTGTATAGGAAAGACATGGACTTTTGGGTATTGATTTTATAGCCTGCAACTTTATTATACAAATCTATTGCTTTTAGGAGTTTCTTGGTAGACATTTTAGGGTTTTTTGCTAGAGATTTTAATGAGGAATATCCTGGAGTAAAGGTGTAAAAATATAGAGAACTAATTAACTATTCTAGAAGGGAAAGAAAATTCCAAGGACAATGTGCTGAGACAGATAGAAGTGAAAAAAGATGCATGAAAGAAGACATCATCAAGGAGAGAGACAACCAGGAGCAGATGACGTCATGTTACCCAGGAGAATGTGTATACCAGGGCAATGAAAGGAACATATTTATGGTCAAAAGTATCTGTTGCCACTAAAAGAAACATATGTAAAATTGACTATTGGGTTTTACAAGAAGTTCCTTTTACCATCTTTCAAGGTTTCAGCTGGTAAGCAAGGGGAACAAAACCAAATAATCGCCTGCTTTAAATGTATCTTGTGAGTTCTTTTCCCTTGTATTTCTTCCATTCACTTTTAGACAGTCCTAGGAAGGTTCTTCTGTCCCTGTAGGTTGGGTGATATACCCATTCCTATCAACAATACATTCCTGTCAGTCCCTATATCAATCTTTATTTCTTGTCATACATACAGCATTAATCGCACACTGTACACATTAATCCCATTTTATTACTACTTGTAGAACTTTAGCTCTAGAAATAGAACTAATGTTGACTGCAAGGAATGCTATTTCACCTATAGTTTTGTATCCATATAATCTAGAACAGTCTACAAGGTCAGAGAGACTGAGTACATTAAAATTGAAGGAAAAGGATAAAACCCTTGTTGAGATATGTACACAGAAAATAAAAGGAGCAATAGAACCATAGTTAGCAAGAATATTAAACTCAAGTGAAGATATGAACATTCAAAAGAAGAAGAACTTGACCATGATCCTAAAAATAATTTGAATCAGAAATGAAGACTGTACACAACATTAAACCATAAACTCACTATTAAGACAAAATAGAAGGTGCCAGAGAGATAGTATAGTGGCAGACCCACTGTTTGATTCCTGGCACAACTACCCCACCCCAACATGGCCTCAAGTGATCCCTGAGCAGAAGCCAAGAATCCCCATGAGCACTATCAAGTAGTGCGCAAAAACAATGTGGTGAAAATTTTAAAATAAGACAAAAATTTAAAAATTAAGATAAAATAGGAAGGCCTGGCTCATAGAAGTGTAAAACAGATTAAACTTCAGTATCATTTCTAGCTGCTTCATAATTGCTCACAAAGATCAGAAAGTTCATGTAATTATAGCTATATTGCCATCTTATATGGTCAATATAGCTGTTCACTTGTATCACTTGTCATCCCATTGATCTTCGATTTGCTCAAGTGGGTGCCAGTACCATCTCCATTCATCCCTGTCACGTGTTAGTGTAGCCCAATATATCTGCTCGCTCCGGGAACAAAAAGAGCCTCAATCCGGTCATTCAGGGTTTTGACAAAGAAGTCTTCATCAAATATAGCTGTTAAAAATCAATAAGATGTTCTGTTTTATTGTGCTATCAGACTGTTCACAATCAAGTTCTAGATATATACATCTTGTTGTCAGGTATGGCAAGCTTTTGGGATTTACATATAGAAATATTTCAAATGTTTCTTTTAAGCATGAATACATAGTGATCTTTGCAAAACTTACACACTATTAAAATTAATGATGATAGCAGAGTGTCAGCTTTATATTCCAAAACAATACTAAGATCTTTGAAATAGTTCTGAGAACCATTGATAGTCATGACCCATTTGTATCACAAATATGTAACATAGATTTCACATCAACAATCAGCTGATAGTACTTAAGAGAATATCTCTAACCTATCATGTCAATTTTATAAGTTAATAACTCAGTTTTTAATAATAAATATGTTGGTGGCTCATTTTTAGCTTTATGACCCATACATTAATTTTGTTATAGATTTAGCTTTAGCAGAAGATTTGATAAAAATACGATTTATTAAGTTTTGGGGTTTTTTTTTGCATACAATGATTCTCAGGGCTTGCTTACTCCTGGCTCTATTCTGAAGGGTCACTCCTGGAGGAGTCTGAGGATCATATACAGTGCTAGGAATTGAGCTCAGATCAACTGCTTGCAAGGAAAGTGCCTTACATGCTGTACTATCTCTCCAGACCTCAAATAAGATTTTTTAAAATAAGTCATACCTATGCCCTTTAGCATTTTGCCAAATGTGTCTTCCATATACTGCAATAAAGGCATGGGTCTTGAGGGGAAATAGATCATCCCTGAATTGTTTGAATGATAACTGTGGCTCCAAACTGAAATAAAAGGAAATAGTGAGATCATTCAGTGCTCCTAGAGGAGAGATGGGTTTGATAGGAAGATGGATCTGGTTTCTTACCTGAACTCAGGGGATAAGAGAAATGAGGTGGTATCTCCCTGACAGATGAGAGAGTATGAGGAAAGGAGACACTTTTGACATCTTCAGAAGGGAACACAGGCGATGAGAAGAAGCACAAAAGAACTTTCTTGTACTGTAACAATAATTTAAAACCCCTCTAACATATGGACTCCAAGCAAGCACTCCTCATTCCAGATTTCTCTTTAGAGTAAATGCTGTCAACAAGAGGATTGGAGATATCTGGATACCCGCTAACAGAGGCAGAAATATAATATGTTTGGCAGACATTAAGTAGTAATGGAGATGCTGTGGACTTCAGGGATTAGAATATCCACGTCACTAATCTTCTAGACTGGGCTGACATTGAACACCTAGACCCCACTGTTATAACTACTGGCCAGCCTGTCTTATAAAATGTAGAGCTCAAATGTTCAGACTCCTAAGTACTTAAGAGCTATTTAATTATCTCCATTTATCACCGAGATATTTGAAGCAGAATTAAATTTACCTTATATAAAATTGTATAAGGTAACTAAACCTAAATAGGCCTGAGTAGTGATAATAGAGCAGGTATAGTATTTGTCCCGCATGAGACTGACCCCAGTTCAATCCCCAGTACCAAGTAAGGTATCGTGAGCACTATCAGGAGTAATTTCTGAACTTAAAGCCAGAAGTAACCACAGGTAACAAACCGCTAACACAACCAATGAACTCTGCATCCCCATTTTTTCATCTATAGTTTAAATATCTTCCCTACCTCCTGGTCTCACTTTAAAGTCTAGCTTCATTTTGTTAAGGTCTTTGATTTATTCTCCTGATAGAAATGATTCAATTATGTCAATTATTGACATTCAATAATGTTAACTTGTGCATAAACTCTGTTCTTCCCAGATTTAGCATTCAGGCAAATCAAGAATCTCTCTAAGGGCAAGTCAAAGGGATAACAAGAGAGATCACCAAAGATGCCACAGGAATCAAAGTCTTAACTCAAAACCAGAGGAGAGTGGATTTACAAAGTCACCCAAGTTCTGAGCACAGATGATTTAATTATGCCTTAGTTTATTCTTTGATAGGAAGTGTATAGTGATCATTGCTTTTGTAAATTGTGAGCTTGTGTGAGTTTAAGGAGGGATTCATCTAAAATGCCAAAGATTTCAGTAGAAATAAGGGCCAGGACGATTGGTCCAAGGTTGAAAACCTGGCTCAACTGTCTCAAGGGAGTTATATCCCAACTATAAATCTGGATAAGAACTTCGTGCTGAAAGTAGTTAAAGTACCAAACATGATAACCTCTCAGTACCTGTATTGGAAACAATAATGCCCAGATGGAGAGAGAGAAAGACGAGAAATGCCTGCCATAGATTCAGGCTGGAGCGGAGGGGATATGGATGTAGATGGGGGCAGGGGCTGGTGGGAGGAATACTGGGGACATTGGTGGTGGGAAATGTACACAGGTGGGGGAATGGGAGATGGAACATTGTATGGCTGAAACCTGATCATTAATAGCTTTGTAACTGTGTATCTCAGTTGATTCAATTAAATTTTTTAATTAATGAGGTGTAAAAGATTCTTGAAAGACAAGTACTGTCAGTGGGACAATTCCCCAGCTCTGCAACAGAGAAGAATCACATGACCTAGCAGAATTTTTAAGCCCATTTTATAACTCTAGTTAGGGGAATATAGATTTTTTTAATTGGGAGAAATGCAGACCACACTTCAGTTTAACGCCATAAATTCATGTCTTAAATTTAAGGATGGGGTAGCAGTAGGGGTAAACTGGAGATGACAACCAATAAAATCAAAAGTCTGAGTTCAGTTTCCGGCCCTGAATAGGGTGAAGGTGAAGTGACCGGATTTTTGAAAGAATCTTTTCTTCCGACCCTAAGGCTAAAGCAAGTATGTACAATTCTTTGGCCCTAAAAGAACCTCTGGCCCTGACTATCAGTAAATGATTAGGAAGAATAAAATATGTGAATAATTATGAAGCAGGCAGATTGGGGTGGAGACCTTGACAATGAGCTTTTGGGAGGTAATAAAACCAAGATGTGATTCAAAGAAAGTACTGTCACTAGTCCTAAATTAGTAGTCAAAAAGCATAAAGACTGGACCCACTTCATAGACACAGGGGGCCAATAGGACTCTAACTGGTGCCAGTGCCTGCCTAGAGAAGACTAGACATCCAGAGAGAAGGTTTAGAGGGACAAAAGTCTGATAAGCACATGAAGGTTGACCAACAAAAGTTCAATGATCTGCCCCTTCAACAGACTTTTTACCTACATATAAAACACCACGTGGTGGGAAATTTTGGAGAAAATCTATAAATCTCAACCATGCAAAGGCAAGTAACACAAATCCCCATTCTTGGTTAGGGGTGGAGGTGTTTTCCCACAGCTTAAACTGAGATAAGTACTTTCTGCTCTCTCCCCTCTAGAGAAGCCCACATTCTCTCTTAAATTCATTTCTCTCTATCTTCCCTCCTCATAATCTCTAAAAACAGTTTTACTTCACTATTAATCTCCTGAAATTCTTTTCTGGGAGGGAAAGTGATGGACCTATAAAGAACCTAGGTAGAAATTAGGACTTATTTCATTTCCTTGCAAAGAGTTATTCCTTGCTCCAGCCTGAGTTCCTTGACACAACTTTGCTAAAAACTCTGGGTTGATCAGGTAAGACTTGGTTGTAGTTTCACTATTGCTATGTGGAGCTAGAAATATACAAGGCCTGTACCACACAGGTGTTCTTGGCTGACATTCCCAGTTCTGACTCATCTAGGAACTTCCTGGGTGATAGAAATGGACACAGAGGAAAGCATAGATTCCCCTCTCCAGGCTACTACCTCTCTTCTCCCCACTTCACATAAGGCACCTATAATAGTTATATTATAATAAAATAGCAATAATACTGACAGTAACATTTGCTCCATTTCAAAGATGAGGAAATTGAGGTTTCAGAAAGTAAAGTTAGAAAATTTACTACATAGTCATAATTATAAGTAGGAGTTTCTCATTCTAGGTTTAATGTATTATTTAAAAATAAAATATATATATTTTCCAAAGCAAGATGGAAGAGAAGGAGCAGAAAATTAGTTTGATCTATTTTCCATGAGGTCCTGGCAAAACCATGGAGGAATGAGTAGTAGAGAAGAATTGGGTCTTACTTTCCTAAGATTTCCAAAGAAACAAGATTAAGGAAGTATGTGAAAAGAATAGGGAGTTATAAGAGTTGAAATAGAATCCAAGAATGATGGACTTGTAGCGTGTTCACAATGTGATAGCCCTTGTCCTTATTGAGTTTACAGTGCATTATACCAGACACACGGCCTGGAATATGGTCGGCAGAATAAAAAATAAAGTGTTCTGCATAAGTGAAAGGGCAATGATAGCAGACATACTATCATGCAACTCATCTTAGCATTATGTTGTAACTTCGAATGTGATAAGAAGGAATCACAGAGCAAAAATAATTAGGCATTTAATGAATATGAGACACTTGCAAAATCAACTATTTAGAGAAAATAACATTAAAGACTTATTTTAAATATCATCTTATAATATCAAGTAAATTCCAGATAAATCAAGAAGTTTATGTTGAAAGTAAGACTATTTTAGAGGCATAAAGATAAATTATAATTTTATCAATTTATTATACACCACAAACTGGAGCAATAGCACAGCAGGTAGGGTGTTTGCCTTTGCATGCAGCTGACCCGGGTTTGATTCCTCTGCCCATCTCGGAGAGCCCGGCAAGCTACCAAGAGTATCTCACCTGCTCTTTTGAATGTGTGCCAGTCTCTGTGCTGTGAGATGATAACTCATTGTTGTTTTGATTTGCATCTCCTTGATGACTAGCGATGTGGAGCATTTTTTATGTGCCTTTTGGCCATTTTTACTTCTTTTTTGAGGAAACTTCTGTTCATTCCCTCTCCCCATTTTTTGATGGGGTCGGAGGATTTTTCTTATACAATTCTACTAGTATCTTGTATATCCTGGATATTAATCCCTTTTCAAATGGGTATTGGGTATATGTTCTTTCCCATTCTGTGGGCTCTTTCTGTATTTTGGTCACTGTTTCTTTTGTAGTGCAAAAGCTTCTTAGTTTGATGTAGTCCTATTTGTTTATGTTTGCTTCCACTTGCATGGTCAGTGATGTTTCCTCTTTAAGGATGCTTTTAGCTTCAATGTCATGGAAGTTCTCCCTACATTTTCTTCTGTGTACCTTATAGATTCATGTCTGATATTAAGGTCTTTAATCCACTTTAATCTGACTTTTGTGCCTTGCATTAGACAGAAGTCACAGTTCATTTTTTGCATGTAGCTATCCAGTTTTCCCAGCACCACTTGTTGAAGAGGCTTTCCTTGTTCCACTTCACATTTCTTGCTCCTTTGTCAAAGATTAAGTGGCCATATATTTGGGGGTCTGTGACAGGATATTCAACTCTGTTCCATTGGTCTGCAGGTCTGTTTCTAGCCTAATACCATGCTGTTTTAATTACTACTGCTTTGTAGTAGAGTTTGAAGTTGGGAAAGGTGATGCCACCCATCTTCTTTTTTCCCAAGGATTGCTTTAGCTATTTGTGGGGGGTTATTGTTCCATATTAATTTCAGGAGTGTTTTGTCTATTTCTTTGAAAAATGTCATAGGTATCCTGATAGGTCACTGTCACTGTCACTGTCATCCCATTGCTCATTGATTTGTTCGAGTGGGCACCAGTAACGTCTCTCATTGTGAGACTGATTTGTTACTGTTTTTGGCATATCGAATATGCCACGGATAGCTTGCCAGGCTCTGCCATGCGGGCACAATACTCTTGGTAGCTTGCTGGGCTCTCTCAGAGGGGCGGTACCACATCAAATTTGTATAGTTCTTTGTGTAGTATTGCCATTTTGATTATGTTAATTCTCCCTATCCATGAGCAGGGGATGTGTCTCCATTTCCTA
Organism: Sorex araneus; assembly: GCF_027595985.1. NCBI lineage: Eukaryota > Metazoa > Chordata > Mammalia > Eulipotyphla > Soricidae > Sorex > Sorex araneus. The sequence continues at coordinate 44,140,682 of NC_073313.1, read as the reverse complement.
ACGTCTCTTTTATTTCTTGAAGTAGTGTTTTGTATTTTTCCTTGTGTAGGTCCTTTACCTCTTTGGTTAAGCCAAGGTACTTGATTTTCTGAGGTACTATTGTCAATGGTATTTTTAATGTCTCTTACTTATCTTTCATTATTTGTATATAAGAAAGCCTTGGCCTTTGGGGTGTTGATTTTGTAGCCTGCCACTTTACTATATCGACCTATTGTTTCTAGGAGCTTTTTTTGTAGAGTCTTAAGGGTTTTCTAAGTATAGTATCATATCATCTGCAAATAGTGATAACTTGGCCTCTTCCTTCCTATCTGCATGTCCTTGATATCTTTTTCTTGTCTAACTGCTATGGCCAGGACTTCCAGTACTATATTGAATAAGAGTGGCAAAAGCGGGCAACCTTGTCTTGTGCCCGATCTTAGAGGGAAGGCTTTCAGTTTTTCCCCATTGAGAATGATACTTGCTGTGTGCTTTAGGTAGATGGCTTTGACTATATTGAGGAAAGTTCCTTCGATGCGTACATTCAAAAGAACAAATGCAACCAGTGCTGGCATAAATGTGGGGAAAAAGGGACGCTCTCTCACTGTTGGTAGGAATGGTTACTGGTCCAGCCTTCCTGGGAAACAATATGTATTGTCCTTCAAAAACTAGAAACTGAGATTCCCTATGGCCCTGCAATACCACTTCTGGTAATATATCCTGAGGATGCAAAAAATAACAGTAGAAATGACATCTGTTCTTATATGTTCATTGCAGCACTGTTCACAATAGCCAAAATCTGGAAACAACCTAAGTGCCAAAGAACAGATGACTGGTTAAAGAAACTTTGGTACATCTACACAATTGAATACTATGCAGCTGTTAGGAGAGATGAAGTCATGAAATTTGCTTATAAATGGATAGACATGGAGAGTGTCATGCTAAGTGAAATGAGTCAGAAAGAGAGGGACAGACATAGAAGGACTGCACTAATTTGTGGAGTATAGAAGAATATAACATAACCCAAAGATGAAAGGTTGTAAGTATCTCACAGTGATTCAATAAAATTTTAAAAATAAAATTAAATAGCCCCCCCAAAAAAGAGTATTTTGCCCACACGGCAGAACCTGACAAACTACTCGTGTCATATTCAATATGACAAAAACAGTAACAACAATTCTCTCAATGAAGACGTTACAGGTGCCTGCTTGAGCAAATCGATGAGCAGCAGGATGACAGTGATACAGTGATTATACACCACATATAAATATATATGGTATTTATATATATTTTATGAATGCCTTAAATTTATAGCAATTTATTAAAGATGGGTACAAATTAAAATGATCCTATAAATAGCTAATAAAAGGGCTACACAAGAACAGAATTACTACTCTTGACTTAAATTTTTTAAGTTTTTAAAAATAATGACCACATGAGTATTATACAATGAACTAGAAAATATTTTTTCCTTTTTTAATTTTTATTGAATCACTGTCAGACATAGTTATAAGCTTTCATGTTTGGGTTACAATTACACAATGATCAAACACCCATCCCTCCACTAGTGCACATTCCCCACCATCAATATCCGCTGTATACTCCCCCTTTCCCACCCTCCCCCTGCCTCCATGGCAGACAATATTCCCCAGACTCTCTCTCTACTTTTGGGCAGTATGCTTTGCGATGTAGATACTGAAAGGTTATCATGCTTGCTCCTTTATCTACTTTCATCACACATCTTTCATCCTAACCAATTCCTCCAACCCTCAATTCCTTAGTGCTCCCTTCTCTATTCCAGCTGCCTTCTCCCCCACTCCACCTGCTCATGTGGCAGGCTTCCAACTATGCAGCAATCTTCCTGGCCCTTTTGCTAAACTGCCCTTGCGTGTTTGTCTTGTGTTATGCTATTTTATACTCCACAAATGAGTGCAGTACTTCTATATCTGTCCCTCCCTTTCTGAGTCATTTCACTTCGCATGATACTCTCCACGTTTATCCACTTATAAGCAAACTTCATGACTTCATCTCTCCTAACAGCTGCATAATATTCCATTGTGTAGATGTACCAAAGTTTCTTTAACCAGTCCTGAGCATGTGACTTTTTTCCAGATTCTGGCTATTGTGAATAGTGCTGCAATAAACATACAAATGAAGATAACATTTCTATTGTACTTTTTTGCATTTCTGGGGTATATTCCCAGAAGTGGTATTTCGGGGTCATATGGAAGTTCAATTGAACTATAAAATATATTAACAAACAAAAAAACCCCAAATTTATCATTTAACACATAAAGGTTATAAAAAACGACATTAAATCTATCATTTGATACTAAAAGCTAAAAGCCCAATAAGAGAAAGCTGACACCTATAAAAATAGTGAAAAGATGCAGAAGTCCTGTTCATATATATAATTACAGAAAATAACTGAAAAATATTTTGCTCACTGTCAAAAAAATGGAACAGTACTTACATATATTACCTATCAAATTTGTATAAATTTAAATTATACTATTTGTTACTAGTTTGATGAAATGTCCGTCTCATAAACTGGTGGCCAAAAGTAAAATGGAACAAACTTTCTAGAAGGCATTTTGACAATGGTTAGCAAATTGTTATTTAACATGATTTGTAAGACAAAAAGTTGTCCAATCATTAAAAATAGGGTCTTGCGTTAGTACTTATTGAAATAATGAAGTACATGATATGTCCGAAATGGGTTTAAAATGGCTTTAAACTAGTGATATAATATATTATTGAGATTAAAGAAATGAAAATGAGAAAGAGAGAAGGGAAAAAAGAAAATGATAGAGTAGATTTGTTGTGATATGTTTCAGGATGATGACATCGCAAAAGCTTTCTTATTTGTTGTTTGATTTCCCATATTGAAAACGTGTTTGCACATTTTTTCATAGAGGTCTCCCAAAACATAAACATTACAGTAGCCAGGAAGCCGGTGGCCACTCTAGGAATCCTTCATCTAAGCTGTGTGAGCCTGATGATTCAGTGCACAGGCTGAAGATGCTGGGAAAACCCAGGATCACCCACTGCTACCCAGGGGCTTCCACATGTTTATGACTGAAAAGTTATGTATTAATTTACTTAAAACTGCAAAGAAATACCCAAGGATCTCTAGACAATAGGATCACAAACTTTCTTTATTTTCTTCTTGAAATTTCTATGCATAATTTCAGTATTTCTACAGAGAAAATGAATTGTCCTTAGTGAAAGGGAAATAAATTTTTCTTTACACAAAGAAGATATGGGTATCTCTTGGGTGTGACATTTTATTTCAGCATAGTATTTGTACAATATTGTGAAATGTATTTTTAATAATAAAGCTCTGGTCTGAATAATCTAGAAGAGATGAAGAGTTCAAAATGGATACAAATTTGGCAGTGAGTCCCAGGTTTCAAATATCCTTTCAATTCTTTCCACAAGAAAACTGTGACAGAAATGAAGACTTATTCTCCTTATTTTCTTTTCAACTTCCATGGCAGTCTGTGGGATGAAGAAGGCTTAGCTGCAGGCAAGTCCCTGTGTGCTCAGAATTTGAGGGAGTATAGAACAATAGTTGGGGCGTGACTAAGTGGAAAGGTCTTAAGAATAGTATTTATAGGGTCTGTACACAGTTGGGGTTTTTTTTCTGGTTCCTACAAGTTAACAACAATGACAAAAAAGGTTGCTCTAAATAATCTGTTTATTTAACCTCTGTTTGACGCTTAAATAACATTGTTCAACCTTTTAATAAATGACATTAAAAATAACAATGGCTGATTTGTCATTTCGCCTATGCTAAGCTTTGCATTCAAATGTGATCTTACATTATCTTAACCTGAAGCAGTTCTGTGAGGCAGAAACTGTTTGACTCCCTATTTGACAGTTTTTAAAAAGCAAATTCAGAGAAGCTAAGTAGCATTTTAAAGTTTCTAGTAAGTAACAGTTGAAGTTTCATATCGGTCATACCTGAATTTAAGCTCCCAGTACTTTATAATTATGTATCTGTTAAAGCTAAGCAAAGCCAACATAAATTCATTTACAAGGTGACCAGAAGGAAGACACATACTAACATTTAAAATCTCATCTGAATAAATCTATAGATGAAATTGGTTTTAAGAAATGACTCATGAACTATACATCATACCATCTAGCAAATAGAAAACCTTGCAAGGGCTTACATCAAATGAGACAATTTTATTGTCAGAGAGAGGGTGGGACAAGTTATTAGCAAAAGAAAATAAAGATCATTTCTGATGATGTCATACCTTGTGAGGGGAACACTGGCAAGGTGTCTTATTATGCAGACTATGTCACTAGTCCTAACCAAGAAACTCCAGATTGGTTTGTATAGAATTCTACTTTGGGGAGAGACTAAAGCATCAGTTAGGATAAGTATTAAACCTTGGTGAGACCTGTCATGAAAACTCCATTTGGGGCCTAGTATTGAACCAGTCCAGTGATTCAGTACAAGGACAGATGGCCAATACTGCTCAGAGGTAAAGTTCTGGGGATTACCCTGGTCACCCACGAGGTGCTGGGATAAAGGGATCTCCTGGGTCACACCTGAGGTGCTTGTGGACTTCCAGGAAGTGGCTTTATTCTTAGAAGTCAAATAGAAACCACCCAAAATGCACATCAGTAGTTAATAGATAAACTGTGGCCTATTTGCACAAGGCAATTTAAAGTTATGCGAATGATTTCTCTACCATTACATGCAACAAATGGATGAATTTCACAAACATGTTGGGCAAAGGAAGTCAGCCTCCAAAGAACACATAATGTATTGATTTACTTATTTAACACATGAAAAGCAATTGGTGATTGCTTTTCAAATATGTGACTTCAAAATTAGGAGAGTCCTTATTCTTTGAGGTCAGGGGGTAGTGACATGTGAATCCTGGAATGTGGATTCTTGACGGGGTTTTGGATGTAGGCAATTCTTTCTTTATCTACCTCCTAGTTACAAGTATGTGTTTGCCTTGAGAAAATCAATTGAGCTATACACTTGCCATAATTGTAAATTTTTTTGCTATCGCTAATGGTTCCAGATAGAAAAGCAGTTGCTTAGAGACATCTAACCTAGGTTTTACTATGGGATAACCTAAAACAAATACAGTCTATACAGGAATGTCCTAAAAAGTGATAAAGGAGGATCATGGAAATGCTGATCTAATAGTAATCAGCTTTCTGAAATATAAACAATTAACCCGGGAGAGTGACAAATAATATGCTACAACAAGCTCACTTGGTTACCTTTCCCATCAGAATTCAAAACCACAGCATGTCTGTTTGGACAGCAGGAAAGTATTTGCTTTAATATCACCACCTGCAGAATGAAATTCAACCAATTAAGTTAGGAAATTGCCATTTGCAGATAATTATTATTTAGCTGGTTTCTAACTTCATAGCTCTGCAGCCATTTGAGGACAAGGTCTCAAAACTGCCACAGGGTGTGGTGTGGAGTTGGTCTATTTTAACTTAATGATCTGGAAGAGGAAATAACCAGCATGGTAATGACATTGCAAACGATGCTAAATTGAGAGTGTTGCAAATGCTAATAAAGGCAGAGGAACAAAATGAGAAGACTTTGCTGATAAAATCTGGGCTTTAGTGAATAAGACCAGTGAATTGAATTCTCAATTCTTAGCCCTAGCAGTAAATTCCTGAGCACACTCCTTTCTGTTCAAAAATAAAGGATTCTTAGCTTTAAAATTGTATATTCTGCTAAGCATTGAAAATTTTAATAAATCTTAAATACAAAATAGTATTAAATATGTAGGTAAGTAAAAAGTTTTTCCATTTATCAGATAGAGAAAATGAGTAATTGGGGTGTAAAACCACAGAGAGAAAGTACCAATCTCATCACATCATATTCATGGTGCATATTATCAATATGACTAATCACTGTCGATGTGGATCTTGACAACTTAGCTCCGATAGTGTTGCTCAGGTTCTCCACTGCACTTATCCTCACCCTCTTGTCATAACTGTATTCTTTGAAAAGAAGTAACTAAGTGCAGCCCATACTTAGAGAATAGGAAATTATGTCTTTATCTCAGGGGTAAAATCATCTACATTAATCATTTGGAATTCTTCTGCAAAGTATAGTTGTCTATTCACCCCCATTTACAAACTTATTCAATCACTTGTTTGTCAATATGGATCTATAGATATTTATTTTGCACTTTGGTCTGTAATCTAATACTACTTTATTTTGTTCCTCACATCATTCCATTTTTACCATTCAGAAATCTTTCAGTTGCTCATGTGTCTCTTTGATATTTCACTATCAACATATATGTTCTAAAATCTTCCTTCACTTCTAGAGGTAAAACACTGCAGAATCATTGATGTACTTCCTACCCCAGTCCTAGAATTAGCCCTTTTCCCAAGGATTCCTCATTCCTTCTATTAGAAAATGTTACTAGAGAACCAATCCATAGTTATGATCACTACTGCTGGCATATTTTTGCTTTTTGATCTTCTCAGTTGACAATGAAAGGAAATAGTATGTGCACACTAATGTATACATGCATATTTATAAATATTGTTGTATGATTTATTGATAATAATCCAAATGAATTCATACTGACATCTTCAATTCCAATCCATCATCATTCACTTGTCATTATTTAACTTGTAACCTTTGCGCTTCAACAAGGAGACACCTCATTTCCACCACCCGCTACCTATTTACTGAGTTGTCTAATCCTAGTATGTATATGCAAAGTGGTTTCAGAATTTTTAATTGATATCCCATTGGCAAACAGTTTAATGAACTAGAGTACACTAATTATATACAGTTTGTCTTTGGTAATGCAGATTCTACTCATTAACTTGTACAGCAGTTGTAAGTCTTAGTACATTCCTCAAAGCCATTGCATTTGATATATTAGAAGTAAAGCCAGGGTCAGTCCATATTCAAGACAAAGCTCTGAACCCAAAATGGGAAGCTACTGGCAACATGCCTACAAAATGACTCACCAGGACTAACAGAATATTTAAACAAAGAGGGTATTAGGATGGGCTCAAAGTAGAAACTGCCTACATGCTAAAATGTAGGCGGTGTCTTGGAAGATTACACAATCCATAGTATTTAGCCAAGAAGACCAACCACAGGAGAAATTTGTGCACTGGGGAAAATCATGTTTGTTCTGACCACTTTGGGTGTGTCTGTCTACCCAATCTTGTAAGACCCTTAATTAAAGCAAATGCTTAACCTTGCTTGGCCTGGAGAGATAGTAGCGTAGGGTGCTAACCTTTCTAGCAGTGAACCCCTGGGACATCCTCAGCACCCCATATGGTCCTCTGAGCCCCACCAGGAGTGATCCTTGAGTACAGACCCAGGCATAAGTCCTGAGCACAGCCAGGTATGTCCACAAAACAAAGCTAAGCAAAACAAAAAATGCCTCACTTTAGCTATGTTTCCTGTGTCTATTGTTTGAATTTGTGGGCTGGTGAGTGTGTTTCTCATAATATTGTGACGTTTTAATGTAGAAAAGGGGGGAAACAGATTCCTAGACAAAACCAATATCTGTGAGGAGTTGGCATTTCTGCTTTGACTTTCTCTGGGTATTCTTGTTTCCTCTCACGTTTCTCAAAATGTGTATATTAGACTAATTGGCATTTCTTAATTGTCCAAGTCTGAGTAAATGTGTATGCATATGTGCCCCATGATGGAAGGGTGTCCAACTAGTCCTATTAGACATATTTTCCCTAAAAATTGCAGTTTTCAAGAGCCTGTTGCTGATAAATGAGGACTCACTCCACATATTTCTCAAGTTCCTCAGTTAGGTTGTTTAAATGCATGTTTGTAATGCATTCAGATACTCTTCTTTCATGAAGTATTCAATTTCGAGTCTCTGGTTTCCAAAAAATGTTGTTTGCATATATTAAAAGTTCATTGTTTATTTGTGCTTCTAGGTTTTATATAAATACATGGTATCATCTATCCATTGTCATGCAGAAAAGCTTCACTGCCTTAAAACAAAAATAATGTTTCTATTAAATCTTTCCCATCTAACTCTAGACCCTAAATCAACTTTTGTCAGCTATTGACCAATTTACTATCTTTAAGGTTTCATCTTTTCCAGAGTAATTTGTAAATGGAATCATAGTTTGGCTTCTTTAACAAATAAATGTGTTTACTACTCAACTACAAGTAAAGATGAAATCATTCAATTTTTTCCACGTGGATGTAGCTAGAGGTTATCATGATGAATGAAGTCAGAAGGAGGGGGACAAATACAGAATTCTCTCTCTTATATGTGAAGAAATATAAAGGAACATGGTGAGGGAATAACAAATGAACAATGGTATCAGACCCTAGGAATCACCTTACAGAGTTTACCAAGGTTGAGGTATGAGAGAGTGGTAGGGGATCTTCGGGACACTGATGGAGGGAGATTGACACTCTAGTGGTAGGTGTTGTGTTCCCTACCACTAGATATTAGTTCTTATTGCTTGCTTTCCTTGCCAGCAGTTTTGTCAGTTTTTGGATTTTAGCCAAATATAATAATAATATTATATTGTTTTCATTTGAATCTCCCCCAAAATAAATAATAGCAACCTTATTTCCATATGTTTTTGACATCTATACATGCTCCTTGCTAAGACAAACTGTTCAGCTCTCCTGCCCATTTAATTTCAGAGTTTGTCTTCTAACAAACTGCAGTTTTTTCTAACAGTTCTTTGTATATCTCAAGATGCAAATTCTTATTCAATCATCTAATTTATAAATATTCCCATCCAGTGTGTGGCTGAGACTTTATTATTTTATTTTCTTTTTTTTTTAATTTAAATTTTATTGAATCACCATGTGGAGGGTTACATAGTTCTCAGGATTATGTCAGTTATGCAATACTCAAACACCCTTCCCTTCACCCGTGCCCATATTCCATCACCAACCACCCCAGTCCCCGCCCTTGTAAGTGATAAGTTTCACTTCGTTTACGCTTTATCTTGGTTACAGTCCATGTTTCAACACATAACTCACTATTGTTGCTAGGGTTTCCCCCCAAAAAAGAGAAGACAGTCCCACTGTCAAGGAAGCATTTGATGGCTCTCCATTGCTGAGAATGTAGAGATATTAAGTCCCGCTGTTTGTTACATAACTTTTCTATTTTTTCCCCCCTCGTCCCGCGCCACCGAGATCACGCCTGTTTAGTAATCACCACGCTGCCTGACAAAGGGAAAACAAACCAAAAAAGATGGTTATTTTCCGTCATCAGCCGGCGTGGGGCTCTGGCTTAGTTGATAGTCTGGTAGAATGTCTGCAAGCAGTTTCTGGAACCAAAAGTAATACGCTGGTATCGGCCCCAGCTCGAGATTCCACCAGCGTCCCGCTGTTCCAAGTACATAATAATTTATTCCCTTGTATCCCATTCCCACGCCACCAGGTCCGTGTCAGCTTAATGGGCATCATACTATGGTTAATGCCACGCCGCGTTTCTTCCCGAGAAAGAAGGATATTTCTTCTCAGCCGGTGTGGGGATATGGCTTAGTTCAGTCTATAGAGATGGCTACCACTTTGGTAGCCTTCAATATTTCACCACAAGATTTACTATTCTTGTTAGGATTTCCCACCAAAGTCTGACCCGTTAAAAAGGAACCATTTCATATTGGTGATGATTAAATGACAATAGGTTGCGCGGCCATGGCAGCGGCCTCGCGGCTTTGAATTTCTGTATAAAGTCCAGGGAAAGTACAGCCAGAAATTACACATCGCTACAAACTTTAACCCTATTATGGTCCCCCCAAAGTCCAACCCATTACAAAGGAACCATTTCATATTGCTGATGATTAGATGACATTAGGCTGCCGCGGCCGCGCGGTTTTGGGTTTCTATATAAAGTCCAGGGAAAATGCTGCCTAAAATTCTATCGCTACAATCTTTTACCCTTCAGTAAAAAACTCAGTACTATTGTTTGGAGTTTCCCCCACGGTAAGCCCTGCCAAAAAGGAACATTTACACGTTGCTGACAATCAAGAGATATTAGGTTGCACAGCTGCGATAGCAGCCGCGCGGTTTTGGATTTCTATATGAAGTCCAGGGAAAATTCTTTTGGTAATTGCATCACTCGCTGGCGGCGCCCGGGCCAGTAGCTCCGAACACACAGTTTGGAGGCATTTTGGGGGCGCTGCTCGTGTCCAAAGTGGTTCAGTTGCCTCCAGGGTCGATCTCGCGCGGGGCCGGAAAGGAGCGTCCCCACATGGCTCTGTGCTTAAATATCATTGGCACAGGGCGGATCCGGAAGTCCCTCCCCATCGGCTTTCCCGGACTTCCTGCATAGTCTAAAAACTGGCTATTGCCTCGCTGCATTCAAAAAGAAAGAGTTGAGGGAGAAAAGACCATACCCCGCCGGCAGCGCCTGGGCCAGAAGCTCCGAGCACACAGTTGGGAGGCATTTGGGGGGCGCCGCTCGTGTCCAAAGTGGTTCAGTTGCCTCCGGGGTCGATCTCGCGCGGGGCCGGAAAGCGAGACTTTATTATTTTAAAGGCAACTTTTTGAAGACAGATTTTTAAAAATTTAAATAATGTAAAATTTATCACTTTATTTTATAGACTACATTTTTGGTGCTATAACTAAAAAATTCTCACCAAACTCAGAGTCACATGATTCTCTTCTATACAATTGATTCTCCCACCCTTTATTTTGAAAGAGCTGTTACGATCTTTTAATTGTTTTGTTGTTTATAATTTTTATTTTTTATCAAGGCGCCACGATTCATAAAGTATTTTTAAAACAGAATTTTAGGCATACAGTGTTCCAGCACCAAGCCCACCACCACTGTTAACTCTCTTCCATCAGTACTCCCCAGTCTGCCTCTTAAACAGGCACAGTTTGAAGTTTAATCATTGTAGTTTGGGTCTCATGCTTAAGATATCATTGACTCTGTGGTTTACATGGTTTACATATCACCTCTTTACACCTCCCAGGTGTCTGAGGTTCCTGACCCCTGTCCCTGTTACCTCCCATCCCTCTCTTCTTACTTCCCTGTTCTATTTCTTTCTTGTTCTTTCTATAATTTAGGGTTCAGAGCAATCTAGGAATCCCTTCGTTAATACCTTGCCTTCCCTTGTCCTGTTATTCTAAATACCACAGAAAATGAGATTAATCAGTCTTTGTCCTTCTTTTGACTGCATAGTACTCCATGATGTATATACACCACATTTTTATTATTCATGTCATCTGTCGTTGGACACCATGATTGATTCCATATCCTAGCCCTTGTACTAAGTGCTACAATGAATAATGGTGTGCTTATGATCTTTTGAATGAATATTTTTTGTCTTAGGATAGATATCAAGAAGTGAAATTTTTACCTCAATTGTAGCTTTATTCTTATTATTCTGAGAAACTTCTGTATTGTCTTCCATAAAGATTGAAGTAACCCTTCATCAATACAGGCACTGACCACAGGTAGTCTGCAAGTGACTTCTGATTCCCTCATCATAACATAACTGAAATGTCTCTCAGTATCTATTTGATGCTTGGTTTCAGAAATCCCCTCAGATACCAAAATCTGCTTATGCTCAAGTTGATACCCATCTATAACAATGGCCCTCTGCATCCATATGTCCTTTATTCTGTGGATTTAATTAACCAACAAGATTGACAGGTTCTGTGAATGTTAAATTTGTGAATATTGAGATTAACTGTATTTATTGGAAAAAAAGTGAATTGTGCAGTTCAAATCTACGTGGCTCAAAAATCAAATACATTTTCTTTTGTGTTTTTTGTAGTTTTTTTATTGAAAATTTAATGCCATTATCCATTTTTAGTGACCTTTTTGCCAAAGGCTTCAAGATTGAGTAAAGATTTTAATTTTTACCTAATGAATATCTGATTGTTCTAGTTTAATTTTCTTGAAAAGATTGTCCTTCTCAATTGAATTGTTTTTGCCTCTTTTTTAAAGATCAGCTGGCTACACATGTGTGGATGCTGTTTGGGTTTTCTATTCTGTTTTTTTAATTTAAGTGTCTAGTTTTTGGGTAACACCATTTTGTCTTGATAATTATAATTAAGTAAGTCTCGAAATTAAGGGTGAGCCCTCCAACCTTGTTTTTAAGCAAGTTTTATGGGTTTATATATCTTGCCTTTCCACTTAAAAATTTTAAATGGTTTTTATATCTATAAAATAGCTTGCTAGGATGTGCTTGAGATTTGATTGAATTTAAAGATTGATGTGGAAATAATTGTATCTTAACTATATTGCCTCCCAATTCATGACACATACCATTTCAATTATTTCAATATTTTATTTCTTTAAGCATTACTACAGTTTTTCATATGGGTTTTGAACATATTTTGCTATATTTATATCAAACTAAGAACATTTAATTTGATGGGTAGTGGTACTAATATAAATGGCTGTTCATTCGTTCATTGTTACTATATAGGAAAGTAAATGGCTTTTGTATATTAACTTTATAGCCTATGCTCTACTATATTTACTTGTCATTTCTAGGAGATTTATTCTCATAGGCTCCTTGGCATTTTATATCCAGATGATAATATCATTTGAAAATAGTATTTTGTTTATTATTTTCCAACCTGTATGCCTTTTATTTCTTTATCTTATATCTGAATGCCTTTTATTTTAATTATGTATCTTATTTTTTTATTTTTTCTTGTTTGGTTGGTGTTGAATCACAGTGAGATGCACAGTTACAAAGTTGTTCATGATTGGGGTTTCAGTCACATAATATCTCAACACCCCTCCCTTTACCAGTATATACTTCTCACCATCAGTGTCCCCAGTTCCCCTCATGCCCCACCCCCTCACATTCGTTCCCTCTCTTTCTGTCTCTGTCTCTGCTGTCTCTCCCCTCTCTCTCTCCCCTTTTGCACATTACGGTTTGCAGTATAGGTACTGAAAGGTTATCATGTACATTCATTTACCTGCATTCAACAATCAGTTCTTGTCCAGAGTGATCATTTCCAACTCTTATTGTCATGGTGGTTCCTTCTATACCCTTGTGCTTCCCCCATTGTGGCAAGCTTCCCAACCGGTCTATCATCTTCCCGCCCCCCCCCCCTGCCAAATCAGTCTCTGTTAACTTGTAAGGTCAGATTCCTCAGAAATCTATGATTTTATATGTATGAGTGAAATACTGCCTTTCTCCTCTCCTTATGTCTTTTGAATAGTTTAGTTTAAAGCAATGCCCTTTTTGTGTAGGCACAGGGAGATAATATTATGCTTTATATCTTGGGATTTAATTGGCTTTGAATATTATTCACTCCCGGGCATCTGCTTTCTCAACTTAAGCCTCAGTTGCCCTTAGTTTCTAGCATCCCAAAAGCAGGGTCCCGACGAGGGACTGAAGGTACACAGGGCAAGCTGTGAGCTACCCTGGCCCCTATAAGGGCCAGGTCAAAGTGCCACGATTCTTAACTATGAGTTAAGAGCTTGGTCATGGACAAATGCTGTCATAATCCAAAAGTAACGACGAGACTAGGAAAGACTAATCTGGCCTGAGCACTGTAGTCTGAGATAGAGATGATCCCAAAAGAGCAATTCTATAAATTTAATGTATTTCTTACTGTGTCCATACAGAATGATTAATATTCACGAATCATGAATCACGAAATCCCGTTAATCACCGATTTCTCGGGCGGGCTCAGTAACATCTCATTTTGTCCTTTCCCTGAGATCTTAGAAGTCCATCTCGACTCGGCCCTCCTAATGATGTTGCACTGGGGGCTCTTCAGGGTCAGGGGAATGAGATCCAGCTTGTTACTGGATTTTGCATATGAATACACCATGGGAATCTTGCAAGGCTGTCCCATGTGGGCAGGAAACTCTCAGAGGATTGCCAGTTTCTCCCAGAGGGAGAAGAAGGCTAAAGATATCGCTTCTGAGAGCTTGCTTTTAAGTCTCTCTCTGGATGTTGGCCGTTGATGGGATTACACACACCTGGGTTCCTCTGCCGGTACCTTCATGCATGAGGCCTGTCCAAACGTGTGGAGAGGGGCCTCCAGCATGGCTGTAGCTAGGTTCCAGTGGTCTTCGGCCGCCGGGAGCTCTGCTCGGGGTGGGGAGGGAAGCTGGAGACCATGCCCTCCGTGTGGCCCTGGGGAAGACAGCCAGGCGTGCGGGCAAGAGACTCTTCCCCAACCGGTATTAATATTAATCTGCAGAGATTAATATTATGAATGCTTATATGTTAGTTGGACAAGGAGAGGAGAAACACACCCATGGGACTCTGCCCTTGGGTGGTTTGTCCTGCTGAAAGAGAATCTGTCCTAGAAGCAGCATCCCCTGAGGGAAAGAATTTTACCCCTATTTATTTGACCCCACCTATGTATAAGCCCCAACCCCTCATGCTTGGGGATTTAACTAGGCTGCAAGAGTGGGCTGGGGGATTTCCAGATTGGGATCCAGATCCAGATACAGAGGGAGAAGGAGAATGAAGTGTCATGGGGGAGGGAGAAGCAGGAGGAGAATCAGAGGATAAAGGAGATGGGAATGGAATAAACTGCAACTGAGACCAACCAGCCTGGCCCTCATTCCTTCCTTTGCCTGCTCATGGCCATCGACCTCCCTGGGATGGAGGAAGCGGCGTGAGACTACCCTCGGGTGGCGGGAGAGAGACAGAGCCCCACTGCCCCATTACACACTATGGTTTTTATAACCCACAAATGAGCGCTTTCATTCTATATCTGTCCCTCTTCTTCTGATTCATCACATTCAGCATAACATTCTCCATGTCCATTTATTTATAAGCAAATTTCATGACTTTGTTTTTCAAACAGCTGCATAGTATTCCATTGTATATATGGAATGTATATTTTATTTATGTATTTTCTTGTTTCATTAGTTACATCTTCTAGAATTATACTGAATAATAAATATAAAAGAGAACATTGCTTGTTCTTGATCATAGAAGAAACGTGTCAAAAATGTACTTACCATTAATTATTATTTTTAGATGTACATTTTTATAGATGTTTGTTAACAAGTTGAGAAAGTTCCCCTCTATTTCTGGTTTAATTAATGGAGTTTTTTAAAAAAATCATGTCAAATGCTTATTCTGGAACAGTTGAAGCTATCATGCTTTTTTTTATCTGTAATCTATTGATATATTACATTAATTTATATTATTCTCAAATGTTGAATCAGACTTCCATAATTGGAAATAGTCCCATTGGCTGCATGTATGACTATTTTTATGCATTGATGGATTCAAGTTATTATTATTTTATGAAGAATATTTGCATCTTTGTATTCATGAAGTATTTTAGTTTGTAGCTTTTTATCTGTCTTTTAACGAATTGATATGATTATAGTATTAGGATCTAAAACTAGAAAAAAATATTCTCTGTGTCGTTTGCTCCTCTGCCTTGAAGAAAGTGGAGAATTGGTATCATTTTCCCTGCACATGTTGCATAAGTAAACAGTAAAATTATGTGTCTAGGTCTTTATTTTATAAATTTATTGTTGATTCAATGTCTCATATAGATATAGGTGTATTTGGATGATATACTTATGTGAATCTTTTTGTAGGTTATGTCTTTCAAAGATTTGGTACATTTATCTAAATTAACAGTGGGGGTGTTAATGGATGTAGCTTAGCATCACTTACCTTGTATGTCTAAGGCCTGGAGTTCGATACTCAGAACTAGCAAAAATATGTGTTACCATAGAGTTGTTCACAGTACCTCTTTATTAGTCTTTGGTGTCCATAGGCTCAGAGCAGTATTGATGCCCCCTTTCATTTATGATATTGATGTGTTCTCTATTTTTGTCCCCTTGATTGTTCTCAGATAAGGTTTTATCAATTTTATTGATCTGTACAAAGAAATAGCTTTGGATTTCAATGATTTTCTCTTTTGTTTTCTGCTTTGATTTTAATTCTTTTCTGCTCTAAGTTCATTTTTTTTTTGCTGCTTACTTGAACTTGGATTGTACCCCTTTCTCTAGTTTTCCCAGAAGAAATCTTAGATTTATTAAATTATATACTTTTCCTTTCAACTATATACAGTAGACCACCTTTCCCTCTATGCTTTTACTGGATCTCACAAATACTAATAAACTCTGCTTTCACTTTTACTTAGTTTGAATTTTTTAAGATTTTTAGTTAAGGCTTCAATTTTCACCCATCTGGGTTTTTTTTTCCATGTGGAGGGGGCCCGGATATTCAAGTGGTGAACAGGAGGCCTAGGACTACTGCAGCAATACTTGGCCAACCAAGCCTGTGGTTCAGTACTAGGGACTTGCAGTGACTGGGACCACTGAGGCCATACAAAGAGTTGTTCCAGTACCTCCAGTAGCATATGACCTAAAACTAGGTAAAGTGTCTGCAAGGAACATGCCTTAATCCCTGTATTCTACCCCATCCCCATAATTTATTTAAAAGCATGCAGTTTAACTCATAAATATTGAGGGATTTTCTATATATCTTGCTGATATTGACTTACTTTAATTCCACTGTAGTTTGAGAATATGCTTTCTTTTATGTCTCTGTTAAAAAAATTTAACCACATTTCATCTACCAGAATGAATAAAGCAAGTGTGTTGCTTCAATTGTATAGAGTATTATATAAACATAAACTAGATGGAGTTTATTACTAATATGTGTTAGTTTTTATACTTGCTTATCTTATGTGTGGCTGACCTATCAATTACTGACAGTATTGAGCTCTCCAACTGAGCTCCCCAACTGTAATAATTAATGAATTATTTATTCCTCTTCAAGTTCTATTTGCCTCATATATGTTAACATCCTATCATTAGGTGCATAAAAGTTTAGAATTTTTATGAATTTATGGACAATTTACGCATTTATCATTTTATAATTTCTGTCTTTATTTCTGATAAGCATCTTTGTCTTAGTATGCATTTTAAAAATTAGTGTAGTTCTTTCTGATTTATTGTGCTTAGTCTTAGCATGCTAGGTCTTTATCACTCTGTTTTTAATCTAGATGAATCTTTATATTAAAAATGAGTTTAATGTAGACAGAAGAAATTGAGTCATAGTTTTCATTCACTTTGACAATTTCTGTCCTTTAATCGTTATATTTAAACCATTCATACTTATGGTGATCAATGATAGAGTTGCATTAATATGTACTATGTAGGTTTTCTATTCATTGCAGTTTTCTTTTTCAATCCTGTTTTTATACCTTCTCTAATTTGTTGATTATTTCACGTTATTCACTTTTAGCTACTAACTTATTATCAATTATAATCATTTAAAAATTAGTTGATTGCCCTAGACTTTTGAATACACTTTATAAAACGAATCTAATTTCTGAATACTTTTTAAAAACTAATCTAATATTATACTGCTTTAACTATAGTTCAAGCATCTTAAGTTACAATTTTTCATTCCCAATCTTTGCAAGATTCCATTTCATTTCAGATTTTATTTCTTCTATTCATATGTTAAGATCACTTAATACATTGCTATTATTATTACTTACATTATTCTGGTATTTTTTTCAATTATGTGTTTTCTAATGTTATTCTTTTTAGTAGATTCAAGTTTCTGACCTGTATTATTTTCTACCTAATTTCTTTTAACATTTATTGCACTGCAAGTCTACTTATTATGAATTCTATGACATTTTGTCTGTTTTGTGGCTCAGAGAATGTTGCCCCTAAATATGCAAAAATTATGTACTGAATTTTTAATTAAAGATGCTTGAGAAATAGGCAAAAGCACACTGTGACCCGCCTTTCTAAATGTCCCTTGCGAGTGTCACTCTCATTGAACCAAGAAGGAGACATAATTATTGTTAGAGATAGGGCCTAAACAAACTCTGCTTAGCTTTTTGTTAATTAGTATGCAAGCCCAAAGTCTCTTTGTTTTGTCAGCTCTTCACAATTGCTAGCTTCTTTATCTAAAAGTTATATAAATTGACTGCTTTGGTCATTTTGCTGATCTCATAACTCTAAGGTTCCCATAATTATGAAATAAATTTTTTCTGTCCTATTAATCTATTCTGTGTCAACTTAATTATTAGTCTTGAGAATTATAAAGGGAAGAAAAATTTCTATGCTCTTAATCTGATAAATTTTTTAATTCTCTTTTATATTTGAAAGCTAATTCTTCTGGATATATATTTCTCATTGGTGGCCTTTTATGCCTGACATTTAAAATATTTAATTCCACTCTCTTCTTGCTTACATCATTTCTAATGAGACCACTATATTTCTTTTTTTAAATTTTTTATTAGTGAATCATCATGAGGTACAGTTACAGACTTACAAACTTTCGTGCTTGCATTTCAGTCATGCAATGATCGAGTACCCATCCCTCCACCAGTGCCCATTTTCCACCACCAATAGCTCCAGCATCCCTCCCACATCCCCACACCATCCCCTCCACACCACTCCACCTCTGTGGCAGGACATTCCCTTTTGCTCTCTTTCTCTCTCCTTTTGTGTGTTGTAGTTTGCAATAGAGGTATTGAGTGGCCATCATGTTCCATCTATAGTCTACTTTCAGTCTGCATCTCCATCCCAAGTGGGCCCTCCTAGCACCCTTTTTGGTTTTTTTGTTTGTTTGTTTGTTTTGCTTTTTGGGTCACACCCAGCGATGCACAGGGGTCACTCCGGGCTCATGCACTCAAGAATCACCCCTGGCGGTGCTCAGGGGACCATATGGGATGCTGGGGATGTAACCCGAGTCGGCCGCGTGCAAGACAAACGCCTTACCCGCTGTTCTATCACTCCAGCCCAGCCTAGCACCCTTTACTTGGTAGTCCCTTCTCTATCTGAGCAGCCTTTTCCCCCAGCATGTGAGGCCGGCTTCTAAGCTGTGGAGTAATCCTCCTGGTAGACTACTATAAATTTCTTATGCTTTTTTTTCTGGACACCTAGTGTTTTCACTCCAACACCCCCTAGTTTTCTGGGTTCTTTCAAAATTTTCTCATTGTCTTTGGTTTCCTAAAGTTTGAATATGATATACCTAAGGCCATGTTATTGAAGTGCGTATTTTTCCTTCTGGTGTTTTCTGAATTTTCTTGATTTGTGGTTTTCTGTATGTCATCAGTTTTGAAATGTTCTCAGCCATTGTTACTTAAGATTGTTCTTTGTTGTACTGTGTCTTCTGGTTTCCAACTGCTTGTAAATTTCACTGTTAGAAATTGTCCCACAGTTAATAAATATGCATTTATGTTTTACTTCACATTTTTTATTTGGTCTTTTTAGAATTTCAGTTTGTGTAACTTCTATAACTTAATCTTTAAGCTCATGAATCTTTCCTCTGTCATGCTAAATCTCCTGATGAGCCATGACATAAATTTTTATTTCTATTACATTTTTAAAATATTTGTGCATTTAGAAAAATCTTAATTTCTATATCTGTACTTAAGCTTACCCAGCTTTTCTTGAATGTTATATACTTTTTCACGAAAACCCTTATATATAAATTATTGTTATTTTAATTCCCTGTTTAATTCCAACATCTGTGTCACATATGTTTTGTTTAGATGATGGTGATATACTTTTAGACTATAGTTATTTTGGCTTTTATAAATAAGGTACACTTTGTTGTTGAAAAGAAGGCATTTTGATACTAATGGGGATAGTAGGGAGTCACATAGCAGAAAGATTCAGAGAAAGGGCTACTTGTTTTCCTCTTTGGCCCACCACAACTTTGCCAATAACGTTCTGGAGAGGTCAAAACTCATAATAATCTCCACAAGGTTCTGCATGTCATGGATGTGGAGAGCCTCCACGGGACCATGCTTTGTAGCGTTCTTTGTAATCAACACCTGTGTGCTTCGAAAACAACTCCTAATAAGGAAACAGGATGTCTTGCCACGCCCATAAGCTGTAACTAACCTATCAGCTGCAGACACTTGGGCGAAAGGAGGAGGCAGCAAGGGGTAAAAAGGAGGGAAGCTGCCTAGCTAGGTATGGGGATTCCTCCTCGTTCGTCCCTCGTTCCTCTTCTTTCCCGTTTTGCATAAGAAGATCTCTGAATAAATTGGTGCCAGAAGAATCTCCGGGTTGCGTGATTTCTTACAATGGACTGTAAAGTCCTAGAATGGGGGCAAGAGAGGGAGAGAGATACAGAGACAGAGGCAGAGATGGAGTACAGCAGGTAAGAACCTTCTCATGCATGTGTCTAACTGGGGTTTGATCCATGGCACCCCATATCATCCATAGAGACTGCCAGGACTGATCCCTGAGGCTTATTAGGAATAAGCCTTAGGCACCATTGGGCGTGACCCCCAAATCAAAACAAAAACAAATAAAGTCTGATTTGTGTTCAAGTTCCTGGGTATGTTATCTATTCTTGAAGAAAAGAATTTCAAGACAAAACAGTGAAGCAAAATAATTGTATTTAGGAAATATGAGAGAGAAGAGAGATAAAAGAGGGAACCCCATAATTTAAAAAAAAAGAATTATATACCTCCAGTTGTGATGTGGATGACTAGTCAAATATCGTGGCCCACAAACTAAAAAAGAAGTATTTGTATACCTATAATAGAGGCTTGTGGGCAATTCACAGGATACACTGATTTTCACAAAGCTGGTTTAATAGACCTTTTCCCAAGCTGTCAAGGCTTGGAGCTTACTTGAAGCAGGTAGGAGTCCATTGTATGGTTGTTATCAAGGAAAAATGATTTTGAATTTATGTCCTCCCTATTCAATCTTACAAGACATTTGTTCTGTTCATTCATCTGTTCCCTAAGAAAGTTCTGTCTTTTCAATTTGGACATTCTGTCTTATCAGGCCCCAGATCTCATGAAATAATATCTAAAGAATTCAGCTTCCACATGGTTTGTTTGTTGGTTGGTTTAGTTTGGTTTCCACCCCACACTCAAAGCTCAGGATTTTCAGGGCTTACTCCTGACTCTAAACTCAGGGATCAGTCTTGACAGGGCTCAGGGGACAAGATGAGGGCTTTGGAATCAAACCAGGGTGGGCCCTCTGCAGAGCAAGTACCTTAAGAATGTACTATCACTCTGGATCCAACCTTCAAGCCTTTTAACTGTGGACAGAGCAACTCCTTTTTAGATCACATCTTGATTTTATTAGTAGCACTGTTGCACTGTCGTCCCATTGTTCATCGATTTTCTCGAGCGGGCACCAGTAACATCTCCATCGTGAAACTTGTTGTTACTGTTTTTGGCATATCCAATATGCCACGGGTAGATTGCCAGGCTCTGCCATGAGGGTGGGATGCTCTCGGTAGCTTGCTGGGCTCTCCTAGAGGGATGGAGCAATCAAACCCTTCCCAAAATTAAATTTCAAAAGCATCCCCTTACATATGTGCCTGCTTATCTCAAACTTATTTAGACATCTGATCACCTTAAATTATTAGAAATATACAGTTGAAGTTTTGTCCTATGGAAGTACTTACCGCTAAATAGAATCTCTAGGTCTATAGATGTATAAAAGTGGGATCTGTGGTAAAAATTTTATTCTAACTTATTTAATTTTCAATATTTTGGGGTTTGGGTACAACTGGACGTTCTCAAGGATTATCCCTGGTTCTATGTTCAAGGATCTCTTCTGGCAGTGCTCAGGGAACAATATGTGGTGCTAAGGATTGAACTACAGTCAACCATGTACAAAGCAAGTGCCCTGTCTCCTGTATTATCTCTCCAACCCTTATTTACTTTTTATATGGCTCAGAAATGTGAGGAAAAGTGCCTTGCACATGGCCAACTCCAGTTTTGAAGTTATAAAATGTTCAGAGAGATTACCTGAAGAAATATGGTTTTAAAGAGAGAGTGAATTGACCCTGGAATAGTAAAATGTTTTTCCTGTATCAGGGAGGATAAAGTATTTAAGAGAACATTTGTAACAAAATGTCCCTCTCTTTTGCACATTGGTGAGTCCACTGAAGTGATAAGTTCTTTTTTTGCTAAATGCAATTGCTATTGCTATAAACAATATTCAAGGGAGAAAGCCATGGTACTTAGATCTTAGTTGAGAACAAGTAATATCTATGTCCTGTGTCTACAATTTCACGGCATCATGGGTTCATAGGACTAAGATGGCTATTTTTATGTCAGAATTTCATTCCTGGTTGGTGTAGGTTCAAGTGCTGTTATCCTGGAAAAATATACTAGAATGTTACTGGATTTTTTGGTCTTTTTGCTCATTTTTTGTTTGGATTTGGGATTGTGAGGGCACAACATAAAACCAAGGCTCAGGGATCACTTCTGGCAGGGCTAGAGGAAACATAGGTGGTGCCAGGGACCAAACCTGATTTGGCTTCATGTAAAGCAAGAGCCTTACATGCTGTACTAACTCTCCAGCTCTCTATTAAGTTTTATAGTAGTGAGAGTGTTTAGGAGGATTTGATAAGGTCCGTTTAATTTATACAATAGTTGGTCTGATGGGAATCCAATTTTCCAGGTTTTTAGTAACATCAGGAAAGGATAAGAACTCTCTACCAATTGCCTCACAGTAACTTAATTTCCTCTTTTAGAGTACACCACATATCCCCACTATTTCACATAAACTGGCCAATAGACTCCTTAAAAGTGATTAAGGATAGATTAAGTAGGTGGCTCTTGTACCAATTAATAAATTAATATTCTTACCTGCTATGTCAAAGATTACCATGGTTGGACCAATGTTATTACTGAGTCAGCATGATGACTAGGTGGTGACCCAATGCTCTTTTGTCTTCTTGTGCAGAAATGCCTAGGGTATAGAGGTTAATTCCAATCCTTCCAGAGCTAGGAATGATCCTATTTCTCAGAACTTTTATTTTGGCATTGAAGGAAAAGCCTGGGCAGTGATTGCAAATGTCGACATTAATTTTTCCAAAGACCTGCTTGTCCTCAGTAGTTGTCCTGGTTGTTGTCCTTTCAGCGTCCTCTTAATATTGCATGATGCTAGTGACAGTAACTGCTGTCACATGAACTCTATGCTTGTAGATTTAATTTGACCTACTGAGGTTTCTGTTGTCCTGGAAAATGAATTTGGCATTCCATTGTTTTTGACATTTATCTCTCGGTAAAATTGATTAACTAGAGACTAGACTGATTAGCAGATTGTCTACTAATAAAGACAGTAAACATTTATTGTTAAGGACAATAAACCCGAGCTGGTTTCCTTCAAGAGTTGGGGGTTGGGAAAAAGTTACATTTCTCAGCTTCCTCTTCAGTTAATGGAGGGTTAGGGGTGATTTGTAGAGGGAAGAGAGCTCTTCCAGTGCAGTTGGAACCTGTAGAGGCACTAGTGGGTCTGATGGTTCCTGGTAGAGATGATTTGGAGAGGGGAGTGAATTTCTCTGGCAGAACTGATAGGGTATAAGTGGGTCTGGTTAACATAGGATTGGACAATTAGAAATTTAGCTCTAACTGTGAGTTTAACAGATGTGGTGGGTCTCCTTGTTCCTGAATCTTTATATAATGCCATAAAGGCTTAGACATAAGAAATTTTCCATTCTCTGAGGTTGTCAATGAGGACAAGACTTAAAAAGAGAACAAAATTTAACCAGAGTGATCCTAATGTTTTCTTTCTCAGGGTTTGACCTATAATTTGTCTCCTTATGGGATTTAAACCCCTAAAGTTTTGCTCAGACTGCTTCTAACTTTCTTCCAGATGAGGGCTTGAATCACAAAGTTAAGTGAGGGTGTACCTGACTCGGGTCTCCAGTGATGACAAAGCTACTCATGACAGTTTTAATTTGTCCCTGAGTGGGACTTTAACCCCTAAAATTTGCAGAAAGAGGCCATCAAAGTACTTTAAGCATAAAAAACGCTCAGGAAGAGACAGATAAATAGTACGGTGAGCAAGGCACTTGTCTTGTATGTGGCCAACTCTTATTCAATCCCCAGGACCCCATAAATTTACCTGGGATGGCCAGTAGCTATTCCTGAGTGTAGAACCCAGGAGTAAGTCCTGAGCACTGCTAAGTGTGACCCTAAAACCAAAAAGAAAAAACCCTGTTGAGGAGAATAGGTATGATTATTTTTCTATCAAAGAGGATCTTCATCTATAAAAATTGGATTAAAGAGTCATTGAATTAGGTATATGCAGAATAACCTCTAAATCTAGGAGCCTCAAGCATCCCTGGGATCTAACTTCATGTCAACAATAACCATTTTGTGTGCTGAGCTTAAGCAAGGACCAGAGACTTGAAGGAAGTTGCCACAAAGTGAGAGAAAGAAAGGGTGTGCTGCTTTCCTGCTGCCTATAGTTGAAGATTTTGTGGCCTACAAATTACAATTATTTCATCTGGGTTGAGTTACTGGACCTGGCACTATTAACATTTTAATTTTTACCTTTTGGATCCCCAAACTGCCCTATTCTGAATTAAGGAAAGTAGTGCAAAGGATAAGACAAGACAACAGACAACTGTTCAGTCTGGATTCTCATAGAAAAGAAATTTCCGGCAAGTTAAAATTTGCATTCTGTCTACAAGGTAAATTTTAGATAAGCACAAACAGAGCCATTTAAGAAAATATACTTTCGTATTTTGATGTCATTGCCTCTCTATTTTTTGGAAATTTTGATGAGGTTACTTTACTCCTGGTTAACTTACTAAATATAGTGTTAGTGGGGCCCAGAGGGAGTCAAGTAAGGAGGTAGCCACAAGAGAAAGAATGATCTTACCTTTATACTTGGTTCACCTTGCTGGTGTTGCAGTGCCTGAGGAAGTAGAAATTCAGGAAAACGGGCCATTAGTGTGTAGATTCATCCTAATTTGGCTAGAATTTGACCTGTGTTTTGTGTTCTCTTTAGCTATAGGTGCCCAAAACTTCAAATCCTTCAGCGTTCTTCCCAAGCATAAGAACAAAGAGAACTCCCAAGGTATTCCTACTCAGAGAGAAATCTATTTTGCCACTCTATCAGCTACAATTCAAATTAACTATACTGGAGCCCTGTGGTGCTCAATATATTGGGTATAAACATTCTATAATCTGCTTAAATGTAATGTTTTTGTGGTTGTGATTCTCAGAGCTAAAACACTGTCACGTATTTCTTCAGTGCCATAGCTTTTTCTCCATGACCCCTATTTTCTAGTTGCAACATTCATAATTTACTTCCTTAATCTTTGACATTACTTTTACTTTGCTTTTTCATCCTGGATGTAAGACAAGGGATGCAGGAGCTGCCTTGAAGTAAGAGTAAAGGTGTTACCCTGATTAAGATTTTTTTAAATGTCTTTTTCTCTAGAGAGTTGGTTTTTATTATGGAAAAGTCCCTTGGAGTATTTTACAAAGATTACTCTTCTTCCCTGATTATCTGAGTCTAATTCAGAAGGCTAGATCTCTCCAATCTTCACCAGAATATCTAGTGAACTACTAGTGTTAAAACAAACTCCAAATTGGCACAGCCTCAGGAGTTTCTTGTTATCTTAATTCTATCAATTCATTAAGACTGAAATTCGAATACTCCTATCAGTTTATATTGCCAGAGCTCTATGCTACAGCCTAGAATATATCACCTTTGACTCTCTGTATACACCTGCATAAACAGATTTCAGAGTGATATTTTACCCTAAACACTTATTCCTGAAGGTGTTCAAGAAAAACTGTTGGGGTTCTTTTAAAATAGTGTCCCAAACTATTAGGTGCCTAGGAATAAGTTTTTTAAAAAGAGGTGAAAGATTTATGCATTGAAAACTCTGAGACTATTTTTAAAAGAAGATGACACAAGAAAATGGAGAAAAAATCCTATGTTCATGGGCTATAAGAGTTAACATTATCATAATGACCATCCTACCCAATGAAATATAGAGATTCAATACAATCCCAATCAAAATTCCAATGCCATTTTTCAAGGGCTTTAATGCTGTAGACTGACACCCAAGGACCGTAGACACAAGGATCAGGAAGATTGCTCCTTAGTTGCAAGCCTGCCTCCTGAGCTGGGGAAGAAGGCAGCTGGAATAGAGAAGGGATCACTAAGACAATGATGGTTGGGGGTATCCATCAGGATGGGAGATGTGTGCTGAAAGTAGATAAAGGACCAAACATGATAACCTCTCAGTATCTTTATTGCAAACCATAATGTGCAAAAGTAGAGAGAGAGTATGGGGAAAATGTCTGCTATGGAGGCAGGAGGAGGGTGGAGAAGGGGGGGTATACTGGGGAGATTGGTAGTAGGGAATGGGTGGAGGGATGGGTGTTTGGTCATTGTATGATTGAACTCAAAAATGAAAGCTTGTAACTGTATCTCATGGTGATTCAATAAAAAAGGGGGAAAATGTATATAGAATCACAAAACACCCCAAATAACCAATCCAATCTTACGAATAAAGAAGAAAGGAATAATTACATTCATTAGCTTAAAACTACAAAGCTATAGTAATCAAACAAATCTGGTAATGTAATAAAAACAGACCCTCAGTCCAACGGATAGTACTCAGAGCTCACAAGTAAACCCTAATAGGTCTGGACAATTAGTGACAAAGGAGCTAAGTGAACTAAGTGGATGAAGGAAAACTTCCTTAGCATATGGGCCAGGGGAAAACCAGATAGCCATGTGCAAAAAGGAAAATAGAATGGAATCCTTTTCTCAGACAATACACAAAATTACAAAAATTTATTTAATATTTTGATGTGTGAGCCAAATCCATAGTATACCTTGAGGAAAGATAGGCAGAAATCTGTAGGATATGATCCTTCATGGTATCTTCAGTGATTTTAATCAATTGACAAAAAAAGTTTATATTAAAAATTGAAGGGGAAAGTTTTTAGTGGAGATTATGTATTGGAGTCAGGGCTACAGAAATTCAAATCTATCTACCCTAAAATAGCACCTCATTTTCATCCCATAACAAGGCAAGTGCCCTACCAGCTATACTAACTCTCCAGCTCCTATTTTTAATATTTTGAAGCATTATACATACTATTCTCCATTATAGAGGTTCAATCAGACAACATTTCTACTGACAATGAATAGAAGTTTTTTTTTGTTGCTTTCTAGTGTCTTTTTCTCCTATATTTTTTCTTTTTTGTGCCACAGCTGATGGAACTCAGGGCTTATTTCTGGCTCTGCACTCGTGGGGTTGAGGATCAAACCCAGATAGGTGTTTGCAAGGCAAATGCCTTACCCATTGTATTATCACTCCAGTTCCTTTCCCCTCATTTTGGAGCATTATTTTTGGTTACCAGAGTAGGAAGGAGAGAGGAGTGGAGAGTTGTTATGGCTTTTTTTTTGCTTTTCAGTTCCAGTGATTGAATCCAGGATCTCACACACAAGGCATGTATTCTACCATTCAGCCACATCCCTAGTCTCCTCCACTATGCCTTCATACATACAACACCCCCCCGCAAAAAATAAACAGAAAAATTATAAAAAAGGATGGCCATAAAAATCACCCTGATAAGATGATAACATATGGAAAGATACAAAAAGGAAGTGAAGCTCTGGCCACTGTGTTTTTCACCTTTAGGGTTAGAAATACAAAACAGAAACTACAGAGACAGTTTAGGGTGTTATTGACATATTCCAGGCAAGAGATGATAGTGATTTGGAAGTTGTGAGATGTCAGATTCTGAATTTTTTTTTTAGCTGAGAGCCAACAAGATTACTAATGAATTGCTTATATTATTTAACCACCACAAGTACCTTTTATAAAAAAGATCCAAAAAGGTATGCAAGATAAGAAAACTTTCATTAAGATCTTACCTAAGTCTCTGAGCTAATGACTGATAATTCAAATTCAAAGCCACATGTCAGACTCCAAACTCTGACCACTCACAACTTCCTAGAATTTTGAGAGATTTTTCAGTTTATGTCTAACAAGAAAAATCTGAGGCGGTTAGTAGACATTCTTTAGGGTCTACAAGGGGCAGGTCTGAGACTAAAACCTGATCTAGCAACACCGAAATAAGTCACTTTTTATTTTGCCATATTTTTCTAGCATTATATAAGATACCTGTAAACAGCTGAAGTTTGCAGATAATTGTCAATTTAGCCTAAATTTACAGCAGAACACCTCTATTACAAAATGTACTGGATGGTGGTCATCTTTAGAGGCTTAACAAGACAGGGGTGATATTTATCACATTGCACCCTGACAGTCTCTATATGTTTTGATCATTATCATAAGGTGATGCACCTTGTGTGGAAGGACTTTTAAAAAACAGTAAAGATGGGGCTTGAGAGATAATACAGCAGTTATGGTGCTTGACTTGCATGCAGCCAACCTGGACCAGCCCTGGTACCCCATATAGTCCCCAGAGCCCACCAGAAGGGATCCTTGAGCACAGAACCAGGAGTAAGCCCTTAACATTGCGGGTGTGGCCTCCACCCCACCCCCTGCAAAAAAACAAAGCAAAGGAAGAAACAAAATATATTAGTTGAATAAGTTCTAAAAGTCTTACAAACTGGGCTGGCAAAATGATGTGATGTACAAGTGTTTATGTGATTCTTTGCATCTTAGGTGCTACTGGTGTTAGCAGTTACACCAGAGCACTGCCTAGTCTAAGAAGACCCATTTTTCTGTTTATCTTAAGTGACTCTTTTTTCCCACAAAGGATATTCTTGAAAAACAAACAAACAGGAAAAAAAGAGAAAATCTTTAGAAAGGATAGTAGTTTTTGCACTATAGAATATATGTTCCACCTCATCCAACCTGATCACTTCATTACACCCTTAACATAATGCCAGAAACTGGGATATTATTTAAATTCTCAAATAACTGTATCAGGTAAGTATATTATCTTCATTTCATTGAAAAGGTGATGGCAGTTATGGAGTTGTCTCCTTTATTTGGCCCACAGAGAATTATGGTTTTATTGGAAAGTGGGTGCTATTGAATGGATTGGTATTGGGACATTGTATATCTAAAACTCAATCAAGATTAACTTTGTAATCCATAGTGACTCAAAAAAATTAAAGTCTGGGAAGAGATATGGAAAAATCTTGAAAAGTTTTACTACAAATTCATGCATGTGAATACAATGAATTTTTCTCAACTAATTCTAAAACCTTTAAGTATTCTTAAATGAGTTAGGTTTATATGAATAACATGGATTTTTATCTCAGCTTGATTTGATGTTCAGATTTCCTCATTAACAGAATGCTAAAAACAGACATAATGCCATAAAAACACCTTAAGTCAAGTTGAGAGCAAGGCCAGCATTGTCTCAGTTTCTGCCACTTCAAAGAATTATAGTGAGGATAAACAACATATCAGTGTAAGTGGTTCATTCAGAGTCCTCAAATAAAGACCTTTAATAAGATACAAGGAACCAGTGCAGCAATATGGAAAATCACTTGCGTAGAGGCTCACCTATGCTGAAGAAGAGCCCAGATTAGCTAATGGCATCATACCTGTCCACCATCAAAGAGAATGAAAAATGCAATGACAGAACAAGGGATAAAGGGGGAGGATTAATGGGGGGAAAGTACCCCAGTCACATGAATGGTTTAAAGCAGGAAGACAGAATACAGTGGTATTCCACCTCGTTCCTTGCATTCAAATAAAAAGGGAAAGACTTTCACATTCATATTATGTCATATAACATTTATCCTCAAGACATTAAGAGATAGAGAAGACTCAGTCCGTCCAACATTTAGCTACTTAGAAGTCACTGAACTTGCTAGATGCTGAATTATGTTATCTTCTCAAATAGTTTATAAAAAATGTCATGATACACTCAAAAAAAAGAGGAAAAGACTTTGATCTTACAAACATGTGCAAAGATGTACTTCAGGCTAACTCCTGAAAGAAAGAAAAAATATATACATTTGTTTTCATTTTTATATTTACTATGAATTTTTAAATTCATTTTAAACTTAATCATCAAAAAATGGTGAGTCAGAAGCGAAGTTTCTCTAAAGAATTTTACCAAATTGCTTTTTAAATTTTTTTTCAAAAACAGGAACATCTTGTGTAGTATAGGAAATATTTTTGAAGGAAAGCTCTCTTAAGCAAAATTGAGAACATGATTGGTTCTCATAAGGCATTGTAGATATTTTTCTATATTCCAGAAGTGTTCCTCAGCAAACTCACCTTCTCAGAGACTGAAATCAGTATGTGATGGGTGCTGCCTCTAAATATCAAAGCTGCCTGCAAATAACAAAACTCATTAAAGAATGTTGTGTATTGAATTGGAAGATATTATGCTAAATGAAGTAAGCCAGAAGAGGGATAAATCCAGCATGATATAACTTATATGTGATATTTAGAACAGCTGGATGATGAAATGCAGTAGATTAAAGAAGGGATGCCTAGATCAGCATTGGCCGAAGAGTAGGGGAGGAGAAGGAAAGAAATAAGAGTGGCTGGGGCCAGGGTAGGGAGCAACTTATAGAAGAGATAGATGAAAAGCAATAGGGGACAAGAGAATTCAGGTACGTATGTGGTCGGGCTATTGATGAACAATAGAACTTAACATCCAATCCACAGAGTCTCAGAATCATGAGACCCAAATTATAGCATCCAAACTTAAAATGGTGCCTGCCAAGATGGAAGGCTGGGGTGGGGGAGGGCAGTAAAGGGAACCTGTAAACACTGGTGGAGAGAAGTTAATAGGATCAGTCAAAAGAGAAGGTAGTAGGATCAGTGCTGGAACACTGTATGCCAAAAATAGTGTCCCTAGAGAGAACACATTCCTTGATTTACCTCACACATTCCTTGATTTGGTCCAATGATACCAATTTCAGACTGGCCTTCAGAACTCTGAAATAATACATTTCTATTGTCATTTCTATTGTTTTAAGATGCCAAGTTTGTAGCAGTTTGTTACAGCAGTTGTAGAAATCTGATATAAGTGTAAACTCTGCCAATTGTGTGCACTTGAGGAATATAGTGGCAACCCAAACTACAAGTTCTCTTATCTTCATGGAACACCAAAGAAGGTACATGATTTGACAGTATTGGGTCTTAATAGCATGTATTCCTGCCAGAGTGATAGTATATAGTCTGAAGTCAAAGTCTGATGCCAACAATTGGAAGAAATTTTTCTCCCTGTTATTTTCTTTGAGTCACTAACTCCTTTTGTACAATCTTTTCAGTCATATTTCTTCTTTCCACTCTATTGACTGGTATATATGTACAGATGTACATATATACCCAAGATATAGTGATATATATGTATAGATATATCAGTATCTATGTATGAATCTGTATACACATACACAGTTGGCTCTGCACATTGACAGATTCCATACCCATGGATTCAACCTAACTATTATATAGTTAGGCCTACAATGGTTGCTTCTCTATTAAACACACACAGACTTTTCTTCTTGTCATTATCCCCTAAATACTACAGTGTAATAAATATTTACACAGATTTATTATGTATTATAAGCAATCCAGGCATGATTTAAAGCACACAGTGTAATGTGCATAGGTTTTGTGAAAATATGATGCTATTGTATATTAGGGACTTGAACACTTGCAAGTTTGGGTATCTACAGAAATAACCTGAAACCAATCCTCCAAGGATACAGAATGACATTATATACAAGTTTAGATTTTGCTTGTTTGTATCTCCCGCAGCACCCTGTTTTTAGTGTTGATGGGGTCACATTCAATATTGCTTGGACTGGTGGTGCTTAGTGGGAGCATAGGGAAGCTATTCAGTGCTGGGCATAAGACCCAATTTTCTCACTTACTAGGTATATAACCTACCAGATGAGCCACATCTCTGGTCCCAGAGAACTCTGCATTATAATCTTCTACCACATTTTTAGGTAACATCTCATGTAGCTACAACTTTCACATAGTATTTGATATTACAATTGCAGAAAAAATAATAGTTGTTGGGCATTTGAAACAGGAATTGTTTTGATATTTTACACTTTTGGCTGAGACTATTAGAAAAATGTTCTGGACAATCTTAAAATAAATGCATAGTATCCTTTTGACCATAGGACAAACTTAAGGATGGTAAGTTGCCTTGTAATTTATTATAAACTTCTGTGTGTTGATTTTAAAGATTTGAGGGGTGTTATCACATCTCAAATAAAGTGCCTATGTTTCAATTGACAAGGAAAATGTATTACTTATGATATAGATCAACTGATAAACTCTTGTTGCCCCTTCTAAGAAACATCATCCTCTGTTACTTCTGATTATCTGTAAAGTAATACCCTCCAGTGTGCGTACAAGGTAGTTTGTTATCCAACCTCATAAACAGAAAAATCACCTAGGCTTTGTGCTTCACTACTACTATCCAATTTCAGAACCAGGGGAACAAAAGAGAAATGCTGCTATTATCACAGTGCTCTCTCCAAGCCCACAGTCAGCTAACTTTTCTTCACTTGGGAAAAGAAAAGAGCCATCTGGATGCCTGCCTCCTGCAGTTCCTTCTTCTACTGCTAGGTCCTGTCACTGTTACTGTCATACCGTTGCTCATTGATTTGTTCAAGCGGGCACCAGTAACATATCTCATTGAGAGACTTATTGTTACTGTTTTTGGCATATCCAATATGCACGGGTAGCTTGCCAGGCTCTACCTCACGGGCTCGATACTCTTGGTAGCTTGCCGGGCTCTCCGAGAGGGGCAGAGGAATAGAACTCGGGTCGGCCGCGTGAAAGGCGAACGCCCAATCACTGTGCTGTCGCTTCTTTTTTGCAGTTATCACCTACTAGACAGAGATGCCTAGGGGTCCTGGGGCCACTCCCACAGTTATTCTCACAAGGTGTATGTGCCCTATTATATGATCCTGACTGTTAGTGTTCAGTAATTCTAGAATCCATCAGGGTCTTACCTGGAAGTGTTCCAGATGTACTCTTTTGTCTAGCCAATTTCTTTCACTCTGCAACATGTTGTTAGTGCAATTCATCCATGTAGTTGGGTTTAGCAATCATTTCTTCAGTTTCATTGCTGATAATAGTCCACTGTGTGCATCTGTTACACTCATTCTACACTCTACTCATTAATATAAATATAACCTCCATGATGGGCAGTTGAGTATTTTTCAGAGCTATTATGAACAGGGCTGCTTTGAACATTCTAATAATTAACTTGATGAGCATATGCGCAAATTTTTATTGTATATGTGCCTAAGAGTGGAATCGCCAAGATGAAAGGATGGCATAAAGTCAGTGGAAACCCCTCAAACTGGTTTCTCCAAGTACTTGTAGAATATGAACATTTAAAGATTCCTAGCAAGTCATTACTTGCAAGTATTTTTTGCATTACAACCTTCTAGCAGCATAAGAGAGTGTGGAACCCTTCCTTCCCAACAGTAACAATTGAAAACTAAAGCAATGCAATACCTTAGCCACTTAGCCCCCAAAGTGGATTCTTACTGTTGTTTTAATTTGTATTTTGTTGATTGCTATTGATAGTCAATAAAAAATCCATTAAAAGAAGAAACATAAATATTCAATAAACAGATGAAAATCGAGTTCACATTATGTTCAAATTATCTCTTCGGGAAAAATGGCTTTTTTTCTTGCTAATTTGCAAGATTTTGCTTTATCTTAAACTCATGAAGTTTTTAAGGTGATAGTTTTGTATACCCACACTCAGATTCACACAGGAATGTAATGCATGACTCTCTCTCTCTCTCTCTCTCTCTCTCTCTCTCTCTCTCTCTCTCTCTCTTTCTCCCTTTCTTCTCCACATCCAGCTGTGTCTTGGACTTACTCCTGACTCTGTTTAGGTATCACTTCTGCTGGCATGGCTCAAGGAACCATATTTGGTGCCAGGAACCGAACCAGTGTCAGCCATGTGCAAGGCAAGTGTTTTAGCCGCTGTGCTAACTCTCTGACGCGCATTTCTTCTCTTTTTAAACTTTCTGTCCACTGGGCAAATTTATTTTGCATATATTATGCTCAAGGACATGTGGTGCACACTATAACAACCATAATATTACCCAATGTGTCTGGACTATGACCTTATGTGAGACATTAACTCCATAAGATCCCCAAATGGATATGTACAATATGGACCCGCTAGCGAGGCAAGTGAAAAGAGCAATAAGAAAGTCGGGGACCAAGGCATGTACCTGAAAGAAAAGCGTTATTTGATAGCATTGAAGACCCAGCCTCAAAGCTGAAACTGGAAATATAGGAGGACCTTCTTCACTAGCTGCAATTAAAGGGAAGCACAGCCCCAGCTGGCACTAAGACGAGGAGGACAAAGGAGCATATTGCAGGCCCAAGCGGGTATGAAATTATAGGAGATATAAAAGAGTCCCGGCTGAATCTTAACAGGAATTCAGGCAGGAGAATCATAAGCTCCAAGTAAGATGAGAGGCCATTTGAAGCTAGAAGGGTGCTATTTGCAAAGGCATTGCAAAAAAAAAAAAATAGCCGTTTTTCACCCTCTGAAAGAAATCCCTCATTTAGAATCTAAATGCTCGGCAAGGCTTGCTGGACTTAAGGTGGCCAGAAACACTTGCATAGAGCTAAGAGCACTTTTCTCTTGAGGCACGAAGGAAGCATGCTGATGGAGGCGGGTGGGGGCAGTGAAGGGGTCTCATTACAATGCCGGAAACACACTGAGTCAGGCTCAAAGTTGATGGGAAATAAAAGCAAGAGCAAGCCAAAAGGAATGTGGCTCTGATAAAAGGACTGAGAAAAGTTCCTTTTGAGTAGGTTTTTGCATGTGAAAGAAAAAGCAACTGGAATGAGCGGGAGAAACAGAGACAATGCCTACCAAGGGCCCTTACAAGTCTTTTTCACAAACAAAATCAGCATGCTAAGATTCTGATTAGACTTTGCATAACCTCAGGAGTACTAAAACCAAGAAGTGCAGAATTTTCCTTCCACATGTAAACACACACACACACACACACACTCACAATAAACACTATATTACCATATGCTTCATGTTTTCCTCCTTCTCCTGCAACAATCTTAAAACACACACACACACACACACACACACACACACACACACAGGGAATGTTCACCTAGAGCTGTGAAAAGTCCATCATAAACTTGTTCCCTGGTGAAGAACCCAAGAAAAGAAAATGAGGTGCTAACTGTGAGTAAGAATCACCATATTCTATTTCACAGGCTCATTTCCCTACTGCTATTCAAGGGCTCTAAATGAGTTTGTAGCCACATGAGAGTCACTTACCTTCCTGGGATTTGGTGGACCACAGGTGGGACAGTGGGAAAGGGCCATCCCATGTGCAGTCTATAAGAAGGCACGTGGCCTGTTCACAATTGAAAAAGAGGAATAACACCAGTTAATTGCTCTGCTTTGTTTTCACCATGCATTAGCAATTCTAAATAAGTCAGTGATAAAATATTCCCCCGAAATATCTTTGTTGCTACTGTTGATTTTAAGTTTTAATACTCAGTTAATAGCTTTTTTATTACATGTAATATATATACATATATATATATATATACACTCAGCATATGGCTGTTTTTGCGTTTCCCATTCACTTAACACAGTATTCTATATGGAAATGGATTAAGAAAACTCCCAGTTTTAAAGCCAGCCCTGAGACTAGCTGACCCAGGCACATCTGTATCTACAGGTGATCCTGTTCCAAATAGCTTAAGCTCACTTGGAATGCAGTTCTTGTCTCTATTGCTCATGGTTCTGCACATCCCCATAATTAAATAGTAGGTTCAAAATAATGAGATGATCATAAAGACAAAGAAAGAGAGATTGCTGTAATTTGGTCAGTTCATGGAATAAATCATTCTCTGAATTCTAGTGGCTGTCACCTTTCCAGAAGTGTCTCTTCATGTGATTTTTTCTGTTTAAAAAATTGGTTTCATTTTCAAAACTGAGGGATATAATTAAAATTATTATTCTGGTCTCTTTTGTCATTTTTGCATTGCACTATTTATTATTTTTTGCCATAATATATTCAAGCTTCAATCAAAGAGGATGTTCACTTTCTACACTTATGTTCCAGCCAGAATTATTACTTATTATATTTCATGATTAATGCTGAAGGCAATTTTCTCAGGAAAATGATTTGTTTTGTTTACCAATATGCAACAACACTTTCCCACCACCAATAGTTCCAATCGAGCTGTGGTTAGAATTCTAGCCATACTAGGGGTCAGTAACTCATCTGTGAAGAATGGAGTCCTGAACTCAGCCTAATGGAGTGAAAGGGGAGCTGAGTCCAGGACTCCATTGACTCATTGAGGGTATAATCCCAGCTCCTGAAACCAAGGAGATAAACATTGGAAAGGCAGAGCAATTGGAATAGAGATTGCATCAAAAGAAAATCAGTATTTGTACAGAACTGTCCAAACTTTTTGTTGGCAATCAACAGAAAACTAAGTAAAATATCTATTTCACATAAAACTGGAACTCACAAACCTACCTACATACATTTATTATTTGAATATTTAAACTATAGTATGTTATTCTACTTGCTTTCACTTTTTATAACTTTTATTTTAATCATTGCTATTATTATTGTTGTTGTTGGTTCTGGAACTACACTTGGTGACGCTGAGGGCTTACTACTGGTTCAGTGGACCATACGCAGTACTGGTTTGAGCCTGGTTTGGCAGCATTCAGCGCAAGCACCTTGACCCCTGTATAATCTCTCTGGCCCTCAATTTTGCTTTTAAAAACTGCTGATTGTGGGGAATGGGAGAAAGATCAACATGCTAGAGCGCATGCTTACCAAGCACAGGGCCTTGGTTCGATCACCATCCCCTCATACCTTCATGAAACCCACTGGGCGTAGCTCTGGTGGCCTCCCCAGAACAAAGCAAAGCAAAACAATATTGACTGTGACCCAGTTAATTTATTTCATGACCTGTAATTGAGTAGTAACCTGTAGTTTAAAAAATACAGATGTAAGGGAAGAGAATTTTGACCTTTCTGCACTTAGATAATAATCTACTGTTCTTTGGTCTTTGACTCCAGGGCAAGCTTTAACATACCAGATGTTTCCTCTTATCCCATGTCCTGAAGCAATCTGAGCTCAGCCTTTACTAAACTGAAGACAAGGATGGGTCAGAGCCAAAACAAAATTAAAACAAGACTAAAATATATGTTAAAGCCAAAAAAAAAAAGACCTGGGATTTTTTTGACACTCTTAACTAACAAAGCACTCTTTGACTAAGATTCTATTTCTGTAAGTCAAGGACCTAAATTTCTATTGTAATATAAAAACAACTAGACCCTTTCAAGAGATAGATTTGGAGAAAGAAAATGCAGTATTATATTACTTCATGGACAGTGAAAACTATTTCTATGACCACATTAATGCAAATGGTTTTTATTTTTCACTTGTAGAACAAGCCTATAAAAGAGTGAGGATTTATTTACTTGAATTTTGTATTCATAGTTGTTATTAGCCTTCAAACACAGGAGTACAAAATAATAAGTGTATTTCGGATATGCAGAAGAATTGAGAAGGGTAACTTCACTAAATCCTCAACTTTAAAATTTATCAATTAATGGTAGTATAATCTGTAAATGTATTTGTTTTGTGGGCGACACCCAGAAGTGCTCAGGGACTACTCATGGTTGATTGCTTGGGGTTTTTTCTTAGTTGTCCTTGCAGATCTAAACTGGACCTTCCACCTACAAAGTGTACACCCTAGGTCTTTACTCATCTCCCCAACCCCTAAGGCATCTTTTTTAAAGCTGTAAATATAGTCGATAGTGACTCTTACACTTAGGGCGTTTGCCTTACACGTGGCCAACCCGATTTTAATTCCTCCGTCCCTTTCAGAGAGCCCAGCAAGCTACTGAGAGTATCCCACCTGCACTGCAGAGCCTGGTAAGCTACCCGTGGCATATTTGATATGTCAAAAACAGTAACAAGTCTCACAATGGAGACGTTACTGGTGCCTGCTCGAGCAAATCAATGAACAATGGGACAACAGTACTATAGTGCTACACACAAGGATAGAAATTTATTGCTTGAGTTAAGAGAGAAAAAACTTGTGAATGTATTTGCATTTTCCACAGCAGAGTCAATATATAGTGTACACATTTGATAAACAAAGAAATAGTAGAAAATATATGTAGTAGGAGATGTAGAAGTCACTACCAAAAAAAACCCCAAAGTAATTAAAAATTAGATATAACTGAAAAGGGATGAAACCATGGACAACTGCATTTGTTATACACATTTTTCTGCATAAATTAACTTTTACAATAATTTTTCATGAATTATTGATTTAAAATGTTAATAAAAATTGTAACAGTAGTGATAGCAATTAGTACAACTTGAAAATCTATAAGCTTTATTCTCTTGACCTCCAATGCATGAGATAAAATTATGCTATTTTAAGTGCTCCCTCTTTCTCTTACTTTTAGCCAAATCGCCAGCTATGAAAATGGTTTTATATGCCATTTATTCAGAAATATCACAAATAGGAGTCATAGAGATCGTGCAGGTGTTAAGGTGCATGCCTTCCAAGTGGCCAACCCCGGTTTGATCCCCAGCACTGCATAAGATCCCCAAGAACCATCAGGAGTGGTCATTGAGCACAGAGCCAGAAATAAGCTCTGAGAATCACTGGGTTTGGCTCCAAAACAGAAAACAAAATACAAATGTCACAAAAACATTCCCCAGAAATTCTTCAAGTTCCATGAGATATAGTGAATACTACAGCATTTTTGTCAAATTAAGATCATTTTTCTGTATATTTCATAAAAGACAAGCCATTTTATTTCTTTCTATGTTTTAACTTGCATTCCCTTTACCTCTAGAGAAAATTCAGATTCCAGAGCTGCCACAGTAGTGTCAGATGAAGTGTTGTTGGGATTCCTATCAATTTGCTCAGGTATAAGATGAGCTGAAATAGACCTCAGAGATACTCTGTCTTCTAGATCTTCAGAGTGGAGTCCCAGAGCCAGCAGTCAGAGCGTCATCTGGGAGCTTGTTAGATATGCACAACCTCAAAGCTGCTGAATCAGCATCTGCATTTTAACAGGATACCTAGCTGAGTCCACTGATTTGTATGCATACTACATTTAAGAACCACTGGTCATTCTAATCCAATTCCTTCCCAGTGCAGTAACCCTTTCTCAACATCTCAGCCTCAATTGTTTGCAGAGCAATGCAGTTATTTTGCATAAAGGATTTCTCAATATAGATATGAAAGAAAACTAATTTTATGAAATGCTAGAAATGCCCAGGCACTCTGAGGCAGGAAGTAGGCAAGCAGTATCACAGGTGGTGAAAATGAAGGAACCATGTGATCTGTGGGAAGACTGAAAATTGATCAGGGTGGAAGAGCTGGGTCTGAAATGACAATACTGAGCCCAGATGTCACTATAAGCAGTCAAATGAAAGTGGTTGATAGAAATTTAGAGAAGACAGTCTAGGCTAGAGAACTAGAAGATATTCAGTATACTATTATTATTATTATTATTATTGATTATTATTATTATTGCATAATTATTTCCCTGGGCGGACATAATAACATCATGTTTCCCCCTTGATGTGCTTCCAGTTAGTCTTCCTGAGCTTTTGTTTTTAAAAACTTTGAGATATAATTTGTATCCATTGATTGGCCTATTTAAATAACACTTGTATCAATTGTATCAGTTCAAGTGGGCACTAGTAATGTCTGCATTCATTCCTGTCACATGCTATTGTAGCCCAATGGCATCTGCTCATTCCAGGAGCATGAAGAACTTCAAACTGTTCCTTCAGGTTCTTGAGAAAGAGGTTTGACCATCTCGTAGGTGGGCGGCCATGCGGTCTTTTGACATCCCATGGAATCCAGTTGGCAACAGCTCTAGTCCAGCAGTCGTCTCCAAATCACATTACATGTCTAGCCCATCTGATTTTCAACACCTTGGCAAATGAGACAACATCTCTGATTCTCAATCATTGACAGAGGTTGGAACTCCGGATTCCTTCTCTCACTTGAGTGAAGCATGATTTTCCAAGCATACCTCTTTTGATTCCTCTTTGAGAGACCCAAGTAGCATTCTTAACCTGTTCTCGTAGGGCCCAAGTCTGTGAGGCATGTGTTAGTGCAGGAAGAACGGTGGAGTCGAAAAGATGTGCTCAGAGGTGGAGGTCCTTCGTCCTCTTAACAACATCTTTGATGCTCTTGAAGGTGTTCACGCTGCTCTCTTCCTCCTTTGCAGCTCAGGTGCCAGGTTGTTCATCATGTTGAGTTCTTGACCAAGAAACATATCTGCTGCATTTGGAGATGTTCGTTCTGTTGAGAGCAAATGGAACACCAAGAACTAGTCGTTTCTCATGAACATTGTCTTCATGAGATTCAGCTGCAGTCCGAACTTTCCACACTCACGGATGAAGTCGGCCAACATTCATGCCACTTAGCTAATATTTGATGTTATTAGAACGATGTCACTAGCAAAGTGGAGGTGGTGTAGTTGCTGTCTATCTTCACTCTCATTCCTTCCCATTCCAGTCATTGCATGATGTTCTCGAGGATGGCACTGAAGTGTTTTGGTGAAATGGTGTCACTCTGCCAAACCCCTCTTTACATTGATGATCACTTCTTTGTAGAATGGTGAGATTCTGGTGGTGAATCTGTAATATAGCTCACGGAGGATCCTGATATACTTAGTTTGAATGCCCTGTTTAGCTAGGGCTTTGATGACCGCTTCAGTCTCAAAGGAATCAAAGGCCTTCTTTAAATCAATCAATGTTAGACAGAGCAGCACCTTGAACTCTCACAAAACCTTAATATGCCTGGTCATTGTGTGGATATGGTCCATTGTGCTGAATCCTTTTTAGAACCCAGCTTGCTTGTATGGTTGTCCTTCATCTAGTGTTCTGCCAATCCTATTCAGGATGACTCCAATGAATAACTTGTAGATGACGGATAACAGGCAGATCAGGCAATAGTTGCCGATATTGTGGATGTCTCCCTTCTTGTACAACAGAATGGTCCTGCTGGGTTTCCATTGGGACGGAACCGTGCATTCAGACAGGAAGCGTGTAAAGAGCCGAGCCAGTGTATTGATGAGTACTGGCGGCAGATTCTTCAAATGTGCAGGTCTGACCTTGTCTGGACCAGGTGCTGTATACTTCTTTACCAACGAAATGGTGTGTCAGATTTTGGAAGGGAGAATGCTCGGAACGACATATCCATCATGCAGAATTTTGTATGTGGGCAGGTAGACATGGATATCAAAAAGATCTGAGTAGAAGTTGTGGATAATCTTTTCCATTGCCCTTCTGGAAGATGTGATAGACCACCAGGATGTCAGTGAGCAGTCATCTTCGTCTTATAGTTGGCAAAGGACAGGCGGGCGTTGCGAATACTTTTCCCGGCTCCTGCCACTTTGGCCAACACTGCTGCTCTTCTCTCTTTGAGGTCTTCCTTTATTGCTTCTCTGCACAGCTTTGCGAGTTCGGACGTTAGCTTGTGATTGCCTGAGGCTAGCGCCAAACCATGTTGGCGAATGAACTCGAGAGTTTCCAAAGACAGTCGTCTTTATATGCACATTATTGTGAATCCATTAAAACAAATCATATTTTGATTATTCTCTAACTCCCCCTCCTAACTCAAAATAACCCATAACTCCTGAGCCATCATTCTTACCACCACCACCCAGGGCTCTCTTTCTGTTCTCTATGATTCTACCAATTATGAATGTCTTTTCTGTCTCTATAGATTTGCCTATTTAGACACTTCATGTAAATGAAATCATTTCTTATGTGGTCACTGGTGATTGATTTCTTTTATTTAACCTTTTCCAAGTTTCCTCTGTTTTGTTGCATGTGTGAACTTGTGAAACAAAACCAAACTATACTAAATAAAAATGTCTTCTCGCCCTCACAAACAAAAGATAGATCTTCCTTCATTCTTGGATGTCATTTTTCTATGTTGTGTATGTTAAAATGTTAAGGATTCCGCCCTCCTTAAATCCTCCATCATCCTGCTTCCTATGGCAAGTCCCAAACATAGTGGTATCCTAAAATCATCCTTCCTTACTTTCCCCTGATGCCACTGCCACTAAAAAACTGGTTTTGTTCCTGAGTGGGTAGGTCCTTGAGTAATAAATGAAAAATTTGCATGTAAAATTCCAGGTGCTTATGAAGTTATAATTATTTATTTAACAGCTTTAAGAAGATATTTTGAATTTCTAATGTTTCATGTCCAGGAAGCTTCATGCTGGTTCCTCACTGATTCCCTTATATGAGTCCTTGGTCTGCTTTGATCTCTCACTGGCTCTATCTTTTGAAGTCCAGCACTGTCTAACTCTCTTCCTGATCTACTGCTGATATTCTGGAGTCTGTTGCTAGGGCTCAGAAACCTACTTCTTAGGACCCAGAACCCAGCAGCACTTTGTCTCTTTAGCTTTCTTCAATTCTCTCATCACATGGGTGAGAACTGCATCTCTCCAGTCATTTGCTGGAGGATGGGTAAGGGGTCAAAGAGAAGTTATCATTAATTCAGGTGCAAGCAAAGTGTCAAAGAGGAAGTTACCAGGCCACATCCCCCTTTTATATCCTTGTGTGCGTCTGTTAAAGTCTTTGCTTATTGAACTTAGTTGGCTTCTATGGTACTTTCTATTCAAATTTGGTGTGCTCCTATTGGGATCAGTATTGTAGAGTTTGGAGGTGTTGTAAATCCAATATATGGCTACACAGGCTAGAAACTCCAGAATCCTTAACTGGACCAAGAGCTTACATGGGAAAGGTTGTGTGATGTGGGTGTGGTTTTTGGAGCTTCAGGAAGTATGGGGGTCTGGAGGGAGCCACCTACTCCCACTCTGACTTCCCGCTCTGACCTCTCACAGCCGCCTATTTACTCCCACTCTGACTTCTGACCCTAGCTCTTAGCCTGGAGATTGGTGTTCCTAAAATTTTTGGCAGTTTGGCGTCCCTGCAGAGCTCATTCGTTTGGTGGTGGAGTGTAGGAGTATGAGTGAGGCTGTCTGGAGACTCAGCTCTCCCCCTCCCAAAGGTGCCCCAGAGATTTCAGCTAGGAGACTGATATATCCCTGAATTTTTGTGCCTAGGTGTTCTCTTCCATGAGTTACTCATGAGTCTGTAAAATCCTCTTTGTATCATAATTTTCACACTCCCAGCCATCTCCATTATCTGTTTTGACTGGCTATCTCTTTGATGGGTGAGGTTTAAAACAGATGAGGTTTTATAGTATGGAGAGATAGTATGGAGCTAAAATACTTGCCTTGCATGCAATTGGGCCAAGTGTAAGGAGCCTTTTCAATATGAATACTACTACTACTGATCTTAGCACTGTAGCACTGTCATCCCATTGTTCATTGATTTGCTTGAGCTGGCACCAGTAACATCTCCATTGTGAGACTTGTTGTTACTGTTTTGGGCATATCGAATACACCACAGGTAGCTTGTCAGGCTATACTGTGCGCTTGGGATACTCTCAGTAGCTTGCCGGGCTCTCTGAGAAGGATGGAGGAATCGAACCCAGGTTGGCTGAATTTGTTTTTCTTTTCATATCATTATTTGCTATATAGTCATGCCCCTCCTGTTTTCACTGTTTTCTCTTTCTGGAACTCCAAAGCCAGATACCAGACCTTGAGACTGGATATCCTTTTATTCTTTTTATTAGTGGCAGTCAACTTTATGTAAAAGCTTGGATAAGGTAAATAGCCAGTTATCTAATAAAATTAACATACATGCATTGAGGTGAAAATATTTTGCAGATACAGTTAATAATGTTCATAATCAGTTAACTAAGATTATCCTAGGTAATCTGGGTGGGATTGATCCAACCACTTGAAAGTCTTAAGAGCAGACTTGAAGTATTCTGGAGAAAAAGTAATCCCTTTTGTGACCTACTGAATATGTTGACCAGAAAAATTCTTCTTAGGTGGGGCAAGAAAGAACACAGGGGACATAACACTTATCTTGCATGCAGCAAACCCAGGTTTGATCCCTTGCACCCCATATCACCAAGAGTACTCCTGGGTACAACTGAAAGACAAGATAAACAAAAATTTATGTTTAAGGTTAGAGAGATAGTACAGTAGGTATGATGCTTCCCTTGCTCATTGCTGACCCTGGTTTGATCTCTGATACCTGGCACTGAATGTGGCCCCCCAAGAACCACTGGGAGTAATCCCTGAGTACAGAGCTCAGAGTAAATCCAGATCACAAGTAGGTGTGACCCAAAAACTAAATAAAAATAAGTTAAGCTTGTTTTTCCTAAATTATGTTGGACTTATCTCATCAGACCCTACAAATTGCATAAACATTTCTTGGAATCAGTAATTGATCAGTTCAATTGATAGTATCAGATCAATAGATTTAAAAATTCTGTTTAAATCCAACAGAGTTCATCTTTTTGTCTTTTAATTCTATTTTTAAAAGATTTTCTTCATTCTTATATTCTATTTCTTACAAATATTTTTGTTTCAGCAATACTACTTTCAATTTCTTTTTGTACTTCCCTCCATTCCCAGATACTTCCCTTATGAGGTATCCTGTACTTGTTTTAAAACTATTTTACTCCTTTTGAAATTCAAACTGTTGTTCTTCAAATTGTATATTGCCTCTGGAATTACTTTTTATTTTTTG
Organism: Sorex araneus; assembly: GCF_027595985.1. Lineage (NCBI taxonomy): Eukaryota > Metazoa > Chordata > Mammalia > Eulipotyphla > Soricidae > Sorex > Sorex araneus. The sequence goes on along the minus strand of NC_073313.1, from coordinate 44,096,421 downwards.
GGGGGGTCACATATGTTGGTACTGCAGGTCCAATGTGGTGCTGGGAATTGAACACAGGAACTTAGACACACAAGATATATTCTCTATTTAGTCAAATCCCTGGCCCTTGGAATTACTTTTCTCTATTTGTTTACCTTGGGATCTTTTTCTTTTGGAAAATTTCCTTTTAAGTGACCACTAGATGTGGGGAAGGGAGAGATAAAGAATGGTAGTTAAGCTATTTGGATTTTGTTGACCTTATACTGAGTAGTTACTAAATGCCAAAATACAGAAACATTTTATCTATTGACAGTCCACTTATTTGAGACAGATTATCTCTTCTCTATAAACCTCAGAGATAGCTCTGGAGCTAGGATGTCCCTTCAATGTTCCCTTGTATTAGGACAAATGGGTTGGATTTTTATATCTGTGCACTTATCTGTCATTAGATGCAGACAATTTTGGGGAGGAAATGTAACTTTGGGCAAGGTAGTTTTCTTCAGCTGAGGCAATCTCCAAAAAGACTGGCAGCTGAATACCATCTAGCCACAGCCCTTCCAGCAACTAGGGTTGTAAAATTTTCTTTCCTGAAGAGGGATCAGCACATCATGGCATCCACCACAGTTGATTTTCTCGAAAGCCTGCTGTCTGCAGAATGTCATATTACTAAAGTAGATGTGGGCACACTAAAATCAATTCAAATGCTTCCTGGACTAAAGTGGTATTTTCTCATTCAGTTACCCCCAGGCCTTAGGGGAATGTTATAAGTCAGGAGGCTCCCACCGCTCTCCACTCAACTCAAATTTTAAGAGCAAAAAAGCCACAAAACAACAAGGGGATTAGGAGGAATGTCACTAGTTGTCAAGTTAGACTACCCTCTTAGATCAATGAAGAAAATGGATCTGAAGAAAACAAAGACATGGAGAAATAAGAATCTATGCTCATCCCTTTTTGCACAACACTATTTGTCCCTTTTAGAATTGTCCATGTGTTTCTATTCATTTGTAAAAGTGCTAGAAGAATCATTTTGTGCACAGTAGGTGCTTAATAAAAAAACTTGTCTAAAGAAGAAATAAATAACTTTATAAGAGACATAAAATAGGAGTGAAGGGAAAAATAATGTTGAAGAGTTAGTGGGGAAAAAATCTTTCATTATTTTATTGTCTCTCTTGGCTTGTTGTTGTAAATGTTCTGGGTGATGTCACTTTTCTCTTTGACCAGGAAAGAATATATGAGGTGAAATGTACTAAACAGTAGGCATACCTATTCATATATCTTAGGGTGTATGTTTCAGTTTGTGTCCCAGGAATAATAAATTAAAATTCTGCTGTGGATTGAGCCCTTGCTCATTGTACTGTCAGCTTTCCCTGTGGGCTGCCAAGAACCAGTGGTGAAGGTCAAGGTATATGTCTCTGACATCAATGATATTTTCAGAGCTTGTTATTTCAACAATGAAAACAAATTTTTAAAAAGGCAGAAAATAAAATTTCCATTGAATGCAAACTAGCATTTTAGTGCTCTCAAAATTTCCATTGAGAACACTAAAATGCTCTCAGTGTTATTTGTTAGACAGCAGATGAGTTCTGTGAAGGAGATACATCTAAAATGAAAGGTTTTAGATGTATGGAGAACTAACAGCAGTTTCTTTGTCCGTCTGTCCAAAGTGTCCTATCAGCCAGCCCCTGATGTCCAATTTGACTGTTGAAGGCCATGGAGCCATCTCCTCTCTAGTACTCTAGGTTTTCTTTCTCAGTCCTCTAAAGAAATTGCGCCTCCATGACTTCACCGATGTTTTGGACTTGACACTAAGCAAAGTGACTCAAAGTGAATACAGGCCCAACTGGGAGAAACAGAAAAGTGCATTTGAAACTTGCCACATTTCTGTTGAAACTGTTTCAAACATGCTTGTAAGTTGTCTCTAATATGTGGATCTCTAACAATGTTTCCACTCAGTTGTGATTGCATAACACACAGCACACACATAACACACTTACACAAAAACTCAGGATGAAAAAAGACTTCCTCCAAGATACTGCCAAGTATCCAGTGAATTTTAGAGCACGTTTCCTTTCCTGTTGATACGGCCATCATTAAGGAGAAATTCATATTCATATTTTTATGGCCAGGCAGTACTCATGACATGGACTCATTAGAGTAGACTACAATCAGTCCATAATGGACTACAGTATCGTGGACTAAAGGAATAATTAATATCCCAAATGGTAACTCAGCCTCTCACTTTAAATCATAGACTAGCAAAAATGCTCCAAACATTCCCTCAATCTGGTCTATAGAAGACATAATAAAATCCAAGAAGTTAATTTGATTCATCATAAAACTCAAGGATTTTTGCAATATAGGCCAAATGCCCAAATTTATGACCACAAAGTTTGCCATTAAATTACCAAGATCCATTAATAAGCCTAGACTGCTCAAAATTTTAAAGGTCCTGGTGTTCTGTAATTTAATATATGCATCAAATTAAGTTAGTGTAGTAGCATGGAGAAATTAAAAGTGAAAAGGGGTGCCTTATTTTTTAATCATATAAGAAAGTTTTGTATCTACCATGGGATAGAATGAAAAGATAAAGGAAATAGGAAAGTGAAGATATAGGAGAAAACTTTAATGTTATTTGCATGCATCTCTTTTAAATTAACCTAGCCTAAGGAGAACTGTTCTCTTCATTGACAAGTAATGACTCTGCCAACCAAGCTTTCATTATGTGAGCATGAACTTTATGTAACTATTGACTGGATTCAAGGCAGATTTTTTTTACATCCACTCCAGACAAATCAGTTTGATTAATTCATTTACCACTGAGGAAACATTGGTTTACAAGAATGCAAATGTTTATAAGATTTAAGGGAAAATACTAATATATATACCAACAATTACCGATCACTGTCCATTAGAAGTTCCTATTTTCCCTACCTTCTAAACTGCAATTCTGTCACTAGAGGCTAAAGATTTGTTTTCATTGGACATTTTCTATTCCTTGCTTTGTTTCTTTATAAATCACATATGAGTATTTGTCTTTTTCCTTCTGATGTATTTTATTTTACATGGTAGTCTCTAGTTTTGTTTTTTGTTGTTGTCTTTTGTTTGTTTCGGGGGGTCACACCTGGTGATGCACTGGGGTTACTCCTGGCTCTGAACTCAAAAATTACCCCTGACGGTGCTCAGAGGACCATATGGGATGCTGGAAATTGAACCTGGGTCGGCCGTGTGCAATGCAAACACCCTACTGTTGTGCTATAGCTCCGGCCCCCAATAGTCTCTAGTTTTATCCATGTACCAAATTGTAAGTTTCTTTTATTTCCTTTTAGATGAGATATTTCTATTGCATATGTATCCAACATCTTCTATCAATTTTTCTATTATTGCACATTTAGATTGTTTCTAAATCTTGACTATTGTAAATATTGCTACAATGACAAAGGTGAGCATATATCAATTTGTGTTCTTAAAATATATACCAAAGAGTCAAATTTCTGTATCATATTTTGTTATTTTTATCCCATTTAAATTTTTATTGTGGTTCTATTTTTATTGAGATTCTTGTGATTTAGAATACTGTTACTGTAGTGCCATGCATATGTAATTCCAATACCACACTAGCCTGCCTCCACCAATGTCCCAAGAAACCCTACAAGCCATTTTTTCCCTCCAGGGTAAACTCAGTTCTGCAGACAAACTTTCTAGTTATGTTGCCTTTGCCCATTTGTTATTCCCTAATTATATTTCCTTATTTCTCACATATGAGAGAGGTCATTTTATGTCTGTCCCTTTACTTCTACTGACTTCTTTCAGCACAATACCCCATAGCTCCATCCATGTAGAGGCAAAATCCATGACTTCATCTTTTCTTATAGCTGAGGAGTATTCCACTGTGCATATAACACACTTCATTTAACCAGTTGTCTATGTTTGGGCCGTTACCAGATCTTGATATAGTAAATAAAGCAACAATGAATATAGTGGCATGAATAATTTTTTCAAAATAGTGTTTTGGGGTCCTTGGGCTAGATGCCAAGAATTGAAATTACTGAATAATATAGAAGCTAAATTCTCCATTTGAGAAATTAGTATTTTGTTTTTTAAAGAAGCTGAGCCAGTCAACATTCCCACCAACAGTGGGTGAAGAATCCTATTCCATCACATCCATGCCAAAATTTTATGTTTTTATTCTATGTGTCTTTATCAGTCTCATTGTTATGAGGCGATCTCATTTTTATTTATATTTCCCTGATATCCTATTCCATCACATCCATGCCAAAATTTTATGTTTTTATTCTATGTGTCTTTATCAGTCTCATTGTTATGAGGCGATCTCATTTTTATTTATATTTCCCTGATGATAAGTGATGGAGATAATTTTTTCCATATATTTATTGGCCATCTGTATGTTTTCTCTAAGAAAGTGTCTGTTCATTTCTTCTCCCAATTTCTGATAGGGCTAGTTGTTTATATATCTTGTATACAAACTTTTTATCAGGTAAGTGGTGGGAAAATATTTTCTCCCTATCTATGAGGGTGGACTGGAGCGATAGCACAGTGGGTAGGGTGTTTGCCTTGCATGCGGCCGACCTGGGTTTGATTCCTCTGTCCCTCTCGGAGAGCCCGGCAAGCTACTAAGAGTATCCCGCCCGCGCAGCAGAATATTCGATATGCCAAAAAGAGTAACAATAAGTCTCACAATGGAGACATTACTGGTGCCTGTTCAAGCAAACCCATGAACAACGGGACAGCAGTGCTACAGTGCTCTATGGGGGTATCTTTTTAGTCTATGCATCATTTCTTTTGTGATGCAGAAACTTCTTATTTTTAATATAGCCTCATTTGTTTAATTTTGCTTCATTTTGCAGGACCAATCAATATTTATTGTCCCTAAAGTTGCCACTAGATTTAATTTCATGAATTCAATAATTCCTATCTTTCTCAAGCTATTTCAGAAAACCGAAGAAAAAAGTTTCTATAAAGATAAATTTAACCTATGTCCAAAACTGGAATATACATGAAAGATCCTCAATCAAAGAATTGGTCAGTTGAATTCATCAATATACTGAAGATAATACAATCATAGTCTTTCTTCTTGGGATGTAGAGTAGAGATTCCCACTGGCTGATTACTCTTTCCTTGTGCCTAGAAAGGAAGACAGGTAAATATAGGAACTATGGGCAGTCATTCATTACCTACCATTTATGAGGAGAAACTAGTCTGCAGATGTGTGTATGTGTTTATAAATCAGAATAAGTGAATCACATAATAAATAAACAGAAATAAAGTCTGAAGTGGTGATAATGGAAAACAATTAACGGCATGACTGACAAGCTCAATCTATTGTTATAACGTTCTTTTATGGTTCCAATTCACGAAGTGGGTTAGCTATATTTCTGCTCTGCCATTATCTGTGTATTCTCATATAATTATTCCTTTTGTCAGAAAAGTAGGCTTGAGAAGGTTTCTATTTTTTATAACAAAAAGAATCTTGAAAAAACAATAGAATTTTTTTATTCTATAAACATCATCGAATAGCAACTGTGATTCACACTCTATCATTTCTTGTGGCCTCTACAATATGTTGATTGTAGGCCTGAAAACTGTAAAGGCTTTATATTTTCCTTTTCAGTCAGGCAAAGGACCAAATATAGTATGAAGAGAACAGATTAGTGGAACAGGCCTGACATTAAAGTGAGAGATTATAACTCACCATGACATAAGGGTTCATACACTCAAGATTTAGCAACAGAAACGCACACTTACTCTACATGGAGGACATTGTTTATTTTTCTAAGTTATGAGGACTGGGGTGAAGAAAGAGGAACAAAGACTCAAGAATCCTGGAATGAGCAGTAATGTACACAGTGTAACAAATGAAATAAGTGTTGGAATCTCTCAGAATTAAACTATTCCAAGTATCTTTATTCAGCAAAGTAATGGTGTACAGGAGACCAAAGAAGTCTGTTGTAAAGAAAGTAATCCTCTAACTTTAAATGAGTGCTGAGTCATTCTGCCTCTTACATGTTGAATAGGAGAATAAGAAGGAAAGGGTAATAACAATGATAACCACTATAATTGGTGGCAGCTAATATTTAGCAAGTCCTTGTTGAACCACTATGAATATTTCACTTAAATTTACTCATTGGTCTTCAAAATAGCCCCAGTAAAGCAGGTAATATTATGATCTTTATTTTAAAAATGAAAGACTGAAGCTCAAGATGCTTAGAGTAAATATCCGGGAGTCACATATAGAAACTGTGCTGCTAGTTAGATTTAAGCAACCTAACTCAAGTCTTTGAATTGTTACTTGTAGATTGTGTCTCAGTGTTGAATAGTTGAAAGTATTGGCCTTTTCAGGTTAAATAATAGGTGTTAAGAACCTCACCCCCACACTTGACATTTAACATTGTGTTGAGTCAGGAGCCACAGTAAATGATTCCCTAATCTTTTGAAATAAACATCTAATTCATGCATCTTCTACTCGTTTATCAGTCAGCATAGTGGTAGGATTTAGAAGTACTCTCAAAGAGCATGGTTTAAAAGAGTTTAAGTAAGAAACTCGTTGAAGGCATCTGAAGAGTCAAGAGAAATTGCGAAGCCCACAAAAGTTAGCGAAATCAGTTTGCTTCTTTCACTCCCAAAGCTGAATTGACAGGGAAGAAAACAGTTACCAGACCCTCATGAGACTTGCAGGTATCGAGAAAATCACTGGGTAGGAGCTATGGAAATGTGAAGAGGAAGGTGGCTCTTATCAAAACCTTGACGTAGCAGGAAGGGAACTATGGATCTAAATCCCCAAACTTTCCTTCGTTTCCCAACATTTTATTTTTATTAAGGCACCATGAATTACAAGGTTATCCCTAGTTTGGTTTTTGGCATACAATGTTGCATCACCAATCCCACCACCAGTGTCAACTTCCCTCAACCAGTGTTCTCAGGTTTGTTCTCTTACCACCCCCTCCTGCCCCCCAGGCCTTGCCTGCCATTTTGACAAGAACCTTCTAAATTTGGTTATGGAACTTTGAGTCTTCCACTTTCAGTGCTGTTGACTCTGTGGTTTGGGTATTTAGCTCTATCATTCCTTTACACCACTAACTTATCTCAGTCTCCTTGAACCCTGCTCTATTGCTTCTCATCTACCTCCTCGCTTCCTCTTCACTTTATTTCTTTTTTCCCTCTCCCTGTAAACTGGAGCGAAGGGTCATATAGGCATCCACCCTTTAAGCCATTGGACTTCTTCATCCAGTTATTCTAAATACCACATATAAATGATATTATCCTGGGTTTGTCCTTTTTCTGGCTTACTTCATTTAACATGATGTCTTACAGTTCCATCCATGTTGCAGCAAATTGCATGATTTCATCATTCCTTACTCCATTGTGTATATATACCACATCTTAATGAGCCACTGATCTGTTGTTGGACATTTAGGATTATTTCAAATCTTAGCTATTGTACTGAGTGCTGCAATGAATAGTGGTTCACATACATCCTTTTGAATAAATGTTTTTCTATCCTGGGGGTAGAGATCCAAAAGAGGAATTGCTGGGTAAATACCAATCTTTCTATTCACCTAACTTCTTGCTAGTATATCCTATTTATTAGCCTTACCCATAACAGACCACACGGCAGATCCTGGAAAGCAACACATGGCGTATTCGATATGCCAAAAACAGTAACAATCTCACAATGGAGACATTACTGGTGCCTACTCGAGCAAATCGATGAACAACGGGATGACAGTATTACAGTGCATTACTACCCATAACAGAAGGTAAGGAATCCACTGATACAGACTGTACAGCTCAATTTCTAGGGCAGAAAGCAATTGAGTGGAATACGGGTGGAAAGAGATAAGTGCAAAATATCTACCACACCTCTCCTACAAAGTCCCAAAGACAATATATGTTTAATACATTAAAAAGTAAAGGAAGGAAATCAAGGGAAGAAAACTAGAAAAGAGCTAGAAAGTTTTTAACCTCAGGAAGATGGAAAGTTTTTTGGATTATTTATGAAGAAAAGCTTGGAGTCAGGCATTTCAAGTATTAGATTAACCACCCTCGAAAGATTAAAACTAATGAAAACTGTGTACAGAATCAATAGGGTGCTGGAGAGATAGTAAATGGAATAGACTCTGTGGTTTGGTCACCCGAGACCACCAGGAGTGATTCTTAAGCACAGAGCCAGGAATAAGCCCCTAGGATCACTGGGTGTGGTCCAAAACCTAACTAAATAAAACAAAGAGTTGAAAATGTTCTGGGTACTAAATTAAGGAAGTTTCAGCTTCTTCACTAAAGAAGCTTCACTGTCAGTCGAACATCATTCTCAATAGCCTAATAGAGCACTTGCAGTGATGAGAGCTTCTTTGGCCAAAATGGAAATGACCACCAGAAATTGAAAAGAATGGTATCCTGAAAAATTATAACGAAAATCAAAACAGAACAGAGAAATAAGTGGGCATTATTAAAAGAAACAAGAACATTTTTCCAAAAACAAGTATAAAATTCTTCTCTACATCCAGACCTTTCCCTAAGAATTAATTTTTAAATGTGAACTGGGTACAGAACCAAAAAAAGAAGTAGCTCTAACATCTTGGATTTACAATGTTCCCAAATAATTAGATTTTCAACTATCCTGAAGCATTTCACCATTCCTTTTTTTTATTATTCTGTATTCAGAGTATGACCATTCATGCTGTCCTCAGGACTATAAATTTACCATTTTTTCAATTTGTCATCATTACATTTAGACTCCTATTTAACTCCCATTGATTAAAACTGCAAATTCTCCTAAATATAAATAATATGTCAGTTTCCACTATCCCAGATAAGTTCTCACCATCTTTTATTAACTTGATCAACAACTCCTGTGCTATTCAGGAATTCTAGCAGGGAAACAATACCAACAGGACAGAGAGTGAGAGAGAGAGCAAAAGAGAGAGGAGAGTATACATGATTACATGCTTGTGGGATATTTAAAAGTATTCCATAGGGCAGGGAAGTCCTCAGATAGGAATTGTTATGATGACCTTAGAATTTCTTCTTTAGGGAAACCATAGCTCTGTTCTTAAGACCTTTTTAAGAATTGGCTAGGCTCCCCCAGGTACCCTACAATTTTCTAAGCTTACACACAAAACTAACAGCATATATATCTATCTCCAATGTGTATTTGATCACACTACTTAAAGACCTATACCTCCTCATTAAATATATGGCACCTATCAAAATCTTTAGCAAGGTTTACACAATCTGCTCATTTGCTCAGCTGGAGAGATAACACAGTGGGTAGGGCATTTGCCTTGCATGTGGCTGACCCTGGTTTGATTCCTCCGCCCCTCTTGGAAAGCCCAGCAAGCTACTGAGAGTATCCCACCCACACAGCAGAGCCTGGCAAGCTACCCGTGATGCATTCGATATGGCAGAAACAATAACAACAATTCTCACAATGGAGACGTTACTGGTGCCCGCTCGAACAAGTCAATGAACAATGGGAGGACAGTGCTACAGTGCTATCTTTTCCATATTTTCAACTTCTGCCACTGTTACCAAATAGTCATGATTACTTGTTGTTCCCTGGAACTTTATCCTTGCTTTTGGAAGGTCAGGCATCACAACGTACATGCCTGCAGAGGTCAAGAAAGTCATTTAAACATGTGCATGTGGGTATAAGAAATGTTTATGGATGTAGCTAAGCTGACTGAATGAAAGTTGTGAGACAAGGTGACTGGATTTTGTGTTGAACAAAGATAAAGGAATCAGGACTTACGTGTTACAGCTACTGTTAATATCACACTCATACCCCAAGTATTGACACACCTTAGAAGTCACCTGCAGTATCACTGGGTAGTTCCAGTGTCATTAGACACTTGGAGTGACTGTTATTTTGCAAGAAGGGAAATTGTCAATAAACACCAAAGAGTGTCTTTGTCTTCCTTTGGCTATAAGGGGTTACTTATGCCACCTGCATGGCAGGTCTGAAGGATCAGGAACCAACACCCTCCCAGAGGAGCCATAAATCAAAGATAAATGAAGTTTGGGACATACTTAGTTTTCACCTATCAAATTTGAGAGTTGGCCCATAACATAGACTTACAGGATTCTTACTAGGAATTCACTCAATTAGCCATGGACTTAACTGGCTGCTTAATTATTGGCATCATCCCTTATCTGTCTCATTCCTTTTTTCCCTCACAGTGCTTCTGGGAGTCACCTCCCAAAAGTGTCCCATGAATCCCATCTCAGGATATTTTGCTGGGAGTGATAGAGGAAAACTCAAACCAAGAAAAAGAACATGCAGAAAGTAGGTTAAAATATACAATGGAAACATTTCAAAACATAAAGAAAATGCAGGGCCAACCCAACTCCATATACAGAATTGGAGCAACAGGGAAGAGTGCTCTAGGGATTTCTGCACCCAGCTGGATTTTATGCCTCAAGAGAGTACTATGTTGATGACTTTGCTGAAATATTTACCTTACCCAACTTTCATCTAATTTCTACATCCATCTTAGAAAATTTAGATGGAATTGAGGTTTAAGCCTAAGAAATTTATGTTAAGCAGACTCAATGCCTTGTTTGAAAAAGTTGAGCCATAAAAATATTGTTTCTGCTAACAAACAGTAACTTTTCCATTCCCATCTGAAGTCAGATGAAGAAGAAATAAATTAGAAGATGGCGAGTGCTCTGCATCCCAACCATTGTTTATGGCACTCTTTACTTAGCTATTCTAAATCATGCATTGCCTCTAAGGGTCATAAAGATATCACTTTCTCCACTCAGCAAGAGAAATGAGAGGTGAGGAAGGAGAATGTTATTTTGCAGGAAGGGAAACAGAGTTGTGGAGATTTATCTGGGTCTGCATCATAGTAACACTGCTGACCAGTAATTTGTATTCAGAGCATCAGAATTTTAGTCATTTGTTTAATCTATAAGGCCCCACAAGGGATGAGATGCCAGATCTTCTGCAAACAGTCACAATTGGAAGACCACTATCTTCTGATTAAATGATTTAACTCAGCTCTTTCCTACTGGCAAGTTTTAGATATGTAATTGCTCACAAGCCCTAACTAAGAACTTTCTGAAAGATCATTTTTAGTAAGAAAATCATGGAAATATTTAAAGAACCTCTACTATGAATAGGTGCCATCATAGTAGAAAGTGTGGAACACATGTGGGTATCTACATAGTTAATGAAGGTTTCTGTGAGAGACTGTTTATTTCCTCTACTCACTTATTGCACCAAGATCTTGGCATCAATTGCTGTTCTAGATTTTCTGTTCGATTAGTTCTACTTAATGAATTCAAAAGAGAACGATTAACTAAAGATTTTATGAAGAAAACAAAAATGTTGACTTAAAGGAACTTACTCCAACTTTAACAATTAGAATATATTTTCTCTAAGTTTTAATGTCATAACTATAATAAATTACTGATAATACACTATATATATAATGTGTAAATCTAAAACCCTTGACCACTTTGTATTTGCCTGGTACTTAATAAGCATTTTCTATTGAATAACTCATTTCACACTAATAAAATTCCATGGTAGCTATTCTTGCTATTGTTTTGAAAATAAAGACATAAGGCCCAGAGAGATAAATAAGCTAATTTTCCCAATGACACAAAGTAGTTGGGAAAGAGATGAGATTTAAACCCACTGCTAAGTTATTCAAAAGTTCATGCTCTTCTTTTGTCCTGAATATTTACATAACTCTTAAAAATATAGAAAGAGACAAATGTATTGTGCCTTTTTACTGAATGGGATAATGTTTGACTTTCTGTTTCCAAAAAAGAAAACTTAAGCTAATAAACTGGAGTGATATTAATTGGTTAGTATTCCAAGCTTAGGTACTGAGTGGGTGGCATAATATACCCTATACATTCCAGGGGCTAGTGTTTTTGCAGTATTTAATTTCCTTCAGAAAATAACCTCATCTATCTGATAATTTTCTGTCAACTCAAAAATTAAAATAAAAAATAAGACAACACTAATAATCCCATCTCCAACCCCCTCAAACAGAAAACTCATGGGGACCTCTTATTCCTTCCCAGCTTGACTCAGTATTTGATAGCTTGGAAAACTTTCATGTAATCTGCAGACTGGAAATGCCATTTCATACTTCCTTTTCTGAATCATTATTATGATATTGAAATCATGCATTTCCCTCATTGATCATAAGGGAACACTACTATTTAATCTATTTCATTTAATAGACCTTGGTTTCCTACCTCCAGATCACTTCACTTATCTATGGAAAGGCTGCTCTAACTATATTCACATTTCATATTGCTTGGCTTTTAGCAAGATATAAAATATAACTAACAGCTTCCTTACTCAATTAAACGAAAAGAAAACAAAGCAATACAAAACCATTTTCGTTTGAACTATTGTCAAAGAAAGGTCTTTAAAACTTTTATTCAACTTTTATTTGATTGTACTTTCATCCACATACATACCTTCTTCATCAAGTAGGAGACTATACATTACTCAGTAGTTTTGTTTTTTAAATGTTGCTATGTTTTAAGAACTTAAATCCAAATAACTTTTAAAAATATATTCTCACTCACACAAAAATATGACTTCCGACTGTCTCATCTACTCAGAGGGGGCCAGACAACTTCCCCTCCCCACCAGAACTAAGCATCAACAGCCGAAAACCTCCAGAACTCAATTGCTGTCATGCTCCCAGCTGCTCTCCAAAGGATCAGACAAGCTTCATCCATGAGTGAATGTGCTAAAAAACACAGGTATGTGGGACTTGTGACTGAAATCTCCAGGATCTCATGGAGTCGGGAATGGGCAACCTGCCCCCATCTCCCTGTGTTTCTGCTAGGCTGGCAGTCACTCCCAGGAACTGCCTCTGGTGCCATATTACCTCCTTAATGACTATGATCCAGAGACTCACAAATCTCTCAGAAGAGAGTCACACAGAACAATACATCATAGAGATGACACTGGACCCCAAAGTAAGGATCAAGTTAAAAAATGAAATTAACTTCAGTTGTATAACAGCATTTAAAACTTCAGAATTCCTGGAGCGACATCTCATACTTGACACCACTGATGAGTAGCATACCAAGAGTAGCATACCAAGAGTAGCATACCACATTTGATGGGGTGTAAAGTAGAAGGTAACCCATCTCGGGAAGAAAACACACACACATATATATGTATATACTTGTATATATATATATATATACACACACACATATATATGTATGTGTGTAAGCACATGAGGCTCGACATTTAACAACATGTTGGTAATCTCTTATACAAGGGCTGAATGGCTCCAGGGTGAAATACAACAATCTTCACACACTTTCCTCTAAGTAATTTTTTGGATCATTTTTAATGGTACTGCTTTGGGGGCAGGTCTTGGGTTGGGGTGAAAACATTCAAAATACAGTGGTGGGTAGGTATAATGGTGGGATTAGTGTTGGAATATTAAATGTAATAAATTATTGTGAACAACTTTATAAGAATAAAGTAAAATAAAAGAATATGACTCCCCAGTTTGTAGTTCTGAGGTATACTCATGAAATCCTTCTTGTATCTGAGGTTACAGTGCTAGTTATTAAGCAAGTTAAAAAATATAAGTAGATTTTTAACTTGAGCTTTGAGTTTCTTTCTTTATTTTTTGTGACCGGTTGCCGTTTATTCCAATCTCCCTCTAACCATTTTTTCCATTCTTCCCACGCCTATTCCAGTCTCACTGTGAGCCCCACTCCAGTTTCCCCTTGCCCCTCTTTCCCATCTCCTATGGTCCGTCATGTTAGTCTCCCAGCACCCAGTGAGCCTTAAATGTCTTTAAGTTCTATTAATGAGAGCCAAAGCACAACAGTAAACAATTCACAAAAATATTGATGACCATTCAAAACTGTAATTAATATTCAACAAATGCAAATTAAAATAGATTACTTTATAATTAAATTAATAGAAATTAGATTATCTAATTTAGGCTTGAATAAAATGATTGGGCTTAAGTCCATGTTCTTAATTGCCACATAAAAATTAATTTCTATGCTCCCCTTTATTTGACTAGATGCACAGACTTGGTATGAGAGATTTACTTAATCTTTGAGATGAGATTATAAGGCCCTCAAGGGAGGGCATCCACTCAACCTTTCATAATTAATTAAAAATACTATTGATTTTTGTTATATATAGATGCCCACTATACCAAACACATAGGAAGAAAATACAAAGGTAAATAAGACCCAAACCTTGCTTTGCTGAATTTGATTTATAGCTATCTACAACTGTGTCTACATCTGTTTTGATGTGTATATCTGTGTTCTTGATCACAGGAACTGGTTTAACTTACATAAAGGGGGCATGGAATGGTCAAACAATAAAATCCAGACTTCCTGGTCCAAGAAGGATGCTTAACACTTCTTCAGTTTTTCATAAAGAGGATAGTTTCTGGATAGTATTTTTGAAGTTTTGCTCCACAGAAAAAGTACCATATATTTATTAGCAATTGTGATTATGAAATCAGGCAGACCTGTTAAAAGCCATTATTTTAATAAAGATAACTCTTTACTTAGCTAGCATTGTCATAAAAAATTAACACGAACTTGGTGGCTCAGAATTATGGAAATGTATCCATAGTTCAGGAGGTAAAAACAAAATTCTAAGTCAAGGTGCTGGCAGAATTGGTTCCTTCTGAACACTCTGAGAACGAAATCTATGTAATACCTTTCCTGGATTCTAGCAGTTGTTGCAAATTCTTGGCTGTAAATTACAGAACAAATTCTGTTCTGTAAAATTGCATCACTTCAATTTCTGCTGCTTCCATTTTTACAGGATTCTTCTCTATATGTTTCCAGGTGTCTCTCATTTTTCTTTTAGGGACATTATTGGATTAGCAGCCCACCATACGCTTGCATGACCTTATGCAATACTTTATTAACAGTGATAGATGTTAAATCTTCAGATATTTCCAAATGAACTAATATTTTGAAACCCTGGGTGGAATGAATTAGGGAGTGAGGCACTATCTAATTTATACCACCCTATAAGTGACAGTTATGTCACTTATACACATGTATAGTAGTAGTTCTCTTCTAGTTTAGTACTTTGTAAAAAATAATTGAAATAATATATTTAAAGTCCCAGAACATATTAAGAACCCAATAGATGTTTACAATAAATAACAGCTAGAACCATAACAACCAGCCAACATATATCGTGGTGAAAGTATGAATAAGCACTCTCTCTAAGGGAGACAGAGAAATTTGGGATGGCAATTAACTGACATATGATCTGAAGTTTATATTAATTACTTCAGCATGTCCTATGAAGGGGTCCAACACTGCATGTGTTAAGAGATAAGTTATCTAGAAATAGGAATAACAAAGAGATATAAATAAAACACTGATAACCCATATGCAAGTGTGGAGACAGAACAATTGTTGATAGACCTCAAGGTGTGCAGAACTCTCTACAATTAACATAATAGCTCTTCCAACTTGTACGGGTATGGATTACATAATAGGATAGGACCATGGTTAGAGAATGTCAGTAACCTACTGTTTTTGTCACCTATTGCCATAATACAACTAACTACAAAATGGAGTGACTTAGAACAATAATAATCATCTTTAGTCTGGGAGATATTGAACAAAACTAGTATTTAAATGTTTCATGGGATTTCCTAAAGAATCCATGTTGGCCTGGAGTTAACTTTTTAGGAAGCTTTCATTACAAACTCAATTTCTTTAATGGTTATAGACATATCCATATTATTTGTCTCAATTTGGTGATTTTTAGCAGTTTTGGACTTTTGGAAGAATTGGTTTATAATCAGAAAATCTGTTAATTTCATGTGTAAAGTTGTCCATAGTATTCCTGTATCACTTTAATGGTTGTAGGATTTGCAAACACTAGCCCATTTCTTTCTTAATATTTATTTTTTTGTATCTACTTCTTTCATCTTTGCCAATCTTTTCAGAATGTTATCTTTTCTTGACTTAATTTTAAGAACTTGCTTTTTAATTTATTGATTTTCTCTATTCATTTTCTCTTTTCAATTTCATGTAGCTCTGCTCTTTGTTATTTCCTTTAATCTGCTTGATTTGGATTTGTCTTGTTTTTCTTTTTCTAGTTTCTTGAGGTAGGAACTTAGATTACTGACCTCAGACATTTCCTGGCAGTAATTTAGTGCTGCAAATTTTTCATCTTTGTTTTAACTGGATCCTATATCGGATTTTTATATTTTCATTATGTACTATTTTTATTTCTTCTGAATTTCTATTTGACACATATTATTTATGTGTATTGTCTAATCTTTAAGTGTTTGAAAATTTTAATTTCTGTTACTGATTTTTAGCTTGATAATTTTATAATATATGATTTCAATTATTTTATATTTGTTAAAGTTTGGAATAATAATCTAGGATACTGTCTACCTTGGGGACTTAAAAATGTGTATTTTACTCTTGTTGGGTAAAGTGCTCTACATATATGTGAATTCAATCTTGGTTCATTGTGTTGTACAGTTTTTATGCATGATGACTAATTTTCTTTCTATTAGTTCTATTAAATTTTGAGTGAAGTGTTAAAGTCTCCGACTATATTTTTGGATTCACTTACATTTTTCTTTAGCTCTATCAGCTTTTACTATGTGTACTTTAAAATTCTGTTGTTTCATACTGACACAGAATAATTATGTCTTTTTAGTGGGTTGATTCTTTTATCATTGTAATATCTCTCTCCCTTTTTGTAGTTCTCTTTGTTCTGAAGTTTAGTTTACTTGATTTTGATGCAAATATATTTGCTTTAAAAATTAATGTTCACATCACATGCCTTTTTCTATTTTTTATTAATTTCAATATATATTTGATGTTGCCTTTAAAGAGAACAGTGTAGAGAAGTTTAGTATTTGTGTTTGTTTAGTTCTGGAGCCACATCTGGCTGCTCTGCACTCAAGGCTCTCTCTAGGAAGGCTGGAGGGACCAGATAGGTGCCGGGAATCAAACAGTCTCATTTGCAAGGCAAGAAATTTACCCTTTATGATATCTCTTTGGCCCCAGTGTAGACACGTTTAAAGTAAACTTGTAGACGGTGTATATTTTGGATTATGTTTTTGTTCCACACTTCTAATGAATGGTACTTACTTAATTTAGACCATTTATATTATTAAGGTTATTAAGCTATTGCTGATAGATCTAGGCGTATGTGGGAATTATGATATTTGCTTCCTTTATAAACTTTTTATTCATTTTATTTATTTTTAAATTAAGATACCATGATTTGAAAAATTATTTGGAGTTGAATTTTAGGCACATATTGTTCCATCACCAGTCCCACCAACATTGTCAACTTTGTTTCTAGTTCTTGCATTTAAATTTACTTAATTGGCTAGGGATTGCTATAATGCTTGTGGCTGAGGAAGGGGAATTCCATCTTTATTGACTTATAATGTTTTTGAGCCAAATTGGTATGCATTTTCGCCCTTAACATTCTTGGCATCTTCTGTTCTGTGTGCCTGTATCATTCCACTGGCTTTGTGAACCTGTTCTTCCTACTTTCGCGAGTCTTTTCATGTCTTCATTCTTCATATCTTAACTACTTCATGAAGGCTGCTCAATCAGCCTTCATCAAATATGTCTGCAAACAGTTTTGTGTTTGTTTTTGTTTTTGTTTTTGTGCCATACATGGAGGTTCTTAGGGTTTATTCCTGGCTCTGTGCTCAGAAATTACTCCTGGCATTGCTTAGGGGACCATATGGGGTGATTGGGATTAAACCTGGGTTGGCTATGTGAAAGGCAAGCATCCTATCCACTGTATTATCTCACCTGCCCGTATTTTAAAATGTTTTATAATTTTATAATTACTGTAAAATTCATCCATTTGATTGTTGTGTTGTATTAATAAATTTAGAACATATATTATCAGTTTATGTGTTGACGCTTATATTTTTGTATTTTCAAGAAGTATCTACCAAGAATTCGAACTGTGCTGACTGTAAGCTGTACTGGGTGTTGGAACCAAGGAGGCAAACTGAACATGGTCCCTGTCTAAATAAAATCCCAGTCTAGAAGAGTCAGACATTTTATAGACCAATGTAATGTTGTATGGTATGTGTCATTATAGAGTAGACACAAAGTGATTTGAAGACTAAACCTAGTCTAGGATGGTGAGGAAAAACTTACGATAAAAATAAATCAGAAAATTATGACCCAAAGAAACTAAGGGTTAGCCAGTCAATCAAGCAGCTGATAAGGAAGCATATTCCAGCAGGAGTCAATTAGAGATGGGAACAGATGTACATGTAAAAGAAGCTGCATTTAAGGGTCAAAAGATGGGCAATGACAATGGGAAGTAAGGCTAAGGTCACATCATACATCACAAGGAATGCCAAAGGAAATATGTCATATGTAAAGTGATCACACATTTTTAATATCTGTCAGCATCATTTTTTATTTTACTATGGCAAGAGTACTTAATATGAATTTCTCTCAGTATCTTTTTTAAGTGTACAATACAACAACGTTAACTGTAAGTGCAATGTTGTTCTGTTGCTTTTTAGAACTTATTCATCTTACATATCTGAAAATATATACATATCGAATAGAAACTTTTCATGTCTCCTTTGCTCAGCCCCACATCGTATATGAGTGGAATCAGGTAGTATTTGCCTTTCTATGTTAGGTTTCTTTTCTTTCACTAAACGTCCTCAAGATTCATTTATGTTGTCACAAATGACAATATTTCTTTCTCTTAATTTCTTATTTTTTATATTGAATAATATCCCATTGTGTGTATGATATTTAGTCTACTAATTGGTCAATGTACATTTTGGCTTTTAAAAAATTATTTAATTTTAGGATGGAAATGGAGAGTATCATACTAAGTGAAATAAGTCAGAAGGAGAAGGATAGACATAGAATGACTTAATTCATTTGTGGGATAAAAAAGAAAGAAAACACAGTAAGAGACTAACACCCAAGGACAGTAGAAACAAAGTTTAGGACGAATGATCCATGATTGAAAGGGCAGGGGAGAATGTAGTTGGGACAGAGAATGAACCTTTATGACAATAATGGTTGGGAGGGATCGCTCTGGATTGGAGATGTGTGCTGAAAGTGGGCAAATGACCAAACATGCTGGCCTCTCAGTATCCTTATTGCAAATGATAATGCCCAAAAGGGGAAAGGGGGAAAAGAGAGAGAGAGAGACAGAGAGAGAGAGAGAGAGAGAGAGAGAGAGAGAGAGAGAGAGAGAGAGAGAGAAGAAAAGTGCCTGCCATAGAGGCAGACTGGCGGGGGGGG
The DNA here is from genome assembly GCF_027595985.1 of Sorex araneus. Taxonomy (NCBI): domain Eukaryota; kingdom Metazoa; phylum Chordata; class Mammalia; order Eulipotyphla; family Soricidae; genus Sorex; species Sorex araneus. The sequence goes on along the minus strand of NC_073313.1, from coordinate 44,077,164 downwards.
TGGCAGGAGGGATACAGGGGATATTGATGATGAGAAATGTGCACTGGTGGAGGGATGGAAGTTGGAATATTGTGACTGAAACTCAATCATGAAAGTTTTGTAACTATCTCACAGTGACATGGTGATTCAATAATTTTTTAAAATTACTTGCCTTTTCGGAGCAGCCTCCTCAAGACAAGCTTTTATTGTTTTCTGAATTTTTTTGTTTTTCATTAATGCACTTTTTTAATATTTGGGGGAAAGCATAGCGGGTAGGGTGTTTGCCTTGCATATGGCCGACCCAGGTTCGATTCCTCTGTCCATCTCCAAGAGCCCAGCAAGCTACCGAGAATATCTCACCTGCATGGCAGAGCCTGGCAAGCAACCCGTGGTATATTCGATATGCCAAAAACAGTCATAACAAGTCTAACCATGGAGACATTACTGGTGCCCGCTCGAGCAAATCAATGAACAACGGGGTGACAGTTATTTGCTTTTTTGTTTGGAGGTCTCATCTAGCACTGCCCTGGCCTTACTAGTGAATCATGCTCTGGGGGCACTCTAAGCAGTGTTTTGGGGACCATTTGTGGCACCAGGAATTGAATCTGCGTTGACTGGATCCAAGGCAAGCACGCTACCCACTGTACTATCTTTTTGGCTACATTGAGGTTATTTCCACATCCTCAACTGTTGTAAACAGTGATACAATGAACATGGACATGTTAGTAGTACTTTGATATTCTGATTTTAATTATGTTGCATACCCAGAACTAGGATTGCTGGACAATATGATAACTTGACATTTAAAGTTTTAGGAAACTTCACTGCACTTTTCATATTTATCACATCATTTTGCTTTTACAACAGTATCCAGCAGTTAAAATTTCTCCACAGCCTCATTAACAGTTGATGTCCTTACCTGAGATCTGCTCCTGGTATTGCTCAGAGGACCACGTGCAATGCAGGAAATCGAACCATGATCTGCCACTTGCAAGGCAAGAGCCATAATGCCTGTAGTATCTTTAGCTCCATTTTCTTTTTTATGATATACATTCTAACAGGTATGAGATAATATTTTATTCTACTTCTGTTTTTATTTTCATGGTAGGCAGTTTTTCAAATTCTAGATCACTGGATTATAATACACATCCAGTAAAATTTACTTTTACTTAAAATTCTGAGGTTTCATAACACTTGTGGTAATGTAACTACTAACAGAAAAAAGACATGGAACAATTTCATTATTTCTGTAATATCTTTCAGAGCCCCTTTTTAAGTGAATAACCTCTACTACCCCAGCTCTGCCTGGATTTCTTCACTTGAAAAATAACTTTACTTTTTAAAGTAAATGATTTTAATCATTTAAAAATTTCCCAATTAAAAATATTTCCAATTTCAGAAATTCACTTTTTATTATTGAAATATTACCACTGATGAAGATTGCCACTGTGTACTTATTCATTCACCAATTAAAGGACAATTGAGATTTAAGGGAACATTTGTTTAAGTGTATTTTAAACTCTATATGAAACTACTAAATAGTATTCCTTACCTGCTAACAATATACAAGAGTTCTAAGTGGTACATAACTTCACCAAAATATGATATTGTCAAGTTTGAGGATTTTTCTTAATTATTCTAAAAATCATGTGGTAGCTTCCATATTCTGACTTTGTAGCTCCTCAATTGATAATCCATAATCATTAATGAAGCATTCATTTCACCTTATGCCATCTGTTAATTCTTCTATTTATTTATTATTGAGTTTTAAGAACTCTTGATATATTCTGGACATAAATCCTTATTACAACCAGTTTTTTTAAAAAATTATTACAGTTAAGGCAGTGTGTTTCCAACGGTGTTGACATGCGTGGTCTTGGTATACAGAACTACTTCAACTTACCACCACCAAACTACACAAGAACTATTTCCCACACCCCTGTATTACATCCAAACAGGGCATTCCTGAGAGTGAAAAGGGATATAAAGGTAGATCTAGGTTTATATGCCTAAAGAGTAGACTTTTGAGAAGACTCTAAAAACTATAAAAGGATATTAATTAGAAAGTTACTTAAATTGACTTAGAAGGGTTTGTGCAAGTAAATTTGATTAACTTCATACCAAAATCGCTAAGAAGATTCTTTTTACAACTACAGAGACAATAAGCATAGACTGAGATTGTTCTGGATAAATCAGGACACATGGTTATCCATAACTACAGAGGAAAAAAATTAAAGAAAAGGAACGTGTTGGTGTTTGAAGATGTCAATTATTAACATATTGTTTCCGGCCTCTGGGGTTTTTACAATTAAGATCAGTTACAAGAAGCATATGTGGATTGAAATATGTTATATGATGTTATATGATAAGCTTTGTTACTGGTAAGACTGGATTGACTATAAATAGGACCAAAGTTCTAATGGCTTTGTCTACTTTCTACCCTTGAATAGAATTTATTCAGATGGACAAATTCGAAATATACAGACTCCATTTTAAGGCATGGTAAACTAACTCTGATTAGCTCGCCAAATGAACACAGAAGTGGGAAGGAAAAAGTACCGCCTCAAAAGTGTATACATGCAGGTCATTACCTGGATGACAAAAAGGGAGCACCATACTAAACAAAATCTTACTCCAAAGATAAGACTAATATGCTTCGTGGTTCTTAATAATAGGGGGATGGAGGAATGGAAATAATATTAAGGTCTTCTCTACTTCCCAGGCAGTGTTGAAATTAACTGCAATTTCTGGAAGAGATAAAAGATCACCAGAAGCATCCATCTCATGAGCTAAGGCAGAAATGCAAAAAGAAAAAGAAAGTGCAGCACCTTTTAAACAAAACAAAACAAAACAAAAAACAGAATGAAAAAGCAAGATAAAATTTTGTGGCATCCAGTTAAGGAATTGATGGCAGCTTGAAAGAGATGGATCATGGATCACCCAAAGACCATTCATCAATTCCATAAAAGTAAATGGATTTAAGGAGAGAAAAGAGAGAGGATCTAATGCAGAGACTGGAAAACCAGGAAAATCTGATGTTACACAAGCCAATGCCAAAATCTTTCCAGAAGGTAACACTGAGTAATACTGTCAAATTTAATCAAATAGACTAAATTTCTACTGGATTTAGTGAGATACAGCCTTTGAATAAGTGTATTTAAGAGAGCTTCTATGTCCTTTTCAGTTTTTCTATTCCTTTGCTGTACGTTATCTGCTTTAGACTCCTCCATGACCCACACCAATTGTAATAGAAAGATCACCTCTTCATATCACACCAGCACACTTCGAGAATTCTCATACTTTTTCTTCTTAATTTCTCAAGGTTGGCACTTTGATTTTGATATGAATTATCTTAAGAGTTACGCATAGCTCGGGCCAGGGAGGTTGCACAGTGGGTAGGGTGCTTGATTTATACACACCCAACCCAGGTTCAATTCGGCACCCGATATGATTATTTGAGCTTAACTAGAGTGATCCCTGAGCACTGAGCCATGAGTATGCCCTGAGAACCTCCAGGTGTGGCACCAATACAAAGAAGAGTTACTGCTTCCTAATGGGTTACTGCAGATCTACATGATGCTATACCTTCCAACTGATGACCTACAAAGTAACTGGCTATCTTTACCTCATTGACCCGTCTAACTTTTCAAACTTAGCTAAATGACCAAAGAATGCACTAACATAAACAAGCTTCAGAGAATTGTAACTATTCTAAACATCCCCCAAATTTTCCTGTTTTTTCACTCTTCTTCCCTCCCACATCTTCCTGTTATGTTTGTTTTGTTTTATTTTATTTTATTCCCGACTCTGTACTCATGCTAATACTTGTAACCCTTAGGCTTCATAAAACTTTCGGTTCCACTTCTTGGTTTCTTGCCCATCATCCTCAGGTTAACTTTAAGTTAAGATGACTTTTCTCAATTCCACAACCTCGGGGGTGGGGGCGGGGAAACTCTGCTCTGCCCTAGAGGAACAGTTACTCCTTCCTCTTCTCACTGTCTTTTACCCTCACTGCCCTCTCCTTCCTTCCTTCCTTCCTTCCTTCCTTCCTTCCTTCCTTCCTTCCTTCCTTCCTTCCTTCCTTCCTTCCTTCCTTCCTTCCTTCCTTCCTTCCTTCCTTCTTTCCTTCCTTTCCTCCATCCTTTCTTCTTTCCCTCCTTCCTTCCTTCTCTTCTTTCTTCCCTCCCTCCTTCCCTTCTTCCTTCCTTCCTTCCTTCCTTCCTTCCTTCCTTCCTTCCTTCCCTCCTTCCTTCCCTCCCTCCTTCCCTTCTTCCTTCCTTCCTCCCTCCCTTCCTTCCTTCCTTCCTTCCTTCCTTCCTTCCTTCCTTCCTTCCTTCCTTCCTTCCTTCCTTCCTTCCTTCCTTCCTTCCTTCCTTCCTTCCTTCCTTCCTTCCTTCCTTCCCTCCTTCCTTCCTTGCTTCCTTCCTTCCTTCCCCTCCTTCTCTCCCTCCTCTCTCTGTCTTTCTCTGTCTTTGTCTATTTGTCTCTCTCACACACAAATGCACCTTACCCAAAGCACAAATAACATGTTCATACACATTGCAAAGACATGAACACAACGAAGCAGCCCATTCTTCCTCCTCCCACCACCTTCTACATCCAAGTGAGAAAAAAACTTTGTTTAGTCTTTTCAGTTTCAAGCCTGCTTTGAGGAGGCTACATTTGCAATGAATGCAAATATTCATTAATGCAATTAGTTCCTAGCCTGAATATCTTTCTATTTTGCTACTGTCTATATAGTGGGCTGAAACCAAGTTTAAATTTTCTTGTATGTCTTTCCAGTCCAGTCCGGCCAAAAACGTAGATAAGGCCTTCTACCCTTTAACACCAGGTTTACATGTACCCCCAGAAGGCAGATTTTGGTCACAATAGAATAATTAAATCTTTTTATATTGGAAATTGCACATGATTTGACTAGAAGGCTGGTCTAGTCTAATTATGTTTATGTTCATTTTCTTGCCTTTTCCTTCATTTTGCTTGATTCTGTCTCAGCAAAGTGGGCTTTAAATTCCAAGAATGGGATTTCAGTCCCAATTCCCTTTTGTTGACTGACCAAAGACAAGGAATTAAATATATAAATATGAATGTATGTGTTTACACATAAGATCTGCCTGAACTGGCCATAGAATGATCTGGCTTTAATGTGTTCAAACCACTAACGCTATTATTTCTAGGTGGACTTAAAGGAAGGACTGCCATTATATTCACTTAAGAGACTCCGCTGGTTTCCACTCACAGCCAGTGTCTAGAGAATGTCTGGTCTTCAAGGAAAGCTTTTATTTGTTGGAAAGACTCCAGTTTCTAACTGAAAAAAACAAAATTTTCATCTGTCTCTGAAAGGCAATGTCTGTTCAGAGGGAAAACACTTCTATATATTGGTCTAAAGTAGAGGCCAAAAAAGTAGATAAGGGCTTCTATCATTTAACACCAGGTTTACATGTCCCCCCAGAAAGCAAAATTAAATCATGGTCATTCAGACATATATAACCATGATAATGAATAGCTATTTAAACAACTGACTCAGGATCATCAAGCTCCTCTTTAAGGTAATTGTAGCTAATCATTCTATTTATCATTTTCAAGATCAACTTAAATTTGACAAAAGTTGAAATGTACTTCCCCAAACTTGACACATTTCAAGTGTTAGTGGTTAGAATTTGAGGGTACAGATATGGAACACTTCCATCATTATAGAAAGTTCTACTACAAAATTGTTTGCCTTAAAATACTGAAATAAATAAATATATTAATTATAGACTAGAGTTTGATGGGGTTTATAACTTGATTACTTCCATGGAGTGACATGGTGCCACAGATATCGAAAGACTCTGCGATGGATCATTATATCCTGGCAAATTCTGGGAAGCAGTCAAGTCTTCTGTTAAAATTCAGCTCAGAGATCACAAAGTGAAAGCTGTGTAGCTTCTGAAGATGCTTTCATCCAGACATGGGGCTGGTTGGGGTAAAAGTGTTTACAAATGTTCACATCTCTGCCATTCCTTATCATAATTTTCCTTTATTAGTTTTAAAATTTAATTATGCCTAAAGCACAGAGCCAACAACACCGCATGCAGGACACACAAACTAATATAACTAAACTAAAATGTGTGCCTGCTAGGAAGGGTGGGAAGGAACCTGAGCATATTGGTGGAGGGAACATCACTCTAGAAGTGGGACTGGTAGGGACGTTAGAACATTTCATGCCTAAAATTCTATTATAAATAACTTAGTAAGTCATGGTGACTTAATTAAAAATATATATGTATATATATGCATGTATACACACACATATATACATATAAAGAAAATATGGGCTGGAACAATAGTACAGCAGGTGAAGCACTTGCCATACATGTGGATGGCTTTGGTTTGATCTCTGGAATCCCATATGGTCCCCTGAGCATGCATGCTAGGAGTGATTCTTGAGTACAGAACCAGGAGTAAACCCTGAGCACCAGGTGTGACCCACAAAACAAACAGAACAAATTCATTGATTTTGGGCCCTCTAAAGCAGTGCTCAGAGATACCAAAGGGCAATACAAACAATTCCCCAGGGGCTATGAGAGCCACTCCCAGCTGTTCTTGTGACCATGTGATGCCAGGGCTATATCACAGGGTCTCCACATAGAAAGCATGCCCTCCCTTTGTGCTCTCTCCCATCTCACCCTTGCTACTTCTTTACATTTCTCACCAATGAAATTATCTTTTGTTGATCAATCATTCAATGAAAATATAAATATATAAAGATGTTTGATGAACTCACAAGCAAAATCTCTATGATAAGAATAGGGCAGGGAACAGAATCTGACTCTCACCTCAGTGTGCCCACAATAATTTTTCTTTTTTACTGAATCACTGTGAGATACATGATTACAAAGTTGTTTATGATTGGGTTTAATCAATGTTCCAAAACGTGTCCCTTCACTAGTGTATATCATTTCCTACCACCAGTGTCCCCAGTTTCCCTCCCACCACCACCACCCCAGTCCTCAATGGCAGGTACTTTTCTTCTCTCTCTCTCTCTCTCTCTCTCTCTCTCTCTCTCTCTGTCTCTCTTCCTCTTAATACATTATAATTTTTCTTCAAATGTAGACCCTCTTTTAAATTTACTACCAGCGCAGAGAAACATAATGAGTGTCCAATACATCAGTGCAGCCTAATCAAATAGCTTCATAGAGGCGCAAAAAGGCCTGAGGGAATCACACAGTGAACAGATGAAGCTTACTGATGAAATAAAGAGAAAGAGTACTCTTTGCTACTAACTCTTCTAGAAGGCTTGGGGGTCTATCCTTCCTCCCACACCCATTTGATTCCTTTAACTTAAACAACATCTGCAGTATAAAAGCAAAAATTATTCTTAAATACTGAATTAACAGTCTCCTTTTTATTCACTTTTATCCTCTCGACTACCCTTTTTCAGCTCTTGTTCTGTTAGCTCTGCCCACTGCAGTTGGCAAGGACAGTCTGCTCTTTTTTCTCAGACTGGAGCCTTTCCAAGACCAGCCTTGATACCCAGTGTTAGATGTAGCTTAAGAATAGTCATCTCTAATTTCCCTCACCAGGTTTTCATTTCCTGGCACCTTTTCTTTTCTCCTCCGTGCATGCAGGTGAAATCCTCATTTAAAAAAAATCAATGTGATCTTTAAATAACAACTCTAGAAGTCAAATTATTTTCTGTGAAATCAGCAAGCTCTACTCTTATAGGTTGCCAATCATACAGAGTCCACCAGATCCCAATATTTATTATTCACCCTTATGACAAATAAGAACAACTTTACCTTTTAACCACTGTTCAGAAGAAGAATCTCACCAACAACAGTCTGAACTAAGCTGCATTAATGTGCTATTCATGTTGGATACTGAATGTATTTTTCTGCACTGGCACAAATCTGAATAAAGGAAATCTGACTGCAGAGGAGATTATTCCAGGGGGAAGACAGAATGTACACCTACATTCTCAAGCATTTGTCTAGGAGCACAACTTCCTCCCCTCTGCTCCCCACTCCAAGCATTTTCTGCCTGGTAGAACCTTCGACAACACTATTCTTCAGCTGGAAATGAAGGAGGGAAATGTCAAACTATAGGACTCCTTTGATGGGCAGTTATGCCCCTAAGAGAAATATTGTGACAATAATTTACCTCAGAAGCTCTGAGTTCCTCCTCCTGTGCTCTAAGTCAAGGAGGTCCTCTGTGCCTAGAACCTGAGGAAGGAGAGTAGGGATGAAAAGGGGAGTTCACCTCCTTTTCTTTTTTTCTGCTATACAGTATCTGACATCAGTTCCGCATGATGTCAATAGTAGGCTAACAGAGAGAACAGTGGTATCCCCAAACAATGTGGCATTTCACAGCCTGGCTTAAGCAACCTATCCCAAGATCAGACTAAAGAGAAAGAGTATGCTTAACTATACACCAAACTACTCAATAGAGACAATCCCTGATGCTAATGAAATCAGTTGTTGAAAGCAAGCTTAAGAGATTTTAGGGAATGCATCCGTATCTGTGGAATTGCAGCTGTTGCGCTATCATAAATAACTTACAGGCAGGGTGGCTTGTCACTATTAATACAAAAGATTCACTTTGGAATGGTCTGTAACAGTCTGGGAAATGATTTTTTCTTAGTTTCAGGTCTAATCCTTTTGATCCTATTGACTTTAGGTATAAAAGCTAACAAAGTGCTTTACATATCATGTTATCCAACATGTGTTTAATGTTATTCAATCCACTACAGAAGTCTTGGGAAAATGACCCATCTATTTCTTTTCTTTGTCGCCCTGCAGAGCCCTCTACCCCACTCTTTACAGATTCAGCTGTTCACATCAGAAGTATTTCCAACCTTTCAACACAGAGGGCAGAATCATCATGTTCACAGTTGGGCTCATAATCACTTTTCTCCTTTTTCAATAAAAGCAGCAAAACTTCTGTTTACAATACACAGCAAAATAAGTAGTTCTTCCTTACCTATTTATCTTCCTTATGACAGAAGACCCTGAACATCACACTGAAAGTTAAGCAGAAAAATTGTGACTTGAAGCAAATCGGTATTTCTCCTTGTAGCTCTGCTCATACTTGTCAGCATGACTGCTTTTAAAAACAAACCGGGCTTTAGCTGGGAACCCCAAAAGATTGTAAGATAAAGATCAGAATACAGATATAGTTCTGTGGTGAAGCTGTGTCCTGTATGCATAAGGTTTTAATCCCTGGCTTCACCGCATACACAAAGTGAGATCCTTGTTACACAGTGCTTGAGTATTTGGTATCTCTGGCACTACAACCATATGTGATCTCTATGATATATCACAATCATGGCAGATGGCACTTGTGAAGACCACGTGTAAGTGTGCCAGCACCATAATTAAGAGTGCAACCTTGATCATTATAACAAAAGGGAAGGCAAGAAGGAAGAGAAATGAAAAGAGTACAAGTGGTTGAGTTTACAGATGATTTTTAGAAATTCCCATTGAGGAGTAGAGAAGTGGGATGAGGCAAAGCAAAGCAGTCAATAAATGTTTCGTGATAAAGCCAGTGTGTGTGTGTGTGTGTGTGTGTGTGTGTGTGTGTGCATGTGTATATGTTTGGGATAGAGGTGGACTGATTGTTTACCCACTTCTGTGCACATGACTGAAGTCTGTTCCTAAGGAATATTAATTCTTAGAACTTCTGGGTTGCCCTAAATGCAAGGAAGTGATATCTGATTGCTAAAGAAAGAAAGACCCCAGGCAATAACATTAAGGTGCTAAGAGTCATATATGAGACCCTTGTGTATGAAGTAGTAATGATAATGTTTACTGCCAGCATCTGCTACTGATTCAAATTCCTCCCTCTCCTGTATGTTCTGGCACGCTAAATGCCATCAATATTCTCAACACAAATTTGTTGTCTAATTTTTCATCCTGCATTACCATGTCCTGCACTCCACTGTAACTAGTATTTCCCCTTCTTTAAAATGTCATGCATGGTTGGGGAGATAGTATAACAGGATGAATGCATGTATTACATGCAAGAACCCCTATTCAATCTTAGCACTGATTCCCCCAGCACTGAACTGGGAGAGATTACGGAGCACCCCCAGTTATAGTCACAAACCCCAACAGAAAAATAAAAGGCCATGCATTTTAATAGCTAATTATAAATTGTCACTATTATAGGTAATAGTAAAAAGTAATAAATCCCACATGGAGTCTTGGAAGGGGAAAATACAATGTTTGAACTCTTCATCTGATTGTCATCATTTACTATCACCATTTTCTATTCACTTCAGATCAGGGCTCCAATATTTCTTTTGCTTTTACTTTTCTGTAGATGTTTTCCAAGAGTAACCTAATCACCTACCCTACCATCGGGACTGAAACAGTGTTAAAAACAATCAAAGTGTCTTGCCATTATCCTGAGTCCTGGTTAGAAAAATGTTTTTCAGTCATCATCATCACCATCATCATCATCATCATCATCATCATCATCATCATCATCATCATCATCATTATCATCATCATCCCGTTGATTGTCAATTTTCTCGAGCGGTCTCAGTAACATCTCCATTCATCCTAGACCTGAGATTTCAGAAGCCTCTCTTTACTTGTCCTTCGCAATGGTGCCGCATTGGAGGCTCTTTCAGGGTTAGGGGAATAAGACCCATCATTGTTACTTGGTTTGGCATATGAATATGCCACAGGGAGCTTGCCAGGCTCTCCCATGTGGGCAGGAAACTCTCAGTAGCTTGCCAGGTTCTTCGAGAGGGAGAACTAGGCTATAAGATGTCCAAGCTTCCGGGAGCTTGGTTTTATAGTCTCTGGATGTTGGCTGCTGATGGGATTACACTGCGCCAGAGGCAGTTTCTGGGTGTGACAGCCTAGCTACTGGAAAATAGGGAATCTGGGCAGAAGAGGCCCAGTCTTGATCTGAGCAGGCTTGGATATCTCAATTCCGGGTCCTACACACCTAGGTTCCTCTGCTGGTTCCTTCATGTGTGAGGCTTGTCCAAACTTGTCAGAGTCTCTTGCCCTTGCACCTGGTTGTCTTCACAGGGGCCCCTCGGAGGGGGTGGGTTGAGTTCCCCTCCCTGCCCCAAGCAGAGCCCTAGCAGTCAAGCAATGGCAGGCAAAGCAGTGTCAAATATTACAGCAAAAACATGCAAGTACAAAAGTACTCAGGGCCACAGTGCTAGTTAAAAGGACTGGACTGCAGCATGGACTGTTTGCATTCAAAAGGTCAAGTTTAATCTTCAGTACCACATGGTCTGGCCAGCACCTCTGGGAACCACCCCTGCATATCATGCAAGGTATAACCCCTAAGTACAGCCAGGTATGGCTGAAAATCAAACAAATAAAATGAAAGCACTTCCCGTTTATTTCAAAACTAAAAGAAACAAGAGCTGGAAAGATAGGATAGCATAAGGCACTTGCCTTACATGTGGTGGACTTGGGTTAGACCCAGCATCACATCTGGTCCCCCAATGCCGGCACTTCCAGGATTAATTCCTGTGTGCAGAGCCAGGAACAACCGGAGTATCGCCGGATGTGGCCCCCCAAAACAATATCAATAAAAAGAAGAAGGCACTCAGGTAGGTTCTCTCCACCTCACTCAGACTTTCCCCAATTTAGTTACAACTACTCCCCAGGCCCCAAAAACAAATTAAAAAAAGCATTTTATGCTACTTTACCTTATTTAACACGAACATCACTACCACCAAGTGTTCATTTTCTCCCACTGTTTAGACAATGTTAAGACATATTAAGTGGCGCCCTCATGGCCACTGATTATCCTTCCATTCCCAGACCTAACACCAAGATGTGAGCTTCTTTTATTTCTCTCGTGGTCTCTCCCACCAATTCCAATCTTTTTCAATCTTTACCTTCAGCCTCACCTCTTTCAAACATTGGGCCTCTCTCCCATCCACCTTTGCCCCTGTGTGATATTGCTAAGGTGAGCACAGAAGTTCCCCCAAGAGGCCCCCAACCACTTTTCCAGTCCTATCTCCTCCACTCTTGAACAACTCTCATTTTCTTCACAAATTCTCGTGCAAAAATCATTCACATTTGTGTTCCCACCGGTAATACACACCTGCTAGCACTTCTATCTCCCTTGCCTAAACCACGAGCTTCGCCAGACAATTCCTAGCCATCTTTGCCAGATAATAAATAGCAATGCTTTTCAGTAACCAGAAAAAAATATTAAGTCTCTGATAGGACAAGCTAAATATAAAGTAAAGGACAGGGTAAACTCTGGCTAGCTTCATGTTTAATCTCCAATCCCAGCAGATACTGACTATAGTGAAATACTATAGTTTGGTACAAAAAGAGACATTATTCACAAACAAAGGTCTAGTGGCCAACGTTCACCCCTGTGCCCAGGCCAGCAAGTCTGTGATACCAGCTGCTATGACTATTGCTCAGTCAGAGTACTCACCTCTCTCCCCTAGGACCTGCTGTGTCCTTTGGGTAATCCTTCCTCTCAAAAGTGTCTGTTTCAGCTAATCCTTGACATCTATAGAGAACAACACAAGAAGGTCAATTCCCCTGTGGCTCTGGTTTACATTCCCTTCCGTTGCAAGGAAATGTAGTATTAAAGAATATTGAACAGAAGAGACAGATAAACCATAACTGGGAGGGTGGAGAGATGGTTTACAGGGAAAGAGAAAAAAAATAAAAATGTCTTTATTATATTGGAACACAAATACACACACACAGAGGCAGACACATATTCTTAGGACATTCTCCACACTAGAGTAATGATACAGCTTAACAAGCAAGAAAATAGCAATTTGAATTTTGTTACTATGCAAATTCAAAGCACTATAGAATTTCTTTCACATGGTAATTGATTGCTTAAGGTTTCCTTTTAGCAAAACTGTACTTTTACCATATAGGGCAACTGACATTCAGATAATGGTGCTCGAAATATCTGGTGGTGACATTCAGGTACCCCTTCAGTAAGAAGGGGAATTATTCTCCTAGTTATTGGTAGAGCTATCAGAAAGTGGCTCTCAGTTGTCAGATCTGTATGAGGCCTGCATCTGCTAAAGAAAATCCATTATAAACCAAGGGTCTGCTTTATCCTCGAATGACAGTCTCTATCAAATATTCAGTCAGTTCACTGGTGTCAAGGCTGGAGTCTCTTTTCCAGTCCAAAAGAAGTCTGTGATAGCATCCAATACTCAATCCTCCGCAGGATGAATGTTATTACATGGAATATATACATGGGATATTACAGTATGATGATTTCTCTTTTCTTTCCTGCTTCCTTCCCATTCTATCCCATTCTATATGAGCTCTTACTCATAAACTTCCTGCATGTTATTTTCCATACAACTACTGACAACTTGTCTTTTCAACTGTCATTATCTTTTCTGCATCCTCTTAGGAGAGGATACTTTGTCTTGTCACAAAGCCAATCCTAACATGTGTTTGAATCTCACCTTCATTCTCATCCTAATGAAATACTTATTCTATCAACATATTAGAGCCACTACTCAGAAATACCATTAATTTTGGTATATATTCTTCCCAGTTTGTATGTATATGTACATATATGTCATTGATTTAAAAAAATAAATCTATTGATTTTTATAACCTTTTTTGCATATAAACATCTCTTTTTTAAAAGCAGAAGTACATCTTTTTTCCTTTAGTTTTCAATTTGGGACCATACCAAATAGTGTTCAGGGGCTACTTCTAGCCAGAAGTACTCAGGGATCACTTCTGGTGGTACTCAGGGAACTGCATGTGGCACTAGGAGGTTAGCCATATGTGAACCATGTGTGACTTAAGAACCTTAACCCGATGCTATCTCTCTGGCTCTGCATTTAATAAAATATTTTGTGTAGATCCAATGATTAATAATAGTTTCAGCATACAATGTTCCAACTCTGAACATACCACCAGTGTCAGCATTCTTCAACCACTGTGCTAAAGTTCCCTCTAAACTGCCTTGCTTCATCCTTAGCAAACTCATTTTTTGTTTTAATTATTGTAGTTACAAATAGACTTTGAGACATTATGTACAGTGGCTACATACTTGTGGTGGATATGGTGAATATGATATTCATTCCATTCCTTCTATTTCGCATTTTGTTGAAGTCAGCAACTGGAAAGATAAAAAATTCTTGGACTTTTGCTGTTAGATTCTAGATATGATTAATATTCTGACAATCAGACAAACTCACATGATATTTAAAGGTATAAATGAGGCAAAGATCTCTCCTCAAAATCCCCTGCTATTTAGACTGTCATCTCAGGCATAAAGAATTTTGAGTTTCTTCCTCTTAAGCAGAAATCAAAATATCCCTAAACAACTAGGAAAAAATCAGAAGAGCCTTAAGGTGCAGAGAGGAGAGTTATTGCAATCAGAATGGTCAAAAAGTCTCACAGAAGTGACATTTCATAAGAAAAGAGAGTGAATAAAGTAAGTGAAGCATGCAAAGAACTTGAGGAAAATATCTGTCTGAAAAAATTGCAAATGCAAAATCCTAAGGTAAGAGTCGAAATAACTAGATTAAAACCAAAGTTAGAAGCTAAGATAAGTGAGAGTGCAGGGGCCAAATCATATATAGCCTTATAGGTCATTTAAGGTATTCGAATTTTATTGGAATAATTGGAGTGGATTGAAAAACCATCGAAAGATTCTTCCACTTCCACATATCGAACATAACAAATAGTGAAATGAACTTTATGTCTACATATGTTGAATGAAAGGAGAAATTATCCAATCATGAAAGACATAGAAACAGGAGGCTGAATAAGCAGCAAAATCCCTAACAACTATTCACATGGAGGGCATTAAATGTTATTCAAAAAGAAGTCCAGAAATTCGTTGTTGAGAAGTTAAGACCAGGTTGACTCATTTAATAACAGATGTTATAGAACACCTGTTATATGTCAACTATTCTTTTAATAGAACATTCAGCAAGTATTCCTTGATGATTACCAGTTTACCAGATGATGAGGAAACCAAAACTACAAAGATGAGAGTTAGAGATAAGTTTGCACTTGAAGAGTTTTATTGTGTGTAGGAAAGAACCACCTCCAAAAATCTAAAACAATACTTTATGCTAGTTGGCTGTCTAGAGTTGTCAAATAAAATGCAGGCTCTTTAATTAAATTAGAATTTCATATAAATAATTAATATGTTTTAATATATGTATGTACATGTCAAAATTACCACATGAAGCATACATAAATTTAACTAAATATCCGTACAGTCAACTGCTAAATCTGGCAACTGTAGGTATTAGGGACAATGGTTTTCAAACTGGAACATTCCTTGGATGCAAATGAAGACTTCCCATGAGGTATGTAGACACAACTGATTTTTTTTATTTAGTTACAGGACTGTTTATGATAGAGGTTCAGTCATAAAATGGTTCAACACCCATCCATCCAGCAGTGTACATTTCCAACCACCAATATCCAACTGAATTTTAACGGAGAAAAATTTGAGTGAAAAAAACCCCTCAGTTTTCCCACAAGTGATCTGCTAAGAAAAAGTCTGTGAATGAGGCTATCACCTTTTATCATCTCTTTCACACATGCCTGTCTCCTCCTTCTTTATTCTCTCTTTCTTCCAGAATCTGAATCCAGTGCATTGCCCTGCAATGTTAAAATCCCCAAAATACCAAGCAAAGGTGTAATTAAAAATAATTGGGATTGCTGATGAAAAAGAGGATTCTCAAGACTGGATCATGACAGTCTTGAGAATAAGACAGGTGGTTCTAACTTTTATCAGACTAGTGAGCTGTCAGTTGATAGATCAATTAAGATTATTTTTGAAAGTAAATGCAGGTGTAATATTTTGGTATATAACTTGAAGTTTTCAAAAAGCTGACTAAAATCAATGTAACAATTTCCTTCATATTATTTATGGCTCATAGCACAAAGGGTAGGACATTTGCCTTGCACGTGGCCAACCCGGGTTCGATTCCTCCATCCCTCTCAGAGATCCCGGAAAACTACCGAGAGTATCTAGCCCACAAGGTGATATGTCAAAAACAGTAAGAACAAGTCTCACAATGGAGATATTACTGGTGCCCGCTGGAGAAAATCAATGAACAGGAGGACAGTGCTACAGTGCTATTATTTTTTTAAAAAAAAGGAATAAAATTATCTTAAGTCTTATTTCATTCTTGCAATAAAAATAATTTAACCACAGATACATGAAATATTTTAAGATAATCACTTGCTATAATATAAGATGTAATTTTCAATAACATTTTGTTCTCACGGCCTGGAGAGATAATACAGCAGTTAGGATACTTGCCTTGCATGTGACCAATACCAAGTATGATTCCCAGCATTATATATTCTTCCCCCAAAACCACTAGGACTAATCCCTATTACGGAGCCAGGAGAAGCTCCTGAATATTGCCAAACGTTGCCAAAAACAAAACAAAAATAAATAAATAAATTTTTTCTTCTGTGCCAATTAATTATCCAAATTTTAACATATTTATATTATTTTAATGAGTTTGGAAAGAAATATTTTTTACCAATGTCCCAAGAGACACTTTAAACACTTAAAACGTCATGGGAAATGAAAATAGCAATATTGCTAATTTATATCTATTTTATTATGAGTGTAAAATGGTGACTAATATGTTATATTAGAATAAAACCCTTTGGTAGAAGCAGAATGGGACAAGGAATTCAATAGGATAATGAAAGGATATAAAATATCTGCTTACTAAAAGAAGAGCTTATTCAAATTAATACACAGAAATATTTTGTATTCCTTTATGAAAATAATAAACTAGAAGAGAAAGACATCAAAAGACTACTCCAAAATAGTGTCCAAAATCACCTCTGAACCAAATTACCAAGAGTTGAAAGTGAACTATAAGTCACTTATGAAATAAATAGAAGAGGAACTTAGGAAATGAAAAAGCATTCCATGTTCACCTACTGGTAGAATAAACATTATCAAAATTATCAATCTACCAAATTACTATATAGATTCAATACAATCCCCATCAAAATCTCAAAGACATTCTTCAAGAACTTAGAAAAGTCATTAATAAAATTTGTATGAAAACATAAAATGCCTTTAATCGCTAAAGCTATTCATAGAAAGAAGAAATTGGGAGGTACTATGTTACCTGACTATAAGCTGTTCTATAAAGCTATAGTAACCAAAAGTGCATGGTATTAGCATAATAATAGACTAATAATGGGCTATAATTGAGAACCCAAATATAAACTCTCTGAAATAGGAACATTATGACAAAGAAGAAGGATACATGAAGTGGAGTAAAGATAGCCTCTGAAACAAATGGGATTGGGATAACACACAAAAAGTGAAACTGGATCCACATGATACACCTTAAACAAAAGTAAATTCAAAGAAGATAAAAGACCATGAGATTAGTCCATAAGGTACATTAAAGAAAATATAGACAGAATGCTCTGGGGTTTAAAACCCAAAGGTATTTTCAGTGATATGATTCTACTGACAAGAACAACAGAAAAAAATAAACAAATGGGACTACATAAAATTAAAACTTTTCTGCACAGCAAAAAAATGCAAATTAAAAGACACTCTATTGAAAGAGAAGTTTTGCACACAATCTGCCACATAAAGGAATAATACCCAAGAAATATAAAGCACTCACAAAGATCAACAATAATAAATCCAATAAATTCATAAAAATGAGAAGAAATGAAAAGATACTTCTCTGAATAAAGACAGCCAGTAGGCAGGTGAAAAGGGGTTTATCAGCGCGGAGAAGCCCCCTCCCCGCGCCCTGCCTTCATTTTGGGGCTTGCCCCACCGCCCCCACCCCTGCCTGGCACCTTTGGGCCGCCTCCATCCGTTCCTGACCTCCCCCAACTCTGCAGGTAACTAGGAAATCCCCTCCAAGACACTGCCCAGCACGGAGAAGCCCCCTCCCCTCGCCCTGCCTGCAGTTTGGGGCTTGCCCCACCGCCCCCACCCCCGCCTGGCACCTTTGGGCCGCCGCCATCCATTCCTGACCTCCCCCAACTCTGCAGGTTAGGGGCGTGTCCTCGCCGTAGGGGCGTGGCCTCAAAAGTGGGCGTGGCCTAATTTCGGAGCGGCGGCACCTAACGCAGCTGCAGTTATTTCTTTACCTTTCCATGCATTATCTTTTGGCCATAACTGATAAAACCCACTACTCTGAAGAATTCCCTCATCATCTAAGTCACTATATGTTAATAGTCAACTAACCTACCCTACCCTAATTTCACAAAAACTGTCAGTGAACACATCAACTTGCACAGAAAAGTCCTTTGTAAAAAGAGCATAGCTCCACATCCTCAGTTGTTACCCCTCCCAAGCTAAGGAGACCACCGGATAGTAAAGCCCATAACAACATGAAGAAACGGCGAAAATCCCCACCACCAGGAGAGATCCAAGAAAATATCTCATTAACCTCAGCAGTGGTTTCCCAGAAATACAACCTCCTCTCGGATAAAGAATTCAGAGAGGAAATTGTGAGGATGGTTCACGAACTCAAAGAAACTATGGAACGAACTTCCAATAAATTAAGGGAGGATATGGATGCAGCATTGGAACGCTCCACCAAGATAATCCAGGAAGAAATGAGAACAGAAATCTCAAAACTACGAACAGAAGTCACACAACTAAAAGAATCAGTAGATGAAATTAAAAACTCCGTAGGAGCCCTCAATTGTAGAATGACTACAGCCGAAGACAGAATCAGTGAGCTTGAAGATGAGATGCACAAAGCATATAGGCAACAACAAATAATGACAAAAGACCTCAAAATGGCTCTAGAGCGAATTAGAGTTCTAGGGGACGACCACAGGAGAAACAACATAAGAATAATGGGAGTGCTGGAACCACACGGAACCAATCCCAATGAAAAAAACACCATTAAAGACATCATTGCTAAAAAATTCGCAGAGCTAGAGAATGCGGACATCCAGATACAAGGAGTCCGAAGGGTGCCAGCTAAAAGGGACCCAAATAGAAAATCCCCAAGGCATATCATAGTCAGAATGATGGATGCCGTGGATAGAGACACAATACTGCAAGCAGCAAGATCAAAGACGGAGATCATATACAAAGGCGAACCCCTTAGATTCACAGCAGACCTATCAGAAGAAACCCTCCAAGCCCGAAGACAATGGTAGGATATAGTGAAAAAACTTCATGAAATAAATACCTCACCAAGAATACTCTACCCGGCTAAACTCTCAGTTAAACTTGAAGGAACCATACACTATTTCACGGAAAAGCAACAGCTCAGGAACTTCATAGACTCAAGACCAAATTTAAAAGAAGGACTCAGAGAGCTACTATAAGACAAGGAAAAAACCTACAAGAACAACAAACCCTACAGAAAAATGACAAAAAATCCCATGATAATAATCTCCCTTAATGTAAACGGTCTAAATGCACCAATCAAGAGGCACAGAGTGGCAAAATGGATTCGAAAACTAAACCCAACTTTCTGCTGCCTACAAGAAACACATCTGAATAGTCAGAACAAACACAGACTCAAAATCAAAGGATGGAAAACAATCCTGCAAGCAAACAGATCCCTCAAAAAAAAGCGGGGGTGGCCATACTAGTATCCGATAGCATAGATTTCAGGCTGAAAAAGATCAGAAGGGACAGCGAAGGGCATTTTCTATTCATCAAGGGATATGTACAACAGGAAGAAATCACACTCCTAAATGTATACGCACCTAATGAACGACAAGCTAAATACTTAAAAGAACTCTTAACAGAATTTAAGGAGGACATAACTAGCACCACGATAGTAGTTGGAGACTTCAACACTGCCTTATCACCTCTGGATAGGTCGACAAGAACAACACTCAGCAAGGAAACGATGGCCCTGAAGGAAGAAATGGAGGAGACAGGGCTGATAGACCTATATAGGGCTATACACCCCAAAAAGAAAGAATACACATTCTTTTCCAGCGCACACGGAACGTTTTCCAAAATAGACCACGTTCTGGGCCACAAATTATACCTTAATAGTATCGGGAAGATAGAAATTGTATCAACTATCTTTTCAGACCATGATGCACTGAAGATGGAAGTTAATCACGCACAGACGCGAAGAACCAAATCAAACACTTGGAAATTAAACAACTCACTATTGAACAACAAGTGGGTCACGAAGGAAATTAAGGAAGAAATCAAGAGATACCTCGAAACAAATGAGAACGAAAACACAAGCTACCAGAACCTATGGGACGCAGCTAAAGCTGTGTTAAGGGGAAAATTTATAGCTCTGAAAGCCTTCCTCAGAAAAGAAGAAAGGGCCTATACAGAGTGCTTGACTTCTCAGCTCAAGATCTTAGAAGAGGACCAGCAAAAGGAACCCAAACCAGATCGAAGGAAAGAAACAATAAAACTTAGAGCAGAAATTAATGATATGGAAACCCGAAAAACAATCCGAAAGATCAATGAAACAAAGACCTGGTTCTTTGAGAAAATAGATAAGATTGATAAACCGCTAGCAAGACTCACAAAGAAAGAAAGAGAGAAAACCCTAATAAACCGAATCAGAAATGAAAAGGGGGACATCACAACAGAAACCAAGGAGATTCAAAGGATCATCAGAGACTACTTTGAAAGTCTGTATGCCACGAAACAAGAGAACCTAAAAGAAATGGATGTATTCCTTGACTCCTACAATCTCCCAAGACTGAACCAAGAAGACATGAAATACCTGAATAGGCCCATAAATATCAAGGAAATCGAAACCGTAATCAAAAGTCTCCCCAAAAACAAAAGCCCAGGTCCAGACGGATTCACTGGCAAATTCTTCCAAACATTTAAAGAAGACTTGCTGCCAGTTCTCCTCAAGCTTTTCCAGGAAATTGAAAAGACAGGAACCCTTCCGAACAGTTTCTACGAGGCACATATCTCCCTAATACCAAAAGCAAACAAAGACACCACTAACAAGGAAAACTATAGATCAATATCCTTGATGAACACCGATGCAAAGATCCTCAACAAAATACTTGCAAATAGAATCCAACAACTCATCAAAAAGATCATACACCATGACCAAGTGGGATTCATCCCGGGGATGCAAGGATGGTTTAACATTCGGAAATCAATCAATATAATCCATCATATCAACAAAAGTAAAGATAAAAACCATATGATAATATCCATAGATGCTGAGAAAGCATTTGACAAGATCCAACACCCATTCATGATATAAACTCTCACCAAAATGGGTTTTGGAGGAACTTTTCTCAAGATAGTCAAAGCCATCTACCACAAACCTATGGCAAGCATTATCATCAATGGAGAAAAACTAAAGGCCTTTCCTCTAAGATCGGGGACAAGACAAGGATGCCCACTCTCACCACTTCTCTTTAATATAGTACTGGAAGTATTAGCAATAGCCATCAGGCAAGAAAAAGATATTAAGGGGATTCAGATTGGAAAGGAAGAAATCAAGCTCTCACTATTCGCAGACGATATGATACTATACCTAGCGAAGCCTAAAAGCTCTGGTAAGAAACTGTTAGAAACAATTGACCTGTACAGTAAAGTCGCAGGCTATAAAATCAATACCAAAAATCCATGGCCTTCCTATGTGCAAACAATGAGACAGAGGAAAGGGACATGAAAAAAGCAATCCCGTTCACAATCGTGCCCCAGAAAATCAAATACCTTGGAATAAACTTACCTAAAGAAGTAAAGGACCTCTACAAAGAAAACTATAAAACCCTACTCCATGAAATAAAAGAGGACATGAGGAAATGGAAACATATACCCTGCTCATGGATAGGGAGAAAAAACATTGTCAAAATGGCAATACTCCCAAAAGCATTATACAGATTTAACGCGATCCCTATAAGGATACCCATGGCATTCTTCAAAGAAATGGATCAAGCAATCCTGAAAGTTATATGGAACAATAAACGCCCAAGGATAGCTAAAACAATTCTTGGGAAAAAGATGATGGGAGGCATCATCGTCCCCAACCTTAAACTCTACTACAAAGTGGTAACAATTAAAACAGCATGGTACTGGAACAAAGGCAGAGATGAAGACCAATGGAACAGGGTGGAATATCCCTACACACAACCTCAAATGTACGATCATCTAATCTTTGATAAGGGAGCAAGAGATGTGAAGTGGAGCAAGGAAAGCCTCTTTAACAAATGGTGCTGGCACAACTGGACAACCACGTGTTAAAGAATGGGCTTAGACCTCGACCTGACACCCTGCACAAAAGTCAGATCAAAATGGATTAATGACCTCAACATCAGACCACAAACCATAAGGTACATTGAAGACAAGGTCGGCAAAACCCTCCACAATATTGAAGATAAAGGTATCTTCAAAGGTGACATGGAACTAAGCAATCTAGTGAAAACAGAGATCAACAAATGGAACTACATTAAACTAAAAAGCTTCTGCACCGCAAAAGATACAGTGACCAAAATACAAAGACTATCTACAGAATGGGAAAGGATATTTACACAATACCCATCAGATAAGGGGTTGATATCAATGGTATATAAAGCACTGGTTGAACTCTACAAGAAGAAAACATCCAACCCCATCAAAAAATGGGGGGAGGAAATGAACAGAAACTTTTCCAAGGAAGAGATACGAATGGCCAAAAGGCATATGAAAAAGTGCCCTGCATCACTAATCATCAGAGATATGCAGATCAAAACGACCATGAGATACCACCTCACCCCACAAAGACTAGCACACATCCAAAAGAACAAAAGCAACCGCTGTTGGAGAGGATGTGGGGAGAAAGGGACCCTTCTACACTGCTGGTGGGAATGCCGGCTAGTTCAGCCCTTTTGGAAAACAATATGGACGATTCTCAAAAAACTAGGCGTTGAGCTCCCATTTGACCCAGCAATACCACTGCTGGGAATATATCCCAGAAAAGCCAAAAAATATAGTCGAAGTGACATCTGCACTTACATGTTCATCACAGCACTGTTTACAATAGCCAGAATCTGGAAAAAACCCGAGTGCCCTAGAACAGATGACTGGTTGAAGAAACTTTGGAACATCTATACAATGGAATACTATGCAGCTGTTAGAAAAAATGAGGTCATGAAGTTTACATATAAGTGGATCAACATGGAAAGTATCATGCTAAGTGAAATGAGTCAGAAAGAGAGAGACAGACATAGAAAGATTGCACTCATCTATGGAATATAGAATAATAGACTAGGAGTCTAATACCCAAGAACAGTAGAAATAAGTACTAGGAGGTTGACTCCATGGCTTGGAGGTTGATCTCTCATTCTGGGCAACTCAGAGAAGGGAGCACCAAGTAAAATGTGGTCGGAGGTCATGCGTGGGAGGAGTGACACGAGCCGAATGTAGACTATAGACTGAACACAATGACTGCTCAACACCTTTATTACAAACCACAACACCTAATCAGAGAGAGAGAACTAAAGGGAATACCCTGCCATAGTGGCAGTTTGGGGTGGGGGGAGACGGGACTGGGGAGGGTGGGAGGGACCCTGGGTTTACTGGTGGTGGAGAATGGGCAATGGTGAAGGGATGGGTTATCAAACTCTGTATGGGGGAAACATGAGCTCAGAAATGTATAAATCTGTAACTGTACCCCCACGTTGATTTACTAATTAAAAATAAACTATTAAATAAAAAATTACTGAAACACTGAAAAAAAAGAAAAGGGGTTTATCATTATTATTATAAGTGAACTCTAAATCATGATGACAATGAGATTATATTAATGAGAGTGGTGTACTGGAAATAACCTTTGTTGGCAGGAATATGGTTATAGAGGAACCCTCATTCACTGTCAACAGGAATTTTGACTGATTCAGCTCCTGTGGTAAACTAGAACTCCCCCACAACCCAGTGATTTCACTTCTTAGTATCTACCCCTAAGATACAAAAAATTCATTTTAAAAAATAAAGATGCTTATTAAAAAAGAGAAAAATATATATAGGCACACCTATTCCCATTGCAGTTCTGAGTACAATAGCCATATGGAAGCAACCTACAGTGTCTAATGAGAAATGAGTAGATAATAAAGTTTTGGTATATATACACAACAAAATATGGTGCAGCACAAGTAAAGATGAAACCATATAATTTACTACAACATGTATGAAACCAAGAAATTAAATGGCCAAAAGTTAGTTATGTGAGAGATACACCCACAAACCACCTCCAGCTGAGCTATATAAGCTCACTTCTCGGAGAGCCTGGTAAGCTACCAAGGATATCCCTCCCTAATGGCAGAGACTGGCAAGCTACCCGTGACGTATTTGATATGCCAAAAACAGTAACAATGTGCTCTTCATATTCTTGGAGCTTGCAGACGCCATTGGGCTACACTGGCACGTGACAGGGACAAATGGAGACGTTACTGGTGCCCGCTTGAGCAATCGATGAGCAATGGGATGACAGTGATACAGTGATGTATGAAACTGAAGAATCTCACATTAAGTAAAATAAACGAGAAGCACAAGATGTTTATTTTACTAGAGGGTCTCACTAATACGGAATATAGAATAACATGAAAAAGAAATATAAAGTATCAAAAGTGGGCAAACCCTTGGTCTATATTGCATAAAAGTAAAAGAAATGAAGAAAAATGGAGGTAAGTAGCAAGATGAGGCAATCTTCAGCTAACAAAGGGGCAAGAGTCCTTGGGCTTAACTGTGGCATAGAGGTGAGGTAGCTCTGTAGCAGTGTCGTGCACTGTAGTCCCGTTGTTGTTCATCGATTTGCTTGAGCGGGGACCAGTAACATTTCCATTGTGAGACTTGTTGTTACTGTTTTTTGCGTATCGAATACACCACAGGTAGCTTGCCAGGCTCTGCCATGTGGGCAGGGATACTCTTGATAGCTTGCTGGGCTCTCCGAGAGGGACAGAATAGTTGAACCAGGGTCAGCCACGTGCAAGGCAAATGCCCTACCTGCTGTGCTATTGCTCCAGTCCATAGAGGCAAGGTATAGATCTAAATCATCAGAGCCAACACTAATATAATCACGGACCTAAACTACAATAATTAAAATTAGAAATGCGTCTGTTAAGGGGACAGATTGGTGAGTGGAAGAGAATCCAGTGTCATTGGTGGATGGATGCAGACACTGCTGCCAGAAATGGATTTGGAATATTGTATGCCTGAAATGCTATTGTCAACAACTTTGTAAATGAGTGATTAAATAAGAATAAATACTAAAAGCTTGTTAATTAAAATTTGTAGTGAATGGTCATTGATGTCAAATCAATCTATGATATTTAGATTCCTTTTACTAATTCTACTACAGATTGAGTGTTGGTGCCCTTCACAAATTTCATATGTTGAAAATTAATCTCCATTTTAATTATGGACTTTGTGGGGTGCTGAATGGGTCATGAGGATGAAAGTCTCAGGCAAAGGACTAGTTCATGTTTAAAAGAGACCCTGGAAGGCTTCCTTATATCATGAGAGCCACAGCAAAAGATAATGTCCATGTACCAGAGTTTCTCACCGTACATCAATTGTGAAGGCAACTTGATCTTGGATTTCCCAGCTTCTTCAACTGTGACAAATGATTTCCTTGTTTGTAAGACACTCAATGCATGGTATATTATTATAGTACTCCAAATGGAATAAGACACATTCAAAAGAATAATGCAAGCATTTTATTTTTAAATGTCAATATTTATAGTATACTACAAATTACATCTCTTGCAGCAATCTAAGTTTAGGGGGAAAATACATGCCAACTTAAAAATATCCTGGACCTATGCAGTTTTTAATTGAGATTTTTTATTTTAGGCAACAAGCGCAAAAGAAAAATGTCAAAATTCTTACCAAATACAGAGGTCTGAGATAGAAGCAAAGGTCTGGGTTAGCAGCAGGTGGGGCCATCTCAGCCATATAGGGTTACTGCCCCGTCTGCTACAATTCAGTTCTGGAAAATTGGACTGCTTTGGGAATATAAAGATAATATAAGGTAAAGGAACTTCCGTTGCATGTAGCAGAACCCCCTCAGTTTGATCCCTAGCAGCACATGTTCCTCCAAGTCCCCCTGGTAGTGACCCTCAAACACAGCCAGAAGCAACCTTCAAGCACCACCATGTTTGGCCCAACCTCCCCTCTGCCCTGCCCCTGAGTGAACTGCCTTTGTAGCAGCTCTCCTTGAGAAGAGCATCTTTTAAAAGGTCCTGTTTTGAACGTAATCTTGTGGAGGATAAATCTTCTCTAGATGGTGTAACTGGATGATAGGAAGGTAAATATAGTCCAATACCTAAGAATTCATGGTAAAATCTCTCATATTCTTCTCAACACACCTTGAGACATAACACAGAATTTCTTCAATTTAGGAAAAAAAAAAAGAACAACTTTCTCTTTTAGATTAAAGTCAGCCCAAAATAGCCTAGCAAGGACGATTATTATAACCCTGTCCATTTGAGAAGTACAATAAACAAAAAATTCCCTGAACATGCAGATATCTTGCTGTCTCCCTGAAACATTGTTATGGCATTATTCTACAGATAAGAGAAGCCAGTGTGGAACAATCCTGGAACACCTCTGAAGAGGTATATAAAATAAACCAGAAATTATTCCATTCATTGTACTGAAAGCAATGTATCCACAGCTGGAACATTCTGTGCAACTCTGTTGACAGCACTCAAGAAGTACACAAAGGATTAGGAAGAACTCCAAGGAAACAAAATGGTACAGGTGATGTGGTGAAACAGGATCCTGAAAGAGCTACTCTTCAGAAAAAAAGTAAAGGTGGACGGGACCACTATAGGTTTAGCAATAACAATGAAGCAAATTTCTGTCACTCAAAACTGGCAAGAACTTGGATAATAGATATAATAACGAAGCACAAATACTGGGGCAGGCTCTTATCTTTCTAGTAAATAGTAACCTCTAAGTCAATCACCAAATGTATTATTCTCACTTAGATTTAAAACAGAATGCTACATACATTTATATATAGGTTGTATACATTAAAATTCCTATAGTTACCGGACTCCGAGCCAGGCTGTTTTCACTTGGGGTGTCCCAAAGGCGGGCGGATGAGAGCCCTCCCAGTCCCAAGGGACCAAGCCCCGGCAGCCAACCTCCACTACCCAACTGCTCCCAAATTCCAGGCTGCTTTCCAGACACTTCCTACCCATTTTCCATAATTACCATACCATATTTTAATGGAGTTCAAACAGTAGGCAACAAATCAAAGAGAGTAATATATATATACATAATATATATGTGTATATATACACATATATACATAATATGTGTATATATATTATGTATATATACATAATATATGTGTATATATATACACATACACACACATACCTCTCGGAGAGCCCGGCAAGCTACAGAGAGTATCCTGACTGCACGGGCAGAGCCTGGCAAGCTTCCCGTGGTATGCCAAAAACACTAACAATAGGTCTCATTTTCCCGACTCTGAAATAGCCTCCAATCATTGAGAAAGACGAGTAAGGAGAGGGTGCTAAATTTTCTCAGGGCTGGGAGGAATAGAGGCGTTATTGGTGCCCTCTCGAGTAAATCCATGAACAACATGATGACAGTGATGCAGTGTGATACAGTGATAGTTACAAACAGTAGTGTAGTTTCAAATAAGTTCTGAGTTCTCGAGTATCCCATATAATATTTCTGAGACCATTTTCCAGGATTTTATAAACAAACTGTAATCATTTTTATAGCCTTCCATTCTCAGGACTCAGCTGAACCTAGTAGTGGATGGAATTGGCCAAGTAAGCCACAATGTAACTCTGGGGCCGACTAGAAGTGCTTCTTCTCTAAAATGACTAAGAAACTCTGACTGGGTTATTATCAAGAACAGCATGGAAAGGAAAAATACCAAGTTGTTTTACTAAAACAGGCAAACATGCCTCGAGGCACTGTTTTGTTTCTTGACCAGTGTTTTGCTCAATTGTGATAAGAACATCTCTCTCTAGCCAGTGGTTTGTCAGAGCTAGCTTGTACTTGCTTACCTGGTGAATAGTCCGTAGGACACTTGAATTTGGTAACAGAAGAACCTTTTACAGAGTGAAAAGTAGCAACTGTTAGAACTCAGGGTGTAGTTTTTTCTGTGAACCAGTTGTTGACCATGTGGAGCAGTGTTTTTCAACCTTCCTCCAATGGAGGCCCCCTTCCAATCTTGTTTCCTTTCTGTTAACCCACTGTCTAACCAGTTGCCCCCCAAGTCTTGTGCCATACCCTCTTTACACTATTTTCACCTATAATCTTTGGAAGATCTCAGGGGCCAACAGAGGCCCATATAACCCATGCCAAGAAATGCTGCTCTATAATATACACAAGGTTGCAGACCCGACCATTCTAGAACAGTCACAAGTTTCAGGTGTTCTAAAGGTCTAACCATTAAGAAATGATAACATAGAATTTGATAGCCAGAGGGATGGAAATGTCAACCAAAAGAACCCAATCAAACTGATCCTCAGGCAAATGAAAAGATGAAAAGATGATATTCCTATCAGCAGATCGGCAGACAGGGGAAGTGATTAATTTGAAGAGAAAGAGAACCTTAAATCAAAACTGGGATAGGAATGGGGAATGATCTCTGTACCACAAACCATAATGACCAAAAAGAAAAAAAGAGAAAGAAAAAGAGAGAGAGAGAGAGAGAGAGAGAGAGAGAGAGAGATACTCTGCCATAGAGGCAGACTGGGGTGGAGAGGTGGAAGGAGGGTAATTGGGATCATTGGTGGTGTTTGAACATTGCATGATTGAAACCCAATCATAGACAACTTTGTAGCTATTTATCGATCAGTGAATTAACTTTAAAAAATTAAAAGAATGGGGAATGAGACAGAAGCAAAATAAATCTAGGATTATCATAGTAATATCACAAAGTATGAAGCAAAAGTATATAAAAGTTGAAAATAAATTTCTTTCATTGTCATATTAGGACGAATCAAAGATCACTTTACTTATATATATGGATGTAATCTTTTTTTTTAATTTTTATTTTATTGAATCATCGTGAAAAAAATACAAAGCTTTCAGGTTTAAGTCTCAGTCATATAATGATTAAACCTCTATGCCTTCACCAGTGCACATGTTCCACCACCAAGAACCCCAATATACCCCCCTCCCACCCACCCCCAACCTAAGGAGCTAATGTTCTTCACTTTATTCTCTCTATACTTTGAATACATTCAATATTTCAATAGAGAACTCACTATTATTGTCTGGAATTTTCCCCAACAATTGTTTGACTTTGCTATCCACTATCAATTATTAGATTAGATTCCATAAGGTTGCATGATAACATGTAGCTCTTTTCAAGTAGCAATTTCAATAATTTCTATCTATTGTGAAATAAATTCCAAAATCATATATGTATAAATATTTGAATCACTGTGAGATACAATTGCAAACTTTAGTGATTAAGTTTCAGTCATCAATGATCGAACAACCATCCCTACACCAAGTGCGCATTTTTCACCAAAAATGTTCCCAGTATCCCTCTCACAGTATATATATTTTTCATTTTTTTTTCTCATCATCACACCCAGGCTAACTCCTGGATCTGTGCTCAGGAAACATTCTTGGTGGTGCACAGTGGATCATATGCAGTGTCAAGATTTGAATCCAAGTTAGCTGTGTCAAAGGCAAGTATCTTACCCATCGTACTATTTCTTGAGCCCCAAATGTTTATATTTTATATTCAATTAGGTTGTGTATATAAATTTTATAATTAATAGAAGTTTATTAGTTGTTAAAGTGCTTAAATTATGTCCCTCTAAAGGCTCTTTCAAACAGCTAGTATGAGGTTGCCGATTGTCTTACTTAAGAATTGACATATCTTCAACATGTTATACTATCTGCATGAAAGTTGTCTTTTAAACTTTTCAAAAATTATATTTTTATATTGCAGCTAGGATTTGATAAGGTAAAAGGAGTTATTTACAGCTGATCCCAAGGAGAAATATAATTTGGAAACTTGTCATGAAGAGTTGCAACAGGGTTCACTCTGACAAATTGATACAATATCTGCCCTTTGTAATCTTACTCCCTAGGATCCCCAAGGAATACAGAAGACCTGGGCCAGACTTGGTGGGATTACAGAGCTGCCATAAAACATTAGTACATTAGAGACTGTTTCTCACGTACTGCAAGCATTGCTATCTGCAGTGTCATAAAGCTTAAATCTGTTGCGGCACAGGGAGATTCATGTGTACCAGAACTGTTAAGCTATTATCTACTTTGTGTCTAGAAAAGGCCCAAGTGAAAGTGGTTCATGGAACCTTGAAGACTCATAATGCTTTACAAATGAATCTGCATGAAGACAGAAACACCTGAGAAAAATCTTCAATGCGCTTTGTTGCTTTATTTTAACCAACACTTCTCTAGGAGTAACTCAGTGTGATTATGGACTTACATGCACAACTTAGCTATTGTGCTTGTGATGCTCCGAGAAAGCGAACAGCAGGGAGGCAAAGTCAGTGAAAACAGAACTGTGTTGGTCTTCATCCCCCAGTCCTGCTGCCAGATATTGATGAGGGAAGACTACTTACACTGTAATCTGCTGAAGTCTACTCCATGGACAAGAGTAACTAGTTCTGTTCAGTGTTTTTCCTTCTCAAACATATACAAGGGAGTGACAAAACAGGGACACAATTCCTGGAGAGGCCCACTCAGATCTGGATAACAGTGAGTCCCAGTTCTTGAGAATTTACTCAATATAATGCACAATCTTTTGTGTTTGAGTGTTGGCAAGTAGCTTGCTTACACAAAGCTTCAAAAATATCCTGTTCTATGGAAAAACTTGACCTATCAATTAGGTTCCTGGTGGCATTCACATGCAGAGAAAAGAGGTTCAGTTTGTACAAAAAGCTGGAATGTGTTCTCTTTCAAAAATTTTTCTTTGCAAAATCTTTGAAATCAAACTATTTTGTGAAAGACATGGGGTGATGAGAGATTTATCCTTCATCTGTCTTGTGCCAGTAAATATGAAATGGAGCAGACCTGGAGCTTGAGTTTAGAGTTTAACCAGGGAAGAGGGCTGTTTAGCTTGTAATTCCTGAAGGATTGGCTCAGAATAAGTAGTACCAAATATTCCTCATCTTCACTACTGAGATAAGAACTAAAGGAGACTCGCATGCTAAAACCTATAGTCAAGACTTGAGAATAACTAAGGAGGTAAAGAGCTTGTACAAAGAAAACTTCAAAACTCTACTTCAAGAAATAATAGAGGACATGAGGAAATGAAAAGATATCCCCTGCTCATCGATTGGGAAGATTAACATTGTCAAAATGGCAATACTCCCCAAAGCATTGTACACATTCAATGTGATCCCTATAACAATACCCATTACATTCTTCAAAGAAATGGAATGAACACTCCTGAAATTCATATGGAACAAAAGCCCCCACGACTAGCTAAAGCAAATCTTGGGAAAAAGAATATGGGAGGAATCACCCTCACCAACCTCAATCTCTACTACAAAGCAGTAATAATTAAAACAGCATGGTACTGGAACAAATGCAGAGCTGCAGATCAATGGAACAGGGTTGGATATCCTGACACACACCCTCAAATATATGGTCATCTAATCTTTGATAAGGGAGCAAGAAATTTAAAGTGGAGCAAGGAAAACATCTTCAACAAAATGGTGCTGGCAAAACTGGACAACTACATGCAGAAAAATATGGGCTTAGATCTCCACTTATCACGATGTACAGAAGTCAGATCAAAATGGATTAAAGACCTCAACATCAGACAAGAATCCATAAGGTACATTGAAGACAAGGTTGGCAAAACCCTCCACAACATTGAACCTAAAGGTATTTTCAAAGATGGCACACCACTGGCCAAGCAACTGAAAACAGGGATAAACAAATGGGACTATCTTAAACTAAGAAGCTTCTGCACCTCAATAGAAACAGTAACCAAAATACAAAAACAGTCTACAGAATGGGAAAGGATATTCACCCAATATGCATCTGATAAGGGGTTGATATCAAGGATATACAAGACTGGTTGAACTCTACAAGAAAACTCCCAACCCCATCAAAAAATGGGGGATGGAAATCAACAGAATTTTTCTCAAAGAAGAAATCCAAATGGCTAAAAAACACATGAGAAAGTGCTCTATTTCACTAATCGTCAGGGAGATGCAGATTAAAACAACAATGAGATATTATTCCACACCACAGAGACTGACCCACATCCAAAAGAACAAAGGCAACCGGTGTTGGCGTGAATGTGGGGAGAAAGGGACTCTCCTTCACTGCTGGTGGGAATGCCGACTGGTGCAGCCCAGTCACAATAATGGGAAAACAATATGGACGATTCTCAAAAAATTAGATATCGAGGTCCCATTTGACCAAGCAATACCACTGCTGGAATATAACCCGAAGAGGAAAAAAGGTACAGTAGAAATGCCATCTGCATTTGTATGTTCATTGCAGCACAGTTTACAATAGCCAAAATATGGAAAAAACTGGAGTGCCCCCAAACAGATGACTGGTTAAAGAAACTTTGGTACATCTACATAATGGAATACTAAGCAGCTATTAGAAAAGATGAAGTCATGAAATTTGCATATAAGTGGATCAACATGGAAAGTATCATGTTAAGTGAAATGAGTCAGAAAGAGAGAGACAGACATAGAAAAATTACATTCATCTGTGAAATATAAAATAACAGAGTGGGAGACTAAAAGAGTTGTAGAGATAAGGATGAGGAGGTCTGCCCCACAGCTTGGAAACTGGCTTCACATGCTGGGGGAAAAGGCAGCTGAGATAGAGAAGGGAACACCAAGTAGAAGATATTGGGAGGACCCATTCGGGTTGAAAGATGCGAACTAAAAGTAGGTTATAGACCGAACATGAAGGCCACTCAATACCTCTATTGCAAAGCACAACACCCAAAAGGAGAGAGAACAAAAGGGAATGCCCTGCCACAGATGCAGGGTGGTGGGGGATGGGGTGCGGGTGGTGAGAGGGATACTGGGATCATTGATGGAGGTGAATGGGACTGGTGGAGGGATGGGTAAATGATCACTGTATGAGTGAAATGCAAACACAAAAGTTCAGAAGTTCGTAACTGTACATCACAGTGATTCTATAATAAATTTTTTTTAAAAAACTGGAGAATATAAATCACTTATGCCATAGAGCTTTCTCTTATTATTGGATCAAACTTCACTAGCAGTGCCGCATACACACACACACACACACACACACCAGCAGTGTGACTACTAAGGAAATGCAAACCTGTATCAAGATTCTACTAAGCAGAAGCAGTGACATTTGGCATATCTGTGTAGGAATAATGCATAATGAAATGCACAGTGGTCCCTGAATTAGTTTGAAGTGTGAACTAGATTATCACTACGTGCAAATCCACACCACCCCAAAGTATAATTGGGAAGAAGGGTCATTCTGAAATTGCATCACAAATGTAAAAAGAATCTATCTAAAACCTGTTAAAATTATGGGAAAGTCATTTGGAATAGGCTGATAATAGGTTAATCTCAAAATAAAAAAAGAAATCAGATGAAATGGCTGCTTCTGCAGTGGAAATACTGAGGCTTCCTTTATATTTGAGTGATGCCTGGATAGATTGTCACATAAAGGAATAAACCATCTGAAAGTTATTAATAAAGTACTTTGTACTATTTTAAATTCAATTCATAACCTCAACTGAAAACTTATTTGCACCAGCATTTATGATAAGATATAGATGATGTTTTTTTTTCTCTTTCCAAGGCTGACACAAGAATGGGATCTTAACTTAGACTTCTTCCTTGGATCAATCAATCCCATAACTCCTGGATTTTGTACCTTAATACAAAATATCTCAGTTTAATTTCTTTTTTAGATGATATTTGTCCGCAGGCTTTACACTTTTCAACAATGTTTAAAATCATATATAAACTCACAGTTCAGCAATAGCTTCCTTAAATTAAAAAATGCTTTGTTTCCCGTGACAGAAAATAGGGATAAGCATTCAATTCACTACGAGTGCGGACAGTAAGAATGGGCTATTGAAACATTATCACATTCTGTCCCACTCTGCAAAATTTTATTAAAGATTAAAGTTAATACACTATCTAGTTATATTAATATAAAATTTGCTCACATTTTTCCAGTGAATGGTGTTTTTGATAATAAATTAATAAATAGAAGCAAAAAAGCTTATCTACTTCATTCTGAAGATCTAAGCAACTTCCAGTCAAGATTTCTTGATTAAATGCATGGACCAAAAGTGGTTTGTTAAAAAATGAGTAAGAATTTAAAGGGAGCCTGCCACTTTTGGAATGAAGGCAATAGCCATTTCTTGGTTGCATGACTTTAGCAGACTTTTCCACAGCCAGTTGCTATTTTTTTAACAAACATGAAACTTGTCATACTTTCCTATATTTCCTTAAGGGGGAGAGGATTCATTAGTGTGGGTTGTGCATTTTTAAAGGTCAAATATAATATTTTCTACAGAGACTGGACTGGTCAGTTATTTTCAGATAATTCTCAAATTAAAACATGTTAGCTGCACCAAGGCATATCCATACTAAAAAGTTTTTAGTTTTAAAATCCAGTCGCTTATTATCCTTACTTTATAAACTTGTTTACTTGACCTTCAGTCTGCTCCTCAATGTTTTGAAATGAGGTAAAAAAGACCAATGAAGTCAGTGGCTTCAAAATTTTTACCAATATTTGGAGAAGATTAACTTAACCACTGAAGATAAACATCAAGCTAGCAAGTATTTTGGAATGAAAGGACAGGCTTTGCAGTCATGTCTCATTATGAGAAATTATTCACATTTTTCTTCACTTTAGAGCTTGTCGTTTGCTTGCTTAAAAAATGCAAAGAAGAATCTATTTGAAATAAAAGTGGTAGAAAATATTAAATGCAAACAAAAATGAGGAAACTTACAATACTGAACAATGAATTACAGCATTTTACTTACTGAAGTATAATGTTTCATGTGTGTCTAAATTATTAATGTTTATTGTGCAGGGGCTTCTCAGCACAACTTCGTGATGCAGGGACCACTCCCAGCAATGTCTTAGCTGCCCAATTTTGTATTAAGGGTGCTCAGTCCTGGGAGTCACGAGTGTGAACCCAGTGGTATGGGGGTCATGTGGTACTAGGGATTGAACTCAAGATTTTGTGGGTCCAGGGCATGTGCTCTATCTAATTCTTTGAACTCTCCTTGGCTCTTTATTTTTTACTTTTTTTGATATTTTTGCAGGGACACACCCAGCAATGCTCAGGGGTTACTCCTGGCTCTGTACTCAAGTATCACTTCTGACAGTGCTCGAGGGGGCCATATGAGATGTAGGGGATCAAACTCAGGTTGTCTACATGCAAGGCAAGTGCCCTACCTTATGTGTTATTTCTCAGCACCAGCCTCTTATTTATTTATAATTGGGGTATTGACCTGTAACATTAATATCAGGTGAAGACATGTTTTGACATGATTATATATTAAAAATGACCACCACAATAAATCCAGTTCACATCCATCTCTATACATAGTTGTACAATTTTTCTTATGATGATTTTTAGGACCTAACTATTCTCTTAGCAACTTTTAAATATGCAAGGCAGTATAATTTTTGTAGTGAAGAAAATAAAAATATGACATGATGCATTCAACATCACAATTCAAATTCTTTCCAAAAAAATGTCATGAATAAATATACATCTTGAAACATAATTATTCATGACAGCAGCATTCTGTTGGTTAAGGTCAGAGACAGACAACTTTTACGAAAACAGCCTAAGAAATTGACCAAGGTATCACATCACTTGGACGGTACCTTCTCTATTCCATCAGGACTATGTGCTGTTTTCTCAATACTTAGGTTTTATTTTGGATTCCAGCCAGAAGCAGACCCTGAAAGAAACATTCAAGCAGTAGCAATCTATATCAGAAATGATCCTAGTAAAACCCTTGAACAGAAGATACAATTGAAACTAGAGTAAGGAAGGGAATCTAGTACAGACATCATCACGCATATTGTCACAGACTTAGAACTAAATTCTGGTCCAGTATAAATTGTATGCCTCGGATTTACCACAGTGAACCAAAGACAATGTTTACTGACTTCTATCAATCCTTGAATAAAAGTTGCTAAGGGACATCAAGAGTAGGTCTTGACTGCCAGATGAAGCCTCAGGATAAAGAAACACAGATTTTGCCAGTTGAAAGTTCAACTGATAAGTGTGCACAGAGATCATGAATTTGTTCCTTAGGGTTATAACAGATTAGCAGAAACTGGGTGGTTTAAATACGGAAAATCCTGTTCAGAATTCAGAAAGCCAGAGGTACAAAATCAAGGCATCATATTAGTGTATTCCTTCTTAAAACTCTAGGGGAGAATCTTTCCTTTTGTCTTTCAGTTTCTGGTGATTCCAGCCATTCCTGGTGAGCTTTTACTTGTGCTTGATTTGATCGAGTTCGTTATTTTGTCTTTGTATTTCATCTTCCCTCCTCTCCTCTCCCCTCTCCTCCCCTGATCCTCCCCTTACCCCTCTGCTTTCCTCCCCTACCCAGCCACCTCATCTCCTAGCCTCTCTTCTCTTCTGATAATATTTATCTTTGAATTTGGTGCCTACCCTAAATTCAGACTAATCTCATCCCAAGAAAATCTACTTAATTATCTTTGAAAAGTTTCCTTTTTCTAAGCAAGGTCTCTTTCATACATTCTGAATGAAGACATGAATACATATGTTATCACTGTTAAACCACCACAAAGTGTTCTGAGAGAATATGAGAAGGACCTTTGGTAGTATGTGCTGCAGTCTAATAATCACCACCATGCTATTCCATATAAGCTCTTCCCTTTCTCACCCACACAAACCATACACCCAAGATCAGTTGGAGTTTGTATTTACTGTTGACTTTGTTTCACCTTCCTCTATACATTTTTTGTAGTAAATACTTGCCCCATAGGGAACAATGTGTCTATTGGTTATTTATCAGCATAAATTCCTTAAAAGGATATTCCTTACAACACATAGAATATATTTTGTGAAAAAAACATTACATGTGGATGGATAGATAGATAGATAAATAGATAGATAGATAGATAGATAGATAGATAGATAGATAGATAGATAGATAGATAGATAGATAGATAGAGAGCTTTTATAGAACTCAATACTCTCAAATTTTTAAAGAGAAGTTATACAGTTAGGTTTTGGAATAAAAACAATTAGGCTGCATGTCACAAAACAACTGAAGCCCCTAGAGCCTCACACTTACGATTGCAACAAGCCAGGAGAACTATAAAGTCACATAAAATGGGTAAAACATTAATTGGGGCCTGTGCCTTGCATATTAGAATGTTTTTCCATTTCTAAGCCTTAAAAATTAAAACAATTCTCAGAGCAAGTGAAGCAGCTAGCAAGCAATCCATAGCACCATCACTGCTGTTATTGAGCAGGTGTCTGGCAAGTTTTGCTGGGAATTAGAATTATTTTTCCAGATCAAAGGGGGTTTGTTTAATAGTTATGACTTTTGTTCCCTATTTCTCTGGTAAGATTTTCATAAAGGACTTCTTGGAAAGCAGTAAGGAAGGAACCTAAGTTGAGTAGTATTCTGGGAGACAATATAGATGTGTAATCTGGAAATTGTCTGGATAATTCTGGGAAGTGAGTTGTAGTGTAGACTTGAGTGGAAATGAGGATGTGATTCAGTGGTAGAAGCCTTGCCTTGCATATGAGGTCCTAAGTTCAATCCATAGCCCAGCAAAAAAATAAAAATAAGCATTTATTCCTCTAAATATTTTGGATGTTTTGGGCCACAGAGCTCAGCACTTCCTCTTGGCTCTGCTCTCAAGGATCACTGCTCGCAGGGCTTGAGGGACCAGGGGATGTGGGGGAATGAACCTGGGTCAGCCAGGTGCAAGGCAAGAGCCCTACCCACTGTGATATTGCTCCAGCCTCTAAACATTTTTTGAGTGGAGTGGAGAGAAACATGTCACAAACAAGACACCAGTGTTTGATGGTCCTTGACCCTGAATCCGCCTGACAACCATTTGGCAACTTCTGCCACTGACACATGTAAGAGCCTCTCCATACCACCATTTTTGATTGAAAGAAAAGACACAGAGAGGGGAAGCCTCCCATAAGACAAGACATACCTACTTGCCAACAAAAATATGAATCCCCATCAATTCCAACTATAAAGCACACAGCAACCATTCATTCATTCATCCAACAAATCCTGACCTATTGAGTGATAAGTAAATATGTTAAATATTCACCCTCAGGAATTCTTATCTTGGCCTCTTTTCCTTCTGACTGGTGATGCTATCTCATTCTTCCTGTTTGTTAAAGATAAGAAATATTCTCTTCTAAAACACTCTGATTTTAAAAGCTATGATCACACAGAATCTAAGATCCTTATAATTACTCTGTGTTATGATAAGTCCAGATGTAATATTAAGTACATTATAAAACTCTGCCACAATTCCACCATAAAAAGGAAATTAAAATGGCAATCCAACATTTAATTGTTTCCAGAATGCTTGTTAAAAGTGGAGAAATGAAGGATGAAAACAATATGTACTCTTTTAGGATTTCCACTTAGTAAAAGATGATTTAAAAGCTGTGGAATACTGCACAGGTGAATAGTTATGCATTAGGATGCCTGTAACCACAAATCTGAAGGATAAATTATAATTTCTTTTGGTTTAATCACTCTGCTGATCTCCCTCTAGCTAGACACTTATGAGTAACTAAAACTTTTTGGTCTCCATATAAAGAAATAACCTTATAGACATCAAAGCCAGAAGGACAATAGATGTAGGGCTCTAGAAAATGAGAAGGGAGTTCAAAGTTTTGCAAATCTCTGTACTTCCCTATAAAGAAAACTTCTCTTTACTTCTGCATTATCTGTAATTATTAAAACTTAATTAGCATAAGAATTACTTGGGGGTTGAGAGAAATTCTTATTCTTGACATCCCCTTGCAACTTTTGGTTTGGTAGTTCAAAACCCGGAGACAAACAAATGTTGCCTAATTTACAAGGTAACCCAGATAACTCTATTTTTTTTACATTGCTCTATATACAATAAATGTTTATTTGTGTTAGACATTTACAAATTATACTATGGATAAACTAATATTTACCTTACAAGTATAAATGTTTTTTTCCCAGATAACTCTAATGTAAAGGATCTGCTGATTACTTTCTGGGAAACAGTGACCCAGAGAAAATTCATCTTGAATTTGCTATTTCAGCATTTTCTAGCATGTGGCAATAGAGTGTATGATTCTTTCCTTTTACTTTATGGGATAACATCCTTCTCATATTTCCTAAATAAAGTTATTTTATTTCCTTAAAAAGTAAAACACAAAATGTTTAGTGATCAAGTGAACATTTACTATTTGCCACATGCTGCCATAAAAACATATATGTACATATATACAGTCATTTATATACAGTGTGTGTATAATTATGAAAAAATGTATAATTATCACAATAACCCTATGAAATAATATCCCTTTTTACAAGCTGCGAGATTACGGAACTGGGGAAGATAGGTGAATTGCTCTAAAACAAACTTTG
Organism: Sorex araneus; assembly: GCF_027595985.1. Lineage (NCBI taxonomy): Eukaryota > Metazoa > Chordata > Mammalia > Eulipotyphla > Soricidae > Sorex > Sorex araneus. Next base: position 44,037,703 of record NC_073313.1, on the reverse strand, counting down.
GATATATGACTTCAAATCATTTATTCCCATAATCATTGTAGAGTCATGCAAGCATTGCAAAGTAGAATGCATTGTTTCTTTATTTTATGTGGATTCTTTCTCTTCTATCATATTTGTTAAATAAATGTATCTGTTCAATTAAAAATAGCATTTGTGGATAGTTGCTGACATTAACAAGCACACCCTGCATGTTTCTGATCAGGCTTAAATCCCTGGCAGCACATGGTTCCCTGAGCATTACCAAGTGCAGCTCTAGAGGACCTCAAGGGACAACAGGATGGTCCAGGTAAACTCGAGCATCATAGTGCCCAAGCATTTTGCATCCTCAAGCCCTCACATTGAACCTCTGAGTCAGTTGCCGAGAATTACCAGGAGTGTGCCCCTGGGACCCCGGGCACTGTTTGAAAGGCTCCCACCCCCACAAAATTGTTTGTTCCAAGTTTTTGCCCTCTAGCTTCCCTGAGTTTCGTAAATATGTTGTATATTTCTGATATGCACTCAGTTACCACGATCATTGGTTATTCACTATAATAATTCATACCATTTGAAAAAAATCTTTCACATAGTTTTGTTTTGGGGGCTACACCCAGTGGTGCTTAGAGCTTACTCTTGGTTCTGAATTCAGCAATCACTCCTCATAGTGCTCAGGGGATTATATGGAGTGCCAGAGATTGAGACTGGGTCAGCCACATCAAAGACAAGCACCCTGCCAACTACAATATCTTTCTGGCCTGCATTCACACAAACTACAATTGTGCTGAAATACCTGCTACAGGCAAAGAAAATGTAATCATCGAAGGCTTTGGTAGGATGAGACTCCACTTTGTGTCTTAGAAGTTGTACTGAAAGGTAATAACCATCAGAACTGAGTATTGCTAGTAATAACATTCTAACTGATACAGATAACTTTTCTAATAATAGCAATTATAAATTCTGAATGATATTTAAAATGATTGTTTTCAGGCACTGGAAATTAACCCAAAAATGGAAAGACACTAGAAGAAACATAACTCATGAGATAAGGAATCACATTAGCAAAGGGTCACATGTATGTCTTTGAAGGCATTTCTTGGTTCTCACATATCTCCTGGATATATCTAAAATTAAACCCCTAATTTTGTGGACATGAAGATTTAGAAGACGAAATTTGGACCCAGCAGAGCAGCTGGAAACTGAAGAGGGGAGATTCCAAGAAAGAAGGAAGCCACAAAATCTGCAAATAAACACTCCTCAAATCTTTAGCTGATTTCTGAATTTTGCCACGTAGGATAAGGACACTGAGAAAGAAAGAACAATTGGAAAGCTGAATGAACTGAGTAACTGAGTAAAAATTTAAACACCTACCTACTGCATAGGAAAAATTGTTCAAAGTTTTGGTACATTAGTTAGAAGAGTTTTGTAAACCCCTCAGATTTTCCATTGCAATTCCACCAGGGCCACACATTTATAATAAATGTCAGGTGGTATGATTAAGGGATTCATACAAAGACAAAAGGAAAACCTAAAATAAACCTTCTTTAATTAAACCTGACACCTAAGTTCTAGAAAACCAAGGTGATTCACCAATAACTGAACCACCTATTACAAAACAACTCAGCACTATTTACAGGAAGATAAAAGATTTTAGAATCTCTGTAATGTGCCATGCAATGTATAATCAAAGACAAGTGAGAGAAAGGCATTATGTAAAAATATATTGTAAAATATTAATGTTAAAATATTTTAAAATATTGGAGCAGTGTGAAGAAGAAGAGGCGAGAACGACCCCTGGACCGACCAAAGCCCGCGCGCCGCTGCACCCCGCGTCCAGCGCCTACGTCCCGCCGCTGTCGCCACCATGCCCAAGAGAAAGGCTGAAGGGGATGCTAAAGGAGATAAAGCCAAGGTGAAGGATGAACCACAGAGAAGATCCGCAAGGTTATCAGCTAAACCAGCTCCTCGAAAGCCAGAGCCCAAGCCTAAAAAGGCCCCTGCAAAGAAGGGAGAGAAGGTACCCAAAGGGAAAAAGGGGAAGGCTGATGCTGGCAAGGATGGAAATAACCCTGCAGAAAACGGAGATGCCAAAACAGACCAGGCACAGAAAGCTGAAGGTGCTGGAGATGCCAAGTGAAGTGTGTGCATTTTTGATAACTGTGTACTTCTGGTGACTGTACAGTTTGAAATACTATTTTTTATCAAGTTTTATAAAAATGCAGAATTTTGTTTTACTTTTTTTTTAAAGCTATGTTGTTAGCACACAGAACACTTCATTGTTGCTTTGGGGGAAGGGCATAAGTCACTAATAGATGGTCTCCAAAACTGGATTGCCCTGGGGAAAAACAACTTTTCCTCACTAGTTTTAAGAGACTCCCTCTTGATTTCCAAAAGGAGGGATTCCTTGACTTGACACGGTAGCCACCCTGGCACCCAATGCCTTGTGGTGGGGAAAAGCTAAAATGTGTTTCTGTGTCCTGTCTCCCTCTCCGCCTTCAGCATAGACTTGACTCCCTTAACCCCAGAGAGACCTGTTGAGCCTGGACTCCCAAAAAGTGGTTACCAGGATGTCAGGCCATCTGGATTTTGCAGTGCCCCAACTGAGACGGCAGCCCTCAAAAGAACGGTTCCTTTTTTAGACTGTGGATCTTCAGATTGATCATTCTGCCATTTTTCTTTCATTTCTTGAAAGTCAGGGTCGGCTAGTGAAAAGTTGTTAAACAACATACTAAATGTGAAATGTCAACCCTCACTCTAAACTTTCGCTGTTCAGAGCATCAAATGAAGATGTCATTGGGTTTTATAGTGGCTTTCTGATTTTGGTAGTCCATTGAAGAAGGGAGTTTGAAAGTTATTGTACACTGTTAATGATTGTCTGCCCATGTCCTGCCTGAAATACCATGATTGTTTATGAAAAGTATCTTTAATAAAGCTGGATACAGTTTGAAAAAAATAAAAAATAAATAAAATATTTTAAAATATTAAACATGCAGATAAAACAAAGGCTTTAATTATTAGACAAGAGTTCTTAGATTAATATTATAAATAAATTTTAAAAATTACAGAAATATTGGTAAATGATGGAGGAATATAAGTTAGTTCCAGGAGAGATCTTTTAAAACTATACAAAAAGAGGCAAGTATATTTTCCAGAACTAAAATTGTACAATATCAGTGAGATAAATATCAATAAGTTAAAATTATATGAATTTCTTAGACAGAATATTTAATCTGACAGAAGAAAGAATCAATGAATTTGAGTACAGTAATTAGTGAAGCACAGGGTGAGCAAAATTTAAAGAGAAATTGAAATAAGCTATACTAACCTATGGGATAATATCAGGCACACATATAATTGTGGTGTCAGATTGACAGGAGAAATAGATAATGATGTATTATTTGAAGAGGGGTGGAGAGATATAGTACACTGAGTAGCATGGTTCTCTTTCATGCAGCAGACAAAAGTTCAATCTCTGGCACAACATGTGGTTCCCTGAGCACCACTAGGAGTGATCTTTGAGAGAAGTCAGGAGTAAGCCATGAGCACCGCTGGCTGTTCATGGCTTAAACAAAAGCAATACTTTTTAAAGATGTGAATGAAACGCTCCACATTAAAAAAGCAACTGTCTCGGATGGGAGATGCATCCCGAAAGTAGATAATGGACCAAATATGATGATCTCTCAGTGTCTGTGTTGCAAGCCATAATGCCCAAAAGTAGAGAGATAGTATGGGGAATACTGTCTGCCATAGAGGCAGGGGGAGAGTGGGAAAGGGGGGGTATACCTGGGATATTGGTGGTGGGAAATGTACACTGGTGGAAGGATGGGTGTTTGATTATTGTGATATTGTAACCCAAACATGAAATCTTGTAACTATCTCACTGTGATTCGATAAAATTTTTTTAAAAAACAACTGTCTATATATTCAGAAATCCAAATAAGCCCAATCTGGGAAACTACAAAAGAAGTCATCAAATTTAGGTCACATAATATAGCTGCTGACAAAAGAATAGATATGAAAAGAAAATTTTAAATGTAGACAGGAAAATAGCTGAAGGAAACAAAAGTAAATGTTAGTCTAATTTTTCGTTAAAAATAATGGTCATGGATTGAAACGGAGATCATTCTATAGTATTGTGCCAAGCATTCTCCTGAGCTAGCATACTGGAAGAAACCATTCTATGGATTGATGTGTTGGAATATGTATTTTTTCACTCTCAAGTAGATTTTTACTTGTAGGAATTAGGCAGAAAATATACAAAAGGGGCTGGAGTCATAGTACATAGTACAAGGGAGGGTGTTTGCCTTGGTTCAATCCCCAGCATCCCATATGGTCTCCCAAGCACTGCCAGGGATAATTCCTGAGTACAGAGCCAAGAGTAACCCCTGAGCATTGCTGGGTGTGATCCAAAAAGACAAAACAAAAAATAAAATACACTATTTTTTTCAAAACTACATATAACTAAATCATTATATTCCATTTTAGTGTTTTATAAAATATTAATTTTAAATATGCTTGTGCAAAAAACAGAACCAAAATAAGTAAGGCAAACACGGCACAATAAGAAAAAATATGATTTACTGCATATGTAATAGAAATGAGATTCCTACTCTGATATGCATCTTCATCTCTTCAAGCTCATGAGACCAAAATTGTTGATGCCTCTCCTCAATGATGACTCATCCAATGATTATGAAAAACAAATGTTAAAAGTAACAACAGAAGGCCCCAAGTGATATAGCAGTACATTCTCTCTTCAAATGGGAAGCCAGAAGTCTTGATGACTATGGATTTAGACCAAGATAATTTTGGTGATTCTGGGAAATAGTCAAAGTTTCATCTAAGTCTTCAGATGAAAAAGTCTAAGTTTCCTCTCCCAGTCTAGGTTAAGATTTCCCAAGGATACTCTACCTACCATTCTACTTAGTTCAGATTCCCTGTTTACTCTATTGTGTTTACAAGAATCATGAGAATGTGGGACTCCCTTTCAACCACTATCAAGGCTGTTTAATTCTTTATAAATGCTAACAGAGAAGTTTTAATTGCTGTCCAGTGATGATGGTCCCAGAAACATGAAACTAATTCTTCCCTGCCATCTGTTGCACATGCCCCTTGAAGTTTAATTGTCAAACAACAATTTTATTTTTAACATTTTCCCCCTAAATTTATAAGTTGGCACTTCATTGTGACCTATAAGAACAACAATGTGGATCTGCATTACAGTAGGTTTAAAAACAAGGGTAAAGTAGGAGCAAAAATTTAAAAAGAGCTTTTAGGACAGAGATAATAGCAAAATACAGAATCAAATAAGGGTTATTCAAAAGAATCAGGATAGGGAATACATATTTTAATTTTTTGTCTCATTCTCAAGTGTGTTAACCCCCAATTATGATTGTAATTCATGTACATTTTAAAAGAATCATGGTCTAAGAGGATAGTTGATAATATTTCTGTATTTTTATTTTATGTAGTTATGTTTTGCGAACTAGCATAAAGTCTGTCTTAGAGAATTCCCAGGTATATTGGAGAAGAATGTGCACCCAAGTGTTTAGTAATGAACAACCTTATATATGTGTGTTAGGTTCATGGCTTTCATTCAGAGAATATATTTTGGAGTCAAAAGCTGTCTTTTCTATCAGCATAGTCTTAGTACAAAATATCTTGACCTCAAGTTCCAAAACATTCAGAAAATATTTGTGGCATGGTAATGGAGAGGAAACTGAGCCTCCATCAGCTTAGGTCTTGCAAATCCTCTGCAAATTTCAGGTAGTATACAAGTTGCTTAACATTCCCATAGAATAAAACACAGAAAATATGTGAGGGAAGTTTATAGAGTTCATTGGAGAAAAGAGAGTTGAAATAAAGTAAGATTATATATAGACTGAAATTCACTGGAGCCTCAGAGCCTTCTCCCAAGGATACTTTTCATGAAAGTGTAAATAAATTGCTACCTAGGTTTGAGTTGGTCTGTATAAACCACTTTGCTATTCTTTCCAAGATATTCTATAAAGCATATTTTTCACTTTGCATATAGTACCTATAACTCTTTATCCATTTACATTTTATTCTAATATAACTAGCTTTATTTTACAGCCTCATGAGCCTCATGCATGAAGGAACTGGCAGAGGAACCCAGGTGTGCCGGACCCGGGACTGAGATCTCCAAGCCTGTTCAGATCGGGAGGAGGTCTCCTTCACCTAGATCCCCCTTTTCTGAGTAGCTAGGTAGTCACACCCACAAACTGCCCCTGGGGCCATGTAATACCATCAACAGCCAAGATCCAGAGACTATAAGACAAAGCTCCCGGAAGCGCGTGGCCAAATTCATAGCTGTGAGACCTCTTATTGTCTAGTTCTCCCTCTAGGAGAACTCGGCAAGCTACAGAGAGTATCCTGCCCCACAGCAGAGCCTGGCAAGCTCCTCATGGTGTATTCCATATGCCAAAAACAGTTAACAATGATGGGTCTCATTTCCCTGGCCCTGAAAGAGCCTCCAATGTGGCACCGTTGGGAAGGACGAGTAAAGAGAGTCTGCTAAAATCTCAGGGCTAGAACAAATGGAGACATTATTGGTGCCCTCTTGAGAAAATTAATGGACAACAAGATGACAGAGATACACTGACACAGTGATATTTTACAGATGCAGAAATAGAGGCTCAGATAGGTTAAGCAACTTTTCCCAAACTAACACGTTTCCCAAGTAACAGTAGTAGAGCCAAGTATTTGGACCAAATGCTCATTCCTATACTCAATTCTATATGTTTCTCACACTATTCCCAGTCCCTGGTGTTCTATCCATCAACAAGCCCATCTGGAGCCACTGAGAAAGTTCTAAGTAAACACTGAAGCAGAGATGGTGTCTACTTTGTTCTTACACCCTTTTCCTCAGTAGACCAAATTACCTCTACCCCCAGAACTGATTGATCTAAGACCATGGGGTCTGTGTGTTCTGTGTCTGGTATGACCAAAGCCAGGCTATGTTTGGAAGCAATCTAGTACGGATAAAATTTGTCTGTTTTTGATATCATGCTAACTTGCGGATTTGAGGTCCAGTAATTTCTTCTTTTCTTAGCATACCTAACTTGGCAGATGCTAGCAACAAAGATGAACAGATGTTTTCCCTGAAGAGTATGTTCCAATACCGTATGATGAAGAATAACTTTCAGAAAATAAACAAATGTACATATGTGTAAGCTCTAGCAAGACAAAAATCATCTATTTCAGATGAGAGGAAACAAATGCTCTGTACTTTAGGAAAGAGATATCAGACAGGCTGGAAGTCACTCAAGGGTTTATTTTTAAGTGTCATTTCTTTTTGAGGCTTTTCACTGTCCTTCCCTGCTCCCAGCATTACAATTTGGAACATTAATTCTAGATTTTATTGTTTATTTAGCCAGATGCAGTCTGCATAAAATTGGTAAAAAGACACTTTTATGAACCAAGTGTGCGAAATGTGCTTATTTACCGTATTTCTGCAATGCTTGAATTTAAACCAGAGGGGAAACCGATAAAAAATGTTCTAAACACTTCTTAAGTTTTTCTATCAGATTGTTATTTCACTGTTTGTATTTAATAGCCAAAATATTCCCAGAGGTACCAAGATGCTCATGCAATTCCTTTCAGTGTTTATAAACCATTATAACAGATCAAGCTCATCAGTCTCAGAAATATATTGCAGCCTAAATAAATCATTTCGTTGAATGATAACATTTCATTCTTACTGTACATTGTCCAGTCAGTTGATATTTTCCTGGTAAATAATTGTTTGTCATGAGCTTCCATGAATACAAAACAGGCAACTGAGTGGAGGTGTTATATAGTCAGTCTTAAATTTAAATTATCTATAGGTGGTAGGTTAAGTTATGGTCTAACACCTACATTAACTGAATGTTATCTTATATAGCAGAAAGACTGCTTGTGTGATTAAGTTCTAGATTCTGAGATGGGAAAATTATCTTGTACTACCTGCAAGTATTCTTATGAGAGGAAAGCAGAAGAAAATTTGACACATACAGAAAAGAAATAATTTAACCAACTAATTACTGGTTGACTTAAATTCTGGGTGACTTAAAATCACAAAAATAGCCCTCAGCTTGTTATTTCCTCACTCTAATCACTACATTTATAATAATAATAGCAAATTTCATAGCATTATATTTCAAATACTGTTCTATATATTTTATACTTAATGGTTCATTTAATTCTTACACAATAACTCTGTAGTCAACACTAGGATTCTTCCCATTTTACAAGTGAGGTGATGAGCCAAGACGTGGTTAAATAACTCATGTAGCTGCTAACCATTCTTGTGTATATTTCTCAGATATACTTTTTAATCAAAGCAAAATTTGTTCTTATAAAAGTTTGAAGTGTTGATGTAAAATCAACATGTGTATATTACATTCAACTTACCTCTAGGCACTCCATTTTGAAATCTATTGTGTTCCAGGTTTGGCTCATTATTTTTCTTCCTTTACATTACAAAACCACATCTGTCTTATCTCATATTTTCTTAGTAAAACTATTTTCCTAAGAAATGAAGAAAATGAAAGATAAACAAATAAATTTTTCTCTGAAAGTACAATTCTATCATTCATCATACAATTGTCCCCTTTGACCCAATTTACCCACCCCTCTTCTATCCTGCCCTTGTTGTAACCCCTAATTGGACTTAAAGTCCAAATTTTCTTTTTGTTTTTTTAGTTCATCTGCTTTTTAAAATGTCTATATCACATGTGAGTAAAATTGTATGGTGTTTATCTTTGTTAACCTGGATTATTTCACATACTATCATTTCTATTCATAGTGTTGCAAGTAGCAGGAATTTACCTTTTCCAGTAGCCAGGTAGTATTCCATTGTGAACATATGCCACTCTTTGTCTATCCATCAGTTGATGAGCATTTAAGATGTTTCCTGATACTATCATGAATTATACTGCAATAAACATGAGTTTGTATATCCTTCTTATTTCTCTCATATTTGAATTTTTGCTTCTGTAGTTTTCAAGTAGCTATCAGAAGTGAAATAACTGAATTTTATATAAGTTCTATTCTTAATCCTTGGTACAACCACACCCAGAGGCTCTCAGGGCTTATTTCTAGCTCTTAGCTCAGGAATAATGCCAGGCTATTCCTTGTGTGGGCACCATATGTGGTGCTGGGGATTGAACTCAGGTTGGCAGTGTGCAAGGCAAGCACTCTACTCATGGTACTATCACTCTAACCCCTCTATTCTTGATTTTTCAGAATCTCTATACTGTTTCCTGGATAGTTGCACCAGTTTGCATTCCCATCAATAGTGTGTAAGGAAGGGCTCCTTTCACACATCTTTGATACCTGTTGTGGTTTTTGTTCATTTGTTTGTTTGTGTAAAATAGCTAGCTACTCTTACAGGCATGAGGTGATATCTCACTGTTGTTCTGAATTGGATTTACCCAATAATACAAAATTGTAAAAAAATCATTACTTGTGCCTATTGACCATCTCTATGTCTCTTTAGAAAACTGTTTCTCTGGGTGCTCTGCTAATGCTTTAATTACGTGGATTTCCTCTTAAGCATTGACATGACATCTTGGCATATTTTGGGGGATCATGTACTGCCAATAATTAAATTTAGAGATTAAATTCAGGACTAAACACACATGCCTCGCTTGCGAACTAACTACTGATTACTGCCCTGACCCCCTGTCTTTTCATTTGAATGCAAGGTTATTTTCTTAAGTAGAATCTGTTTGTTTGATGTAGTCCTATTTATTTGTTATTTTTTCCTTTACAGTGGAGTTCCCAAACACATTTTTAAGGTTTCTGTCAAGGACAATATAACTTTTGTATTCTCCTCTGTATTTTACATACAAGTCTTGTGAATGATGCTGTAATGTACATAGGAACACATGTATTTTTTAAATTGCGGTTTGGTGCCTCTGGGGTAGATGTTAAAGAAGTAGAATTACTGGTCATTTGGAAGCTTGATTCATAGCTTGATTTTTGAGACACATCAATATTGCTATAAAAGTGCTGGATCAGTCGATGTTCCCACCAGCAGTTGATGAGGGTTTCTTTTTCCCAGCAACCACACCAATACTGATTGTTTCAGTTTTTTGGTTTTTGATGTGTGGCAGTCTCAATGATGTGAGATGTCTCATTATTCATTTGATTTGCATTTCCCTGACGCAAAGCATTTTATCATACACCTATTGCTAGCTGTATATCCTTTCTAAAACATATTTTCATATCTTCCCTCCATTTTATGATGAGTTTGTTTGTTAAGTTTTACTTGTGCTTTATGTATCTTGGATATTAACCCTTTTCCAGATGAGTAGTAGACAAATATTTTCTTGTAGTTCATAAGGTGTCTTTTTATTATGATCATCATTTCTTTTTGTGATACAGAAGTTTCTTATTTGATGTGATCATACTCATCTATCTCGCATCTGTTTGCTTGGACAATACACTCTAGATTCAATTTTATGAAGTGTCCTATATTTTTTCAGTGTAATTTATGGATTCAGGTGGGACATTGCAGTCTTTAATCCATTATTAATTGACTTGCATATGGTGTTAGAAAGGGGTTTGAGTTTTTTTTTTTCATGTGGCTGACTAGTTTTCGAAGCACCATTTATTGATGAGGCTTTTCTTGCTCCACTTCCTATTCATTGCTCCTTTGTCCAAGATTAGCTATGCAAATACCTGAGGATCTATCTCTGGGTTCTCGTTTCTATTTCCCTGGTCTGAAAGTATATTGTCATTCCAGTACCACACAGTATTGATTATCATAGCTTTATACTTTCATTTAAAGTTTGGGAAAGAGAAGATCCCATCTAAATTTTTCCTGGCATTGCTTTGGCTATTCATAGGAGTACTGGTGGTGGTACTTTTCAAAAGTTTTTGTTATTACGCCATATAAATTACTCCATATAAATTTCAACAGCATTTGGTTTATATCTTAAAATGTCATGGGCATTTTTAGAGCAAATGTGTTGAATATGTATGGTGCTTTGGATAAGACTTACATTTTGATAATATTAATCTAATTAATTAATTAATATTAATATTAATCATGAACAGAGAAAGAGTTTCCTTTGTCTTGGGTCTTCTTTTCATTTTTTAGTAGAGAAATATAGTTTTCTTTTTTTTAAAAAAATGCTACTTTATCTTTATTTTGGGGGGAGGGTCACACCTGGCAATGCACTGGGGTTACTCCTGGCTTTGCACTAAGGAATTACTCCTGGTGGTGCTCAGGGGACCATATGGGATGCTGGGAACTGAACCCGGGTCGGCCGCGTGCAAAATATAGATTTCTTTACAATTACATTTTACCTCTTTTTAAAAAGTGTTTCCCCAATACTTGATATTTGCATTTATATTTATCAGGAATATAGGCCTATAATTTTCTTTAGTGATATCTGTTTTCTTTTTGTATCAGGGTAATTTTTGCCTCCTAGAATTTTTTGGGAGGATTTTTGTCGTCTTTTACTCTTTGGAAGACCTGAGAAGAACTGGGAATAAGTGTTCTCTCTGAAGCGTTGGTAGAACGCACTAGTAAGCTCACCTGGGCCCCAGCTTTATTTTGAGGATGCCTTTTGGTTATTATTTCAATCTCCTAGCTTGTAATGTTTTTTCAAGTGTTCTGTTTCCTTTTGATTCAGCCTTAGAGCTTATGAGTTCAAAATGTATTCATTTGTGCTGTTTCCTCTTGATTCCGCATTGGAAACTTTTGAGTTCAAAATGTATCCATTTATTCTATGTTCTCCAATTTTGTGGTACAAACATTTTCATAGTGATCCCTGATGATTTTTTCATATCTGTGGTTTTGTTACACATTCTCTTTCATTTCTTATTTGGTTTATTTGATTTTTCTCTCTTTCTTTATGAATCTAGCAATGGTTTGTCAGTCTTGTTTAATCTTTCAAAAACTAGCTCCTGTTTTCTTTGATCCTTTGAATTATGTTTTTAATTTTTTTGTTTCATTTATGTCTGCTCTAAATTTTATTATGTTCTTTCTTCTGCTTACTTTAAATCCTTTTGTTGGTATTTTCTAGTAGCTTAAAAGGTGCTGCCAGCGGGAGGCGGGCAGGCCAAATACTCCTCCAGCCGAAGCTCTGGCAGTAACACCCTCACCCTGATACAGCTTTGGCCCAGACCATAGATCCTGAAGTCTCTGAAATGCGCAGCTACATATGTAGCCACGCAACACCTCGTAAAGTAACAAAAAGCTTAATGAGTTGTTAGACAAGGACTTAACGACACTGAGATCAAATATAACATTATTCACATAAATTAATTTTTAAGAATCTATTGATTTCAATATTGCAACTTTGTTATCTAATCAATTTTACTTCTAGATTTGTGTCAACAGTTGTACGTTCTTTTCTACATCAAAATACATTTTTAAAACGTTAGAGAAATAAAATGTGCTGTTAGGTTTTTATTCTGTTTCCAAGGAACACTTGGATTACTACGAACTTCCCTATTAACAACACTTTGTTGTGTCCATATGTTTTGGTGACTGGTGTCTTTATTCTTGTTTGTTTCCAGAAAACTTATGATTTCTTGCTCAATCGTAAATTGTTTAATTTCCAAATGTTTGAGACAAGTTTCCTGTTGTGTTTATTTTTGCACTGTTATATTCAATAAGTAGAGTTGTCATCTTTATTTAGCTGCACAGTTTAGGATACAAACAGTAGTGAGCATAGTTAAGGGACTAGGATGTGAATGAAATAGGGTTTGGTGAGAAATAAATGGACAAGCAGAAGGTTTGGGATCTGGTTGAGGAACTAAAGAGATGACAGAGTTCATATAGTTTTATTTAATTTGAAGACTGCTGTCTTATATATGTATGGCCACCACAGTGTTTTTAAGGCAATTTTTGCTATAAAATTGTTTTCCAACTTTTGCTTGTGTTTGCATTTACTGTTCAGGTGTGTTTCTTGATGTTGGGTTCAGTTTTGTGATCTATCCAACCTCTTTGTCTTCAAGTTTTAACACTACTCCCAGCTGTGCTTAGGGCTTACTCCTGACTATGCTCAGGGATCACTCCTGGTGGCACTTGGGGGCCATATGCAGTATCACAGATCAAATTTAGAATCGCTGTGTGTGCAAGCAAGTGCCCTACTTGGTATACTATCTCGTTAGCCTCAGATCACTGTCACTGTATCACTGTCATCCCATTGCTCATCGATTTGCTCGAGCGGGCATCAGTAACATCTCCATTGTGAGACCTGTTGTTACTGTTTTTGGCATATGGAATACGCCATGGGTAGCTTGCCAGGCTCTGCTGTGCAGGCGATACACTCTCAATAGTTTGCTGGGCTCTCCGAGAGGGGCAGAGGAATCGAATCCGGATCGGCTGAGTGCAAGGCAAACGCCCTACCCGCTGTGCTATCTGTCACTCAAGCTCAGCCCTCAGATATTCTTCTCATATTCTCATATTCTTTTCTAACTATTTTTACTGGATCTCCAACTCTTTATTGAGTAAAAGATGGTAAGAGTGCAAATTCTTGTTGTTTATCTTACAGGAAAATCTTATAGTTTAAGTATGAAGCTGACTACGGGCTTATCATATATGGTTTTTATTAGGCTGACATATGTTCTTTCTATTTCAAGTCTGTTGGAAGTGTTTAGTCATAAAGGGAAATCGTGGAGTCAGAAAAATGCTAAAACAGTGGAATATGTGCCTGGCATAAGCAAGGCCCTGAGTTTGATCCCCAGCACTACAAGACTCCCTTAATACTACCGGATATAGTCCTGGTGGTCCACAAGCACTTACTGTGTGGCTTTGATTTTTGATAGCTCCTAAGCACTACTGGGCTTAATAAGCACAATGCAAGGCCCAAGAGCCAAAGCATCAGACCCACTCAATTGAGCAAAGGATCTCCAGGACTAGGCCTTGTGTTACCTGAGTATTGCTGCGGCATGGCCCCTGTAAATAGAACTAAGTAAATAATATTATCAAATTCTGTTTTTCAAAAGCATTTGATACCATTTCTATTGAGATGATTATATGACTTTGGCCTTCCTTTTGTTGATGTGGTATATCACATTTATTGGTTTTCTATATTTTTATAATATTACATTTATTTTTAAAAATAATTTTGATAATCTGAATAATTTTTAAACTGGAAAAATTTTAATATTGGAAAAGCAAGAGAAAAATAATGTGGGATATCATTCTGGCTCTTTTTTCCACCTGAGATTTTCAGGGTGGCCTGGTTTAATTGAATGACAGAAATGGCTTTTTCCAAAGACACTTTTGCTGGCTATAGATGGGGTTTCAGGAACCAGAGGGAGCACTCAGCTCTTCTTAAAACTGAAGGTGTTTATCATCGATATGAAGCTGAATTCTATCTGGGAAAGAGATGCACTTAATGTATACAAAGCAAAGAACAACACAGTGATGCCTGGTGGGAAACTTAATAAAACCAGAGTGATCTAGGGAAAGGTAACTCAAGTCCATGGAAACAATGGCATGATTTGAGCCAAATTCTGAAGCAAACTTTCTTCCAAGGCACTTGGTCACAGAATACAGGTGATAGTATACCCCTCAAGGATTTAAACTTACTGAGAACTAAATAAAGTGTAGGTGTTTAAAAAAGACAACATTCTCTTAAAGCTGAGATGTAAAAAGAGTCTACACTAAACACACACTTGTACTTTTATATAAGTTTCCCATATGGCTATGCCATGTTGATTTTTTTACAAGTTTGATGTTCAACATGTAATTCAATCAGATCAATATGTGTGAATGAGAGGTTTATTGTTTTACACTGATATGACTTGGACAAATAGATTTGTCTAATATTATTACAGACTGAAGAAAAAAGCATAAAATACTCAAGATTAGAGATTTTGAGATGAGATACAGCTATATTGTTAAATTTTGGAGCAAAAGCTTAGATTTAAAAGGTAAAACTCCCCGTTTTCTGATGGAATTAGATGTTTTCTTCTTGTAAAGTTCAGCCAGTGCCTTGCGTATCCTTGATATTAACCCCTTATGAACAGAAAGTTTCTCAAAGAAGAAATCCGAGTGGCCAAAAGGCACATGAAAAAAATGTTCTTCATCACTAATCATCAGGGAGATGCAGATCAAAACAATGAGATAACATCTCGCACCACAGAGACTGGCACACATCCAAAAGAACAAAGGCAACCTGTGTTGGCCTGGATGTGGGGAGAAAAGGACTCTCCTTCATTGCTGGTGGGAATGCCAACTAGTTCAGCCTTTTTGGAAAATATGGACATTTCTCAAAAAACTAGAAATTGAGCTCCCATTCGATCTGGCAACACCACTTCTGGGAATATATCCTGGAGATGCAAAAACGTACAGTAGAAATGACATCTGCACTTGTGTGTGTATGGCAGCACTATTTACAATAGCCAGAATCTGGAGAAAACCCCAGTGTGGAGAACAGATGACTGGTTAAAGAAACTTTGTTACATCTACACAATGGAATACTATGCAGCTGCTAGAAAAGAAGAAGTCGTAAAATTTGCATATAAGTGGATCAGCATGGAAGGTATCATGCTAACTTAAATGAGTCAGAAAGAGAGGACTGCATTCATTTGTGGAATATAAAGTAACAGAATAGGAGACTAACACCCAAGGGTAGTAGAGATAATGACCAGGACGATTGCTCCATGGCTTGGAAGCCAGCCTCACATGCAGCTCAGATAGAGAAGGGGACCATCAAATAATGGGTGCTTGGAGGGCCCGCTTAGGATGGGAGGTGCATGCTGGAAGTAGACTATAGACCAAATATGATGGCCACTTAATACCTGCATTGCAAACCACAACACCCTAAAGGAGAGCGAGAGTAAAAGGGAACGCACCTGCCACAGAGGCAGGGGGTGGGGAGGGTGGGATGGAGTGGTGGGAGGGATACCAGGAACACTGGTAGTGGAGATAGGCACTGGTGAAGGGTTGGGTACTTGATGATTTTATGACTGAATGTAATCACGAAAGTTTGTAATCTGTAACTGTACCTCACGGTGATTCATTATAAAGAAAACAAAAAGATCTTTCCATTTGTTGATCTCTATTTCCACTTGCTTGGTCAGTGGCATTTCGTCTTTGAAGATACTCTTAGCTTCAATGTCGTGGAGGGTTTTGCTGACCTTTTCTTCAATGTACCTTGTGTATTCTGGTTTGATGTTGAGGTCTTTCTGGTTTGATGTTGAGGTCTTTAATCCACTTTGATCTGACTTTTGTCATGGTGTTAGGTATATGTCTGAGCCCATTTTTTTGCATGTAGCTGTCCAGTTTTGCCAGCACTATTTGTTAAAGCGGCTTTCCTTGCTGCACTTCACACTTCTTGCTCCCTTATCAAAGATTATATGATCATATATTTGAGGGTGTGTGTAAGGATATTCAAACCTATTCCACTGATCTGCTTTTGTTCCAATACTTTGTTCTAATAATTTGTTTTAATGACTACTGCTTTGTAGTATGGCTTAAAGTTAGAGAAGATCATGCCCCCCGTCCAACATTTTTTCCCCAAGAATTGCTTTAATTACTCATGGGAACTTCTTACTCCATATCAATTTCAGGAGTATTTGATCAGTTTCTTTGAAAAATGTCATGGGTACCCTTATAGGGATTGCATTAAATCTGTATAATGCTTTGGGGAGTATTGTTATTTTGACAATGTTAATTCTCCCAATCCATGAGCAGGGGATCTGTTTCCATTTCCTCGTGTCCTCTTTTATTTCTTGAAGTAGCATTTTGTAGTTTTCTTTGTACAGGTCCTTTACCTCCTTGGTTAAGTTAATTCCGAGGTATTTGATTTTCTGAGTCATGACTGTGAACGGAATTCTTTTTTTATATCGCTTTCTTCTCTCGCATATTTGCATATTTGCATATAAGAAAGTCATGGAATCTTGGGTATTGATTTTATAGCCTGCAACATTACTATACAAGTCTATTGTTTCTAGGAACTTCTTGGTAGAGGCTTTAGAGTTCTCTAAATATAGTATCACGCCATCTCTGAATAGTGAGAGTTTGATTTCTTCCTTTCTTATTTCGATGTCCTTAATGCCTTTTTCTTGCCTAATTGCTATAGCAAGTACTTCCAGTACTATATTGAATAGTAGTGTTGAGACTCAGCATCTTTGTCTTGTCCCTGATTTTAGAGGAAAGGTTCTTAGTTTTTCCCCATTGAGGATAATGCTTGCCGTAGGCTTGTGGCAGATGGCTTTGACTATATTGAGGAAAGTTCCTTCACTTCCCATTTTGCTGAGAGTTTTCATCATAAATGAGTGCTGGATCTTGTCAAATGCTTTCTATGCATCTATTAATATGAGTGTATGGTTTTTATCTTTTCTTTTATTGATATTATGGATTATATTGATTGACTTAAGAATGTTGAACCATCCTTGCATCCCCCAGATAAATCCCTCTTGGTCATGGTGTATGAACTTTTTGATGAGTTGTTGGGTTCTATTTGCTAATATTTTGTTGAGGATCTTTGCATTCATGTTTGTCGGGGATATCGACCTGTAATTTTCTTTTTTTGTGATGTCTCTGTTTGCTTTTGGTATTAGGGTGATATGTGCCTCATTGAAACTGTTTGGGAGAGTTTCTGTTTCTTCAGTTTCCTGGAAAAGCTTGAAAAGTACTGGCAATAGGTCCTCTTTAAATGTTTGGAAGAATTCGCTAGTGAATCCATCTGGACCTAGGCTTTTGCTTTGAGCAAGACTTCTGATTACTGCTTCAATTTCTATTGAGGTATTCCAAATCTTCTTGGTTCAGACTTGGGAGGTATAAGAATCCAGAAATTTATCCATTTCTTCTAGGTTCTCTTGCTTCGTGGCATACAGATTTTCAAAGTAGTCTCTGATGATCTTTTAAATTTCTTTGGTTTCTGTTATGATGTCCTCTTTTTATTTCTGATTTGGTTTTTTAGGGTTCGCTCTCTCTTTCCTTGTGAGTCTTGCTAGTGGTTTATCAATCTTATTTATTTTCTCAAAGAACCAGCTCTTGGTTTCATTGATCTTTCAGATTGTTTTTTGGGGTTTCCATGTTGTTAATTTCTGCTCTAAGTTTTTTTTTCCCTCCTGCCTGGTTTGGGCTTCTTTTGTTGGTCTTTTACTAAGATCTTGAGCTGTGAAGTCAAGTTATTTATGTGTGCCTTTTCTTCCTTCCTTAGTAATACTTGCAGAGTATACTAATAATACTTATAAAAATACTAATTTTACCCCTCAACACTGCTTTAGCTGTGTCCCACAAGCTCTGCTACCTCGTATCCTCATTCTCATTTGTTTCCAGGTATCTTTTGATTTCTTCCTTGATTTCCTTCCTGACCCAATCATTCATTGTTCAACATTGAGTTGTTTAATTTCCAGGTGTCTGATTTGCTTCTCCGTTTCTGTGTGTGATTCACTTCTATCTTCAGTGCATCATGGTCTGAAAAGAAAGTTCATACAATTTATATCTTTCTGATTCTATTGAGGTATGTTTTGTGGCCCAGCACGTGGTTTATCTTGGAAAATGTTCCATGTGCACTGGAAAAGAATGCATATTTGGTTTGGGTGAGATGAAATGCCCTGCATATATCTATTAGCCCTCTCTCTTCCATTTCTTCCTTTAAAGCCAGTACTTCCTGGCTGAGTTTTAGTCTTGTTGATCTATCAAGAGATGATAGGGAAGTGTTGAAGTGTCAGACTACTATTGTGTTGCTACCAATGTCCTCCTTGAAGTCTATTAGCAGTTTTAAGTATTTTGCTGTCCCCTTATTGTGTGAGGATATGTTTAGGAGTGTGATTTCTTCCTGATGTACATATCCCTTGATTATTAAAATATGGGCTGGAGCAATAGCACAGAGGTTGGGCATTCTCCTTTCACTCTGCCGACCTGTGTTCGATTCCTCTGCCCCTCTCGGAGAGCCCGGCAAGCTACCGAGAGTATCTCACCTGCATGGCAGAGCCTGGCAAGCTACTCGTGTGTATTGGATATGCCAAAAACAGTAACAATAAGTCTCTCAATGAGAGACGTTACTGGTGCCCGCTCGAACAAATAGATGAGCAACAGGATGACAGTGACAGTGATTAAAATATGGCCTTCACTGTCCCTTCTAATCTTTTTAATCCTGAAATCTGTTGTCAGATACTAGTATAGCCACTTCAGCTGTTTTCAGGGAGTTATTTGCTTGAAGAATTGTTCTCCATCCTTTGACTTTGAGTCTGTGTTTGCTCTGACTGTTAAATGTGTTTCTTGTAGGCAGCAGAATGTTGGTTTCAGTTTTTTAATACATTTTGCTATTCTGTGTCTCTTAATTGGTGCATTTAACCATTTACATAGAGAGAGATTATTGTTGTGGTGTTTTGTGCCATCTTTCTATAAAGGTTTGTTGTGCTTGTAGATTTTTTTCTTGTTTTACAGTAGCCCCTTTATTCCTTCTTTTAAGGTTGGTTTTGAGTCTATGAAGTTCTCTGAGCTGTTGTTTAGTTGTGAAGTAGTGTATTGTTCCTCCTATTTTGAGTGAGAGTTTAGCCAATAAAGTATTCTTTGTGAGGCATTCATTTCATTGAATTTTTTTCACTTTATCCCACCATTGCCTTCAGGCTTGGATGGTTTCCTCTGATAAGTCTTCTGTAAATCTAAGGGATGCTACTTTGCATGTGATTTCCTTCTTTGACCTTGCTGCTTGCAATATTGTGTCTCTATCTGTGGTATCTGTCATTCGGATTGTGATGTGTCTTGGAGGCTTTTTAATAAAGTCTCTTTTAGCTGGTACCCTTTGGGCTCCTTGGATCTGGATTCCTGCATTTTTCAACTCTGGGAACTTCTCAGGGCTGTTATTTTTAACTATTGTTACTTCATCGGTGTTTCCTCCCTGTCTTTCTGGTACTCAGATTATTCGTATGTTGGTCCTCTTGAATTCATCCCCTAGGTCTCTTATTCGCCCGAGTATTACTTTGAGGTCTTTTTCTATTATATTCTTGTTTCCTGTATGCTTTCTGCAGCTATCTTCAAGCTCACTGATTCTGTCTTCAGCTGTTGTTGTTTTACTGTTTAGGGCACCCACTGAGTTTTAAATTTTATCTACCGAATCTTTTATTAGTGACACTATTGTTTGTAGCTTTCTTACTTCTGCTCTCATTTCTTCTTATATTTTGTTGGCTATCCATTCCACTGTTTCTTTCATGTCTTCCTTTAATTTACTAGATGCCTGTTCCAGAGCTTCTTTGAGCTCATTGAACATCCTCAACATTTCATCTCTAAATTCTTTATGGAGAGATTATATTTGTGGGAATTCCCTGTCGAAGCTTCAGGGCTCTTTTCTTCATCCACTCCTCATTGTGGGGATCTGCGCTGTTTCTTTGTGTTGCTGTGGTAGTATGGATGTGGGTCCCTCCAGTTCACTATCAGTGACTCCCTCTTGCTTTCAGGGTGGAGGCTGCTTCAGTGCCTGCTTGGGACTTGGAGTTCCCTATGATGCACTCCTGAGGCTTGAAGAGCCCCTCTTTGGCCAGGCGCTCCAAAGGGGCCTCAGCCGGGGAGAGAGCTTTGCTGTGAGGTGAGTTTTGTGTGTGGATTATTTTTGTTTTCTAAGATAGACCAGTATAGATAAAAATTTTTCTCTTTGCACTACTTCTTTGAATTCTATGGTTTTGTTAGGATTTCATTTTCATTCATCTCTAAGTATTCCTTTTATATCACCATTGATTAAATAATTATGCACAGCATATTTATTCTTTCGGCTACATTCTAGTTTCTTACCAGTATGATCTGAAAAGCTATTTGACATGCTTTTGATGTTTATCAGTTTTTGAAACTTATTTTGTGTCTATCCTTGAGTTCTATGAGCACTAGAAATAATGTGTATTTGTAATGTTTTTGGAGTGGCTATTCTCTATAAATATTAAGTCTCTTTTGACTCATTTTTCATTTAAGATATTTAAATAAACACCTTAGTGATTTGAAAACACTTAGTGATTGAAATAACTAAGCTATTTAAAATACCTTAGTGATTTGAAATGAAATCACTTGGTGATTTTCTTTCTGTTTTTGCTTTTTAATTTATCTTGTCTATTTGTGACTTTTGATTGGCGAGTTCAGTTCATTTATATTAAGGATGATTATTGATATACAAAGTATTTTTACTGCCATTTTGTCTTTAGTTTTCTGGTTGCTTATGTCTGTTTACTTGTTCATTTTCTTTGTGAACTTTTTTGATGGGTTATATACCAATGCTTCTTTCAAGATTTCTTGTAGGGGAATCCTATGTTGGTATTTTTCAGATATTGTTTTTCTGTGAAGGTCTGAATTTTTCCCCATATCTCAAAGTATTGCAGGATATAGTATTTTTGGCTGGAAGTTTTTTATTTCTGAGTATTTTGAATGTTTCATTCCACTGTCTTCTTTCCTGTGGAGTTTATTCTAATAAATTTGGTGATAACCTGGTGTCGTCGTCGTCATCATCATCATCATCATCATCATCATCATCATCATCCCGTTGGTTGTCGAATTTCTCACACGGTCTCAGTAACATCTCCATTAGTCCTAGCCCTGAGATTTTATTTATTTTTTTAATTTATTTATTTTATTGAATCACTCTGTGGAAAGTTACAAAGCTTTCAGGCTTATGTCTCAGTTATACAATGTTCAAACACCCATTCCTTCACCACTGCACATATTCCACCACCAAAAACCCCAGTATACCTCCCACCCCCTCGCCCCCCACCCCCGCGTGTGTAGCTGATAAATTTCACTTCAGTTTCTCTTTACATTGATTACATTCCATATTTCAACGCAAAACTCACTATTGTCATTGGAGTTTCCCTAAAAAAAACAGCCCTGCCTGCTGAAAAGGAAGCATTTGATAATTAGTTTTCCATTGCTGAGAATGAAGACATATGAAGGTTTGGGATTTCTGTATTTTAGTATTTTAGTAACTAAGTCCAGGGAGATTTATGTTAGAAATTGCATCATTTCCCTTCCTGGGGCAGCATGGGGCTATGGCTTAGTTTACAGTCTAGAGACATTGCTGCAAGCAGCTGCTGGTACCAAAAGTAGTCTAGCTGGCCTCCAGATTGTGGTCAATCAGCAGCAGAGCAGCACCCATAACAAATGTGCGGTCACCCGGGTCGCATCTCGGCGGAGAGCACTCCGGTATCGCCCCTGTCCCGAGATCACCCACGCGTCCCGCTGTTGCACGTTCATACCTCTTTTTTTTTTCTTCCCGCGCCTCCAAGTTTGTACCTCCTTAGTGGTCCTTATAAAATGGCAGATGCCAAGCTGTCTTTCCCCGAAAAGGGAAAAAAAGGCTGAGAAAGAAAGACCTTTCCCCTCTAGCCCTGAGATTTTAGAAGCCTCTCTTTATTCATCCTGTCCAATGTTACCGCATTGGAGGCTCTTTCAGGGTCAGGGGAATGAGACCCAACATTGTTATTGGTTTTGGTATATGAATACACCATGGGGAGTTTGCAAGACTCTCCCATGTGGGCAGGATATTCTCAGTAGCTAGCCAGGTTCTCCCAGAGAGAGAACTAGGCTATAAAATGTCCAAGCTTCCAGGAGCTTGGTTTTATAGTCTCTGGATGTTGGCCATTAGTGGTATTACACGGCACCGGGAGAAGTCCCTGGGTGTGACCGCCTAGCTACTGGAAAATGGGGAATCTGGGTAGAAGAGGTCCAGTCCCAATTCAAGTAGGCTTGGAGGTCTCAGTCCCGGGTCCCATGCACCTGGGTTCCTCTGCCGGTTCCTTCATGCGTGAGGCTCGTCCAAATGTGTGGAGAAGGGCCTTGAGCATGGCTGTGGCTAGGCTCCGGAGGTCTTCGGCCTCAGGAGCTCTGCTCGGGTCAGGGAGGAAAACTGAAGCCCACCTCCTCCAAGGGTCCCTGGGCAAGACAGCCAGGTTGGGGGGCAAGAGACTCTCTGATGTCAGCATTTCTAAAAGTCACCTGTTTTTCTCCTACTCTCATCAATATTCTCTTTTTCTCGAATTTGTTTCTTTTGGTTTTGTCTATGTTTACTCGCAGGGATAACTCTTGGAAGTCTTCAGGGGACCATATGTGATGCCAGGAACTGAATTCAAATTGACCACATGCAAGGCAAGTTTCTTACCTGCTATACTATAACTCCAGCCCCTTTCTGTCTTGAACTCCTGATAGCTCCACTGTTTTATGCTTTGGTGTTAGTATCTTAGCATTTAAATGATAAGGTTTTATGTTTGTTTCATATTAGTTTGGTTTTGGCTTGCTTCTGTAGCTTTAGATTCTGTTCTTTTCCTGGAGTTGAGAACTTTGCCACTATTAGTTCTTTGAATAGCCCCATGTTCTCTCTTTCTTTTCTGGGATACCCATTATCATTACACTGTCATTCATCATGGAATTTGTCTGTTATCACAGAGTTTACTCATTAACTTTTTACATCGTATGCCCCTCACGTCCTTCATCTGAATAACTTGCATATTACTTTGCCAGCCTTCCTCCTTGTTCAGGTCCTGGTCTATATATTACAATTCCAGCTCCTTCATATGAACTTCACCTGGATCATGGTGTGTATGTCGTTTCTACACCATTTTCCATCTTTCTTTCCCAGGGCACCTCACTGGGCCAGCAATCTGTTGTCGCTATCCTCTACCCTAGACCACAGTCTCAAGGAATTTGTCTTAACCTTCCTTCTGTTATGGGAATCTCATGGGTCTTCTTCATTGCAATCTGTATTAATCTTTGAGGTTCACAAATCTGTGGTATTCTGTCAGTATTATATATTTCTGGTTCATTCATTATCAGTACTGGTCTGATATCCTCACATACTTTTTTTCCAACACTCAACATAGCACAGGGGTATATAGGTATGAATGGGAGTATTGGATATACATTTTTTAGAACCTCCTCTTATGTAGAAAGAGGAAAATCAAGTTTGCTGACTATATGAAAATCCAAGGTAGCCACAGTATGAATATGCTTCATGACTACTAGCTCTTTATCCAGCAAGTATTTACTTGTATTTTATTTGTTATAGGCAAACACTGTGATGAGCCTGAAGTATTTACCATAGGTAATAAGTATTTACATTACTCTAGGGAGACACTATGGTGATCCAGATGTCACTTTACCCCAATGTAAACTGATGACCATTATTGTTTAACTCTCTGAGTGATTACTATGATAGTCATAACTAGTTGCAATGCCTGGATTATTAAGTAGCCTTGCTATCATTAAAAGTAAGCGTTGCCTCTCCCACAACACATAATGGACACTTACTATCCTGAAAATCCTAAAAGATTCATTTACTTGGTTCTTAAAATTAATTTTATAAAACATGATTAAAAAAACTGAACATTTTTATATTAGCCTAGATTGAACTTTTAAGCTGAGAATGTCAATTACTTTAGGACTATGAATTAATGACACTCTTCTTTTCCTCAAACTGACATTGAAACATCAAAATATGAAGCATACCAACAAAAAACATATATACAAAAAAAGTCACAAAACTGTCACTGATCTCCAGCTACAGTGTTTATCAATTTTTACTTTATATTACATTTCTGTTGGTTACTCAATTATTTATATGAATTTTCTTACAGAGGTAAAATTCATGTACACCAAAAGCAAAAATCTTTACTGTGCAGAACTGTAGCACTGTTGTCTCATTGTTCATCGATTTGCTTGAGCGGGCACCAGTAACATCTCCATTGTGAGACTTGTTGTTACTGTTTCTGGCATATCAAATATGCCACGGGTAGCTTGCCAGGCTCTTCTTTGTGGGCGGGATACTTGAAGTAGCTTTCTGGGCTCACCAAGAGGGATGGAGGAATTGAACCTGGGCCGGCCGCATGCAAGACAAACGCCATACTCGCTGTGCTATCGCTCCAGTCAAATTACTGTGTAATTTGGATATATATATATATATTTGTTTAATACACATTCTATATCCACACGTAGACCACGTTTGTTATCTCAAATATTAATAAGAGCAAATACCATATGCTTCTACTTACATTTCTAAGTAGACAAAAATAATATATGATATTAAAAATACCAGACTATGGGGTGCGGGGGTGAAGGTATAAGTTGGCTGAATATGGACATAAAGATAATTTCTGTCTGGAATTTTTTACTGGGCATGTTTGTGGTGATCATGAATGATGATGCATAAATCAGTAACTAACAGCGGGCAGGGCATTTGCCTTGCACATAGCCAACCTGGGTTTGATTCTTCCGTCCCTCTCACAGAGCCCGGCAAGCTACTGAGAATATCTTACCCGCATGGCAGAGCATATTTGATATGCCAAAAACAGTAACAACAAGTCTCACAATGGAGATATTACTGGTGCCCGCTTGAGCAAATCAATGAACAACAAGAGGACAGTGCTACAGTGCTACAGTGCAACTAGTAGTTTGTTATATAAATATACCACAATTTGTCTACTCCATTAGAGGTTTTTTTTGTATTATTAATGGAGCAGTTGCTAACATCTTTAAAATTATTTTCTGTAGGAACATTTGTTTCATTTATATTGGATAAATACTTATGAGGAGAATTCCTATGTCCAAAATTAAATAACAGCCTATTTTCACGAATCACGAATCACGAAATCCTGTTGATCGTAGATTTCTCGAGCAGGCTCAGTAACCTCTCCATTCATCCTATTTCTGAAATTTTAGAAGCCTCTTTCCACTCAGCCTTCCCAAGGATGCTGCATTGGATGCTCTTTCAGGGTCAGGGGAATTAGATCCAGCTTGTTACTGGCTTTAGCATATGAATACACCATGGGAGGCTTGCAAGGCTGTCCCATGTGGGCAGGAAACTCTCAGTAGCTTGCCAGTTTCTCCCAGAGGGAGAAGTAGGTTATAAGATATCGCTTCTGGGAGCTTGCTTTTAAGTCTCTGGATGTTGTCTGTTGATGGGATTACACACACCTGGGTTCCTCTGCCGGTACCTTTATGTGTGAGGCTTGTCTGAACGTGTGGAGAGGGGCCTTGAGCATGGCTGTGGCTAGGTTTCGATGGGCTTAGGCTGCTGGGAGCTCTGCTCGGGGCTGGGAGGGAAGCTGGAGTCCATCCCCTCCAAGGGGCCCTGAGGAAGACAGCCAGGCATGCGGGCAAGAGACTCTCTGCCTATTTTATTATATATAAATCCTATCATTCTGGGTTCTATCAAAAGGGCTAAAAATGTTTCTTCTCTTCTCTTTCCTTCTTTGTTTTGTGGTTTGGGAGCCACACCCAAAAGTGCTCAGGGCTTTTTACCTGCACAGGTTTGGGGAATACTTCTGACAGTGCTCAGAGGCCCATATGTGGTGCTGGGTATAGAACCAGGTCATGTGTGTGCAAGGCAAGCAACTTAAATATTACTATCTCCAAGCACAAGGCACTATATTTTAAAGGCCAACTACAAAACTGGGAAGAGAGAGAAAACCCTGAATTGACCCTAAAAGATTCTTAGGTTCACTAATCCACAGCGGCACTCTTCCATCTCTTTTTGGTTTTTGCATACTTTTTACAAGAATGTGCACTGGTACTGTAAGATTTGGCAGATTAAGATTTAGGTATTAGCACGGATAGACCCTAAAGAAATATTATAGGGTACTAGAGTATTGTATGGCTGTAACTCAAGCACAAAACTCTGTAACTGTACCCTCACAGTGACTCATTAATAAAAAAAGAAAAAAATAGAAATAGTATAAGGGTTTAAGTCTAGGAAAAAATGGTATCTTAGTCACTCAATTTTGTTAGGCAGGAGTTATAGTTATATTGGAATAATAGTAACAAAAAATTTATGCTTGCTGGATCTTGTCCTTGGGATAAATGTTTATTTGGGGTTCACGTTCTATGGGTTAATGTAAGGAGATATTGAAAATGGGAAGTTGTTTGTGGTGGTGATAAACTTTTCTTTTTTTGCTCTTTGGATCACACCTGGCGATGCACAGGGTTACTCCTGGCTCTACACTCAGGAATCACCCCTGGCAGTGCTCAGGGGACCATATGGGATGCTGGGAATCTGGGAATCGAACCCGGGTCAGCCTCGTGCAAGGCAAACGCCCTCCCCGCTCTACTATCGCTCCAGCCCTGTTGGTGATAAACTTAATGAGCCCATATTGTGATTTGGAATCTCACTAGGTTTTGATTTAAGAACTCACCATTTTTAGATCTTGGTACATATTAATATAAATTCACATGGAAGCCCTTTACTGTTCAAATAACCCTCCTCCACTGGCTTTAAAGCTTTAAAAAATACTTAGTCTTCTAGAAGGTACCTTTTGTACTTAGTAAAAAAAAATTATTAGCCTAAGAAGGTCTCCACAAACAGTTTTTTGTTTGCTTTGTGGACACACTTGGCAATGCTCAAGGGTTATTTCTGAGCTCTGAGATTACTTCTGGCAGTACTGTGGGGGCATACAGGAGATCTGACCCAGGGATCTGACCCAGGTAGACTGCATACAAAGCAAGCTCCAACGCACTATGCTGTCTCTCCAGCCCCCTCCACATATAGCTCTACACAGCTTCAAGGAGGTACATATGAGTAGGTACTTGGTGGATTTATGTATAATATAATCTGCATAAATACAAGACTATGAAGAAACAAACATGTGTACATATAACTGCACCTCTTCAATTTAAACTGGATTCACTTAGCTTAATTTTCATTAATCTTGAATTTTCCCCTTCATTTTATTAGTAATTTTAGAGATAATTCAACTATCTTCTTTTATGCTTCTGGAACACACCCAGGTGACTCAGGCTTACTCCTGGCTCTGAACTCAGCTATCATTCCTGGCCGACTCAGGGAACAATATGGGGTACCTGAGATTAAAACTGAGTCAGCCACATGCAAAGCAAACACCTTACCTGCTGTAATATCTCTCTGACCCAGTTTAGTCATTCTCTTTTTTTATCACTTATGACAGATTTCCATTTTCTTTTTTAAAAAAGAATTTTATTAGTGAATCACCATGAGGTACAGTTACAGACTTACAAACTTTTGTGCTTGCATTTCAGTTATACAGTGGTCAAGTGCCCATCCCTCCACCAGTGCCCATTTTCCACCACCAATGGTCCCAGTATCCCTTCCACCACCACCACCCCATCCTCCCACCACCCCACCCCGCCTCTGTGACAGGGCACTTCCTTTTGCTCTCTCTCCTTTTGGGTGTTGTAGTTTGCAGTAGAGGTATTAAGTGGCCATCATGTTAGGTCTATAGTCTACTTTCAGCCCTCCTCTCCTATCCTGAATGGGCCCTCCTAGCACCCTCTACTTGATGGTCCTTCTCTATCTGAGCTGCCTTTTCCCCCAGCATGCAAGGCCAGCTTCTCAGCTGTGGAGTAATCCTCCTGGTACTTATCTCTACTGTTCTTGAATGTTAGTCTCCCATTCTGTTACTTAATATTCTACAAATGAGTGCAATCTTTCTAGACATAGGAAGATTTTTATTATCTTAAGATCCTTTTTAACTCATTTTTATTGAATCACTTTGAGCTACGCTTACAAAGCTTTCGTGTTTGAGTTTCAGTCATATAATGATCTAACACCTATCCCTCAACCAGTGTACATTTTCCACCACCAATGTCCCCAGTATCACTACCCCCAACATCCCACCCCTCCCCCTTCCTCTATGGCAGACAGTTTCCCTCTTACTCTCTCTCTCTACTTATGGGCATTATGGTTTGCAATACAGATAATGAGAGGCCATCATGTTTGGTCCTTTATCTACTTTAAGCATACATCTCCCATCTTAGAGATCCCTCCAACCTTGATTTAGTGATCCTTTGTATATCCCAGTACAGGTTACAAAACCAACACCCCAAAGTCCATGGCTTCCTATGTACAAATAATCCCATTCACAATATTGCTTCGGAAAATCAAATACCTAAGAATCAGCTTAACTAAAGTGGTGAAGGACTTATACAAAGAAAATTACAAACAGTACTTCAAGAAATAATAAAGGATCCTAGGAAATAGAGACAATCCCCTGTTCATGAATAGGGAGGATTAACATTATCAAAATGGCAATACTCCCCAAAGCACTATACAGATTTAATGCAGACACTATAAGTTACCCATGACATTCTTCAAAGAAATAGACAAAGCGGTTCAGCCATTCTTACTCACACCTAAATCCTCAGATTACATTTAGACCTAGGTCTTTTCATCATTCTTTCCCCTCATTCCCTTACATCCTCAGTACAAACAGAAACTTTTTCTTCTTGCTCTTTTTCAATCTAGGAATTGTGTACATTCCTTCCATTTGGCTTTATTTCATCAAAGTATCTAGTCAGCTGGGAATTTCTCCCAAGTTTTAAGTTATATGAAGCTCCATACTTATTTTCTTTTGCTAGCTTTCTATAAAGCACTATTCTGTGGGAAAATATTTATTAAAAAACCCAACAAATCTAACAGTGACAAGTACCAATTTCCACTCACTTATCTACTTCCATTGTCGTGTGGTTTAAGGTTTTGCTGATAATCTTGACCCCTGAATACAGTCATAAAATAAAGTCTATTGCCACAAAATTTGACATATGGATGAAGACTTTAAGTACAAAAATGACCTTCATTGCAACAGTATTCTATCTATACTTAAGTTTCTCATCTACAAATTAGATAAGAAATAGTAGGTCCATGACATTGCTATTTTGTCAGAATTTCCTGAGAATATTGAGAAATAAAGATTCTCAGCTGTGGAGAATATTCTGGTTCTTTTTGCCTATGAATATATCTATAACTATTATAAGTCTTTTAAAACTAATCCTCCAGGGCTGGAGCAATAGCACTGTGGGGAGGGCCTTGCACACGGCCAACGCGGGTTCAATTCCCAGCATCCCATATGGTTCCCTGAGCACTGCCAGGAGTAATTCCTGAGTTCCTGAGTGCATGAGCCAGGAGTAACCCCTGTGCATTGCCAGGTGTGACCCAAAAAGCAAAAAAAAATCCTCCAACAGGATCTTTCATACATGCATTAACACCATGTGCTATAACAGTAAAGCAAATAAATTTTATTCTAGTAAAAATTGAGTTAAATACATAATTTTCTCCAACTGATTATAACTAATAACGCTGCCAAAATGAAACACTATCAGAACACTATAAAATAGTAATAGGAGATGGGCAGCATAAAAATCAGTACTCAAAGGTTTAAGTTTGTACCAGCCATGTGTTTCCTGGGCCCTCCAACCTCCCTTAACACTCTCACTCTAGTCTTCTATATCTGTGGCTTTGTGGCAACCCAAACAAAACTGCTAATAGGTACAAATAAAATGTGATCCAGACAGTCTTTGCAACCAGATAAATGAAGTGTGGAATAAATTATTTTTGACTCTTCAGCAAGAGCAACAAAACAGAAGTTCTCTTCCCCACTGCAAGTAAAAGTTATACTAAGCCATTTTGAATGTCAGAAAAGAAAGGGCGGTGCACTCAGCCACCATGGGTAGGAGAGAGACTGCTCCTATGGAACTGAGAAGCCCCTTGAAATGCAACTGCAAAATAAGTAAATTGAGTAACTTTATAGCTATTGAAGAAATAACTTCACAGTTAAAATCCTTTCCCAAAGAAAACTCTCAAACCAGGTCATGTAATGGTAGTGTTATAAGCATTTCAGAAGATAAAAGGAAATTTCTCAACTCATCTGATGAGCTACCATTCTTGTATCAGAATCACACAAAGAAATCACACACACACACACACTAAAAAATTCTGAGTACTGTCATCTGACAGATGCAAAAATGCTTAACAAAATCTTAACAATTTATCAGTTAGTTATAGTAAAAGAATAATAAATACATAGTAACCAACTTGAGTATATTCCTAGGAAAGCAAGAAGGGTTCAACAATGCAAAAATCAGTTGATGTAATCCACTATTTATTAATAGGCTAATGGAAAAAAAGCTCATGATAATATGGAACAATGCAGGAAAAAATCATAAAACAAAACTTAGCATTCGTTTGTGACCAAAAAAAACCTCAGCAAACAAAAAGATATGATTGTTTCAATCTGATGAAATGATATTAAAAAATCTTCAACTGTCATCACACTTAATGGCAAAAAACATTTCTATTATTAGCATCAAGACAAGGATGCCCACTATATCACTATCACAGTATCATATGAAAATACTAGCAGATGTAATAGACCAAGAAAAGGAAATAGAAAGTACAGATTAAGATGAACTCAATAAAGTCATCCATCATATTCCTAGATGTCATAGTATTCTATATATTTAATCATAAGTGAACAATGAACAATTGAAAAGCAAACTTCAAAAACAAGTTTTTACTTATTTGATATGAGGGCCACATCCAATAGTGCTTAGGACTGATTCCTAATTCTCTGCTCAGGAGTCACTCCTGGTGCTGCTCAGGGGATCATATGCATTGCTGGGGAACAAATGGGGGTAGGCTGTATGCAAGGCAAGTGTTTGTAGAAAGACACCTGTACTTTTTCTCTGGCCCCAGAAACCAAATTTATAAAATAATGCCATTTACAATAATGACCTATATGAAATATTTAGTGATGAATCAATCAAATATGTGTAAGATTTGCGTGAACAAAATTAAAACTTATCAAAATTTGAGTCACAACAAAAGCAGAACATTGAAGAAAATTTGTGCCATAACATATATATCAGAAAAGAGATCCAAAATAAAGTAATAATCTACATTATGAAATAGTATAAGAGCAATTTAAGACAAAAGCCTATAGAAGAAATTAAATTTTAAAAAAGCAAAGGGAAAAATAAGTCAAAATGAAGCAGAATTAATACATAAATTCAACAAAACTCAAAATGGCTCTATAAAGATTGGTAATATGGATAAACCTCCAGTCAGACTAACCAAGAATATCAGAAATAAGCTATCATGACTGATCCCCTAGATTTAAAAGGCCATAAAAGAATACTGTGACTTAAAGTACTGAAATATGGTCACATAATGGTAACTTGGATGAAGTAGATCGACTATATGAAAGGTGAAAATTACCGAAAATTAGACCATGGTAACTTGGCCAGAATTGATTGACTCCTTTAAAGATGAAAATTACCAATAATTAGACCACGTTCAAAATATCTAATATTAACTCACAAAAGTAGAAATAAATTTGCCTAATAACCCTACTAATGAAATAAATTGTTAAGACCTTCTAAAATTAAGCAGTAGGTCTATATAATTGCCGGGTCCTCTATCAAATATTTAAAAGAAGAAATTGTTGCAGGCAGAGATGCCTCTGGTAATGCAAACTAGGAGAAAAACACTGTATCTGAACCAGCCTAAAAGCATGGAGGCCTTTGAGACAGAGGATTCATCTGGAGATGAAGACACCCTGAAAATCATTCCCACGCAGAATTCTAGGGCCCAAAGCATGGATGGAGCACCTGGAAAGAGAGGCTGTCCTGCTGGAACAAAGACCATGCTAAAACTATCAAAAGAAGAGCATAAATTGATCTAAGCTTGCCCAATAGTCAAACACACTAGCAATAGATTTTGCCGAGGCCATTTGAGAAAAATATATGTAAACTAACTTAATGGAAGAACAGACACACATTTGCCCACATAGCTGCCTGAAATGTGTATTTTCGTTCTTTTAGCCAGCATCTGCCTGAGATGTTTACTTTCTTTAGGGTGCATGTGCCTATTTTTGGAAATGGCCTAAACATCTCTGCTGTAGATATGTATTTTGCTCTTTCCATTCTGGAGAAGCCTATGTTATCTCTTAAGCATGTCACTGTCACTGTCACTGTCACTGTTATCCCATTGCTCATCGATTAGTTCGAGCAGGCACCAGTAATATCTCTCATTGTAAAATTTATTGTTACTGTTTTTGGCATATCCAGTATGCCATGGGTAGCTTGCCAGGCTCTGCCATGCAGGCACAATGCTCTCAGTAGCTTGCCGGGCTCTCCGAGAGGGGCGGAGGAATCGAACACGGGTCAGCTGCATGAAAGGCGAACGCCCTACCACTGTGCTATCACTCTAGCCCCTTAATCATGTATCCTACTATATTTTTTATTCCTTTATTTCCAAAATAAGCTTGTTTTAGTTCTTTCTTAAAATTATTCTCGGTGTGGAAAAACAATAGACCTGGATAACTTAGGTAATAGTTTGAACTAACTTTCCTTTCACAAAGAGAGCAATTCCGTGTTCTAACCTCTGTTTCATAGCTTCAGAGGAAATAATCACTTCCTACATCGGACAGAACAAGCGTAACCCAGGTGTGGTGTGATGACCACCTTGTGGGGCTGGTGAGACCATGGTCTGGACCGTGCAGGTGCTCATCTCAGACATTCATCAGTCCTAGATTTCCCAGGTACTTCCAGGATAACCAAGATGGAAGAGAGGGAAGTGATAGATTCCCTCCCTTCCAAAGTCTGCCTCCTCTCTCCACTCCATTTCACAAGAAGCCCCCTGGGAACTTATTCCTTCTGGAAGGATTCACTTCTCCCTTACTGACAGGAAAATGATACCAATTCCCCCAATATCTGCTAGATCTAGAAAACAGATAAAATTTACTTGCACCATGAAAGTTTTCCTAATTATACCCATTCTATAGCATTGGTAACATGTTCTACTCCAAGAGGCAAAAACTACAGGGAGAGAGATCTGGCAATTGTGATTGCCAGGAATCACAAGCAGTGAGAGCATCTTACTGCAAGAGAGAATTTGGAGAGAATGTTAGAATTATATATTCTGTTAGTAGTGGCGACAAAAACCTATAATACATTAAAATGCGTAGATTTTAACTTGTGCAATGTATAGAAATAATACAAAGTAGTAATTAAATGTGTAATATAAAGCTATTTTAATAGATTCAATAATATAATTTAAAAAGAAACTAAGAAAAAGCAGGAAAAAGGCATCGGAGAAGTATATTTGGTCATTTAATCATTTAATTGGTCCAAACTACCTTTTAAAGGGAAAGGGCCTGTCTACTCCTGTTAAATCCACCTTTCTTATATTAAAGTCTCCATCATTATAAAGTTCTGATATTGCTGTCACTGACTAAGATGCATTCATAAAATGAAAGCTAAGTCATCTCTAAAACCTAAAATTACTAGGTGAATTCAACTTATTGCATTGTTAATTTAGTTAATTGGGTAGAAACCCATCATTGAGATGACACTAAAACTCTTGATCACATGACCCTAAAACACATGGTAAATTTGGAGGCCATGCATAAACATGATCCAGGACAAAAAATAAATTTTCTTCTAGGGGTACCTCAATTTTTCGTATATTTAAGCTAATGATATATTTCCCTTTGATCTTGCTTCAATTTCTAAAACAGAGCAAACATTATATTTCAAGATTTCCAAGTAACTATATGAATTCTTCCCAAACCAGAGAACAAAAAATATTTGTAGTTAATCTACTTCAAATAACATGGTGGTCTTGTTTTCGCACTTAGCAAAGATGGTTTCATCAATCACAGAAATGACACTTCTGACAGAAAGAAAATAAGATGTAAATTAGCTGGAGGAGAGAACAGAGCAGTGACTATTCCATTTGGAATAAGAAAGGCTCAAAAAAGTAAATTATCATGCAGAAGTTATGATCCTATTGCAGTTTCATCACCTAATTTCCAAATGACTTGCAGCCTTCCTTCCAATTATGAAATCTGCATTATTTGACTTGATCAAACTGGCCTGGAGGGGAGAGAGTCATTTGGCAAAGGCTAAATGGAAGTCACCCTTCAGAAACCTGATGCTTTTCTCTAAAGAAGCTTTATGAATTAGAAATGTAACCTTAACCACATACATCCTTTCTTTTTTCTTATAGTCAGGCTAAATAGGTGTACAGTAACAGGTGGGATAAATTTTAATAATATACTTATTCAATCCCATATATCCAAAAATGTGTTATTTCATCATGCAATTTTTCTTTAAATAAATATAAAAATTGTTAATGAGACTTTACATATTTTTCACACTGTCTTCAAAACTCAGTATGTATTTTACATGTATGGTACGTCTCAGTTTAAGATCAGCCACATTTTCAAGTACTCAATAGCTTCTTATAGGTAATGGGTAGCATACTGAACAGTGCAGCTCTGAAGAGTTTTTATATCTATGGAAAATTTGAGATAGCATCATTTGCTTCAATCAGTCTTTGGAACTAAGAATAGATACTTAGAAGAGATGAGAGATTTGAAGAAAGTTGATGAACTTACTTCCCTAGAATAGATGATAAAATCTGATTGTTAGTATAATGAATATTAACATTTAACTTTATTGTTACGACTTTTACTTCCTCTAGATAGTCAAGTTCGACCGTCTTCTCAGCGCTCCGCCAGGGCCGTGGGCTGACCCCGGCGGGGCCTATCTGAGGTCCTCACTAAACCATCCAATCGGTAGTAGCGATGGGCAGTGTGTACAAAGGGCAGGGACTTAATCAACACAAGCTTATGATCTGCACTTACTGGGAATTCCTCGTTCATGCGAATAATTGCAATCCCCGATCCCCATCACGAATGGGGTTTAAGGGGTTACCCGCACCTGCCGCCGTAGGGTAGGCACACGCTGAGCCAGTCAGTGTACGCACGTGCACCCAAGACATCTAAGGGCATTACAGACCTGTTATTGCTCACTCTTGGGTGGCTGAATGCCACTTGTCCCTCTAAGAAGTTGGGGGACGCCGACCGCTCGGGGGTTGCGTAACTAGTTAGCATGCCAGAATCTCGTTTGTTATCGGAATTAACCGACAAATCGCTCCACCAACTAAGAATGGCCATGCACCACCACCCACGGAATCGAGAAAGAGCTATCAATCTGTCAATCCTGTCCGTGTCCGGGGCCGGGTGAGGTTTCCCGTGTTGGCAGAGAGTCTCTTGCGCGCACGCCTGCCTGTCTTCCCTGGGGCTCCTCGGAGGGCATGGTCTCCAGCTTCCCTCCCCACCCCGAGCAGAGCTCCCATCGGCCGAAGACCAACGGAACCTAGATGCAGCCATGCTGCAGGCCCCTCTCCACACGTTCAGACAGGCCTCACACATGAAGGTACCGGCAGAGGAACCCAGGTGTGTGTGATCCCATCAACAGCCAACATCCAGAGAGACTTAAAAGCAAGCTCTCAGAAGTGATATCTTTAGCCAACTTCTCCCTCTGGGAGAAATTGGCAATCTTCTGAGAGTTTTCTGCCCACATGGGACAGCCTTGCAAGCTTCCCATGGTGCATTCATATGCAAAATCCAGTAACAAGCTGGATCTCATTCCCCTGACCCTGAAGAGCCCCCAGTGCAACGTTGTCAGGAGGGCCGAGTCGAGATGGACTTCTAAGATCTCAGGGAAAGGACGAAATGAGATGTTACTGAGCCCACCCGGGAAATCGGTGATTAACAGGATATCGTGATCGTGATCGTGATCGTGAAATTCATTGAGTCATAACAAATAATAGACAAAATTCCCTGCTTCCTTTGAGAACATACAATTAACATACAATTAAACATTTCTTTATGTTTTTATTTTTTAAAAACTTATTATTGAGATTCTGCATTTTACAATACTATTAATAATGGTTTCTCCTGAACATGATTCCAACACCTTAGACATCACCAGTGTACCTACCCCACCTCTCCCAAGGACCTCAAACCACTTCCCTTTCAAGCCCTCCCACCACCAACACAATTGTGTGGATTAGTTCTCCCATTATGTTGCTTTTGGTTCATTGTTGCTACTTTGCTGTGTATCTAAATTCCACATGTGAAAGAGACCATTCTGTATCTATCCTTTTCTTCCTGACTGGCTTCACTCAGCATAATATAATCTAATTCCATCCATGTTGCTGTGATTTTGCTCTTTCTTAGAGTTGCATAGCATTCCATTGTGTATATGCTACAACTCCTTGATCCATTCATCCCTATTTGGGCATTTTGGTTATTTCCTCATCTTGGCTATTGTACTAACTGCCTTTCCTCTTTAGACCATCTCTTTATACACCAATCAGGTACTTGTCCTTTATCTATTTACGGCCTCTTCACTTTGTTCTGCACCACATGTGATAGGTACTTAGATGCAGCTGAAAGTGCCTAGGCTATGAATGAAATGCACTAAGAACATCCACCCTCACCCTGCCCCATTCTCATGCCTAGTGTCTTGCTTACTGTCACTGAAGATATCTCTAAGCACCAATTGATAGGACTGAGGCTGGGTGTGTAATAGGATTCTCAACATTGCCATGGATGGAAGCTGGAATTAACATCAGGGATCAGTATTTCCCGGCTTCCCACGTTATCCCCAGTTCATGGCACTAAACTTCTACTGGAATTCTCTTTTGAGCACTCCAAAATAGCTCAGTATCTGAGTACATCCATTACTGTGATTTATCTGCTAGGGTAGACTCTTCCTTGATGAGGAGAATTGCCTGAAGCATGCCCAGATGTCTGTCTGTCAACTCCTAAGATCAGACTTCCCATGTGTTCTTGCTGGAGCCAATCTCTGCAACTGGATTCAGTTTGCCAATTTCCATTCATTCTTATTGGTGGTCCTACCAATCAACTATCCCAATTACATATCAGCTTTAATCTCACAAACAAACATGAAATGTTTCTAGGTATACTACTTTGAGAAAATAAGTTAGCTTAAATTTCGTCCTTTGCAAAATAAGATTAAGTATTATTTACCTTGCAAGCTTATGAGGATCAATGAGACAATGTAGGAGGAAGTGCTTCATAACCTAAATATTTCTGTTACTAAATTTGCTTAGCAATGACTATTCTAATGACATTACACTCATAAGTATCAGTCTGAAAACCACATGGGCCAGAGTGATAACACAACGGGTAGGACTGTTTGCCTTGCATGCAATCAACTGAGGTTCAATCCTCAGCTCCCCTCATAACAGCTCCCTTCACATACGAGAAGTGATATTTGAGTGTAGAGCCAGCAGTAAACTTTGAACATTATATGGTGTGTCCCCATTTTTTTAAAGCCTAAAAAACCACTAATGTTTTAAGTAAGCACTTAGAGCTTAGAGTCTGAACATTTTTACATAAAACTCTTTGAAAAGGAATATATGGGGATTTTTAAAAACTAATTATTGTATAAATAACTTTAAATAGTTCAACTAGGGGGCAGAAAGAAGATGAAAAACAAGACTATTTATTTATTTTTATTGTCCATATTGTTTTCCAGAAAGGTTGGACCAGTCGGTATTCCCACCAACAGTGAAGAAGTGTCCCTTTTTCCCCACATCCACACAGCACTGGTTGCTTGTGTTCTTTTGAATGTTTGCCAGTCTCTGTGGTGTGAGATGATATCTCATTGTTGTTTTGATTTGCATCTCCCTGATGACTAGCAATGTGGAGCATTTTTTCATGTGCCTTTTGGCCATTTGTATTTCTTTTTTGAGGAAACTTCTGTTCATTTCTTCTCCCCATTTTTGATGGTGTTGGAGGTTTTTATCTTATACAATTCTACAAGTGTCTTATATATCCTGGATATTAATCCCTTGTCAGATGGGCATTGATTGAGTAAATATTCTTTCCCATTCTGTGGGCTCTTTCTGTATTTTGGACACTGTTCCTTTTGAAGTGCAGAATCTTCTTAGTTTGATGTCGTCCCATTTGTTTATGTTTGCTTCCACTAAAACAAGACTATTTAAATCAAAAACATATATAGCAGTCTTGGGAATTTCTCTTTAAATGTCCCTTCCATAATCTTTCTTGATCAATTGAAAATATAAAAATTGTATGTTTATTCTTATGAAGACACTGGAAAAATCTGGCTTGTCATCAACATTGCAAATATTTATTTCTTCTACAGTTTCCAGGGCAAGAAATGTCAGTAAACCCAGGTTATTTGCATAGTGAGATGGGAGAATTTTAAATCACATCATTAAATAAAAACTGTAAAGAAATATTTAGAGTTCAGGTCATGGCATTCCCTATTCCAATAAAAACCCTACAGATCTAGACAGAGATGCATTTGTGTTTCTGACAGTATGACATCTCAAGGAAGAAACTATTTCAGCTCCTTTTTAATAACAACTGATAGAAACATCAGCAGAGAAGTTAAAGCCACCTTATCTCAGAGATTCCTAAATGAAATTCTTAAGTAGCATGTTTACTAGATAAAGCCATAAGTAGTTTTATTGTTCTTGTATAATTTGTATGCATGTATGTATGTATATATGTATATATGTTCTTGTATAATTTGTATGTATGTATATGTATGTATAAAGTGTGTGATGTGAGACTGGCAAGCTCTCCGTGGCATAGTTGATATGTCAAATACAGTAACAATGATGGGTCTCATTCCCTTTACCCTGAAGGAGCCTCCAATGCGGCACTGCTGAGAAGAACAAATAATTAGAGACTGCTAAAATCACAGGGCTAGGATGAATGGAGACGTTACTGGCGCCTGCTCAAACAAATTGATGATGAAGGGGATGACAGTGATAGAGTGATAATATGTATGACTCATGCTGGGAAATCCCAAGTTGGGAATTTGAGGATGGAAGATATTCAACAGTGGAAAGAGAGAAGCTATTGTTGTAGCTTGTCTAGGCAAAGCCTGGACTGGGGCCATGAACTCAGCAATGAAGAGTATTGGGCTAACAAACTGGTAAATCAACTTGCAAACAAATAATTAAGAATGGTTCAACGTAGACTTCTATCTCTTGTCAATGCGATCTGTTCAAGTATGTGGCCGATGTGAGGCATATAGTCATGTTGCATTAGCCTGAACCTGACAGGAAAATTTTACGCCAGGTGACTGAAATGAAAAGCCTTTAATTGTGGAATACTTTTTAAAATGTGAGCAGATTTAAGGGACATTTATACACCTGGAATACCAATAGCAAAAAGCCATTATCTTCTTGAAGTTTCCATTTCAGAAAATCTGGAGCTTTGACGGCGGGAACTCCTACAGGAACTACTTCTTAGATGAAGAGACAACATTTTCTATAAATTGCCAGATAATAAATATTTAAGACTTTGTGTGCCATAAAGTCTGCATTATAACTATTCAGTTTTATGATTGCATCATGAAAATAGCCAACATGTAAACAAAGGAGTATGACTGTGTTCGATTAAAACTATCTACAAAATTAGCCAGTGGGCTATATTTGGCCAAAATCTAACCTAGATTGAGCCCACGTGAAACAGGCTACCAAAGTCAGTCTCCAGTAACAAGGCATGCAAACAGGGGGTAGAGTAAAGGCACAAATGGTAGTACACACACAATCCTTCAGATAATCCATTTGGAGTATAGCAAGGACCTGGTCTTCACATGGAGACCAGTGTCCACTGCCACAGGTAAATGGGTGTTGACTAACAGTATTGGGAGAGGAAAAAACATGATAATCAAGATGTCATCTAAACCTAGAGCAAGAGAGCAGACTGCATCTGAATCAACCAAGAAATACAGTCTGTGAGAGAGAACTTACAAGGGATTTTGTGGCAGATTTGAGCTGGGAGTGTTTGGAATTTATGCCAGGCTAGTGTTTCTGAATTCCTAACATTTATTAATCATTGGAAATTATCTACAAGAAATCAGAATTATCAAGTACTCCCTCAAATTCTTGAAATCATATGCTATTTTAAAAATATTTCAACATGCCTAATCCTCTCCACTATCGACTGTATCTAAAAATTTTTAATAAGTGAGAAATGTTAAGTTTTATAATATTTACCAAGGAATCTAGCCAATAGCAATATTCAGACTGGAAAATGCCAGAATCTTTGGGTGGTATTCAAATAGCATAATATTAGTATTTCCTAGCAAGGTTAACAGTAATATGAAGAATTACATGTCAAACTTGCCAAGTTAAGAACTTATTTTGCTCCCAGAACTTACTTTCTGTAGAAATAAAATACATGAGATTTTTAAAAAGTATATATGCATATAAACTAACCAATATTTCTTTTATTTGTAAGCATGAGTCACCACTAACAGCAGACAGGGCCACAATAACATTCATATATGTGGTGACAGCTACAAGCAAGAATTGTAAAAGCATGACCAGTTTTCTGTATGATCCTCTACTAAATGAGCAACCAAAATTTGATGCATTTACCAGCATTTCCTGCTCTTGACTTCTCTTAAGTGCTAGCTGATTTCTTTAAACTACTAACCTCTCCTGATTGATTTCAGGGACATTGTGACATGTTTTCTCATTTTCTTGATTTTTCAACTCGTTTTCCTAAAAATGCCAGATTTAAAAATATGTGTATGTTCCTTAAAATTGTAGAAAAGAATTCCAAGGTAAAAACATTCTACCACGTCCAACATACTGATGGTAATTTTACTTATTTCCACACTACCTGTCTATAGAACAGTGCTGAATGAACTATCATACCGGGCCTCATTCATTAGCATAGCATCTGCATAAGAGATTTAGTATCCTTTTTATTGTCTTGTAGGGCTAGAGAAGCTCTATAAGAAGCTGAATCTGGTTGACTTCAATGTTATCCAGACCCAATATCCAGCTGGACAATACCCTTTGGGACAGAAAATACACATTGGGAAAGACAATGAGTATTGTTTTAACCTACATAATTTACTAAAAATCAAGTTTTCTGATAGCCCAAATGTAAATTCCCATCTATAAGACAAAAATAATTCTAAACTTAAGTTTTGTTCAGACTTCTTGATCAGAATTATTTTTCATAACCCAAATACATGCTCAATTCAATAATACTAGGAAATAGTGATCTTTTAAGTGTAGATTTTTATTTTAAATTTCAAAATGGAAGCATCTGTTAAAAGTCAGTTCCATGTGCTGGTTGAATGTGATTTCATCATTTTACCAATACCTCTCTCCCTCTACACTTACTTCATTTAGTAAGATTACTAGACCCTCAGGTTATTTTTCAATAGCAACTTGTTTGTTTAATAATGGTTATGAAGTAATTACTATGGTTTAATATGGTTTTAATATGTTTAATATGGCTTAATATGGTTATGAAGTATGCTAGATACCTTACTTGTCTCTAAAGGCAAACAACACATAATCCTATCTACATGCCATTTGTAGGGAATATAAGCAAGACACAAATGATTGTGCAGATCGGTTAGCTTTGAGGAAATGAAAAAATTCAAGTACAGCTGAAAAATAATGATGGCAGACACAGAAAGGGACCGTCCAGAACCCCCTCCAGGTTAGGATTTGCCCTATAAGTTTTTTTAAGATATGC
This sequence comes from Sorex araneus, assembly GCF_027595985.1. Classification (NCBI taxonomy): domain Eukaryota; kingdom Metazoa; phylum Chordata; class Mammalia; order Eulipotyphla; family Soricidae; genus Sorex; species Sorex araneus. Next base: position 43,995,670 of record NC_073313.1, on the reverse strand, counting down.
TAGGGTTGCAGAGACTGTATTTGGCAGAGTATATGCCTCAGGCCACTACCAAGGCTGGATATAAAGGCATGAGTTATTGCAGCTATAATGAGCATGTCTCTTTCTGGAGCTTCATCAGTGGGTTGTGGAGGCTTTAGGAGATCTGCATTAAAGGTCACCTTTTCCCTCTACTATATCTCATATCCTTTTTCATTACATTCACAGATATTGGTTTACTAGTGAATAAAGTGTACTCCAAACTTGCATCTGCTCTTGGAAAATATAGAAGGAGATCTGACATAAGTCTGGAGAGGATAGCAGAAACTAGTCTCTGTGAAAGATTTGGAAATTTATTCTTGCAGTCACCAAAAATCATCTAAGTTTAGGTTTAAGAAGACAAAGGGCATAGTTTTATTTACATATCAAAAAGTGATTTTCCAGTAGCTACGCGGTCACACCCAGGGACTGCCCCCACGCCGTGTAAATCCCACCAATGGCCAACATCCAGAGACTTAAAACCAAGCTCCCAGAAGAGAGCGATGCAGAATCTCTTGCCCACGAGCCGAGCCTGGCTGTCTTTCCCGGGGCCCCTCGGAGACGGTGAGCTCCAGCTTCCCTCTCCGCCCCGAGCAGCACTCCCGTGGCCGAGACCTTCGGAGCCTAGCCACAGCCATGCTCAAGGCCCCTGTCCACACGTTCGGAAGAGCCTCATGCATGAAGGTACCAGCAGAGGAACCCAGGTGTGTGGGACCCGGGGCTGAGACCTCCAAGCCTGCTCGGATTGGGACTAGGCCTTCTTCACCCAGACCCCCCATTTTCCAGTAGCTTGGCAGCCACACCTACAAACTGCCCCTGGCACCGTGTAATCCCACCAATGCCCAACAACCAGAGACTTAAAACCATGCTCCCAGAAGCGGGCGGCCACGCGATATCTTGTAGCCTATCTTTCCCTCTGGGAGAACCTGGCAAGCTACCGAGAGTCTCCTGCCCACATGAGAGAGCCTCACAAACTTCCCATGGTGTATTTATATGCCAAAATCAGTAACAATGCTGGGTCTCATTCCCCTGACCCTGAAATAGTCTCCAATGCGGCGTTCTTGGGAAGGACGAGTAAAGAGAGGCTTCTAAAATCTCAGGGCTAGGACGAATGGTGACATTACTGAAACCACTCGAGAAATATGACGATCAATGGGAAGATGATGATGATCAAAAAGTGATTACTCTTAAAAGTTCAGTAAGATGAAGACTGAGAACAGATGGTAGAGAAGTAATACAGTTTGATTTCTGTATTGAACATGTTGAGTTTGAGATGCTTTTGATTTGTCCAGGAGAGATCTGGGATGAGGTGGAATCTATGAGTCTGAGATCTAGAGTAGTCTGGGTTAAAGATCAAAATGTGTCTATGTTCCCTAAATATTTACTTGCCACCTTCAAACTTGAAAAACAAAAGTTCAAAATAAACAGTGGGAAATGAAAAACAGATAAGATAAAAATTCTACCCATTTCTGGGCTGGAAAAATAGTATAGTGGGCAGGGTGCTTGCCTTGTATGCAGTCAACCTGTGTTCAATACTCAGCACCAAGTATGGTCCCCTGAAAGCTGCTAGGAATGGTCCCTGAACATGGAACTAGTAGTAAGCACTTAACTCTTTCCAAGTATGACCACAAGTATGAGCCCAAGTATGTAAAACAAACAAAAATACTACTCATTCTTTCCTTAAAAATACCCTTTCAGAGCTTCCTCCTTCCCTTTATCTAGATACTAATTAAGCTTCATGACTCAAAATGTAGACAAGGGCCTTGGATAAGAGCTAGAACAAGGTGAGCTAACGGTCATTGCTATAAGCAAGCAGTGTTACAAACAAGGGTTCTTACCAGTCTAATGTTGATTATTTGGGACAACTTACTAAGTACATAGGTTTTTAACATACCCAGAAGTGAAAAAGCCACAATCTAGATACCACTGTAAATGCTTTGTCCTCTAAATGTTAGGATCTCCCTAAGGTCATCTTGAGCTTGCTATAGAATATCTAGAAGTCCTGAGACACCCAGAGCTACTCCATCAGAGAAGTAGCAGGGACAGGCATAGAGAAGCTACAGAGATCAGTCCAGCAAATTGAAACATGCTGTAGACAGCTCTGTTCACAGCCAACCTTGTGAGTGTCCCCCTACAATCGCAAACAGATCTGTTTAGTATCATATTAAGGCAATGCCTATAATCTCTTGAGTTAATTATGTCTCCTAAAAAGAACCATTATTTTACCACCCTTTGGAAATTTTTTCCCTCCAAGTCTATAATGGGAAGACTCCGAAATTCTGAAATTCTGAAAAAGGATGTCAAATCTTGTATTTAAGACTCCCCAAAGTAACTTGCCACTAACCAAAAGCAGCAGCCGAGGGTTAGGAAAGCAATAGACCTTCTGATGGAGCATACTATATCTATCCCTGTCAGAGACAAAAGAGCACATGTAGGATAACATAGCCACAAGGAGCTTAGGTTTATAGGGTCATACTCATCAAAGTGCTCCCGAACCACTCCCATTCCTTTGTTTATCACTTCTCTGTGCTCTCTTTCCCAACCAGTTAATCATCTTTTCCCACTAATCAGACGCTGTTAATTTGTAAGGCCAGATCTTTCTAGGACAGTGAACTTGTATTGTAAGTTAATATTGCCTTTCTCCTCTCCTTGTGTCTTTTGGGTAGTTTACTTTAAAGCAATGTCCTTTTTGTATAGACACAAGAAGACAATTAATATTATGCTTCTGTAACTTGGGATTTAATTGGCTTCAAATATTATTCATTCCTGGGCATCTGCTTTCTTAACTTAAGTCTCAGTTGCCCTCAGTTCCTAGCACCCCAAAAGCAGGGTCCCGATGAGGGACTGAAGGGATCCAGGGCAAGCTCTGAGCTACCCTGGCATCAGAATGAGCCGGGCCAAAGAACCACGATTCTTTTTTTTTTGCTTTTGGGGTCACACCCGGCTATGCACAGGGGTTACTCCTGGCTCATGCACTCAGGAATTACTTCTGGCGGTGCTCGGAGACAATATAAGATGCTGGTAATGGAACCCAGGTCAGCCTCATGCAAGTCAAATGCCCTACCTGCTGTGCTATCACTCCAGCCCCAGCGCCGTGATTCTTAACTATAAGTTAAGAGCTTGATCATGGACAAATGTTGTCATGATCCAAAAGTAAGAAGACTAGGACCCTGCTAGGTATAGGAAAGACTAATTTGGCAGAGAGTCTCTTGCCCGCTCACCTGGCTGTCTTCCCTGAGGCCCCTCGGACAGATGGGCTCCACTTTCCCTCCCCACCCTAAGCAGAGCTCCCATGGCCGAAGACCTCTGGAGCCTTGCCACGGCCATACTCAAGGCCCCTGTCCACATGTTCGGACAAGCCTCACACATGAAGATACTGGCAGAGGAACCCAGATATGTGGGACCCGGGGCTGAAACCTCCAAGCCTGCTCGGATCAGGACTAGGCCTCTTCTGCCCAGATTTCCCATTTTCCAGTAGTTAAGCAGTCACACCCAGGGACTAACCCTGGCACCATGTAATCCCACCAATGCCCAACATCCAGAGACTTAAAACCAAGCCCCCGGAAGTGGGTGGCTGCACGATATCTTATAGCCTACCTCTCCCTCTGGGAGAACCTGGCAAGCTACGGAGAGTCTCCTGCCCACATGGGAGAGCCTCGCAAACTCTCCATGGCATATTCATATGCCCAAATCAGTAACAATGCTGGGTCTCATTCCCCTGACCCTGAAAGAGTCTCCAATGCGTCATTCTTGGGAAGGACGAGTAAAGTGAGGCTTCTAAAATCTCAGGGCTAGGACGAATGGAGACATTACTGAGACCGCTGGAGAAATTCGATGATCAGAGGGATGATGATGATGATGATGATGATGAATCTTGCCTGAGCACTGTAGTCTGAGATCGAGATGACCCCAGAAGAGCAATTCTATAAGCTTAATGCATCAGAGCCAGGAGAGAAGCAGAGAGAGAGACAGGAGTGAATGGGGATGAGAATGGAATAAACGGCAACTGATCAATCAATTGACTTGGCCCTCTTTCATCTGCCCCATGGCCTGGGCTTCCCCAGCTGGGTGAGCGTCCGGGGACCGACCCTCCCCCGCCTCCTTCCCCAACTCAGGCGTGGCCAATGGGGAGAGCCACTGGGGCTCTCTCCTGGTCATGCTCCTCGCAGATGTTTTTTACATAACATACATAACACAGACCTCCAAAGGATCTTACACTAAGACTTCTGTCTTTAATGAACCACAAGCTTCTCTCAAACCTTCTAATAATGTCTCACTGCACCATCACAGCAGTTCAATTGTGATTCGTGAACAATACAGGTTCCCTTTTTCTCAAACAAAAAGGAATTAAGAAAAATATCCAGCAATTTTAGAGTTTGCTTCTGAATTAACTTTGGAGAGACTTTTTTTGGTCAATACATTTCTTCACAATAAAGGCAATCAGTTTTATAGTCTTTTTGATTTGGACCATGAGGTGAGAAAAAAAGCCAAATCAACCAATTTTTCAATTGGATATTTTTCACCTTACTGAAATTGCTTTTCTGTGAAATTTCAGGAAAGGAAATACAGTGGTGCGTTACTTAAAATGAATTACCTGTACCCTTAACCACAACCAGAATAATTACCACATCCTTCAATTCCTAAGCACTAGCTTTCTAATTTCATGATTTTTTTGCTTTTAAGCTTCAGGGACACTCTAACCATAATATATAGTTTGATTATAATATCCCTTTGAATCTCATTTCCCAATCTACTTTATGAATTACCATTATTCCTCTTCTAGACTGTTCATAAATATTTTCCTTGGGGCTTATGAGTTCTTGTTTAGTCTTGTCTTAAAGTTGCATTTTGGGCAGTGTCACCTATGTTGGTTGTGGCATAATTATATTTAGAAGAGTGAGAGAAACTTATGGCCCCTTAAAATAATTAGGTCTACAAATTGACAACCTCCCACCTAATTGGTTCTTAATATCTAATGAAATTCAAGTGTTTTAGATTATTTAGGCAGTGAACAAGCCCATTCAAAATCTGAAATTATTAAATATGGCAATTCAGAGAATTATTGTGTCTATCTAAACAGCGTATACTTTATTTTTATTTACTTCAAAATTTTTCCTAATTCTCCTGTTGTGTTTATTTCTTGATGGTTCCCAGAAAAATCACCAGAGTGAGCATTGACAATTTTCAAAAATCTCTCTTCAGTGAAGCTAATATTCCTTAGGAAGTGTTTCAGCAGGAAAACTTTCTCAGGACTTCCTCTCATCTCTGTCAATAGAACAGATCATTTCTCTGCTTACTATTTAAACTCCATTAGAAAAATCTGGAAATGATATTTTCTTCAACCATAGTAACTTAATCTGGAGACCTTTCGGGCTATAGTCAGTAGAAATGGGAGTGGCACCACACAATATATATTGTGCTGAGTTGAGTAATTCTCAGAGTGGATGCTGATGGGATAATGGAAAGTTGACAGCCTCAGTCTGGAATGGCTGCTGAGAAGGATATTAGCTCACTTTCAGGGAATGTGGGAAAGGTGAGAACCGGGTGAAAAAGAACTATGTGACACTAAAGATAGATTAATATCTTACTGGTGGCATGACCTAGAAAAAATGTAGCAACACAGAGTGGGTATTAACTAAGACATTTAAACAGAACAAGTGTTACATCAGTGAACCACAACCTAAAACAAATAAGTTAGCCTGGGTTTGAGCATAACAGAGAGACAAAGAGTGATAGAGACACATAAAGTAGACAAATATATATGTATATAGAATATCTGTTATTAGATTCCAATATCTCAGAATATTGAGCCCCCTAATTTTGTTGTTACCCTAGCATCCACCCACTCCATTTCATTCTAAATAAAGTATTTACTTTTTTCAGGAGTCCTTTATTCCCATACATAACTCATATTCCATGGAGAAAGCTGTTTATTATGATAAATAAGTAATCTTTCAACACAATCTCCTCTAGTGTACAGATACTTTGGCCCAAATCAACCTGATCCAATGAGAAATAAAAAATAACTTTTATGAAGAATTTTTAAAATTTTTATTAAATCACCGTGAGACAGTTACAAGCTTTCATGTTTGGGTTACAATCACACAATGTTCAAACACTCATCCCTCCACCAGTGCACATTCCCTACCATCAATATCCCCTTATAAATGTAATTTTCTTGTCCTTAAGCAGAACTACAAGAAGTCAACCTCTCACAGAGTATAAATTGCTATTTAGTCCTAGTTTCTATAGGGGTCATCCAATAGACATGAGAATGATTAGCCATAGAATGAAGCTGAGTGTTGGGAACGGAATGGAAAGATGGTACTAACCTATACCCTTGAGGTATTCTTAACAAAATCTCTAAAGCCTCTTCTACAACTGGAATTTAGTTATTTGATAGCATATATATATATATATATTCAATTCACTTTTGGTAATATTTTTTTCTTATAATTCCAACCTTTCAGAACAGTTGCAAAAATAATACAAATACTTTCTGTATAATCTTCCCCTAAATAAAAATTAATTAAATTTAGTTAATTTGCTTTATCACTTTTTTATGTGGTGTGTGTGATGTGTGTATGTTCATGTATGTGTATAGTTTCCCAAACCATTTGATAAAAATCTGTGTATACATACATATTACATCCCCTAACAATCATTATTTCAGCATATATTTCCTAAGAACATATTTACTCACTCAATGGCAATGCAACTAAATAACCAATTAACATTATTCTGTTATTATAAATACATAAATCATATTAAGTTTTGTATTTTTAATCATGTCCTTTACATATTTTCCAAGTCCAATTTAGGATCATTATTTTATGCCTTCTTCCTTTAGCTTCTTTAATCTGAAATTTCTTCTCTAGTTTATTTTTTAGTACAGATACACATACACACATCACACAAGAATATCACTGGAGAAGGCACTAGAACTTATAGAAATCCTCTGCTCTGATTTTATTGCTACTCCCTCAAATAAAAACAACTCCTAATACACAGATGTGATCCTAAGATAGCCTACATATTTTAATTATTGTTAAAGTTGAGTTGAGTTTTAATCACTTCAAGAGCCTAACTGTTAAAGGATTTTTAACCAGGATTGGAGTGTATCAAATTCCTAATCTTAAAATATAGAATTGGCTGAGTGAAGAAGATAACCCAAAACGAAGCTTGGGTTTTTCTACCATTGTCATGTCTGAGTGACACATTAGTCATGCTTTAATTAAATCATGTCTCCCACAAACAATAAACTGAAATAACTTGGTAGAATAAGAGTTCATATTATTGACTACTACTTACATATTCCAATAAATTAATAAAAGAATAAGATAATCTTCAATGTCCATCTCAGATGTGGCCATGGGGCATCAGTGGGGTTTCTATCAAAGAGTAGAACTTGAAATTTCAGCCTTAACTATGGGTTAACGCTTGAATTCCCATAATTGCCAGAATAGTCTTTCTTCCTATCCTTTCTAAGGTCTTAAGCACACCTTACTCTTGCTAAAATATGTCACCGGCCATGGTATGATGATAAATCAAATTCTAAATACCCTCATGTCTAATGTCAACCTACTAAAAACCTGTTTATTTGATGACTTCTTTCCATATTATTATTTATTTATTTTATTATTATTTACTATTTTATTTATTATTATTGCATTTTACTTTACATGGTTATGATAGTGTAAATGTTTATGGTTTTGATGCACAAAGTTACTGCCTCTTGACCAATAGCAAAATGCCCAAGCTTCTTCACCATTGTCCATATGTCCATATGTTTATGGTTTTGATGCACAAAGTTACTGCCTCTTGACCAATAGCAAAATGCCCAAGCTTCTTCACCATTGTCCATATGTCATTTCTGGTCCACATCTTCCTTATCTCACTCAACAACCCCAATTACTTGCTAATCTGAGTTTATGAACCAAAGCCTAAGGGTTTGTCATCATTTTATACTATCTGTTCCCTTGTTTTATTTCTCTCTACATGGAAGGTGACTGAGAATATCTGTTATTTGGTTTATCCTGCTCACTTACTTTACTCACATAATACCCTCAAGTTCCACTTTGTTTGCTCCAGTAACAGCAAAGCTAAAAATTTCATATTTTCTTAAATGGCAGCAGAGGGGCTGGAGAGATAACACAGCGGGTAAGGCATTTGCCTTGCACACAGCCAACCCGGATTCGATTCCCAGCATCCCATATGGTCCCTCGAGCACCACCAGGAGTAACCCCTGAGCATCGCTGGGTGTAACCCACAAAGCAAAAAGCAAAAAAAAATGGCGGCAGACTAGTCCATTGTGCATAGATACCACAACTTCTTTATTCCATTGTTGTCATTGTTGTCTGGGTTGTTTCCCAAATATTATACTTAGTGTTATTATACTTACTTACTTACTTAGTGTTATTATGCTTACTATACTTAGTGTTATTATACTTAGCACTGAAGTGAACATTGTTCTGCATATTTCTTTTGAACTTCATGTCCTTGAGTTATTGGATTTATGCCAAAAATGGGATCACTGAGTCATATGGAAGCTCTACTGTTTTTGCATTACCAGTCACACTTTTTATTTTATTGTTATGTTTTGTTTGTTTTGTTTCTTGGGCAACTCCAGAGGTGTACAGGACTTATTTCTGGCTCTGAAGTCCTGGATCATTCCTGGCAGGTTCAGATGGCCATATGTGGTACCAGGGATTGAACCCTTCAGCCGTGTGCAAAGAAAGCTCCCAAAATGCCATTCCGTCTCTCTTGGGCGCCCTTGGTCACTATTTTCATCGCATGCACTTTATCTGTAGTAAACCAAGAGTTAATGGTGATACCATGATGTTTATAATCTTACAACTGGGACATTGAAACACCTTAAGATTGAATAAGTATGTAAGTTACACAATAATCAGTAGCAGAGCTAGTAAGTGAGCCCTAGCAGTCTGCTTCAGAGTTCCCATGCTTCAGAAATATTTGAACACAGTCCTTATCCATGTTTTCTTTTTTTCTTTTTCTTTTTTTTTTTGCTTTTTGGGTCACACCTGGCGATGCACAGGGGTTACTCCTGGCTCTGCACTCAGGAATTACCCCTGGCGGTGCTCAGGGGACCATATGGGATGCTGGGATTCGAACCCGGGTTGGCCGCGTGCAAGGCAAACGCCCTACCCGCTGTGCTATCACTCCAGCCCCCAACAGTCCTTATCCATGTTAACTTAATCCCAAAGGTGATGGGGCCCAGGTTTCAATCCACAGCAAGATGCGATCACTGGATCACTGTATCTTTATAAACAATGCATCTCCCTAGTGTGAACACCTCGAGGAGTGACCGGTATATGCAAAACAAGGGGTAGCCCCTGAGAACCTCCTCAGGTGGCACCCAAAAAAATATGGGAATTAATTTTTTCTATACAGCAGGTAGGGCGTTTTGTATGGGGCCAACGGAAGTTCGATTCCTCCGTCCCTCTCAGAGAGCCCAGCAAGCTACCGAGAGTATTCTGCCTGCACAGCAGAACCTGGCAAGCTACCCATGGCATATTTGATATGCCAAAAACAGTAACAAGAAGTCTCACAATGGAGATGTTACTGGTGCCCGCTCGAGCAAATCGATGAGCAACAGGATGACAGTGATACAGTGATACAGGAGGTAAGACACTTCCCTTGCATGCCGCCAACCAGGTCCAATCTCTAGCACTGCATATGGTTCCTTGAGCACAGGCAAGGATCTGATGAGCTCAGACCCAGAAATATCCCCTGAGTACTGAAGTACTGAATCTTCTGCATCAACACTACATCATTTGAAGCTCTCCTTCTCCCAATAGTTTCTCTGCCTATTCTGGAGACAGATGGCACTCAGAGACTGAGGAGTAGGAATGGGGAATGATGACTCCATGAAGAAGGGAAGAGTCTTCTTAATACTGACAATTTTGGTGTTCTGAGTAGGAATAGTGGTTGCCTCTGGAAAGGAAGACCTGGAGACCTATTGGGAAGGGACATAGACTGTCTTTCTAGCACCAATAAGAAGTACTATATCTTGTAAGGTTTGTGATTTTCAAAATATATGCTAAAAGTCCAAGTATTTTACTTGTATATAAATTACTCTTTGAAAAATTTAATTGTGCCCAAAATAACTCTACCCAGCACCATCTATACCAGAATTGATTAGGTGTAAGGCTCTTCAACAAACAGAATGTACTCTAGGAGCCAGAAGCATGTAAGACGGAACTAATCTCTCACCCTTTCAGGTGCCCTGATGAAAGTTTCCATCAGGTTTGACCCTGTATCCATCTTTCCATCTGTTTCTCACAAATCTATCCCTGATGGACTCTGAGCTCTGAGTAACTCAGGTGACCCAGGTCTTATAGCTGTTAGACGGCGGGGGGGGCGGGGGAGGGGGCACATCTGAGAGATAACTGAGCCAGGAACCTGCTAAACTTCTGCCCTATTGGGCGAGGAAGATACTTCTAGGCTGACTCTGGAACTAAAAATTTGCTAACACCATGCCCACAGGATCTTTTAATTTCTGGAAGGCCCTTGATTATCATACCTGACTCCCTGCCCAGTCCCCAGTCTTCTTATTGTTTATACAAAGATCTGTTCACCTGCATGGTCAAGTGACCTTATAGCAGAAAGGTAGTGAGTCTGCCTCTAGATCAAAAGGTTCAGATCATCTCAGGATGAAACATTAGCTTTCCTTATCTGTTTTTATTGATTCCCCTCATCGTTGACTCCATTCAAGCTCCAGAGACCTAAGAAAATAGTGAAGACAAATGGATACTCTTGTGCTCTTGTGTGTATGACAGGTGTGTGTGTGTGGGGGGGAGGAATGTACTGTTGGAATGTATGAAAGGAATCCCTGGAATCCCTAATAAAAGTATGGTAAATCACAGTAAATGAAGTAAAATAAAATAAGGCAGGTGGGTGAATGACATTTTAACAGCTGTCCTGGAAAAATGTGTTAGAACAGAGTACCTTGAGCAGTGTTTGATTCTGAAAGTGTAACTGACCGTTGGATGTGGGATTCAAAACCACAAATGCAGAACACAGCGAACTAATACAGCCCTAATAATAACTAATAACTACTTAGCCATCTCACCACAGCTGAGTAGCACATGATCTTCTACCTAAGACCTTGAGGTCTCCTCACAGGAAGTGTTGACCCATTTATGGCCCAGAAAATGCTTTTTCAGTGATTATATTCTGTACCATTGAAGCCCACTAACTGAGCTTCATTTGAGTGACCCACACTTTAGGTGTTTTTCCACTTGAATGCCCCTCTGGGCTGAGTTATCCCGAGAGTGGCCAAGTACTTTTATCACACATCTTCATGACCTTAAGTGCTACCCAGATGAGGTAACTGGGAAATTTTCACTAGGACTTCCCCCCCATTTCTGTCATTATAAGTGCTTCTTCTTCCAAAAGGGCTCCTTCCTTCCTTCCTTCCTTCCTTCCTTCCTTCCTTCCTTCCTTCCTTCCTTCCTTCCTTCCTTCCTTCCTTCCTTCCTTCCTTCCTTCCTTCCTTCCTTCCTTCCTTCCTTCGTTCCTGCCTTCCTCCCTTCCTTCCTGCCTTCCTTCCTTCCTGCCTTCCTTCCTCTCCTCTTTCTCTCATTTTTCTCCTTTCTTTTTCCTTCTTTCTCTCTTTCTCTTTCCCCACATTCCTGTCCACAATGGTTGTCCCAGGTTTTTCAATATATTCCATCCTCAGTGGTGGGAGAAGATATCTGACTCTCACTGTGCCTTCAGGAGGATTATGAACCAGGCAGCTTGAGCTGCCATAACTAAATACCACAGACTGGGTGACAAGACTGGTTGATTTAGACAACAAAAATATATTTGCTCATGTTTCTGGAGGCTAAAATCCAAAATCAAGGTGATGGCAAATTCACTTTGGGGCATAGTATTTATGTCTCGTGGATAACTCCATCTCACTGTGCCTTCATAGGTCTCTTTACTTTGTGTACAAGCAGGAATAGGGCTGGAGCAATAGCACAGCAGTAGGGCGTTTGTCTTTCATGTAGTCGACCCGTGTTCGATTCCTCCGCCTCTCTCGGAGAGCCTGGCAAGCTACCGAGAGTATGGAGCCCGTACGGTAGAGCCTGGCAAGCTACCTGTGGCGTATTGGATATGCCAAAAGCAGTAACAATAAGTCTCACAATGAGAGACATTATTGGTGCCCGCTCGAACAAATTAATGAGCAACAGGGTGACAGTGACAGTGACAAGCATTAATAGGAGAGGGATTTTCTCTGGTGTCTCTTCCTGTTCTTACAAAGATATCTCTATGCACTGTCTAATAAAGCACCCACTCTTATGATTTTACTTAACCTTTATCGCTATCTCATTTTTGTTATTTTTGTTTCTTTTATTTTTATTTCTTTATTCTTTATCATTTGTTTGGGGACCACACCTGTCAGTGCTTAAGGGCTTACTCCACTCAGCGATCATTCTTGGCAAGTTCCCCACCAGATGTATTATCTCTCTTGACCCAACTTTCATCACTTTCTTACATGCTTTATCTTCTAATATATTTATTGAAGAGGATTAGAACTTTTAGATAAGATTTGATGAAGGGGAATAATAATCAGTCCAAATATTTTTCATAGAAACACTACTTTCCCTGTCAATTTTTTCAAACATGTGTTTCCCAAGAGCATTTCCTAAGAAAGTTCCTGAACTAATCTCTGTCTCAGAGATGGATTCTCTGGTGAAGCCCAGCTGTAAGAGGACTGAACTATGCAAATTGAGGCTTGGCCATGGCTTTTCTTTTCTTATGTGTGTATGGGTGAAGCAAGATATTTTCTTATTGAACCACCTTTACTTAAAAGGATGTGAAGGGAGAGAAAAAGAGTGTGTTCACGAGAGAATAAAGATGTGTTCAAGAGATAACAAAGGCTTGAAAGAGCAAGCCTGACTGTGACTCTTTCAAGGTAAGCCTTTCTCTCTCTCTCTCTCTCTCTCTATATATATATATATATATCTATCTATACACACATAAACTATCTATCCACTGTTTCCTCCACCTCATCTTCTTTCTCTTTCTCTACCCACATATACTCCTCCACATATCTCCTTTCCCTACTCCTTCTTCACCACACTTTTTATAATAACAATCCTCAGGTTTTCATTGAAAAACATGAAAATAACCTTTGCCAGTTTTATTGCCAGCCTGCCAGCTTAGCCACCATGGGTGAACTTATAATAATAGTCTCCTTTAATAATTCTGGAATCAAATTCACAGGAAAGAATCATTTCTCTGGATGGAGTCCTGTATTTAGACTGAGCTAATCATTATTGCCAAAGAGCTGGGCTGGTGTTTTAGCCCTGTCTCCAGCATATGCATATTCTGTAGCCAGAGTTACCTCAACCCATCACTTAGACTGGTTTTGTTTATACCAAGAAGAGATCCACCTTTATTCAGTACATTTTTTCATTTAGAAAGACTTTTATTATACATAATGATTTACCAAGTTGTTCATAATACAATTGTTTCAGACCTTTGAAGTTCCAACAACAATCCACCTTGTGCCCTTCCCTCCACCAATGTTCCCATTTTCACACACACACCCCTACGTGCGCCCTTTTAGCAATCACAAATTTACTTTATATTGCTTGTTGCAAACAAAGGCAAGTAGAATTACAAAACAATAGATGGACAAAAGTGAATTTGTGATCATTCTTTTTGTTTTGCTTTTTGGGTCACACCCAGCGATGCTCAGGGGTCACTCCTGGCTCTGCACTCAGAAATTACCCCTGGCCGTGCTCACGGGACCATATGGGATGCTGGGAGTCGAACCCGGGTCGGCTACGTGCAAGGCAAACGCCCTACCCGCTGTGCTATCACTCCAGCCCCGAATTTGTGATCATTCTTATATCGGACAATGGTTTTGCTAGAGTCATTGATTTACTAGACGGGTTGGTGCTAGCTCAATCTTCTGTGTTATTGTTTTTATACATTGAGGTTGGTGAGCTTCTACACAATTTATGCAAGAAATTTTGTATGGTTTAAATACTATGAAATTTGGAGGTGTCACATGGATAAACATGCAGCCCTGTGCTTCAGGAGACATGGAGCTGGAATAATTTCCAAGTTCTTCTAAGATCAATATAAATGTATTTAATTCAAGTGCATATTTGTGATGGGGATGTGGGTATTGTGGAGAAAATAGGCATGTCTTGTCAGTATATGGCCCCAAACCCATATGCATATAAATATAGAAATATATGCATTTATTTACCTAATTAATATAACCAAGTTTTTATCACTTGGTTAATACTCTTGGGAAAAATAATGAAAGAATTATTGTGAAAGGAGTCAGAGTGATAGTATAGCAGTTTGTGAGATTGCTTGCATGCCCAACATGGGTTCGATGCCAAGAAGACCAAATTCTCCCTGAGTCTTTCCAGGAGTGATTCGTGGGGAAGGGCCAGGGAAAATCCCTAAGAACTTCTAGGTGTGGCCACCCCCTACACACAAAAAAACAATAGCAGTGAAACATATAAGAATAGGAAAAAAGAGAATAGAATGATCATGTTTCAAGTTTCTGGGCTTCCTCCATTAACATATTTCTCATTTAATCTGGCCATCTTCCTAGCTTGTATCTAATAAAGAAGGGAATTGCACTTTATTGTGGATGCTAATCAAAGCCTATTCATTCATTCTGAATGAATGTTGGTGCATTATCTGGGATAATATTTTCTTTCTCTTCTATAGAGGCCCTTCCCACAAACACAGTTACATTATTCAGCTGCTAAATGAATAGAAAGTGAAAACAACCATAAAAATAAATTACATTTTATTTCTAAGTATAAAATTGTCTTTAGAATCTGGTCACCTAACACATCTTATGTATTGATTTAACATAAGGTTTAAAAGTAAATTTAGTGCTATAGATATAGTTAAGATGTTTCCCTTACATGTAGTTGACCTCAGTTCAATCCTCAGCTCTTGAAGATTCCACAGATACCACAAGAATGTCCACTGTATTCTTGGACACAAGAATGTCCACTGTAAGAACTAAGTATAGCCCCTGAGATGTCAGTAAAAATCAACCAAAAAAAGTCTAGGCTCATAAATTGGATTTCAATCCAAGCTCATTTGTATGTTTTCCAATTGCTTTCATCTTGGACAACTGTCCTCTAAGTCCATATTTATTCTTTTGTGAACTGAAGATAATAGTGTTTCCCTGGGTCAATTATTGTAAGGGTTGTAAAGGAAAGTAAAACGCTCAGCACATTACCTGACATACAAGTGCCTAGTAAATACTGAAGGGGTGATGTGAACAAAAATAGAAGCATAGGTAGCTCCAAAATCCTGTCACTCCACTGAAGCACCACCCAATCAGTAAAATCTGTCATAATTAACATCATAGGAGCTCTGGAAAACAGTTAAATATTTACAACAATTAAGAAAAACAAATTTCTTTAAAAAGATTTTTTATGATAAGAGAGCTTTGCATTATTTTAACTTGTTACCCATCTATATCTGGCTTGGTAACAGTCCTTTTCATTTTATTTCATTTTGCTTTCAGAGGGAGAACACCCTGGGGTGCTCAGTACTTTCTTCTTGCTCTATGCTTATGAATCTCTCCTACGGGTGCTTGAGAGACAACACGTGTTGCTGAAGTTTTAATGGGGGACCAACTGCATGCAAGGTAAGCGCCTTAACTGCAGCAATGACAGATCCCTAATAAAAATAGTCTGAGTCAGTAGCCCAACGTTTCAATGTAGGGCTATTACTAAGAGATATAATATAATTTGTTCCCAAAGAATTGAATTCATCTGTTTTGAACTAAGGGAAACGTGCATGAAGAAGTGGCATATGAATTTTGTCTTTCTTTGGACTAACTCAGAACATTTTCAGTGGCTACAAAGAGGGTATTCCTAAAAAACATCAAAGGGCAAATGAACTCACTGTTGCCTGTGGCAAAGGACTTACAGCTGAAGCAAAGAGACATAAAAAGCCTGGTATGAAAACTGAAGAGAGTCTTTGGAAAATAAAAGCACTGAAAAGTGCCTGGGAATATAGGGCATTTTAGAAAACCCACACATTCCACACATTCTGACTCTTGGTTAAAACAAACTAGAGGTTCCTATATGCTCACTCAGGTCTTATCATTAGGATAACCATGAGCAGGAATTGAAAATTAAGGAATCAATGAAATAGTTTTCCAACTAAGTTCATCTTCAAAGAATGATCAAGTTTTTTCTTTCTTTTAAAATCATTGTCAAAAGCAATTTAACAGACACTCAAGAAAAAAAAATACAGCCCACCGTGAACTCCTCCTACTGGGCTTTGGATGGCTCTCATGCAGGCCCTGCCCTCCCGGCTCTCCCAGGACTTCCCAGACCCTGTTCTCACCGCCAAACCTCTCTGCTCACTCCCCAACTGCGCCGCCCCTGTCCTGCTGGTAATCACCCCACTGTGAACTCCTCCTACTGGGCTTTGGACAGCTCTCACGCTGGCCCCGCCCTTCCCAGCTCTCCCACGACCTCCCAGACCTGAGCACTGCCAGTGTCCCAAGCCGTTACTGGGGGCGTGGCCCTTAACTCAGGGGGGCGTGTTCTCAAAGGGGGCGTGGCCTCCTGCCCGGGCTGCAGCACTTATTATTACTTTTTTAGCATAATCTGTATAACCTGCTTCTTTGAAAAATACCCTGGCCATCTCAATCACTCTGTCAGTAGTCTATTAGTTTATTCTAACTACACAAGAACTATCCGTGAACAATAGAAACTTTGCAAGGAGAGCATAGCGTTAAACCTACACTAAAGGCCCCACATAAATCAGGATGAATGCCTGAGAGTAAGGAAGAATTCTAGAACAGGAACAAGGCTAACATAATCAATTTAGCGCAAACAGAGCCCCTCCTCCCACAGCAAGAGGGAATAGGGATAGACAACTAGAACATTCCAACTCTATACTTCCATACCAATATGAAGAAACAGCGAAAATCCCCTCCACGAAGAGAGGGAGGAGAATAGATTCCAGAAACCTCAACAGGGGCTACCCACATATACGACCTCTCAGAAAAAGAATTCAGAGAGGAAATCTTGAGGAGAGTTGATGTACTCCAAGCAACCATGGAACAAACATCCAATAAATTAAGGGAGGATATGAATGAAGCATTGGATCGGTCCACCAAGAAAATGCAGGAAGAAATGAGAGCAGAAATTTCAAAGCTACGAACGGAAATCACACAAATAAAGGAATCGGTAGATGAATTAAAAATCTCAGTAGGAGCCCTCAACAGTAGAATGACTACAGCCGAAGACAGAATCAGTGAGCTTGAAGATGAGCTGCACAAAGCTTGCAGGCAACAATAAATAATGGCAAAAAAACCTCAAAATGGCCCTAGAGCGAATCAGAGTCCTAAGGGATGACCTCAAGAGGAACAACATGAGAATCATTGGAGTACCAGAAGCACAGGGAAGTAACCCCAATGAAAAAAGCACAGTGAAAGACATCATTGCTAAGAAATTCCAAGAGCTGGAGAAGGCAGGCATCCAGATCCGAGGAGCCCAAAGAGTACCAGCAAAAAGAGACCCAAATAAAAGTACTCCAAGGCACATGATAGTCAGAATGATGGATGCTGTGGATAGAGACACAGTTCTGCAAAGAGCAAGGTCAAAGAAGGAAATCACATACAAAAGAGCACCCCTCAGATTTACAGCAGACCTATCAGAGGAAACCCTCCAAGCCCGAAAACAATGGTGGGACATAGTGAAAAATTCATCAAAATGAACGTATCACCAAGAATACTTTATCTGGCTAAACTCTCACTCAAACTCGAAGGAACCATATGCTATTTCTCGGATAAACAACGGCTCAAGAACTTCATAGACTCATAATCAAACTTAAAAGAAGGACTAAAGGGGCTATTGTAAGACAAGGGAGATCCCAACAAGAACAACAAAGCCCAAAGGAAGATGACACAAAAACCCATGACAATAATCTCTCTCAATGTCAATGGCCTGAATTCACCAATTAAGAGACACAGAATGGCAAAATAGATCCGAAAACTAAACCCAACATTCTGCTGCCTGCAAGAGACACACCTGAACAATCAGAGCAAACACAGACTCAAAGTCAAAGGATGGAAAACAATCCTGCAGGCAAATAACTCCCTCAAAAAAGCTGAGGTGGCCATAGTAGTATCCGACAACATAGATTTCAGGTTGAAAATGATTCGAAGGGACAGTGAAGGTCATTTTCTATGTATCAAGGGATATGTAAAACAGGAAGAAATTACACTCTTAAATGTATATGCACCTAATGAACGACCAACTAAATACTTAAAACAACTCCTAACAGACTTTAAAGAGGATATCGCTAACAGCAAAATAATAGTTGGAGACTTCAACATCACCTTATCGCAAAAACAAAACTTAGCAAGGAAACACTGACTCTGAAAGAAGAAATGGAACAGAGGGGCCTAATAGACTTATACAGGGCTTTACACCCCAAAAAGAAAGAAAACACATTCTTTTCCAGTGCACATGGAACAATTTCCAAGATAGACCATGTACTTGGCCACAAAACATACCTCATTAGAATCGAAAAAATAGAAATTGTATCAACTATCTTTTCAAACCACGATGCGCTGAAGATAGAAAATAATCACACACAGACATGGAGGACCAAAGCAAACAAACACCTGGAAATTAAACAGCTCGGTGTTAAACAACAAGTGGGTCAGGAAGGAAATCAAGGAAGAAATCAAGAGATACCTCAAAACAAACGAGAATAAAGACACGAGCTACCAAAACTTATGGGATGCAGCGAAAGCCTTGTTAAGGGGAAAATTTTTAGCTCTGCAAGCATTCCTTAGGAAGAAAGAAAGGGCCTACATAGATAGCTTGACTTCACAGCTCAAGATCTTAGAAAAGGACCAGAAAAAGGAACCCAAACCTGAGTGACGGAAAGAAATAATAAAAATTAGAGCAGAAATTAACGACATGGAAACCCAGAAAACAATCCGAAAGGTCAATGAAAAGAAGAGTTGGTTCTTTGAGAAAATAAACAAGATTGATAAACCGCTAGCAAGACTCACAAAGAAAGACACAGAGAGAACCGTAATAAACCGAATCAGAAATGAAAAGGGGGACGTCACGACAGAAGCCAAGGAGATTCAAAAGATCATCTGAGACTACTTTGAAAGTCTGTATGCCATGAAACAAGAGAACCTAAAAGAAATGGATGAATTCCTTGATTCCTCCAATCTCCCAAGACTGAACCAAGAAGACCTGGAATACCTGAGTAGACCCATTGATATCAAGGAAATTGAAACTGTAATCAAAATTCTCCCCAAAATCAAAAGCCCAGGTCCAGACGGATTTACTGGCGAATTCTTTCAAACATTTAAAGAGGACCTGTTACCAGTTCTCCTCAAACTTTTCCAGGAAATTGAGAAAACAGGAACCCTCCTAAACAGTTTCTATGAGGCACATATCTCCCTAATACCAAAAGCAAACAAAGACACCACAAAAAAAGAAAACTATAGACCAATATCCCTGATGAATACCGATGCAAAGGTCCTTAACAAAATATTAGCAAAAAGAATCCAACAACTCATTAAAAAGATCATACACCATGACCAAGTGGGATTCATCACGGGGATGCAAGTATAGTTTAACATTCGGAGATCAATCAACATAATCCATCATATCAACAAAAGTAAAGATAAAAACTATATGATCATATCAATAGATGCAGAAAATGCATTTGACAAGATTCAACATCAGTTCATGGTGAAAACTCTCACCAAAATGGGTTTTGGAGAAACTTTCCTCAAGATAGTCAAAGCCATCTACCACAAACCTATGGCAAGTATTATCCTCAATGGGGAAGAGCAAAGGGCCTTTCCTCTAAGATCAGGGACAAGTCAAGGATGGCCACTCTCACCACTGCTATTCAATACAGTACTGGAAGTACTTGCAATAGCTGTTAGGCAAGAAAAATATATTAAGGGCATCCAGGTAGGAAAAGAAGAAATCAAACTCACTATTTGCAGATGATATGATACTATATCTAGAGAAGCTTAAAAACCTCTACTAAGAAACTCTTAGAAACAATAGACTTGTACAGTAAAGTCACAGGCTATACAATCAATACCCAAAAATCCATGGCCTTCCTATTTGCAAACAATGAGACAGAGGAAAGGAACATGAAAAAAGCAATCCCATTCAAAATTGTGCCCCAGAAAATCAAGTACCTTGGAATCAGCTTAACTAAAGAAGTAAAGGACCTCTACAAAGAAAACTATAAAACGCTACTCCTTGAAATAAAAGAAGACCTGAGGAAATGGAAACATATCCCCTGCTCATGGATAGGGAGAATCAACGTTGTCAAAATGGCAATATTCCCCAAAGCATTATACAGATTCAACGCGATCCCTATAAAAATACCCATGAAATTCTTCAAAGAAATGTATCAAGCAATCCTGAAATTCATATGAAACAACAAACACCCAAGGATAGCTAAAACAATTCTTGGGAAAAAGATGATCGTAGGTATCACCCTCCCCAACCTTAAACTTTACTACAAAGTGGTAACAATTAAAATATCATGGTATTGGAACACAGGCAGACCTGCAGACCAGTGGAACATGGTGGAATATACCTACACACAATCTCACATGTATGATCATCTAATCTTTGATAAGGGAGCAAGAAATGTGATGTGGAACAAGGAAAGACTCTTTAACAAACGGTGCTGGCATAACTGGACAACCACATGCAAAAGAATGGGCTTAGACCTCGACCTGACACCCTGCACAAAAGTCAGATCAAAATGGATTAAAGATCTCAACATCAGACCACAATCCATAAGGTACATCGAAGACAAGGTCGGCAAAACCTTCCATGATATTGAAGCTACAGGTATCTTCAAAGATGACACACAACTGACCAACCAAGTGGAAACAGAGATAAACAAATGGTACTATATTAAACTAAGAAGCTTCTGCACCGCAGAAGATACAGCAAGCAGAATACAAAGGCAATCTACAGAATGGGAAAGGAAATTCCCCCAATACCCATCAGATAAGGGGTGATATCAAGGGTATATAAAGCATTGGCTGAACTCTACAAGAAGAAAACATCCAACCCCATCAGAAAATGGGGCGAAGAAATAAACAGAAACTTTTCTAAGGAAGAGATACAAATGGCCAAAAGGCACACGAAAAAATGCTCTGCATCACTAATCATCAGGGAGATGCAGATCAAAACAACCATGAGATACCACCTCACACCACAGAGAGTGGCACACATCCAAAAGAACAAAAGCAACCACTGTTGGAGAGGATTTGGGGAGAAAGGGACCCTTCTATACTGCTGGTGGGAATGCCGACTTGTCGAGCCCCTTTGGAAAACAATATGGACACTTCTCAAAAAATTAGAAATTGAGCTTCCATTTGATCCAGCAATACCACTTCTGGGAATGTATCCCGGAGGAACAAAAAGGTATAATCAAAATGACATCTGCACTTATATGTTCATGGCGGCACTGTTTACAATAGCCAGAATCTGGAAAAAACCCGAGTGCCCTCGAACCGATGACTGGTTAAAGAATTTTTGGTACATCTACACAGTGGAATACCAGGTAGCTGTTAGAAAAGATGAAGTCATGGACTTTTCACATAAGTGAATCAACATGGAAAGTATCATGCTAAGTGAAATGAGTCAGAAAGAGAGAGACAGACATAGAAAGATTGCACTCATCTGTGGGATATAAAATAACAGAGTAGGAGACAACCAATAGTAGTATATAATACCAGGAGGTTGGCTCCATGGCTTGGAAGCTGGCCTCACATGCTGGGGGAAATGCAGCCCGGATAGAGAATGGAACACCAAGTAAAATGTTGTTGGGGATCCTGCACGAGAAGAGAGATGCATGCTGAAAGTAGACTAGAGACTGAACACAAGGGCCACTCAATACCCCTATCACAAACCACAACACCCAAAAAGAGAGAGAACAAAATGGAATACCCTGCCACAGAGGCGGGGTGGGATGTGGGGGGATGGGATTGGAGGGTGGGAGGGATACTGGGTTCATTGGTGGTGGAGAATGGACACTGGTGGAGGGATGGGTTCTCGAATATTGTATGAGGGATACACGAGCACGAAGATGGGTAAATTTGTAACTGTACCCTCATGGTGACTCACTTATTAAAAAATAAAGAAAGAAAAAAATAAATAAAAGAAAAAAGGAAAAAGAATACAGCTTTAAAAAATAGTTTAGAAAGTCAACAAACAAAGAAACAACTACAAACTAAAGCGAGTAACAAAAAAACACCTGAGAAAAGGAAGAATTTGATTTCCACATTATAATAATAAAAATATCTTTTAAAAATAATACTCAAAGAAAAGAAACAGCAAAGTAAAAGCCATATATAAGATAAAGCAGCATACATTGTTTTAAAGATGTAAATAAAGATGTTGGGATTACTAGACAAAGACTAAATTAACCACTAAATTTTGCTCAGAGAGGGAGGAAGCTAAGCCAATGGCATCAAAAAAATAGAGTATATCAATAAATGAGTAAAATGATAAAATGGAACAAATAAATCCTGGAGCTGAATACACAGTAACTCAAATAATAAAAAAAAACTCACTAGAGTGTTTCAACACAGATTTGGGCAGACAGAATGGAATAATAAATGAATTTAAAAACTGGTCAATTAAAAGTGTCTAGTCTAAGAGAAGAAGAGAAAAATATTAAAGAGAAATTAACAGAGCTGCAGTGACCTATTGGGATATTGGGACATCACTAAGCAAATATGCATAACAGGATGGCAAGAAAAAGAGATAAAGGATAAAAAGAATATTTGAAGAAATAACAGGAAAAACTTTCCAACATTTGATCAAAGAAAATATTCTATGTTTATGAGAATCATAATACATTTAAATTGTTAGAATAATGAAAATATCAACCAATAATTCTATATCCAGGAAAACAAATTTCACAAATGTTGACATTAAGACACAAAGAGAAAAGAGGAGGAAGAAGTTCTTTACTTGGAACAGCTACCTAATGAAACAGACTAAGGGCAGTTCTCAAAGAAAAAATGAAATTGGCAAGAAAATCAAAGCCATATAAAGAAAAAATGAATTCAGGTAAAGGTGACTGCAAAATACAAAGTATCAAATATAAAAACCATTGTTTCATTCTTCAACCCCCTTACTTTCCCATATATTATTTGACATACAAATTATATAGTATATATACTATTCAGTCTTTTAAAAGAGTCAGATTCTATCATTTGTGATGAACTTAGAGGGCATTATGCTAAGTGAAACAAAACAGACTGAGAAATAAGAATACTTTATGATAGTGTCAATATGTGCAATCAAAAACTTCAAAAGTCAAGTCCTTTGCAATAGAAACAGTATAGAAACAGTTGTCAGTGGCCATTGCATGAGAGAAATAGAAAAGGTTGATAAAAAGGTTAATATTTCCCAGTTACAAATTGAAAAAGGTCTGAGAATCTAATGTATAGCATAGCGACTATAATTGATAACTATGTGTTATATAATTGCAATTTGCTGAGACTCAACTCCCCAAAAAGCTAAGTATATGAGGTGATATACTTAGCTTTCACATATATATGTATACTTAAATACATATGTATATTATATATGTATATTTATATATATACATGTTAATGAACTCAGTGGAAGAAATCTTCTAATAATCTATATGTATATCAAATCAACATGCTGATATTTTATGGGGGGTTGGACCACACCCAATGGTACTCACGGATCACTCCTGGCAGTGCTCAGATGCAGATGACTGTTTGTAGTGTTGTGTATCAATCCTGTGTCAGTCGCATGTGATGCAAGTGCCCAACCCATTCTAATTCTTTTTGGTCCATACATCAATACTTTAAATACTTTATTATTTAGTTTTTCAATAAGTTTAAAATGAGCAAAGGAATTAAGTATATATTTCTCAAAAAACAATAAGCAATGACCAATAGGTACATGTAAAAAATAGGCAACATTAATTATCAGAGAAATACAAGTCAAAATAAGAATTACATAAAAATTCACTCGTATTTATATGGATATAATACAAAAATAAGTTTTTTCAAGGACATAGAGAAATTGAAATCCTCATACAATGATAGAGAAGTTGGAAAAAGTGAATTCACATTGAAAAATATTTTGGTTATTCCTCAAAAAGCTAAATATAGAATTGCAATGTGGTCCAGAAAATCCATTCCTAGACATGTACTCTTAAGATTTGAAAACAGGAACTAAAATAATTTATACCAATGCTCATATAGACTCAAATCACCATAATCTCAAGGTGGAAACTAAATTATCATGAGATGAGAAGATAAAATATTATATGCACACAGAACAAAATATTGTTTAGTCATTAAAAGAAACGTAATATTGACCCTTTCTAAAGTTTGCCACATGGATAACTTCAAAGACATTAGGTTGGGTGAAAGAAGACAAACACAGAAGTCCTACATTATTTAATTTTGCTACTTTTCCCCACAAATTTCTCAAGGACCCTCCTAAATATATTTCTTGGCAACATCTGAATTCCCACTGACATTATCACCCTGAACATTAGACAAAAGCAGTAAATTCTTCTAAAAAAGAATCTCAATTAGTAATGGAACATTAGAAATTATAGGAACCTTGTAAAGCAGTTTCCATTCATTATCCAATATCTTGCACTCAACCTGCATGGCCCTTATCTCAAATATGAATACATTTTTAATGAAATTATACATGTAGTGGGGGCATTTAGAAGTGGATAATATAAGCCATTCCAGTTTTTCCAAATAACACCACTTGACCACTGGCATTTGTCTAACAGTTTCTCACAAATTCCACTGAGTTAAAACACCCTATCCATACCGGACTTGGATGAAACAACCAACAATTCAAGAGTGTTCTTCCTTCCTTCAGAATGACACTGGTTTCTTAGTCAATAGCACAGATTTAAGAGCAATGCTAAGAATTTGGTTAATACTTTTACAACATCCATAGACAAACTATGGATGCCAGTCTAATTAAAATTTCCATATTAAATAACACATGCATCTTGAATGGTCTTTCCCCAACGATATCAGGAAAATATGATCTGTACTCTTTTGGGTAGTCACTCAGCCCTTCCAAACTACCTCCTATGTTTCCTAGAGAAATGGAGTAACTAGTGTCACAGCATCTTTTTTGTTGAAAGAAGATGCTAAAGAGTGGGCAAAGGAGGTCTAGAAGCTACCTTTGAAGTCAAGTTGCAATTATTCCATCAAATATCCACAAATAACCCTTGATAATCCTCCTCAAACTGTGGTGTCTAAAATGCCCTCCTCTTAAATGGAAGTTACTTAGTGACTCGAGCAAATAGAATGTAGTGGAAATAACAATATGTGACTTCTAAGACTTGATCATAAAAGGCATTTTCATATTACTCCCTGTTCTCTTTGGTCTTTCTCTCTTTTTCTCTGTATGTATCTGTCTCATAACCTTTTCTGAGAGAACCCAACAGCTATAATATTATGAGAAGTACTGTGATGATGCATCCATCAAGGAATGTTATCGACAACTTTTAGGGAGGAACTAAGTATCCTGCCAATAACCAGGTGAGGTATAGAGTCCCCAATCCTGGTGAGGCCTTCAAGTGATTATAGCCCTAGCTCACAACTTGAATGAAACATCATGAGAAACACTAGGTGATAGATACCAAACAAAATCACTGTCATCATCACTGTCATCCAATTGTTCATCGATTTACTTGAGCAGACACCAGTAACGTTTCCATTCGTCCCAGCCCTGAGATTTCAGCAGCCTCTCCTGACTCATTTTTCCCAAGGATTGGAGGCTCTTTTCAGGGTCAGGGGGATGAGACCTGTTATTGTTACTGTGTTTGGCATATCGAATACACCACGGGGAGCTTGCCAGGCTCTTCCATGCAGGCTTTTGGTAGCTTGCCGGCTCTCTGAGAGATATAGATATAGATATAGATATAGATATAGATATAGATATAGATATAGATATAGATATAGATATAGATATAGATATAGATATAGATATAGATATAGATATAGATATAGATCCCTTTATGATGATGTGTAGCATGGCTGCTCATGGCCGTGCCGTCCAGGAATATGTTTACTCATGCGTGAGGCTAGGCCAGGTAATGCAGAACTTTGTGATCTTGGACTCTGGGCTCAACGGGACCCATGAGCAGAGATCCTCTCCCTGCTTCCTCCAATCTCTGGAAACCCCGGGGGTCACACCCATAAGCCACCTCCTGCCGATGCCAGATAATCTCATCGGCCACCCTCCAGAACTCACGGCTGCTTCTCCCAGAAGGGAGCATAAAATGAAGCCCCCATAACTATGCCACTGGACTCTGCACCTGGGGGTGCGCCAGAGGTGGTCGGGTGAGAGCTCTCCCCACCCCACGGGACCCAGCCCCAGCAGCCGACCTCCATTACCCCACTACCGCCATCAAACAAAATAGTTTTTGAAATTTTGAGATTAATAAATTGCATGAAATAGTAAATGTTATTATTTTAAGTCTCTAAATTTGGAGTAAACTTTTTGCAGCCATAGACAACTGCTATAAAGGCTAAATCAACTTTCTCCAAAACTAAATGCTAAATAATAAGCTACTCCAAAATTTAATGGTATAAACAACAATATTTATTTTGCTAACAGATCTTCAACTGGGGGCAGATTTTGTGAGGAAAGATCATCTTTATTCCACTCCAATCTACAATGGGTGAGGTCTCAGTTATAAGACTTATAATTTGGAGGCTAGAAACTTCCTGCTCCATGAGATACTCCCAGTAAACATCAGATTTTCCCAATAACCCTTGAGATAGTATGTGTGTTATCTGCGCATTTGCCCTTATTTATATGACAAAAATTTAATAAAATTAATGCAAGCATACTCCAAACTTGGCATGTAGTACATGTTCAACAAAATTAGGTATTATAAGTTTTGTGATTATCTTTTCTCTTCAGCCCTGCCAACAAAGATTCTTAACCAAGCATATAAATTTAAGTTACTCTGATTTCCATAATAGATTTTTTCCATTTCCAACTATTTTTCATTTCAGTAAGTGTGATATCAGGATTCAACATGCTAGACTTGAGGATATCAAGTATGGTAATTGTGGACATAGTTAAGATCCATTATGGACAGTAAAATTTGATATTTAGGCTTTTACAATCTCTTGTACTCAGGAAAAATACAGGTTTTATGAGATTTGAAGCTGATATGATTTAGGGACCACCCTTTAGGAAAATAATTCAAATTTCAAAATATAAACATAAAGCTAAAATTATAATTTAAAAAATGTAAGAAAAATTACAATAGTCTACTTTAAGTAGTTAAAAACCATATGTAAAGCAAAACACAGAAAATAATATATTTTACTAGTTAAAGATATACTTCATCTCTCCAATACTTTTCCCAAGTCTTTAAATACGTACACTTTGATTCCTTTTATAAGGAAATTTTTAGTTGTCATCCTAATGAATGCATAGAAATAGAATTAATTTTCCTAAAGTGTCTGTTTGTTTACAAAAAATTATTGATGCTTAAAAAGTTTTTACCTTAAATGTCTATTAATAATGTAATATATTTTTTATTTTTAAGATTGTTAGATTTAGAAAAAATATCTTCCAAGGAGAGCATTCATTTTTGCTTGTATATAAATAAGCTCTGAATCCTTAGTTTCAATATTACACACTGATGATTAAGAGAATTTTATACTGGCTGAGAGGCAGTTTCTCATCTTCTTTGATGAATATCATCCTTTGAGTATCCTTAGGAGTCAGTCTTCTAGGCCTCTCCTTCAAAGGAGTTCACATTTAATGCTTATTTTAAGGCATCCTGTTTTACAGTTTGTGAAGTGTCAATGCAAACGTTATTTGAGAAGTAATGTGATTGCCGGGATAAGAAACACCATACACAGTTTCAATTTCTCTTGTCTAGTCTTTGATCATCTAATGTCTTTACTAGAGAAATATTTTTAGCCATATTTTTATTTTGTCTATACTTTCCTCAGATGTGGTAGTCAGCACTTCTGTACATGCCTCTAGAGGACTTAAGAGGTTCTGAACTATGAATTTTTCAATTATTCTAGACAGTCCCAAATTAATTAAACTTCAAGAGTTCCTTGCTACTAACCTTTTATTTTATAGAATCATAGTGTTCAGGGACTTTGGTCAACAAAGATTTAGCTTTGTCCTGCCTCATCTAGTATAGGCCTATAGTGTGTAAACTCACATGACCAAGTTTTCAAAAATGTAAAAACAGTAAGCATATGTCATTGCACTAAACTTTACAAGGGTCTAATATTGGCAAATCAAAGAATTTGTCCATGGTTTCAAACTAATTGTTGGCAAAAATCAAAATTTAGCTCCAGCCTTCACAGCCTAATTAGGCCACTTAATTTTACATGAATTTTGATGATGATCTTATTTCGAGCACCATTATTGATTTTTAGCTTTTTCATAATTTTATATTTGATTGGATTTTAGCACACACATATATATTACAATTGTTTTTTTTCCTTTTCAATCACATGTATTAGTATGATCTTGAGTAGAAGGAGTGATGTTTTATCCTTGTACTTCAATAGGAATGCTTATTGCTTTATCACTAGGCTTGATATTTAATGTAACTATTTTTTCTTAATCTTCTTTTTTTTATTTTTTATTTTTATTTATTTATTTATTTTTTGCTTTTTGGGTCTCACCCGGCGATGCACAGGGGTTACTCCTGGCTTTGCACTCAGGAGTTACTCCTGGCGGTGCTCAGGGGACCATATGGGATGCTGGGGATTGAACCGGGGTCGGCCGCGTGCAAGGCAAACGCCCTACCCGCTGTGCTATCGCTCCAGCCCCATTTTTTCTTAATCTTCTAAGGTAAACAAATCATCTTTCTTCGTATGTAGTACACTAAGGGTGGTGAATTATTTTTATTAGGCCATGGCATTTGCTAATATATGACTATTTCTAAGTAATGGCAAGAGAAAATTTGTATAGCTCAACTTAATACTTTGGAGCAGCTAATGCTAAACCATCTTTTCATTCTAATAGTCCATTAGGCTTTCATGAACAAGTTGAGATTTTAAACATGGTTAAAGTAGCCTCAGGAAAGAATTGCAGAATGTGCGATTTCATTTTATTTTTCCTAAATTTTGTGTACTAGAAAGTTTTTATATGGTCTTAAAGTATTTTGTACAATTTACTTTGTAAAATAATCTTTGGTGTTTTTGCATGTAGAGGAAATGGATAGATTTTTGTCTATAAATTCAATTCCCTTAATTTTATCAGCTAAACCTGGTTTTATCTTTTTGTATGGAGTTATGTTTGGCAAATTACACATTCTTAGAAAAGTTTAAATAAGGTTTAAGTAAGTGTTAGAGCCATTGACATGAATTTTTAATTGCCTTATATTTCAGTTTCTGTTCAAATCCTGGCTATGCAATGCATTATCTCTTTTCTTCACCAATACTCTCAGAAATTTTTCTATTTTACCAGTTCTTTCAAATAACCAACTATTGGCAGATAAGGCTTACTTATATCTTTTATCTATTAAAAGTTTATCCTCACCATTTTTAGTCCCATTTTCTTTGGATTCATACTGTTCTTTTGAAAACCTTCTTGAGTTTTATATACGTTTCATTTATTTTAAAACTACTTTTCTAATTTGAGAATTTTGGTTTTTATTTTTCATTTTTATTGAAATATTGTGATTTATAATACTGTTACTCATAAATTTATATGTACACTGTCCCAACACCACCCCCACCCCCAGAGTGCCAGCTTCCCTCCACCAATGACCCCTCCCAGTCACCTGCCTCTCATGACAAGATAGCTTAGTTCTGTAGATCAGCTCTCCAGTTATGTTACTTTTGGCCACTCTTTGTTCCCTTACTATGTTTCTTTATATCCCACATATGAGAGACATTGTTCTGTATCTAACCTTCTCCTTTTATGACTGACTTCTTTCAGCATGCCCTCTCGTTCCATTCACATCATGGCAAATTTTATGATTTTATCATTTCTTATGGTTTGATAGTATGCCATTGTGTATATAGACAACAATTTCTTTGTCCAGTCACTTGTTCTTGGGTACTCAGGTTATTTCCAGATCTTGGCTATTGTAACCAGTGTTGTAATGGACATCAGGGCACAAATATATTTTCAAAATAGTGTGGGTTTTTAAATATTTATTAAAATATCATATGTTATTTATAGTTGAGCTTTATAGGTACAATATTACCCCACCACCATGTGAACTTCCCTCAGCCAATGTTCCCAGGTTTGCTCACATTGATCCCATCCAGCCTAACTTCTTGACAGGTACCTTTTTAAGTTTGGTTGTTAAAGCTTGGTTGTCATTATTTCTGTGTTGTTGACTCTGTGGCTTGGATATCTGGCTCTATCATTCCTTAACACCACCAGTATACATGACTCCCCTGACCTGGTCCCTATTTTCTCTCATCTGTCTCTTCTACCCTTCCCTACACTCTTCTTTCATTCTCTGGGGTCAGCATTGATCTGGATTGATCTCCTTTGAAACTTTGCATTCCCTCATCCAGTTATTTTAAATAGCACAGATAAGTTGGTATCAACCCATGTTTATCTTTCTTCTGACTTACTTCATTTAACATGATGCATTCAAGTTCCATTCATGGTGCTGCGAATTGCATAACTTCATCATTCTTTATAGTTGTGTAGTATTCCATTGTATGCATATAGAACATCTTAATGATACACTGGTCTGTCTTTGAACATCTAAGTTGATTCCAAAAACATCACATATCTAACAATCAGATTAATAAAAGATATGGGATATTTATACTAAGGTAACTTTAAATCACTTAAGAAAAAGACAGAAAGGGTGTAGTGATAGCACAGCAGGTAAGGTGTTTGTTTTGCATGCAGCCAACCCAGGTTCAATCCCTAGCATAGGTCCCCCTGGCATTGCCACTGTTCCTGAGTTCAGAGCCAGGAGTAACCCCTGAGAATCACTTGGTGTGACTGAAAAAGCAAAGAAAAAATATAGACGAACTGAGGGAATAGAAAAATATTCCATGCTCATGGATTGGAAGAATCAATGCTATTAAAATGATTATCCTACCTAAGCTATTATATACATTAAACGCAATTCCCATCCAAATGCAGATGACACCGGAATATAGAAAAGTTAATAATAAAGTTTGTTTGGAATCAGCAAAATATCAAAAATCTCCAAAGTCATACTGTAAAATAAGAAAATGGGAGCCATTTCATTATCTAATTTGGAACTTTATTATAAAGTTATAGTGATTTCAAATTTTAGCTATTGTACTGATCTGCAATGAGAAATGGTATGTATATCCAACTTCCATGAAAAACAACATGAAGTGTTCTCAATCAACTCAGAATTGAGCTCCCATATGACCCAGCAATTCAATGATTGGGTATCTGTTCCCAAACAGCAAAATATTCCCTCAAATACTATGCAACTTTTAGAAAAGATGAATTCGTGAAATTTGCTTTATATGGATGGACATTAGTCACAGTCACAGTTATCCCGTTGCTCATCGATTTGCTCGAGCAGGCATCAGTAACCTTTCATTGTGAGACTTGTTACTGTTTTTGGCATAATGAATACGCCACAGGTAGCTTGCCAGGCTCTGCTGTGCGGCACGATAGTCTCGGTAGCTTGTTGGGCTCTCTGAGAGGGGCGGAGGAATCGAACCTGGGTCGGCTGCGTGAAAGGCGAACACCCTACCGCTGTGCTATTGCTCCAACAGTGTAGCGGTTATCACGTGTGCCTTACACGCAGAAGGTCCTGGGTTCGAGCCCCAGTGGAACTATGTAGTGGTATGGATGGACATGCTAAGTGAAATTAGTCAGAAAAAGAGGGACAGACATAGAATGATTACAATCACTTGTGGAATATAAAATAATATAATGTGAGACTTAACACCTAAGGATAGTAGAGACAAAGGCCAGGAGGATCTCTTCTAGGTGTGAAAGCCTGCCTCAAGTGCTGGGGGGAAAGGCAGTTGGGATGGGGAAGGGACCACTAAGTCAATGATGGCTGGAGGGATTGCTTGAGATGGGAGATGTGTGCTGAAAGTAGACTAACGACCGAACATGATGACCTCTCAGTATCCGTATTGCAAACCATAATGCCCCAAAATAGAGAGAGAGAGAGAGAGTAAGAAGGAAGGTGCCTGCCACAGAAGCAGGGTAGGGATGGGGTAGGGGTGATGGGAGGGATACTGGGAACATTGGTGGTGGAAAATGAACACTGATGGGTATTCAATCATTGTAATGGCTGAAACTCAATCATGAAAGCTTTCTAACTTTATCTCATAGTGATTCAATAAAATTTTTAAAAGAATGAGTGGATATCAATGGATATCAAAATAGTGTTTTGGGGTCCTTGGGGGTAGATGCCAAGAAGTTGAATTGCAAGGTCATATGGAAGCTCAATTCTTAGGTTTTTGAGAAGTGTCTGTGTTGTTTTCTAAAAACTTTCAACCAGTCAATACTAATTTGAGAACTTAAGGACAAATTCTTTTCTTTAGATCTACTAAAATCTGAATCCAAAAATATTCAGCACTTTCACTATTTTTCAGTTCATTTTTTTCAAGTTGTTATTTTATCATTTTGAATTTTGAATCATCCTAAAGCACCTTAGATAAGATTTTAAATTTTCAAATACTTAGTTTTATTATTTATGTAGTTCTGTCTTACAAGTTATACCTCAATTTTATATTATACGTGCTACCTGAGATCCTGAAATAACTATATTATTTTTATGGTAGTTATTGCATGATATTACAACTCTGTTATATCTATTACAAAAATAGATATTGTATCTAGATACTGAATATAAGGTTGTAACAGATACCTATTTACCTGCTAGGAGGATGATACATTTCTGAAGTTAGGGTTTATGGTTTTAGCAGTCTAAAGTCTGGTCTAACACAATACAAGTGAAAATAAAACACGGTTAATAAATTAATGTTGATTGGTAAGGTAGTGATTAACTGAGAAATTGTTACTGAAAGAAATTCAATCAATTTTTGTCTCTAAAGCTTTATTTTTTTATAAAAGATAAAACTATACTTTTCAATACATTTTTATTATATCAAAGAAAGTATCTTCAAAATGAGATAAGTTTAGCATATTTAATTAATTAAAGTAGAGTTAATAAGTAAAAATTTAATGACTGCTACAAAATCCATGATATTTCTTACAGATGTCTCATTTAAATTGTTTGAAGCATTTTGTATATGATCAAGCAAAATATAGTTTGAAGTATCATATGTTTCTGAAAATTGTGATGTTGCTTAGGCTATAAATCTCATATTGATAGATTACATTTTTGAGGGCAATGATCCAATAGTGTGGGAACACAAAATTAGGTGTCTATTCATCTCCTTTCCCCATTTTTGCTGTGGTTATTGTTGCTGTTGTTGAGCACTGAGTGTGCTTTTTATATCTTAAATATTAGCCTTTATCTAATGCATTGTGTATATAATTTCTCCCATTCAGTAGTCTATTTATTTTAGCCTAAATTAATTTTTTAAATTTTTAAATTTTTATTTTTTACAATTTTATTGAATCACCGTGAGATAATTACAAGCTTTCATGTTTGGGTTACAATCACACAATGATCAAACACCCATCCCTCCACCAGTGCACATTCCCCACCACCAATATCCCCGGTATATCCCCCCTTTCCCACCCTCCCCCTGCCTCAATGGCAGACAATATTCCCCATAGTCTCTCTTTACTTTTTGGTATTATGGCTTGCAACAGACACTGAGAGGTCATCATGTCTGGTCTATTATCTACTTTCGGCACAAATCTCCCATCCCAGATGATTCCTCCAGCCATCATTTTCTTAGTGATCCCTTCTTTATTCCATCTGCCTTCTCCCCTCTGCTCATGAAGCAGGCTTTTCTTTTTCTGTGCAAAAACTTTTAATTTTATATAGTTCATTTATTTATTTTTATTTTATTATCTATGCAAATTTCAGTAAAGTCATCGAAGACATCTCTGAGGTCTATATTCTGGTGAGTACTGCTTATATTTTCTTCACTGTATCCTGTGGACTTTGGTCTCATAGCACAGCCTTGAACGTACTTTGAATAAACTTTTGTGAATGCTATAAGATAGATATGGTTCTAAATTTCTTTTTTTTCTTGCATTTGGCTATCCAGTTTCCCCCAACACTTGAAGACACTTTTATTGCCCCACTTCATGCAACCAACTGCTTAATCTTCAATCTGAGGGTTTATATTGGGGCTCTCAATTCTGGTCCATTGGTCTGAGAGTCTATCTTTATTCTAGTACCACACGGTTTTACTGAAAAAGCATTCATCATCACTTATTATCAGGGAAATTAAAATCAAAATGACAATGAGATATTATGTCATGTCAGTGAAAATGGAATATATTAAAAGGACTAGAAGTAAGTGCTGGCTGGGATGTTAAGAAAATGGAACCCTTATTCACTACTATGGAAATGTTGTCTAGTTCAGCTTCTATTGAAAACAATATTGGGATTCCCCAAATAAGTAAGAATAGAAGTCCTATAAAACTTAGCAATGCTACATTTTGGCCTCTACCTCCAAAACACAAAATCATTTATCCAGAAAGATATATGCAGACCTACGTTTATTGCAATGCCTGTATATGGAAAAAAACTTAATGTCTAACAAGAGATGAATTCATAAAGAAAAAATACATATAAAGTGGAATATATTTGTATAAAAAGATGAAATCACAGCTTTCTGTGATGTCAATGGAACTGGGGGGTATTATATTTAGCAAAATAAGCCAGAGGGAGAACAAACACCAAATAATCTCACTCATCTGTGGAATATAGAAAGCTAAAGCAAGGGATTAGACAATATAATATGATAACAAACCTGGGGCTGGAGCGATAATAAAGCAGGTAGAGCATTTGCCTTGCACACATCTGACCCAGATTCAATTCTCAGCATCCCATATAGTCCCCTGAGCACTTTCAAGAGTATTTCCTGAGTACAGAGCCAGGAGTAAACCTCGTGCATTGCCTGGTATGACCTGAAGAGTAATTCCTGAGTGCAGACCTAGGAGTAAGCACTGTGCATCGCCCGGTATGACCTGCCGCACTGTAGCACTATCATCCTGTTGTTCATCAATTTGCTCGAGTGGACACCAGTAACGTCTCCATTGTGAGACTTGTTGTTACTATTTATGGCATATCGAATATACCACGGGTAGCTTGCCAGGCTCTGCCACGCAGGCGGGATACTCTCTGTTGGTAGCTTGCCAGGCTCTCTGAGAGGGATGGAAGAATCGAATTCTGTCAACCGCATGCAAGGCAAACACTCTACCCGCTGTGCTATCACTCCAGTTAATGATTTTAATTTTCAGTTAATTATTTTAATTTTTGGTACATGAAGAATATAAAACTCAACTGTCCTGAAATATCTATAAGAACACTTTTGTGGAGGACTATATTATGATAAGAAAAATGGTAAATCTCAGGCAAATTTATACTAAAAGGACTGGATCAGAACTTTATTTGGACCAGAAAAGTTGGTCCAAATTTTTCATTTATTTATTAATATAAGAAAGTGTACTATATTATGTAAGATTCCAATCCTGTTTTTATTCTTGCCAGTTTTTATTTCCTCTCCTCATCCTGTTTTTATTTCCTCTCCTTAGCCCATCAGCACAAATTATCAGTACAAATTAACTTTTCCTAATCCATACATCATATAAGTAAATTATTGATATTTCACAGTTGTCTCCTAGACCTCAATTTATTTTTTTTCATTCTACAATAATACATTATATAATGAATTCTGGAGAAAATAACTTTTAAATTATCTCTAATTCTTACCAATTTCTTTAGTGCCACTACATTATATGAATGTTTATATAAATCTCATAATTTTGTACATCCTAGTTCTTTTTTTTCTTTTTGGGTCATACCCGGTGATGCACAGGCGTTACTCCTGGCTCTGCACTCAGGAATTACTCCTGGCGGTGCTCAGGGGACCATATGGGATTCTGGGAATTGAACCCAGGTCGACCGCACGCAAGGCAAACGCCCTACCCGCTGTGCTATTGCTCCAGCCCCATCCTAGTTCTTTTTAATTTTTCATTTAATTTTTTTTAATTGAATCACAGTGAGATACACAATTACAAGGTTGTTCATGATTTGGTTTCAGTTATATAATGTTCCAATAACCATTCCTTCACCAGAGCACATTTCCCAACACCAGGGTCCCCAATATCCCTCCTACTGCACTCCCTCACCTCACTAGCTCTCTCTCTCTCTTACCTAGTTGTTTTTAAAAACTAGTATTCTGTGTAAATGTATATATAACTTAAATATTCAGTAAAAACAGGGCCTGGAGAGATAGTAAAGCAGGGTCAGGTGTTTGTCTTGCACATGGACCACTGGGTTCAAACCAAACCAAGTTAACTAAATATAAAAATTATATCAATTGAGAATATTTAGGTATGACCTAAAAAGCAAAAATGTTAGAAAATGATAACAAACATTTTTATTATAAAATTGAGACTACTAAACAGTTGGGAAAATAAATAGCTGGACCAAAGGTGACATAAGGAAAGTGCTGAAAACTCGAGATTTGTGGTGGTGTTGAGTACACTTTGCACATTAATACTGTTAATATTAATGTGCAAAGTGTAACATGTATACATGTTACCTAAACAATCATGATTAATATTTTAATAATTTTTTTAAAAAATCATTAAATTTATCAGCTACTTGAAATATTAAAGTTATTATTATTATTATTATTATTATTATTATTATTATTATTATTATTATTATTATTTTGGTCTTAGGGAAACAAACAGCCAGATCAGGGCATACACCTGGCTCTGTGCTCAGATATCACTCCTGGTGGGGTTCAGGGGACTGTATGTGTAAAACTTACTCTCTAATTAGTAGACTAACAATCATATACATTCAGAATCATTAATACATAATATTTATATATACTCTATAAAAACATTAAAATCTATCTTGCCAGTAAGAGCTTAGATTATAATAGATAATAATAAAACTTAAATTTCTATTAAACTTTTATTACCATAAGATTCTATATAATGAATCATGCATTTTAGGTATTCAACAACAGTCAGTGAAAGGAAAGCTTATTTTATTCACCAAATCATAAAGGAGAGTAAGAACTATAAAGAGCTTTAAACGCTTTCCCACCTGTAAACTTCAATCTTATCTATGCATGAATTTTAAAAAACAAATTTACATGTAATCATTTCTTTCCATGTGAAAAGAATTCTTCCAGGCCAAAAATCAAATTTCCTTTTCATAAGTGTCAAAACCTTCTGAAATTATTATGACACAAAACTATTCCTTTCCTGTGTTGTAAACAATAAACAACTGTGATAACTGAATGAGTACTTTTACTCCCTTTAATGACTAATCCACCTCAATTCTAAGATAATAAAGACACTATAGAAAATCTATTTGATCTTATCCATATTTTAGTTGATTTTCTGTAAACTGTTCATCTTTGAAATGGGCCTTAACAAAACACTAATAATTAAAATGTATCTGTAGGGAATGTTTGTTGGAGAGATCAGATTTTGTAGGCATGTGTATATGTGTGTATGTGTGTATGTGTGTGTGTCTGCATTCTAACTGCATTATCATAACCATAAGAAATTTATAGACAAATACTTAACTTTAATATTTTATCAGATACATTAGGACTATTTTCTATTATAAACAACATTTGAACACATGGTGTACAACCTATCAACAAATACTTTGCTGAATAAATGTAATGTATTTTAAATTACCATAATATGAATTCATAATAATATTTAATTGGGCAACTCATTACCTTTTCTTATTCCTTCCTCATTGGGTCATAATCAATAATATCAGGGCATATAAAACATAAATACAATGACCTTTAATACACTGCTCTTGATTAATGATATAAAATGCAAATAAACTGGATAAGCACTTGTGGTATTCTCAAAATGGTGAGAAATCTCTTTCCTTAAAATAATGAGAGTACACTTGCAGAAAGCCTGTTATTGGTTGGCCCGTGGATTTTTTCATGCCGTTCCCATTACCAGGAACCCTCTGCCTGGAATAACCTTACATCATCCTTCAAAATATGGGTCATGTAACAAGCTTACAGTGAGCATTATCATTAGAGGGGAAAAATTGAAACCACTCTTTCAGAAAGGAAAAACTCTTAAGATCAGTCACAAGACAAAGTTCCTCACTCTCACCACTCCTTTTCAATATAGTACTGGAAGTTCTTGCCATAGCTGTTAGGCAAGAAAAAGATATCAAGAGCATCCATACTGGAAAGGAAGAAGTCAAGCCTTTACTATTTGTAGATGACAGGATACTATACTTAAAAAATCTTAAAGACTCTATCAAAAACGCCCCTAGAAACAATAGATTTTTATGGTAAAGTAGTAGGTTGCAATATCAATACCCAAAAGTCATGGATTTCTTATAAACAAAAAAAATGAAAGTGAAGAAAAAGATATTTTTTTTAAAAAATCTTGTTCACATTGTGTCTCAGAAAATCAAGTACCTCAGAATCAGCTTAAGAAAGAGGTAAAGAGCATATACAAAGAAAACTACAAAACACTACTTCAAGAGATCAAAGAGGACACAAGAAAATGGAGGTACATCCCCTGCTCATGGATTGGGAGGATAAACATTCTCAAAATGGCTATACACCCCAAAGCACTATACAAATTCAATGCAGTCCTCATAAGGATACCCATGACATTTTTGAAAGAAATAGATCAAGCATTTTGGAAATTCATATGGAACAATAAAACCCTATGAATAACTAAAGCAAAACTTGGAAAAAAGAAGATGGGAAGCATTACCTTTCCCAACTTCAAACTCTACTACAAAGCAGTAGTAATTAAAACTGCATGGTACTGGAATAAAGACAGACTTGCAGATCAATGAAATAGATCTGTATATCCTTATACCAACTCTCAAATATATGACCAGTTACTCTTTGAAATAGGAGCAAGAATATGAAGTTGAACAAGAAAAGTCTCTTCAACAAGTGGTGCTTAGAAAGCTGGGAAACTACATGCAAAAAATGAACTCAGATATTTCTCTAATGGCATTCACAGAAGTCATATCAAAATGGATTGAAGACCTAAGTATTAAACCTGAGTATGTAAGGTACTTGGAGGAAAATGTAGACAGAACTATCCATGAAACTGAAGCTAAAAGCACCTTCAAAGATGAAACACCAGTGACCAGACAAGTGGAAACAAAGATAAACAAATTGGACTAGACTAAACTGAGAAGCTTCTTCACCTCAAAAGAAATGGCGACAAAATACACAGACAGCCCACGGGATGAGAAAAATTATTTACTCAATACCCATCTGATAAGGGGCTACTATAAAATATAAAATATATATCAGTGAGAACACTGGTAGAAATTTACAAGAAAAAGACATTCATCCCCATCAAAAACTGGGGAGAAGAAATGAACAGAAACTTCCTCAAAGAAGAAATATAAATAGCTGAAAGGTACATAAAATACTCTATATATCAGGGACATGCAAATAAAAACAACAATGAGATATCATTTCAAACAACAAAGACTGGCAACCATCAAAAAGAACAGGAACAACCAGTTCTGGTGAGGATGTGGGGAAACTAGTATTCAAGGCTACGGAAAATGGGTCAATGGTTGAAATTACCACAAGGGTGTCTAGGGTGGAGAGTATTTAGTT
The DNA here is from genome assembly GCF_027595985.1 of Sorex araneus. NCBI lineage: Eukaryota > Metazoa > Chordata > Mammalia > Eulipotyphla > Soricidae > Sorex > Sorex araneus. The sequence continues at coordinate 43,955,886 of NC_073313.1, read as the reverse complement.
AAGGTAGAGGTGGGTCCATTATGATAACATTTATTAGAAATTATCTCTCTGGACAAGAACTGAGTGCTGAAAGTTGTTAAAGGGATATACATGATAACTTTTCAGCATCTTTACTTCAAATCATAATGCTTAAAACAAGAGATTAGGAAGAGAGATAGAGAGAAGAGACGTACGTGCCTGCCATAGAGGCAGGAGGGGTGGAGGGTAGTTAAGGGTGGGGTGGGAGGGAAACTGGGGACATTGGTTCTGGGAAATTACACTGGTGGAGGGATGTCAGAACTCAATCATGAAAAGCTTTGTAATGCTGTTTCTCACTGTGATTCAATAAAATTAAAAAATAAATAAAAACCAGTTGTTCAGGGGCCAAAGACGTGACAGTGGGCATGGTGCTTGCCTTGTACATGACCAACCAGGGTTCAATTCCTGGAATCTCCTACTGTCCGCCAAGCCCACCTGGAGTGATTCATCAGTGAGTGCAGAGCCAGGAAAAATCCCTGACTACCACTGGGTGTGGCTCCCAAGCCTAAAATAAATAAATAAAAATCAGTAATTCATCCATATATGTTTGCCCATGTCTTGAATATCTTTTCTGTTTCATAGATGTTTATCTATCTATTACCATGTTATTTTTTACTAGGTAGCGTTAGTCTTGCAATTTTGACCTTTTTGAAATCTGTTTTAGCTTTATTTGGTTCTTTACATATCTTCTTGAATTTTATCATAAGCTTATCAATCTTTGGAGGGAGAGGGTGAGACTGTTAAGATTATGATTTGAATTGCATTGAATCAATTTGAAAGAATTTATATCTTAATAATATCAAGATTTCCAGCCTAAGAACATAATCTCTCTCTCAATCTAATGATTTATTCTCTAATTTCTCATAACAGCATTTTGAAACTTTTATTATACAGGTTGTGCTTGATAGAGTTATAAAATGACAAGATTAACGTCTCTTTGTGTACATACCCCATGTAATTTCTTTCATTTAAATATGCACTTTTACCACTGCAACCAGCTGATTGAGTTTTGATAAAAACAAATTATTTGGGTTTCTCTGACTAAATTAAGGGAGTTTCTAAAAGGTGAATTAAGCATGAGAGAGATAGTCTCCTTCTGACCTTAATGATGTATACTTCCATGAATTATCCAGATACAAGGAACTAAATTCTGCCTATAAAATAAACATATTGTAGCTGAGCCCATAACAGATTTCCAAGCATCAAATGAGACCAACAGCTCTTGGCTGACACCTTGATTGTAATCTTGTAAAACCTAAGCAGAGTATTCAACCAAGCTATGACAGACTCCAAAAACATTTCAGAGATAATAAATGGGTGTTTCAAAGTTAACACCCCCCAAAAGACCCCCAAAGCTACAATTTTTAAAAAGTTAAGTGGGATCAAGTAGACACACTGGTGTTTTGAAGAGAAGGAAGATAAAGATAAAGAAAGAGCATTCCTTCATTCTGAATTCTGTCACTAATTTTGTTGCTTCTGACAACTTTGTATTAAAATTTCTTAATTTTTCAAATATTTGTATTTTCTACCTTATAAGATGAGCTTACATCAGTGTAAATGGTTTGAGTACTGTAATGTGTGCAAATTGCCAATATGACCTTATATAACAAAGAGTAATCTGAGGAATAAAGTTATCAAAATTCATTTAATCTCTGTTCATATGGTATCAAGATTTATTCATTGCATAAATTATAACACTGCAGTGAAAAACTAATTCCTAAGTATTTGTTGGTGAGTATTATTTATTCATTTAATGATATTCTGAAAAGAAGCCATAGTTATTATTTACTATAGAAGATATCTCTAACTAGACACTACTAAACTCAATCCAGCAACCACCCTGAAATAAGAAGAGTAGAGACTCTTGGAACAATGAAGGTAAAGTTTTATGGGGCTCTCCCTTCCTGTCTTTCACAGTTTAAAATATCTCTATCTTCAAAAACTTCAAAGTAAAGACAGTTTTACATTTCTTCCGTTTCAGAAGTCGGCGATATCTGAAACTGTAAACAGTTTCCAAAATGACCCACAGTCACAGTCAAAGAAAGACAAACACAAGGAGTATTTCCTGAGACTGGGGTCATCAAATGCTATACTTTTTCAAGAGAGGGGCACTTCAGAAGAAATAAGGAGTTTGATCCATTCCATTTGAGATGAGTGAAGCAGTCAAGGAGAAATGGTTGATGGGTGATGGAGATAAAGTTTCCAGGAAGGTCAAGGATATAGAGTGGATTAGTTACCATATCTGCACAGAAACATTTTGCTTAGTAAAATACAACAACTAACTATGTTTGAGTCAACACCTATCAAGAGTTATCAGTAAAGTACATAGTTTAGAGCAAGTATAACTTCTCTTAAACCTTGGCTACCATATTATGTGAGGGCGATCTGGCTGAGACATTTTTTTATGATTGCCATGGTTGATTTGGTTAATCAGACCAGATAGGAGAGGGTGTCCACTTCCTCGCTCACCATGCCCTGTGTGTCCTATTGAAGTTTCATGCTCAATAACAGGGGACTGCTTTCCCTAAAAAAAATCAAGGATATTATAAACAGTGGTCCCTATTATGATTACTTGTACATAAATAATACAATTGGAAATGTCATGTTTCCTAGCAAGTCCATACAGTCAGTATTATATAACTCACTAAATGATGATTTAAAATTGTATTTTCTTATGAAATTCTCAGCTTTAATTTTTATTTTTAAAGAACCAACAAAAGAGAAGCTATTCTTGAAATCATAATTGAGTTTTAGAATCCTTAGAGATTATTCATGAATTTTGAGAATAGATTGGTAAACACTAAAAAATTCCCTCTGTTTTTTGTTCCTTATACTTGTCTGAAAAAATTATACCTACTTGCCTTGATTCACTGATGTCCGTAAATCTCTTAAATTCAATTAATATCTAGTAATCAACTTTGTTTCATTCACTGTCACAATTTTCTCCATCCTACACTATTATATTATGAAAAAGCAAATTTTTTAAATTGCTTCATTTTATCCACAATTCTATTGATCTTTATTTTTCCCACTACCATGCACTTTTTAGTACTCTAACTTTGTATTACAGAATAAAGTCTGGGGATGCAATGCCTCACATCTGTTTTCTCAGTCATGTTTTGCTGTTAGGGAAGGTTAATGGTTCCCTGTGAATTTTAGAACTTTTTCTCTGTCATGGGGATTTTGAGGAGGATTTTGTTGTATCTGCAAATTAATGTAAGCAAGATGATCATATCAATGCTGCTGATTCTTTCCATCATAAATAGAGAGTATCTGTTTCATTGTACCTGCTTTTATTTCTTTCAGAAGCAATTTTTAATTCTCACTTCATAGGTGTTTAACCTCCTTAATGAATTCAATTTATAAATATTTAAAGTTTTTGTACACAATTATAACTGGGATAGCTTTTTAAGAAATGATTTCTCTTCTGCATTATTGTTTACATGTTTGGGGATTTAGGGAACTTATGCAATAGATTTCTGTGCAGTGATTTTGTATTTTACTTTACTGCACATTTGTTTTTTCCAGGAGTTCTTTAGGGAAGTCTTTACAGTTTTCTATCTGCAACATCATATCATCATCAAATGATGATAGTTTGACTTCTTTACCAGTCCAAATCCTTTCTGTTTTTTCCTTGCCTGATGGCTATGGCAAAGACAGCCATTACTGTAGAATAGTAGTATTGAAAGTGGACATCCTTATCATGTGTTTTACCTTAGAGGAAAGGCTTTCAGTTTTTCTCAATGAGGGTGTCAACTGTGTGTTTGTTGTATATGATGTCTACAATACTGAGATAAGTTCCCTAAATCCCCATTTTATTATGAGTTTTCACTGGGAATCTTGTAAATTGAATTCTTGAATTTAGTAAAATGCTTTCCCTGCATCAATATAGATGATAATTTCCTTTTTTACCTTCTATTTATTAATAAAGTATATAAGATTAATGGATTTAAATATATTGCACATCCTTACATCCCTGGGATAAATCCCACTTGATTGTGATGTATGATTTTATTAATATATTATCATATCTGATTTGCCAGATTTTATTAATTTGTATACATGGTCGTCAGAGATATTGGTCAGTAATTTTCCTTTATAAAATAATATCTTTGTCAGGTTTTGATATCATAGTAATAGATTTATAGAAACTGTTTAGGAGTATATCTATTTTTACCACTTCCTGAAAGAGTTTGAGAAAGATGGGTAGTGGGACTGCTTCAAAGGTTTAGAAAAATTTACCAGTGAACTCATCTGTCCTGGACTTTTGTTCTTGTAGAGATTTTTGATCACTGTCTTGACTCTTTGATCACAATTCAAGTTTTCGATCAAAAATTATGGTCTATACAAGTTTTCTATTCAAACTCTCTACTTCCTCCTGACTCATTGTCAGAAAGTTGTAAAACTAAAAGCCATTCCTTCTAGATTCTCCAGCTTAGTGGTGTAATCTTATTTGTATTTTAATTTTTTTTATTGAATCATCATGAGATACACAGTTACAAAGTTTTTCATGATTGGTTTCAGTCATACAATATTCCAACACCCTTTTCCTTCATCAGTCTATATTTTCCACCTCTAATGGCCCCAATTTCCCTCCCACCCCTGTCCCCGGCCTGCCTCCATGGCAGGCACTTTCCTTCTCTCTCTCTCCCTCTCTTTCTCTACCTCTCTTCCCTGCTATCCCTCTCACTTTCTCCTTTTGACGTTATGATTTCCATAATGTACTTAGAGGTTTGTCCCATTACCTACATTCATTGCTCGATTCTTGTCCACATTAGGCAATAGTACATTATTTGTATATTTGAATTGGAATCCAGATAATATCTACATATAGAAAATGGCTTACATTTTTAAGATTTCTTTTAGATACCTTATCTCTTTTTGCATTTTTAATTGAATAAATCAAGTTTGCCTATAAACTTTCCAGTCTTGATTTTGCTAATTATATATCATGATATTAAACATATTCTCCTGCCTTCTGTATTTCAAGTAGAACGGGAGTTAAAGCTAAAGGTTTTGGGCAGAAGAAGAAGTTGGACCATACCCAGCAATCCTCAGGGCTCACTCCTGGTTCTATGCTCAACAATAACTCTAACAGTGCTCAAGGGGACCATATTTGGTGCCAAGGATTAAGCCAAGGTCAGTCACATGCAATCACATGCAATTTGAGTGTCTTAGCCAATTGTACTAGCTCTCTGACTCCTAAAACTAAAGTCCTGATCATATTTCATTTCAAATTTTTAGACAACAATCTTTAACAGCTAGTATTGTTAGCATCCATTAAAAATTTTAAATATGTCTGTTTTCCACCCATAAGGAGAGAGACAACAAAAGGGAATGCCCTGCCACGGAGGCTGGTGGGTTGGGGAGGATGGGGTGGGAATGGTGGGAGTGATACCGGATCATTGGTGGTGGAGAACGGGCACTGGTGAAGGGATGGGTACTCGATCATTGTATGAGTGAAATGTAAGCACAAAAGTTTCTAAGTCTGTAACTGTACCCCATGGTGATTCATTAAAAAATTAAAATTAATATATATGTCTGTTTTTTCCTCTCATTTTGTGTTGCTAGCATCACTGATGATGATCATATTCTGGATCCAGTATTTCATTAGGTATTATGAATCACTAGTGTTATAACTCCATCATTTCTCCTTCAAATGCTAGTTAGTAAGCTTTTCAAAAGAGAAATTTCCCCTTCATCAATTATTTGGCTATATTGTGGCTTTCATATATAACTAATAGGGAAAAAAACTAGACTTTTCTTTTTATGGTTATTAAAATATCTATTGGTTCTCTAATACATAAAAAGTGATCCATGAGCTCTACTTTTCTCATGAGAAAGAACATGTGAATTAAACATACAAATTTTTCAGTTCAGTTCAACTGTTATTCCTATTGATGATCAAATCATTCCCATTCATTTCAACCTCAGAACATTTTGAGAGCTCTGGCATCACATATGGTCTCCTGAGCACTGCCATGGGTGATTCCAAAGCACAGATTCAGAAATAACCCCTGGGCACCTAACAAGTGTGACCCTAAAACAAATAATAATTTGTTTAGGATTATTATTTCTTTTTAAAATAAGTAAACATAAATATGAAATATGAATAAATGAAACATGTATTTATAATTCATTTTTAAACCATATAGATTATTTATACACCTTGTTTTTCAAGTATAATAATACTTGAAACCAGTTCCAGCAGTATATAAAAGTAATACTCAGGCCTTTCTATTTTTAAATTTGTTTTATGACAAGGGGCTTTTGGGCCACACCTGTTAGTGTTCAAAATCTACTCCTGCTTCTGAAGTTGGATCAGTATTACAGCATGTAGGGAGCTTGCTTTGGACACAGCTGACCCGGGTTCTATCCCTGGCCCCTTATATGGTCCCCCAAGCCCCAGAATGAGTGATTCCTGAACTCAGAGCTAGGAGTAAGTCCTGAGCATAGCTGGGTGTGGGCCCAAAACCTAAACCACAACAAAACAAACAGAAAACCAGAACTTACTCCTGATTTTGAGCTCAGTGGTGACATCTGATATGTGGGAGACCATGTCAGTGATGGGAAGCAAACCAGGGTTGACCACATACAAGGCATGCACCTTATCTCTGAACTATCTCACTAGCTCTGAACTCATACTTTTTTTTAATTTTTGGGTCACACCCAGCGATGCACAGGGGTTACTCCTGGCTTTGCACTCAGGAATTACTCCTGGAGGTACTCAGGGGCCCATATGAAATGTTGGGAATTGAACCCGGGTTGGCCACATGCAAGACAAACACCCTACCCGCTGTGCTATTACTCTAGCTCCACTCATACTTTTTTTATAACTACATAGTTCAGTCTTAAATTGCTGAAATTTTAGTTGTTTTCAATGTTTTGTTGCAGAACACTATTATAGCCTTGTATACATAGCTTCCTGTGAATTTTCTATTTTAATATTTTGAGATAAATTCATAGAAATGTAATTAGTAATTCAAATGGTAAATTCATATATACTTTTATTAAAAACTACCAAATTCTCTTTCATGAGCACCGTTTTTTATATCCCCACTAGCAATGTATCAAGGCAGGAATTTGTTTCTTATTTCATAAAAAATTGTGTTAATTTTATAGAAAAAAAGACAAAAAAGACAAGTACTTTCTCTCAAGTTGAGTTTGTATCTGGAAAATAATTTCCCTTGTCATCTTGTACAATCCAGTTAGTCTAATACATTCTGCTGGCAGTCTCTGGCCATTACCCACAATCCCCATAAATTGCTCCTTTTGGTTCTGTACACAGATATCAGTGGAAACTAATTATTTCACAGGGCCAGAATTGGCCCTCCTCATACCTTCCCAGTGGGACAGGATGTGATACTAGCTGCACAAGCTGCACACAACTTCAGCGGCCAAACTCTGACGGAGCAGTAGCCTAGCAGGCTTGTTCTTAGAATGATCACACTAGATAATGAGAACTGCAGATACATACAGGCAGTAAAAATAATCTTCTTTGAATGTCCTCTTCTTTGTATCATTGCCCTGCTGGGAAACCCACTCGGATCCTTCCCATCTGTGTTGTGAAATTCAGACTTGTCTGCCCAGTGTCCAGTCAGTCCAAATGAATCAGCTTTCAGCCTGTTCTCCCCTGCGTGGCTCCTCTACTGTTGCCAAGCTAAGCTGAATGCCATTCCTTACATTTCTAAAGACTTTTCTCCCTCTGTGTTTGTGAGGATAGTATTTCATATTCCAGGGATGAACCCAAGAGTTTGGCCCGTCTACAATAGTCACCTCCACCCCAAACCAGTCCATGCCAGATTCCATGGGAAACAACTGTCTCCTCACAATTGTTTTATGAATTGCTGATCACATGAGGATTAGATGTCTTTCTATGTCTACAGGTAGCTCTGCATGTGACATAGGATTAACACAGGTTGGAGTTAAATCTAAAACCCTGGAAGTAGATTTGTCAATCTCTAGAAGCAAATGTCAATCTCTCCAGAGTAGCAAATTGAATATTATCACATATATATATATACAAGAAACAAGAGTGAAAACACTATACTACAAAAAGCTTCCTAAGCAAAGTAGCAATAGAAAAAATAAATTTAATGAACAGATAGATTATATTTAGCATTTTGTTGTTTTTAGGATGACAACATTGAAAAAAAAAGTAAAACCTATATAACCAATATGACAAATTTAAAAGAAAAATTAATGTGGAATATTTATATACACATGCATTTATTGAAATATTTAAGCGTGGATATCATCAGTATTTCTGAGTGCTGTGCATTCAATTTATATCTTTGTTATTATACTTTTTCTTTATGCAGTATAACTTTATAATAACAATGTATTATTTTTATGTTAACATAAAAACCTAATACATGAAATATTTACCTGTAATACAGTACAGCTTTTGTTTGTCAAATACACTTCAGATGCATAGATAGTGTATGGAAACTTGAACATTATCAGCATAGAACACATCTGAAAAAGAAAGGGGCTTCAGAAGATTCTAAAGCCAACTCAAGAGGAATCATTGTTTTAATCTGAATAGGCATGATTTATAGTCATACTTCTCTAAGACTAAAACAGCCTTTTATTCTGCATTGTCAAAACAAAGAGAATAGACAACTTGCTGAATTCTCATTAAATGTGCACAGACCATGTCTTACCTCCTTTGTAATGGTATGCTCTTGACTAAGATGAAGGCAGAGTAGTGTCAGAAACAGAGGTGTAATGTCAATCTTTAGTCTCCTGCCAAATGTTAAGCGCAAGTATTGCCATGCATGAACAAATCATGAAGCAATCAACAACAGGTCCAGTATGTTTCCATGAGAAACAAAGGGACTCTGGAAACAAATATATTTCAGCAGCAAGCCTTTTTTGAAGAATTAATATGATAAACTAGGACGGTGGGAGGCAGTGAAATTTATAGGAATTTTGGACTAAAGTTGGGTGCTTTTTAATGAGCTGCCCTTGGCAAACATACCTAATCAGCCTCCACTATTAATTCTGCTACTACCTAGCCTCTTCAAATTAGTTCTAATTTTATGCTTTAATAAGCTTCATACACTGAAAATCCTTTTCCATTTTCAATTTTTAAAAGCCTACCTAGCCATATACTACTTGTAAAGACAACCCTTCTCGTTTGGGGTTTTGACTCCTGTAAAAAAGACAGAAATACACAATAGCCAAATCTGGAAACAACCCAAGTGCCCTAGAACATATGACTGGTTAAAGAAACTTTGGTACATCTGCACAATGGAATACTATGCAGCTATTAGGAGAGATGAAGTCATGAAATTTGCTTATAAATGGATAGACATGGAGAGTATCATGCTAAGTGATATGAGTCAGAAAGTGAGGGACAGACATAGAAGGACTGCACTCATTTGTGGAGTATAGAATAACATCACATGAGGCTGACACCCAAGGACAGTAGATACAAGGACCAGGAGGATTGCCCCGTACCTGGAAGCCTGCTTCATGAGTGGAGGGGAGAAGGCAGATGGAATAGAGAAGGAATCACTAAGAAAATGATGACTGGAGGAATCAGTTGGGATGGGAGAGGTGTGCCAAAAGTAGATAATGGACCAAACATGATGACCTCTCAGTGTCTGTGCTGCAAGCCATAATTCCAAAAAGTAGAGAGAGAGTATGGGGAATATTGTCTGCCATGGAAGCAGGGGGAGGGTGGGATGGGGGGGTATACTGGGGATATTGGTGGTGGGGAATGTGCACTGGTGGAGGGATGGGTGTTTGATCATTGTGTGATTGTAACCCAAACATGAAAGCTTGTAACTATCTCACAGTGAGTCAATAAAATAAAAAAGACAGAAATGGCTCAAGTGTCTACCTACCTTTTTTCTTTCTCTTCCTTCAACTATACTCCATTTCATTGCCTGTACATGCAAATAGATGTCTGGAAAACTTAATGGTGTTTTTGGAGTAGTCATATTACCTCCTTAGCATGAATGGCAAAAATACTATCTAAAACTGAACCTTACTTCCTCTGATCACTGACCCTATTTAGAACAGATACATTTATAGATAATAAATATGGGAAATACGGAGCCTTTTCAAAGTTCTAATAAACTTATTTTCTCTTTTATCTCTTATTCCTAGGCTATCACTGCTCCTAGTTAAACAGCTATTTTTTTATAATAGCAATTATTTTATGTAACAAGTATGTCCATAATGAAATAAAACCACATGTATTTGTTTTCCCTAATTTTAGGTATTGTTGTTTATAATATTATTAATGGTATGGGTTCACATATAAAATAATTCCAGCACTGCACCCTCCCCCAGAGTGCTGCCCTCCAACATTGTCCCAGTATTGCCTCCGCCCATCCTAGTCTTCCTACCCTCACCCACCCCAATGGTAAATTTCCCACTAAAGACTGTTTCTGCTGCCTTTGGCCATTTGTTGTTCCCTTACTATGTTTTTTTATATCCCTCATATGACAGAAATCATTATGTGTCTATTCCTCTCCTTCTAACTTCTCTCAACAAGATACTCTCTAGATTCATCCATGTAGCAGAAAAAATGCATGATTTTATCTTTTCTTAAATCTGTGTATATGTACCATAATTTCTTTATTCAGTCATCTGTTCTTGAACACTTGTTTTTTTCCAGATTTGTGCTATTGTGAATAGTGCTGCAGTGAACTTAAGAGTGCAAATATTGTTTCTGAATAGAGTTTGGGGGTCTTTTGGATAGGTGCTAATAAGTGAAACTTCAGGGACATATGGAAACTGAATTCATAATTTTTGTGAAAATTGTCCATTTTGTTTTCCAATAAAGTGTAACCAGTTGACATCACCATCAGTAGTGAATGAGGATCCCTTTTCCCACATCCATGCTGACACTAGTTGTTTTTGTTTTATGTGATGTGTACCAGACTACGTGTTGTGATATCTTATTTGTCATATGAGTAGTGAATGAGTATATATACATTACAGGGTTGATGCAGAGTTGAAAACAATAATCTACCCTAGTAGAATGACCATGCTGTTTTTTCAATACTTTCCTCAGCCATGTTTTCTTTTATAATTCACAACAGTATTATTTGTTTACTGAATATGTGGTAATTTATTGGAGGTAGAGATAAATATTATTAACATACTATTGGAAACAAAGTAAGTCAGATACTTTGTTAAGCATTCTTCAAATATTATCACAAATAATCATAAAATCTGCCAGGTATATGTTAAGGTTGTTATTCCTATTTTACAAATGAGAAGTTAAATAAATTGTCTGGACTCATTGTTGGTCTAAGATCAAACTTACTTAAAAACTCCACATCTTGTATATTAGTCATGTTACACTAATCCATACTACATTCATATTACCAAATAAGATACAAAACACGATGGAAACGCTTATGTAATTTGTTTATCAATAATTTTGAAATCTCCAATGCATAAAGTAATACCGAAGCATTACAATTGCTCTATTAATATTTGTGTTTGGTTGGGTTTAGGGCCATACGCAGCTGTGCTCAGGGATTACTGCTGGCTGTGCTGAGGGATTACTTCTGCTCATGTCTCACTCCTGGTGCTCAGCAGACCCATATATGATGCCAGGGATTGAACCTGGGTCAATCACATGCAAGACAAGCACCTTACCTACTCTATCTCTTGTGCCTGATAAATATTTGTTTCAATTGAGCAGTATAATACGGGCTACGTATGTTGTCCAGTATTAGAGCTCTAGATTCAATCTCTGGCACCACAAAACAAGCCAAACAAAAGCAAAAGCAAGCTACTTCCACACTTTTCCTTAACCCCAGCCTCTGGTAACTAAATAGAATTTCTTTTAATTTTAATGAACCACCATGAGATACAGTTAAAGACTTACAAATTTTCATGATTACGTTTCAATAAAATAATGTTCTAGCACCCATCCCTCCACTAGTGCCCATTCTACAACACTAATGTTCCCAGTGTCCCTCTTGCCAGCCCCACCCCTTCTTACCCCCACCTTTGTGGCAGACACATTCCCTCTTTCTCTCTTCTTTTGGGTTTTATGGTTTGCAATATATGCACTGAGCAGCCATCATGTTTGGTCTATAGTCTACTTTCAGCATGTATCTACCATCCCAAGTGATCCCGCCAACCATTATTTACTTAATGGTCTCTTCCCCATCCCACCTGCCTTTTCCCCCAGCACACGAGATTGGCTTCTATGCCATGGGGTGATCCTCATGGCCTTTATCTCTACTATCCTTCAGTATTAAATGGCCAGTAGAATAAATAAATACTTGACAATATGCTAGGGCCTAATGACCTCCTTGAACTCTACTGAAGGAGCCAGAATGTAAAGAAACATATAATTTTTGAGACATTAACCTAAACCAGTGATTTTATTACATTCTAATACATTGAAAGTCAAACTTGAGAAGCATTTTACATGTTCTACCAAGTTTTTGAGTCTTCACAGAGCTATTATCTTCAAAACTGGATCTAAATGACTTCTATCTACAAGACTCAGCCATATCCCAGATATTGCTCTGACTCTATAACTTCACAGTATATTTAGGGAGTCCTCATTTAACAAGTCAAACATGATAGTTTGAAAAATTATTTCAACTCTGAATTTGCATCACAAGTATATGAAATAGGAACTGTCTTTGTTTACTTATTTATCCATTAATTATTTCCACTAATAAGTAATATCAACCACCTCTTATTTAACGATTCTTTTTATGTAAGAGTACTGCTATTTCTTTACCTACTGATTAAGCTGATTGAATCAGGCATGAACTCTGTATTACTTTTTAAATTTTTATTTTTTTAATTTTTCATAAAGTTGTTCACAATATTTGTTTACATAAATATTTCAATACCATTACACCTTCCCACCACCATTATTTTGAATCTTCCCACCACCACCTTAGCCTGCCCCTTAGGCAGATGCTAAATAATTTATTTTGTACTGCTTGCCATGAATAGTATGAGGTGACTACACGCTCTTGGAATTCTAAAATTTTTAAAAATTTGGGGTTTGGAGGTGTAGCTGTGGTATCCTGCTCTCTTCTGAGATTCATTTGTGAGTCTCTGGATCATGGCTGTTAATGTGCTTAAATGGAGCCTGGAGGCAGTTCATGGGCATGACTGCCAGGAAACTGTAAGGGTGGGGAGATGGGAGGAGATCACCCATCCCTGACTCCAGAAAGCTGGAGTTTTCAGTCACTGGTCCCGCACATCTGGGTTTTTCAGTGTGTTCATTCTCATGCGTGGGAGGCTCAGGACAAGCCTATGAGTGTCTGCAGTTGGATTCTGGAGCTTTGTAGCTGCTGGGGTTCATTTGGGCCAAGCAAAGGAACACACCTGACCCATTCCAAGGTGTCTTGGTGAAATCAGCCTAGCATGGGGTTAGGAGCGAGTGCTGTTCTCTTCTGAGATTCATTTGTAAGTCTCTGAATCATGGCCATTAATGCCCTTAAATGTCCTTCTTTTGATCTCTTTCAAGATTTATTTATGAATCTCTGAAGCTAGGCTGATAAATAAGCTTGTATAATTGAGCCCAAAGTAGTTTGTGGGTGTAACTCCCACATATATAACTTTTGGCTGTTTAATTTCTTGAAAAATTTGGCCCCAAGTTGTTGGTGTCAAAAAAGAGGCACAGCTGCAATTTTGGGGTATCAGGAAGCCTTAAGGCACCATCAGGCTGCTGATGCACTCACCCCAAAGATACAGATTGACCTGCTTGGTAACACCCTACCCACTTATTCAACAATTCTTAAATGAGGTAGAGAGCAGGAAGAAAGCAAGAGAAAGGCAGAGAGAGACACACAGAGGGAGAAGTTGTAGTATCTATGTACAATGGACTATTATGCAACTATTTAGGAAAAAAATGAAATCTTGCTATTTGCTATTATTAGAGCAACCAAAGTGGAACTTGAGGGCATTGTGTGAGTGAAATAAGTGAGTAGGAGAAGACCAAATACAAGATATTCTCACTCATCTGCCATGTAGAGAGAAATAAAACAGATAGTATAAAATGATGATAAACCCTTGGACTTTGGTTCCCAAACTCAGCTTATCAAGTAGTTGGGGGTGGTGAGGGAGAGAAGATGTGAACCAGAAGTGGTATAAGGACAGTGTGAAGAGGCTTGGGCATTTCAGTACTAGTGAAGAGGCAGTAACTTTGTGCATCAAAACCATAAATGTTCACACTATCATAACCATGTTAAGTAAACTGCTATAAACCAAATAAATAATGATATGGAGAGAAGTCATCAAACAAAAGCATATTACAATGTTGATATTAGGGCCAAAGTGATAGTATAAGGGGTAGAGCATTTGCACTACACAGGCAGATCCAGGTTTAATCCCTGGCATCCCATATGTTCCCCCAGCACCTCCATGAGTGATCTCTGAGCGCAGAGACAAGAGTGTGACCTGAGCACTGCCAAATGTGTCCCAAAACACAAAAGAAAAAAGATGTCACTAGACATGAAGGTATAGTGAATTTGATTTATGTATTATTCCATGGCTGGTTGCTCATAGTAGCATAAGAGCTTGAGTGTAAAATATATAATCATTTCATCTAGGAGATGTGGATACTTAGACTCTATCCAAGTTCATGTTTACTTTGTAACTCTCATTATTGAATCAATGAATTGAACAGTGTGACTCACTCTTCAACATTTCATTTGTCTTGCAATTAGTAGATTTTGAAGAGATGATTTCCTCTCCAGAATAGATTGAGAGTTCTAAAAGCAATCCTATTTCCTTTGCCAATTATTGTTTCATGAATAGAGTTGTGACCAAATTTTGAACAATAATGTATAAAGAATGCAGTGGTAAAAGTTAATGGAAACATAGATGCAAAAAAATGGGCTTATACTTCCACCTATCACCATGTACAAATGTCAGATCAAAATGGATTAAAGATATCAACATCAGACCAGAATCCCTAAGGTACATTGAAGACAAGGTCAGCAAAACCCTCCACGACATTGAAGCCAATGGTATCTTCAAAGCTGACACGCCACTGGCCAAGCAAGTGAAAACAGAGATAAATAAATGGGACTATCTCAAACTAAGAAGCTTCTGCACCTCAAAAGAAACAGTGACCAAAATACAAAGACAATCTACAGAATGGGAAAAGATATTTACGCAGTACCCATCCGACAAAGGGTCGATATCAAGGATATACAATGCACTAATTGTTCAACTGTGCACTAGTTTTCCACAAGAAGAAAACTACCAACCCAATCAAAAAATGGGGTGATGAAATGAACAGAAACTTTCCCAAAGAAGAAATTCGAATGGCTGAGAAGCACATGAGAAAATGTTCAACATCACTAATCATCAGGGAGATGCAGATCAAAACAACTATGAGATATCATCTCACACCACAGAGACTGGCCCACATCCCAAAAAATAAAAGCAACCAGTGTTGGCGTGGATGTGGGGAGAAAGGGACTCTCCTTCACTGCTGGTGGGAATGCCAACTGGTTAAGCCCTTTTGGAAAACAATATGGACGATTCTCAAAAAGTTAGAAATTGAGCTTCCATTTGACCCAGCAATACCACTCCTGGGAATATATCCCAGAGAGGCAAAAAGGTATAGTAGAAATGACATCTGCATTTCTATGTTCATTGCCGCACTGTTTACAATAGCCACAATATGGAAAAAAACAGAGTGCCCAAAAACAGATGACTGGTTAAAGAAACTCTGGTATATCTACACAATGGACTACTATGTAGCTGTCAGAAAACATGAAGTCATGAAATTTGCATATAAGTGGATCAACATGGAAAGTATCATGCTGAGTGAAATGAGTCAGAAAGAAAGATACAGATATAGAAAGATTGCACTCATCTGTGGAATATAAAGTAGCTGAGAGGTACAAGCTTACAATGATGCAATTTCTGGCAGATATTTCTCTGGACTTAGTTACTAAAATACAGAAATCCAAAACCGTTCGGCTGCTAGTGTGGCCTCTCGATCTCATATCTCTTCATTCTCAGCAATGGAAAACAAATTATCAAATGCTTTCTTTTCAGCAGGTCGACTTTAGGGGGAAGAAACTCCAAATCAATAATAGTGAGTTTTTTGTTGAAATATTGAATTTAATCAGAGTAAAGTGAAAGTAAAGTGAAATTTACCAGTCACACAGGCGGGGTGGGGGCTGGGGAGGTGGGGGGAGGGGGGAGGTATACTGTGATTCTTGGTGGTGGAATATGTGCACTGGTGAATGGATGGGTGTTTGAGCATTGTATAACTGGGACTTAAACCTGAAAGCTTTGTAACTTTCCACATGGAGATTCAATAAAAGAATAAATTAAAACAAAAAGTTAATGAAAACATAGAGACATGAACCATAGAAAGTCTTTCTGACCATTTCTAAAAATAGGCAACCCAACATCTTTTCAGTTTTTATACATCATTCAAGTCCATTATTTCTAGCTGACATTGCATCTTCTCTATCAGACCTGGGTATAGGTGGGTTATCCATTAGATGACTTTTAAAATGAACACATACAGTTTCCTGTGCTTGATTATGCACAAAATTAAAACTCCTTTCTGGAAAATGAGAATAGAAAATATTATCAACAATTATTAGTCCACAAACATATGAGTTATTTCTGGACAGAAACAACAAGAATGCCTATTCTGGCATTGATGGGAATTCCAGAGTTAACCAATCTGACATCCCACAGTTCTACTCTCTGACAGAAATCTCATTGATTTGCAATGGCAACATCTGAGATGAACATTGAAGCTAATATTGTACTTTTAATAACTTATTGGAATATGCAGCTAGTAGTCAATAACCTGAACTTTTTTTTCTACCAAGACCTTTTAGGCTATTGTTTTGTAAGAGACATACATGAGCTAATTGACACATGACAAATGTGCCATTCTGGTATGACAGTGATAGAAAAGTCCAAGCTATACTCCAAATTACCTTCTCTACTCAGCCAATTTAATATTTGGAACTAGATGTACTCCAATTCTGGTTACTAAACCTTTAATAGCATCTTGAAGAGATGTAAAATTGAAAACTCAATTCAACTTTATTTAACAATAATTAAAGTATATTAGCTATCGAATAACTAAATTCCAGCTGTATAAAAGGTTTTAGAGATGTTGTAAGGTTACCCTCAATGGCAGAGGTTACTGCCATCTTTCCACTCTGCTACCAACACTCCGCTTCATTCTAAGGCTAATTATTTTCATGGCTATAGGAAGACCCCTATAAACATAGAACTAAATTACTATTTACACACAGTAAGAGGCTGATTTCTTGTAGTTCTGCTTAACAACAAGAAAGTGACATTTCTAAAATTTCTTCAGAAAAGTTCTTTTTTTCTTTCCATTGGATCTGGTTGATTTGGGCCAAACTATCTAAAAATTAGAGGAGATTGGCTTAAAAGATTAATTAGATTTATCATAATCCCCATGCTTGGTATCAAACAGTTTCCTCGGAGGGATATGAGTTATATGTGGAAATAAATGACACCTGAATAAAATAGAAATTTATTAGAAATGAAATGGAGGAGTGAATGCTAGGATAACATTTTTTTCTTACTAGATTTGGCACATATTTTGGGATTTGTTAATTTGGATGTAAGATAGTTTTATTATGTTTACCAAAATGGAATATTTCCCACTGCAATGAAATGATTTAACATATATATGTCTATGATCTCTCTCTATGTATGGACATATATGTGGTCAATAGAACAGATGAATATCTGCTACCTGACTTTTTGTACACAGTGGTACTCAGGGCTTACTCCTGGATTATTACTCAGGGATCATTCAGCACACTTGAGGGACCATGTGGGGTGTCATCAATAGAACCCTGGTCAGTCATGTGCTAGGTAAACACCCTATTCGCTGTACTATCACTCCAATGCTCATTACCTGCTTTTTGTATAGATACTCTAGCAGTAGACCCATGTCTAACACGCTATAGGGTAAATGCAATCTCTGTTCTCACTAACTTTCATTCTATTTGGCTTGGTTTCAACTCATCATCATTCCGTCTTCAATCTATAATACCATAGAGTTCATTTCAATAGAGTGAAAGAATGCAAAATGTATGATTGTGTATTGGGACAAGAGACATAGTACATGGGATACGGCATTAGTGTTACATACAGCCAACCTAGGTTCAATCCCCGACACCTCATACGGTCTCCTAAGCACCACCGAGAGTGATCCTTGAGCTCAGAACCAGAGGTGAGCCCTGAGCACCAGTATGATGCCTCCCCAAATTATTATCGTGTAGTTTTTATTGACAAAATGCATCCACAAATTTGCAATCCTGAAATAAGAGACAATAAATATTTATAGCTATTCCTCATGAAGTTTGCTGCTATCAGCAACTTATTTGTAGTCAACTTAAATTTCTTATCTCCACTTTAAGTTTATTTTCTCATATTTTTCCAAAAGTATTGTCAAACTGGGTACATAGTGCTATCTGTATCACAAATTTGCAAAAGACTGCATTGAAGAGAAAAGGAATCAGTCCTCCATCAATAAATGCACTCTCAAATCCAGTTCATGCCTACACTCCTATGAAACAATGTTACTCTGATTATTAGAAGTAAGCCTGAAATATCCTTGAGTATAAGTGTCAAACATTGAGCCTGTGGGCCAGCTCCAGCCTGAAGAAGGTCATCATTCAATGACACAATCTCATTGTAAACAGCTTTACTTCTGTTGGCATATTTTGTGTGTGTGAAATATTGGTTCAGCCCAGCAGGATTTTCATGAGGGGAAATCAGTCCATAAGTAAATTTGATTTGACACTCTTGTCCTGAGGAAACAGAATGGCATTTTTGAAAACGGAAGATTAATGCACTAAATGATTATTATTTACCCCAAACTAAGCCCTTGGAAGTTCCAGCAAAATTGAGGCATCAACTGTCAGAATCTGCAAAATACTGAAGGCAGTAGCTCAGTGCTATTTTTCTGTGTTTCCTAAACAGAAGAGTATGCTAAACAAACAAAATTTGCACATTGAGCAACACTATCCTTCATATTCTGTTCAAATTTTCTTAATCTGCTTTTCATACAATGTTACTAATAGCTTTTTCTACGATGTGTAAGTTAAAACAGTCTATTTCAAGATCCCATTTAAGATGAAGATCTATTTTTGTATGATGTCACCAACATCACTTTTTTAGCATCACTTTTCCCCCCTCCTTTGTCTCAAGAAAAGTGGATGCTAACGTTCTGACTTCACCATTAACACACAAGTAGTATCTATTGACATAATACTAGCCAATCTGAATTTATCAGTGAAAAATTTTAAGAAAAATTTCCATCAAGCAAAACTTTAAAGATAGTTTTCTTACCATGTATAGGGAATTATGCTCATTTCCCATTCTCCTGTAAACTACACTATAGCAATTATTTTTTACTGTTAGTAAAACACATAGACTTTTAGTTTATTCAAAGGAAGGGTGCTAACCAAAATTTCTAGGTAATGATCCAAAAGAAGTTTTTTTACAACAAAATATATATGACTACTATATTTCTGTATAATATTGTCAATTCTCAAATCAATCATTTTTCAATTCAAATGTCTCCAATAGCCAAAGTTTCAGGACCGATACATACTAATTCAGGACCAGTCACCTGCCAATATGACTAATAAAGCAGGCAGAGCTTGTAAAAAGAAGGGGAAAACCTTAGAGCAGAAATGAGAGACATGTTTGATTATTTTTTTAATTTGGGGTTGGCGTCATCCCAAACAATATTCAGGGCAGAAGCCATTCCTGGAAAGCCCTAGGCAAATGGACTTCATAGTTCAATGCTAAGGATAGGTGGCAGTGTTCCTTAGGACTAGTGGTTCTGGGAGCTACACGAACCACCTCTGGTGATGCTTGGGGGGACCATGTTATGCCAGGAATTTAACTCAGGACACTACGTGGGGGAAACATGGCCTTTGTTCTCTGAGATTTCTGCCTGGTGATCTGCTTGACTTTATTTTTTTGGTTTGGGCCACACATGCTGTGCTCAAGGCTTACTCTTGGCTCCGTGCTCACGGATCACTGCTAACAGGCTTAGTAAACCATATGTGGTGCCAGAGATAGAACCCAAGTAGGCTACATGCAAGACAAGTGCTTTACCTGCTGTATTATCTCTCTGGCTTCTGTTTGACAATTTTGAATCAATCATATTAAGAATCTATTTCCAGAAAAATAATAATATATAAGCTATGCAGAATCTCCTGCCCCCATGCCAGGCAGTCTTCACCGGGGCATCCTCGAAGGGGGGCAGTTTGAGTTTCCCTCCCTGCACTAAGCAGATCACTGGAAACCGAAGACCTCCGGAACTCAGCCACAGCTATGCTCAAAGCCACTCTCCACACGCTCAGAGGAGCCTCACCCTTGAAGGAACCAGCAGAGGAACTCAGGTATGCGGGACCCATGACTGAGATCTCCAAGCCTGCTCAGATTGAGGCTGGGCCTTCTCCACCCAGATCTCCCATTTTACAGTAGCCTCGCAGTCACACCCACAAACTCTCCCCGGTGCCATGTAATCTCATCAATGGCCAAGATCCAGAGACTATAAAACAAAGCTCCCAGAAAAGAGCCACACAAATTTTTCCTGGAGCACATGGCCACATTTGCGGTCATGTGACCTCTTTATTTTTATTTTATTTTATTTTTATTTGTGTATTCACATTTTTTCCCGCATGGCAGATCCTGGCAAGATACTTGTGACGTATTTGATATGCCAAAAACAGTAATAACAACATGCTCTTCATGTTCCTGGAGTGAGCAGACACCATTGGGCTACACTAGCATGCCACAGGGACAAATGAAGATGTTACTGGTGCCTGCTCGAGCAAATCGATGAACAGCAGTATGACAGTGATACAGTGATGTAAGCTACAACCTAATAGTTGATATTTTAATTAGTTATGTTTGTTTCATCTAAAATTCATTCCGTGAAACGAGTTTGTTTCACACTTGTTCAATCCATAATCAGGAATCATGCCAAAGCCTATGTAAGGAGTTTTGTTAAGGCACATGTTGGAAATGAAAGCAAGCTTAGCTTCTATTAGATATTTCCCAAACAAGTCATTGGGAACGTATTGTCATACAGAGTAGATGGAAACACAGGAGAATTTGGAGTGAAAGCAGATAAAAAGTTCTGTACTGGAAATTTAACCATCTTGCATAGACTTACCATATTCACCACAGCCTCAATAATTGAGAAAACTCTCACTAAGGCTTCCATTTATTTAAGTAACAAGTAAACAATCTGGGTTCCAAGAGCTCATTTCATCCCAAGTGATCACATCTCCCTCTGAGGAAGGCCAGTGTTGTCCTTCATTGATTCAAGATCAGAATAATAATCTGGAGAGAATCCTCTTAACCAACTTCTTTCTGTGACTCCTGGGGCTATGGAATATAAGCTTCTCCCTCTTTCACCAAGATGTGTATTAGTCACCTATTGCTGCAATAAAGCTATTAAGAAAAAATCCTAAAACATTGTGGCTTAAAACAATGGTCATATATTTCTGGCTCATAGATTGTAACTTAGCTGGACTTTTTTTGCATTGTCTAGCCTTGATTTGAGTCGTGAGTTGATACATATATGTCCCATACGTTTTCCTTGTATGTAATCAGTGATTATAGAGACCATTTTTCTTCGTGGCAATGGAAGAAGCCATAGAAATATGCAGTACCTCTTAAGACTCAGAAATGCACTATAACTTCTGTCCACTTCACCACAGTACATCGCATAGCAAAGTCCAACATCAACAAGTTGTAGAAATACAATGTACAGGACCATGATCAATGTGGGGAGGAAGGGAAGAAAGGATCATAAACAACTATTATCTATCTATATTAAAGGCAGTAACATAAGGCACAAATATAAGCTTTATGGTCAATTATATATAGCCTTTAAAGTAAATAACCCAAATGTCTATCCACAGATGAATAAACAGACAATGCAGTATGCATATACAATGGAATATTATTCAGCCTGAAAAAGAAATAAAATTCTGATTCATGTTGCAACCTTGGTGAGTTTCAAAAATAGTATGCATAGGAGATGAACCGAGAGCCGCGGCACGAGAAGCAGACCCTCCGCGCCTATTGACTGTGATCCTGAGGTCTCCTAACCCATGTTGGCACCAGAGCGGATGCTTGAGCCATGCATTTTGACTGTGAACTGAGCTACAACCTCGTGCAGCCCGGGGAGGGATTTTTTTTCCCTCTCCACCCCATTTTTCTGAGCGAAAATGGCGGCAGCGGCAGCAGCCACGCGGTGAGAGCCACCCTCTAAGACCCCTCCACCAGGAGGTAGGACTTTCTTTAGTGACGTAGCCTGTAGGTGGTCCTGGGAGGGGGGGTGTTCCCGGCGCGCCTTCGGCCCAGAGATGAACCGAGAGCCGCGGCATGAGAAGCAGAGCCTCCGCGCCTATTGACTGTGATCCTGAGGTCTCCTAACCCATTTTGGCACCAGAGCGGATGCTTGCAGCCATCCATTTTGACTGTGAACTGAGCTAAAATATTAGAAACCCAAAACTCAAAGTCTTCACTCTTAGCAATGAAGAAAATTATTAGATGATGCCTATTCAGCAGGCCTGATTGTTGGGGAAAATTTCCAATCAATAATAGTGAGTTCTGTATGGAAATATGAAATGTACTCAATATATATAGAGAATAATGGGAATATCATTAGCTACTTAGATGGGGGGTGGGGTGGGAGGGGGGTGTATTGGGGTTCTTGGTGGTGGAACCGGTGCACTGGTGAAGGGATGGTGGTTTAATCAGTATTTGACTGTGACTTAAACCTGAAAGCTTTGTATTTTTTTCTTGTTTTCACGGTGGTTCAATAAAATATTTCTTTAAGGAAAAAAATAGTATGCATATGGAAGAATCCAGATAGGAAGAATAATGTTATGTGATTATATATATGTATATATGAGGTTTATAGAATACACAAATTCAGAGACAAAAATTTTAATTGCAGTTGCCAGAGGCTGGGAAGAGGGGAGAATAGGTACTTGTTATTCAATGGATACAGGATTCTGTTTGGGATGATTTAAAGTTCTCAAGATAGATAGTGGTGATGACTGCATAACAGTGCATGAGTATAGTCAATATCACTGAAATGTAAACCTGAGATATTTAAATGTTTTATACATATATGTTTTTGGGGTCACAGCAGCTGTGCACACTCTTGGCTCTGCTCAAAGGTCACACCAGACTGTGATGGAGAGATCTTATAAAGGGCGTGCCAGGAATTAAACACACGCCTGTCACATGCAAGACAAGTAAGTGCCTTAGCTACTGTGCTCTCTTTGGCTCTGTTATGTATATTTTATCACAATAAAAGAAGAATACAGCTGAAAATACTTATTGTATGTGTGGTAGTAAACAGTAGGTACACGCATGATTTATTCCATTTTATCCTCTTCGTGTCTTGGAGTAAAATTCATTCTCCAAGCAGGAAGAAGTCAGATGCTGAGAGAAATACTTGAAAGATTAGCCAGAACACATAGAGATCACACCATTCCCTTGACAGCTAAGTGAAAAAGGTCAGAGTTGGCTACTACTTTGAGTTGAAGCATATTCTAGTACTGTTCAGATTACTAATTCATATCTAAGACATGCAATGCTATCTTTGTCAATAAAGTTACAGTACTTCAAATAGTTTACATTAACAAAGTCCAGGCAAAGCTATACAATATAGGGTATTTTTTTAAAAAATTGTTTTCTCACACACTGTAAAGTACAATCAAAACCAATAATTTTACTTATACAATGAACAAAAATTTTACTTGCACTTGAGCAAAATATTATTCATTTAAACATTTTAAAAAATTATCAAGAAATTGCCATTTTCCTTAGAAAAGGGAGACTGACATTGACTTTTCTTCTTACTGCAATATGGGTGGGGTTATTAGAAGCACTCTGTGTTACCACAGTCTAAGATCTCTGCATTATAAAAAAAAATCTCTGATATAGGAAAGTTGTCAATACTTGATATTCTTTGGGCTGGTTCTATAGTTACTTCTGTTTAATACTGAGTATAACTCAAATCAGAAATTGTAACTTCATACCTAAAAATATTTTTCTATACCTATCTGCCATGACCAGCACAAAGGAAATGGGAGAGATTCTCATATAGAAAGGGGGAGTAAAAATGGAGGGGATTATTAGCTTTATTTCTACAAGAGCTTGCACTTCATTCACACATCACTTGAGAGGTTTTTGCCATGAGACAACAGGGCAATCTTTTTATTATGTCCTTTTCATAACAGACACCAATAAAACATTAAGTTAATTTCTAAATACACTGTACTGCAGGTCTGCAAATTGAATGAGTGCTTCATTATTCAGTTACACTAAACATTATGCCAACAGATTCCTGAATAACACCATCGTCAGTGGATATCATGAATGGATTTTAATGCAATCTAATGAATGCATGAAATACTTTATTTAGCATATTAGATAAAAGAGTGCCTTTCTTCATTAGAGAGAGTGAAAGAGCAGTACTAGCACTGATATCTTGATGCACTGTCAAATGCACTCTGCTTTCTTTACCTTCCAGGTCTATCCTGCATCACTATTCAGATTAAAGCGTGAAACCTCAAAAAATGCTAGTTTCCTCTTCATGTTGACAAAATCAGCAAATATTAGATATTTTATGTCTTTATTCAACACTATAGTTTAAATATAAATGTCAACAGGGCAAGATAGAACTTGTATAGAAAAGAATAGGATCATAATAATGGTAACATTGACTACTTGTTATGTCAGATGCTATTTCTAGTGCTCTTAAACACTAAGTTATTGAATCTTCACAAGTACCTACTGAGGTAGATATTGCTTTATTCCAATTGTACAAACAGAGAAACAGGTACAGAGAGGTTAGGCATTTTACTTAAGTTCACAAAGCTACTAAATAGCAGAGCTATAAAGCAAAGCCTGACAATTTGGATCTTGAATAATAAAATCTTGGTATTTTAGCACCCTTCCACACAGAGAGGTAGCCATGAAACATGACTTTATTCAATGGAAGGAATCATTAAATAACACACTGAATGTTCTTGATGCAATAATTCCCACTAGCAACACAACAAAAAGCAGTACTATAGAATTTTAAAAATAGTTGCAATAAACTCTATCCATGATTACATTAGTAATTCTGTTTGTAGTTATCTACTTTAAGAATAAGCTACAGTGTTGGTGCTGGAGCAATAGTACAGTGGGTAGGGAGTTTGCCTTGTATATGGTCGACCCGAGTTCAATACCTGGCATCCCATATGGCTCCTCAAGCACTGCCAGATGTAATTACCAGTGCAGAGCCAGGAGAAACCACAGAGCATTACTGGTGTGGCCCAAAAACCAAAAAAAGAAAAGAAAGAATAATCTACAGAGCCTAAAATAAAAAAAATTGTTTTAAAAGAATCATCCATTCTGGACATTAACAGAAATAGAAGAAAACCTGAAGAAGAGGGAGGCTATGATTTCTTGACTTAATGTTTTTCATAAAAAATTAAAGTCCTGGGGGGCTGGAGCGATAGCACAGCGGGCAGGGCATTTGCCTTGCATGCGGCCAACCCAGGTTCGATTCATAGCATCCCATATGGTCCCCTGAGCACCGCCAGGAGTAATTACTGAGTGCAAAGCCAAAAGTAACCCCTATGCATCGCCAGGTGTGACCCGAAAAGCAAAAAAACAATAATTAAAGTCCTGTAACTTTTAATTAACGCTTTCAGATGAAGCATGAATATACAGATATCTAATTTCTTTCATAATAAATAATTAATCTAAATTCATTAAAAGATAGAAAATGGGAATGATTGAATATAGGAAATATTATATAAAGATCAATATTTATCTCTCCATTTAAAGAAAAAATAAATATTTATATAATTTTAGTATTATCTTTTGCAATAACTTTAAATCACTAAACAGTCTACTTAAAAACAAATAAATTTGGGGGACTAGAGAGATAGTACAGTGGGTAAGGTGCTTGCCTTCGTTACATACAGCCAGTCAGGGTTCCATCCCCAGGTACCACATGGTCCTCCAAACTTGCTAGAAGTGTTTCCCAAGCGGGATCTGAGTGTAAGCCCTGAGCAGAACCAGGTGTAACCCAAAAGATAAGCAAAATTTTCCAGAAGATTGTATTTATACAGGACTTAAAAATTCCACGGGGCTGGGGCAATAGCACAGTGGGTAGAGCGTTTGCCTTGCACCCGGCCGACCCGGGTTCGAATCCCAGCATCCCATATGGTCCCCTGAGCACCGCCAGGGGTAATTCCTGAGTGCAAAGCCAGGAGTAACCCCTGTGCATTGCCAGGCGTGACCCAAAAAAAGCAAAAAAAAATTCCAGTAATGTATTTTTTTATTGAATCGCTAAGATAGACCCTTCCAAAGTCATTCATGATTAGGTTTCAGTCATATAGTACTCCAACACCCATTCCTCTACCAGTGAACATTTCCCAACACCAGTGTCCCCAGGTTCCCTCCCATCATCCCCACCTTCCACCGCCAAGCCCACCTCTATCTCTATGGCATGAACTTTTCTTCTCTCTTACCTCTGTCTCTCTGTCTCTCTGTCTCTGTTTCTCTGTCTGTCTGTCTGTCTGTCTGTCTGTCTGTCTCTCTCTCTCTCTCTCTCTCTCTCTCTCTCTCTCTCTCTCTCTTTGTCTCTCCTCTTGGGCATTGTGGTTTGCAATATTGATATTGAAAGGTTATCAAGAATATTTTTTCTGCTTTGAACACTCAGTTCTTGTCCAGTATGATTATTCCTAGTTATTATTGTCATCTCTTCCCTATCTTACCTATCCTCTGCCTGCCCACCCACCCACCCACACACACTGTGGTTGATTCCAACCATTGATCAGTACTGTTTTCCCTGGCCATGAATATAATAAAATTTTTAACTTTTATCATTCAAACTTAGGTTTTAACCTATGCAAAACTCTTTCAGTGCTATCATGTTTTAGATAAAGATCAATATCTCTCCATTTAAGGACAGAAAATAAATATTTATATAATTTTAGTATTATCTTTAGCAATGATGTTAGTATTTATTTTCAACAATAAAATTTGATTATTATTAATGCACTTGTTATTTGAACTATGCAAGTTTTGTATAGTCCAATTTTTAAATACTTCACATAAAAGTCTTTCAAAGGAAGTAATATTGTGCATATTTTATAAATGAAGAGACAGGATGTTTGAAAATTCAGAAATAGAAAGAAACACCAAGAAGAAGTCTATTATTTCTTTCTACTTACTGTTTTTTCATGAAATATTTAAATTCCTGTAACTTCTTTTTTAATTTTAATTTTATTTTTATAAAGTAGTTCACAATAATTTATTACATTCAATAGTAAACCATCCCACCACCATTGCACCTTCCCACCACCAATACTTAAAATTTTCCCCCCACCACCCAAGCCTACTCCAATAGCAGGCCCTAAATAATTTATTTTGTATTGATTGTTATGAATAATCCTCTAAAAATGATCAAAGTTTCCTTAGAAGAAAGTGTGTGAAGGTTGCTGTTATCTCAACCTGGTATTATTAAGCCCCTGTATAAGTGATTTGCTAACATGCTTGTTGGGAAACAATTTTCCCCAACATGGCCAGACACTTTGCACACCGGTTCCGGGCAGACCTGGGGTGAAGGGTGACGAGTGCGTGGAGAAACCACTCCAGGAAACAGCTGATGGCCGCTCACTTTATTGCCAAATACACACATATTTTATAGAGGGTCTTGGCTTAAGAGGATGGTCCAATCACACAAAGTTTAGCACCTATCACCTTTCCAACTCTGCTTGGCCCTGGCCCAATCCCAATTAGGGCTAGATGCTGCAGTTAGGAATGACTCTCTAAACATAGGGGATAATTCTTGGGGAGTTGGGTGAGACTCCAGGCCAGATACCTGGTGCTTGTAAAATGTCCCCAGACACTTCCTACTGGGTCGCTTGCCATGCAGGGACAGGTCTTATCGCTATTCAGGGACAGATATTATCTGCTCTGGTGCTTGTTGCCATGCTCCACATGTGCAGTTATAGGTTGAGCCTTGTGTACTTATATCAATTGCCTTCTAATTTACACCCCATCCAATGTGGTGTGCTACTCCTGGTATACCAGTGGTATAAAGTATAAGATGTTATTCCAGAAATTCTAAAATTTTAAATAGGTTGATATAGCTGGAGTTAAGTTATTTACTGGATGGTTACTTTGGGGTCCTGAGGCATGTCTGCAGCTCGTTGCTCTCTTCTGAGAGTTATTTGTGAGTCTCTGGATCATGGCCATTAATGAGCTTCTATGACAACAAGGACAGTTCCTGGGAGTGACTGGTAGGCTCCAAGAAGAACAGAGATGGGAGGAGGTGGCCCATTCCCAATTCTGTGCAAGCCTAGAGATTTCGGTCACACAACCGGGAGCAGATTCACTCACAGATGAGGATCCTCCCAGCTGTGGACAGATAGGCAGAAAACATGGGGGCAATTGAGACCTGGAGGTTTTCGGATACCGGGGCTCTTTGGGGGTGGGTTAGTCCCTCTACCCATCCCCCTCCGAGTTGCCCCAGATACGAAGTTCAGCCTGGGCATGGTCCGAGGCATGTTTGCAGCTTGCTGTTCTCTTCCAAGATTTATCTGTGAGTCGGGTCCTGTAATTTCTTTTTTTTTTCCTTTTGGGTCACACCCGGAGATACACAGGGATCAATCCTGGTTTTTCACTCAGGAATTACTTCTGGCGGTGCTCAGGGGACCATATGGGATGCTGGGAATCGAACCCGGGTCGGCTGGCAAATGCCCTATCCGCTATGCTATCGCTCCAGCCCCGGGTCCTGTAACTTCCCTGTAACTTCTTACTTAACAATTTCAGATGAAGCATGTAAAAATATCTATTTTTAAATAAAAGTTGTTTTTGTAAAAGTGTTTTTAGCCATACCATGGAATGAGGCAAGATTCAAGCCTCAGTCTGTTTTACTCCAAAAATCAAATATTAAACACTGTTATACTGCCTTAGAAACTATGCAAGATGTGATGATTTTATAAAAATAAAATTTATTCACATTTCCCAGGATCATTAATAAAGATAAAAAAAGAAACTACAAGGGACAGGGATGTGACTTAGAGGCAGAGCTGTTACTTTGCATGTGTGAAGCCCTGGGTTTGATTACTGGAACTGCTCCACACCTTAAATAAATAAAGACAGTTGTCCTTCAGCTAAGATAAAAATAATTATCAACAAAAGACATACCACTAAGTGCAAAAAATTATGTTAAATATGCATTTCAAGTAATCAATGCCATTAAAGGGATTCTCACAGATTAAGAAAAATAAGCAAAATAAAAGCATAAAATGTTCATGGCAATTACATTCTTGGAAAGCTTGTATTAATAAAATGAATAAATGAAACTATACATATATATATATATGTTTGGGGATCACACCCAGTAGTTCTCAGGGCTTACTCCTCGGTCTGTGCTTAAAGATCGCTCCTCGGGAGGGGCCTCAGAAAAATATATGGGCTATTAGGATGGAATCCAAGTTGGCAGTGTGTAAGGCCAACACCCTACATGTTTTACTGTAGCTCCGACCACCTAATTTATTCATTTAATCTCACAATATTACCAATTATTTCAAGGATTGATAAATGTATTGTTAAATATATGAATAGTCATGTTTGCATACTCCTGAAACAATGTATGAAACAACCATAAAAATAGGAAAACACAATTTACCAAGATCTATCTTACAATATTAGCAGATCTCATTTCAGAATATATGCTTCTTGTGAAAACTCTCTTTCTCTTCTGTCTCTTATATACACAGATTATGTTCTCCATTTAGAGGGAAGTAAAAAGGCTTTTTATTCATAGAAAAATCCTAGCAGGCTCTATGCCAGAATGTTAGTCACTGTTTTTTTTTTTGGAGGTTAACGAGATTATTCATTTTTTATTTTTAACTTTATTATATATTTTAATATTATATGAATTTTACATTATGAATTAATTCCATAACTACATATGTACATATGAGTCAATATAGCTGCAAAGGCAAACATTCCTAATGTTGAATAGTCTTGAATCTGTCAATTCAAACTTAATTATCATTCTTCCTTGCCTTGATGTTTGCTGGTGGTAATGTGCCAAGTCTGGGTATTAAAAACTGATGAATCTATACTCGTCATGGAAATCTCATTTTCCTTTGATTATAATTGGTCTAGGGGCAGTTTTATCACCTAACTCTAGCTAATGAGACAGATGTTTCTTGATGATTCGTGCTTTAAAAGTTTCCTTAACTTTTCAGATACATAATGTTTCAAATACAGAAAGTACTTCAGTTCTCACACTTCCCCATTCAGTTTTCTGCTTGGGATATTGTCATATGTGGATAAGATATTTAGAGCCATGGCAACCATCTGAAGATTACATAGATAAACCTCACTGAAACACTGAAGAGAGAGAAAAGAAATGATCAAAAGAAGTCAGCCCAGGTTTTTGGTGATATTGGTGAGTCTTTGAAACATCTATGGAACTGTCAACTATCAAGTTTCATATTACAAAAAGAATAGACGTCTTTATTATTTATACACTGTTGGTAGACCAGTTTTTTCCTTTTGACCAAATATGCTATTTCAACAGTTCCTTAACATTTATTTATAAACCTACAGGTATGTGTATAAAAACATAAAGATACATAAAGATATCTAACTGCTTTCTATTTTCTCAATATTCTTAGTAGTCTCAGTTTTTTATACCATCTCTCTTGTAAATGAAACTATCTTCCTCTCAACTTCTCACCAGCTTTAAGTTCTCTATTCAGTTCTCTTCCAACCTTAGTTGCATTTCCATATCACATTGTCTCCTCCAAAGAAAGCATTTTAAATAGGTTTCTTCACCTGAGATTCCATTTTCTCAATCCACTTGCATTCATGTTCTATAATCAGCATTTCTCCCAAAGCAGTATTTGTTGGGGGCCCGCATCAATTGTAGAGTTGGTAGGGTGTTTGCCTTGCATGGACAAACCTGAGTTTTAGCCACCAAAAAAGCAGTGTTTGCTATTTTGAGTTATGACATCATTGCTATTAAAGTTCTTTAGTTCTCTGCACCAGCCTCTTAATTTTTAAAAAATTATTTTGTTTCATTTTGTTTTGGGGCCACACACAGCCATATTCAGGACTTTGTCTTATGTCTGTCCTCAGGGATCACTTCTGACAAGGCTCAGAGAACCATACTGGGTGTCTTGGATCGAATCTAGATGGATCGCATCCTACCAGCTGTACTGTATCTCTTGCTCCCACCATTCCTCTTTAATGAAATAATTTATGTCTTTGGTTTCTGCTTTTTTGCTACATTTGGCTTTCTTTCACATCTTTGATTGCTCTTTTTCATCTTCTTCATGCCATGATTAAGCTCAGGTGTACTT
The DNA here is from genome assembly GCF_027595985.1 of Sorex araneus. Taxonomy (NCBI): domain Eukaryota; kingdom Metazoa; phylum Chordata; class Mammalia; order Eulipotyphla; family Soricidae; genus Sorex; species Sorex araneus. Next base: position 43,924,465 of record NC_073313.1, on the reverse strand, counting down.
TATATATGTGTCTATTTATATGCATACACACACACACATACACACCCCTTGGTCTACTTTATATGTATTGATTCCATTACCAGGCTGAAACTGAAATCTGCTGTTTGGTAGAAGAGGCCCTTTTTCTGGCAGATGATAGGTGAGAAATAGGGAGCCTACTTAACCATGGAAGTATATGTTGAGCCCTTTTATATCATGTCTGCCATCATCATATTGGCCAAAACAAGTCGCATGAATAAGCCCCAAATAAGAGGCAGGGAAAAGCACTCTTCCCACCAGAAAAGGGGATTATGTTAATTTGAAAGATGAAGTGAAACTGCAGTTAGAAAGTCAACAAACAATGTTTTTTCAGCATCTTACTAAAATTGTCATAACATTTACAAAATTTGAGATCATGAAAGGTGAGTTAAAGTATGAAGAGAGAGGTCAGGGGCCTGAGTATGAAGCCAGAGTCATTCTGACAATTCATAGATCTACAACTGAAACAATTGCTACAGCTGACCCACAAGACTGTAACCAAAAAAACAAGTGCTTTTTCGACAGAGTATGGGGACAATCTATTGCAGAGCTTTATAGTGGTCAGATATATCAACAAAAACATCACAACTATTGCAAACATTAGGTCAATAATCATATAATTAAATATAATTCTCTCCAACCAAATGCAAGTTGCAGAAGGAAAAAATAGCACAGTAGCCAGCATCATAATATTTTTGAATGAAAATTATGAATGAGCAATAAAAGCTTAAATAACATCTGAATACATTCTAATCAAATGATGAAGTAATGTTCATGTATTCATTATTTTCTTACACATTGCTTGTCTTACATTGTTATAATGCCTTGCACAATAATCCTGAATTGTTTTTATAGTCAGGAGTAAGTAGAAGTGAGAAAGAAAAAGCTACTTCCAGCAGGAAGAAAACGTGTTATTATTTGGAAGGAAATACTAAAATGAATCAAATACAAAGGCATGTGCAGGTGCTAAATCTACATATAGTTTCAACTTCAGGACACTGTAAATTCACTCAAAGGAGGTGGATATGTAGGTGTCAGGACAGTAAATAAGGTCTTGGTTCAAATCAAGATAGAATACCTGGCTGAGGCACACTGCACTTTGCTTTGTTTTTCTTCCTGAGATCAGAGTTAAATGTCTGAAGTAAGCTGATAAACAGTTACAAAAATCTAAGGAGCATAAACCAAATGGAAATGCTAATAAGCTACTTGATATAGAATGCTTCCCTTTGTATTCATTTTATAAATCGGTAGGAAATGATACCTGAGAATTTCTCTCCGGCAACAACTCCTAAGCTCCCATCTCAAATCTCTCTGCTCTCTGCCTGCACCCCACCTTCTAAAATCTGTTCTGTTCTTATGGTCTTTCAGGACCCTCCTAATTTCACTTGGTTCCATTGATGATAGATAGGACCTCAGAGTTAAAGAATTCAGGAGCCTCAGATGAGGAACTATAGTGCAGATAGTCACTAGATTAATCTTAAATATATAGCATTGGGTGAAAACTAAAATCCCAGGGGAAAACTACCATCAGTAATATTTGCTGAAAATTAAAGATGTATACCTTAATATGTTTCTCTTAATTATATGTATGAGCGCATTTATTATGTATGAAAGCATTTAAAAGATGAGCATAGGCATTGGGAATAAATAGTGGATGCTGTGGAGAAAGAGAAATGTGAGAGCAAATATTGCAAAGACAGAAAAAGAAATTTCACTGCAAATGTTTCAGTAAAATGATGTTAACAAAGGAATCACAATGGCATGGGGAGGGGAAGGTAAAAACAAAGAATGGAATATGTGCTGGTTTTTATTGATGCTTTAACAAATTCTCACCAATGTATGTCTTAAAACAATGTAAATATTAAATTTTTGTAGATCAGAGGACTGGGCATCAACAGGATGAACTCAAGGTGTTCCCAGGACCATACTCTTTCTGGAGTCATCTAGGGAGAATCTGTTCCTTTGTCTTTTCAAGCTTCTAGAGAATATCCACATTTTCTGGCTCCTGACCTCTTCTCTCCATCTTTAAAACAAACATCAAATCTCTTTTGGACCTCACTTCTGTTATCACATCTATTTCTGACCACAGCTGCTTTTAAGGACCCATGTTATTAAATTGGGCCCACCCCAATAGTCCAGGATTATCTCCCATCTTAATCATATCTCTATGATTAAGTTTGTTTACCATAACAGAATACAGATGAGTTACATGCAGGCTTCTGGGATTAGGATGTAGACATACTGGAGGAACTATATTATTTCTACCGTAGAAGGCAAGAGCGGGAAGCCATTCAGCACCCCTAAGTCAGAAAGAAGGAAGAAATAGTATAAAGGAAATTTAAAGTGGTCTGGAACCTGGGAAGTACCTGACAGTCTCCACAGTTAGGAATAAGGCACCTATTAATAGGAGCTACTCAAAGTAACAGTCAGATGATGCCCCAACTTACCTCTATACCCCCAAATCCTTCTAATACCTGCCATTAAGCAAAGATAACTACCAACATAGTTTGGATAATGGAATCTCCGTTGGTTGATTTCAAGTTTGGGTAATAGAATCTCCATTGGTTGGTTTCCCAAAGAGAGACCAATGAACATACAACATTAGCAAGGTGAAGATTGGGGAAAGAGTCCAGGAAACCTAATGTGGAATTAACTGGAACATGTGACCTGAACTGGGAAGAGAGATCAACTCACTCCTTAGCAGTTCAGATAAAAAGATGAAACAAACCAAGCAAAAATTAACAAATGGCCTTCTCACAATATAATCTGCTCTTTCAAAGCAGAATCCAGGGTGTGCAGAAGGGATTATGAGGGAAATGGTTTTTTTTCTTAGGTTTGGTTCAGACAGGAAAAAATCAGTATGTAAGTTATACCACATTGAGCAAAATGTTTCCCTTCATTTCTTACCTTGTTGTACCATGCAGAAATCACCAGAGCAAAAGAAAGTGGTATAAGGTTAGGGGAAGTGCAGGAATGATAATGAAGACCTGAAAATGTAGGGAAGCTGACATTTGGGGGCAGGGGTGAGCACTTTGGAGACAACTTTTCCCAAAGTGCTGTAAGCAGCAGAAATATCCCTTCAGAATGTCAGTATGTGCTTTTGATTTGGAGTCTGGTTCACATGAATGTATAAAGTGCTGAGAGTTCGTGTAGCTGAAACAGGACCTTTTCACTCTGTGTACTGCTCATTTAACTGTGAATTTGATTCAGTTATGAATCTCTCTCAGAGGTATCACTTCCAAGACCATTACTCCCTAGTCTCTAATTTTGTTAGTTTTAGAGGATAGTTACTTGGTCCCCTTTAATATTAACTTCATTTTACATCCAGGCTATTAATTACTCATTAGGTGGCACTCCTGTCTGGTTTTCAAGCTCTGGAAAATTCTATCAAGATTACCTAGAAAGTAAAATTTGACAGACACTGGGAAAGGAAAATAGGTCTAAGACCAATCTCAAAGCTACTCTAACTTCATCCCATCCACAGTTTCTGGTAGTAAAACTGCCAGAAATACTTCACGGTAGTTACTCTGAGAGGTACCCATCCTGCTACAGATGGTACTGAGACGTTTATATGTAAAAGCAGTCCAGGAAACTCAAAATCAGAACCAGGTTGAGGGAAGAGGGAACAGATCGGGCAACCAATCTGCATACTGAAATCTGCCACGGATGGAGGTAGAGAGCAAAGAGCCAGCGGATCTTATTTCAAGCTTAACCTTTGCCAAACTTAAGCAAGTCTTGTTATTAGTGAAGAGGTTTATTAGTTTAGCATTCAGCCCATAGAGTAAATTGCATTTACTTTGACTGAGTAACCAGTCAGATAGCATAAAAAATGCCAGATAGCATAAAAAGCCTGTTGAATTCTTTTTCATAAACAGGAATTTCTTATATTATTACCTCTACTTTAGACGAGAGAGAGAAATTGAGAATTTAAGTCACTGGTGGCCCAAATCAACAAAGTTCTTAAGTAAGAATCAGGATCCTCAAACGTCAGAGTTTAAGGATTAGCGATCATACAAACTGCAAGCCAATTGACCTGAGGAAAAAAGTTCTCATGAGCTTTTAGTGGAAAATTAATAGTCCACAAAAAGTCCATTGCCTAATTAGTTTGCTCACATGAACAACCAAGGCCTAACATTCCACAAAGTAAAGACCATTTGTTGTTTGTTTGGGGACCACACCCAGTGGGTGCTCAGGACTTGCTCCTGGCTTCTTGCTCAGGAATCACTCATGGCAGCGTTCACGGACCACATGGGTGCTGGGAATTGAACCCAGGTGAACCATATGCAAGGAGAGCACCTTACCCCCAAAATAAAGAACTTTTAAAGTGTTATCTAATGTGGAAATGCTGAGTTCCCTTGATGCTGAAGTAATTTTTAAAATGTTCATTATATTTTAAATGAGCTTATTATTAGGAACAATTTAAATAATACTGATATCAGTGTGTAATTCAATCATTTTTAACAAGTTTACAACTTTCTGCAGTCATCACCAATTAACAAATATGAAATGTCTGTCCATTTATTAAAAGGTCTTCACTTCTGTCAGAATTATTTCATAATTTGTGGTGTAGAAGTTTTGCTCCTCTGTTAAATTTATTTCTCAGTATTTGATTTATTATGCTCCTGTGAATTTGGATTATTTTTCTCTAATTTGGAGGTAATTATAGGTAGTAAAGGAAATATAATTGATTTTTGTGTATTATAATGCATCTTGTTACCTTACCGAGGCTCTTCTTCAATATCTTAACATTTTCTACACACTAAATTATGCCATCTGCTTGTAAGAACTTTCACTTCTGCCTTTTTAACCCAAGTGGCTTCAATTTCTTTCTCTTTCCTTATTGCATTAAAATTTTAAGTACAGTATTGAATAAGATTGACAAGAGAAGGAGTACTTGTGTTGCTTTCAATCTTTTTGGTATAGTATTCAATCTTGAACCATTTAATATGATAATGTCTGTAGGATGTTTGTATATACCTTTTATCTGGATGAAACAAGTTTCCTTTTATTTCCATTTTATTGAGAATGTTTTACCATAAATAGGTGTTGTGTTTTGCTTTTTTATCTGTAAAGAAGATTGTATGTTTATAAATTAATTTTTGCCTTTTAGTGAAAATAGAAGGTTGCCATATATTACTTCCATAACAATATTTGAAAAAATTTATTCTATTAAATTTGCAAATAAGTTTCATTGTTTAAGAGACAGGGGAACTTATAAAATGTTCATTTATTCATGCCAGTGTCATTATTGAAAGATTACTGAACATGTAATTGAAAATATGTCACTCAATACATCCCTTCAGCAGTTATATATAATCAACCCATCCAAACTAAGTCTATGGATTGCATTTTTTTCTTATGAAAAAGCTCTATGAAGTTTAAAGTGTCTGCTCTGCCTATCTAATTGAGGAAGTATAAGTTTTCACACTCAAAATGATTGAAAAAATTGACAGAAGACTGAATTTATTTTTTATAGATTCCTCTGAATTCAGTATAGCTTATCAGACTTTGAAAACTACGACACATTAAGTATAAATAAAGGTAATATTTCAAAAGAGATTTATTTACTCTTTTATGTTGAATTATACTTCAAATTTCTACATCTATCTTTCAAAGGCATCTCACATGTGTCTACATTAGTAACTATCTATCTTAAAAGAGTGCTTCAGTTTCCATAGGAACAGTTTAAGATAAACTTGAACTTTGACCCCAACAAAGATATACAGTCCTTGGAGTTTGAAAAGGTATGTAACTTCCAGAATTAAACTGAAATTTATGACGATGAGGTCATACTCTTTTTCTACATGTCTCTTAAAAAGTATATTAAGTTTCATAAAGGTATAATATCAAAGATGAGAATTACCATGCACTTAATTCTAATTTTTAAATTTACTAATCCCTTACTATGCACTGTGACAGTAATTGAAAATACAACGGAAGAAAAATAGAAATAAATCTTTTCTTAAGAAACTTACACATTAATGAGGGAGACAGACATTTAATATTTGAATAATTGTAATTACAATGACATAATAAATGTTATGAGGGAAACATGCAAGTACTATGAAATAGAATAATTAGGGGTTTGAACATACTCTGGAGAGATCAAGAACATACTCCACAAGAAACTGGCAGCTAAATTTAAATATATTCCTAAGTAGGATTTTTTTCTGGAATACTATTATTCTTTTTTCCATCTACCACAACTCTTCTATATCCCTCTTTGGTCTTAATTAAAGTACAGACAAGTGTTAAAAGTCACAGAGTAGAGGTAGTATGGTTCTTTCAAAGAATGTATATATGCGATAGTATGAGATATATGGCTAAAACCTTTCAGGTTAAGTTTTGGGTAGCACCAGAGAGCAAGTATAAAGAACACACAAGAAAAGTGACCAGTAAAGAGTGATCAAGGAGGGGCTACTTGGATGTGACCTACCTGGATTAAAACTCTGTCATCCCATATGGTTCCCTGAACACTGCCAGAAAAAATTCCTGACTGCAAAGTCAGAAGTAACCCCTGAGCATAGCGGAGTATGGCCCATTAACCTAATGAATTAATTAATAGAGGTCAAGGAGAATCTAGAGTCACAGAAGGTAAAGAGATATAATATTTCAAAAAGAAGGGATTGTAGACTATATTGAGTGCTACTAAGAGGTTTAGCTATATGAAAGACATTAGAAACTTTATCAAACAACATTTTGGTAGATGGTAGTAAGGCAAAATGCCACAGGGTATTTATTAAGGAATGAATTAGCCACTTTCAGCTAGATACTGCTTTGTAAAAATAAATTCCAACAAAGTATCATCTCACATCACTGATAATGGCATATATCAAAAAAAAAATAGAAATCAGCCAGTTTTGGTGGGATGTAGTAAAATAAGAGTCCTCATTACTACTGGTAGGAATATTGTCTGGTTCAACCTCTGTGGAAAATGGCATGGAGACTTCTCAGAAAGTAAGACTAAGGGGGGGGGGGCTGGAGAGATAGCACAGCGGGTAGGGTGTTTGCCTTGCATGCGGCCGACCCAGGTTCGATTCCCAGCATCCCATATGGTCCCCTGAGCACCACCAGGAGTTAATTCCTGAGTGCAGAGCCAGGAGTAACCCCTGTGCTTCGCCGGGTGTGACCCAAAAAGCAAAAAAAAAAAAAAAAAGTAAGACTAAGGGGCTAGAAAATAATACAGAAGGTAAGGTGCATGCCTTGTACATGGTCCAGCTGAGTCCAATCCCTGGCATCACATACGGTTCCCAAGCCACTCCAGAAGTGATGCATGAGCACAGAGAAAAGAGTAAACCCTAAGCACAAGTGTTTGTGGTCCAAATATACACACAAACATACACGCATGTACACATGCACACACAGTAATACTAGAGTTTCCATATGATCTAGTGATTCCACAGCTTGGCTTCTAGCCTCAAAACACAAAACCCACACTAATTTGAAAAGAGTTATGCACTAATTCAGGAAAACATATGCACTATTTTTTCACTATCTATGGAGTAGAAGAGAGCTTTAAGATTTATGTATTAATTTGGGAAAAAATTGGTCCATTGTACAAATTACTTACAAGATTCCATCATTCAAATGAGCCAGAAAATGTAGTTTTTCATTTGCTGAGAAAAAACTCAGATATTGCCATCCTCTTACAATAGCTACAATATTAATCAATAGAAAATGAAGAAATAGCATGGATCACAATTTTAGGGATCTTAGATTAAAAATGGAGATATAACAAGATAACTATGTAGAGATAATGATGCCCAAAGAAGTGGGGATGAGGTGGGATAATGTAGCTTTATATGTGTGTTTGTTTGTGTCTATCTATACTTTGATAGCACTGCATTAATCAAGTTGAATGTTTTGGAGGAATCAAGCAGAGAAAATTATGTGTTTAAAACATAAGAGAGATAAACAAAAATAATGAAGGGAGGGTCCCCCAGGAAGAAAAAGTAACATAATTCCAAGGACAGTGAAGCTTGAGGGTTTGACCTTTGATATAAGGAGAACTTTGGTCATTTTAATACTAAGACAAATGAATTTAAGATATAGAGAAATCTTGAAATTCAATACCCATAGGTCAAGTAAGTTCCCTTCCAGTGGTATTCAATTTTTATGGTAAATGTGAAGCAAGTTAGCCATGAAGATTGGGAGAAGAGAGGTAGAAGAGATGATTAGAAGATTGAGCAAAAGAGCATGTAAAATAGTGGTTTCAAAGAATAGAGGATGAACAGGTAGGTTTTCTGGACAGTGTTGAAGACCTAGTTGGAATGGGCATCTGAAAATTTATCATGAAAATCACTTCTGTTGTGGAAGTGCCCCTGCAACTGTGACTCTCACAGTTCACTGACAATTATGGAAATGAAAAATGGTGGGATCATCCAGGAACTTTGCCAAAAATTAATTTGCAAAATAATAGGGAAATGAAAGGTGGAGGGTGGTTAAAATATTTGTCAGGAATTGGGTCAACTATGAAAAATATCTAATCACTACTGGGCAAGTGGGGGAAATGAAATTTGGAGTAGGGTGGGGTGGGAAAGGGGATAAGTGGAGGGGCCAGACGATTGAGAAGCTATATTCTATGGTCTATATATTCTATATTAACTCACTCTTTATAATGTAGAATGATTATAAATAATGATATTTGAGTAATGATGTGGAAAGATTGGAAGTTATGAATAGAATAAGAGGTTCAGAATTAACATCGATAAAGAGATGGGGTGGTTTTCAATAATGGTGTCTATTATTTGTGGAATTGGGTAGCTTCTGGGGAACCATGAAAAAATTATTGAATATGAAATGGTCAAAGAACTGATCATGATGTTAAATGGGTTTTCAATAGTTAATTTACCCCAGAAAATGGGGATGAAAAGTGTGACATAGGAGCTAAAATTTTTAATAAATTAAGAGAGTAATTAGAAGATTAACAGATGACTCTGATGAATAAAGAATAAGATAATATACCCTAGAAAGAGATGGAACGGAGCAATATTCGAGAAGTAACACATGAATCTGAAATCCTTTAATTAAACTCTCCTGAAAAAGTGTAAATTCTATGCAATCTATAATATGTCAAGATTCACATCAACTTGTTCAAAAATTGATTAATAACTAACACTTGACCTTGAGATGTGTGAATTTGTATGAATATAGTTGAATAATTACTTTGGTCCTGCTTCAGTATTTATATCAGAATCCACACTTTCATATTATAGGAATCCATGCCTCCCTGGTTTTTTAATTCAAAATGTCTGTGCAACTGTACCCATATAGAATTCTGATCATATGGGAACTATATTCCTTGCCTGAACTACCTGCTCTTACTTATCTATACTTTCTAATTCAAGAAGCTTATTAGAATTAAGAAATATCCTTAACCATTTCCAGAGTTACAAGTAGATAATACTTAAACACTTACAGTTAAAATATTTGTAACACATTACCAGCTTCTAACCTTACAATTAAATCTAGGACACCACATGAGATTCTTCATACTCATCTACAACCCTCAGCTTGACTTTTGAAACGTCTTCTCCTTAAAGTAAATTTTTACTATCCCTGTCACACCATATGAAGTTGCAGTTGCATGGTATTTAAAAGTATTGCAATCTTCTTCAAAGTTCTTTGTTCTCCAGAGGTGACTTGTGTATGCCTGTTGTGAATTTTTTAAAATTATTCTCTCCTTGATCTGGAGGGATAGTACATGGGTTAAGGTGCATGCCTTGCATGTGACTGAAAATGGTTTGGTCCCTGAAACCAGATGGAATCCCAAACTTTGCGGGGTGCAGGCCTGAAAGACCCAAGCACCACTGGGACTGACACTGCAGGTTCCTGAGTACCATAGGGATGCTCCAACTGATCTCCAACACTACAGGGTCCAAGCAGCTCTGCATCCTTGGGCCCTAACTGCTGTCCCAGTGTTGCCAGGAAGGACCTCAGGCTTCCTGAGCACCACTTGGAAGCTCCCTTGCCCCAAACTTCTTTATGTGATTGCAAATACCACTACATTTGTTTACTCAATGGGATATGAACAGTGGACAAAAGAGCAAGTTGGAACTGATGGTGTAGAAACTGAAGATAGATAGCAAGGTGGTTTGCTAAAGACAATTGTGAAATCTTATATACAAGATAGTGTTCCAGAGTAATATATACATATTTTGGAGTGTAATAGATTTAGCCTCGTGATCTAGATAAAGCTTTCTCTGAAGAGACATGAACCACAAAGCAAGAAATTGGGGAATTCAAAGTTTCTACTCACTGAACATCCCTCCTCAAGTCACTGTCTCATGGTATATGCTGCGGACATTGTACCCTTTGTACATATCACAAGATCACTGTATCACTGTCATCTTTTTGCTCATCTATTTGCTTGAGGGGGCACCAGTAATGTCTCCATTGTGAGACTTGTTGTTACTGTTTTTGGCATATCAAATACAGCACGGGTAGCTTGCCAGGCTCTGCCTTGCAGGCAATATACTCTTGGTAGCTTGCCGGGCTCTCCGAGAGGGGCGGAAGAATTAAACTCCAGTCGGCTGCATGCAAGGCAAATGCCCTACCCACTTTGCTATCGCTCCAGCCCATATCACAAGATACCAAGACTTTTTAAAACAGATATATGTGTCAGAAGATTCATTCTCACAAAGCCTTCAAGTCAGTTATTTGTGAGATATTACATGCACTTTGGGAAATTCTGGGGGGTGATTAGAGTAAAATAGGAAGTATAGTCACACTTATCTGGAAAAAATGTGTAAAACAAATGAACCAGTTTTTGTCTAAAAGTTTGAAATACTACTGTGAATTAGGACTCTAATCTAGGCTTTCCCCTGCCTGAACATAACAGGAAAGCTTTTAGTGAAAGACACATCCAAGACACATTGGGAAGCACTCGCCTATGGTTGGAAACATTGTGGGTATTTGAGCCAGGGGAAACTACGGCTAAATATAGACAGTAAGAAGGTATTCCAAGGAAGGGGTTCAGGTCCATCAAAGTCCTTGCTCTTGCTGAACAAGAAACAGGAGTCATTCTAAAGCTGACTGAATCACATAGCTTATTGAATTTACTCTGAACACTTCATTTGAAATTTGGCAACATCCCTGATTGTCAGAGGTTTTTAAATCTGGTACAAAAGGTTACAGAGGAATGCTGTTGCCCAAATCTGGCAGCCCATGCAAGTCTTTTTAATTAACTTTAAAAGGTCTGTGTTAGTGCTGTGCATGGCAGGATATATAAAACACCCACACCCATTACTGGAGTGAGAGAAGCAACTGGAGCTACTCCAATTCCATTTCACTAGCATTTTTAGGAAGAGCGAATGAATTTCTTGCTTGTAAATTTAAAAAATAATTTGAAGACTTACCTACAATATGAACTACAGAAAACCTTTATTCCAGTTATGTTATCATTTCCAAATTAAATTGAACATACCTTTGTGTTCTTATAAGAATGTTCCCTCCATGTGTGGGTGACACAGGGAAAAGAACACACACACATCTAAACACAGACACACATACACGACAGATTATAAACAGTGACATGCAGACACAACGACCTTAAGGGTTCTATAAAGCTATGCACTGAAGTGAACACAGTAGGAAGTTATCCTGAGAAAATCCCAGGTACTCTCTGGCACTGCAATGTGTACCTAGCATGGTGACAGTCTCAGAAATTTTCACATAACCCCAGATGGGTCCTGTCTTCTCTCTGTTACCATAGATGGGCAGATTTCAGTAGTTATTTCAAGCTTATTTTTTCTTAAAGTGTCTCTCCACCTCCAGAGAGCCAATGGAGGCACTAAAACACTGCTGCTGAGAGTAGACTTGGAGAGCTATTCAGAGCAAAATAGTTTACTGGAATAAGGCATCTAAGTCCCCGCCCACTCCTAAGCTGTGGACTTTATGTGGGAGGACTGGGGAGTTGAGTGAAAACTGTGGATTCATCTGTGGACTGGTTAAATTAATTAAATGTCTCACACATTCTTACTCATTAACATCCTTACTGATCGATTCTTGAAAACTGTCATTTTACCATAGGCTTATTGATATAAATGAGGGGTAAGTTTCTATAGTATGTTTCTGGTCATAAAAATATTACCAAACTTCCAAGTAAAGATCCCAAGGAATTCTAGTGATAATTGTATTCATTAATTCAAATATTTATTTTCCAACTTACTGTTCCAGTTTATGGTCAAGTGTGGCCAGATTCTATCCTTGTAACTCGAGACACAGCTGGGAACCAATCCTGGACAGAATATCCTTCCATCATACAGCATGCATACACACACACAGTAAGGAGGGGGTAGGAGGCATGGAGAAAGGGAGAGAAAGAGAAAGCAAGGGAAAGGAAGAGGAAGAAGGAGAGGGAGAAGAAGAGGAAGAGGGAGAGACAACAGAGACATTGGGACAATAGAGACACACACGTACAATTTTGAGATGTAAGAAGAAACCCTAATGGGGACATGGGAGAACATGAAAATGCTACATAGTAGGCCAGTTGAAATTTGTTAATGTTGTTGTTTTGCTTCAACAATGTTGTAACAAAAAGACATTCACTGAATTCCAACTGTATATTTGTTATTGGTTGTTTTTGAATCTTTCATAGATGTGGTTGTGATGAGTAAAATTAAAAGCTTCAGAGTTGCCGAAGTCCATCACATCATGGTTCTATTTTTGGCGAAGCAAAATAATTTCGATTGAAAGAAATTTAGAGAGGTGTGTAGAGAGATGTTCAAGAGAGAATATGTGCTTGGAAAAGCTAGTAAGCAAAGCTTTGAATGACTTTTGGGAGGAAAGTATATACAATTCCTCCAGTGGTCTTCGCCTGAAGCATACATAAAAATTAATCCAGGCTTTTGGAGGAACTTTTCTCAAGATAGTCAAAGCCATCTACCACGAACCTAGGGCAAGCATTATCATCAATGGAGAAAAACTAAGGGCTTTTCCTCTAAGATCGGGGACAAGACAAGGATGCCCACTCTCACCACTTCTCTTTAATATAGTATTGGAAGTATTAGCAATAGCCATCAGGCAAGAAAAAGATATTAAGGGGATTCAGATCAGAAAGGAAGAAATCAAGCTCTCACTATTCGCAGACGATATGATGCTATACCGAGAGAAACCTAAAAGCTCTAGTAAGAAACTCTTAGAAACAATTGACCTATACAGTAAAGTCGCAAGCTATAAAATCAATACCCAAAAGTCCATGGCCTTCCTATATGCAAACAATGAGACAGAGGAAATGGGACATGAAAAAAGCAATCCCATTCACAATTGTGCCCCAGAAAATCAAATATCTTGGAATCAGCTTAACTAAAGAAGTAAAGGACCTCTACAAAGAAAACTATATAACTCTACTCCATGAAATAAAAGAGGACATGAGGAAATGGAAACATATCCCCTGCTCATGGATAGGGAGAATAAACATTGTCAAAATGGCAATACTCCCAAAAGCATTATACAGATTTAACGCGATCCCTATAGGGATACCCATGGCATTCTTCAAAGAAGCGGAGCAAGCAATACTGAAATTTATATGGAACAATAAACGCCCACGGATAGCTGAAACAATTCTTGGGAAAAAGATAATGGGAGGCATCACCCTCCCCAACCTTAAACTCTACTACAAAGCGGTAACAATTAAAACAGCATGGTACTGGAACAAAGGCAGAGCTGCAGACCAATGGAACAGGGTGGAATATCCCCACACACAACCTCAAATGTATGATCATCTAATCTTTGATAAAGGAGCAAGAGATGTGAAGTGGAGCAAGGAAAGTCTCTTTAACAAATGGTGCTGGCACAACTGGACAATCACATGCAAAAAAATGGGCTTAGAACTCGACCTGACACCACGCACAAAAGTCAGATCAAAATGGATTAAAGACCTCAACATCAGACCACAAACCATAAGGTACATTGAAGACAAGGTCGGCAAAACCCTCCAGGATATTGAAAATAAAGGTATATTCAAAGGTGACACGGAACTAAGCAATCTAGTAAAAACAGAGATCAACAAATGGGACTACATTAAACAAAAAAGCTTCTGCACCGCAAGAGATACAGTGACCAGAATACAAAGACTATCTGCAGAATGGGAAAGGATATTTACACAATACCCATCAGATAAGGGGTTGATATCAAGGGTATATAAAGCACTGGTTGAACTCTACAAGAAGAAAACATCCAACCCCATCAAAAAATGGGGCGAAGAAATGAACAGAAACTTTACCAAGGAAGAGATACGAATGGCCAAAAGGCACATGAAAAAGTGCTCTACATCACTAGTCGTCAGAGAGATGCAGATCAAAACAACCATGAGATACCACCTCACACCACAGAGACTAGCACACATCTAAAAGAACAAAAGCAACCGCTGTTGGAGAGGATGTGGGGAGAAAGGGACCCTTCTACACTGCTGGTGGGAATGCCGGCTAGTTCAGCCCTTTTGGAAAACAGTATGGACGATTCTCAAAAAACTAGAGGTTGAGCTCCCATTTGACCCAGCAATACCACTGCTGGGAATATATCCCAGAAAAGCCAAAAAGTATAGTCGAAGTGACATATGCACTTATATGTTCACCGCAGCACTGTTTACAATAGCCAGAATCTGGAAAAAACCCGAGTGCCCTAGAACAGATGACTGGTTGAAGAAACTCTGGTACATCTATACAATGGAATACTATGCGGCTGTTAGAAAAAATGAGGTCATGACGTTTGCATATAAGTGGATCAACATGGAAAGTATCATGCTAAGTGAAATGAGTCAGAAAGAGAGAGACAGACATAGAAAGATTGCACTCATCTGTGGAATATAGAATAATAGACTATAAGACTAACGCCCAAGAATAGTAGAAATAAGTACCAGGAGATTGTTTCCATGGCTTGGAGGCTGGTCTCTCATTCTGGGTAACTCAGGGAAGGGACCACCAAGTAAAATGTGGTTGGAGGTCATGTGGGGGAAGGGTGATGCGGCCGAATACAGACTAGAGACTGAACACAATGGCCACTCAACACCTTTATTGCAAACCACAACACCTAATCAGAGAGAGAGAACAAAAGGGAATTCCCTGCCATAGTGGCAGGGTGGGGTGGGGGGAGACGGGACTGGGGAGGGGGGGAGGGATGTTGGGTTTACGGGTGGTGGAGAATGGGCAGTGGTGAAGGGATGGGTTATTGAACTTTGTATGGGGGAAGCATGAGCACAAAGATGTATGGATCTGTAACTGTACCCTCACAATGACTCTCTAATTAAAAATAAACTAATAAAAAATATTTGTACATGATAAGTAACGTTTTTAAACATTTGCTACCCTAAAAGCAAATTCACACAAAGATATTGAAAACAAAAAAGTGCTTGAAATAAATGCCAATTAAAATACTTTAAAAAAATAATCCAGGCATTGTCACAGGGAAAGCTGTGCACTGTTGATGCTCTGCTCTTAATCCCACCATGACCTTTAGATTTTTCTATAACTTCTCCTTTCCTGAGGACTCCACCATTCTCTGGGTGGGGACTTGGATTTCTTCATCTGTATGGTGCTCGGTTTCTCCAAAGTGCTAGTATTTGCATCTCAAAGGGATGTGGTGTTCATGCCTTTGGGCCACATTGAGATTGGGAAATTTCTTCTTTTATTATTTACTAAAATCTCAATGCCAGGGTCCCCCTACCTATCCGCACACAAGAGTAAGCGAGCGAGATACATGTTCAAGAGAGAACGCTGTCCTGAGGGATCAAATAAGCAAGAACACAGGCTTGAAAGAGTAAGCCTACATTATGATGTTTTTAAAGATTGCATTTTTTACATATTTTCTCAATCAACTGTACTAAAAGAATAGCTATCAGAAGCTGTTGCCCTAAATATTGGGGCTTTAAAATGGAGTTCTTGTATCTGCAAAGGATGAGTTGATGGTCTGATTTTTCTCTGGTTTTTAGTCAAATGTCTGAAATTTCCCCCATCCAAGCTCTCAGAAGAGGAGAATTCTCCATGGCCTGTGGCCCGACGCATTATTCAGTGTTGAATTGTTCAGTAGTTGTAAACGCAGCTATAATTAAATTTCACAGGTTTCCTACAAACCTGTTGACAGTGAGCATCATAGTCCAAAGGGTTGTCTGAGAAAGTATGGAGAGTCAAATAACCTTGCCCACTACAGTGACATCAAGGCTGCATTCCAGATACTTCCCAGCAGTGATTAGAAAAGTAGCCTCCATGCATAATACTCGAAATAAATCATAATTTCTGGCAAAGTGGTTATGAAAGACTGTGCTGAGAATTGCTACTTCGAAGCAGAGGTGTTTTTTGTTTAACCTGAATCAAGACATTTAATGCTGACACGGAGAAGTCCAAAGCTGCACATCAGCAGGCTTCTTTCATAATCACTCGAAGCTCTCCAGTAGTTATTACCAGCCCCACTCTCCATTCCCACCTGCTATTGGCCTTGAAGAAACTGCCTGATTCATTGGCTGGAGTGAAATTATCCACCCTCCAATCCTTACTAATTCTCTTACATAACCCAAAGGGAGAGGATTGCCAGTAAGACAGTACATTAAAATATGTCCCAAGGGTTATTTCTGACAGCAAAACCTGAAGTGAGACAAAAAGTGAATTAAGGCCACAGACAAAGCCACAAAGGAAAAGAAATGTTGAGACATGGTTGGCAGGCCAGTCTTACCCACTGTTTGTAATTCCTACTATTCAGCTCTGAGGAGGCACCCTCCCTGACTGTCACTTCAGAAAGCCTCACAACATTTTCTAACAGCAAGGCTTTGTAAGCAGGAAAAATGAATCCTATCTTCACTCAGAGTCCCTTTCCTCCTTACCACTTCAGTCCAGCTGTCCTTGCATATTACAAGTAGGTTTTACAAATAATATGCTGCACAGAGACATAAATGTGCATAAGCTAACCTAGAAATATGCACTATAAATAAAATGATACCATATATACTACTAACATCACTTTGTATTTTCCTTTTCTGTTTATTTTGGGTCACACCCAGAGGTGCTTGGGGGCTATTCTTGGCTCAGTGTTCAGGGAGAGCTCCTGTCAGACTTAAAGGATTGAACCACGGCATCCTGCAGGCAAAGCATGCACTCAGGTGCTCAAGCACTACCCCATCACTAAAGCACAGAAGCAAATGCTTTCACTTTAAAACTCTTAGCTAGGGTTTTACTGGTCAGTTGTTGATGGTTACATAAGGTTTCATTCTCTAGTTCCACAGCACAGGTTTTCTTTATACATTGCTTCGGGACTGATGTTGTCAACAGCTGCCACCATGCTTCTAGACAGATTCTACTGCCTCATGACTCAACTCCACATAGATGTTAACCTGCTCAAAAGTTCAGGTACACTGGGAGATTTCGGCTAAAAACTCCTAGCCTTCTCAGATTTGGGATGGATCAACATCCCCCACCCCCAGTAATTCTATAAGCCCAACAGCCACACCAACTTCCCACCACTGTCACCCTATAAACTCATCTACCAGCCATGTTCCAGAGCCTCTTAAATAAAGCTCAAAAGAGATCAACTAGTCACCAAAAATTTCTTGGATACCCAGTCCCAGCTGAGATCTCCAGGATATTGGGTTGGAGGCATGCCAAGTTCCTGCCCTACCAAAGCCCCGTCAGCCATATTCATACCCCAACAGCTGCCTTCATGCCCCTAGCCAGACTACCCAGTTAAATATTCTGTATTTTCTGTAGTGCACAGCCACATTTGTGGATGCACAACATCTCCACATTCTATTAACATCCCAGTTGAAACTAGTTAAAACTAGCATACCAGATGGGATGGAAATGTAATGTAGAAACCAACTAAACTTGACTAACAGAAACATTAACACAGAAGAATTAACTTGCAATAACAGCTTAGCAAATACTCAGAAAAGGACTGAATGTCTCCATGGAAATACAACAATGTTCACAAACTTTCTTTTGCTGAAGTAATAACAAGCAATATAAAATAAATAATTATGGGCCTGCTATGGGTTTGAGATGTGGTTGGGAAAATGGAGAAAATGGTGGAGTAAAGGTGACAGTAGTGTTGGAATATTGAATACCTATAACAAATCATCATAAAAACTTAGTAAACTATGGCATTTAAATAAAGGGAGAACAAACAAAAATTGGGGCCAATAGACTGATGGTGAACAATAGAAGCAGACTCCCATCATGCAACAAAGTTTGATCCTGCTGTATTCTTCCTGAAACCTCTAGTCTTTTAGTTATCCTCATCCTCACCCTCAAAAGTTAACTCCAATATCATGTCAGTAAAACCTCCCTGAGCACTATACTTAGATAGAGGTGCATCTCTCACTGCTTGGCACTGTCCATATTACCAAGCTGCCTGATTTTTCTCCATTGCACTTACCACCTTCTTTTATGCTATAAATTTTATTATTAATGGCCATATTCTCATTACATCCATAATCTCTCTGCCCAATAACCCCCTCTATCATTCACACACATGCATACGTACATACATACATATATACACACACACACTAGAATTAAAGCTCTTAGAAGGCAATAGCGTACTATAGAGCAGTATTTTTTCCAGAAGTGGACAATGTCACCAGCTTGAAGGGTGCTGAGTTTGTTGGGGAAGGGGAGGGTCAGTAACAGCATTAGGTGCAATTGGGGATTCTTTTGCTTTTTCTCTTAGATTTCCAGGCTGATGAGAAATTTTGTTTTTCTGAAAAAGGAGCAGTAGGTGCAGTAAGTTTGGGACCCTTTGCACAGGGGTTTAAAAGTCTAAAATGCTTCTTTCTCAATGAATTTCAATTCCTAAAAACTTCCTTCATCTTATGCATATTCAATGCAAGGGAATGCTTGTTGAATAACTATTCATTTTATGTCACTTAATTACTACACCAGACTTACTAGGAACAGGATTTGTGAATTAGTTGGAATGAAATTTGTGGATTAGATTTATGGCTGGATTACTGAAATCATAGGTATAAGTGAGTGATCTAGAAATAGTTCTTGGACTACAGCTTCTATCATAACCCTTGGCGAGTTTGTTAAAGCACAAGTTGTAGCGACTTAGCCCCAGAGTTTGAGATTTACCAGGTAGCATGAGGCCTAAGAATGCCCATTTTAACAAGATCCCAGGTGATGCTGATATGATAGCACAGAAAACATGCTTCAAGGACATCAGCCCAGAAATATAAGACTAAACATTGATAGGCTGCTGGCATTTCCTCATTGGTTTCTCCAGGTGTGCTTTAGCTTTTGTCTGTTTTTGTATTTCTTTAGTTTTTGTGAATATCAATGTTATTTTCTCTCCTTTGAATCTCATGGACTATGCACATAGCTTGGATGTTCTAGGACTTCCTATCAGTACCTATGTTCTATGAGTGTACCTTTGCACAGAGTGTAGAGAGACTAATAAAATTATTGTTCCACCAGCTCAGCAGGTGAGTAAATAACAGATTAATTGGTCTCCTTTTCACTTGTCTATATAATTTATCTCCATCACAAGTTCTTTGCCACACATATAGACTACAAAGTTTCCACTGTAATAATAAGAGTTTCTCTGTCAAATAGAAAATATACATAGTAAATATACCATATTTTTATTCAGTATTCTGTTCTTGATACATATAGACAATGGAATACAATGGCTATAAGAAGAGACAAAATCATGTATTTTCTGCTATGTGCATCATGCTGAATGAAGATACAAAGAGAGGGACAGATACAGAATGATCTATTACATATGTGGGATATAAAGTTATATATGGAGGGAATAACAAATGATGAAATGTAACATTGAACCAGAGAACTGGTCTACAGAAATGAGTTTACCATGGTGGAGAACAGGATGTGGACAGAAGCCTAAGACACTGGTAGAGGGAAACAGATTCTCTGGGGGAGGGTATGGTGTTGAAACATTGGATGCATGGAACCCTATCATTAACACTATTGTAAATCATAGTGTGTCAAATAAAACATTTTTTAAAAATTGAAAGCCTGGCAGGGGGATTGAGCCATAGTTGGAAGACTGCTTCATGAGCATAGGGGAGAAGGCAGATGGAATAGAGAAGGGATCACTAAGAAAATGATGGCTGGAATAACCAGTTGGGATGGGAGATGCATGCCGAAAGTAGATAATGGATCAAACATGATGACCTCTCAGTGTCTGTGTTGCAAGCTATAATGCCCAAAAGTAGAGAGAGAGTATGGGGAATATTGTCAGCCATAGAGGCAGGAGGAGGGTGGGAAAGGGGGGGTATACTGGGGATATTGGTGGTGGGAAATGTGCACTGGTGGAGGGAATGGTGTTTGATCATTGTGAGATTGTAACCCACGGTGATTCGATAAAATTAAAAAAATTTAAAGCCTGGTTGGGACTGGAGAGATAGCACAGTGGGTAGGGCATTTGCTTTGCACACGGTCTACCTGGGTTCTATTCCCAGCATCCCATATGGTCCCCCAAGCACCACCAGGAGTAATTCCTGAGTGCATGAGCCAGGAATAACCCCTGTGCATCGCTGAGTGTGACCCCCCCCAAAAAAAAATGTAAAGCCTGGCATTCTTGGGACTAGAGAGACAGTACAGTGGGCAGTGCTTGCCTTGCACATGAGCAATCCAGGTTTGATCCCCAGCACTCCATATGGACCCCTGGGCCTCAAAAGGAGTGATCCCTGAGCATAAAGTCAGGAGTCATCCCTGAGTACTGCCAGATGTGGTCCACAAAACAAAAGAATATCAAAGACTGGTACTCTTTGTCCTTGGTAGCAGACACTGTAGGTGTTCAATACCATAGACCTTCATCCACCTTGATTTGGGTTGAACTGTGGTAGATGGCTTCCTAGCAAGTTTCTAAGTGTCCCACCTCAAATATCTACAGGGTATCTAATTTTTCTATTGCTAGGTATTCTTAGAAAGCCTGGGAATTGACCCAATCCGTATACAGGGCAATCGGAAGCCTGAAGGGAATCCCAAGGGACAATCCATAATTAACTGGAGGACAAGTTGACAGCAATATAAGGAGAAATATCCCAGGTTCTCATTCGTTTGTGAGACAAATATGAGACACATTCTACTTATCCCAGGGAGGTACCAGCTCAATGACACAGCTTTTTGTCTTTTTGCCATTCCTGTTTCACCCATCTACTCCCTCACTCTAGATATCTAGGGTTATCTCACTAGTAACTGACTGGGTCTAAGTTCCCCTCAAGTTTTTCTGTAGGGGAACCTAGTCAGAAATACTGTCTTACATTCGGCTTTGTAGGAGCCAGCTCTGAGAAAAAGAATTACGAAAACATTCCATGAGCGACCAGAGGGATAGCTCAGCAGTTTAATGTGGGTTCTGTGGGCTGGGGGCTTGGCTTTGATTCCCGGCACATAATGGCACTTTTAGCACCAACAGGAGCAACCTCCAAGCTGGGAGTAGCCCCAAGCACTGTATTTTGAAATATGAAAAAGAAAACCAAGAACTTGGAATTCAGACCTCGGGAAACACTCCCATAAGGAAGGAAAAACTATCTCGCCATGCAGGTGCAACTGAAGCTTCTAGTTATCCAAATGGGACTCTTGGGGGCTCTACTGGCCCTGCAGAGTGATTCCAAACTAAGGCAGACGGCTCAGCTTGTCAAT
Source organism: Sorex araneus (assembly GCF_027595985.1). Classification (NCBI taxonomy): domain Eukaryota; kingdom Metazoa; phylum Chordata; class Mammalia; order Eulipotyphla; family Soricidae; genus Sorex; species Sorex araneus. The sequence goes on along the minus strand of NC_073313.1, from coordinate 43,902,854 downwards.
GGCCCTAAAACAACACTGGTGGTGGCCTCAAATGAAACCACTCAGAAAAGGCTTCCCTCTCAACCATCTGCAGTTGGTATTCCCTGCATCCATGGTGGGACTTGGCCTTGAAGGGGGTTCTGGGATGGGCACTAAAGAGTCACTGAACTGTTGCCTGGTCACATTTTCTTGGAATTTTCAGCAAGGCTACACATTACGTCGTAGGTATGTCCCAGCGCCAGCTGTGACTGGGGAAGGGAATTCCCCTGTAGATCCAGCATTTAGAAAGAAATAAGTCGCATTTGGAAAACAGAGTAAATATATCAAAGAAACCTAAAATCACAAGTGTAAAAATTGGCTCCAAGGTGCTAAACTTAAGGGCTCGCCTATAATTAAATTTCATCAATGATGTGATGTTAAATTCAAAATAGCCTGTCTCAGGAGGGATTTTCTTCTAAGCTGTGGAAGCTGGGACTGTGGAATTTTTTTCTAACACATTCCATGAAGACAAAAGTGTCTGTCAAGGCACTTGTTATAAAAGGGCAATTAAAATATCCTGGATCCGGTATGACTAAGGGGTAAGAGCCTTAGTGCTCCTGAAAATACTTGAATAATTACAGTCTCCTTTAGTGGTGGGCCCAAACAAAAGGAGGCCACCTCATCCTTCAGATTTAAATAAAGAGCATTAGGTACTTTGAGAGTCTTTTCGGGAGCAGGGAAGTGTGGCTGTCTGCCTCTTACATTCTGTCAAGGAAATCTCCCAGTCACTGTCCTCTTCAGCAGCAAAAAGCAGCTCTCTGGAGCATCTGTCCCTCCTGGGATTGAGATACCTCCTGCTTTCTAAAATGATCTTTCCGCTTAGCCTTTCCCTTCTCTCCTTTGATGCTGTTATTTGGACGACAGGGTTCAAACTCATGCTTGGTAGCAGTTCTCCTGGTGCAATTCTTGCAACTTATGCTATGCATTCATGAACTCTACTTCTAGTTTCCATGCCTCTAAGAAAGATTAACTAGTCTAAATGTCTTTTCTAACTCCCTTTTCTCCTCTAAACAATTTTACTATAAATCATGGGAGGGGAGTCACTAACGTAGTCAGGAACTTCACTAGAAATATGTTCATTGGCAGGACTGGATGCTCTGGTACACACCTGATGAACACCAGCATGAGCTCTGAAAAGCCTGGACAGTGAGATCTCATGGGTTCTTTAGACACCTAAGGAGAAAAGCAGCCACAACCCATAATTTTTCATCACTACTTACCACTATGAGAGTAGGGCATTTTATGTCCCTATTCTGTCCACAAGGTATTGGACCAAAGCCCAGATATAAGCTGAGAGAAACCACACATGAGCTGAGCAAGGAATTCAGAGCATACTCAGCAAGGGGATTCTCCTGGGCAAACAGCTCTCTAACCCCCCCTACACCTAATTTCAGTTCTGCATGTTTCACAGGAAATGACGTGATTATTTTTCTCTACTCATGACTATAATCCCCCAAGCCATTCAACTCTATTCTCCAGGTTACTAATAAAGCCTGTAGTTTATATCTCAGCCCAAAGAATTCAGCACTCTGAGGATTATGTTGCTGAAGAGACAAATTCTTCTTTCACCACAAATTCCTCTGTATCCTCAGCCACAGATTGCTTTTGGTAATGGGTATTTGTTGTATTCTTTCTTTAGGAGCATTAGGAATCTGACTGGCTGGCCTGGAGCAGTCTAGAATCATAGAAGAATATTTTTTAACTCCAGTATGCACAAATAAGTAGGAGAGCAATGGAAAAATAAACTGAGGGCTGGCCATTTTATAAGGCTCTCTTTTCAAACCCTTTGCTTTAAAATTTTTAAAGATAAACAAGGCCTCCATCTCATTTCTATCCTTTGTTTCTCCTTAGAAAAATGCATATAAAACAACATTTTTCACTCTACCCAGATGATCAGCATTTGCTTTGGACACATTTCAGGTCTCTCAATCGGTCATGTTTTCTAGATGGTACAATCACTGTGGATTTGAAGATCTTTAGTATTTTGTCCCATTCAAGAGTGTATGAGCTAGGAGTAATCCCTGTGCAATTCTGGGTGTGACCCAGAAAGAAAAAAATACACTATATGGGGCCCATGATATACTACAGCATGTATAGCACTTGTCTTGCAAACAGCCAATCCAGGATCAATTCCTTTAACCCCATATGGTTCCTTAAGCCCTAGTAGGCATGATCCATAAGCATAGAGTCAGGAGTATGCCTTGAGCACAGTTGGGTGTGGCTCAAAAACAAAAATGTACTCCAAAATCTATTGACTTTAAAAGAGTTTAGTTTGCAATTCTGATATCTGCACTGGGTTCAGCTAAGTAGATCCATTTCATGTAGAATCTGCGGTGGCTGAATCATTTAAGATGAAATCTTATCAGGGGTATTTACACTAGCTGAGGGCTGGTTAAAAATGTGTCTCATTGCACATGACCTCTCTACTTGGCTAGCCTGAGCTTCAACAAAGCATGGTAGCATTAGAACACTCAAACTTTTTGCTTTATTTACAACTTAAAAAGTAAGTTCAAGTTGCAAGTTCTCTTAAAGGCCAAGAATAACTTAACCCACCTTCTATTGGTCAAAGCAAGACACATGATCAGTACAGATTCAAAAAAAAGGAGTAACAAACTCAGTTTCTTGGTGAGCAGAGTCTGATGTGTGTTGAGAAATGGAATGGATTATTGGTGGTTATATTTGGAGAATGCATAGTGCAATTTTATAGGTGATAGCAGTAGGGATAGGAAAATATGTTTTATAAGCAGCTAGACTTCTGCTTTCTTGTCTTGGATATGTTTGAAGTGGCTCCTTTACTTTATGGCATCCTCAGGAAGTCCATTTACCAAGAAAATCTCTGCTGTTCTTTTCATTCAGGAAATTATATCTCTGAACCCATACTCACTTATGATTTCTCCTTAGTCACTTAGTTACCAAGAATCTCATGTAAAACAAAAATTATTCCAAGCCTGGTTAGAGAGGCTTGTGACAGCATTTAATTCCTAGCCCCCTTTTTGAAAAATTTCTAGTCAACTTTTGAATAAGCTTGGTGGAATTGAGTCTTAAATTACATAGTTAACTGGCAGCTGGTCAATAGTCATAGCAATCTTAAATTAACCTGTTACTGTATTTACCAACAATATTTTAACCATTAGTTTTTCTATAAAATGACCCTATCAAGAGTAATTCTTCTTCATATTGCCCGATGATGGTCAGTTTTATTCACATGCATGGTTGTAATAAGTTTTAACTGCAAGTTGAATGACACATTTTCTTTACTATTGGCATATATATCCAAGGAGTTGTTGCTGATATCTCTCTATTTGATCAGGTCTTGAAAGACCTCACAATGACTATATTTCTCTCCCAGAAGCAAACATCTGTATGATTCTTTTTTTTCCTACGTTGGCATCCCTGAATGAGCTCAGGAGCTGGCCATTTAGTCAATACAATATCTCTCCTCCCACATGGAGTTACTGTTTAAGTTGACAATTTTTAAGAACAATTTTTAAGAACTTTACCCAATGGGTACAGTAAGAGCAGAGACTGGGGTATTTCACATGGCTATTCATCAGTCACCAATAAAGTATAATGTCACAACAATTACTAATCTATTTTTGCCCTCTCTATCTAAAAAACATTACATTATGTTTGGTTCTTCAGAATACCTTGTCCATCTCTGACCCCACCCAATTCTGATAATATAAACATATATTTTATGTTTATATTAATAATATAAATTAATATAACATTAATATTAATTTGTATTAATATTAATTTACATTATATTCTAATATCACAATCACGATCACGATAGCCCGTTAAACACCGATTTCTCGGGCGAGCCCTTCCACACATTCTCCACATATTCTGATATAATTATATTAAATATAAATTATATTAATTTATATTATTATAATATAATAGGATAATATAAACATATCTTTTCTGAGACTTTTGATACTCCAGCTTTCTTGAGTGAGAGTCAGACATCAATCATTATATCCCCACCTGAATTAACTGCATGTTAGTCCTCTGGGTCATTCTGAAGATGATGGTCTTAAGGTGAAGACGATCCTTTAAGTGTGGCCTTAAGTAGGAGGCCACTAGCTTTGATGCTTTCTCATTTGCTACAGAAGTAGATAGGTAGACTCTCAAGGAATATTGCAGCCCATTTCTAGCCCTATAATTTAAAAACAGCTTTTTGGTCTTATATTCTTCTTTCAGTTTTTCATCAATTATATCTTGTAGTCTCACTAAAATTTAAATTTTGTGTTATTCTTACTCATATAATATGAGCTTAAGCTATTTTACCTTACTACTAAAGGGAAGAATAACTCCATAAGGCTTAAGGTATCTTTAGTTTATGTCTTCCTTATATATCCTGCTACCCCCGTGTACTGGACTCAAACTTTGTTATTGCTATTACTTTGGGAATTTGAAATGTGATTGATATTCTCTCATATTTCCAATTTAGAAATATTTTCTCCTATGTTTCATCTTTACAAGACAAAATCTCAAAAATTGTAGACGCCAAATAAATATCTTTAAGTTTTAAGTTTCCATTTAAGTATTTTAACCAGTCACAGATTTGTTCTAACATTTCGTTATGGGTATCGGAAACCAATGACGTAGACTTTATGAATAGTTAGCTTGCAGATCTCTATTGAAGAATTTTGTCCCCTCCGTGTCTATAAAGCATGCTAACAATGAGAAAAGTAAGGAAAACTGGGGAATTTTTTCCTAAAGAATACAAAATCTACCTATGATTTCCTGACTAGTACAAGTTTTGTCTCTCATAAATGGAGAGTATAACAGACTATTTTGCACCTGATTACCCATCATTATTTTCCTTAAGAATTCTTTTGCATTTCTCTATGAATCTAAGTTATAAGAAGTAATATTCCACTTGAAAGTGGAGGTGAGAGGTGGGGGAAATGGTAACACCTGCCACTGGACTCTTAAATATTAAAGCACAATTGTAGAAAGGCACAATACAATAGAGGCACTATTGTATTGTCTCAAATTCTTATGCTTATAAAACTTAAGCCTCCCAATATGTTGACCATAATATTTTCTTTGCTATGATTATTCAAAATTTTAACAATAAAAGAATCAAAGAGAAAGAGATGAAAAATATACTCCACAAACTGAAAGCTCATGTCTGAGAAATCCTTTGCAATTATTATTGACCTCAAATTCCAATATCTGAGCCCTTTTTCTTCCCCTTCAACAATTCCAAAGAATTGAAGAAATTTGATGAATCATATAGTTTAACCTCTCAGTAATTTATTCTCATAACCATATCTTTAATGATGTTCCAGCCTTTTTAGGAATACCGTTATAGACAGTTGACTCACTACCTTACAAAATGACTGGGGGTATATTGACATTAATTAATCTCAGTTCTTGAATCAAACTAAGAATGTGAATCCCTGTGATCTCCACCCTGGAGTTGAGGTTAGTTTTATTCCTCAGAGCAATATGTCTCTATTCAAGATTATATCAGAATCCATAAAATTACTTAATGAAAACATAGGCAGGATTCTCCAGCATATAGACTTCAGAGGTATCTTCAATGATTCAGTTCCATTGCAAAGATAACAAAGACAAAAATAAATAAGTGGAACTACATCAAACTAAAAGGGTTTTACATGGCAAAAGAAACTTGAACTAAAATAAAAAGACGCTGTTCTGAATGGGAGAAAATATTTGCATACCATAGAAAAAGCTAATACTGAAGATATATAAATCACATACAAAGCTCAACAACAAAAATTATCAATAACTCCATCAAAAAGGAGAGAGGAGATGATCAGGCACTTCCCTGAGAGAAATATTCAGATGGCCAATAAGCATACGAAAAAGTATTCAGCATCACTTACTAAATGAAAATAAAAACAGTAATGAGGTAAAAATTCACACCAGTGAGAATGGCATCTATCAAAAATGGGAAAATAGTATTAGTGGGAATGTGGTGAAAAGGAAATGCTCATTCATTATGCTTGGAACTCTTTCTGCTTCTATCTCTATGAAAAATAATATGGATGCCCTTAAAAACCTAACAATAGAGCTTCCATATGACCCAGAAATCCCACTTCTTGGTTTCTCTTCCAAGAACACAAAATATAATCTGAAGATATGTGCATTACTATGTTCATTGCAACTCTGAATGCAATAGCTAGGACATGGTGACAACCCAAGTACCCAATGACAGATGAATAAAGAAATTGTGACACATATATACAATGGAATATTATGAGCTGTAAGAGAAGATGAAATCTTTCAGTTTACTGCAAGTTGGATTGGAGAGCATTATGTTAAGCAAAACAAGTAAGATAGAGAAGGACAAATACAGATGGTCTTACTCGTCTATGGTATATAGAGAAATGAAACAAGTGAATAGACAGCATCTAACTATGATAAACCACTGGCTCTGAATTTCAAAACTGAGATTACCCAGCAGTAGGGGTGAGAAAATTCAAAGGTGAACACTAAGTAACATAAAAACATTGATGAAGGATATTGGGCACTTAGCTGGTGGTTAACTGTGATAACTGTATATCAGTACCATCAATAATAACATGTTTAGGGTATTTTTGATGTTTCAAAACTGAGATTACCCAGCAGTAGGGGTGAGAAAATTCAAAGGTGGACACTAAGTAACATAAAAACATTGATGAAGGATATTGGGCACTTAGCTGGTGGTTAACTGTGATAACTGTATATCAGTACCATCAATAATAACATGTTTAGGGTATTTTTGATGTTTTATAAAATGTAATATATTTTAAACATGTTATTTTAACTACAACATTATTTTTTAATTTGTCAGTAAGACAATTACATTCCTGCTTCACTGTGATGTCACTTTAATCAAGGGCAAAAATATTCCTAATTCCCTTTATTATGTATCAATCTTTTGCTATATAATTACTTAAAACTCAGTGGTTAAAACAATAGCTAGTCACAATTTTACTTCATGCTATGGGTCAAGAATCTGGACAGGTCAATAACACAACTCAGCATTATTCCATGTGAATCTACTGTCACTGGAAGATTCAAGATAGAGTCTCTCACATGTCTACAACCTTGGTGCTCTCAAAAGGGTGGGCCCCATACTGTACTTGGTCTCTCATTAATCAGACATTCTGCCTGATTTTTGCTTTGTGGCAACTCTCTTCTAAAAGGGAAAACTGAGACAATGCAAGACCCATGAAGGCTTAGGCTAGAAAGTCACATCATCAATTCTGCCACACTATACTGGTCAAAGCAAGTCACATTAAATCAGCCAAAAATTCAAGGGAGGAAAAATTGACTCTCATCTTGCTAGAAAGAGGGGCAGTTGCATATCAAAAATGTTGTTGGCCGAGGAAGAATTTTTGCAGTTATTGTTGGTAACAACCTACCATTTGAGGTTACAACCTAGAACAAAATGATAGTGTTTTACATTCAGCTCAGCATCCTATAGAAACCTTCAAGCTTAGGTGATATGTTTTATACAGGGTTATTGGTAAGCTGAAAAAAAATCTCAGAAGAAGAATTGAAATTAGCATTAAACATAGGTATGAAGTCTCAATGTCAATAGAAATAAAAGCCAAAGAGAGCATTTTTCATCTGCCAAAGTGGCAAGCCATTAAAAATTATAGACCTTAAAATGTAAAGTATCTGCAGCATAAATATTTGTGATTTCAACTATTTGAAAACAACCTTAAAGGCTGAATTTGACCTGTAGTAATTTGAAAGTGTGATGAGAGAGATCCCAATTTGAATACCACATGCTAGGAATGCAGAATTGAGTCACTAGAACTAGAAATGGAACCCTGGAGAGTCTCTGAAAAATAAATATCAATTCAACTTAGCTATTTTCTGCTATTTTGGCTTCTTGGTCTACTAACAATCTGGAAGTAAATATGCCAAAATGTCAAGAATATTCTAATAGTGAGTGATTTGTATTATCTTCAGTGGAATTTTATTTTCAGATGCTTTTTCCCAAACATTTTACTTTTATACTCAGTTTAAAAGAGTTAATATTCAGTCTGAGGAGTTAAAAAGATATTACAGCAGGGAGGCTGTTTGCCTTGCACACAGCCTACCTGTATTCAATCCCCAAAACCACATATTGTTCAGAAAATAGCACCAGGAGTGATCCCTGAGCACAGAGTCAAGAGTAAGCCCTAAACACCACCAGTGTGCCCCCCACAAAAAATAGGTCTAAGACTGAACACAGTATTCCAATTAGTACTTCTTTCAATTTTCTAGATTAATACAAGCACATCCTATTTCAAGGTCTTTGTACTTGACATTTCCTCTGTCTAGAATTCTCTTCCACATGGAGCTCTTTCTTCCCTTTACTGCATTCAGATTGTTGCCCCTGTCATTCTGTCAATGGCGCCATGTCCCAACAACCTTATTGAAATTAAAAAATAAATCCTTGCAATTATTATTATTGTTTTCCTTTTTGGGTCACATACAGCGATGCACAGGGGTTACTCCTGGCTCTGCACTCAGAAATTACTCCTGGCAGTGCTCAGGGGACCATATGGGATGCTGGGAATCGAACCCAGGTTGGCCGCGTGCAAGGCAAACGCCCTACCCGCTGTGCTATTGCTCCAGCCCCAAATCCTTGTACTTATAGTACTGCCTTTGATCTTAGCATGTTTATATTTCACCATAGCTCTTTTCCCTTTTGAATACCTCAAAACTTCTTAGGTTTTGTTTCCTCACCTCTATACCCCATAGAATGAGAGCTCTGCATAGGCAAGCGAGTTGTAACCCCAGACCTCAGGACAAGCCTGAAACAAAGCAGATTTTCCATAAATGCCGAGACATAAATAAATGAGTTTTTAATGGGTTACAGTCTAGCCAAGGTCCAGAGAATTTGTGTCTTCATGAGAACTGCACCCTATATTTCTCCTCATTTCACCTCCAACCACATCAGCTTTCTCAATAGTCATAGTACTGTTAGAATTTAATGGGAACTTCCTACTGTTAAATTTGTTGTCAGTGAAGTACCCAGATCTTTCTGCACAGAAATTACTTGCAAATCCTGTTATAGGAAATTGCAAACCAAAATTTATTTTTAATTTTAATTTCGAGTCCCTACATTAACTTATAAATACTGTCTGTTCATTCAGTAGGTCAAATTTTATTTGAAGGTTATTATAACACTTCTTATAGCTATATAACCTGGTTTTGTGTCTGCAGATTTTGTGACTATTTTAAACATCAGTATTGTATTTCCATGGAGTTGAGGCCAGTGAACAGATAGAAAGAGTTGAATGGTGACTTCTGTCAGAAAATATATTAATAAATACATTCTATCACGCAATTGTTCCATAACACTGCCAAATAGATGTTACCTTCAATTTTCAGATGCAATAACTTAGACTTAATTTAAGTATGAAACTTGCTCAAGGCTTCACATATGTGTGGTAGAACCCAGATTTCTACTTGGATCACAAAAACCTATGTAGAGGTGTAAGCTAAAGAATTCCTGCTGTTTATGTACACAAGAATCCTTAGCATCCAGAAGTAGATTGCTGGTTACAGTCCCAGTTGAAGCTACAAGTGCTGCATTTAAGAATTATCTTGTGGGCCAATGATTGGCCTCCACTGTACATCAAAATCTTATGAGAATCTTAAAAATAAACCTAGACGCCCAGGATGTACTTGCCAGAATTTCTGTTTTAACTGGGTTATTATCACCTGTATCACTGTTGTCCCATTGCCAGTAGCGTCCACATTTGTTCCTGTCACGTGCTAGTGTAGCCCAATGGTGTCTGCTCGCTCCAGAAACACGAAGAGCATCAAACCATTCATTTAGGGGCTTGATGAAGAAGTCTGACCATCTCATAGGTGTGCGGTCAGGTGTTCATTGACATCCCATGGGATCCAGTCGGTAAAGGCTCTACTCCAGTGGTCATCTCCAAATCACATTACATGTCCAACCCACCTGATTTTCAACACCTTGACAAATGAGGCAGCATTCCTGATCCTCGATCATCGATGGAGGTTGGAAGTCTGGATTCCTTCTCTCACCTGAGGGAATGGCTGAGAGGCACATGAGAAAATGCTCTACATCACTAATCATCAGGGAGATGCAGATCAAAACAACAATGAGATACCATCTCACACCACAGAGACTGGCCCACATCCCAAAAAACAAAAACAACTGGTGTTGGCGCAGATGTGGGGAGAAAGGGACTCTCCTTTACAGCTGGTGGGAATGCTGACTGGTTCAGCTCTTTTGGAAAACAATATGAATGATTGTCAAAAAATTAGAAATTGAGCTCCCATTTGACCCAGCAATACCACTCCTGGGAATATATCCCGGAGAGGCAAAAAGATATAGTAGAAATGACATCTGTACTTGTATGTTCATTGCACCACTGTTTACAATAGCCAAAGTCTGGAAAAAAACCAGAGTGCCCAAAAACAGATGACTGGTTAAAGAAATTTTGGTACATCTACACAATGGAATACTATGCAGCTGTTAGAAAAGATGAAGTCATGAAATTTGCATATAAATGGGTCAACATGGAAAGTATCATGTTGAGTGAAATGAGTCAGAAAGAAAGAGACAGACATAGAAAGATTGCACTCATGTGTGGAATATAAAGTAGCAGAGAGGTACAAGCTAGCAACGATGCAACTTCTGGCAGAAATTCCTCTGGCATTAGTTACTAAAATACAGAAATCCAGAACCTCGTGGCCACTATTGTGGCCACACAACCTCATATTTCTTCATTCTCAGCAATAGAAAACAAATTATCAAATGCTTCCATTCCAGCAGGTCCGACTCTGGCTGGGTAAACTCCAAACAATAATAGTGAGTGTTTTGTTTGAAGGTAATCAAAGTAAAGAGAAAGTAAAGTGAAATTTTTCAGCTACACAGGCGGGGTAGGGGGTTGGGGAGGCAGGGGGGAGAGGTTTACTGTGGTTCTTTTTTAAAAAAAAATTTATTGAATCACCATGTGGAAAGTTACAAAGCTTTCAGGCTTAAGTCTCAGTTACATAATGTTTGAACACCCATCCCTTCACCAGTGCACATATTCCACCACCAAGAACCACAGAGGCAGGGTGGGGTGGTGGGGGTTGGGGTGGGGGTGGTGGGAGGGATACTGGGAACATTGGTGGAGGAGAATGGGCACTGGGGAGGGATGTAAACGAAATGCAAACATGAAAGTTCATAAGTTTGTAACTGTACCTCATGGTGATTCACTAATAAAAATTTAAAAAATATAATTCAAAACCAAAAAAAAGAAATTGATACTCCAAACAAGCCCTTTCAATTCCTCTTTGGGAAACCTAAATAGCATTCTCATCCTGTTTTTGCACGGCACAGGTCTCTGAGGTGTATGTTAGTGCAGGAAGCACAGTGAAGTAAAAAAGATGTGCCTGGAGGTGGAGGTTCTTCGTCCTCTTAACAACTTCTTCAACACTCCATGCCATTCTCTTCCTCCAGCAAAGCTCTGGCGCCAAGTTGTTTGTCATGTTGAGTTCTCGAACCAGGTACACATAACTGCTGCATTCAGAGATGTTCATTCCATTGAGAGCAAATGGAATGTCAGGAACTAGTCTGTTTCTCATGAACATTGTCTTCGTGAGATTCAGCTGCAGTCCAACCTTTCCACATTCACGGTCGAAGTCAGCCAGCATTCATGCCACTCGGCTAATGTTTGGTGTTATTAGAACGATGTCATCAGTGAAGTAGAGGGGGTGTAGTTGCTGACCATCTATCTTCACTCCCATTCCTTCCCATTGCAGTTGCCATATGATGTTCTCGGGGGTGGCACTGAAGATTTTTGGTGAAATGGTATTACCCTTCTCTTTACGTTGATGATCACCTCCTTGTAGGATGGTGAGATCCTGGTGGTGAATCCGTAATATAGCTTACAGAGGATCTTGATGTACTGAGTTTGAACTCCCTGTTTGGCTAGGGCTTTGATGACCGCTTCAGTCTCAACAGAATCAAAGGCCTTCTTTAAGTCGATGAATGTTAGACAAAGCAGCATCTTGAACTCTCGCAGTACCTCAATGAGCTTGGTCACGTGTGGATATGGTTGATCATGCTGAACCCTTTTCAAATCCCGGCTTGCTCATATGGTTGTCCTTCATCTAGTGTTCTGCCAATCCTATTCAGGATGACTCGAGTGAATAACTTGTAGATGACAGATAACAGGCATATCAGGCGATAGTTGCCAATGTCGTGGATGTCTCACTTCTTGTACAACAGAACGGTTCTGCTGATTTTCCATTGGGACAGAACCTTGCATTCAGACAGGTAGTGTGTGAAGAGCCAAGCCAATGTATTGATGAGTACTAGCGGCAGATTCTTCAGGTGTTCGGGTCTGACTTTGTCTGGACCGGGTGCTGTACATTTCTTTATCGACAAAATGGAGTGCTGGATTTTGGAAGAGAGAACACTGGGAATGACATATCCATCCTGCGGAATTTGTTACAGGGGCAGGTGGATGTGGCTATCGAAGAAATTTGAGTAGAAGCCATGGATAATCTTCTACATTGCCCTTCTAGAAGTTGTGATAGACCCATCAGGATGTTGGAGGGCAGTCATATTGGTCTTGTAGTTGGCTGTAGGGTAACATTGGGTTTGTCCTCTTAGCCTTGCCACAGGGAACTTAGTTTACCTTAAAGCAATGTCCTTTCTCTATGAACACAAGAAGACAGTTAATATTATGCGTTGTAACTTGGGAGTTGATTGACTTCAATAATATTTACTCCTGGGACTGGAGTGATTGCATAGTGGGTAGGGCATTTGCCTTGCACACGGCCAACCCAGGTTCGAATCCCAGCATCCCATATGGTTCCCTGAGCACTGCCAGGAGTAATCCCTGAGTGCAAAGCCAGGAGTAACCCCTGTGCATCACCGGGTGTGACCCAAAAAGCAAAAAATAAAATTACTCCTGGGCATCTGTTTTCTTGACTCAGTTGTCCTTAGTTCCTAGTACCCCAAAAGCAGGGTCCTGTCAAGGGATGGAATGGACCCAGGGCAAGCTGTGAGCTATCCTTGCATCAAAATGGGCCAGGCCAAAATGCCACAATACTCAACTATAAGTTGAGAGCATGGTCATAGACAAATGCTGTCATAATCCAAAAGTAACAACGAGACTAGGACCCTGCTGGGGTTAGGAAGACTAACTGGCCTGAGGATGTGGTCTGAAATATATAGTGAGATGTCCTCAGGAAGAACCAAACTTTAAGTTTGATATTTCTCTTACTGTGCTCATTCAGATTTACATTGCTAGAAATATTAGGAGTAAATTTACTATAATTATTTAAGTCGATTACTAGCTGAGGAAAGAAGAAAGTGACACACCCTGGATGGGATCCCACCCTTAAGCAGATCTCCTAGTAATCTGGAGTAATCTTCTTAGATGAGATTTTGTTAATATTCTGGAGGAGTGGTCTTTGTTGATTTGTTAATGTTCAACCCACCTTTGTGTCACCACCCTATATGATTGCTATATAAACTAAGACTGTAAGAGAAGCAGGGGAGACGACAGAAGCAGGGAGAAGACACAGAAGCAGGAGAGAAGACACAGAAGCAACAGAGAAGACAGAACCAAGAGAGAATACACAGAAGCAGAGACAGAGAGAGGTCAGAAGAGACCAGAGGATAGACTACAGAGACAGAGACAGAGATAGAGAGACAGATGGAAGAGAGCATGGTGGCACACACAGAAGCAGAGTAAAAGGAGGAGTCATCCTGATCTAGTCTATACACAGGGCTCAAGAGCACTGAACATGAGCGGAGAGACAGAGAGAGAGAGAGAGAGAGAGAAAGAGAGAGAGTGCCACACCAAGTGCCCACAAACAACACGCACTCACACATCACATCCCCCTTTTCACATGTGCATGTTTGTATTTTTTACAGTTGGCGAAGGACAGGCGGGCATTGTGAATACTTTTCCTGGCTTCTGCCTCATCGGCCAACACTGCTGCTCTTCTCTCCTTGAAGTCTTCCTTTATCGCTTCTCTGCACATCTTTGCGAGCTCCAACTTAGCTTGTGATTGCCTGAGGCTCGCACCAAACCACATTGGCGAATAAACTCAAGAGTTTCAGAAGACAGGCGTCTTTTTGTGGCTTTCTCTCTCTTGGCATTCCTAGCACAATCATAGAGGTTCTGAACAAGTTGATCATATTCCTCGTCAGTGTTGTCAACGAGGGCATTTCCCCATATTGCCCCAATGGTACAAAGAGCTCCCAGTTGGTGCTTGTTCTGGAAGTTCTCTTCTTAAACTTTGCAGCCCTTTCTCCCTGCTCCGTGAAGTAGAATTTTGCATGAAGGAAACAGTGGTCTGATCCCATTTGGAATTTTGTGTCAACAGCGACATTGGTCAGGCAAAACTGTCGATTGAATATGATGTGGTCAATTTCGCTGTGGAACTGTCCACCGGGAGACTCCCATGTCCATCGTTTAGATTCGGCCTTCTGGAACTGCCTGTTACTATGGATGGTCTTGGTCAACACGATGAACTCAGAGAGTCTCTCACCCTGTTTGTTCCATTCTAGACCATGGGTCCTGATGTGGAGATCTTCAGGCGACCTTCTCCAGCCTATCTTGGCAACAATGACATTGTAGAAGGTTTGTGGTCTTCTTTATAGAATTTCTCCAGCTCCATGTAAAACTTCTCAATTTCTTCTTCATCATAGTTGGATGTTGATGCATAGATGACAAAGACAGAAACTGCCAGCAACAAGCCACATCTATTCAAATGTAAGCATCCGATTTAGGTTATTAGGCATCGAATGAATCAATGTTCATGGCCAAGTTCATGTTGACAGGGACACCAACACCAGCGACACCTCTATTGTCACATGACCCAAGGAAGAGTTCCTCTCCAGTGTCAAAAATGGCGTGATATGATCAATGCCTTCTCGTCTTGGTCTATCCAATGACATCATACCTGATCTTCTGAGCTGCACCATCAGGTCTTTGATGGATGCTTCTAATGCCAGCTACATGCATTAAAAGTGCAGGTACTCACCTCACACCACAGAGACTAGCACACATCCAAAAGAACAAAAGCAACCACTGTTGGAGAGGATGTGGGGAGAAAGGGACCCTTCTACACTGCTGGTGGGAATGTCGACTGGTTCAGCCCTTTTGGAAAACAATATGGACGATTCTCAAAAAATTAGAAATTGAGCTCCCATTTGACCCAGCAATACCACTGCTGGGAATATATCCCAGAGAAGCAAAAAAGTATAGTCAAAATGACATCTGCACTTATACGTTCATCGCAGCACTGTTTACAATAGCCAGAATCTGGAAAAAACCCGAGTGCCCTAGAACAGATGACTGGTTGAAGAAATTTTGGTACATCTATACAATGGAATACTATGCAGCTGTTAGAAAAAAGGAGGTCATGAATTTTGCATATAAGTGGATCGGCATGGAGAGTATCATGCTAAGTGAAATGAGTCAGAAAGAGAGAGACTTGCGGCCCCACGCGAGATCAACCCCGGAGGCAACTGAACCACTTTGGACACGAGCGGCGCCCCCAAAATGCCTCCAAACTGTGTGCTGGGGGCTTCTGGCTTAGGCGCTGCCAGCGAGTGATGCAATTACCAAAAGAATTTTCCTTGGACTTCATATAGAAATCCAAAACCGCGCGGCTGCTATCGCAGCCGCGCGACCTAATATCTCTTGATTGTCAGCAACGTGTAAATGTTCCTTTTTGGCAGGACTTAATGTGGGGGGAAACTCCAAACAATAGTACTAAGTTTTTTGTTAAAGGGTAAAAGATTGTAGCGATAGAATTTTAGGCAGAATTTTCCCTGGACTTTATATAGAAACCCAAAACCGCGCAGCCGCGGCAGCCTAATGTCATCTAATCATCAGCAATATGAAATGGTTCCTTTGTAATGGGTTGGACTTTGGGGGGACCATAATAGGGTTAAAGTTTGTAGCGACGTGTAATTTCTGGCTGTACTTTCCCTGGACTTTATACAGAAATTCAAAGCCGCGAGGCTGCTGCCATGGCCGCGCAACCTATTGTCATTTAATCATCACCAATATGAAATGGTTCCCTTTTAACGGGTCGGACTTTGGTGGGAAATCCTAACAAGAATAGTAAGTCTTTTGCTGAAATATTGAAGGCCACCAAAGTGGTAGCCATCTCTATAGACTGAACTAAGCCATATCCCCATGCCGGCTGAGAAGAAATATCCTTCTTTCTCGGGAAGAAACGCGGCGTGGCGTTAACCATAGTATGATGTCCATTAAGCTGACACGGACCTGGTGGCATGGGAATCGGATACAAGGGAATAAATTATTATGTACTTGGAACAGCGGGACGCTGGTGGAATCTTGAGCCGGGGCCGATACCAGCATATTACTTTTGGTTCCAGAAACTGCTTGCAGACATTCTACCAGACTATCAACTAAGCCAGAGCCCCACGCCGGCTGATGACGAGAAATAACCATCTCTTTTGGTTTGTTTTCCCTTTGTCAGGCAGCGTGGTGATTACTAAACAGGTGTGATCTCGGTGGCGCGGGACGAGAGGGGAAAAAAATAGAAAAGTTATGTAACAAACAGCGGGACTTAATATCTCTACATTCTCAGCAATGGAGAGCCATCAAATGCTTCCTTGACAGTGGGACTGTCTTCTCTTTTTTGGGGGGAAACCCTAGCAACAATAGTGAATTATGTGTTGAAACATGGACTGTAACCAAGATAAAGCGTAAACGAAGTGAAACTTATCACTTACAAGGGCTGGGACTGGGGGGGGCGGAAGGGGGCGGGAGGTATAATGGGGTGGTTGGTGATGGAATATGGGCACGGGTGAAGGGAAGGGTGTTTGAGTACTGTATAACTGACATAATCCTGAGAACTTTGTAACCCTCCACATGGTGATTCAATAAAATTTAAATTAAAAAAAATAAAATAAAATATGGTGGTGGGAAAGTGTAATGGTGGTGGGATTGGTGTTTGAATATTAAATGTAGTCAATTATTGTGAGCAACTATAAAATAAAATAAATTTTTAAAAAATAAAAAAAGAGAGAGAGAGACATAGAAAGATTGCACTCATCTGTGGAATATAGAATGACAGAGTAGGAGACTAACACCCAAGAATAGTAGAAATAAGTACCAGGAGGTTGACTCCATGGCTTGGAGGCTGGCCTCACATTCTGGGGAGAGGGCAACTCAGAGAAGGGATCACCAAGTATAATGCGGTCAGAGGCTATGCAGGGGAAGGGTGATGCAGGCCGAATGTAGGCTAGAGACTGAACACAGTGGCCACTCAACACCTTTATTGCAAACCACAGCACCTAATTAGAGAGAGAGAACAAAAGGGAATACCCTGCCACAGTGGTGGGGTAGGTGGGGGGAGATGGGATTGGGGAGGGTAGGAGAGATGCTGGATTTACTGGTGGTGGAGAATGGGCACTGGTGAAGGGATGGGTTCTCGAAATTTGTATGAGAGAAACATGAGCACAAAAATGCACAAATCTGAAACTGTACCCTAACGGTGATTCACTAATTAAAAATAAATAAATTTAAAATTAAAAAAGTGCAGGTAGTCATTTTAGTCCTTCTTCATTTTGGCAGCCTAGTTCAACCCTGATATTTTAGCAGCCTCTCCTTGCTCGTCATTCTCAATGCTGCTGTATTGGGTTTCTTGTATGTAACCTATTTTATAACCCCAACCCCAGTAATTCTAACATATGGCCAAGGTTGAGATATGCTACAAAAATATAGATGAAATGTAAAAACAATTAATTACATGGTCAACATTTAATTATTTAGAAATTAGAAAGTGTTATATTTTACCTCGATACTCTCAAAAGCTCCACGCATTAACTATATATGCATATACAACTCAAACCTATTTTCTTTCTTCTCTTGGCTACATCTAGGTATTCACCAGCACTTCCTGAAGTGTTCTATGCCACAGGTTTTCAACTATCAGTCCAAATGTATAAAAAAATTTAAAAAAACACTTGTCTATACTTCTCATTTCCACCACTTATCCCTTCCACACAAAATTAACTTTTCTTTCACCTTAATGTACTTCCTTGGAGAGAACCCTAATGCCATTTGCTTTCTTTCGTGGTATACTAATGTTTAAAAATTTTTAATGAATCACTGTGAGGTACAGTTACAGACTTACAAACATTCATGCTTACATTTCAGTCATACAACATATTAATTTTGTGTGTCTAAATTATGCAGAGAACCATACATCCATCAATGAATTTTAAATAAACAAAGAACAATTTTTCATTTCCCTTTTACTTTTGTTTTACTTTTCTGCACAAAACTTTTATTCCTTATAATTTTAAATTTACTTATTTCTTGAGTCAGAAAGAGAGAGACAGACATAGAAAGATTGCACTCATCTGTGGAATATAGAATAATAGACTATAAGACTAACACCCAAGAATAGTAGAAATAAGTACCAGGAGGTTGTCACCATGGCTTGGAGGCTGTTCTCTCATTCTGGGCAACTCAGAGAAGGGAAACACCAAGTAAAATGTGGTTGTTGGTCATGTGGGGGAAAGATGATGCAGGCCGAATATAGACTAGAGACAACACAATGGCCACTCAACACCTTTATTGCAAACCACAACACCTAATCAGAGAGAGAGAACAAAAGGGAATACCCTGCCATAGTGGCAGTGTGGGGTGGGGGGAGACGGGACTGGGGAGGGGGGGAGGGATGTTGGGTTTACTGGTGGTGGAGAATGGGCACTGGTGAAGGGATGGGTTATCAAACTTTGTAAGGGAGAAACATGAGCACAAAAATGTATAAATCTGTAACTGTACCCTCACGTTGACTCACTAATTAAAAATAAACTATTAATTAAAAAAATTACTTATTTCTAAAACACTATATGGATTGAATATACTTACATATTTTATGACCGATCACTTGATTTTCACTGTTTTACTCCTTAATTTTGTTTCCCTAGGCCATGCTGTTCCTACTCCATCTCACACTATGACACCCACAGTCATAAGCATAAAAGAGCCACGTAGGGAAACTGAAATTTTTGCAAAACTTGTGCTGATCCAGCTGTGAAATAATAATACGAAGAACAGTTTTTAGTTCCACATTAATGGGATTGTATTTTCTGAAGGTTTTTTAATTTTGGGTTTTTTTTTACTGTTTTCTTTATTCTTATAAAGAATTAAATCCTTAGAGTGATTTTAAATAGTCAATCTAAATTTTGGGGAGGACTCAATGGCAAAAACACCTGCCTTGATGTATGATGCCACGAAATCAAT
Organism: Sorex araneus; assembly: GCF_027595985.1. Classification (NCBI taxonomy): domain Eukaryota; kingdom Metazoa; phylum Chordata; class Mammalia; order Eulipotyphla; family Soricidae; genus Sorex; species Sorex araneus. The sequence goes on along the minus strand of NC_073313.1, from coordinate 43,883,595 downwards.
TCCAAGCTCAGTCCACATGTGTGGAATGCAGGTCTGGAAGCTCTGCTATTTGGTTCCATTGACAACATGACAGAGTATTCCATCTCCAGACAACCACAGCCAGTTGTGTGCAAGAACCACAATTCAGTGTGACTCTTGGCAAACATCACAACTTTTATATGTATGTAAGCACAATGAAATACTAAGCAGCTGGAAGAAATAATTCAATCATGAGTTTCAGTGCAACTTTGATGGAACTGAAGGATTTTAAGTTAAATGAAGTTTGTTTGAAGAAGAATGTCAAATACTGGATGGTCTCACTTACCTGTGGAATGTAGAATAACACAACAGGGGAACACAAAGGTAGGCAAACATGTGATCCTACACTATAGAGATGAAAAGGCCAGAGAAGGGGATAAATGGAGGGGAAAGTAAGAATAGGCAGATGGAGAGAAACAAGGACAGGGGCATTGGAACCATATGTGGGGTAGAGTGTGGTACATATCAAACCACAAAGCCATCAATACTGTAAGCATGGAACCCAAATCATAATTACACTTAAAAATGTGCCCATTAAGGAGACAGCCTGGCCGGGGGGGGGGGGCGCCTGAATCCAGGGACATTGGTAGAGGGAAGTTGACTGGTGGCATAATTTGGTGCTGGAGCATTGTTTGCTTGAAATTATTATGGATACATGTGTAAATCATGGAGCTGAAATTTTAAAAACTTACTTTAAAAAAGTGTGAGCACTGTGTCTAAGTATGAAATTACATGTGAGCACTTGTACAAACACCACAACAAAAAGAAGTGTAAGGCTCCTATAAAGCACTATGGCCACATATTTGAGCAAAACAACCAGATGTGTGACCCTTGATGATCACTTCAGTCAATTTTACAGTGCCCAGTCATTTCAACAAGAACAAAGAGAAGAGCAAGTGGGAGACAGAGTCCATGTAAAACTATTACAAACATGTTCAATATTAATGGAACTATACTATTCTGGATTGAACAAATAATAGCCATCAGAGAATGCCAAGAGTCCCAAGTGAACATCAAGCAGTATTACCTAAATAGTAATGCATCTTTGGAAGGGGATCTCAAGCAGTTACATCCTCCCTCACAGAACTTCAGGGATCACTTTCAATGACATTTCACCAACTATGTCAGATATTTGAATGCAAGTACTTGCAAGAACTGCGGATGTTCAGGGATCACCAAGGTCACACTTGGCACTGCTTGGGAGTTGGGGAATACGAGGTTACAGGGATCAAATCTAGGACCAGGACATACAAGGCATGCACCTCTGTGCTATCTCCAAAGTCCTACTTACTAATTTATCTTTAAAACATCTTTACTCAAGCTCTAAGCTCTATTTGTAATGTTGAGGACTAAGCTGCGTATGTTTGGTGTTTGGGTTCTATAGAGTGCAGATTCTCATTTAATTTATCTGTTCAGTATCCAAAGAACATTAGCCTAAACGCTATCTGATGGAGTGAAGAATCCAAGTACACTAATACCTATTACTTAGACTTCTCTGTTTCTGCAGTGGGGAAGTTCGGGATAATATTCAATGGATTTTTCTGCTTAAAAATGCATTTTCTCTGGAATTTACCCCTCTTTCTCACACCTTCCTCCACATCAAATACAAATAAACATTACCTCCTGGATCTCACTGGTCCCTTATTTCTTCTATCAAGCCTGCTCCTTAATCCATTTGTTCAGCTCTCATTAATCAACCAGGAGCTCAGAGTAATGAACAAATTACCAATTATAGGGAATAATAAGAGCTCCCTGGTACTTTATATAGCCACCTGTTATATGGGTATTGAAGATAGTACTAGCCTGTTACCTCTATTTAAGAGATATGAACATGGGAATTTAGCTACATCACCTCATTTCCCAAATTCATGTAGTTATATGGTAAAACTGGGGTGGAAACTTAGGTTAGTCTGACTCTAAAGAATTCCTCCTTTCATATGGATTCATTTCTCTGTGACCATAGAAAGGCAAAAACATGGAGACAATTTTCTTGAATTTAGGTGAGTTCCAAATTCAGAATGTTTTTAATTCCTGTTTACATTTCCATTCTATTTAGAGGATTTACAAGTCTCTGGGAAGTAGGTCTTTGTAGACCTTAGGATAGAAAACTTTGTGAACCCTAATCTAGAAGTGGCCTGCATAATTCGCGGAGAAAGTTTGAGTAATGAGTTTGAACAAAGACCAGGTTGACAGGTCTGAATTCCAAAGTAAAAGCAAGACATTGGGACTTGATCACAGGTCACCACATGCAGCTGTGATATTGGACATGTCTCTTAACCTCTCTGAGCCTCACAGAGCTGTTGTGAGAATTACTTAAGAAATATTACTTCAGTCTCCTAACATAATTATAGGGGTAACATATTGTTATGTGTTACCTAAGATAGGTAACATAACATAACCCAAAATAACCTAACATAGGTTACATAGGCCTAACATATTATAGGGGTCTCCCTATTTCAAGCTGTGATGGATGTTATTTTGAAATAAAGTATTGGAAAAGGGAAGGGAATGGAAATGAATAGACCAACTATAAAGGAAAATTGAACACATTCAATAAATTATTAATTCTCATTAATTACTGGTTGAGAGAGATGGATGAAGCAGAGAGGACTTGACTTTCAGCCTCAGTGTTCCCCACCTCAAAACAACTGGTAACAGAAAGCTGATCAGAGTGGAACTGGTCTCTTGCATAGCAACTTTTACATTACAAGAGCCTTTCAAATATCTTCTTCTATTTTATATTAATGTTGTGACTCACACCAGCCTAATGATATGACCTTTTCTGGGTAGAACCTGACACACATTTGCACATTAAGTTATCATTCATCTTTCTTACACTAGTCATTTCTTTTGGTAAAAGTATAAACATTATGGAAAGGAGTTCATGTTATCCCTTTGGGAAACTCCAAGTCCTCCACTCACACTGTAATGATCACCAGGCTAATTACCTCCCCACACTACCCTAGGGATACTCCTACAACTATCCAAATAAACTTTAAGGTTGCTCTTTGCTGTGTGGTTAGTAATAGAGGAAAAAGAGAAATAAAGTAAGTTACCATCCGGAAGGAAAATATTAAATACATGTGAGCATATCTGGAACATTACCAATTCATTGTTAAAAGGGAACAAAAGAAATGAGCTAATGTATAATAATCTCCATTGGTACATTATTAAGATAGACAAAATGATACATAACAATGTAATCCTATGTATGTTTTCATCAAATATATATATATACATATACAGCTAAACGTGCATCAAAATTCCTTAACATGAGTCTAAAATTGATTACTAGAGTTCCTCCAAAGAATAAGAGGAAAAACTTATCTAACCAATAGTTATTATCTTTTGAAGAACTCTTCTTAAAATACTTACTATGTGAATATATTAGTTATAGGCTTTTAAAAAATAAACATTGCTTTAAAATCTCAATGGTTCTGTGAGGTCCTGCAGGCTGAAAACACTCAATCTAACACAACAGCCTAAACTCAAGAAAACAGATGAGCCTCTTGCCCAAGTAAATGATTGTGTTTGTATTCTCTATGCTATTAGGTTATTGTTTTCCTCCAGAGAAACTTTATTTCAAATTTTAAATTAGAGAAAATGAGCTATATTAGTAGGGCTATTGCATTGATATAGAGTGGTGAAACTGAATGTCATTTGGTAAAGACAGTCTTATGACAGGTATAATGAGCAGATCTCTTTCAAGATGTCTGAATAGTAGTACCCGCACAACATAACAACAGCATTAATGGTAATAGCAACTAATCCTTGGGTATCCACAAAGTAGGCCCAGTGGGATCCTAGCTATTTTGAATGTGTTATCTCATTTAATCCTCATAAAACCCTTGCAAGGCAGGTTCTATTAATGCCATTTTAGAAATGTACCCCACTCTTCTGTTCGCTTTCTACCTAGAGTTCCTTCAAAAAAATTCCAAGTGCTTTAACTTGTTAAAATCATACTAGAAAGCATGTTTATTTCTCATCAGAGCATTGTGAACTGAAGACTTTCCTAGGGTCTGCCAAAGCTCCATTTGTAGGAGCCTTGGAAGGTAAGCATGGCACTTGAATATATTTCTGTTTCCTCCATATGGAAGGAATCAAGCTCACAATGGAAGTGCTTGATCACACAGTAACTCTATTTTATGTGTAGTGTCTGTATCAACTTGCACTACCACTGACAATGCTTAAGTGTTCCCTTTAATGCACATCCTCATCAACACATGTCATTTTTATATTTTTCATGATAATAGTTCACGTGTGAGGTGATACCTCTTTGTGGTCTTGACTTTTATTTCTTGGATTATTAATAATATTGAGCTCATTTTTCTGTACTTCTAGGTATCTTCTCAAATGGCTGAATATTCTTCCCTCCACCACAACTGAAATGAGTGTTGGCTGTGTATAAAGTTTACCTAATTAGTGCTCACTAAAGTGTTGTCATGACTGTTACTATTGGATATCCCTTTTAAGTTGTTCTCTAAAAATATGACAAAGTGCAAGAAAAACCTTGAGAGAATAAGTTTGGCAGGGGAGAAGAAAAGCATCAGTTGTATATAAGGCATTAAGTTGTGTATAAGGCATGTAAGGCGCTTGCCTTGCACGCAGCTGACCAAGGTTCAAATCCTGGCAACCTATATAGTAGTCCCCAGAGCCCATTGGAAGTGATCACTGATTGCAGAACCAGGAGTAAGCCCTAAGCACTGTTGGGTGTAACCCCCCCCCAAATTCCAAACATATAACAAAACACCAGATACAGAATAGAACCAAGAACCAAATAAAGGATAATTTTTAAATAATGTATCTGTCATCCCGTTGCTCATTGATTTGTTCGAGCGGGCACCAGTAACATCTCTCATTAAGAGACTTAATGTTACTGTTTTTGGCATATCCAATACATACGGGTAGCTTGCCAGGCTCTGCCGCTCGAGCTCGATACTCTCGGTAGCTTGCCGGGCTCTCCGAGAGGGGCGGAGGAATCGAACTCAGGTTGGCTGCGTGAAAGGCGAACGCCAAACCGCTGTGCTATCGCTCCAGCCCAAATAATGTATAATATGATTATTTTTTAAATAATAAAAGAGGCAGATGAGAAACAGAGTCCGGCAAACTACCCGTGGCATATTCGATATGCCAAAACCAGTTACAATAGGTCTCATTCCGACAGCCTTCGCGGACAGTCATCACGGTTTCCTGCTTCAACAGTGCTTGGACGGAACCCGGCGCTCGTCCCACCCCGCTGCCCCCCGCCAGCCTGTCCTGAACCACCACCGCCACCGCCTCGTCCCATCTCAGCCGCCGCCAGGACCACGGCGACCCCTCACAGGTTCGCCAGAACTACCACCAGGACTCGGAGGCCGCCACCAACCGCCAGATCAGCCTGGAGCTCTGCGCCTCCTACGTCTACCTGTCCATGTCTTATTATTTGGACCGCGGCGATATGGCTTTGAAGAACTTTGCCAAATACTTCCTCCACCAATCTCCTGAGGAGCGAGAACACACGGAGAAGCTGATGAAGCTGCAGAACCAGCGCGGCGGCCGCCTTTTCCTTCAGGATATCAAGAAGCCAGATCGGGACGACTGGGAGAACGGACTGAACGCCATGGAGTGTGCGTTGCACTTGGAGAAGAGCGTGAACCAGTCCCTGCTGGAGCTGCACAAACTGGCCACGGACAAGAACGACCCCCACCTGTGTGACTTCCTGGAGACTCACTACCTGGACGAGCAGGTGAAGGCCATCAAGGAACTGGGTGACCACCTCACCAACCTGCGCAAGATGGGGGCCCCGAGTCCGGCATGGCGGAGTATCTCTTCGACAAGCACGCACTGGGTCACAGTGACAACGAGAGCTAAGCCTTAACTAAGCTGGCTTCCCCGAGCTACCGGTGACCTCCGGGCCACCCGGGCAGTACATGCATGTTGGGGTTACCCTAATGACCTTTTCTATAAGTTCCAAAATGTCTATTTCCGTCTTATGATTTGTATCAGTCCTTCAAATAAAGTAATTTGGTACCCCCAAAAAAATAGGTCTCATTCCCCTGGCCCTGAAAGAGCCTCCAATTGTTGGGAAAGATGAGTAAGGAGAGGCCACTAAAATCTCAGGGCTGAGTGTAATAGAGACGTTACTGGTGCCTGCTCGAGTAAATCGACAAACAATGGGATGACAGTGATACAGTGATACAATGATGATTATTTTTAAGAAACAAAATGAACACATGTCAAGAATTTTATTTAACTCATTAATTAGTGAAAGAACCAGTAGGGTATTACAACCTGTTCCAGTAACAATTCAAAGCAGCACATATTATATATATATATATGTATATATACATATATATAATATATATGTACATACAATGAGAAAAGAGAATTATAAATATATGCAAAATGAGTCAAAATCAATTTCATCTCAAAAAACAGGTCTAATTTGCATTGCTATGGGAAAAATAATTTGTATTATCAGTTTTTAATGTCTTACAGAGTTGTGAAAGAAGTTCAAAGATAATGAAAGGTGAAGATAAGCATAAAAGGTACAGTACATGAAACACTAAATGTTTTCAATTTTGAAGGTTTTCATTTTTTTTCTATTAATTTCTATCAAGTGGTCTTGGCCTGCAGTTGCATCTTGAGGTCAGAGTAAGGTTAACAGAAGATGAAAGGGGACTTGCTGAGGAGATGGAGAGAGACAATTAAAAAGAAACAAAAATCTTCCTCTGAAGCAGAAGTCCAGCCTGTAGTATAAGATAAGATCATCCCATCACTGCTGACAGTCTGTTGGCTTTGCCTTTAATAAAGAACAAGCAGCATGTGACAAACAGAGATTGCTTATGCCTTAATAGCCATTTTCCTTTCTTTCTTTATTTGGGGTGGCCACACCGGCAGTGCTCAGAGCTTACTCATGGCTCTGTTCTTAGAGATCACTCCTGGTGGACTCGGGGGACCATATGGGATGCCGGAAATTGAACCCCAACTTGATCGAATGCAAGACGAATGCAATCGAAAGCCTTACCCACTGTACTATCACTCTGGACCCTATATTTTTTCTCGCTTTCTCTCCTTATCTCTTTCTTTCTTTCATTCTTTCTTCCTCCTTCCTTCCGCCTTCCTTTCTTCTTCCTCCTCCATTTTTAAGCTGGGCACAAGGTTATTCAGAATAAAGACTATGTGCTTCCCAGCTCGCCAAAATGACCACTAAGTCTTACAACAAATTTGATGTAAGCTGCAAAACTTCAAGAATCAGTCCATTAGGAAAGAGCAAAGCCTTCCTTGAGAATTTCCCTTTACTCAATTTCAAAGGTGGTATGGTGACTGGAGCCTGGGCAACCATCTTGGTGAAGATTCCCTGTTGAACACAGTTGAACATTTAGCTGACAGAAGCCCACGATTCATCAATCTGCCTTCTTCATAAGAGAAAAATGAAACTTTAACTTTTTAAATAATTTTTAACACTGTCATTTTGACATGCAACTGAACCTAATTCTAATTGATGAGGGAAAGAGTCCCTGAAACTGACTCTGGTTGTTATCCTGAATAATTTCAATTATAATTTACAGATGTTGCACAAAAATGAATATTTCAATATGTAGCTGAACTTCAACTTATTATGACCCTTCGTTAACACTGTGATTTATCTACATGTACAGTTTCTTGTAGATGGAGTCAACTTTGCCTGTGAACATTTGGAGACACTGTCTAAAATCAGCAATCGCCATTAATAGCAGTAGTAAGGGGAACCCACACTGGTTCGTGTGATACCAGGTTTGATACACACCTTCACATGAATCCCAGCGCTCTATCTCACAACTGAGTAAGGTTACAGATATTTTGAGCAAAATAACTTGTTGAAAGATGACCTACAGAAAGTTCGACATGCTGAATAGAAATTTTCACTCCATTCTTGATTATCTGCATTTTTTTACAGTCCAAATGATCCTAAATCACATTCAGAATAAAACTCAGTGTCATCTGACATTGGAGCATTCATTCTTGCACAGCTTCAGATTTACCTTGGCGATTATGTTTTCCTGGAGCAATATTAAAGTCTGATGGCATTCCCCAAGCACATGCTAGCTAAACGCAGGCAAAGCAAGCTGAAGAATCCATACTGGGGTTTAAATTTTATTGCATATGATCAACGAATGGAATGAACCACCCACTGATAATCAAACTGATCAAATTATATGATTTTCAGTCTCTGCCAATCCCTCACATATCTATTTTTGTGAGATCATAGGATTCCAGTCCCTGATTCTTTTTATGCTTCCTTTGTATAGCAACTTCCTTCGATCTGTTCTGAAAACTCCACACATAAAAATCATGGCTTTATCTTTCAAATTCCACTAAAATTACACATTATGATGAATTATTTGAAGATCTTTCCCAAGGAGTAAGATAATATTTTGCACAACTCTTTTGTTCTAACTCTTCTACAAGTGACCCAGGGAATCACGTTTCTATTTGAGGCATGTAGGAAGACTCGGATTGCAGACTTGTACATAGATCACAGAGATATGATCAAAACACCCAAAAAGAAGACTATACATTGTTTCACACTTTTACTTCTCATGATTTGAGATATTGCTTCCTATGTGCTTTCTGCTTTTTAAATTATATTTTAGCTTGAAAAATACCCTTTATTTCACCTTTACTTTCTAAAAATAACAAACATATTTTTAGTTGTAGACCCTGGTTTTACTTCAAGATGAAGAAAGTCATTACAATTAGCATTTTTTACAGCCTTGCAATTATACTTCTAACCTCTGAGTAGATTTCCTCGATAGCATCAGGAACCTCCTGAAACTATACAAAAATCTAAGCTTTAACGACATTTCAAACAGTAATTTTTCCTAAAGTAACATTTTTGTATAAATTTTATAAAATTCTCAAAGCAATTCAATGTTGCACAAATCGCCGAAATCCAGAAGTTGACCTCAGAGGAGATCATTCCCAACACAGGAATAGACCAGACTTGAGGTTCTCTCTGCTTAGCAGTAGAAGAGAAACCACAATTTGGACTAGGGGCTTCACTCTCCCCAGTAGGGGCCATTATTCTGTCCTGAAACCAGGAAAAACGCATACTCAGTCTCTCAAAATTACAAGTCATGAAAAGAGTAAGAATAGTCCTTCCATTTCCTCCTCTCTGGCAAAACATATTTCAGACAAGGACCTGGGCCTATTTTCACAAGTTGGGGAAATAGGAAAAGACTTTTCAAAACACTAGCCTGAGTATTATTATATGGGTTTGAAGGATGAATTTTGAAGAACTATATTTGACATATTCTTTTTTTTTTTGCTTTTTTGGGTCACACCCGGCAATGCTCAGGGGTTATTCTTGGCTCTACACGCAGGAATTATGTCTGGCAGTGCTCGGAGTACTGTTGAGAATGCTGGGAATAGAACCCGGGTCGGCCGCGTGCAAGGCAAATGCTCTACCTGCTATGCTATCGCTCCAGCCCCTATTTGACATATTCTTGATTAGAACTCTAGTTCTCACCACATTCTTTTACTTTTTTTCTTCCCTTTTCTTTCACTTTTTAAAATGTTATTTTAGGCACCATAATTTGCAATATTGATCATGGCAGGTTTCATGCAAAAATTATTTCAACACCACACCCTACACCATAGATAGTATCGGCTCTTTTTGCTTTTTTAAAAGCAGAAAAGAAAATGAGTCACTTTTGTTTTCTGTTCTCTGAAATTCTTTCATTCTTTTCTTAAAATCCCATGGAGGGATGAATAGGCAAAGCAAGGATGAGTTTTACGGAGGTGAAAAGCCTCTGAATTATACTAACATGATAGATTCGTGTCGTTGTATGCTTATCAAAATCCATAGAAGATAAATGCCAAGCCTAAAGCCTAATGTAAGTGACCGGCTCAGGGTGATGATATATCAGTGTGGGCTCATTAATTATAAAAAAAGTAGCACTCTGTTGGGAGGGATGTTAACAATGCGGGAAGTTATACACGATAAAGGCAGGGTATATATGGAAAAATCAGTACCTTCCCCTTAATTTTGCTAAACCAAGAACTTCCCTAAAAGTCTTTAGTTTCCACAAAAGATGCCAAAAAATGTGTCCTCACTTTTCTATTCAATTGTGGTAGCTAAGACTGAACAGGATAATATAGGAGATTAACAGCAAATATATGCAACTCAGAAAACTTGTAAACAGTAAGAGGCTGCTTTGCTCCAAAGGCAAATCTGAAATGTGAGTTTTTAAAGGGTGTTGTAAAATTATTCACTGATTAATGCCTGATTGCACTTAGAAAAACAGCTCAAGAGTTGGGATAATTAAAAGAATACAGTAATTTCTCATCTGGCCCATGAAAAAAAGTCTTATAAAGAAAACCCACTACAGGTCTGAGGGAGCACTTCATCCTAGTCCATGCAGTGAGAGACCTGCTGTTTGCGACAAACCTCTATGCAGTCAGCCATGAAGTAAAGGACAGGAGGTTCCGAGAGTTTTAACATCTTTCCAGATGTGCCCGGTTTCTTCTTCACAACCCAGTAGTCTTCACTGTTATGGTAGGAATCCCACTTTCTCTCCATCCATTACAGTCAGTGTTGTTGACTCTGTGGTTTGGATATTTAGCTCTATCATTCCTTAACACCTCCAATTTACCTGAATTCCCTTGACCCTCAACCCCTGTTGCTTCTCACCTGATCTCTTCTCCCCCAGAAACTCAATTCCTTTCTTTCTCCTCCCTATACTTTGGGGCCAAGGGTTGGTGATGTAGTCATCCTCCCTTTAAACTATTTCATTTCCTCATCCAGTTATTCTAAATAAAATATAAAATAAAATATAAATAATGTAAATATATACATATAAATACAGTAATTTAATTAAATTTATATATAAATTTGGTTATATATAAATATAACACACATATAAATATCCTGTGTTTATCCTTCTACTTATGGTTTATTTCGTGTAATAAAATATCTTCCAGTTCCATCCGTGTTGCTCTAAATTGCACGATTTCATCATTCCTTACAGATGCATAATATTCCACTGTGTATATATACTACAACTTCACGATCCACTTATATGTTTGAAATAGGTTTCAGATTATTCTTAAAAACATGACCCCAGGGCAAAAGTGATAGTACAGTAGGAAAGGTGTTTGCCTTGCTTGCAATCAATTGGAGCTCCATCCCCAGCACAACATAGTATTCTGAGATATTGCAGGAGTGATCCCTGAGTAAAGAGTCAGGGGTAAGCCCTGAGCACTTCTGGGTGTGGCCCAAGAGCAAAATAAAACAAACAAAAAACTCTGTCCTAAGTTAGAATTACTATGTACTTAACCATTATGATTTTACAGAATGAATTTGACCACCTACTTTATTCCATGCTATCTATTCAAAGAAAGTTTTTGGCGATTGTCATGGAGGTAGACTGACACTAAAAGAAAATAGTTATGAGATTAGATTTGCTTCTAGTTATTATAGCCAACACATTTTAGAAGCCTAATTTGTAGAATTACAATTTGTAGAATTCTTAGAACCAACAGATAACTCCATAAATAACCAAAGACCAAGAATATTTAAAAGCCAAAATACTCCATATTTTCTTCTGACATACAGCCTTCCGTTTATGCACTTCCATCTTAAAATATTTGATTTTGTGTAGCAGAAAAGCTAAGAAAGGAAAATGATATTTATATGCCAGGTGATATATATTGAGTGACTCATTTAATCATCACAATGATCTCCTCAAGGAGGTAGTGCCTATCACGAGGAAATTCAGATATTAAGAAATATAAGCTAGTTTCCAATAACTACTATTTAGTCAAGATAAAATTCAAACCAAAATTCATCTGGCACCAGTGCCCACATTGATTCTACCTCTTCTCCACACTGTCTATTTGCATTTCATGGCCAAAGTTTTCCCAAGTGTCAAGATGTTTTCCATGCAAAAATCATTCTTGATTTACTACAATATACATTATAAGTAGACACTGTAGTGTCTACTTATAATCTTATAATACTTATAATACTTAAAATCTAGATATGATATTAGAAAGTTTTATGCATTAAACCCTACCATTAACATAATTATGATGCCGAAAATAAAAGTAATTGAACATAAAAATAAATAAGAGTTAGAAAAGTCAAAATATCAGACCAAAATGGAGAAATGAAAGTCATCTGAACATATTATTCTGGAAGAGAAATCTAAGACTAAACACCCTTTAATTAGTTTTTGAGGTTTTGAGGAATAATTATACTTCATGAAGTGGAACATAGAGTCAGCAATTATTCATCCTTACCAGGAACTAAACAAAGGAGCACTGGCCAGTGCTGTCCTCTGTGCTTTCAGTTCCAAATAAGCATATTTGGTGTAAGTCCTTTGAAGTCCTCCTTGAAGCACTTCCTTAAGGGAAAAAGTCTTATCGAAGTTTTTAGCACCATGCCCAACACATGATGGATTTTTAATTGAATCACTATGAGATATAGTTACAAAGCTTTCATGTCTGAGTTTCAGTCATACAACAATTGTACACCCATCCCTCTCTCAGTGCACATTCCCCACCACCAATGTCCCCAGTATCCTTTCCCCATCCCGCCCCCTCCCCCTGCCTCTATGGCAGATAATTTCCCTCATACTCTCTCTACTTTGGGGCATTATGGTTTGCAATAAAAATACTGAGATGTTTCGTCTTTAACCTACTTTCAGCACATATCTCCCATTCCCGAACTATCCCTCCAACCATCATTGACTTAGTGATCCCTTCTTTATTCCAGCTGCCTTCTCCCCTAGCTCCTGAGGCAGGCTCCTAACCATGGAGCAATATTCCTGGCCCTGTCTGTACTGTCCTTGGGTGATGGATATATATACCTTTAATTGTATTGATTCACCATGAGATATAGTTACAGGTTTTCATGTCTAAGTTACAATCGCACAATGATCAAACACCCATCCCTCCACCAGTGTCCATTCCCCATTACCAATATCCCCAGTATATCCCCCACCTTTCCCACCCTCCCACTCTCTCCATGGCAGACAATATTTCCCATACTCTCTCTCTACATTTGGCCATTATGGTTTTCAATGCAGATACTGAGAGGTTATTATGTTTGGTCCTTTATCTACTTTCGGCACACATCTCCCATCCTGACTGATTCTTCCAACCATCATTTTCTTAGTGATCCCTTCTCTATTCCACTGTCCTCTCCCCACCCACATGTGAGGCAGGCTTCCAACTATGGAGAAATCCTCCCGACCCTTCTATCTACTGTCCTCGGGTGTCAGTCTTGTGTTATATTATTTTATACTCCACAAATGAGTGCAGTCCTTCTATATCTGTCCCTCTCTTTCTGACTCATTTCACATAGCATATACTCTCCATGTCTATCCACTTTTAAGCAAATTTCATGACTTCATCTCTCCTAAGAGCTACATAGTATTCCATTGCATATGATCCCGCAATACCACTTCTGGGAATATATCCTGAGGCTGCAAAAAAGCACAGTAGAAATGACATCTGTACTTATATGTTCTTTGCAGCACTGTTCACAATAGCCAAAATCTGGATATTTTCAAGTATGTGTATGTGGAGTAAATACAGCTAAATTTATAGGCAACTGCTTAATAGAAGTTTATCCAGAGGATCTTTTAACAGGAGGATCCTTTGAGAAGCTGAGAGGTAAACAAATTAATTGGTGAATAGACATCCTTCCACCTAAGGTGGCTGAAATAGGTTTTCCATGATGGTAGCAAGTAAGAAGTCTCACATAATCTCTAGGCCAGTTCTGAGACTGCAGCTATCCACACATCCCACTTCATCCCTTTCTAAGTATCAATGGATTCCCAAAGAGTCAGATGGGAGTACATACTGAAAAGATACTGATGATAATTTTCAACAAAGAATTCATTGTTTCCATTTTCATAATCCAATATGTTTGATCCTCATCCCTTGAAAAACAATCTAAGGTTTGGAGCAGATCAAGAAACTCTTACAATTCTTGAATATTCGTCTGTCAGCCCCCCAGATTTATTTCTCATATATATGATGACCTATCATTTCAAGAGGGTTTTATAAATGCTTCCTCTCCCTATTAGACATACCATAATAAGCTATCCAGGAAGTCCCAAGCAGAAATTGTAAACCTCCCACGATGCATATGCATCCACATGTCCTTGGTAGGTCATATGCCAAATGAAACAGAAATACTCATAAATGACTTTTCTTTTGGACTTAGGGAATTCTACCTAGAGAAAAAAAAAACAGAATAAACACCAAGAAAATGCATGGCAAGCACTGACATATAAAAATCCCGCAAAAGGTGCAATGAAAATTCTTTGACAACTTGGAGAAGGGAAATTATTGGACATGTACCCACTAAGAGTGAGGACCAGTGGTATCTAAGGACTTCAATCATATCTTCAGCCATAAGAGTTCAGCCATGTCTGTGTGTCATATAATTTAAACCATGAATCTTCAGTCATATCTGTGTGCTATTCAGTCCTTTTGGCACTGACTGAGGTTATGGGACATCTGCTTGGTCCTTTTCTAGAAAGAGGGTTATACAAACAGGTTCATATTCAAACTCTTTGAATCAGAATGCTTAAGAGTGTGGTCTAGGAATGAGCATTCAAGTGCCTGGATAATAGTGCATGCAGCATCTGAAGTATGAGAATCACTGCTAGCATAACCAAGGAACTTCCATTATAGCTGACCAGAAGAGCTCCATTGCCATGGCAACAAGCTTGACAGCCATTTAGAAGCAACTGACTTTAATGGCACCACTGGATGGGAAGCACACTACTGCTCAGAGGTGTCGGAGGTGTCACAGTTGAAATAATTAAGGAACAATCCAGTTGCCTTGTAGGAAGATTCAATCAGCAAAACCAACTAGTTTGATGAGTGCAGAAAACAAAAGTGTTCTGAGATCAGGACAATACAAAAGACAGAATGTTTATAGTTAAAGGATTTAAATCAGATGATCAATTTGAATCAATTTAAACGGGAAATCCAGAAAATTATCTCTTACTAATAGCTTGAGCTCTTCAACAGGGTAAAAGTAGGAAGAGAAGGCTAAAATTAAAACCACTTTCAAAAAAAGCTATGCTGTTGCATTTTTCCCTTCTATGCTTCTAAGCTTTGCCAAAACCTGGACTATTTTTAAAGACACTGGAAACCCATTTAAAGTGGTTTTCAGAGGATGTGGCCACAAATGGTGCCCATGCTACATCAGATCCTGAATAATATACGTGTGGATCTGGGCAACTGTAAGGGAAAATTTTTTATCGTGAAAGAATAAATAAAACCAGCATATGAGGTAACAGTTACAGCATTCACATTAATCCCAGATGTGTTTTCAAAGCGACTTAGTTTTATTTGAAAGCTAAAATTGGCTACGGATGGGCTTTCTTCCCTCACACTGTGCCCTTAAAATAGTAAATATGTGTCAATCAAGTAATAACCCAAACACATCAATTAATACTTTAAGTTTTTCTCTAATAAATTAACTCTCTTTTTCAACATTTTGGTTCTTCGATTATTGTCAATGAATTAAACTGGGGTGAGGGGAGGGTGCACTTTCCAAAGAGGAAATGAAAATAGAGAATTAAGTATCTCTCTTAGGTATTACCCAAAAATGGGAGTGAGGGGAGCAGAAGATGAAACAACTTGAATCACAAATCAACAGCTTTGAAAGCAAGAATGAACCTTTGGGTTCTTAAATTTCCCTGAGCTAGTTAGTTTAAGTACACAGAAGAGGGAAGGGTAGCAATAATTAAACTAAGAGAGACTCTCACATTTTCCAGTGTGCCCATTAAGTCTGTGTTCAAGGCTTTCCAGAGTAAAACCCACAGATGCTTTGTCAATCTCCCTTTTGCTACTTTTCTGACACATGACAAACTGTCTCCCCTATGTCACCTAACTTCAGGCTCTAATGCATCATCTGAGATCTTTTACTCCTTGAGATTTCCACCTTGCATCTTTCAGAAATGTGATACCTCTCTCCTCCACTCCTAATCTTCCTCTTTGAGAGGGGCCCAAACAACCCTTTCTATCTTCCAGTTTCCAGTTTCCATCCAACTCTAACACCCATACACTGAGCAGTTATTTTCATTGCAGAATTGAGTCCTTCAGAACACATATGTTGTGGCTGCAGAGATAGTACAGAGATTAAGTGTTTATCTTGCATGAAGCCAACCATGGTTAGATCACTGGCACCACATATGGTCCTCTGAGCACAGTCATGAGTGATGCTTAAACATAGAGCCAGGAGTAAGGCTGGAGCACAGCTGAGTATGGCACAAAACATCCCCCCTAAATAGTACTCATATGCTGAATTCCTAACTTCTGATTTCAGTCTTATTAGAAATAAAGTAATTGCAGATATAATTAGCTAAGATGGGTTCAATTCCTCCATCCCTTTTGGAGAGCCTGGCAAGGTACCAAGAGTATCTCGCCTGCACGGCAGAGCCTGGCAAGCTAGCTGTGACATATTCAATATGCCAAAAACAGTAACAAGTCTCACAATGGAGATGTTACTGGTGCCTGCTCAAGCAAATCAATGAGCAATGGGATGACAGTGATACAGTGAAGCTATTAAAGTATTTTCTAATCTAATCCAGAAGGGATACCCACCTACTTTCTGATAGAAGTTATTGACTTAGTGGTCCTTCAAAGCAGTTTATGGTCAGCTCCCCCATGCAATCTTCCTTTACTATAGAGAGCTAAATAATACTTCAAGGTCCTGGTTGGGAAGACAAAACCAATTATTGTCCTTTTATAGATTTTTTCTATATGTATGAGTGTATTTCTATATGTATGAGTGCATTATGCAATGGTGAATAACTATCATAGCAGATGGTCAGTAGCTATAATTAATTATATGAACAATGAAAGATACCCTTCTTTGGCCCCCTTTATGGATATATACCAAACATAGTTTACACATTTATTTTCTTTTATAAATAATTCAGAAAACAAACATGTTTTAAGATGTCATGGTCCTCTAATAGTAGAATTGTACAAGAAAAACAACTCCAACTCCATCAAAAATGGGGAGAAGAAATAAACAGAAACTTTCTCAGAAAAGAAATACAAATAGCCAAAAGGCACATAAAAAAATGCTCCACGTCGCTAATCACCAGAGAGATGCAAATCAAAACAAGGAGATATCATCTCACACCACAGAGACTGGCATACATTCAAAAGAACCAGTGCTGGCATGGATGTGGGGAAAAAGGGACGCTCTTTCACTGTTGGTGGGAATGCCGACTAATCCAGCCTTTCTGGAAAACAATATGAACATTCCTTCAAAATCTAGAAATTGATGGGGGCTGGAGTGATAGTACAGTGGAAAGGGCGTTTGCCTTGCTTGCAGCCGACCCGGGTTCAATTCCCAGAATCCCACATGGTCCCCAGAGCACAGCCAGGTGTTATTCCTGAATGCAGAGCCAGGAGTTAATCCCTGTGCATTGCTGGGTGTTACCCTCCAAAAAAAGAAAAAGAGAAAAAAAAGAAAAAACTAGAAATTGAGCTTCCATATGACCCAGTAATAACACTTCTGGGAATATATCCTGAGGGTGCAAAAAGGCACAGTAGAAATGACAACTGTAACTATATGTTCATGCAGCACTGTTCACAATAGCCAAAATCTGGAAACAACCCGAGTGCCTGAGAACAGACGACTGGTTAAAGAAACTTTGATACACAATGGAATACTATGCAGATGTTAGGAGAGATGAAGTCATGAAATTTGCTTATAAGTTGATATACATGGAGAGTATCATGCTAAGTGAAATGAGTCAGAAAGAGAGGGACAGACATAGGAGGACTGCACTCATTTGTGGAGTATAAAATAACGTAACAAGAGACTGACACCCAAGGACAGTGGACACAAGGGTCAGGAAGATTGCTCTGTAGTTGGAAGCCTGCCTCATGAACTGGGGGAGAAGGCAACTGGAATAGAGAAGGAATGTCTACAAAAATGATGGTTGGAGGGATGGGAAATGTGTGCTGAAAGTAGGTAAAGGACCAAACATAACCACTCAGTATCTGTGTTACAAACCATAAAGCCCAAAAGTAGAGAGAGAGTATGGGAGAAATTGTCTGCCATGGAGGCAGGGGGAGGGTAGAAAATGGGGGTTATACAGGGAATATTGGTGATGGGGAATGTGCACTGGTGGAGGGATAGAGGTTTGATCATTGTATGATTGTAACTCAAACATGAAAGCTTTGTAACTGATCTCATGGTGATTCAATAAAATTTTTAAAAAAAGATGTCACGGTCCTCTAGTCTATCCTACTCTAATCTTCCATCAATGTTTATTTACTATTTTCTATGTTGAGCCTCAATAAATTGTCCACATAACACCATTGCATTTGAGCAGTACTAAGTCAATCACCACTATACCATGGGTTTTCTCACTATCTAAAAATTTTTCTTCCCCCTACCTGAAGTGTAAGGGTGGTCAGTATCATTTTCCATGTACTTTCAGGGTTCATTCTCATATTTCACTCGAATCACAAATAGAAATCAGCTTTCATGTAGTGGGTTGGATTAACATGAAATTTCCTAATAAGTCCAAACTAAAGAAGTCTAAAAACATCATGAATTTCTAGGCATTTATTTAAGATCTCTACTCAAATAAAAAGAAAAAGGGTGGGTATACAGGGCTAGGAGGCTATCTCAAGTGATTGAGCACATGCCTAATATGTGAGATGCCCCAAATTTGATTCCTGGCACTACTTAATCCCTGGAGTGCTAGCACAGCGGGTAGGGCTTTTGCCTTGCATGCAGCCAACCCGGGTTTGATTCCTCCATCCCTCTTGGGGAGCCCGGCAAGCTACCGAGAGTATACAACCCGCACAGCAAATTCTAGCAAGCTACCCATGGTGTATTCAATATGCCCCAAACAGTAATAAAAAGTTTCACAATGGAGATGTTACTGGTGCCCACTGGAACAAATCAATGAACAACAGGATGACAGTGCTACTTAACCCTTAACCACCTCTGGGTTGGCCCTGGAGGCCAATGATCAATGCAGGACTGAGCATCACATAGCCAGGCCCTAAGAACCACTGGGCTGAATCTTAGCTACATTGGCCCCTAAATCCCAACACCATTTCAGAATCCTATAATAAGGAAGAGGGTAAAAAACATAAGAATACTAACTATAGAACAAGGCCTGGGGCATCTTGTGTTTGTTGGATTATTGATTTATTCATTCGAACATTGATCGGAAGTTTATATATATACCAGAAACTATGTGGAGCAGTTTATCAACTCATGCTAAGCACAAAAGGCATGATCCAGATTAGAAGACAACTGAAAGTGGGCACCCTTGAGACTAGAGTAACGCTTGACAAGATCTGAGAGTTAAAAGTAGGTAAAGGGATATTCTTGATAAACTTTCCGTATCAATATTGCAAACCACAATGCCCAAAAGGGGAGAGAGAGAGAGAGAGAGAGAGAGAGAGAGAGAGAGAGAGAGAGAGAGAGCGAACAAGAGAGAGAAGAAAAGCTCCTGCTATAGTGGCAGGCAGGGGGTGGGGGGCTGGGGGTGATGGGAGGGAACCTGGGGACACTGTTGCTGGGAAATCTACACTGGTGGAGGGTGTTCAAATACTGTATGCCTGAAATCCAATCATGAACAGCTTCGTAAGGGTCTATCTCACAGTGACTCAATAAAAAAAGTTGAAAAAGAGATGATAAGGTTTTTAAAAAAAATACTAGGCCTAATTTACAACACTAGAATAATCTATCTTTTAATTTAACTTGATTCTGTATCTTGTATTTGTTTGATAGTATGAAATTCCTGCTAATGGTTGTTTCCCGAAGCCCCATGATCAGAGAGCAGGAATGAACCATGGTGGGGGTGGGGGGCTGTCTCACTGTCTGCACAGGATCACTCTAGGGTAGCAGTCAGCTTCTTCCAGCCTCACTTCCCATCTACTGGTGTGGTTGAGTTTAACTTGACCTCCCACAGCTCTTCTCTTGATCCTTTCTTATCTTCTAAAGTGCAGCTCAAAAATATGTTCACATACCATAGAGTATCCCCCACAAGGGCAAAGAGTGGCGTTGCTTCTTCTGCTGACACTATCCCTTTATGGAAAAACAGAGCCTGGGAAAAGACCTGGGAAGAAAGCACAGATTGAAATCCAGGGCCTTGAGCTAAAACATCGAACCCCCTAATGTGTGATTGATTATAAAGCATAGACCAGAGATACTTAGCTAAGCCACCAAAGACTTTATCTCCTCTGGCTTTGTAACAATATAATTCAAATAGTGTCCTTGGATGTGAAAAAAATCCATTAATCCATAAGCCTCCACATCACATCTTATAGACAAACATGTATTTAGGGGTTAGGACATAATGGAACCTAAAATGTTTTATTATAAAGGGACAGTTTCTTTGAATATAATTACTTTTCAAGCAGGAGAGTGTAACCAAAGAGTGAAAATTGATATATTTTCTCACCCTTTGTGAAAAACATTTAATTTGACATCTTTTATCCAGTGGAAATCTAGAAACTAATAGCTGCTCATTATTGGCTCTTGCTTTGATGAACCACTCCCACTGCTACACTTTGATTTACAGCTCTCAGCCCCCTTAAGTGGGAGGCTGCAAGTAGATAATGCAAAAAATAATTGCCCTGGATAAAAGGGAACGTTACACTGGAAACTGAATTTAAGTGACTGTAGCTTTGAATTCAGCAAGCAGAATCAGGCAACACTCTCAAAGATCTTTGCTTCAGTTCTAACGATGTTCAAACCACTGTTTAGCTGAAAAATAGAGAAAATACGCTCAAGAAATTTTACCTCGGTACCACCTAATTGTTTAAAAATTTCCCCTTGAAGAAAATCTCTTATACAAGTATACCTTTAATTGGAGTGAATTTCACACTACAAACCCAAGTTTGCCAATAATGCTTTTTTTATTTTTTTCAGAAATAGAACCACATGTAAACGTGAGCTCGCATTCCCACAAGTCTGAAGGAAAATGATCTTAGGTATTTGAAATGTGTCTCTCCATGACTTTTGGTAGTTGTTTAAAATTACCTAATATTCAATTTTTTATATTGGCAGGGCACTTTAGTTCCTGTGACTTCATTATGGTACAAAAGAGTAAATTGAAATAAGAGTATTTGAGACAGGATCTTTCTGTTAGCTAGATGAGATACTGCCTGATTCATGGATTGCTTAATAAAGCCAATTTTATCACTGAATTTGTCTTTGATCTAGAGTTTTACCGTTAATGCTGAGATGCGATGCAATGCTAAAATGTCAAGGAAGAGCCACTAATTTCCAGCTTAAACTCATCAACACCAATATTGGAGCCACTACAGTTCCGAAAATGAAGATCAGACATATCTCTGCTTCACTAGGGCACTTTAGTTTTGTTTTAGGGCCACACCCACAGGTGCTCAATGCTCTGGGGAATGGAACCATGGAACCTAGGTCAGGCATGTGCAATGAGAGCACCCTTTCTTTTTAATTGCTCTGGTCCTAAAGTCTCTTAGTCTCTCCTCTTTTTAGTTTTAGTTCTTAGGCCATACACACCTGTGCTCAGGACTTACTCCTATCTCTGCACTCCAAAATCACTCCTGGTGGGTTTGGGGGATCATCTTTTTTTTTAGATTATTAAATTATTTTTAAATTTTTTTCTAAATAATAATTCTTTTTTTAATTTTTAATTAGTGAATCACCGTGAGGGTACAGTTACAGATTTATACATTTTTGTGCTCATGTTTCCCTCATACAAAGTTCGAGAACCCATCCCTTCACCAGTGCCCATTCTCCACCACCAGTAAACCCAGCATCCCTCCCACCTCCCCAGTCCCATCTCCCCCCACCCCAACCTGCCACTGTGGCAGGGTATTCCCTTTTGTTCTCTCTCTCTCTAATTAGGTGTTGTGGTTTGCAATAAAGGTGTTGAGTGGCCATTGTGTTCAGTCTCTAGTCTACATTCCGCACGCATCACCCTTCCCCCGTATGGCCTCCGACCACATTTTACTTGGTGTTCCTTCTCTGAGTTGCCCTCTGGGGGATCATCTTTGATGCCAGGGATCAAATCGGTGTTGGCCAATGATAAGGCAAGTGTCCTACCCACTGTACTATCACTCTGGCCCCTCAATTGGGCACTTCAGTGCCTGGAAACATCTGTCCCTAGCATACTTCCTAACCATGACCCTCTGAGTTTACTACCTCTTGGGTATTATGAAATTGAGAGCCATAAGTCTCCATTACCCACAAAACCTCAAACCATTAACCCTTCTGAGCATTGAAGAGAGTTCCCTCTTTTATTTATGATTTTATAACAGCTGCATCAAAATACACATAGCTCTCTGAGTGGATAGAGAGTAGATGAGTGTGGTAAAAACAAGTATAGTAGAATGTTATTAGTAAAATCTAGATGGTGGGTGATGGGTATTCATTGTAAAATTCTTTCAATTTTGCCATATGTTTGAAATTTTTTATCATCAGTGGTAGAAGAAAATGCAATTCCTTTCCATTATACTCCATGCTATGACTTTCAGAATAAAAGCCAGAAAAGGAAGTGGAGCATGGTGGGGAACTTATCCCCGTGACATAAATTTCCCCAAGACAGGGAAAATGATCTGACTAATGAACCTTTTGGGAACATGGGGAAAAATAAGTGATAACAAAGAAAATTTTAAATGTCTGGAATTTTCCACCACATTTTCTAAACAAAAGAGAGTTCTTTTGTAATATATACGGGCTGGAGCAATAGCACAGTGAGTAGGGCGTTTGCCTTGCACGTGGCTGACCCAGGTTCAATTCCTCTGTCCCTCTCGGAGAGCCCAGCAAGCTACCGAGAGTATCTCACCCGCATGGCAGAGCCTGGCAAGCTACCCGTGGCGTATTCAATATGCCACAGTAACAACAAGTAACAAGTCTCACAATGAGATGTTACTGGTGCCCGCTCGAGCAAATCGATGAACAATGGGACAACAGTGCTACAGTGCTACTATATATCACTCCCAACCTATATGAAATCTAGTTGTCAACATGCTGTACCACCATGTTGATTAAAGATATTCACAATGAAGCATCTACCTCTCCTCACTTTTGAATACCACAGCATGATAGGTTCTTGACTGCAAAACAAATAATTTGAAAAAGTTCATGTTTTGATGGCCAAGAACTCAAAGAAACTATGAAGTGTCTATCACCCTCTATAATTAGCCTCAAAACTTGTTCTTCACACTGTACTGAAATATATTATCATGCCTCTGAATGATGAGAAACGCTGAGGTATTAAGAATGAGGTAAGAGGTAATCCTTACTCTTCTAGTATTAGTTTTAGGTAGATATTGGGAGACTCTGAACACACAAAGCACAGTTTAAAAAAGTATCAAGTTTGCCATCAAAATCAAGCTTCTGTCTGTTGCCAAATCGCATGGAAATAATTGGATGAATTTTCATCATGTTTAGAAGATATGTTTTGAATTGTCTCTTAAAAACATGTGCTGAAATGTTTGGAAAATATTTACAGAGTTAACTGTTAGAGCTCCTGTTCCAGAAAAATCTGTAGACTAAGCAAAAGTGAGACCAAAGACACCTTTGGGCCACCCAAAAAGAGAAAATTTTAAAACCAATTGATTTCAGCTGACTTCTTAAATGGATCATATGATCCCCAAGCATCAATTTGTGATTGGAATGTTTCTAACTTGACCAACTGTCTAAGAAAATGCTCCATGATGAGTTTCCACCATATGAATTAATTTATTTAAAAATGGTTACATGGGGCTGGAGTGATAGCACAGCGGGTAGGGCGTTTGCCTTGCACTCGACAGACCTGGGCTCGATTTCCAGCATCCCATATGGTCCCCTGAGCACCGCCAGGGGTAATTCCTGAGTGCAGAGGCAGGAGTGACCCCTGTGTATCGCCAGGTATGACCCAAAAAGCAGGGGAAAAAGGCTACAGATTTTCCCTTAGCAAATCTGGAAGGCTGAGTGACTGATATGACAAATGAATCCTGTACTTAGGTTAACCATAATATGTGGCACTGCCTTTTTTTCAATAAATAGGCGTTTAACCTGGGCCTGGAATATTATTCAGTGGTAAAATGCCTCGCACACATGGGAGCTGGTTCAATCCCTGAAACCACAAAAAATAAACAGTAAAATAGATTTTTGTATTTAGGTATTTTATTTCACTTACTCTTTTTCTAAGAGTTCTGTAGTAGTATTGTGACATTCCTATAATAATCACTTCACCATAATCTCTCTCACTCTCTCATTTCTCTTTTTCTCTTGTCTGATAAATACTATAATAACTTGTTAAATCTTATCTGCTGACCTCTCCTTGTGTTGTTTCATGAATTCCAGGCATAATAATAATTCCACCAACAATCTGACCATATCCCCATCTTCCAATAATAGAAAATCAGATATAACCCCACACCACATTACAATCTGACTGACCCTTCACCAGAGCAGAAATTTCTACTTCTACATTAATCTCTTATTTCTGCTTTTCATCCACAGCTTCAAGTTCTTCTAACCACAACCAACAAGAGCCTGTTTTACTTCCAGTTTTGTTTCTTGAATGAGCCAAGTTTTCCAAATCAAAGAAGAAAAAGCGTGAATTAAAGAAATAGACATAACAAATAATAAACAAACTATCTTGGCTTCCTGCTGCTGAGCTGCCATGAAAATATTTTCATTAGGATGAAATGAATACCAAAAAGAAATGTATTCTTTATCCCATCCCCCTCTAGGCAAGTAGAGGTAGAATGGGAGTGTGATATTAGGTTGCTTCCAAATGTTTCGAGTTCTGATAGCCAAGAACTCAGAGAAACTATCAAATAGCTCTCAACCTCTAGAAATAGCCTCATAACTGGTTCTTTAGACTATGATAAAAGATATTGGCAATGTCTCTGAATGATGAGAAATCCTGAGTTCCAAAGGAGGGTGTTCCATACAGTGTGTCTTCTTTTGTACTATGCACACATAGAGTCTTGGGACACACATTTAGATCTCTTTCTTGTTTACAATCCACATTGTAGTAGGAGTATGCTCACTCCTATTGGTAGAATGCTCTGGAAACAAGAACAGAACATGGGCTTGAGAGCAAAATTTCCTCAACCAAGTCAGTGATCATTCAGTTCAACAGAATAATCATTTGAGATCATAAGCAATATTTGTCATCAGAAGAATAATGTTTCAACTCACAGATCAGGCTGTATTTTAATATGTGCTAAAGAACAAAAAGGAACAAGAGCATCGGTGAGATAATACAGCCAGCGGTGTGCTGGTCTTGCATGCAGACAAATTCAGGTTAATTCTTAGTTCTGCATATGAACCCGAGAGGAGTGATTCGTGGGCACAGAGGCAGGAACCCTGACCACTGCCACATTTGGTCCCAAACTCCCCCCCCTCAAAAAAAAAAACAAACAGAAAGAAACAAGAGCCATATTGTTCCAAGACCTCGCCTTTCCAGTGATAAGGATTCCCCAAGCCTCCAGGAAATGAGTGAATTTGCTTTTGTTGAAATGATTACCAGCTGGCAAGAGAACTGACCTATATGGCCATAAGTCAGTAAAAACACAACTTCAAATTCCACCCATCTGGGCCAGCATAAGAAGGTAGAATTGGCCAAGACTCTCCATTGCAAGTTATATTCCCAACATCTACAAGAGGAAACACTAGAGGAATAGCAAATGAAGGAATACATCAATGAACATGCATTTCAGTGCCAACGTATGCAAAAATGTAAAATATATTCTCTGCATATTCAAACAACAAACAAACCAGAACTCTGTGAGAATAAAAATAGCTGGCTAAAAATAATCACAGGGAAACTCATAGCAAGAAATAAATTTGAGGTCAAAACTCAAACCCAGAGATCCAGTTTAATGTTCCAGTCCATCAGTGTCTGCTTCCCTGATGCTTACGACCACACTGGTATCGACCCTGGCGCTATTCTACGTTCCATCTAGGAGCCAGACTGACTGAGTGTCAAAGCTGAGCCTCTCACTTTCATTCTACATCTGTGGCTCCTTCTGATAATGAAGAACCCACTGAATAGGAACACTTCCCGGCTGGCATCTTGGTGTAGCTCAGTCATGCCCTAGGCTCTCCACATGGCAACCACATCCCACCTGGCAGGATTAGAGAAAAGGGACATGGCAGGGGTTAAGGGGGAAAAAACATGTAAATATCTGATCTGCCCAGTCCAGTCATAAAGCTGAAGAGCGTCCGCCTGACATCACCACTGAGATTTTACATAAATGACATTCAGGCTGGCTACAAAACCCCATGTGAGTCTCAACAGTAAAGGGCCTCTGGGTAATTCACCAGCTGGCTAGCTGATTTTAGCACAGTTAGTAAAACACTGCATTAACATTTAGCTTTTGTGTGTAGAACAAGCTGTGCAGTAAATTTTTTCTAAATGTTACCGAAATATATTACCTGCAAACTATGTGCTAAGCTGAGGCATCAACAGGAAAAGTCTCCATTCTCAAAAAGCCCAGGTTCTAGACAAGTTTAACAATGCTGGAGGATTTGGAGAATATCCAAGTCTAGCCCACAGAAATCATCTCAATCCTTAGTAAGGGTCAGACGCCTACTGGAGTGAGGGTCCAACCTCTGCACATAACACCCATAAGTAACCCGCTAGGTGATTTACTTTCTGCTATGGATAGAATGTTTCTGTCCCTGCTATTACCCTATCTGGTAAATCAAACCCTTGAGATGACGGGTTTTGAGAAGTAGGACTGTTGGGAGGTGATCAGACTTTAAAGATCATGTGTCACAACTAAGATTAGTGTCCTTATAAAAAGATCCCAGATTGATTCTTTGCCTCTCCCATGTGAAGACAGGACAAGAAGGTGCCCTATAGGAGCAAGTGGACTTTCACAGGGCACCAAATCTTCTAGTCTTTTGATCTAGGATTTCTTCAGTCACCGGACTCTGAGAAATAAATCTTGGTAGTTTATAAGTTCCCTAGTGTGGGGTACTTTCTGTTTTGTTTTATTTTGCTTTGTTTTGGGGCAACAACTGGCAGTGCACAGTGATTACTCCTGGTTTTTGTACTTATGGATCACTCCTGGCGGGGCATGGGGGCCATATGAGGTGCTGGGGATTGAGCCCACATCATCTGCATGCAAGGCAAATGCCCTACTTGTTGTGTTATCGCTGTGACCCCTGCCTGGGGTACTTTTTTATAGTAATATGAATGGACTAAGACAGTGCCTGAAAAGCAGTGTTAGGTGCGGGGCAAGCATCATAGGCCTAGTTTTAAAAAACCATTGTCAAAGAGGAAACGCTGTAAGTGAATCAGCCCTCAGAATTATTGGACTATGCTAGTTTCTGTCATAGCCACCCATATCTCCTCGGTGCACCTTGATTCACAGTCATACTCAGTTTCTTCTTGCAAACACTCATGGCGTAGACTTGGGTACCCTCAAAGAGCAGGCAATCCCCCCGGAATGGATGGAAAGAAACTGAAAATGAAACTGGCAAGAAGGAAGTGCTAGGATGTTAGCATCCCCAGAGGCATATTGCTACCAATCATAGACTGGTTTGGGGATCAACAAACTTGGTTGCCTTCCCTTTGGAATGGGATTACACTGAAACATGTCCTTGAAAGTTAGAACAGGGAATTGTGCGACAACCTGGAAGAAAGACATTGGATAAATTCAGCCTGGTTACCCTTCTCGGCCCTTCTTTGAAGGTCAGGGAAGACTGGCCATGATAGAAGCTACTAAGTATAACAGAACCAAGAGGCTGGTTGTAGTAGCACAAGCATAAGAAACTACAGGCAAGAATGGGAAAAAGTACTGGGAAATGTCAGGTCAGCTGGGACGGGGCAGAGTGCTGGATGTGCAAAAGGCTCTTGTGTATTAGATCTTATTGCCAGTGAAAAAACTGGCAAAATAACTCTATAAATGAGGCATGACAAATTGTAAGAGGTCTGTCCACTCTTAATTATCCTAAGGTGGGAGATGATCAGAAGCTGGTGGTTGACCAATAGTAAAACTGATACCCTTACCTAGCTCTCCCCTCACATCTACCTTGTAGGGAAGAACATCCCCCACAGTCACTGGTATATGTTAGGGAAACACAAAGCCATTTTTAGCATATCTCTGATGAGAAAAAGATATGCATGTGTTGCTGAGGCCCTGGAGAAATGCTTTCTGATTATCCTGCCTCTTTTCATGCAAACTCTTAGGTTTCACACACACACACACACACACACATATGCGCACACGCTCGCATGTTAGCTCAGAAAGTTACTCATCTCACTCTTCTGAGGTCCTTAACTTAATCAGATATGCAAAGTTACTTTACCATGTTAGATATTGTAGTCACAGATGTAGATATTTTTGTGATATGCAGACTTCTTTGTGTAAAGGTACTGTTTTATGTACTGCTATGCTCACTAGTGGTTTCCTTAAAAATTCTTTTTTTAAAATTTTATTGAATCACCATGAGATAGTTACAAGCTTTCATGTTTGGATTACAATCACACAATGATCAAACACCCAGCCCTCCACCAGTGCACATTCACCACCACCAGTCTCCCCCGTATATCCCCCTCCCCCGCTCCCCCTGCCTCCATGGCAGACAATATTCCCCATACTCTTTCTACTTTTGAGCATTATGGTTTGCAATACAGATACTGAGAGGTTGTCATGTTTGGTCCATTATCTACTTTCAGCACACACCTCCCATCCTGACTGATTCCTCCAGACATCATTTTCTTAGTGGTCCCTTAAAAATTCTTAATGCCTCACTTCATGGGAGAACAGATCCAAATAATTGAGGGGGGTAGAATGAAAGGGGAGTATTAGAGTCTTTCGGGAAGAGGGATAGGTAAACTGGTGATGGGATAGTAGTATTGCAGATCATAGATTCTCAATTAAAAAATGTAAAATGTCTTGATGGCCCAAATCTTGTTAACAACTTTGTGTATTCTCTGTCATACCAGCCAGCAACCTCTAACAAGCATGGTCAAGATGACATACAAATTGGTGAGGTTTGCTCTATACCACCTACTATTGCCAAGTCTAAGATGAGAGCCAGTGGTGAGCTTGTAGTTGGGGTGTTTGGGGGCTTGGATATACCCAAAGATGTCAGCAGACCATCTTTTTCTCCAGAGCTTGCACCACACATTAAAAGCTCCTAAAAATATCTTGGATTGTGAACAGCTCAAAAGTCTCACTGACAATATAAAAATGAAGACATATACAACCAATTGGTAGAGAAGGAATGGGTATAAAACAGAAAAATAAGCTGTCTTCAATTTCACATAACAATAATAAAAATTTCATGAATCTTTACTGGTCCCCTGACCATAATAAAAAAGGGGGATGGAATGTAATGTTTTGACAAAGTAAGTAATCATAGATTTCCAGATTCCAACAATGTCTTTCCAATACAGACGAAGAAATATGCTTAAAATATTAAAATATTAAATATGCTTAAAATATGCCTAACCAATGAGGTATGTCCTAATTTGTCTCTGAGTAAAGAGATGATGTTACTCTAAAATGTACCAGCTCTTTTGGTTAGAAATGTGACTCTTAAAGTGATATGCATGATACACTATCAGTAACAGTACTGTAAACCATTGTGCCTAAAAGGGGGACAGGGAGAAATGCTTGCCATAGAGGCAAACTATGAGGTGGGAGGGAAACCAAAGGCACAGTGGAAAGAAGTAGACACCAACGAAGGGATTGATGTTGTAATATTGTATGCCTGAAAATTAAATATTACTAATTTTGTAACTTTACAACAGACTGGAACAATAGCAAAGGGGGTAGGGCATTTGTCTTGCACGTGGCCGACCCAGGTTCGATTCCTCCATCCCTCTCGGAGAGCCCGAGAGTATCCCACCTGAATGGCAGAGCCTGGCAAGCTACTTGTGGCATATTCGATATGCCAAAAATGGTAACAACAAATCTAACAATGGAGACAGTACTGGTGCCCGCTCGAGCAAATTGATAAACAACAGGACAACAGTGCTACAGTGATTCGATATAAATAAAAGAAATGTAACTCAATCCACCTCTCTACCTACCCCACAATGCCAGGTGGATGCCAAATTGGCATTTCTAAACCCTCCAAGGCCCGACTGAATTTCTGATTCCAACAGATCCACTCCAAACCAATTAGTTTGCAGTCTTCTCCCATTAAAACTTGTATCCTGAGTGTGAGGCCATGCCCTTGGTGCTATCTTTGCTTGACTCACCTCATTCTTTCACACTTCAAATTTAATTGCTGTGAATCCTGCTGGTTTTACCTTTAAAATAGTAAGTAAATGATTCTTGGAGGGCTCACTCGGGATGGGAGATAAGTGTTGAAAGTAGACTATGGACTAAACATGATGGACACTTAGTACTTGTACTGCAAACCATAATACCCAAAAGGAGAGAGTAAAAGGGAATGTGCCTGCTACATAGGTGGGGAGAAGGGAAAATGGAATGGAGGTGGCAGGAGGGATATAGGGAACATTGGTGGTGAATAATGGCTACTGGTGGAGGGATGGGTACTCGATCATTGTATGACTGAAATGTAATCACAAAAGTTTGTAGGTCTGTAACTGTATCTCATAGTGATCAATTAACTAATAAATTATTTAATTAAATAGTGGGGATTTGGCCTCCATCATATTTCCCTAGAATACTAAAATAGACTTACTTGTGATCCCCCTGTGTTTATCTAGGCAAAAGCTCAGTGTGTTTTCAAACAAGCAGTACAATGGTTTAAAAATAAGTCAGTTGGTGTCAACATTCTATACAAAATCCTGCAATGACTTGTCAACTCACTCATAAGAAAAGTCAATGTCCTAAAGTAGCTTTGAAGATCCTACGTAACCTACCAATATGGTCTCGTACCACTCTTTCATCTGTTTGCTCTGTCTTAGCCAGAGTTGTGTTCTTCCTATTTCTCAGACAAGTTAGGCGATGTCCCTTCTGTGAGCTTTTGCAACTGTTATTCCTCTTGTATAGAAAACTCTTCTCCAGAGATCCACATGGCTCACTCACTCAACTGTTCCAAGGCTCTGACCCAAATCATGAGGCTTTCTTTGATTACTCTATTAAAAATAGCAATTCCTGGGGCTGGAGCGATAGCACAGTGGGTAGGGCATTTGTCTTGCACGCGGCCGACCTGGGTTTGAATCCCAGCATCCCATATGGTCCCTTGAGCACCGCCAGGGATAATTCCTGAATGCATGAGCCAGGAATGACTCCTGTGCATTGCCAGGTGTGACCCAAAAAGAAAAAAATAGCAATTCCTTACAATAAGAATTGTAAACAATTCTTACTTTCTCCATCCTACTTATCATCTCCTAAAAATAGGAAATACGTATTTTGGTAATTATCTGACACCCATACTTGAATGCCAGCACTATGAGGGTAGGGAATTTTCTCTTATCTCTTCATTTTGGTAGGCCATGCAGTTAGCAAAATGCTGGGCACAGAAGAAATGCTCAACAAATAAATAATAGCTTTATTAAATTCAAAGAGTGAGTGGGTATGCTGCTATGATAATTAAATTTAATAAATAAAAAGAAATGTACATTTTTATAACTGAATGTTAGGACTGTTCTATAATTTTCTGGATTCCATGATCTAATTTTAGGCAAACATACACATTGTATCATAATTTGGGATTAATTTATTTATTTGGCAAAAAATTGTCATAACCTGGAATAAAATCTGAGCACAGCTGGGTGTAGCCCAAAAACAACAACCAAAAAAGTTTTGGAGTCAGGGGAGCTCCCAACCTATGCTCCATTATTCTCAGCCAGCCCAGCAGGTGATTCAATGTAAGACCCAACAATGTAGTATCACTTTGGTCCTATGGTCTAGTGATATCTGGGCCATTTCAGCAGTACTGATAGGCTTCCAGAGCCAAATACAATGGTGTTGAGGGCTCTAGAATTACACGGTGATAGTTGACGGTCCGTAGGGACTGTACTGGGATTGGCCACATGCAAAGTAAGGATCTTAATGCCTGCACTATCTCTTTAGCTCTGATCATGCGGTTCCTTTTCTTTTAAAAATATTTTTAATTAAGGCACTATGATTTACTAAGTTATTCATGATAAAGTTTCAAGCATAGTATTCTAACACCAGTCCCATTATCAGTGTCTTTTGAGGAACATAGAAAATTTTAATTGTATTTATATATACCTTATTTATATAAATACATTTATAGTTTTATGCAGACTCTCATCCAACCACTTATATGTCCAAACAACTGGGTACTGTAAACCACAGCTAGATGTTAACAGTTTTCTGCCTTTGGACCAGTGGTTCTTGGTAATTCTTAGAGCATGGTCAAGCAACATCAGCATCATAAAGAACTTGCTGTGAACTGGGATTCCCAGGACCTCCATCAAATGTATTGAGTGAGAAACCCTGGCATGAGGTACAACCAGCAAGAGAATTACTCCAAAAATTGCATGAACTTTTATTTTATAATTTATAATTTCAAAATTAATTCATCTTCCCTACACTAATGTCCCAAGGTTCTCTCCCACCTACCTACCTGCCTCTTTAATAGGCACATTTTTTTAAATAGGCACATTTTTAAATTTAATTACTTTAGTTTGTGTCTCCTTAAAGCAGTGCTTTTAGTTCTGTTTTAGACATGTATATGTACTTGTACAGCACCAGAAGAAGCAAAATACAATGTTTTTGTGTAAGGTTATGCTGTAAGAGAATAAATTTAAGTTATTGGCCCCACCTTCCATAGATTACTATAGTCCAGTAAAAAGGTATGTGATAGAAGAGTCCTTTTTTAAAAAAATCACCATGAGACACGGCTGCAAGGCTGTTCATGATCAGATTTCAGTCATATAATGTTCTAACACCCATCCCTCCACCATGTTCCAATGCTCATCCCTCCACCAATGTACATTTCTCATCACCAATGTCTCCAATATCCCTCCTGCCACCCCCTTTCCAGGTATGGCAGGCACTTTTCTCTCTCTCTCTCACTCACTCACTCTCTCTCTCCTCTTGAGCATTATGATTTGCGATACAGATAGATATTGAGAGGTTATCATGCTTGTTCCTTTACCTACTTTCAGCACTTTCAGTAAAGTGATTATTTACAACTATTGTTGTCATAGTGGCCCCTTCTCTATCCTAATATTTCTCCCATAGCACTTGAAGAAGATTTCTAAGCATGGGCCAATCCTCCTGCCCCTTGTTTCTATTGTCATCAGGCATTAGTCTCACATCAAAAAGAAGAGCAACCAGTGTTGGCATTAATGCGGGGAGAAAGGGACTCTCCTTCATTGTTGGTTGGAATGCCAACTGGTCCAGCCTTTTTGGAAAACAATTATGGACATTCTTCAAAAGCTGGAAATAGAGCTTCCATATGACCCAGCAAATACCACTTCTGGGATATACTCCAGGGGCACAAAAACACGCAGCAGAAATGACTTCTGCATGCTTATGTTCATTGCAGCTCTTTTCACAAAAGCCAGCATCTGGAAACTGAGTGCTCAAGAAGAGATGATTGGATAAAAAAAATTTTTTTGTTCATATACACAATGGAATACTATGCAGCCTTTAGGAAAAATGAAGCCATGAAATTAACTATAAATAGATGGACATGGATAGTATCATGCTGAGTGAATAAATCAGAAGGAGAGGGACAGACATCGAATAATTGCACTCATTTGTGGGATATAAGGAGAGACCTTTAAAACTGTCTTCAATCCATTGGCTGACACAAATGTACCCATTAATTTTTTCACTGTCTGAATAAAAGCAGAAACCCTGCCCTATGGACTTTGCATCCTGCCAGGAAGCACAAATAGTAACTAAGATCTATTTTTCAAATATGGTCTATGTTAAGTGGTGATCAAAGCTTACATGGAAGGATGCAAGTATGGAGAGTGTGGTGTTAAGAGGCAAGTACAAAGCATTCTATTCAGATAGCACAGGAAGTCCCAGATTAAGCAGGTGGGCTTATGCCTTGCAGATTCCCCAACCAGAAAGTGAATGAGAGGCAAGTAGGAGGCTAATGCAGCCTTAAGGGTTACAGAGAACCAAGACATGAAAATTCACAGAAGGAAAGGGGATTCTTTTTGCTATTTGTCATGGAAGTCAAGGAATGTTTTGCAGAACAACACATTCAAGATTTACATCTTGTTTTCAATGCCCACATGTTTTGTCCCTCTTGTTGGCCTTTCTTCAAAGGGCATGTTTGTTCAAAGTTTCAGTTCTTTTGAAATCAGGAACACATGCAACACATCTCTCTGTTCCCTGAACCCTAAACTCTCAGCATCTTCCACACCCAGTTGGTCTTCAACAGATGTTTATTGATCCATTCCCTGTATTTACCTGGTCAGGGTTGTACAGTGGCTAGCTTATCAGCAGAGATTAATGGATTCAATTAGGCAGAGAGCTGGCATGTGTCCAGTGTTCATCCATTGGCACAATGGGAAATTCTTTCTCCTTGAGCAGAAGGTCATGCAAGAACCCCAATTCCCAATAATAAAGCTTTTTCTCTGTCCAACATAAACCAGACTGCTTCTCACCAAAAATTTCACTTTTAATAAATGTTAGATAGTGATCATCATCAATGTCAAGCACATTCTGCAGGTCTGTTAATGGAAGTAGGGAAAGTATAGGGGGCAGTCAGCAAGAGAATTACTCCAAGTTACCAGGTAAACCACTAAAAGGAATTTTCTGCCTTTATACCTCATTGAATCATTTTGAGTCAAGCTTTTCCATAACTCTAACTTCAAAGAAAGTAGATCATTAACTTGACATTCAATTCAATACAGCACTATACCTTATAAGACAATCCGTTCCTTATGTTCCTTTTATCTTGCTAGAAATCTAATATGAGACCCCTTTGCAACGCTACCATTTTTACTAAGAAATAAATTCTCCAAAACCAAAGAAAAGGTGAATTATTCGTGGAACAAAAGTTCACCAGGATTAAAATTATTTTTAAACATCTCTCAGGTTGTTGTGCCCACAGCTAGGTTTTCTTTTCTACAGTACCCACTTTCACAACCAGCTGTGAGAAGAGACCCAGGCAACCTTGGCAAGTGAACACATGTGAAATGTGTACTCTATTCTCAGATTGAGTGTTTCACCTGATTTTCGGTTGACCCAGATGGTATCTATTTTGGGAAGGTAATAAAGCATTGAGAACAAATTCTCCTCAAGCAGTGGTGCTTACACTTGGACAAACATCCAAATCTCCTGAAGGACCAAGTAAGTTACTGACTTCTGTACCTCATGCCAGGATTTCTAATTCAATACATTTGGTGGAGGGTCTGAGAATCTGTGTATTCACAAAGTGAGTGTGCTATCATGAGGTTGACACCCCAGAACAGTAGATACAGGGGCCAGGAGGATTACTCCATAGGTGGAAGACTGCTTCATGAGTGGAGGGGAGAGGGCAGATGGAATAGAAAAGGGATCACGAAGAAAATGATGGCTGGAGGAACCAGTTGGGATGGGAGATGCATGCCGAAAGTAAATAATAAAACAAACATGATGACTTCTCAATTTCCGTGTTGCAAGACATAATGCCCAAAAGGAAAGAGAGTATGGGGAATATTGTCTGCCATGGAGGCAGGGGGAGGGTATACCCGGGATATCAGTGGTGGGGAATGTGCACTGGTGGAGGGATGGGTGTTTGATCACTGTGAGATCGTAACCCAAACATGAAAGCTTGTAACTATCTCATGGTGATTCAATAAAATAAAAGAAAAAAATGAAAAAAATGTTAGTGTGCTATCTTACCACATGTATTTGGTGGTCATGAGCCGCTTCCCCACCCCAGCCAGCAGCTGCCGCCAATAGATGCATTGAAGGAGGGAACAGGGCTGCAAAGCTGGTTGCTGATCAATTGCCATTTATTCCAATTTTTGTCCCACCATTTATTCCATTCTCCACGGATACCTACTCCAATATCACTGAGCACCCTATTCCAATCTCACATTGCCTGTCATTCCCATCTCCTCCTGTTCTTCATGCTAGTCTCCCCATGCCCAGTCTCGCAGCCTTAGTCAAGAATCCAACCACCAATGCTAAAGATAGCAACTACACATAGATCAGATAGCACAATAAACATATGTAAGTCCCTGCTTTCTGGGGAAGCTCTTCTAAGACAAAGATATCCTTCTGCTAGGAGATATGCTCAAGGGCCTGTTTCTCATCTAAGGACATGCTTCTCCTTTCCTTAGTCCATAAACAATCATCTTAGATTTACTTCTTAATAATCTTTCTAGTCATTTGTATAGACACAACTTACTCTTAAGATATACTAAGTTTACAGGAAGGCTCTCCTGGGAACATCTCACTATAGATACTAGACTACAGTCTTCAGGCCAGATTAGTCCTCCTAACCCTAGCAAAGTTCTTGTCCAGTCACTTCTGTTTGGGTCATGACAGAATTTGTCCACGACCATGCTCTTAATTTATTATAAGTTTGATGGAACTTGGTCTGTCCCATTTTGATGCCAGTGTAGCTTACAGCTTGCTCGGGGTCGATCCAGTCCCTTCATTGGGTCCCTAATTTTGGGGTGCTAGGAACTAAGGGCAACTGAGGATAAATTGAGTAAATATGACAGATGAACAGGAGAAAATATTATCTGGAGTGAATTAATTCCCAAGTTACAAAAGCATAGCATTAACTGTCTTCCTGTGTCTATACAAAAAAGACATTGCTCCAAAGTAAATTATGCGAAGGACATAAGGGAAAGAGAAAAGCAATATTTCACTTACAAATACAAAATCCAGAGTCCTTAGAAGGATGTGACCTTAAAAGTCACAGGGTCTGATTTGGGGATAAAGGTGATTCACAGATAGGGGAAGCAGAGCACAGAGAAGAAGTTAAAGATAAGCACAGAGGAAATAGGAGTGCCTTGGGAGCACTGTGATGGGTGTAACCCAATAAACCTAAGCTCTCTGAAGCAAGGACAAATCAATGTTATCCTACGAGAATCCAAGTATATGACAAGTTATTCATGATGCTGAAGTTGCTGGACTGTTCTCTGAGAACAACTGGTCCAAAGGTAGAAAATTGGAAACAACTAGCTGTGCTTTATAATGCCCAGTTGTTTGGACATAGGAGCTGGTTGGATGAGAATCTACATAAGGCCAAATATATTTATGTATATAAATATACTATGTAGATGTGTCTAATCCAGAAGAGTCTAGAATTATTATATCTTTCTTTATTAATGTTTATGGGGGGTGTCCACACCTAGCACAGTTCAGGGCCATGCCCAGAAGTGTTCAAAGACCATGTGGTTCCAGAAATTGACTCCTTCTTTTAAAAGTTCTTTATATCTTTCAGTATACTTAACATGACTTGTTTGCTATATACCATATCTTCAGAATCAGCTGTCTAATTCCATATATGCAGGAGTTTGGAACATGTGGGGTTATCTTTTTCCTGAGAAACTGGATCCAGAGGGAAAAAATACTTCTGGAAACTGAGTTTGTATGATCCCATGGATTCATGGATTTACCCATTTTGATAGGACTTGTCCAGCTGAAGGCAGGAAAATACTTTTGCTTCCAAGTGTTTTATTAAATCAGTGCACGAACCCTTGTTGATTGGATATTGTGATCAAAGGCTGAATCTCCACCTTCTGAATTCTCCTGATATCCTTAGGAAAACAACATAGAAAGGCATGTGTGTTGAAATAGATTCATCATCCTTGAATTATTTTTTAATTTTATGAATCACTTTGAGATAGTTACAAGCTTTCATGTTTGGGTTACAATCTCACAATGATCAAACACCCATTCTCTCCACCAGTGCACATTCCCCACCACCAATATCCCCGGTATACTCCCCCTTTCCCACCCTCCCCCTGCCTTCATGGCAGACAATATTCCCCATACTCTCTCTCTACTTTTGGGCAATATGGTTTGCAACACAGGCACTGAGAGGTCATCATGTTTGGTTTATTATCAACTTTTGGCACACATCTCCCATCCCGACTGATTCCTCCAGCCATCATTTTCTTAGTGATCCCTTCTCTATTCCATCTGCCTTCTCCCCCCCACTCATGAAACAGTCTTCCAGCTATGGGGCAATCCTCCTGGCCCTTGTATCACCACTATCCTTGGCCTCTTCCCAAACCCTAAGGACACTTCAGAACACACAAAAAGGACATTCAAGAAAGATATCTTCCCCAGGGGGTTGTGTCACCCCCTTCCCCCCCCCACACACACACTTGGAACACACCCTGGAAAATACCCTGGTGGAACACAGCCTGCATTCTTTTCTGACTTTGTGACTGCTTCCCTTTATCTCACACCCCCCCCAAGGGGGCTGTTTCATACTCCACTTTTCTTCCCTGCTCCCAATATGAGAAGATTTGACTTTGCAGGGTTGGGTGGGGTACATGCAGAGGTGCTTGGAGCCACTCCCAGCAGGGTTCTTGGGGAGAGCATGGAGTATTAGGTATCAAACTGGGGGGCTTCCATATGCAAATCATGCTCTCCAGTCATTTGAAGTGTTTCTCCTGCTCCATGTGTGATTTATATGCCAGTCATATTATCCTCATGGAATCTGGGCTGCACAGGAAGAAGCAGAAGGCATGCATCAAATGAGCGTTCCATGAGGAAGACCTACTTATAATTAGTGAACCGTTTGTGTGGCTTTCATGTGGTCTGCCTCCAAAAGCAACTTAACAGGAAATACCTCATGCTGATTCAGAGTAGAAAAAAATCGCCCTGAACATAGGCCCTTTGCATAAACTTTATTAGACTTTACATCATCTTCAGAGGAAATAGAGAATGCCAATGAATTCTTCCAGGCTAGAAAATGTTGTAACTGAGGGGCTGCTTGGGCATGGGAGTTGTAAGGCACTGAGTAGCTGGTGCAAATAGGTGCCTAGAGATTCTGTGATGTCTAAAACCAAGATGCTTAGAAATTTGGAACTATCAGGAGATCGCTCTCACTTTACCAAGTGATGTACATTAAAGGGGCTGAGCAACTGGGTTTCCAAATGTCACAGGAAGGCTTCATTTTACCTGCTTTGAAACCCTAGAAGGAAAGCTACAAAATCAAGGCAACATCTGATGGGGGAAGAACACTCAGTACCTGGTGTCCCAAAAGGACTGAGAAGAATTATGAGTGCTATCTCCCCTGGAATCACATGGGCCAGGAGGAGGTGGATGAACATGATCATTCTCATTCACAAAGAACTATTCAGGGACCTTTCACAGAGGCAAGCCCTGAGATGGGTGTCCCAGGGGAGTCTCAGGGGAAAGCTGATTCCCAGAGTGAGTTCAAACCCATGAGATCAGAGTGCCCAGCAAACCCTGTTTAAAGAGACAATATAGCCTTCCTGACAGTGGGAAACAGATGAGCTTCAGTCTGGAGCCTTTGACCACAGCAGCGCAGTGAAGCCATATGTGCATGTTAGTAAGAGGTATGGGATACTCCCCAGGGGATAAATGGAAGGAAAAAAGATCCAATACACCCTAGGAATCTTGCATTGCAAGAGAAACCATCTCTGAAACAAAAGAACCTTTGTCATTCCTAACATCAGTCCTCCCTCCCTATCTGTCCCAGAATGAACCAAGTGCAATGGCTTGGGTCCAACTTGTGTTCCTCAGTCCCTAGCTGACTTAAAATGGAGTCAGGTTCACCATTCCTGCTAGATTCACATGATGAAGGGTAGTGTGGCAGACAGAAGGGAAAGCTCATTTGTTGATGGATGATCTAGGTTCTAGTTCTGAACCTGATAACAAGATACCATATAACCCAGGGCAACTTATTTCACCCTCTAGGGGCTGTATTTCCCCTCAAACTAAGGGATGAGTAAAAATCTTTATGTCCACTTTCATCTCTAACATGTTACAGTTTTATAATGTGAAAACCCACCTTTTCTAGAAGGGACTACATAATTTGGATGGACTAGATATAGTGATGAATTTTTAAACCATGTTCTTTCTTCAATCTATCCCCTTCCTATTACGCCCTGAATTTTGGCATACAGAAGAGCAACATCTTCATTTTATACAATGTTAATTTCTGCAATGAGTGTATAAGGCAAAGATCCCATATTGTGCAAATAACCCTTGAAAAACACTATGAAGTCTCCACTAAGAATACTGCAGGTGATTTATATAAAGTGCATTCCTATATATCAATGTGAATTTCTATATGCACATATAAAAATACAGTGGTGTGGAATATTTAATAAAGAGTAGATGTGAATTGAATTTTATGTATTTTCAATAGTATGAGAGAATGGCTCACTAAGATGGTAGAATGCAGCGATGTTGAACTCACCAAGTGGAGGATCTGTGGGACTGGCTTATTAAATAGGCTAAAACCTAACTGGATATAAACAAGATATGATTGTTAGTAATTTATTCATCATCACCTTCTACCTTGCAATATCAAACTAGATTACCTCTGCCTCTTGAAAACATTTTAGACAAGTCTGGTGAATTTTAGTTTACTTCAAGAACAGAAACCTATGCTGGTACTTAAAAATTCTATCTAAGTCAACATTTTAAAAATTTATTTTTTTTAATTAATGAATCACCATGAGGGTACAGTCACAGATTTACACATTTTCGTGCTTGTGCTTCCCTCATACAATGTTCAAAACCCATCCTTCCACCCTGCCACAGAGGCAGGGTAGTGTGTGTGGGGGGGGATAAGTCAACACTTTCAATGTAGACGTAATTCATAGCCAGTATTAAACCCTCTTTCACCTAATTAATCTTCAACTACATTTCCCAGAATTTATTTCCTCAACAGATCTGAGTTTGGGCAGAGAAAATTACAATAGAAAGAAACAGTGGGAGTAGGGCTCCAGGCTCCCCATCAACTCACATATATCTCTGCTGATACACTGGCTCAGTATAGAGAGAGTTCAGCTAAGAAGTTCCTCCAACTTCTCTAATTTCTGGGCCAGGCATGGGTACATATCCAGTTCCAGTTTGTCCTCACATATTCCTGATTACCCCACTCCTTCTCATTTCACATCCATTTTCTCTTCATGACTGGCTGACTTGGCTGGCCTAATAGACATACACCCCAACACCAGTCATAGAGGCAATGTCCCACAAAAGTTGATTTCAGCTTCCAAAATGTAATGGTCTAATCCCTTATTCCTTACCACTAATCCTAGTTCTACTATCGTTAAACCAAATTTTACTCGCTTCCCTTCTAGAATACAACTGCTTGTTTGTCTTCTCTGGAAATAATTCCAGCTACCATGCCTACAGTCCTTCTGCCTTGCCCACCAAGAAATTGTATCTCAGTCCATTATATGGTCTGAGTATAACTTGCTTCTGCTGATGCCCCTACTTTTGTAGAGGTCTTGAGACTCTTCCAGCTAACCTTTCATTTCTGACTTCTCCAGGTAAAAAGCAGGCACCAATCCCTTTGATCTTAAGCATACCTAAATTCCACAAGAAGAACTTACATTTCTCATGTGAGTTGCATCACTGCTCTCTTCC
Source organism: Sorex araneus (assembly GCF_027595985.1). NCBI lineage: Eukaryota > Metazoa > Chordata > Mammalia > Eulipotyphla > Soricidae > Sorex > Sorex araneus. The sequence continues at coordinate 43,842,168 of NC_073313.1, read as the reverse complement.
ATCCCAAAAAACACTGGGAGGACTAGGTAAAATTAAATGCTTGCTATTTCTTTAAATTCACTTCTTAGATTTCTTGTCTCATTTTACATATGTCAAGAGAGGGGATAGTTTCTGGATTGTTTTGTTTAATTTTAATGAATTCTGAATTCTGCATATTTTTTGAACTTATGCTTAGCTTGGGGTCTTTGGTTCTATTCAGTATATTTATACTACCCTTTAAAATGTCTGTGTTCAGAAAAATTGCAGCTAGTAAGAATAGTGTAGTTCACGGTATAATTTCAGGAATCCTAAGAAAAGCTGCCTGCCGAAATATGTTCTTCCTTCCTTCTATGATGTCTTAGACACCATCATTCGAAATGTATTTCTTCTGGGGCTAGAGCAACAAGGTGGCAGGTGGGGGCACTTACCTTGCATGCAGTCAACCAGGGTTCAGTCCCAGACATCAAATATGATCCCCGAGCCTTGCCTGGAGTGACTTTGAGCACAGAGCCAGAACTAAGCCCTGAGCAACATCATATGTGACCTAAAAGCCAAGAAAAAGGAATACCATTTCTTCTAATTTTACAGATTAGGCCTTTAGAGGTCTTTGGGATATTACTTTAAGCTATTATCCTTTGATAACACTTTGCAGTGAATGTTAATAGACGACTTTTCAGAGAAGCAACTGGCTGAATAGTGGGTGAGAATAAAGTTCAACATGAGTATGTTTTTTATGGGAAAAAACTAAGTTTGTACTATAGACTATATGTTGTGTCAAGACTAAACCATCACTGACCAGCAGGAGAGCCTGAGCCAAGACCACGTGGGCAAAGAAGGATGCTGAAAAGGTAGAAAGAAAGAGAGGGCTCCTCAGCTCAATTTTTTTTGCTTTTTGGGTCACACCTGGCGATGCACAGGGGTTACTCCTGGCTCTGCACTCAGGAATCACCCCTGGCGGTGCTCAGAGGACCATATGGGATGCTGGGAATCGAACCCGGGTCGGCCGCGTGCAAGGCAAATGCCCTACCCACTGTGCTATTGCTCCAGCCCCTCCTTAGCTCAATTTTTTTCTTAGTAGTTTTGGGTGCAAAGAATAAAGTAAGCACCATGTAAATTCTTACTGAAAATCATAATAATACAATTTATGAGAATGAAACATTTGAAATCCTTTTTAAAAATTTACATCTAGGGGCTGGAGCAATAGCACAGCAGGTAGGGCGTTTGCCTTGCACGCGGCTGACCCAGGTTCAATTCCAAGCATCCCATATGGTCCCCTGAGCACTTCCAGGGGTGATTCCTGAGTGCAGAGCCAGGAGTAACCCCTGTGCATTGTCAGGTGTGACCCAAAAAGCAAAAAAAAATATTTTACATCTAAGTCTGTCCCCCTTTTCTTCAAAACTTGTTTCCCCCAATTATTTTCAAATAGAAATTTAAACTAAGGCAGTGAATTTTTTAGAAAACAACAATATTTTGCAGGTGGGGCTTAATTAAAGTGAAATTTATTTCTTGGAGACAACTCTGCTTCTCCTAGTTGCAGAAACTGGAGGAAGTTCAATGTGTTGAGCTGGGTTGGGATGTGTAATGTAATCCTAACACTCATTTTCTTCTTTTTTGTCACTGATAAGAAAGAAATATAGGAAGACAATGTGGGGCAGCATAGAAGTGCTCAAACTGTAGTGAAAATTAAAGCCACCTGGGCGTTTGTTCAAAGCAAACAAAGACTGGGGTTCCATAATTCAGAGTCACACTACGAAGAACTCTGAACTGGGGTTTAAAAAGGCAGGCCATCAAAAGGCACATGAAAAAATGCTCTACATAGCTAATTGTCAGGGAGATGCAAATCAAAACAACAATGGGGATCTATCCTCTCAAACCACAGAGACGAGATGGGCACACATTTAAAAGAACAAAAGCAACCAATGTTGGAGTAGATGTGGGGAGAAAGGAACGCTCTTTCACTTTTCGTGGGAATACCGCCTGGTACAGTCTTTTTAGAAAACAATATGAACATTCCTTCAAAAACTAGGAGTTGAGCTTCCATATGACCCCACAATTCCACTTCTGGGAATATATCCCGAGGATTCAAAAAAGCACAGGAGAAATGACATTTGTACCTATATGTTCATTGCAGCAGTGTTCACAATAGCCAAAATCTGGAAACAACCCAAATGCCCTAGAACAGACGACTGGTTAAAGAAACTTTGGTACATCTACACAATGGAATACTATGCAGCTGCTAGGAGAGATGAAGTTATGGAAACTGCTTATAGATGGATGGTCATAAAGAGTATCATGCTAAGTAAAATGAGTCAGAAATAGAGGGACAGACATAGAAGGACTGCACTCACTTGTGGAATATAAAATAACATAATATGAGACTGACACCCAAGAACAGTAGAAACAAGGGCCAGGACTATTGCTCCATAGTTGGAAGCCTGTCTCATGAGCTGGGGAAGAAGGTATCTTCAATTGAGAGGGTGTCACTAGGTCAATGATAGTTGGAGGAATCGTTTGGGATGGGAGATGTGTACTGAAAGTAGACAAAGGACCAAACATGATAGCCTCTCAGTATCTATATTTCAAACCATAATGCCCAAAAGTAGAGAGAGTATGGGGGAAATTGTCAGCCAAAGAGGCATGGGGTGGGTTGGAAAGGGTTGGGGTAATATAAGGGACATTGGTGGTAGAGAATGTGCACTGTGGAGGGAAGGCTGTTTAATCATTGTATGATTGAAACTCAAACATGAAAGTTTTTTAACTGTATCTCACTGTGATTCAATTAAAAAAGGCAGGCCAATATCTCCGCTCCCTCCCTCCCTCCCTCCCTCCCTCCCTACACACACACATCCACACACAAACACACACATTTCTACTCCTTAGGCATTTGTTGTACTTCCTGCCTAACATCTTTGGGTCCTTTCCCTGTGCATATCAACACTCCCAAAAGCTTGATTCTGACCAATTTTCTTATGTTATTTGTTTGTCTGACAGAAATTATTTAATGTACCTCCAGAAGGTGTTTGTGGATTTATTTTTCCACGTTTAACTCCCATTAACCAAACCCTTCAGTGAGATTGATATACAAAATAAGAATGCCAGATTACTGATTTGCAAAGGAATGGCTATTCACAGATTGGGGTGGGCACACTTACACCACTTTATTCTCTCTGTAGAAAAAAATCTGTATCAGAAGCAGGTGATAATAATGAATTTGCTTATTGAGCAAGGAATCACTCTTGCGTGTCATGAGGCTGAATGTCTAGTGGATCTATTTGAGCAATCAGGATTTATTCCACAACCACCGCCCCTACCCCACCTTTAAGAATTCAGTGGGACAGGTCAATCCTAGAAAACCCATGGAGAAAGAATGTTATCTTTACTACTGTCTTCATGTCCATTCCAGCACAGTTTCTCAAACTTTTCCCAGCCTTGATTCTTTCTGACCGTTTCCTTCTTTGGTACCCCCTTGTCACTTACTACACACACACACACAGACACACACACACACCCCACACATTTATGCAATTTACACCTATGGCTCCATTAGATCATATGCTCCCCCCAGTTGAAAAATGCTGCATTGAAGAACTAAAGCAGGCTCTCGTGAGCAGATTCCCTCTTTAGGATCCACAGTCAATAAACCATTGAATTATTAATCATCTTATAGTGACTGGATCTCTTAGCTCTAATTTCGTTACATGATGACTTACAGACCTAAAAGTAAAGTGAGACTGTCTCTTTTAAGGGAGTTGTTACTCTGACCCTTGAACTATAAAATCATAATAGTATAAGCATCCCAAAGTGGGAGATACCTTCCCACTTGGGATGGACACTGAAATTATTGTGGGGGAACAATAATAGAAGCTTCAGGTGAAATTCAGGGAGCATTTTTTGTTGGTTCACATTAACCACATAAATATCCGGGGGGTCACTGAGTGATGCTTTATTTTCTGAATAGAAGATGGTAGATCTTTGGGAACCTATGAGAAAAAGCATCCAAGGAAACCATCTCAACTTCATTAATTCTTGGTTAGCAAACTTGAGTTCTGACTGACAACAGTTTTGAGGTCCAAGACACAGGGATCCAGGAAGAAGGAGAACATTTCTGTCAGAGCATGAGAAAGTGAGTCAAAAGTGCCATTATTTTATATGTGGTCCTAGCAGCTGTGTAGCCTGATGAATTTTCATAAAGTTTTCCTAAAGCCCTTCAAGGGCCACTCAGAGTCATGTGAGATTAAAAAACCACAAAGCCATTTAGGGATTTTGTTATTTTGCTTTTTAGATCACACCCGGTGATGCACAGGGCTGACTCCTGGCTTTGTACTCAGGAATTACTCCAGGCGGTTCTCAGCATCATATGGGATGCTGGGAATCAAACCCGGGTCGGCCATGTGCAAGGTAAATGCCCTACTCGCTGTACTATCGCTCCAGCCCCAGCCATTTAGGGATTTGATTTTGCATTTGGCTCTGCTATTTTTCAAGCTTATCCTAAACAATATTTTATTACTTCAAAATTATATAGTCTTACAACTTGTTTCTCAACATGATTGTGCCACTTATATAAGGAGATATGCCAATAGTATATTCATTACTAATGCAGCAGGTAGGGAATATATTTATAGGTCCAAATGCTATTACAGGGCAGATACTTTAAAAATATTTTGCAAGGATGAAAGAACCCTTACCTCTTCTCACCCCAAGTTCTGGTTTCCTTTCTGGTACCTGGAACTCCTTAACTGGAGAGTGTGGGACCATTCATATGACCTCATTGCTACTCAACAGCCTAGCCCAGAGCCCAGACACATACATATTTACCAGTTTTTGTTGACATTCTTTTGTGTCACCCAAAATAAAACTTTTTACCCAGAAATATAGAACCAAAAGACTACTGTCTGTATCACCCTAAAATGGCTCTTTTGCAGTATATCACAGAACTGTGGCCAAAGTTCTGCTACCATCAACATGATCTGAAATCAAGAGTTATAAGACTATGTGTACAGACATCATCAATTTCCTCAACTTCCAGCCCTCCCAGAAGCTTATGGCCTTGACTGTTACCACATAATAGAAGCTACCACTCGGGGACCAAGTTCTCATTCAAGTACTTAATAAAAACCCAGTAATAACACTGGTATCTACTGAACCATATCCTGGAGCACAATTCCCATCCCTATGAACAACTCTTTATGGAGACAAATTATAAAAGATTATCTCATCTGTGACTCTAGTACTAAAAGACTTAGTTAAAATCCAAGGCCTCTGTGTATTTAAGTTCTACTCTGTTGTGCTTTTCCAAAGCATGTCTATAATTGAAAGATGTAAGGAAACAATGACAAAGTTTTTCTTTTGGACATAAAGTTAGAGCTTTACTTCTAATTGATACTCCAAGAGAAAGTCAACATTCTGTGCAATACAGTTTCCTTTCTCTGGGCCTATGTTTTCACCACTGTCACTGTCACTGTCATCCCAGTGCTCATCGATTTGCTCGAGCCAGCACTAGTAACATCTGCATTGTGAGACTTGTTATTGTTTTCGGCATATTGAATATGCCATGGGTAGCTTGCCAGGTTCTGTCATGTGGGCGAGATAATCTCGGTAGCTTCCCGGGCTCTCCGAGAGGGGCAGAGGAATCGAACCCGGGTCAGCTGCGTGCAAGGCAAACACCCTACCCTCTGTGCTATCGCTCCAGCCCTCTGTTTTCATACTTGCTCCAATACAGGGATTAGTTGAGTGATATTAAAGTATCTTTCAATGGGGTTGATAAAATAATACAGTGGTAGGGCACTTGCTTTGCAGGAGGCTGACCCAAGTTTGAACCCCAGCATCTCATATGGTCCCCAAAACCTCGTTAGGAGTGAAAACTGACCACAAAGCCAGGAGTCAGCCCTGAGTACCACCAAATGGGGCTCAGTCCAAAGTGATAGTATAGCATTTGCCTTGCATGCTGCCAACCTGGGTTTGATTCCGGGCATCGTGAGCACTGCCAGGAGTAATTCCTGAGTGAAAATCCAGGAGTATCATCTGAGCAACACCAGGTGTGACCCCAAAGGACAAAAGTAATTAATTAATTAAAAATAAAGTCTCATTCTAGCTATAGTAATCTGTTTTTCTAAAAAATAAAGAGGAGTACAGAAGACTCATAATATTCATGGCAGCTTAGTGTTTGTCACTTAAAATAGTTTAGTTTGTCTGCCATGATGTAAATTCTCACATTTAATCTTCTCCTCGACCTTATCAGTAATATATTGATTCATTCATTCTAGTTCCTGTTTAGGCTAAACAACATTTGGGGGAGTGGGGCTGGGAAGTATATTGGGTAAGGCATGTGCTGACCCAGATTTGATCCATGGAACCACATATGGTCCCTCAAGAATTACCAGGAGTGATCCCTGAGCACAGAGATAGAAGTATGCCCTGAGAACTGCCAGTTGTGGACAAAATACCTCCCCCCAAAACATAATATTTTAAGATATTTATAAACAACACTATGGATATTAGAAACATAGAATGGTGATGAGATAATTAAAAACTTTTTTATTGAAAAACAGATTATTATACTGTTGCTGAGGTGATTTAAGGAATATGGGAGGCTCTCCTGGTCTATCTGTCTCAAAGCTTTCACACAACTGCTTTCAGGTTGGAAGAGCTGAGGGGTGGATGCACAGCCCTCTCTGCTCATATACAGTCTATTATTACTGGAGGTTGTTAGGTTGTCTCAGATTCACTGAAAATACTCAATTAGCAAATTGTGAACCATTTCTCCTAGAGGAAATACCTAGGTTAGGTTCTTACTAGCTTCTGGCCTCAATATGTTCATCAACTTATCAACATATGCTTCTGTTTTGTGTGTGTGTTTCTGCTTCAAGACACTTATTTCATATATATACTGTTGGTTCATTAGCACAGAACTCAAAGACAACAGCAATATGCTTTATGCCTGAGGGAATCTTGTCTAACACAGGACTTTTCTCAGGAAGGCAGATCACAGCTTTTTACCCTTAGGAATACCACACAGCAACCTCCGTTCTATACTTGTGGACCATTGAACAGCAAAATCCCAAGCATCTACAAAAACCATGCCATTAAACAAGCTACAAAGGGACCAATTGTTTAGTTTAAGATGTGAAACAACATGGCAGAGTGTCAAAACCAAGAAAATAACTCAATGGGCTGGAGCACAAGTCTTGTATGTGCAAGACCCCAAGATTGATTTCTGGCACCATTTTGCACCCTGAACACTACTGAAATAATCCTGTTGACTGTACCACCACCACTGAACTATGAAACTCATGCAGTACCTCATTGATGGCCAGAGCAGTGATCTTCCAGGTCCCCCAGCAATTCTGGGAAGGTCTCCAACCCATTAAAGAAGGCAATATCACCTTGTTCAACTTTGGCTGGAAACATGTATCAGGTGCCTCAAATTATTTATAACTCTGTTCCTGCCCCCAAAGAATCATGAAAACACTGCAAGTATTGATTCAGAGGTTACAATTAAACTTTAATAAGCAAAGAGATTCACTAATACAAAATTCACCGATAATGAGTATAAACTGCACTTTCAGAATGTCTTGAGGTAATCTCTCATGCAAGTTTATTTTGGCTTCCTCACAGGATGATGGACTCTGAGCAGCCAGAGAGCCAACATGGCAGCTCAGTGCTCTGGTGAATGATCCAGCAAGCAAGGAAATAAAGCTCATCACCCTTTCTGACTCACCCTTTGGAGACTCACAGTATTAGTTGCACTGCATTCAGTTGGTTGCAGGCAAGTCACAAAATCATCTGGATTCAAAGGAAAGGCATGTCTTCTGAAAAAAATGGCTAGAAGAACTTGTGAGACAAGAGAAATTGGGGCCCTCTTTTGAAAATATTAAGTTGTTATACCCATTTTAAAGATGAGGAAACTGAGATCTGAAAAGTTAAGAGCTCGCTCTTTGTCAAACAGTTAATATGTAGCAGAACTAGAATTTGAATCCAGGCTTCACTGACAAAGCCTGTATTCGAACTACTTTGAAACCCAACTCCAGGTGAAAGCCCTTTGATTTAGAATCTATAGATTTAACCCAGTGCAAACAAAAATGAAAGGTGTAGTGTGGTTAATCAAAGGACTTGATGAGACAGTAGAATTCTAGAAGGAGCCAAAAGAAGGGAAAGAAATTACTCAGTGACTGCTTTTGGTTGAGTAAAGCAGGGAGGTGAATATGAAGGACTCAAGAAAAATAAAATAAAGGTCAAATAGAGCAAGTATTTATGTTAGGCTCAGTATGAAGAAGCTCTCTAAGAGAAATTTTGAGTCCCAAGACCTGTCCCAAGACACAGAGGAACAGAACACCAGGGCAGAAAAAGAGCGGAATTAGGATACCAGGGTCAGCGCAGAATGACCTTCCATGTGTTTAGAAAATTCTATCACACGTTTTTATTTTGCTTATTATTTGAAAGGTATAGTCAAACCCCAGAGCCCCTGAAATAAACCAAAACTAAAAACCATGGTATAGAGTTCAGAGTCTATGAGACACACACTACTCACAGGGCCTTTGCCCATAAAATGGGGGTTAGAGGAGAAGAGCAGTATACGCTTCTTGATGAAACAGAAGCTAGTAGCATGTTTTCTAATGATAAGGAGTGTCATTATATATGACAGTTCTGACAAAGCAGCTGGCCAGTGTTTCTGCAAGTCAGAACTGTTAACTGATCAGTTAACAGTGATAGTCCCTGACACAGTTTCTCAGATAAAAATGAGTCTTTGAACACTCGATGTCACGATTTGTGTCAATCAAGTATCAAGTAGGTTTGTCTCAACCAAGTATCTCAGCATGAAGAAAGTCAGGAAGTAGACCTACTCTCTGTGGAAACCTAGATGTGTTAAATCTCCGTGGAGGGTCTCCATGAGAATTAACAGCCTCCCCTCATGACAGATGTTTCCAAGTCTCCAAGACCCTACTGCTTTTATTGGCTGACCAGTACCCATGTTCTACTTGCTGATATTTCTAGCTTTTCAATCGCTGGGCAACAACTTGCCAAATTTAGTGGCTTAAAAACAGAAGCTTGATTTTGCTCACGATTTTGTGGGTCACGAATTCAGGAAGAAGTTCTTGTCTGAAAACAGTTCATGTGGTTGCTGTCATATGCCAGCTGGGGCTGCAACCATCTGAAGGCTTGAATGGGCTGGATGCCCAAAATGGCACAGACGCAGGGCAGGCACCGATGCAAGCTGTTAGCCAGGAGTTCAGTTGGGGCTAAAGACTGGAACACGAGCAAGCAGTATCTCCAAGAGGACAAACTCACGATAGTCATATTTCTAACATTGCACCTGGCTTTTTCCAGAGCATCCCAAAATAGTCTGAGAGTGAAGTAGGTGTTACTAGACCTTTTACGACCTATCTTGCAAGTCACTTCCACCATACTCTACTAGTCAACATAATTATGAAATAATTCAACGGGTCTAGCATAGAACTCATCTTTTGATATTGATGTTGATGTGTTTGGAGACCATATTTTCAAACTGCTTTTTACAGATGGAATTGAGTTCCCTTCCCCAAAGATATTGAAATCATAACCCTGCTACCTGTGAATATAACTTATCTGGAAATAAGCTCTTTTCAGATGGTCAGATGAAGATGTCATTAGAATGGACCTATTTTACCTAATCCATTATAACTGTCTTTGTGAAAAGTGGAAATTTGAGCACCAAGACATGTCGACAAGGGAGAGAACCAGGAAACGATAAAGGCAGCTATTGGAATGATGCCAAAGAACCATTAAGAAATGTCAAAGTTTGTCAACAAAATACCAGAAACTCAGAAACTATGTGAGATACATAGAACAGATCCCTCCTTACTGGTCTGCAAAAGAAATCTGTTCTGTAAACACCCCAGTCTCAGACTTCTTCTCAGAACTACAGGCCATTATGTTTTTGTCACTTAAGCCTCCTAGTTTGTAGCACTTTGCTGGGAAACCTAAGAAACTAATGCCTTCCAATACTTACTAAAATAATCCTGTTTTAGGATGACCACTCAATACCCTTATTTGGAACCACAACACCCAAAAGGAAAGATAGATATCAAATTGGAATGCCCCGCTACAGAGGCGGGGGTGGGGTGGGGGGGTGGGACTGGGGGGGTGGGAGGGATATTGGGTTCATGGGTGGTGGAAAATGGACACTGGTGGAGGGACGGGCTCTTAAACATTGCATGAGGGAAAAACAAGCACGAAAATGTGTGAATCTGTAACTATACCCTCACTGTGACTCACTAATTAAAAAGTAAATAAATAAATAAATAAATAAATAAATAAATAAAAAATAAAATAAAATAATCCTGTTTTTTCCTTAGAAGACAAGGCCAGGAAGAAACGTTTACCCGTCTACCTTTTTTTAAATTTTTATTAGTGAATCACCATGGGGTACAGTTACAAACTTATGAACTTTCATGTTTGTATTTAGTTTACATCCCTCCACCAGTGCCCATTCTTCTCCACCAGTGATCCCAGTGTCCCTTCCACCACCCCCATCCCAATCCCCACCATCCCATCCTGTCTTTACGTCAGGGCATCCCCTTTTGTTCTCTCTCCTGTGGATATTGTAGTTTGCAATAGAGGTATCTGAGTGGCCATTATGTTCGGTCTATAGTCTACTTTTGGTATGCAACTTTCAACCCGAGTGGGTCCTCCCAACATTCTCTACTAGGTGTTCCCATCTATGTCTCTGCTGCCTTTTCCCCCAGCATGTGAGGCCAGTTTAAAAACGTTTACCTTTATAGACTCTCTTACTCCTTCAGGGATAGCCACATAAATTGATCTCCCAGAGATTTCTGAGAAAGCCTCGCTTTTCTGAAAAAGGACTGGTCTTTCCTCTTTCTCGATTTGTCCTTCTATAATGTGGACATGAAGTATAACAAGAACTAGCAATCTAATGAACTAATGTGAACTTCTCTTATGAAAATAAAATATAGAGACAAAAGAAAAGAACTAGCAGTATTTCAATGACAAGGACACTCAGATCAGGAAGGTGGAAAGGATCTGTTATACCTGAGAACAACTCAGGGATTCCCTAAGCTCAACAGTCCAGAGGGTCTCGTGTGCAACAGGCACCATGCTAGATGCTTGGGACAGTCTCCCCCACCAACCTCTAATGATTTTTCCTTAATCTCAGAAGTGGATCATTTCAACTTAATGAGATAAGTGCAGGCAGAAGGTGTGAGTGTGATGTTATGGCCTCCCTGAGGGAAGCCTACTGCCCAGCTTGCCAGGAGAGCTTCCTGGAGCTCTCCTCAGGGATGGACCCAAGGGATGTACAGTCTTAAAAATCTCTGTCAACCCCAGTGAAGCTGAGAGTCAGGGGAATATCCTTCTCTCCTTCCATAAGAAACACAACTTCCTAGGGTGTCAGGTGATCAGGCTGGGGCTCCCTCAACCCCCAGAGTACAGAACGCAGTCTAGATGAGGTGATTTGCTGTCCTCATGGCAGCCACCACTTCAGGACTCCTAGCAACGGGGGCCTTCCAGGCTGTCCTGGGAGACACCTCAGCCTGCTGTGGAGTAGCTAAGCTTGATCTGTTCTCCAGAGGGCTAATCAACAGCAACTTGAAAGCAGACATGCCGCTGATAAAACAAAGCGGGCCCAGAATGTGATCGCTAACTTCCCTTCAGTTCTCATATCCTTTAATCAGTCCATTTCCCATAATCACCACATTTCTCGACATCCCCAAATTCCTTCTAACAAACACAGCAGGCACAGCTGCAACTGCTGCCACAGAGAGCTAGGACTCTCACGTTCCTTAAGGGCCCACTCTGGCTTTCTTCATGCTATAGGAAATCCAGATTATCAATGTAATCCAGTGGGTGACATCAGAAGCCACTGAACAAAGCCCACTCTGTATCCAAAGAAACCACCACTCTTGTGACCCAGGTGAACATTTATGGCTCCTTTCAGAGGACACAGCTTATAGGAACCTGAACGAGAGCTCTGCTCTTCACATCACTTCCATATTCCTCACCTTAGAATAATTGGGGGCAAAAGAGCCTGAGAACAGCAGGGGAACAGCGAGAGTATACTTCCATGGTTGCTTGGTAAATGAATAGAAAGATAGTGAGAGCAAAATAGGGACAAATGTCAGTTGAACAGGTTCACCTTCAAAGCTGCCTTGCACCAGGTAGCGAAATTTTAGAAACCACAATTGCCTCATCTATGAGATGAGGTTATAAGACCACGATGAGTATTGAGAGGATTAAACAAAAATATGTATGTGCAGTGTCTGGTACACTACCAAGCATGTGGCAGGAGGCACTCTACAACCAATGGCCTCCTTCTATCCTTCTCTGGTAATGCTGGGATCTTCCTCTGGGAACTAAACGAGGAAGGATTTGAGCTTTCTTCTTTCTTCTGTATCCCTTATGGTGTGTCTTTCATGGGTCACCCATAGCACCTGCCACAGTGTTTACCACGACACATTTCCGGTGACACAGTAATAAAAGAATTAAGAAAAGTGAAAGGAGAGAACAAGAAAAAGGTAAGTGCATAAAAATGACCTTTGCTGCCAAGAGAACATTTTCAAAACGGAGATAAAACCACCAGTGCAGTGGACTAGCAATAAAAGTCAGGTCTTCCTGGCATGCTGAACAAGCCCCAAATTTTTCACTATAGGCAGTGTCAGAGTGAAAAGGGGTTGTTTCATTCCCCTGATTGGATGAGAGTGAGCAGAGGACAAACCAGGCATATTGAAAAGATAATCTTGAGCTGCTCACTAACAATCCATTCACACCCTCTCCAGACCCTATCAAGTTCTTGTCTGCTAGCCTTCTCTGTGATTAAAAATTGATCAGTTTCCATTCTATTATTTTTTAGTTTATTTTTTTAGTCACACCCAGCAGTGCTCAGGATCAGGAAATACTAGGGATCAAAGTTCAGACCTCCTGAATGTAAAGCATGTATCCCGCCCATTGAGCTATTTCTCAGGCCCTTTATTTATTTTTAAGATTAAAAATTAAATGTGTAGCATATAATCTTTAGCTAGACTGGAATATTTTCTCCATGTTTATTGAAATATAGTTGACACTATATATAGTTCAAGTGCTATAGGACATAGCTGAGCAATGTGCAATTATGGACACGGACATGTGCCCATAAACTGTTCTCAACAGTAAGTTTAGTTACTACATAGTTATAAGATTTCTTGTGATTAGATATATTTAAGATATATTATTTTTCCCATGAGATTTTCCTCTTTATTTTTCTGAAGGGAAAAGAAATACAAATATGAAAGATATATAAGCAAAGATATAAGAAGCTTCCATATTAGACATATTTTTTCTTTTCTGTTAAGAAAAAGAGCTTTATCTTATGCAGTAGGTGTGGCAGAATATTAAGAAAAGAATCATTTACCCTTGTGTTCGCCCTTCAATTTTGAGTGTTTTCTTTTTTAAATTTTTTTTAATTTTTATTTTGTTTTTTTGTTTTGTTTTTAATTTTTTTTATCTTTACATGAATCACCGTGAGGTAAAGTTACAGACTCACAAACTTTCGTGCTTACATTTCAGTTATACACTGATTGAGTACCCATCCCTCCACCAGTGCCCATTCTCCACCACCAATGATCCCAGTATTCCTCCCACCACAACCACCCCTTCGCCCCATCCCCACCCCACCTCTGTGGCAGGGCATTCCCTTTTTGCCCTCTCTCCTTGTGGGTGTTGTGGTTTGCAATATAGGTATTGAGTGGTCATCATATTCGGTCCATAGTCTACTTTCAGCTCCCATCTCCCATCCCAAGTAGGTCCTCCAAGCACCCTTTACTTGGTGGTCCCTTCTCTATCTGAGCTGCCTTTTCCCCTGGCATATGAGGGCAGCTTCCATGCCGTGTAACAATCCTCCTGGTACACATCTCTACTATTCTTGGGTGTAAGTCTCATATTCTGTTACTTTATGTTCAACAAATGAGTGCAATCTTTCTATGTCTGTCCCTCTCTTTCTGACTCATTTCACTTAACATGATACTCTTCATGTTGATCCACTTACATGCAAATTTCATTACTTCATTCTTTATAACAGCTGCATAGTATTCCATTGTGTAGATGTACCAAAGTTTCTTTAACCAGTCATCTGTTCTTGGGCATTTGGGTCTTTTCTTCATTCTGGCTATTTAAACAGTGCTTCAATGAACATAAAAGTGCAGATGTCATTTCGACTATACTTTTTTGCAGCTCTCCGAGATATATTCCCAGAAGTGGTATTGCTGGGTCAAATAGGAGTTCAATTTCTAATTTTTTGAGAAGCGTCCATACGGTTTTCCAAAAGGGTTGAACCAGTCAGCATTCCTACCACCAGTGAAGGAGGGTCCCTTTCTCCCCACATCCTTGCCAACACCAGTTGCTTTTATTCTTTTGGATGTGTGCCAGTCTCTGTGGTGTGAGACAATATCACATTGTTGTTTTGATCTGCATCTCCCTGATTATTAGTGATGATAGAGCATTTTTTCATGTGCCTTTTGGCCATTCAGATTTCTTTGAGAGAGTTTCTGTTCATTACCTCATTTTCTGATGGGGATGGATTTTTTTTCTTGTAGTGTTCAACCAGTTCCTTGTATATCCTTGATATCAGCCCCTTATCAGATGGGTATTGGGTGAATATCCTTTCCCATTTTGTAGATTGTTTTTGTATTCTGGTCACGGCATCTTTTGAGGTGCAGAATCTTCTTAGTCTAAAATAGTCCCATTTGTTTATCTCTGTTTCCACTTGTTTGGTCAGTGGTGTGTCATCTGTGAAGATACCTTTAGCTCCAATGTAATGGAGGGTTTTACCGACCTTGTCTTCAATGTACGTTATGGATTGTGGTCTGATGTTGAGGTCTTTAATCCATCATGATCTGAGTTTTGTGCACAGTGTTAGGTAGATGTGGAAGTCGATGTGGAGGTCTCGTTCTGTTCAGCAGGGCGAACCCTTCGTAGGGCGCAGCCGAAAGAACAGACGCAGAGCCCGGAGGAGAGAGAAAAGGCATTTATTCTATGGCAGTTACAGTATTTTATACCTCCCTGTTGGGAGGAGGTGGTTCCAGGACCCCCAACAGAAATGCAGGGTGTGGCACGGGATTTAGCTAGTAATAAACAAATGCTGATAGGATAAGATCAGTAAGATTAGGAGTGGCAACCTTTGCTAGGTGTGGCATGGGGTTAGCTAGTGATTAAACAAATAGTGACAGGATAAGATCAGTAAGGTAAAATGGCTCCCTACATCTCCCCCTGTTTTGTTTTAAATTAAATGTGGTCAGGGGAGGCATTGTCCGGTATCCCTTGTGACATAAAGACTCCATTTTTGCAGGGAGAGGAAGGAAAGGATGATCGGGTCTATGCAGGGGGCTCCTCATAGGCCCCATCAATCCTTGGTTTTGGAGTAACCTCTAAGCTATACCGGAATACCTCGCAGGGAGCCGGGCCGGGGTATCAGCCCTCCCTTGCAGTGCTTTGCCTGGCAACCTGATCCACAAGAATAAATCCTTGGGAGCCCGGCATCCTCAAGGTAAAGAACTGGGGGAAGATGAGGTCCTACAAATCAAGCCAAAGATCCTTAAACACTCGAAAATCTCATTTGTTACTCTAAGATATTAACCCAGCCCTGGACCCAAAGTAGCACTTGCTGTAGAGTGTCCAATTGTTGCTCAACATCATGGTTGACAGTAGCCTGCATTGTCCCAAGGTGGTAAGAGTCATTTTGTCATGTTTAGACGAAGTTGTGTATCTGGACCGAGGCTTGAAGAACTATTCCTGCAACAGCATCAGTGGTGGTTACAGCAATGAGTCCAGGATAGCTGCGATCAGGGGCCCAGGAATTGTCAGGAGTGCCGGAGCAGTTGTGTCAGGTCTTCAGTCAGGAGCCCTTTATCGGGGGAGCGTTGCCATTCTCTGGTCAGGTTCACTGGTAACCATATGCGATCTGGCCCTTAATAAAATTATACTGTGGGGAGAATCTTGGATTGACAGGTAAATAATGCACAATCACCAGAAAAGAAAAAATCTTTTTGTGAGTGATCAGAGGTAGTATGAATTTGGGACTTGGTATGAATCCAAGTCTGAAAGTGAAGAGGGAGACAGGGAGGCACTCCATTGCAGACAGGATCAAGTGAGTATCCTAGAGAAAAAATTAAAAGGTGTTTCTTCTTTATTCGGCAGCTGAGGCATCTGTGAATCCCATGGAGGGGGTAAAAGAAAGGAATTGTTAGCCCAGATACTGGGTCCTGGCATGGTCCAATCTACAACCTGTAAAAGTGGAGGGTGAGGAATGTAAGTCCAATAGATATGTTTAGCTTATTAGAATTCAAGAGGATTTCAACTGTTAATAACTATTAATGTTCTCCCAATATGAAATCTGGATTGAAAATTTCAATTTCTTTGTAGGCGCCACATTCTGATTAGAAATCTTTGTTTAAACCTGATCTAGCAAGCTCCAAAGATACTTAGATCTTTTAAATTGCTGGGCTCCATATCACTCTGACCTCCCTTGATTTTGTTTGCCCAGATCTAAGAATTACTGACTTTAAACTAGCTCTAATACTCGAGTGTTCCACAGACAGAGAGACATACAGTCAGACAATAAACATCACACATGTGCACAAATATATACTTGATCGATCAATCTGACCCTTCAAGAATGGCAGGAAAAAACTGATAGACTGAGAAAGGAAAGAGCAGTCCCCAGGGCAAAGTGAGCCCTGTCGGCCGATTGGGAACATTGCTCCCCGTTTCTCTGCCTGAGCAGCCAGTTTCCTGCTTGTTGAAAAAACGGGTCAAGAAAGCACTTTTGTTGATATAAGCTGGCAAAACCTTCTCAAAAGTTGTTGAAAACTAAACAGAATTAAGAAAGATAATGAGACAATTGCACACACACTAGGAGCACACGCACAAATCTTACTCCTGCACACGCTCGGACCGGTCCTTCTTTCACGCGGGTGCGCACCCCACTCACCACATTCACACTGAGACTCCCGATCCTGCCCTACGGGCATCATCTTCGGTCTTGAAGTAATGCTGGTTCCTGCTCCAGCCAGGCCAAGTCTGAATAACTGTTCTGTGAGCGAGACCACTAGTTGGTCACTCCCGACGCGGCTGACTGAGCAGAAGCAAGTTCCTGGGCAGTGGCAGAAGGGACACTGTCCTCAGAGGATTCATTTATTCTCTGGGTGGAAGTCGGTTCAGCCAGAGCAGGTGTGTCGACCTGCCTTATCAGTCGTTCGGGGAGCCAGCGGGCTACACTATCAGCAGCATCAAATATGCAGGCTGATCCTCGGCCCCATATAAGGACTGGATCAGGGCCCTTCCATAGACCGCTCAGAGGGTCTTTCCACCTTACTTTTGCATAAGTGTGGCTGGTGGAAGTATGCCAAAAACGGTCCGCTGCGCTGCGACCTTCTTTGTCCAGTATAAGAAAGTTCATGACAAACAAAGCGTGAGATAGTAACGTCTTAGGGGAAAGTGAGGCTGGGTACAGTTCCTTTTCTGTCCGGAGCTTTTGAATATATGTTTTAAGAGTGAGATGGGCTCGCTCCACTATCCCCTGCCCTTGAGGGTTATAGGGGATCCCTGTACGATGGGAAATCTGCAGCTTCTTACAAAAATGCTCAAACTTTTTTCCAGTGTATCCTGGACCATTGTCTGTTTTTATTAGCTGCGGTTTGCCCAGTACAGAAAAGCAGTGCAAGACATGAGCAATGACATTTTTTGAGGCCTCTCCAGTCTGGGCTGAGGCGCAAATAAACCCACTAAAGGTATCAATAGTCACATGAACATATTTAAGCTGCCCAAAGGAAGGAATATGAGTGACATCCATTTGCCAGATGGCATTAGGGACTAGTCCTCGGGGATTGACCCCTAAGTGAGGCACGGGTAGAAGGGATACACAGGAAGGGCACTGGCGCACAATCTGCCGTGCCTGCTCACGCGTGATTTTAAACATAAGGCGGAGAGTTTGAGCATTCAGATGGTGAAGGGCATGTGCAGTTGTGGCCTCCTGCAGCGGATCTGCTTGTAGAGTTAGCACTGTGAAAGATCGGGTGGCCAAATCTGCCAAGTGATTACCTGCCGCCAGTGGCCCAGGGAGGTTAGTGTGGGCACGAAGATGACCTATGAAAAATGGAGCTCGCCGGGAGCGAATATACTGTTGGATTTGCAAAAACAATGACGTTGCGGGGGAGGAGGGTTTTATGTAACTAATAGTCTCCAGTAATGGTATAGAGAAGGCCACATAGGCACTATCCGTGTATAAATTGAAAGGAAGAAGGGAAAAATTTTTAAAAACCATTAGAACAGCTGTGAGTTCAACCAGCTGAGCAGAGGACTCCTTTGTGGAAAAAGAAACAGTCTCACCCTCACAGGCATAGGCGGCCTGGCCATTAGAGGATCCATCAGTGAAAATCACTTTAGCCCCAGGGATAGGGCTGGTCTTAGTGACAACAGGAAAAACCCATTGATGTAAAGCCATAAATTGTATCAACTTATTGGGGGGATAATGATTATCTAAAATTCCTGAAAAGGAAGCGCAGGCGATGGGCCAATCATCAGTATTTTGAAGAAGCCAATCTATCTGTTCCTTATTATAGGGTTGAATAACAGAAGCCGGTTCAAGACCAAAATGTCTGCGAGAGAAACTCCTTCCTTCAATAATTAAGGATGCCACTAAGAGATAGTAGGGTACAAGAACTTTCTTTGGTGTGGCAGGAAGGTGAATCCAAGAAACAGGGTTTTCCTGCCAAATTAAGCCCGTGGGAGAATGAGGAGTAGCGAAGATAAGGAGGTGAAAAGGGCGCTGATAATCTAGAGAGCAAACAAAGTGACCTTCAATCGCTTTTTCTATGAGAACTAGGGATTCTTGGGCTGCTGGTGTCAGACTCCGAGGGGAAGAAGGGTCAGCGTCACCGCGCAAAAGGTCATACAGGGGCATAAGGTCTCCTTTGGTAAGTTTCAGATAGGGACTGAGCCATGTAATATGCCCAAGCAGTTGTTGAAAATCATGTAGTGTCTTTAATGAAGTAAGCTTCAGCTGCGTTTTTTGCAAAAGTACACGGGACCCCTGAAGACGAAATCCAAGAAAGGTATAAGGGTCAGCGATCTGAATTTTTTCGGGGGCAATTTGAAAGCCAGACTGAGTAAACGCACGGATCACCTGATTGCAACAGAGCATAGTGGCCTGTGGGTCAGATCCAGCAAGCAGTATATCATCCATATAATGGATCATATAGATGTCGGGCCATTGTGCCCTAATGGGAGCAAGAATTTGAGCCACAAATTTTTGACACAGTGTGGGGCTATTTGCCATTCCCTGGGGTAAAACCTTCCATTGAAAACGTTGCATGGGCTCTTTATAATTAGTAGCTGGCAAACTAAAGGCAAAACGGGGGCGATCATCAGGATGCAAGGGAATTGAGAAGAAGCAGTCTTTTAAATCGAGTACTATCTTATACATTTCTGAAGGGATGGCTGCTGGGGACGGCAGTCCAGGTTGAAGCGCCCCGAAAATGACCATGGTTTTATTTACTGCTCGTAGATCCTGTAGCAGTCGCCAACTGCCATTTTTCTTTTTTATAACAAAAATGGGTGTGTTCCAGGGGGAAGAGGTGGGTTCTATGTGTCCCGCTGCGAGTTGTTCCTGCACTAACAACCTGGCGGCCTGTAATTTTTCAGTGGGAAGCGGCCACTGGTCCACCCATACAGGCTCATTGGACTTCCATATGATCTTATCCGTATGGGGTGCAGGAGGAGCAGTGGCAGTTACTGAGAATAAACCTAAGCCTGTGCGGTCATTTTTCACTGGGTCGAGGGCTAGCGGCGCAGGCGTGCCCTGGAGGTATTTTCCTAGAACCTTTCCGGGAGAATAACCTGCTGCAAGGAGCATGTCTAGGCCCTTGGCATCAATTAGTATAAGGTCCATTTGTGAAAGAATATCCCTGCCCCAGAGATTGAGTGGGAGCCCGGGCAGAACATAGGGGCGTACCATCCCGGATTTTCCCTCCTTGGTGCGCCAATCAAGCGTAAATGAGCTTAACATAGGGTTTTGGGATTGACCTATACCCTGAAGGTGAGTCAATGAGGGGGTGAGGGGCCACCTTTTTGGCCAGTCTTTTTCAGCAATGACTGTTACATCCGCACCAGTGTCAATCAGACCTAAAAATTCCTTCCCGTTGATCTCTAAAGTCATCAGGCCCTTGTGATTAAGAATGCGTTGGGCAAAAAATGCAAAAGTCTCTGACATTGGGGGTGGTTTTTGTACTGTTGTTATTGGAATGAGTATTAGCTGTGCTAGCCGCGCGCCAGCGTCCAAGACTGAAAATGGGGAGAGTGATTCAACTACTACTCCAATCTGCCCTTGAAAATCAGCATCTATAATCCCGGGGAGTACTTGCACGCCCTGAGGGAGCATATTGCCTCGCCCAATAATTAGGCCAAAAGTTCCAGATGGCAAAGGGCCACAGGCGTTGACATACACTATCTGGGGTCCCTGTTCTTTAACTAATATTGTGCGGGAGGTGGCACAGAGATCCAATCCGGCTGAGTATGGGATGGCTCTGCAGAGGGGTTGGGTGCCGATGGGTTGAACAGCCCATGATTTTGAGGTGCCCCGGTCATGGGAGAGGGAGCGAATTGGGGGCTGGACGCCGATGGGTTGAACAGCCCATGATTCTGAGGTGCCCCAGACACGGGAGAGGGAGCGGACTGGGGGCCCTGGGGCTGGCCCTGTGCCCAGTTTCCCGGCCTGGCCTTCTGGCGGCACTCTGACGCCCAGTGGAAACCCTGTTTGCACTTAGGGCAAGGACTTCTAGGTCTGGGCCGCGATTTTTTATTGGGACAGTTTCTTAAGAAATGTCCAGGCTGCCGACAGCCAAAGCACAGCTTGTTCTGACTGCTCGATGGTTGAATAGAGAACTGTTTGAAGGCAGCCCCTATAGCATGCCCTATTTTTTGGGTGGTGGGATCAACCTCGGAGCATAGCCGAATGTATTCTGAGAGGGTCTTCCCACGCTTATAGGGGCGGAGTGTGGCCTGGCAGATGGGATTAGCATTCTCATAGGCCAAATGGCGGATCAGCTCATTATCCGTCTCTTCGTTTCCCATGAGTTTTTCAGCCGCCTCCGTGAGGCGCCCTATGAAATCACTATAGGGCTCGTTAGCTCCCTGACGAACCTTGGCTAAGGATGTTACCACCGACCCTTTAGAGGGAAGTGCCTTCCAGGCCCGGAGGGCAGCCACATGTATTTGGGCAAGTAGCCCTGGGGGAAATTGAGCCTGCACCTCATTAGAATCAAAGGGTGCCTGACCCTGAAATTTAGCAAAGATCCAGGATGAGGAAGAGCCTCCTGCCTCGATGTTGCGGCGCGCCATTTCTTGGCATCGTTCTAAATAATCTGCTTTCCACAAGAGATAGTCTCCCCTACTCAGGACAGCCTTAGCGACTGAGAACCAGTCGTTCGGCGTGAGCCATCCCTCACAAAAGGAGTCCAAAAGGCCAAGTGTAAAAGGAGCAGTGGGGCCGCAAGAAGAGACAGCAGCCTTTAAATCTTTCAGGTCTTCGAATTTCAATCTACGGTAGCTTTGGCGGATTGGTGCCTGCGGAGCTACGTCCTGAGGGGAATTTTCCTCTTGGGAATGTGCCCCTTCCTCAGGCTGATCGGCCTCCTCAACTTCTCTGTCTGAGGGATCATCATCAGGTGGAGCCGTGGCAGAGGTGGGGTATTTGGGGGCCCGAGAATGGGACCTGGTAACTGGGAAGGCAGCCATAGGTTTTGAAGCTAGAGTGTGGCAGGGCGGAGGAGAGACCAAATTTGCACTAGATTCTTGGGAGAGGGTAGAAGGCTGCAGGGCACTCACTAGTTCCTGAACCAGCTGCCTTATTAAGGCAGCGGTGTCCTGGGCAAGCTGGCGGGGTGCCTCACTGGCGTATGGGGGATTAAAAAAGGCAGTGTCATGGGACAGATAATGGAGTGGTGGAGCTGACGGCTGACACCTCTCCTCCTCATCTACCTGGGTAGCCTTGTCCTCCAGCTTACACCTCTCCTCCTCATCTACCTGGGTAGCCTTGTCCTCCAGGGGCAAGGATTTAAGTTCCGGAGGAGAGGGATCGGGGATATCAGAAGTCACAGGATAAAGTCTCAGAGGTGCCTCTGCGCGGGAGGAGTCAGTCCCCTGCATGGGGGGTGCCTCATCCCCAAAGACTGAGGAAGCCTCTGAACTCTCATACTTTTTCCTCAAAAAAATCTCAATTTCGGAAACACGGTGCTGAATCTCTGAAAATGGCTGACTTTTTCTCGCCTTAAAAATCTCATTTAAGATCCAAATAAAATTAGCGAGACAAAGGATGCAAATAACACAAAGGATGCAAATAACTGGGGATTCCCAGGAGTAGGTAGGGATGGAGGAATCAGAGGGTAAGTAGGCCATTCCCGCACCACGGTGTGTGCCAAGAGAAAGGCGACCCTCAGAAATACTCACTTTTTCCGTGAATTCGACAGCCACGTTGGGCGCCAGGTGTGGAAGTCGATGTGGAGGTCTCGTTCTGTTCAGCAGGGCGAACCCTTCGTAGGGCGCAGCCGAAAGAACAGACGCAGAGCCCGGAGGAGAGAGAAAAGGCATTTATTCTATGGCAGTTACAGTATTTTATACCTCCCTGTTGGGAGGAGGTGGTTCCAGGACCCCCAACAGAAATGCAGGGTGTGGCACGGGATTTAGCTAGTAATAAACAAATGCTGATAGGATAAGATCAGTAAGATTAGGAGTGGCAACCTTTGCTAGGTGTGGCATGGGGTTAGCTAGTGATTAAACAAATAGTGACAGGATAAGATCAGTAAGGTAAAATGGCTCCCTACAGGTAGAGGTCTGAGCCCATTTTTTTTGCATATAGCTGTCCAGTTTTGCCAACATCATTTTTTAAAGCGATTTTCCTTACTCCACATTTCTTCCTCCCTTATCAAAGATTAGATGATTACATATTTGAGGGTGTGTGTAAGGATATTCCACCCTGTTCCAGTACTATGCTGTTTTAATTATTACCGCTTTGTAGTAGAGTTTAAGGTTGGGGAAGGTGATGCCTCCCAAAAGATATATTCTTTTATTTATTTTACAGAATCACCGTGAGATATAGTTACAAGTATTCTTGTTTGTGTTACAATCACACAATTATCAAACACCTATCCCTCAACCAGTGCACATTACCCACCACCAATATCCCCAATATATCGCCCCTTTCCCACCCTCCCACAGCCTCCATGGCAGACAATTTCCCCCATACTCAATCTTCTTGGCTCTTGTATCTACTGTCCTTGGGTGTCAGTCGGTCTCATGTTATGTTATTTTATACTCCACAAATGAGTGCTGTCCTTTTATATATGTCCCTCTCTTTCTGACTTATTTCACTTAGCATGATACTCTCCATGTTTATCCACTTATTAACAAATTTCATGACTTCATCTCTCCTAGCTCTCGAGCGATACCATAGCAGGTAGGGCGTTTGCCTTGCACGGGGCCGACCAGGGTTTGATTCCTCTGTTCCTCTCGGAGAGCCCAGAAACATACAGAGAGTATCCTGCCCTCATGGCAGAGCCTAGAAAGCTACCCGTGGCGTATTTAATATGCCAAAAACAGTAACAAGTCTCATACTAGAGACGTTACTGATGCTTGCTCGAGCAAATTGATGAGCAGTGGGATAACAGCTGCATAGTATTCCATTGTGTAGACGTACCACTTCTGGGAATATATCCCAAGGATACAAATAAGCACTGTAGAAATGACATCTGTACATATATGTTCATTGCAGTACTGTTCACAATAGCCAAATCTGGAAAAAACCCAAGTGTCTGAGAACAGACGACTGGCTAAGATATATTCTTAACAGCCTTCAAAGACATCATACAGTACTGTCCATTATAGTCATCATTGTGTGTAACTGGCATGCTCATAATTTACTCATCTTCTGACTATAAGTTTATTCTTTTTTCCAACCTTTACCCATTGATCTCTTATACCTGACTCCCTTCTCCCTTCTCACTGTCTCACCAGTATGTAAGTGCCAGCCATCACCTGCTACCCCACCTCTGAGTACGTGCATCCAGATAGCTCTGCCAGTCTTCTCAGATTCATTGTCTCAATGACCTTCCACACTTTAGCTGCTTTTTAAAAAATACACATAAAATTACTCATCATAGAAAAAAATGAAAACCAAAAGTAAGCCTCCCAATTATTTTTTTCATCAAACCTCATCTACAGGGGTGAGGAAACTGGGTGTGGAGAGATTTAATTACCTTTGCGGGAATACTCAGTGCATCTACAAATCGGTGGAATCATACTGTGCAGGATCCTTCAGACCCATACACTAATTGCGACATAATACTGCCTCCCAGATGGAGAAAAAAGATTGAATAGAAGGTTTGAGGTTAACCCATACATCAGGAGTCAAACACTATCCTCAGGAATTGTTATGCTATTATGTTGGCATACAAAATTAACTATAGGGGCCAGAGAAATAGGACAGCATGAAGGGTGCTTGCCTTGCATGTGGTTACACTGGTTCAATCCCCTGGACCCCATATGGTACTCTGAGTCCATGAATGATCCCTGAGTACAGAGTCAAGAATAAGCCCTGAGCACTGCTGAGTGTGGTGCAAAAATTTAAAAATTAAAAATAATTTATGGTAGAATTAGGAGAAAAGTTTGGTCTAAACATTAGCAAGGATATATTCTATAAATTAAAAGGCCTCAGAGGGGCTTATTAATCCATTGATCTAAAATTAGATATTTATATAGATACTTATATTTTGAAATCAAATAGAGAAATACATAAAGTAATTATGTATGATTGCTTATGGCAATATAAATACAAATAGAAAAAATAAAGGAGAATTAAACCTAAATCATCTTAAATGTCCACAGTTCTCTGAGCATTTCCAAGAAATGTGTTTTCATATTAGCACTTTGCTAGTATCTGGAAGTCTTTGTCCCACTTTCTTACCAAGCAAATTTCCAGGCAACATTCAAAGCCCAAGCAAACCCCGCTGTCTATAGATTGCCTTCTTCGATCCCCTGAGTTGAAATTCATTACCACCTCCCTCTGTGACTCCAGCTCACTTTGCCAGTACATCCAGCATCTCTCTTTCATTCTTCCTTATTATGAGTTTTGTCTGCACCCAGCTCTCATCCTAGGCAGATTCTGCCCTCAGAGAGCCCCCCCCCCCGATTAACTCCCTTACTCCATGGTGCCTGGTCCATAGGAGGTAGTCACTGATACTAAATCAAATTACCCATGACTTTAGTTGTTAAAATGTATCTGGATTTGGAAAATACTTCCCAGATACTCATTTGATTTTTACAACAGTAAAATTAGCAGAAGTAAATAGTCTCATCAAGATCAAAAATAAATAGTTTCATTCCAAAATTTTTTGTTAGTTTTAAATAAGGAAAATATAATTCAAAAACAAAATTCAGAATAGATTTTTCTAACGACCACACAGGCTGGAACAGTGTAGGGTGTTCGCCTTTCACGTGGCCACCCATGTTCGATTCCTCTGCCCTTCTCGGAGAGCCCGGCAAGCTACCAAGAGTATCATGCCCGCATGGCAGAGCCTGGCAAGCTACGTGTGGCGTAGTCAATATGCCAAAAACAGTAACAACAAATCTCACAATGAGAGACGTTACTGGTGCCCGCTCAAACAAATCGATGAGCAATGGGATGACAGTGACACAGCATTGGTTAGAAAATAACCACACACCCAGTAGGGATAGATCCAAATCTAACTGGGGTCTTCTGATTCATAACATAAAGATTAGGAAACTAGGCCAGAGAGACATCACAACAGATTTCAAGACATTTATATGAAGAGTACTTTATGGCACAGGTAGAGCTTTAGAAATTAAATAATTTCTCCATCTCCATTTCCAACTGTTATTTCTCATCACAAGACTTTTCAGGGTTAGTTCTGAAACCAAATTTATCCCCCTTCTACACTTCCAGTCTCAATTTTTGAACTGAGTTAGAACAGCCTACCTTATTTCTAGGATGTGTTTTGTTTTGGGACCCACAACCAACAGTTTTCAGTAGATATACTCAGCATAGTGTTCAAGAAACTATGTGATTGTGCAGAGAATTGAACTTGGGTTTCCTCCATCTTGCTGCCCCTCCTAAGTTTTTGTAAAGCTCCAAGATTACATATTAAGCCACCATCTTTTCATTAACACCAGTTTGCTGTCTCTAAGCCTTACCACCTCTGGTCCTGGTTTAAATTTAGGGATTTATTCCTCAACATGGTCTGGAACACCAGGTAAAGAGCAAAACCTTCCCCAAATCAGGGCCTCTCAGATCAGCTCCGAAGTGTCTACTATGTCTCTCTAACTTTGAGGGCTACTCAAATTGCCTGATAGATAAACCCCAGAACCTTATATAAGGATGTTCTCAATGACTGTTCTTCATACTGTGAAAACTGAAATTTGAGAAAATTTTTTATTTCAGAAAAAAATATGCAAGAGGATTCCAAGCAATTCAACTTCCAGATCCTCGTTCCCAATTATAAGGACATACATGTGATATAAATTCAGATCCACTTTTCCTACCTTTATATTTTGCAGTTACCCTCTGCCAGCTATTGAAAAGACCTACTCTTATTCTTCTAGAACATTCCACTGATTTTCTACTACTGACAGCAAAACTACTCTAGGTATCAAGCAGAGGGATCATTTCAAATTTGGTTGGAGGTATTGACAAAGCAAATAATGCTAATCATTCAGTAACAACTCTTGTTGAAGGCCAGGTGGTATTCAGTTCTTTGTTTTCACCAAATTACAAAAAGACTTCTTGAAGTTCAAGCTAATAATTAAAAGCATTGTGGGTTTAAGGGGATATACTTAGAGGTGCTCAGAGACAACTCTTGGCTCTATGCTCAGGGATCACAACTAGCACTGCTGGGGAACCATGTGGCACCCAGGATTGAATTGATATCAACCACACACAAGGCCAATACCTTAAATCCTGTACTATCTCTTTGACCCCTAGAGATATTTTTAAGTATAAAGAATAAGTAAAACTTATTTGGAAGTTCTGAGGAAGGAGAGGGAGAGAGAGACAGGGAGACAGAGACAAAGACAGAGACAGAGGCAGAGAGAGAGACAGAGAATAACACACACAAAAGAGCAAGAGAGAACACGGGCTTTCTCCAGGGTGGATATAGAGCCCCAGCACATACCAGCATTAAAGTATAAAGGAACGAAAGTACACATCTTAAGAGGTGAGAGGTGAACAGCACTTCACATGTTATGTGCTTAATGATAATTCACTACAGGATCTCTGGCACACATTGCATAAGGGGTTTAAAGAACCAAATAATGTTAATATTTTCTACTCTAATTTTCAAATTTATGGGTAAAAATTTCAGGATGTTTAAATCAATAAATATGAAAATGGGAATATAGTGGATCTTGAATTCTGTCTCTTTCTAGAAATAAGTAATATCATCCAGTTATATCTTATAAAGAGGTGCATGCCCAATACAATTTTACTTTTTTGTTTAATGAACTACTTTTTTTCCAAATTTTTATATATTTATGCTATTTGGATTAATTCAGTACCAATGCTATAATAAATATAGCTTCATTTTAAGAAATATTTTAGAAGCAATTTTTCTTACCCTAATCTATCATATACAATAAGAATCTCTCCCCAAATTTAGGCATGTTTATCCAGTTGCCTATTTCCCTAGAGATGTGGAACATGTATCTCTTAGTAGGTCTAAACCATACTTCAGGTGGTCTTCTTTAAATTGGCTCTTTCCACTAGTTTCTACATATCAGCAAAGGTATTCTCTTCATTTAGTTGCTCAGATCAAAAATATAATTTTCCTTAACTGCTGAGGCAGCCATTAAGATATGCTTCACAGACCTCCCATATAGGATGTATAACTGACCAAGCCCTAGTGTTGTGCTGGCAATTCATCAGCATATTTGCATTGAGGCCCCTTCTTCTATGGACATGTACATGTGAAAGTAGCACTGATACTAAGATCATTTTATTCTGGGGAGACATGAGACTCCTTTGCTTGTCAACTTTGGCCCAAAGAACTACCCAAGGACTTTGCTAAGCCTTTCTTTCATGGTGGTCTTGAACCCTCCCACTCACACTTCTTGCCTCTCCCATTCAATCAGAGTGAAATTTCCATTAGACCTGATGGTTTTCCAGAAAGTTCCTGACCCCTCTCCTATTATCTTTCATAAGTTAAAATACCAATAAAATCCTTACATGTTTATTTCTATCCGGGCATCTGCACCTCAAGAGACACAGATTAGTCTAAATCTTCCTTTTCAAACCTCATATCCAAGAGGAAAACCCTATTAGCTCTCTTCAAACTTCTGCTAGGACCCAATAACTTCTTACCACCATCACCCTGATTCAAGCCATGATTATTTCTCACTAGGATTATGGCAACAGGCTCCTGTCTCAGTTGCTATGGTGCATTAAAGAAGGCCATATATTCATTGCCCTCCTTTCAGATCCCTTGGATCTTGTCTTGGCCCCTGACTGCTTTAGCCAATTGCATGAAGGAGAGATGCTGTAACAGTTCCAGACATAGGCATTAAGAGGACTGGCAACTTCTCTTCCTGCCCTTTGGAAGCCAGCCTCCCTGCTGTGGAGAAGCACTAACAGCCCACTTGGAGGAGAAACAAAGGCCTCTGCTGAAAGCCCCAGCTGAGCTCCCAGACAACAGCTAGTACCTACTTGCCAGCCATAAGTGAGCCATCTTGGAAGAGAATCTTTCAGTCCTGGCCATCCTAGTTAATGCCACATGAGGCTAAGGGGAGTTATTGCTGCCAATTGGTGACTAAATTATAAAATCTCGAGCAAAAGAACAATTGTGGTTTCTTTGAGGCAGTAAGCTTTATTACATAGCAAGAAATAACCAAAAAGAATCAGGACCCCCACAGAAGACATACGTCATGCTGAAGAATAATCAGAGAGGACTTAATTAAGGGACTGCATTTGCAAAGATATAACCAGAGTTATAAAAACTGACAAGAAAAGAGGAAACATCAGAGACACAATATGGGCTGCTATGTCCACCTCTAGGAGTTAAAGGAGCAGTAGAGGAGAGCAGTTACCAGAACAAAAAAGGGGGGGTAGCTGTAAAGGGAATAGTACCTTACAGGAGCTGTGGCTTGAGGTGAAGAGACACAGCCAACCTGCAGTGACTCAGCTGGGAGGAAAGGAACCAGAGGGAAAAAATAGAATGAATGTCCCCATCTCATTCCCCTCCCTCCCTCTCGCCTCATTAACTGAACCTACTGGAAGCCAGAGAGCAAGCAGCCCACTGATGTAATCCATAGAGGTCAGCTTCCCGGGGTACCGAGCAGGATGGAGGAAAGTAAGAGTGACTCTAAAGAGCAAATGAAAATAACCAGTGCCCTGCCTAACAGCTCACTCTGCTTTGGCCGATACCCCCTTGCAGTCTATTTTCAACTTGGCAGCCAGAAAGATCTTGTTAAAGCTTAACTCAGATGATATCACGTCTTTGCTCAAAACCCTCCATAATCAGTCCACGTAAAAATTCAAAATCCTTAAAATATCTTCCAAGGCTCTGCATAATCTGACTAACCATAACCACTGTGCTCATCTGTAGGGCCTCCCTCTCTCCTCTTCGTGTCAGCCATGCCAGCCTTCTTGTCTTCTAAACATGACAGGCATACTCTGGTCTCAGTATTAGTGTTAACTGTACCCTCTAAGTAACACGCTCTTTCCTCAACTACCCATGTCTTTTAAAACCTTCCAATCTTTTGCAAAAGCCACCTTTCCCGAGAGGCCACCATATAAAAAAGAGTGCCTCCCGCCTAACATTACATAACTCGTTTCTTTGCTTTGTGTTGCAGAACTTTTCAATATCCATGTATATTTTTCTCATGTATCATGTGCATGCATGTCTTGCTCACCATAAAATGAGTTGCACAACAGAAGGTATTTGTCCATTTCCTCACCCAGAAGAACATCTAAGTATTTAGGAAATACTTGTTTAATAAATCAATACTAAGACTCAGAGATGACAATATGGGATTTCAATTTATATGTGTATATGCAGAAAACTGTAACAGAATGCACTGTAGCACGGTCATCCCATTGTTCATCAATTTGCTCGAGTGGGCACCAGTAATGTCTCCATTGTGAGACTTGTTTTTACTGTTTGGGCATGTCAAATAGGTCACGGGTAGCTTGCCAGGCTCTGCTGTGCGGGCAGGATATTCTCGGTAGCTTGTTGGGCTCTCCTATAGGAACGGAGGAATCGAAGCCGGGTAGGCCTCGAGCAAGGCAAATATCCTACCCGCTGTGCTATCACTCCAGTCCTGTAACAGAATAATAAATAAAAATCATCCCAGAATGTATTCTGGGACAATTCCTTAGGGAATCTGAGAGGAAAATTCAAATTTAAAGAGAAAACCAAATTTCTATCAATTAAGAATGCTTGTTTATATGTTTGTAAATGCATGCTAATTGGTGGCAAATGGCTCTGGCATTTAGATTCCATTTAACAAGGATGACATAATGGCTTTATTTTACAATTACAATACTTGAATGTACTGGAAATTAAGCTATTTGCACTACTTAAGTTTATGATTAAGTATTTTCAAAGTTAACTGCAAGATATATAAGGGAATTTCAGTTTAACAAAAATAATTTAAGGGATATGCAAGAAGAATCTGAATACCACTGTTTATACATATATTTTTGAAGGAGTTCCTAAGAGTTTGAAAATCTCCCTTTTTATTTTGACTCTGCCACCAGCTAGATGTGTGACCTTAGAGCAGTCACTTAACCTTTTTGGGTCTCAGTTTTCTCATCTGTGACAGTAAAGAATAAAAGAACACTAAAAATAAAATAACTTCCAATTCTAACGCTTCTTATTCTGTGACCTCTAAAATTGGGGCCACATGCCTTAGAGATGGCTCAAAGACCTAGTGTGAATGCGTTGCAGGTGGGAGGCATATGTTAGATCCCCAACACCACATGATCCTCTGACAACCACCAGGGCAATCCCTGAGCAGAGTCTGAATTAGCCCCTGAACAATGATGGATGTAGCCAAATGAATGAATAAATAAAATTAATTAGGGGGTGTCCCCTTACAAATTTCAATTCTTCGCACGACTCTTTTTACTTATTATCCTGCTTCCAAGGCCATAACTTCTCCTATTGGTTGAGGGATAAAGAATATAAATAGACTCTGGCCTGCAGTAGCCTCTCTTAATTTTACAGAAGGACACTTATACTCATGAACAGTGTGCCTGGGCAGCTCAACCCTCATGTACAAGGTCTAAGTACTCTCCCTGCACACTGCAGCCCCCATAATCCCCTCTGATGTCTGCAGACCACCATCCCTCAAACTGCCGCCTCAGTGCCTTAACAAAACACTATAAATTGGGTTGCTTGTAAACAACAGAAATGTATTTCTCTAATACTGGATACTAGAAAATATGAGAGCAAGTCTCTACCAGATTCAGTACCTGGTGGGGACCTCTTTCCTGATTATACACAATTGTCTCTATGCTCACGTGATGAAGAGAGAAGTAATTCTCTGGGATTCTTTTACAAAGATACTAATCTCATTCATGAGGATTCTGCCCTCATGACCTAATTGTTGCCTAAAGGCTCCACCTCTAATTACATTAAAGAAGTTTCAACAAAGAAATTAGCAAAGGGGTGCATATTCAGTATAGAGCATACTCAGAGCCATTTCAGCAAAGGATTAAGTTCTGAGTAGAGCAATAGCACCGTGGGTAGGGCTTTTGACTTGCACACAGTCTACCTGGGTAGATTCCTCCATCCCTCTCGGAGAGCCCGGCAAGCTACCGAGAGTATCCTGCCCACATGGCAGAGCCTGGCAAGCTCCCCGTGGTGTATTTGATATGCCAAAAACAGTAACAAGTCTCACAATGGAAACGTTACTGGTGCCCGCTTGAGCAAATCGATGAACAACGGAATGACAGTGCTACATGCTACCCATGTAATGGTTCTGGATGGCCACTTCCCTCCTCAGGAAGAAGAAGTTTGAAAGAAGACCAGAGAAAGCTCCTTTAAGGCCCAGAGCTTAGAGAATGTCACAGTTGCTTAAATTTAAGATGGTTCTGTATTACCCTTCAGGGTGAATGGTGAAACAACTATGCATTTCCATACAAGGATTTACTAGGCAACAAGAGAATAGAATAAACCACTGACAACACCAAAGTCATGGATGAATTTAGAAACCATGTTAAGTAAAAGAAACAAGAAACAAATGAGCATGAATTGTATGGCTTCAGGAATATGAAATTCTAAAACAGTCTACAAGTGATAAGAAGCAGATCAATGCTTACCTAAAGGTTGGGAATGAGGGAATTGGAGGCAAAGAAAGTTTAACAGAATTTTCTGGAATGCTTCATAACTTGATGTTTATGGTAATGTTACAGATGTATACATTTGTCAAAACACATCAAACTTAAAATGGATCCATTTTATTATATGCAAATTATACTGCAATAGGTTGATTTTTCAAGAAAAAGTGTAAGAGAAAAAGAATTGCTTAGCAGAACTAACATCTCCTAATAAGCATACTTTTCACATTCCTGTATGATTTCTCTTAGCCCAGTAGAATTCTCTTTAAATCTATATAAATATTCTCTTGTCTGCTATAGAGGCAGGGGGAGGGTGGGAAAGGGGAGATATACCCGGGGTATTGGTGGTGGGGAATGTACACTGGTAGAGGGATGGGTGTTTTATCATTGTGAGATTGCAACCCAAATATGAAAGCTTGTAACTATATCATGGAGATTTAATAAAATTTTAAAAAATAAAATAAAAAATCTATATACAATTCTCAAGAAATAAGCATATGTGGCAGTATGAACAAGAGAGATGTGCACTTATCAGGCATATTTAGGAATTGACTCTGAACCCTGAACTTTTCCCTTGCCCCTGATCTAGCTTCATTTTAGAATCAAATTTTCCCACATAAAAAAAGGTGGAATGTTATGAGCAGTGCATACAACAGTCCTGGATTCAAGTTCCTCTTGAGGGTTAAATGGCTCTACAGAGTAGTCAGAACAGGGGCCAAAAACACAAGATCTTATTCCATCCTCACTCGACCTCTTCATGTATCTCAACCATATTTCCTCACTTAAAAACTGTTTGTATTTTTTCTTCCTGAGATAATATTTGTAACACTGAAAAACTTTCAGGTATACAGTTTCATTCCTTGACAGCTCTAATAGGATTTAAATAGGCACTTCCCCAAAGAAGACAAACAGATGGCCAACACAATAAAAGGTGTTCTTCATCCCTTATCATTAGAAAAATACAAATATAACCACAATGACATATAACCTCACACTGTTATAATGACCATTATAAGATGACAAAAATAACAAAGTGTGGGAGGATATGGAGAAAATTTTTAAAAATTGTGCACTATTTGGGATGTTACTGGTAATGTAAATTGGTACAACCACTACGGAAACAATAGGAATTCTCCTCAAAACTTAAAAACTGAATATCCAGAAATTTCTTTTCTTGGTATTCACCTAAACAAAAGGAAAACACTAATAAATGAAAGTGAAAATGTTAGTTGCCACTTCCAGTGTTCATTGCAACAGCATTATCTAAAATAGTCAAGGTATGGATACAACCTAAGAATCCATTGACCAATCAATGAATTAAGAAGTTGTCATGGATATGCATGCAATAGTATATTATTTACTATAAAAGCATAAAATATTGCCATTTGAAGCAACATGTATGAATCATGAGAGCTTTAGGACTCAGTTTTTGAAAAGTAAGAAAGACATATGTTGTAAGCTTCCACTTATATGTAGAATCTAAAAAATGTATAATAATAACAAAAAATACAACTTACAGAATATAAAAGATTGGTGGTTGTCAGAGGATGAAGGTCACAAAAGTGTTGAGGTTGGGGTAAAATAGATGAAGGGAGACATCCAAAGTTATCATTTTTCTAGTTATAAGTAAATCATGCATATACAATCTCCAGCATAGTACTTTTTGTTAATAATATTGAATTGCATATTTGTAAGTTGCTAGAAGAGTAAGTCCTCATAACAAGAAAAATAGTAACTATGGCTATGTTACAAAATATCTAGCAGATAAGAAACAAATTATTATGATGATTATTTTGCAATATATGCAAATATCAAACTATTTTGTTGCATACCTGAAACTAATATAACACTGTATTCCAGTTATATCTCAATAAAATAAATTAAAGTGAGCAGGAATTTCATTACAGCAACTAAACGATGTTTAGTCAACCAGACAATATGCACACTACTGTGGAATTTGCTTTTTGAAGCCAATTAAATAATTCATCCATTCCAAGAGGTAGGATAGGATGTTAAAGTTCGTTAGAAGAAAACTTTAGTTCAAATGCGAAAAATTTCACCTTCCCTTTGAGGTTTCTCTTCTCGTGGTCCCTCATCTTTCACAAATGAATACCCTCCGTGCCATATTCCCACATACAGATACCACTCTGCTTAGAAGTAGCAAAGGATTCTAGCTGCAGATTCCTTTTCTAGTATAGTTGTACTGTTACTTCAAAAGGAGATCTAACAGCCTTGCGCCTTCATTTCATGTTCAAGGAACAAGAACTGTGATGATTCCATGCACAGAAAAATAACAGTAATATCTAGGTAAGAAATTTGCGTGGTTACAGGCCATGGGACTTCTTTCTGCTGAGCACCACATTGTTGCTATGAGATCAATGGAGGAGCTGGCAGAAATGTTCTTCACGCACAATAAGGGTTCTGTGCAGGCAAGCGCCCTGCCCTCTCTGAGGTTTGAGTGGAGAGCATTTTCTCAGAACAAAAGCACCAGACTCTTTTCTTTCTTCTATCAACAGAGTCAACAGGGGTTGTCTCAGCCTTAACTTCTGGGAAAATGGGACAGGCAAAATTGCAGTGAAGGTGCCACCATGTCTAGGCTTAAATACCCATTGGTCTGTCACAGGAAATAAAGTAAAGGAGGTCTCTCCTAAAAGCTATTAGCAGACAACTACGCTCATCTGTGATTTGAAAGAATAAAAACAAAGCACCCGCTGCCATTGATCTTTTCCATCTTCTTTGAAACAATGCAGTAAAAAAGGAGTCCATCTCTTTTTCCTATGATGGAAGAATGAAGCTTCAGCGAATTTGTGTGGCTCACTCACAGCCTAACCAAATGAGTGGCAGAGCTAAGGCTCTACCCTATAGATCCTGTTTAGCTTCTGTAACTACTTCATGAATTTGGGACTTTTCTATTAGTTAAAAGGTTTTCCGTTCAAACATCTGGAAGTACTGTCAACAAAATTAATAATCACACCAAACTCTGTTGGGAAATTTTATAGAAAAACAGTATATCCCATAGAATCAAATGAATGGTTAACTGATCTGATGAGCTAGACCTGGGACACTTCCAGGGCCCTTGAGATCAGGCATTCATCTAGATTTCCCCTGAAGAGCTATGATCACCATGGACTTGAAGTCAATACCTCGCCAGTGTTATCTTCTCTATGTTCTAAAGTCCACATTTCTGAGAGAGAGAGAGACAGAGAGAGACTCACCTACCCCCAATGGAGTAGTTTATGCCTTCCCATAAGTCAGTCATGGCTGGGAACAAGGGCACAGAGTATAAATGTCGCTATGGAAGTCTCCCCTGAGGTTAAGGACACCTCTAGTAAAAGGGTGTTCCTGGTATCCTGGAGGGAGCATGAAATTGAGCAGCATCTTAGCCCAGAGAGAGGCCACTGAGACCTATGGCGCAGAGAATTTGAAATAAATACATCCTAGTCCCCAGCAGAGAGTTCAGACACAGGGCTGATAGACACAATGTAAAGAGCTAGAAACTGGTTTCTGGTCCCTCATGACCATGGGACTGTAATTAATGGGTGGTAAATGGTTAAGGATCATTCAGTGTGTCACAAATACCATATGTTCAAGAGCTTCTTGCTGTCAGGCCAAGCACATGGAATTTGAGATTCAACAGAACAAGTTATAAAGAAACAGAAACAAGTTCAATCAAGGCAGTATGGGATTTTGCAAAACATGTGGGAGCTTTTGTCTCATAAATCAGCATTCCTCAAGCTGTGCCATATCCTACTGATATGTTGAGGTCAATTTTGATGTGAGCTTTGAAGAAGTTTCTTTTTACTTATAATAACTTAAGTAGCAATGTTTAAGAATAGTTTCTTAAGTATAAAGAATAGATATGAATAAATATACATCCCTTCTAATAACACCAGGGTCACACACATTCTCTGGTGGGAGAGAAAGGCTTGGTAGTCATGCTCTCTTATAATCCTGGGCAGGTCTGAAGGAGTATATGATACATGTGGCTATCATTTGATATGATTGTTTGACATGATGTAATTGCTAATCTACCAAGACTAAGGAAGTTTTAAAGTGTCCAGGGACCTTTGTGCTAGTTCAGATTTTGCTTAGTGTTGAGAAAAATGACCCCAAACTGGGAACTAAAGCAAACAAACTATCACATTTGCTTTCGAGGTCATATCTCCTGCCTCACCCAAGAATTATCTAATTAATTGTACAGGACAATGCACTTTTGCTTGTCGCTGCATTTGAAGCTCTCTGGTGGGAACACAGAGACTGTGAGATTAAATGTTAGTTCTCATATTTTTGTCCAGTATAGAAAAGGAACCCATATGCTACAGTTTTATCATCTCATAAGAATGTAATTGCCAGTTTTGTCTTTATTGCAAATTCATTTCAGAATTCCTTTGATTATATATAAATATCTGTTCTTTGAACTAGCCTAACTGCCTTGTTAGTTTCCTCAATAATAAATGAGATGAATAAACTATTTAAGCAATGTTCATTCTAAATTGGGGGGATTCGTTGATGCTGTGGTGTTGTTGCTGGGATTGAATCCAAGGCCTTACACTTGCTCTATAAATGGCAAATGTTCTAGAGATACACGGGGATTTTTATTTAAAAAATATTGTTAAGACTATACTTAAATACTAGGAATTAGGCTGCTACTTCTCTATGCTCTTCAAACACAGTGTGATGGAAGTAAAGGATGCTTGCAGGGACCGCTCGAGATGGGGGATGTCTGCTGAAAGTAGACTATAGACCGAACATGATGGCCACTTAATACCTCAATTGTAAACCACAACACCTTAAAGGAGAAAGAGAGTAAAAGGGGATGTGCCTGCCACAGATGATCGAGGGTGGGGGAGATGGGTAGGGGTGGTGTGAGGGATACTGGGAACATTGCTGGTAGAGAATGGGCACTGGTAGAGGGATGGGTACTCAATTATTGTATGACTGAAACGTAATCACAAAAGTTTGTAAGTCTGTAACTGTGCCTCATGGTGATACATTTTAAAAAATAAAAAATAAATAAAAACACAAGGTTATGGTTGAGCTAGGTCTCTGAATTCCTTCTACTGTATAATTTCTTCAATTAAAGTTTGATATAAATTATCGGGTGGGATAGATTATCTATCAGAGAAATTCCCAAAAGGAAATATTCAGAAAACTTTGGGGATACTGACATTTGAAAATGAATTCAAGCAAAGGCAAGAATTTTCAAAATTATAACCCAGTAGCCTGAGTAGCCAGGAATTTAGAGTCAGAGTTTTTGAGAATATGAAAAAAAGAAAAAGAAGAAGAAAAAATGGTCAAAGATGTCAGCAACCATTGATGGTTGCTAACCTTCATTGGGCCCTATTTATGAAATAGAACTAAATGACCTGATGAATCTGAGAGGCAGAAAATGATCAAAATTCCCCTTATTATGTCAGATGAGAGTTGCATCACATGGTGGTAAAGAGCTAACTAATCAGGGAACATAACTTGCTCCCCAAATGTGGTCTAGGGACCAGCAGTAAAGACATCATCTGGAATTGTGCCAAACAATGCAGCATCTTAGGCTTATTCCAGGCCTAGGGAAAACCAACTTCACATTTTAAGAACACCCCTGGCAATTGGTATGCACAACCTGAGAAGCACTAATCTGACCACAAGACTCCAAGTTCATTCTACAGCCTGACTGTGCATTAGAAGTCTTAGGGCTTACAAAGGTCAGAAATTGCTAGCATCCCCCTTCAAAGATGATGAAGTTTAATATAAGAAAATACAAGTCACATTCCTCAAGTCAGAACTGTGTTAAAAAGCCTAGCAAAAGGTTTTTAGGGTTTTTAGCAACAGCAAATGTTTTCTGTTCAGGTTCTAGGGAAGGAACTGGGAGAGTAAAGTATTAAAGGATAAAGAAAGGCTGAAAGGTTAAAGAATGATGAGCCCCTGGATTCTCCTCTTGATTGTTTCCCCCACAGATGACTAGTCAGGATACCTATACCTATTCAAGATCATTTTATTCTGGAGTTTATCCATAGATTTAAAAAAATAATCAAGGGATACATGTTCCTAAAGGTCCCATAAAATAAAATGAAGGGAAAATACAGATTGTATGTTGACCATTCTTAATGCAATCCTTTTTACTCATTTTATACCCCAGACAAGGAATTTTGCTTTATTCAGTGTTCTGTAGCAATAAATCCCTATAATAATCAAGTTAAGCTTCTCACTATCACAGTCTACAGTTGCCATTTTTAGAAATACTGCGCTGTAAGCACAAGAAGATTAGATTAACTACCAATAACTGTGGCATATTCGATATGCCAAAAACAGTAACAAGTCTCACAATGGAGATGTTACTGGTGCCCGCTCAAGCAAATCGATGAGCAATGGGAGGACAGTGCTACAGTGCTACAGTGCTACCAATACCCTACAAATGTGGGTTCAAATAGATGTGATAGACATATTCTGACAACTGAACTGAAGAATCTGCTTAGCATAAGAATCTGCTTAGCATTTTCTTGGACTTTGGCTTCTTGGATTATGAAATCTGCCTGTGGTTCTGGGAAATTCAGGAGAACCTCAGAGTGGTAATTGGTGCTGTGGAAAGTGTATTATTTGGAAAAATTAAAATTACAAATAGCACTATATTTCACTCCTAAAAGCAGAGCCAAAGGATGAGTTTATGGACATTATATTAGCTTGATGAGAGCTTTAATGACAAACCTAAAATGTACTGCAGTTTAAAATGAAAAAAAGCTCATTTGTCCCTCACATAAAATGCAAAAAAGAGTTTCTTGAGCACATGGGTGGTGGTAATGAAGGAAACTGTATTCACTTATACCGTAAATGACAATCAACAAAAAATGAAGGAGTTGAAGAGCGAGTGACATTGGACTGGAGGTGACATAGGGATGGGTGTCGGGTCATGAACACTTCCGTGGCAGTGTGCAGTATCTTTGTACATAATACCACCATTGTAAATCTATTACCTAAACTATAATGAAAATACACAATAAAACCAAAATGGGTGTTCTAACCAGAGTCTGGGCTGGGACTGTGACTTTCTCCATCTTGAGTAACATCATCTAAAATTTGTGGCTTCAAAGATTGTCTCATATGTCTGTATCAAGTTAGTGAGTTGGGAAGAAGTTCATCAGATCTTACATGGAAGCTTTTCAGGATGGGGGGTTAGACCTAAAAGAAGCATCCAGCACCTACAACTACATTTTACCCAGCACCTTGGCCACATCAAAACATGAAAATAGTTGGGAAATGTGGAATATCTGTGTGTACAAAGAGAAAATGAATCTGGCAAATGGTTTTGTCACTGTGGGTCAAACACATTATTTTAAATAGGATAGAACAGAATAGAATAGATCAAAAGACATTTGACCTAACATATGTAGAGGATTAGTAAAGTTTGGGGAAAACCTTGTTTTTATATATTTACATACATTCATGTATATACTAAGTTAAGGTCTAAAACATCTTTCTTACACCAATTTGTGCTCAAAAGTTAAAGCTACTAAGCAAAATAATAATATTGAAAGACAATATTAGGCAAGATAACCAAAGGAGAAAGTGAGGGCTCAGAACCTAAAGGGTTTTCTTTTTTAAAGTAATTGAGAAACTAGGCAAGTGGAACATGCTTAATCATTCATACATGGCAGAAACATCAGAAGACCAAACACACTGTGAAGACTAGTGATGCTGAAAAAGTCTGGTTGTGCTTAGTTCCTATTTGCTCTCCTGACAGCAACCCAGTATCCAGACACCTCACTTGTGTCTATGCATGCTAAGTATGAGCAGATGATTTGATATTTTCTACCAGAATTTTCATTATAAAACACATCATGAATAAAAAGAATGAGACTTAAAGTTGGATAAAGAGTTGTTATTCTCACATTTTAGGGCAAAGTCTCTGATATCAGCGTAACTTTGAATCATATGAGACCAAGAGCTTTTCTTCATGCTACATGGTGCTTCGTAATATTTTAGTGGATATATGCATGTGCATGCACCGGCATATGCTTAAACAAAGGTTTTCCTGTGTGCTGAGACACAGGAGAGTTAGAACAAGAGAAGATCTGAAAGTATAGAAAATTATTAGCACAAGAGATGAAAGGGCCATATGAATCTACTTTTAAAAGACTTGATGTAAGAAACTATTTCAGTAGACTTTTATAGAAAGAGGCAGAAAATAGCTGAAAGATAGTGGAGATATTTGAGGACCAGAATCTCCGGAGCTTCAGAGTTGAACTCACTTGGACCTATACTTGAGTCCCAAAGAGATAGTTGATTATTCTCATAAAACAGATAGACTGAGATTCGTAAGTGTCACACCTAAAGTTTTTTTTAGCTCCTAAGTGTACCAATACTCATAGAGATATGCTTGGGCCTGGGAAAGGATAAGGATCTACCAAGCAGGATTGTTTAGCTGAGAAGGTAGAACACACTAGAAAATCAAGAAATTCAGATGGTACTGAGGGCATTCTGGCGTAAAGGATAACTGGGTTCTTAAGCATGAGAACACAGGCTATTCTTTCTAGGATGTCCTAGATCACTATTTTAGCAGGGTAAGATGTCTAATAGTGAGGTGCAAAGGTTTATGCGCATTCTGTGGAATGCCATCAACAACAGGTATCCCATCTCTTCCTGGACAAGAAAAGAGAAAGAACTTAATCACCTATAAAACAGACACAACTAAGGCTGCTTCCCATGTAGATCTATAAATTCACGGCTCCCTTTCACATTCCCTCTCCAATAGCCCATTGGGACAGGGCTGCACAGTCACTTCTTAGAAACACTAAAAATATACATTACATCATTCCTCCCCCAAAGTCTTCAACCCCCTAC
The DNA here is from genome assembly GCF_027595985.1 of Sorex araneus. Taxonomy (NCBI): domain Eukaryota; kingdom Metazoa; phylum Chordata; class Mammalia; order Eulipotyphla; family Soricidae; genus Sorex; species Sorex araneus. Next base: position 43,800,998 of record NC_073313.1, on the reverse strand, counting down.
AAGAAGCCAAGTAATTTGAGTGCCTCTGAAAAACTTGCCATAGCCTTTCTTTGAGGTCTGTGTTTTCCCTATTTATCATACCTGGGAGACTGACGGACATATGTTTTATGATACATTATATATTAAGCTTGGCTAGAGCCTCCACTTCCATTAAAGATGATTAAAGCACTAAGTTATCACAGCCTGAACCTCCCCTGCCATTCGTCCTCTGAAGCTATTCTATAGGCTATATTTCTGTCTTTTAGCATGACATTTGCTCACAGAACTGGACACCACTTAGCCATTAAAACCTTAAAATTCACTGCTTCTGCATTGCTTTTTAGAACAGAGCACTGGAGTCCTCTTCTAGAATTCTTCTAGTTCTCAAATCTAACCACTGCCCAAAATAGACACATGCTCTCCAAAGCTGCAAAATCGCATCTCTTTAAAACACTATACTAAACCAAAGAAGACAAAATAAAAATAGATATACTTTCTCAAAATGGGGTAATGCAAGTGACTGCGTTCTTCAGGAATTTGTTCTGCAATCAATTTGCCATTCCTGTATAGTAATTGACTATATGTTCACTTTCATTCATATGACACACACATGTGGTGTTTACTGCTTTCAATATTGTTTTTAAATTTAGAATGAAGCTTGTATACCAACTTATACAACACGTTATTGTAAAGATTATCATCAAAATAAGCAAATAGTTCATAAATATAGAAGCAGTATCAAGTGTGGGGGGACATCATTTGCACAATAAGCTATGGATTAGGACTGGCGAGAGGGGAACTAGACTAATTTATTCCATGAAAAAGTCATTGATTCATTGAAAATGTACACCAAAACAAGTCATTTGCATGTAAACACTCTGGCAACCCCAAGAAGCTTTGTATGAAAGACAGTTCTCTATGATGCACAGGCAGACACAGACACCACACTAAAGGAACCATCACTTCCTCTGACTATGAAGAATGTCTAAATTGATTAATATATTGCCAGTCAGATCCAGAGAGACCATTTAATCAAGTCATGGACAAACTCAAACTACTTATAGATATGTAAATATGTTAAATCACTCGTATCACTTATCATTCCATTGCTCATGGGTTTGCTCCAGTGGGTGCCAGTAACGTCTCCATTCGTTCCTGTCACGAGCTAGTGTAGCCCAATGGCATCTGCTCCCTCCAGGAACACGAAGAGGATCAAACCATTCATTCAGGGTCTTGACAAAGAAGTCAGACCATCTCGTAGGGGGGAAGCCAGGCATTATTTTGATGTCCCATGGAATCCAGTTGGTGACAGCTCTAGTCCAGCGGTCACCTCCAAATAACATTACATGTCTGGCCCATTTGATTTTTGACGCCTTGGCAAATGAGGCAGCATCGCTGACCCTCAATCGTTGGAACTAGGGATTCCTTCTTTCACTTTGATTCCTCTTTGAGAGACACAAATAGCGTTCTCATTTAGTTTTTGTAGGGCCCAGGTCTCTGAGGCATATGTTAGTGCAGGAAGAACAGTAGAGTCGAAACTATGTGCCCAGAGCTGGAGGTTCTTCGTCCTCTTAACCACTTCTTCAACGCATTTGAAGACGTTCCATGCTGCTCTCTTCCTCCTGTGCAGCTCTGGTGCCAAGTCATTCGTCATGTTGAGTTCTCCACCTAGGTACACATAGCTGCTGCATTCGGATATGTTCATTCCATTGAGAGTGAATGGAATGTCAGGAACTAGTCCGTTTCTCATGAACTTTGTCTTTGTGAGATTCAGCTGCAATCCAACTTTTCCACACTCACAGTCAAAGTCGGCCAGCATTTGTGCCACTAGGCTAATGTTTGGTGTTATTAGAACGATGTCATCAGAGAAGCAGAGGTGGTGTAGTTGCCGACCATCTGTCTTCACTCCCATTCCTTCCCATTCCAGTAATCGCATGACATTCTTGAAGGTGGCACTGAAGAGTTTTGGTGAAATGGTATCACCCTGCCGAACCCCTTCTTTATGTCGATGATCACTTCCTTGGAGAATCGTAAGATCCTGGCGGTGAATCTGTAATACAGCTCACGGAGGATCCTCATGTACTGAGTTTGAACGTCCTGTTTGGCTAGAGCTTCAATGACCGCTTCAGTCTCAATAGAATCAAAGGCCTTTAAATCAATGAACGTTAGACAGAGCAGCATCTTGAAATCTCGCAAAACCTCAATGATCTTGCTCACTGTGTGGATATGGTCGATTGTGCTGAGTCTTTTTGGAACCCGTCTTGCTCTCATGGTTGTCCTTCATCTAGTGTTCTGCCAATCCTATTCAGAATGACTTGAGTGAGCAACTTGTAGACAATGGACAGCAGGCAGATGGGGTAATAGTTGCCAATGTTGTAGATGTCTCCCTTCTTGTACAACAGAATGGTTTTGCTGGTTTTCCATTGGGATGGAACCTTGCATTCAGACAGGTAGCGTGTGAAGAGCTGAGCCAGTGTATTGACAAGTACTGGTGAGTATATTGATGAGTAACCCCTCAATGGTTCACTGCCTCATTGTGGCGAGATGAGTGGCAATGGTGTCAACCAGCAAAGAGTGAACAAACAGATGCTGCCCAGAGACACAGGAGGGTGCAGGGCTGGACTCCTTGCTTTGACTGTGTCTACTGGCCAGTACTTTCTATACGTGAGCAGCATGTCTATGCACAAGGTGTATGGCGTGTTTGTCAGTGTGCAGATCGTTACAACATGCCAGTCAAGTGAAAGCTTGCATTCAGTAGACTAGTAGCACCTGTAAGGGCAATTAGAGACCGCTCCAAAAGCCTCCATCACTCTCAGAGAGCCCGGTGAGCTACTGAGAGTATCCCACCTGCACAGCAGAGCTTGGCAAGCTACCCGTGGCATATTTGATATGCCAAAAACAGTAACAATAATGGGCCTCATTCCCCTAACCCTGGAAGAGTCCCCCAATACAGCAGGGTTGAGAAGGACAAGAAAGGAGAGGCTGCTAAAATCTCAGGGCCGAACTAGGCTGCAAAAACGAAGGACTGAAATGACTGTCTGTACTTTTAACACAGTTATGTTAGCATCGAAAGCATCCATCGAGACCTGATGGTGCAAGCGCAGAAGATCAAGTATGACATCATTGGATTGACTGAGATGAGAAGGCATCAATCACATCACGCCGTTTTGGACACTGGAGAAGAACTAACTATTCTCGGAACATGTCAGAGCAGAGGCATCGGTGGTGTCAGTGTCCTCGTCAACACAATCTTGGCCATGAGCATCGATTCATTTGAGTACCTAACAACCTGAATCGGATGCTTACATTTGAATAGATGTGGCTTGTTGTTGGCAGTTTCTATCTTTATCATCTACACACCAAAATCCAACTATGACAAAGAAAAAATCAAGAAGTTCTACATAGGGCTGGAGAAGTTCTATAAAGAAGACCATGTCTTCTACAAGATCATTGCCAGTGATTTTAATGCCAAGATAGGACCAAGAAGATTGTCTAAAGAACTCTACATTGGCACTTATGGTCTAGAATGGAACGAACAGGGTGAGAGACTTTCTGAGTTCATGTCAACCAAGACCATCCATGGTAACTCGCAGTTCTAGAAGGCTGAATCTAAACATTGGACAGGAGAGTCTCCCAGTGGACAGTTCCACAACAAAATTGACCACATCATATTCAATCAACAGTTTTGCCTGATTGATGTCACTGTTGTCCCAAATTTCCAAATGGGATCAGACCACCATCTCCTTCATGCTAAATTCTACTTCACAGTATGGGGAGAAAGGGCTGCAAATTTTAAGAAGAGAACTCCCAGAATGACTGCCAACTGGGAGCTCTTTGGCACTATTGCCACAATCTGGGAAGATGCTGTCGTTGACAACATTGATGAAGAATACAATCGAATGGTTCAACACCTCCATGACTGTGCGAGGAACACCGAGAGTGAGAAAGCCACAAAAAGAGGCCCGTCTTTGGAAACTCTCAAGCATATTTACCAACGTGTTTTGGCATGAGCCTCAGGCAATCACAAGCTAACCTCTGAGCTTGCAAAACTGTGCAGAGACATGATGAAGGAAGGCCTCAAAGAGAGAAGAGCAGCAGTTTTGGCCAGGAAAAGTATTCGCAATGCCCACCTGTCCTTCACCAACTATAAGACCAAGTTGACTGCCCTTTGACATCCTGATGGATCTATAACATCTTCCAGAAGGACAATGGAAAAGGTTGTCCATGACTTCTACTCAGATCTCTTCAATAGCCACGTCCACCTGCCCACATACCAAATTCCACAGGATGGATACGTAGTTTCCAGCATTCTCACTTCCAAAATCCGACCTGCCATTCCGTCGGTAAAGAAGCATAGAGCACCTGGTCCAGACAAGGTCAGACCCAAACTCCTGAAGAAATCTTGGCCATGAGCATCGATTCGTTTGAATGCCTAACAACTTGAATCGGATGCTTACATTTGAGTAGATGTAGCTCGTTGTTGGCAGTTTAAAAGGAAGTTAAAAGGAAGACAAATATACCCTTACTATTTTTTAAGCCTGGAAGTTTCATCTACAAGTAACATTCCAATCTCTTGCTCCACATTGTCAACAGCTTATGAAGGAAACTGTTTTCTTCTACTTCCTACTATCCATCCTGAAGACTATTCCTCAAGTAGGCATGTGGAAGCAAGAATGAAAAAAAGTCATTCTTAGAAGCATTCTTGAAAACAATGATACTCTTCATGTCAAATAATGAGAGCATACCAAAATCAAGTTAATATGAGGTTGCCACACTACTTGGACATATAAGCAGAGGTCAGAAATTCATTGGTGAAATACAGAGACCAAGACAAGCAAATCCAATCCCTTTTGAGGAGATGGAGTGTGGGCCACACCAGGCTGTACTCAATGCTTACCCCGGTTGGATCTGTGCTCTTGGATCACTCCCAGAGATGCTCAGGGGCCATATGTGGTGTGAGAGGTTAAAATAAGGTTAACCCCATGCAAAGCAAGTGTCTTACCTCCTGTTCTATCTCCTCAGCCCAAAGTCAGCCTCGATTAGCTCCTATATACAACTCCTGAGGTATGAAATTTTGCATAGAGCTGTGCTTATATTCCAAAAATACTGGAGAGGGCTTTAGTAAGGTACAAATCATGCCTCTTGTGAATGGAAATCTTTCCAAGTACAGAAAATAAAAGTTGGAGTAGATTTGTAAACTGCCTAAACTTTGAATGCCATTTCCCAATCACACAGATTAATTACAAAGAGAAAAGTCCTTATTGTTTCAAGGTGTTAAAACAAACCCTATACCAGTATGGGGTATACTTACTATGCTATGCTGATAAAGTATCAACCCAGAACACCATCCTTAAAAATTAAACCAAGAGGCCAGAGAGATAGTACAGGGATTTAGAAACTTTCCTTGCATCTTGCAGACCCCAGGCTGATCCCTAGCACCACCTATGATTCCACAAGCACTTCCAAGAATGATTCCTGAGAATAAAAACAAGAACAAGCCCTGAGCACTGTCAGGTGTGAACAAAAAAAAACTGAAATAAAGAATTCTTTAAAAATTACCTATTTAATCGTTGTGAATTACAAATTTATTCATGATTAAGTTTCAGATGTACAATGTTCTATCCTCAATCCCTTCACCAGTGTCCACTTCCCTCCAATGTGTCCCTGGTTTCCCTTCCACCCTCCAGCTGTCTCTATGACAAGCATTTCTGTCTTTTTCTTTTCCTTATTAGGCACCGTGATTTAGAATACTGTTACTGATAGGGCATCATGCATTTTACTGTACCTTATTTCAATACCCCTACCTTGTTCAGAGTGACCACTTCCTTCTATCCCTGACCTATCCTTTCAGCACCATGGTGATAACATTCCTACTAAGGACCAGTTCTCCTGTTCTCCATTTATATTGCCAAATGAGAATAGATATCAGTGGATGTACATTATCAGGGGGAAAAAAAGCACTGTAAAATCAGTGACTCTTGGCAAGTCACTAACAATTGAAAAATGAAACCTAAGAAAGAAGAAGAGAGAAGAATAAGGATAAAGAATTGTTTTGGTGAATTATTTTTTTTAATTCAATTTTTGAGAAAACATTTTGAACCATGCAAAAAACTGATGACACCAGAAACAAAAAATAAATAAGTAAAATAGAACATGAGAGAAAACATGGGAAAGCAATAGAAAATGTCTCTTTAAGACCTCAGATGATGGACTTATGAGGCAAAATCTCCAAAGCACCTATTATAAATATGCTTAAAGAACTAAAGGAAATTATAAATTGAAGAATAAAGAAAAATATAAAGTGATGATTCATCAAGTGCAGGATATCTATCATTAAGAAAGCAAATTATTTTTAGTGTCTGTCAAATTCTGAAGTTAAAAATATAAATGGAAATGAGAAGAGGGGTTCAACAATAGACTGAGTTATCAGAAGAATCACCAAACTTGGAAATAAATGGAAAATAATCTTAAGAATAGAAATAAAAATTATTAAAGAAATATGGGAAGAGCCTGAGAGACACTATTAAGTGCACATAAACATTCTGGAAGTTCTAGAAAACCAAAAAAGGGTCATCAAACATAATACATGTTTGGTCACAAACTTCCCCCAAATTGATCAAAAACATCAGTTACAGGAGCTGAAACAATAGCACAGCGGATAGGGCGTTTGCTTGCACATGGCCGACCTGGGTTTGATTCTCAGCATCCTATATGGTCCACGGAGCACCACCAGAAGTAATTCCTGAGTGCATGAGCCAGGAGTAACCCCTGGGCATCGCCGGGTGTGACCCAAAAGGTAAAAAAAAAAGCATCAATTACATATCTGTGAAGTTCAATGGACTCATAGAAGGAAATAAAAAGAAATCCACATTAAAAAAATATCACAAAGTGTTTGAATGCAAAGACAAAGACAAAAACTATTGAAACCATCAAGAGAAAAACAATATATCACATACAATAAAGAATGGCACACAGTGGCAAATTTATCACTCAAAAAAATTTTTAATGAATCATGGTGAGATACAGTTCACACTAACAAACTTTCTTGATTACATTTCAATGTTCAAATACCCATCCCTCCACCAGTGCCCATTCTCCATCATCAATGTTCCCAGTATCCCTCCCACCACCCCACCCCACCCCCACCCCCTGCCTCTGTCACAGGCACATTCCCTTTACTCTCTTTCTCCTTTTGGGTGTTATGGCTTGCAATACAGGTACTAAGCGGCCATCATGTTTGGTCCATAGTCTATATTCAGCACGCATCTCTCATTCAGATAGAGCCCTCCAAGCATCATTAACTTAGTGGTTCCTTCTCTATCTCAGCTGCCTTTTTCTCCAGTGTATAACTCTGGCTTCCAAGCAGTGGGGCTTTCCTCCTGGCCCTTACCTCTACTATCCCACATCCAAAAGAACAAAAGCAACCAGTGTTGGCGAGGATATGGGGAGAAAGGGACCCTCCTTCACTGCTGGTAGGAATGCCGACTGTTTCAGCCTTTTTGGAAAACAATATGGACATTTATCAAAAAACTAGAAATTGAGCTCCTACTTTACCCAGCAATATTTCTTCTGGGAATATACCTGAGATGCAAAAAAATACAGTAGAAATAACATCTGCACTTGTATGTTTATTGCACTACTGTTTACAATAAACAGAATCTGGAAGAAAAAAATGAGTGCTCAAGAACAGATGACTGATTAAAGAAACTTTGGTACATCTACACAATGGAATACTATGAAGCTGTTAGAAAAGATGAAATCATAAAATTTGCATATAAGTGGATCGACATGGAGATTGAAATCATGCTCAGCGAAATGAATCAGAGAAAGATGGACAGACATAGAATGACTACACTCATTTGTGGAATAATCATAAAAAATTTAGAAGCCCAGAAAGGAATGAGATTATTTATTTCAAATACTAAAAAGAAAGAAAACTGTCATCCAAGAATCCCATTCCTAGGGTCAGAGAGTATAGTTGGTTCAGGCCACTTTCCTTGAACAAAGCTGACCTGGGTTCGATCAGAGCCCACCAGGAATAATCTCTGAGTACTGTTAGGTATGGCTTCAAAACAAAACAAAACAAAACAAAATCCCATGTCATGCAGAAGAGTATTTCAAAATTAACTTAAAATAATAACATTCCCAGATATCATGAAATGCCTTAAAAGGAATACTAAAAAGTTTTTTATGCTGAAAGTAAATAACATTAGACTGTAATTCAAAACCACACAAAATATTACGAATATAAGTAAATTTAATCCTGCAATTAAATCTGAGATAATGCAAAGATTTTTATCTCTTTCCTTTTATTTTTTAAAAAGACAATTGCAGGGGGCTGGAGTGATAGCATAGCGGGTAGGGTGTTTGCCTTGCACGTGGTCGACCCGGGTTCAAATCCCAGCATCCCATATGGTCCCCTGAGCACCACCAGGGGTGTTTCCTGAGTGCAGAGTCAGGAGTAACCCCTGTGCATCGCCAGGTGTGACCCCAAAACAAAACAAAACAAAACAAAAAGACAATTGCATAAAAGAATAATTGTGGAAATATAGTGTTGCGAATATAACATACAATGAATCAAAATTTATGACAATAAAGTCACAAAGAACAGGGCAGGAATACAGCTAATTTTGTATGTTTTGTTGATATTAAGTTAGTATTATTTGAGATAGACTGTCTTGGGTTAAGATGCGTACTATAATTGCTCCAGAAGAACCACTATAAAATCGTTTCAAAATATAATTAAAAACAAAAGGATTAAAATTATACACTAGAAAATTATTATGCAAACAAGGAGTGAAAGAATAAAGAAACAAAAAGTGAGTCAGAAAGTAATTAAAATTAAGAAATATAATTTGAATACATCAACACTTACATTGAAAATAACTTGATTATGCACTCACATCGACAATAAAATACAGTAAAATGGTAGTAGCATTATAATCTGTCCCCATTATCCATTGATTTGCTCGAGCGGGCACCAGTAAAGTCTCCATTGTGAGACTTTTTGTCACTGTTTTGGCATATTGAATATGTTACGTATAGCTTGCCAAGCTCTGCCATGCGGGTGGGATACTCTCCGTAGCTTGCCGGGCTCTCCAAGAGGGACAGCGGAATTGAACCCAGGTAGGACGTGTGCAAGGCAAATGCCCTACCCTCTCTGCTATCGCTCCATTCCACTATATATAAAACTTTACCCAAAATGAATAAAATCCTTCAATATTATATATTTCCTCCATTGTATTGAGGAAAACATCAGCAAATCTCTACATTATATTGACTTTAAAGGAATAATCAATGGCTAAATCCCACTAGCCAAGAAAATGGTAATAAGGCAGAGATATACAAATTCATATATTGTTCCAGATTTTTGAGTGAAAAATCCTGAAGGAGTAGATAATGCATCATTCTGATTAGGTAACGCTTTTTAGTGTTTTACATCATTGTTCATAAAACTCCAAACTGGGAACATCCTAGGAATCCATCAACAGAGTTTAAACAAAATTTTGTACTCATGTGTACTACTCATGTGTACTACTCAGAAATAAAAAGTAAAAAATTACCAATGCAAAGAGAAATATAAATAATCTTTAAAGTATGACATTGAGTTTAAAATCCTTGTTATTATAATTTCAGTTTATTTAGTTTCAGGAGATTTTATTATGGAAAAAATCACTAAGCAAATTACTTCCATAAGTGTCAGGTGGATACTAATGGAAAAGCGATATGAGGAAATTTCCTGAGATGACAGTAATTTTCTATATGCATATAAGGACTTGGATTATATTGGAGTGTGTTTGAGTCAAAATCCAGTAAATTCACTTAACATTTAGGCACTTTACTATATGTAAATTTTGAAAAAGAAAATTATGAAATGAATATTAAGCTTAGATAATGATATGCATACTAAAGGGGAAGTCTACTGTTGTTTGCAATTTACTTTTATTTGGTTTAAAAATAAGACATATATGGCTTTATAGAGAGATACATAATTGAATGGATTATGAATACATCATAAATATGGTATAATAATGATAAAGTCTAAGTGTTTTTTTCTCTTTAAAATTCTTTTAAATTTGAAATGATTTTGAAATTTGAAAAATAAATTGTTGCAGGGGAAAAGGTAACCATGCTTGGAAACTTACTAATTCCTCTTCAAGTATCCCTTTCTACTGATATGACAAAAAATTTCAAATAGATATCAGAATTGGTGGTGACCAAGGATTTAATATGGGACAAGTTAGGTAGTGGCAGAGGATTTGAAGTAGTAATTAATTATAGGCCAACATGAGAGATCCTTATGGTGTTGGAACTATTCAGTACCTTGCCTAAGGTGGTGACTAAACTAATTTAATACAGTGAAAAAAATTGTGTAAGACTTAATAAATCCAGTTTTTACTGCCTCCTATACATGAAGTGAATACAAACAATTCCAACTGAATTAAAGTTTGGGATTGTGTTAATATCCACATAATATAGCTTTGCAAAACATTACCACTGAAGAAAATTAGATATTGAGAATTCCGTGTAATGTTTCTTACATGTATAAATCTACAATCGTCTAAATTGAAATTTCTATTTAAAAGGATAAAGTGATTCAACATTCAAAAGGCAGTTGTTATTCATTCAATGTGAAATCCTGCACATGCAGAGCCTGGCAAGCTACCCATGGTGTATTCGATATGCCCAAAACAGTAATGATAGGTCTCATTCTCCTGACCCTGAAAGAGCCTCTGATCGTTGGGAAAGACGAGTAAGGAGAGGCTGCTAAAATCTCTGGGCTGGGAGGCATAGAGACCTTACTGGTGCCCGCTCTAGTAAATCATCTAACAATGGGATGACAGTGGTACAGTGATACAGTGAATGTGAAATAAGATTCAACTATGTGTTGTATACAATAAAAATGACATTCAAAATATAAATAAGGGACTGAAGTGATACCACAGAAGGTAAGGTACTAGTCTTGCATATGACTGACCTGGGTTCAATTCCTAGTACTGCATTAGATTCTGAATACAACCAGGAGTTATCACTGAGCACAAAGCCAGGAGTAAACCCTGAGAACCATCAGGAGTGTCCCCCCAAAAAAGAATAATATATAACATATATTATATTTATATATGAATATGTATATCCAGTTAAAATTAATGCATGAAAAACAGGCCATCCAAATAATAACTGAGATTGATAGTAATTATACTGGTAACAAATAAAGTAGATTAAAGACAACAAATATTATTACATGGAAATATACTTTATAATTAGAAAGAATTAATTAGCAGGCTATAACTACTACAAATACATATGCATAGCACCAAAAGTCCAAATTGCATGATGCAGACTCCTAAAGATTGGAAAGATAAATGGATAATTCAGTAACACTATTTGAAGACTTTTCTAACCTGCTGTTAATAATGAATAGAATAACAAGAATAAAACAGCAAAAATAGAGAATAATTAGGCAATATCTACAACATCACCTAATTTTAACATAACCTCATCCAACAATAACCGTATATACCTTATTTTTTTATTTTATTGAATCACCTTGAGAGAGTTACAAGCTTTCATGTTTGGGTTTCAATCACAGAACAATCAAACACCCAACCTTCCAACAGGGCACATTCCCCAACACCAATATCCCCAGTATACCCCTCCTTTCCCACCTTCCCCATCCCTCCATGGCAGACAATATTCCCCATATTCTCTCTCTTTATATTTTGAGGCATTATGGTTTGCAAAACAGACACTGAGTGGTCATCATGTTTGGCCCATTATCTACTTTCAGCACACATCTCCCATCCTGACTGATTCTTCTAGTCATCATTTTCTTAGTGATCCCTTCTCTATTCATTCTGCCTTCCCTCCTCCGCTCATGAAGCAAGCTTCCACCTATGGGGCAATCCTCCTGGCCCTTGTATCTACTGTCCTTGGATGTCAGCCTCATACAATGTTATTCTATACTCCACAAATGAATGCAGTCCTTCTATGTCTGTCCCTCTCTTTCTGACTCATTTCAAATAGCATGATACTCTCCATGTCTATCCATTTATAAGAAAATTTCATGATTTCATCTATCCTAACAGCTGCATAGTATTCCATCGTGTAGATGTACCAGTTTCTTTAACCAGTCAACTGTTCTGGGGCACTTGTATTGTTTCCAGATTTTGGTTATTGTGAACAGTGCTGCAATGAACATATAGGTACAGATGTCATTTCTTGTGATTTTTTTGCATCCTCAGGATATATGCCCAGAAGTGGTATTCTGGAGTCATACAAAAGCACAATTTTTAATTTTTGAAGGACCGTCAATATTGTTTTCCACAAAGGCTGGACCAGTTGGCGTTCCCACCGATAGTAACAGACATGAATCTATAAGTACATAGAGGAAAATGTAGGCAGAAATCTCCATGACATTGAAGCTAAAAGCATCTTTAAGGAGGAAACAGCACTGACCATGCAAGTGGAAGCAAACATAAACACATTTGTTTTTGTGTTTGTCAAAACACATTTGACTACATCAAACTAAGAATCTTCTACACTTCAAAAGAAACAGTGACCAAAATACAGAAAGTGCCCACATAATGTGAAAGAATATTTACCCAATACCCATCTGATAAGGGATTAATATTCAGAATACACAAGACACTAGTAGAATTGAACAAGAAAAAACCTCCAACTCCATCAAAAAATGGGGAGAAGAAATGAACAGAAGTTTCCTCAAACAAGAAATACAAATGGTCAAAAGGCACATGAAAAAAATGCTCCACATTGCTAGTCATCAGGCAGATGAAAATAAAAACAACAATGAGATATCATCTCACACCACAGAAATTGGCACACAATCAAAAGAACAAAAGCATCCAGTGCTGGCATGGATGTGGGAAATAAGAGACGCTCTTATACCTTATTTTTAAGGGCATGTGAATCTTAGAGATAGACCATGTGCTATACCATAAAAAATGTAATAAGTTTAAAAGATTGAAAACATAAAATTCTGTACTCCAAAAATGAATTTAAAATATAAACCAGAAGGAGATGAGAATCAGTAAATATTTAGAAATTAAACCACACACATAAATAATCGAAGGCCAATGAAAGAAATCACAAGAAAAATTAGGAAATATTTTGGGCTTATAAAGCACTGTTTAGAAAGATATTATAACTTCAAGCGAATAGATTAAAAATCCCTAAATAATAATCTAATCTCCATCTTCCAAATGAAAAAGAGTGGTATAAATTTCTCTTTGGAAATATAAATTCTGATCAAACAGAAGAAAGGATAACGAAGGTGGAAATCAATGAAAGTAAATCAAAGATATCCTAAATAAGATTCCATAAAATATGTACAAAACTTTCAAACATTTAGCTAAATTAATAAAGAAAAAGAGAAAAATAACCAAATTCAAACATTACAGTGAAACTATCTCCATTGGTCTTACAAAAATTTAAAGGAAATAGGGAATGTTGTGAATAAATTCTATAATATGTGAGCAAGTTCAACAACTCTGAAGAAATAGACAGATACTTAGATAAAAATTTCATAAACTAACTCAATAAAAAATTAAATATGTAAAGAACCCTATAATAAGATGAATTAATCATCAAATCTTTTATTTATTTATTTTTATTAGTGAATCACCGTGAGGTTACAGTTACATATCTACATATTTTTGTGCTTGTGTTTCAGTCATACAATGCTCAAGTATCCATCCCTCCACTGGTATCCATCCCTCCACCAGTGCCTATTCTTCCAGTATCCCTCCCACCCCTCCACTCGATACCCTCCACCGAACCCCGTCTCTGTGGCAGGGCATTCCCTTTCTTTCTCTCTCTCCTTTTGGGTGTTGTCATTTGCAATAGAGGTATTGAGTGGCCATCGTGTTCACTCTATAGTCTCGTTCAGCACACATTTCCTTTCCCAAGCCAGTCCTCCAACCACACTTTACTTGGTGTTCCCTTTTCTATCTGAGCTGCTTTTTCCCCCAGCATGTGAGGCCGGCTTCCAAGCCATGGAGCAAACCTCCTGGTACTTATTTCTACTATTCTTGGGTGTTAGTTTCACATTCTGTTACTTTATATTCCACAGATGAGTGAATACTATGTCTGTTTCTCTCTTTCTGACTTATTTCACTTAGCATAATACTTTCCATGTTGGTCCACTTATATGCAAAGTTCATGACTTCATCTTTTCTAACAGCTGCATAGTATTCCATTGTGTAGATGTACCAACGTTTCTTTAACTAGTCATCTGTTCTTGGGCATTCGGGTTTTTTCCAGATTCTGGCTATTATAAGCAGTGCTGCAATGAACATACAAGTGCAGATGTCATTTTGACTGTACTGTTTTGCCTCTCCAGCATACATTCCCAGAAGTGGTATTGCTGGGTCAAATGGGAGCTAAATTTCAATTTTTTTGAGAAGCATTCATATTGTTTACAAAAGGGCTGAAACAGTCGGCATTCCCACCAGCCATGTAGGATGGTCCCTTTCTCCCCACATCCATGCCAACACCAGTTGCTTTTGTTGCTTTTGGTGCAGAAGCTTCTTAGTTTAATATAGTCCCATTTGTTTATCTGTTTCCAATTGGATGATCAGTTGCATGTCATCTTTTAAGATACCATTTGCTTCAATATCATGGAGGGTTTTGCTGACCTTATCTTCAAAGTACCTTATGGATTGTGGTCTGATGTTGAGGTCTTTAATCCGCTTTGATCTGAGTTTTTGTGCATCGTGTTTGGTCGAGGTCTAAGCCCATTTTTTGCATGCGGTGTCCAGTTATGCCAGCACCATTTATTAAAGAGGTTTTTCTTACTCCACTTCACATTTCTTGCTCCCTTATCAAATATTAGATAATTAAACATGTGGGGTTGTGTGTGGGGATATTCCACCTTGTTCCATTGCTCTGAGGCTCTGCCTTTGTTCTAGTACCATGCTATTTTAATTGTTACCACTGTACACTTTCCCCTGTCTCATTATTTGCATATAGGAAGCCTATGGACTTTTGGGTATTGATTTTATAGCCTGTGACTTTACTGTACAAGTCTACTGTTTCTAAAAGTTTCTTGGTAAAGGCTTTAGGATTCTCTAGATATAGTACCATATCCCCTGCAAATAGTGAGAGTTTGATTTCTTCCCTTCCTATCTGGATGCCCTTAATATATTTTTCTTGCCTAACTGCTATTGCAAGTAGTTCCAGTACTATATTGAAGTGGTCAGAGTGGGCATCCTTGTCTTGTCCCTGATCTTAGAGGGAAGGCCTTTATTTTTTCCCCATTAAGGATAATGCTTGCCATGGGTTTGTGGTTGATGGCTTTGACTATCTTAAGGAAAGTTCCTTCAAAACCAATTTTGGTAAGAGTTTTCATCATAAAAATGTGTTGGATCTTGTCAAATGCTTTCTCTGCATCTATTGATATGATCATATGGTTTTTATTTTTCCTTTTGTTAATATTATGGATTATGTTGATTGATTTCCAAATGTTAAAACCATCATTGCATCCCCAACACTAATCCCACTTGGTCATGGTGTATGATCTTTTTGATGAGTTGTTGGATTCTATTTGCTAATATTTTGTTGAGAATCTTCGCATCAGTGTTCACCAGGGATATTAGTCTATAATTTTCTTTGTTAGTGGTGTCTTTGTTTGCTTTTGGTATTAGGGAGATATGTGCCTCATAGAAACTGTTTGGGAGGGTTCCTATTTCTTCAATTTCCTGGAAAAGCTTGAGGAGAACTGGAAAAAGGTCCTCTTCAAATGTTTGGAAGAACTTGCTAGTGAATCCATCTGGACCTAGGCTTTTGTTTTGGGGAAGACTTTTGATTACAGTTTCAATTTTCTTGGTATTAATGGGTCTATTCAGGTATTCCAACTCTTCTTGGTTCAGTGTTGGGAGATTGTAGGAATCCAGGAATTTATCCATTTCTTTTAGGTTCTCTTGTTTCATGGCATAAAGACTTTCTAAGTAGTCTCTGATGATCTTTTGAATTTCATTGGTTTCTGTTGTGATGTCCCCCATTTCATTTCTGATTCGGCTTATTAGGGTTCTCGCTCTCTTTCTTTGTGAGTCTTGCTAGTGGTTTATCAATTTTGTTTATTTTCTCAAAGAACCAGCTCTTGGTTTCATTGACCTATTGGATTGTTTTCTGGGTTTCCATGTTGTTAATTTATGCTCTAAATTTTATTATTTCTTTCATTCAGTCTGATTTGGGTTCCTTTTACTAGTCCTTTTCTAATATCTTGAGCTGTGAAGTCAAGCTATCTATGTAGGCCCTTTCTTCCTTCCTGAGGAATGCTTGTAGAGCTATAAATTTTCCCCTTTAGCTGTGTCACATACGTTCTGGTAGCTTGTTCTTCATTCTCGTTTGTTTCGAGGTATCTTTTGATTTATTCCTTGATTTCCTTCCTGACCCACTCATTGTTCAACATTGAGTTGTTTAATTTCCAGGTGTTTGATTTGGTTCTCCGCATCTGTGTGTGATTAACTTTTATCTTCAGTACATCGTGGTTTGAAAAGATAGTTGATACAATTTCTATCTTCTCAATTCTATTGAGGTATGCTTTGTGACCCAGCATGTGGTCTATTTTGTAAAATGTTCAACGTGCACTGGAAAAGAATGTGTATTCTTTATTTTGGGGGTGTAAACCCTGTATAGGTGTATTAGCCCTCTCTCTTCCATTTCTTCCTTCAGAGCCAGTGTTTCCTTGCTGAGTCATGTTTTTGTTGATCTATCCAGAGGTGGTAAGGCGGTGTTGAAGTCTCCGACTACTATTGTGTTGCTAGCGATGTCCTCCTTAAAGTCTGTTAGCAGTTGTTTTAAGTATTTAGCTGGTCACTCATTAGGTGTGTATACATTTAAGAGTGTGATTTCTTCCTGTTGTACATATCTATCTCTTGATAAATAGAAAATGACCTTTGCTGTTCCTTCTAATCTTTTTCAACCTGAAATCTATGTTGTCGGATTCTAGTATGCCCATCCCAGCTTTTTTGAGGGAGTTGTTTGCTTGCAGTATTGTTTTCCATCCTTTGACTTTGAGTCTGTGTTTGCTCTGATTGTTCAGGTGTGTTTCTTTCTTGTAGGCAGCAGAATGTTGGTTTTAGTTTCTGAATCCATCTTGCCACTCTATGTCTCTTGATTGGTGCATTTAGGCCATTGACATTGAGAGAGATTATTGTCATAGGGTTTTATGTCATCTTTCTGTAGTGTTTGTTGTTCATGTAGGGTTTTTCCTTCTTACAGTGCCCCTTTAGTCCTTTTAAGTTTGGTTTTGAGTCTATGAATTTCCTGAGTTCTTTTTTATCCATGAAATGGTGTACCATTCCTTCGAGTTTGAGTGAGAGTTTAGCCAGATAAAGTATTCTTGGTGAGGTGTTCATTTCGTTGAGTTTTTTCACTATGTCCCACCATTGTCTTCGGGCTTGGAGGATTTCCTCTGATAGGTCTGCTGTAAATCTAAGGGGTGCTCTTTTGTATGTAATTTCCTCCTTTGACCTTGCTGTTTTCAGTATTGTTTCTCTATCCACAGCATCCATCATTCTAATTATGATATGCCTTCGAGTCTTTTCATTAGGGTCTCTTTTACCTGGCACCCTTCGGGCTCCTTGGATCTGGATGCCTGCATTCTCCAGTTCTGGGAATTTCTTAGCAATGATGTCTTTAACTGTGGTTTTTTTTTCATTTGGATTACTTCCCTGTTTTTCTGGTACTCCAATGATTCTTATGTTGTTCCTCTTGAGGTTATCCCCTATGACTCTGATTATTTCTAGAGCTATTTTGAGGTCTTTTGCCATTATTTGTTGTTGTCTGTAAGTTTTTTGCAGCTCATCTTCAAGCTCACTGATTCTGTCTTTGGCTGTAGCCATTCTACTGTTGAGGGCACCTACTGAGTTTTTAATTTCATCTACTGATTGCTTTATTTGTGTCATTTCTGTTTGTAGCTTTGAAATTTCTGCTCTCATTTCTTTCTGTATTTTCTTGATGGACCATTCCATTGTTTCTTTCATCTCTTCCCTTAATTTATTGAATGTCTATTCCATGATTACTTTGAGGTTATTGAACATCTTCAACATTTCCTCTCTGAATTCTTTATCTGAGAGATTGTATTTGTGGGTAACCTCTGTTGGGGCTTCTGGATTCTTTTCTTCATCCTCTCCTCATGATGGGGATTTTCACTGTTTCTTCATATTGCTATGGAACTATAGAGGTGGAACCTTCCAGTTCTCTATCCCTATTCCTTCTTGCTGCAAGAGGGGATGCTGGATGAGCTAAGTCGGTGATGGTAGCCTTTTACCCCTTCTAGAATACTTCCTTACTCTCAGGTGCTCCTCCTGGTTTATGTGGGGCCTCTAGTGAAGACTTGAGGCTATGCTCTCTTTATAAAGGGCTTGTGCAGCTTCTTGTTTTCACTGACAGGTTTTGTGAAATTAGAATAGGCTAATGGACTATTGGCATATAGTGATTGAGATGGCCAGGGTGTTCTTCAAAGAAACTTTTTATACAGATTATGACCTAAGTCTGAAGAGCAGGGAAGGGGGAAAATAACTGCGGCTGTGTTAGCAGCCACAGCCCCACAGGAGGCCACAGCCCTTCTGTTGAGGCCACACCCCCTAATGTACAGGCCATGCCCATAGCAACCTTTGGGGGCGGGGCTTAGGGCCGGAAATGGGGTCCTGAGGGACTGCAGGAGTGCTGCGCTGATCCTGTGGGACCAATTATTTTAAATCTTCCAAGAAAAACCTCTAGGCTAAGATGCCATGATAGATGAATTCTAATCAGTCTTTTTCTTCTTTACTATTTCTTTCATTTTCTTTTCCACTTCTCTTTGTTTGTTCTTTTTGTAATGACTTGGGCCATATACCTGTTTGCATCACCAGGGATCCCAAATGGCTATGCCAGTGTGACAGCCCTTAACATAAAATAAAATTCGTTGCCTGCCTGGAAGGTGCAATACCTTTGAGCTTTCCCTGGGCTGCTGAATCAAGCATTTAAGGAAATGCTTGATTTCCTTCATTAATTCTTGTAACTGGTGATAATAATTCTCAACTAATTTTATGAGACCAGGATTACCCTGATACCAATGCCAGAAAAAAGATATAACTAGAAATTTATACAAAAATCCTTTACTAAAATTTAAGTAAACTAAATCGAGAAGCATGTAAAAAATATATGCACCGTTACTACATAATTCTTCTTATCACAAGAATCTGAGTGGTTTACCATCTGAAAATCAACAAACATCACATATTATATTGATAAGTTGAAAACCACATATTCTTCTCAAGAAATTCAAGGAAAATATTCAACAATACATATTACCCAATCATTGTAAAAATTTAAAAAAATCAACAAACTAAGAATACCACATATGAGAAACATGGATTAAAGCATTAAGGCAAAAACCTTCTTCCCTAAGATAGCAAAAAGGTAAGGAAGCTCATTCTCACCATTCTAAGAGGTGTTCTAGCTGGTGCATTTATGCAAGGAGGAAAAAAGATGTATCTGGATTTTAATAGGTTTTAAAGGAAGAAGTAATATTAGATCTTATCACTATTTTCTTTGAGTTTATACTGCTTGAAATTCATTGAGTTTCTTGAATATATATATACATTAGTATTAGTTGTTATTTCTTCCATTGTTCTTTCCACCTTTTCTCTTATCTCCTTCTAGGATTCCCTTTATGTTTATGTTGGTACATACAAAACTCATTTTTTAAAAATTGAATCACCATGATTTGCAAAGTTATTCATGACTGAGTTTATAGAGTATAATTTTCCAACACAAATCCCTTCACCATTGTTCACTTCCCTCCACCAATGTTCACAGTTTCCCTCCTGCCCCCTAACCTACCTCTGTGCTAACCCTTTATATCTCCTTTCAACATCCCATCTTCCTCCTGGGTGACCACCTCCCTCCACCATTGT
Source organism: Sorex araneus (assembly GCF_027595985.1). Taxonomy (NCBI): domain Eukaryota; kingdom Metazoa; phylum Chordata; class Mammalia; order Eulipotyphla; family Soricidae; genus Sorex; species Sorex araneus. The sequence continues at coordinate 43,781,097 of NC_073313.1, read as the reverse complement.
CACCTTGTTTCTTTCTCTGACCTATCTCCCTCTCTCTCAGTGACAAGCTTCCTACTGAGAACCAGTTCTCATGCCCTTTGGGTTTTTATTATTCCCATACTATTTTTCTTTATAACTCACATAGGAGAGAGATAATTCTGTGTCTGACACTCTCCTTCTGACTAACTTCACTCAGCATGATACTCTCCAGGTTCATTCACATAGCAGCAAATTTCATGACTTCATTTTTCTTATATTCAAACAGTATTCCAAACAGTATTCCACTGTGTATATAGTTTCTTTATTCAGTCATTTGCTCTTGGGTTGTTAGTCCACTCAATTTTTATTATTCATTTCCATCATGTTCATCAGAATGAATAATCTCAATTAACCTGTTTTCAAGTTTTCTATTTCTTCTTCCTACTTAAGTTTGTTACTGAGACTTATAATAAAGTATCCATTGTAGTTATATATTTCAACTCCAATTTTTCTATGCAGCTTACATTTTGAATTTTTATATCTTTATTGATATTATGCATATGATACAGCACTACCATAATACTTTCTCTTAGTGCTTTAAACATGGTGTCCTATAGTTATTAGAATATATCCAAATTATCTTTTAGGAACCTGAATTGTTTATTTTTTCAGTTAAAAACCAGATAACTAAGGTTACTAATGGACACTTTCTATTGATTGTAGGGTTTGTATCTGTCAATATGAATCAAACGTTGTTGTTTATTTACAGACTTTATTTGAAAACTAATAAAGACCCAGGACAAAGGTCTCTAAGGCTGCTCGAATCAGGACTGGGCCTCTTCCGCCCAGATCCCACATTTTCCAGTAGCTAGGCAATCACACCCAGAAACTGCCCTTGGTGCCGCGTAATCCCGTCAATAGCCAACATCCAGAGACTCTAAAACCAAGCTCAGGGAAGAGAGTGACGCAGTCTCTTGCCCCCGTGCCTGGCTGTCTTCACCAGGGCCCCTCAGAGGGGATGGATTGCATATCCCTCCCCGCCCCAAGCAGAGCCTCAACAGTTGAAGACCTCCGGAACCCAGCCACAGTCATGCTCAAAGCCACTCTCCACACGTTAGGACAAGCCTCATGCATGAAGGAACCAGCAGAGGAACCCAGGTACACAGGACTGGGGCCGAGATCTCCAACGCTGCTCGCTGCTCGAATTGTGACTAATCCTCTTTCGCCCAGATCCCCCATTTTCCAGTAGCTAGGCAGTCAAATCCAAAAACTGCCCCCAGCACTGTGTAATCCCATCAACAGCCAACATCCAGAGACTCTAAAACCAAGTTCTGAGAAGTGCTCAGCCACGATGTAGCTGTGCCTAGTTCTCCCTCTTGGAGAACCTGACAAGCTACAGAGTCTATTTCCCAATTGGGAGAGCCTGGCAAGCTCCCCATGGCATATTCATATCCCAAACTGAGTAACAGATATATACATACCTCTTGGAGAGTCCGGCAAGCTACCGAGAGTATCCCGCCCACATGGCAGAGCCTGGCAAGCTACCCATGGCACGTTCAATATGCCAAAAACACTAATGATAGGTCTCATTATCCTGACCCTGAAAGAGCCTCCAATTGTTGGGAAAGACAAGTAAAGAGAGGCTGCTAAAGTCTCAGGGCTGAGTGTAATAGAGATGTTGCTGGTGCCCACTCAAGTAAATCGATGAACAACGGGATGACAGTGATGCAGTGATACGGTGATTTGAAAACTAGACATTTTAGACCATTAGGGATTGAGTAAAAATTTTGCAAGTTGAAAGTAACTTTACAAGCCCAGAACTGGCAGTAGTCCTAGAGAGAGCACCGCCAGTTGTGACCAAAAAATGAAAAAGAAATTAAAGAAAAGGAAGGAAGGAAGGAAGGAAGGAAGGAAGGAAGGAAGGAAGGAAGGAAGGAAGGAAGGAAGGAAGGAAGGAAGGAAGGAAGGAAGGAAGGGAAGGAGGGAAAGGGAGGGAGGGAGGGAAGAAGGGAAAAGGAGGGAGGAAAGGAGGGAAAGGGAGGGAGGGAAGGAGAGAAAGGGAGGGAGGAAGGAAGGAAGGAAGGAAGGAAGGAAGGAAGGAAGGAAGGAAGGAAGGAAGGAAGGAAGGAAGGAAGGAAGGAAGGAAGGAAGGAAGGAAGGAAGGAAGTGAAGGAGGGAAAGGGAGGGAGGGAGGAAGGAAGGAAGGAAGGAAGGAAGGAAGGAAGGAAGGAAGGAAGGAAGGAAGGAAGGAAGGAAGGAAGGAAGGAAGGAAAAAGGGACCAAAGACACCTTACTAGGGGCAATGGGAAAGGAGCTTGCCTGGCATGCACCCAATCAGGGTTCTATTCCTGGCACAACATATAGTCCCTCGATCCCCGGCACCATATATGTTTCCCTCAAGCATCGCCAAGAGTGATCCCTGAGCCCAGACCCTTAGAACATCTGAGTGGTCTAAGGGCTTACTCATCAAAAGGAAAAAAGAACTTGAAATATTTAATATTTTAATATGGTAACTCTGACAATCAGATTCTCTTTCATCTCAAGACTTATTTAACACTTCTTGGCTTGACAACAACTTTTTCTGACCTAATTCTGTAAAAGTTTATACTCTTTTCCATGTTTGGTTGCTAACGTATTTTATTCAACAAAGCTTGCCTTAAATACCTGGAACCAAAATCTCATCCAATCAAGCAGAGAAGCTCTGTATATATTTTGGGCTACACTTTCAATATTCCATCAGGCAATTTAAAACTGTCTCATCTTCCACTTTTTGCTTATGCAGACCTTCAAGGCAAGACAGATGTGAAAGCTTAAGATCTTCTAAGATATTTCTTGAGCATGTGCATTGCCTGGGCATACATGGGGTCTTCCAGGTTGCCATATGCTGGAATATTTGAAACCTTATTCTCCTGTTCATCTCCTTTCCTCAAAAGCCTTTTGGTTTGTTTATTCCTCATTTCAACTTTTATCCATTGCCTCAAGCAGCAATGATGAAAACTTTTGTGTGTAAATATGCCAAAAAGTACCTTTCAGTAGTGACATTAGAACTGGATGATTTTGGAGCTTGGCAAGATAAAGGAATATTTTTTGAGCAGGACTTCCTTAGAGCCCATACAAAGACCACTGAAGACAATTATTTCAAAATAAATTCTTCTGCTCCCTTCAATATCAGTAATGGGAATGTAGGCTGTTATTTTCAAGATTATGATTGAATTGGGGATTGGTATATGAAAGCAAGGTAAGCTAAAATTCCACAAAGCTCTTTCCAATACTCAGTTATTTTTCTTAAATAAGTATTCCCTGGTTGCTGCAAGCTTTTGGTTAGTTTTCAGAAATATGAAAAAGTTGATTCTGACAGTTTTTGTCCTCCTTTTGTTCAATTACTTTATTAGCAGATAGGCTTTCCAAGCTCTTTCACCATTTTCATGGATATCGCGTTCTATTCTCACATGCTATGATTTAATACATAGAACACCCTAAAGTTTCTCTTAAAATGATTAGCACTTACAAATTAGAATAAGACTACATGACACAAGATTTATGTAGAAAACTTTAATGTATTTCTAGGTACTAATAATGAACAATTGAAAAATAAATTTAGAATACAATTTCATGCAAAATAACATCAGAAAATAAACTATATTTCACACAAAAGAAATCCACGGTTTGCATACTAAATAAATAAGACAATATGGTAAGATATTAAGGAAAAATATAAAAGGAAGTATTTCAATGTTTACAGATTGGATGACATAGTATCATTAAATTGAAAAAATCACCTCAAATTAGTCTATAGATTTAAAGCACTATCAAAATTCAGCTCACAATTTGGAAACTTTGAGAGATTGATCTTAAGATGTATCTGAAAATTAAAAGAACCATGAATAGCCAAAACAGTCTTCAAAAGGAAGAACAAAGTCAGGGGACTTATCTTCCTAGATTTCAAACCTTCAGTAATGAGGACAGTGTGGAACTGGAATAAGAGCAGACATGGATCAATGGATCAGAAGTGAGAGTCTAGAAATAAATCCTTACATTTATGGTCAATTGATTTTTTTACAAAGGTATTGATACAATTTGACAGAGAAACAAAAATCTATTCAAAAATAGCACGAAGGTAATTGAATATCTACATTAAAAATAAATTATTTTAGAAACATTTTTCACACCATCAACAAATACTAATGCATAATGCATCACTTGTCACCTGTCATCCCGTTGATCATCGATTTGTTCCAGCAGGTGCCAGTAATGTCTCCATTCGTCCCTGTCACGTGTTTTTATTAGCCTCTCCTTACTTGGCCTTCCCAACGATGCTGTATTGGAGGCTCTTTCAGGGTCAGGGGAATGAGACCTATTATTGGTACTGTTTTTGGCATATGAAATACACCATGGGCAGCTTGCCAGGCGCTGCCTTGCGGGCAGGATACCCTCGGTACCTTGCCAGGATCTCTGAGAGTGACAGAGGCTTTTGGGGCGGCCTCTAACCAACCTTCCAGGTGCTCCAGATTCAGAGACTATAAAACAAAGCTCTCAGAAGAGAGCGATGCACTTTTTCCTGGAGCACAATGCATCATAAACCTAAATTTAAGAGCAAAAGATACAAAACATTTACGAAAAATATAGGATTTTGTTTCACCCTGAGACAAGTGTGAAGCTCTTAAATACCACATCAGAAAAAACCCATGAAATAGAAACTTGATAAATTTTAACTTTGCTCTTCAAAAGACACCTTTAACTGCCTTGTAAGGACAAGCCACAGACTGAGAGCAAATATTTGCAAATCATATATCTGATCAATATTTTAACCAAACAAAGAAATCTAATGAGATGATAAAATATAATTATATTAAGCTGTATTAAATTGAATTAATATCATTATAAAATAGCAAAATTCAAGAGCTACCACTTTATGCCCATTAGAATGGCTTTCATGGAAAGATAGACTGAGTTAAGTACTGGCATGTAATAAAGAAATCAGGACTTCATATTTGCTAGGGTAATATAAAATGGCCCAAATATTTTACAAGGCTTTTTTCAGTTTTGTTAAAGTTTGTATATAATTTTATTTACAGCCTATAACTTCAATCCTTATTTGCAATAGAAATAAAATATGTCCACATACATGAGTGTTCAAAAAAACCAATTTCATGATAGCCAAAATAGCGGCAAAAATCTAATATGCACCAACTGGAATGGAGAAATAAATGTATGTCCCATCACACATTGAGAACTGCTACAATCATGCATTGTATTATTTATTTCATGTTGATGACATGTCCAGAAAGTTAAGCAGAAAGTAGATTGTTGGGTGCCTTGAGCAGGGAAATGGATACAAGAGATAGTTTGGGGTTATGAAAAGGTTCTAAAGCTAAGTTGTGATGGTTAGTAAATTTCAACTCTATAAATTTAATAATCATTGACTTGTTTATTCAAGAATGGCTAAGTTTTATGCCTAAAATGTGTAGAAATATGATATATATAAATCATCCTTTAATAAATCTTTTTTAAAAGGTAAACATAACTCTAATGATTAAAGGGCATCCATAACTAAATTGCTGATAACTGTGTGATCAATCCTAGAATAGCTTAAGTGAATAAGTACACTATGTTCACAGTCTTTTTTTTTTAAAGAAATATTTTATTGAACCACCGTGAAAACAAGAAAAAAAATACAAAGCTTTCAGGTTTAAGTCACAGTCAAATACTGATTAAACCACCATCCCTTCACCAGTGCACCCGTTCCACCACCAAGAACCCCAATACACCCCCTCCCACCCCACCCCCCATCAAAGTAGCTAATGATATTCCCATTATTCTCTATATATATTGAGTACATTCCACATTTCCATACAGAACTCACTATTATTGATTGGAAATTTTCCCCAACAATCAGGCCTGCTGAATAGGCATCATCTAATAATTTCTCTTCATTGCTAAGAGTGAAGACTTTGAGTTTTGGGTTTCTAATATTTTAGCTCAGTTCACAGTCAAAATGGATGGCTGCAAGAATCCGCTCTGGTGCCAAAATGGGTTAGGAGACCTCAGGATCACAGTCAATAGGCGCGGAGGGTTTGCTTCTCGTGGCGCGGCTCCCGGTTCATCTCTGGGCGGCTATGTTCACAGTCTTAAGGAATGAAATTAATGCCTAGAAGCAGAAGTTTCACTTCAATAAATAGAAAGATTTCAGAGAACACAATTCTGTCATACCAGGAAACTGAAGACAACACAAACCTATGCAATTACTACATCTCCTATTCCCAAGGATTAGACCAACCCTAGCTCAATTCCCAGCACTGCATATTGTCATCTAGGCACTTCCAGGTGCGATGCCTGAGCAGAGGCAGGAGTAGCACTGATCACATTGAGGTGTGGTCCAAAAATACAAACAAAATAAATAAAATTGTTTTCCTAATGAGGAAGTCTTTGTTTTCCAACTAATCTTTCAATGTTAGGTGTCAGACATCATTATGAATAGAAAAATAATAGTGTATTAGTATAAATTAAGTAAGGGGGATATATGGGGAGAATACAGACCCATTTTTTGCACTAAAAACAGGGACCATATGACTAATTTTAATTACAACTATACTCCCATACACATCCACAACAAATTAATAGTCAATTTTCAAATCTAATCATCGCAATAGTCATTCACCAAACACATTGTATATCAGGCATTGTAGTAAAGACTTTAATCATTTTAACAAACAGAACTCTTCAGGCCAGAATTATCTTTTTTCTAACTTTACAGAAGAGGAATCTATCTAAAATCCAAAGAGATTATGAAACTTGTCCACAATTATGCGGCTGGTAATAACAAAGCTGAGATTCTTCACTATGAGCATTATAAACACAGAGGCCAAATTCTCAGCACTTACTCCTTAGGGTAGCATTTTTTAATTTTTATTTTTAACTATATCCTAGAATGAAAAACAACATTATAAATCACAACTCAGTATATACAAATATATCATTAAATGAAGATTCATGAAATAATATAATACTTGCCCTTGCTATTTACAATGCACACTGATTTTTAAAATAATTTTACTCTTTATTAAGAGTTAGTAACATATAATTTTGTATAATATAATAGTAAGATATTTATCTGATTCCACTTTTAAATAGCTTGATCAATACTACTAAGTCAATTTCACAAGATATTGTGAGATAGTGAGATATTTTGCAACCACACAAAGATTTAAAGGAAAACACTACTCACAAAACCCATATATGTCACAAGGAGATGAGATTCTATAGAGGGCCTTTTAAGATATCTGTATGCATGCCCATAAAAGTCAAATGCCTGCCAGTCTGATCATCAACCCTATCTACACCAGCCTTTCACCTGAAAGAAAGAAGCTAAAAACCCAAGTGAATCATCCAGCTGATGGCTCATACTTAAGGGTACCTTAAGTCATAACCTGGCCATGAAAAGGCAGAAAAAGAATAAAATATATACCATAACAAAATTATTAGCAACATTCCCATAAGCCAAGATATACTAAAGAATATCTCATATTTTCCTAGAACCAGAGTGTCATTGGTAAACAATAGCACATCGGGTAGGGCATTTGCTTTGCACGCGGTCTACCCGGGTTCGATTCCTCTGTCTCTCTCGGAGAGCCCGGCAAGCTACCGAGAGTATCTCGCCTGCACGGCAGAGCCTGGCAAGCTCCCCGTGGTGTATTCGATATGCCAAAAACAGTAACAACAAGTCTCACAATGGAGACATTACTGGTGCCCACTCGAGCAAATCGATGAACAATGGGCCAACAATGCTATAGTGCTAACTCTATATTGACACTATACAGTGACCTATGAGACCTTAAACCTGGCAGATTCTAACACTCATACCTTTTACCCACATCAACAGCATAAAACTCAGATCCCAAATTCAGAAGAACCCAACATTCCTTCTGTTCAATTTGTAATTAAAATTGTGCAGATACTTTATGAACAAACTCACTTGGTATAAATTTCCCCCCAATTTCCCAAATATTCCAAATTTCCCCCTTGCCTCTATTTATTTAAATGAATACATAACCTTAGTGTTTGTTTGTTTGTCATTCTGGCATTTTAACTTGTGCTTAATGTGGTGGACAGTTCTTTCTTTTTCCATTAATCTCAGTATCTTAATAGGACTCCCCACAATGCTTTTCTCTACAAAGTTGCCTCTGTTTGCTTAGATTTTCTGCCAATGTAAGCACTTGGACTAATCACAAAGGTGAAGAGGGGATTAAAGAAGCCCATAATGAAGGTCTTAAATATGTGTGTTTTCAATTCTTTTCTTGATCAGGGAGATTACATTGGAAGAGTTATCTCTGTCTATCTAAGAAGAGAGGCTGCAGGAGGCACTGCATTGTGGAGATTCTATTATTGAGAGTTTGTTAAGGATTACTCCCTTTTCTTCTGTCTTTAACCACTGCACTCCTAGGAGAACTCTTTTGTAAAGTCCCTACTTCAAAGTAGACTTTTAAGATGTAGATATCTGTGAAGCAGCTCAGATGTGATATTTTCAAATGAGAACTTATGACAGCCAGCCATTATGCCCACCCCACGTGCTTTTCTCACCCGCATCTCTCCATTATCAGAAAAAGTCATCCCTTCCTCCCTGTTACTTCAGCCTTAAACCTAGACACCATGTTAAATTTTCTTTCTTTTTATCACCAGCCCATATTACACAGAATCCCTTAGAAAGTCTTAAAATCCCGCTTCACAAATAGATCACAAATCAATTGTGTCCCATCTCCCTGGTTCTGAGGTGTTATCTTCTTCCACTTGAACTACTTTAAGAGCTGTTGAACTATTGTCTGTTTCTGGGTTTATACCCTCTCCATTCTTCACCCAGCAGTTAGATAATCTTATAAAAATTTGAAGTACATCATGCAATTTATATGCTTAAAATTCTATATAGATTTTCTGGGGTTTTTTTCTTGGAAGGAATAAAAATAAACAGCTATGTTCTGTCTCTCTCTGCTCAGGGATCACTGTTGGCAGTGCTTGGCGGACTGGTGCTGGTGGTCAAAATGGGGTTAAAGCCACATTCAGACAAACACCTTAAACCCTGTACTATCTTTCCAGCTCCAAATTCTAAATATATTTTCTTCATTGTTAGAACAATATCCTTGTTCTATCATATTTTGTACATGTTTCTTTTGGAAGCCTCTCACCACTCATCCTCTCCAACTGTCCCCTCACTTGTTTGTTAAACTTGAGCCACACTGGCTTTCTCACTCAAATGCACCCTGTTCATTAGCACCTAAAGACAGTTGCACTTACTGATGCCTTTGTCTGGAGCGGGGTCCCCTCAGATCTTCCCAGGAATAGTTTCCTGCTGGTCTCAGCTCAAGTGTCAGCTCTCTGGTAAGTCTTCCGTGATCACCTCATTGAATATTTTCTGCCCCCAACACTATCACACTACAGTGCTTCATTTTCCTATTAGGTATCACTCCACAGAGTATCTCATATAACTACTTGAAATAGTTTTTGCTTATCTGTTTGCTGTGTCTCTATTGAAATGAGAGCTCCTGGGAAGCAGCAGTCATTATCTCTCTTATTCACAGTTGTTTCATACTTCCTAAAATAATGCTTGAAAGTTGGGGGCATTCAGTTCATATTGGACAAACTGGCATGCAGTACTAGTTCTGTTTTTCTTTCATGTATCCACTAGTATAAAAATAATGTAAGCTATCAATCAAATGCTTTAAGTAAGCTCCTTTCTAATGCCCACCTTAATAACTCAGAGGAATTAAACACTTCTTTTAGTATTAACTCTGAAAGTTAAGTCTATTCTGGTCTACTCTCGCGCTTTTGTGTTCTTTATGACAATATATTGATTCTAAAAGTACTTGCTGAGCAATTATCAAAGTCCAAACTTTATTCTAAACATGGGTGTGTAACAGTTTTTACTTTTATTAACAACTGTGAAAATTGTGTATCCAATACAGCCAAATGAAAACTACTTTATTTTTTATGAGGTGACTAGAGGGATAGAAGTAATTTCCTCTTGCATAGAAGAAATTTTGTACAATACAGAATGGCCATTTTTGCTTTCTCTATGAAGTAAAACTAAAAGAGAATAATCTGGAAGAACGTTGCATTTTTTAAATATAACTGAACTGTATGAGGGAAGGAGCGACCAGAAAGTTGATATTTTTCCTCAAAAGTGAAAAAAGGTAGAATTTCTTTCAAATCCATATCACATTGTTTGCTGCATAAAGCAAAAAGCCATAAGCTTTTAGAGGCATAATAACTCCAGTACAGCATCTGTTTCAATTGCAAACCAGTTTGGTTTGTTCATGCATAATTATGATGTTATTGTTTATTTGGACTGGAGCGATAGCACAGCCGGTAGGGTGTTTCCCTTGCATGCAGCTCACCCGGGTTCGATTCCTCCCTCCCTCCCTCTTGGAGAGCCTAGCAAGCCACCAAAAATATCCCTCCCACATGGCAGAGCCTGGCAAGCTTCTCGTGCTGTATTCAATATGCCAAAAACAGTAACAACAAATCTCACAATGGAGACATTACTGGTGCCCGCTCGAGCAAATCAATGAACAATTTGATGACAATGCTACACTGCTGTTGTTTATTTGTTTATTCTGGGTTGGGAGCACACTTGGCAGTGTCAGAGTGTAGTCCTGGCTCTGCACTCAGATTTCATTCCTGGAAGTGCTCAGAGGACCATATTCAGTGTCACTGATAGAAATGGGTTCTGCTGGGGCTGGAGCAATAGCACAGCAGGTAGGGCATTTGCCTTGCACACAGCCGACCCGTGTTTGATTCCCAGCATTCCCCCATGGTCCCCTAAGCTCTTCCAGGAGTAATTCCTGAGTGCATAAGCCAGGAGTAACCCCTGTGCATCGCCGAGTGTGACCCAAAAAGAAAATAAAAAAGAAATGGGCTCTGCTGCATGCAATTGCAGGCTCCTTAATTCCTGTACTGTATCTTCAGCCCTCAATTAGTGATGAAAACTGCACGGAATCATTAGTTATAGGACCTAGAAGGAAACTTGCCACTCAAGTTGTACATTTTCCTCAATGCAGTCAAATCATATTGCTACATGTCCATTGTTTCTGTTAGGTAAAGAGGGAAAGTTAAAACACACAACCAGGTTTCCATTCCAGGGTCATACGTCTTAAAAACAGTTTGTTGTCTTTCCAAATGCCTGCTGTTCTCCATTCTTTATTTCCCCCACTAACAAAACCTTGACAAGTTTGAGAATCAGGTAGATTAAGAGACCCTTTCTGAGCCTAAGGAAATGAATCATTATGGACTGAAGTGATCTCTCATGCTCTTTGGTCAGTATTGGTCTATGATGAGCATATTTCCTATTTCTGACTAATGGAATTTAAAAGACAGTCTTCTGACAATGTGTCACTTCCCACCTTAAAAATAGTGCTCCATAAAAGGGAAAGAACATTCTCCTTTAACTTTCTTCCTAACTTGAATTTAGAGGTGACAGTTATAGATGCAACCAGGCAAGTCAATGAAATAAGCATAGCATAAATAAAGGGCTGAGTTGCTGAAATGATGACAATTAACTGTTTTCATATCTAGTGCTAAGGGAGGAAATGTAGCTCTCCATTTCATCAAGCCACTGTTGTCTGATTTTCTATTGTAGGACATGTCCCTAACTCATACGTTTCAGACTTTCAAACTAAGACCTCAGACAGAACCTTGCTATTTCTAAAGGGTAAAATAAAATAGAAAAATGAAGAGATATTGGCACAATCTGCAAGTAGAGGCTCCTATTGCTAAATTGCACTGTAGCACTGTAGTCCCGTTGTTCATCGATTTGCTCAAGTGGGCACCAGTAACATCTCCATTGTGAAACTTGTTGTTACTGTTTTGGGCATATTCAATATGCCATGGGTAGCTTGCCAGTCTCTGCCGTGCAGGCGGGGTACTCTCGGTAGCTTGCCGAGCTCTCTGAGAGGGATGGAGGAATCTAACCTGGTCTGCCCCATGCAAGGCAAACACCCTACCTATTGTGCTATTGCTCCAGTCCCATTGCTAACTTGAAGCTATGCAATCTTTGTCCATTTGATTCACTTACTGAACTTTTATAAAATGTTTTGTTGAAACATAATATCGATAGTCTTCATCAACAGATGCCTGAATGAAGAAGCTGTGGTACACATACTCAGTGGAATACTACTATGCTGTTCAAAAGTTGTGCCTTTTGATACAAAAAATGGAATGTGAGGTAACAATGCTAAATGAAATAAATCAAAAAGTTAAAGACAATGAGTGTGTGGTTTCACTCGCATGTAGAATATTAATAAAGTAAGCTAACTGGAAAGTATAACTTTTAGACTAGGTGAAAATTTTGACAGTTATTAGAGAAAATTAGAGGGTCGGAAGAATGGGTGGAGAGGTTTTGGCAGTCGAATGGCACTGAAACTGGCGAGAAATCCAGTAAGTATTATATACACATGGAGATGTTAAATATATTTCTGAAATTCTATAATGTTGCAAATGGTAAGTCAGTTAAAAGAGAAAACATTGGAAAATAAATAAATTCTTGGCCAAAGAGATAATACAGCAGATAAGGTGCTTGCACTGCATATGACTGGCATGGGTTCAAGCCCCACACCTCAGGCCATATCAAGGATGATCCCTGAGCACAGAGGCACAGAGCTTGAAGTAAGCCCTGAACACACCTGGGTGTGGTCCTCAAATTAATAAAACAATAAAATCCTTTCTTAAAAGTCCATGGTCAAGGATCATTTTAAGAATTGGTACATGCGATCCAGTGCTCTCAATAAAATAAAGCCACAAATAAAAAATTCCTTAGGGTACCTCACTAGAAAAATTAGACTCCTGCAGACTTCTTTTGTAAAAAGATGAATCATGTTTCTTTCTTCCAAAATATGAATTTCACTCATGTGTTCACTTAGAAAACAGTGAACTTATCAACCTCATTAGGGGCCTTGAAATTAGCATTCGATATTACACTTATTTATTTCATTTCCACCCATTCATTTATCCTCTGATGCTATCAGGTATCACCAGCCATGACTAGAGTCAACTCTCCACTTGGGACTAGAGAATGGGAAATAGACATATCTGTCACTGTGGGGAATGGATCTTCTAACCCACTGGAGTACTGTGGACCAGTACATATTGGGAAAACACCAGAGCTGTTTTGGTATTGGTACTTGTTTCCCTTTTGGAATAAAGATCTGGGCCTTACTACGGGTATTTGCTCACAAACCAGAGAGCCCTAGTGTTTAAAAATCTTTTATTAAACAGGAACTAATTGATTACTGATATTATCTTTTCAAGAATACTTACATGAACATTGAAGATAGTGTTACTTGGTAACTGCATGTTCAGACCCAAGTAGGAATTTGGGGAAAAGGGAAAAAACTAAAATAAACTATACTGCATCTATTTAAACTGAACTTGCTTTAAAGCCTAAAGCTACATCCTTGGCTTAGCTAGCCGGATAGCTCAAGCATGTGCATGCATATCGTGTACCTCTTCTGACCATCTCTCATTCTCCCAATCCACATTTTAACCCATCTGTTGCTATGGCAACCAGTTCCATGCACGTGTAATTTGACAGCACTTCAATTTAGTTCACTGTGTGTATGGCTGTCTGATTTCGGATCTTTTCAATTCAACAATATAGGCTGCATCAAGACTTACATAGAAGGTAAAACTGGAAGAGGAAAACAACTAGGAGCAGCCACTGACCAGTGAGTGATGGGAGTTGGTGAGTTTCTTTTCTATACCCCCAAAAGATGATTGTGGGGTGCAACAGTAGCTCTTCAGAAGATCTCAGATATACTGATACCCAGAAGCTGACGGCAGGGAATCAACACGATGAGACTAGCTTTTCCTTATGTTTAAATCTTCCTGACCCTCAAGAGTCCTGTTTTTTGAGACTACTTCCCAAAAGAAACTACTTGTATCCAACTAATAATTTTATATTAATACGTGTTCTCTGTGTAAAGGAACCCATTGCATCAATATGAAAGTCAGTATTCAAAAAATTTTGGGAAATCATAATTTTGAAACCAGTCTTGCAAGGAGCAAGCAAGACTAGACAAATATTTCAAGAAATGTTAGGCCTGGAAGGGCAGAGTTTTCCTGCATCCATATCCTCTGACCTTTGAGGCACATCCTTCTTTCCTATTAGTTTATGATGGTTCCAAATAATAGCCACAAACTATTTAACACTTTTCCCATCTGCAGGTGTGATTTATCACCCCCTTTTCTTTTTCTGTGTATTTATTTATGTTTTAAATTGAATCACCATGAGATAGTTACAAGTTTTTATGTTTGAGTTACAATCACACAATGATCAAATACCCATCCCTCCACAGTGCACACTCCCACCACCAACATCCCTGGTATACCCCCCTTTTCCCACCCTCCCCCTGCCTCCATGCAGACAATATTCCCCATACTCTTTCTCTCTATTTTGGGGCATTACGGTTTGCAATGCAGATACTGAGAAGTCATCATGTTTGGTCCATTATCTACTTTCAGCACACATCTCCTATCCCGAACGATTCCTCCAACCATCATTTTCTTAGCTTCACTATTCTAGCTGCCTTCTCCCCTCCGTTCATGAGGCAGGCTTTCAACTATGGGGTAAACTTCCTGGTCCCTTCTCTTAAATACGGGCAGAATCAACGCTTCATGACCATTTGAATCAATAAAATGTGGTAGAAATAACCCCGTGGAATTTCAAGAGAGGAATATGAAAGTCCATCAAGCATATGCCTTATTTTCTATTCATTCCATTTTAGAACTGTAGAAGCTATGTAAGAAACCAGACTATACCACGGTAGGGAAAGTCATGTGGAGGTGCCCTGATTCTGAGTCTTTCCTAAACCAAGACTTTAAATTATTTTGCGACAGGGTCCAATATATTTTAGTGAATCTGTTTCAGACCCCTTAGACCAGCACATCCACCAACAAATCACCTCTATGGACACTACATGGCATAGTAGACTCGCCAAACCAAACCAGAAATGAATCTCAGACACAGAAAACCACATAAGATAGTTGCTTTTCTAAGCCATTAAGTTTTGCAATCACTTGTCTATCAGCAAGATATATATGTATATATAAACTGCCTTGAAAATATTAATCTCAATATAATAAGCATCAGAATCCCTGAAGAACAAGAAGGGAAATTTGATGAAGAAACAATAGTTAAAGAAATCATAGATAAGGATTTCCCAGAGTTGAGGATTACAAGCACCCAATTCCAAGAGGCCTTTTGGATCCCAGAAAAAATTAACTCAAATAAGAAAATTCCAAGATACATTGTACTCAAAACTACAAAATCCAAAGATAGGGACATAATATAAAAAGCAACAATATTAAAAAAGTAAACTCATATACAGAGAAAAGCCCATAAGATCCACAGAATAGGGGGGCAGAGTGGTAGGGCATTTGCGACCGATCTGAGTTCAATCCCCTAGCATCCCATATGATCCCCCAAGCACCTCCGAGAGTAATACCTGAGTGCAGAACCTTAGCACTGCTGGGTGTGGCCCAAAGACAAAAATGAAAAAGCAATCACAGAATGTCTATCAAATGAGACTAACAAGCCAGAAGAGAATGGAAGGACATAATACACAAACTCAATGAACTGAACTGAACACAAACACATCACTGAACACACTCTATACCGTTAGATTACCATTAGGACTTGAAGAAACAAGAGCTATAGAAACAGAGCTATAGAAACAGGAAAAAACTTGGAGAAATCATAATTTTGAAACCAGTCTTGCAAGAAGCAAGACTAGACAAACTCCTCAGCAATTGGCATTGAGTATGGCATTCACTCACGGCACTTACGGTTGTCCTTTACTAGAGTGAGAGAGGTTTGTTTACTCCTAACCTGCTATACATTCTCAGTAATAAATTAATATTCCATTTATAGTAAACGTGATATATATTATCAAGTGATTTTATTTATATACCCACAGAGATTTTTATTATAATACTTTATTTATTAATGCAGGCATTTAAGCAGTGTCTATAATATATTCTAACATAAAGCAAATATTCCCTTTCTTAGAATAAAATGCACTTTTATATTTCAATAGTCCTATTCAGATTCTGCCCTTGAATTTATCTTAACTCTCTTCACTTTTACTAATTTTACATTTGTAGGATTTATCTATTTAATTGAAACCTTAACATGAGTCAGCACATAATTATTAATAATGTTAATTTAAATTTATATACCTGTAAAAATGCATGTTTTGAAAAACAGCTTAGTTTACTAATTTATTATTGATTTACTATTTCGTGGAATTTCAGAATAGTTTATGTTGACCTATGTGTGTGTAGGGATCACCACTTCAACAATTTAAAAAAAAGAAGTTATAACCCAAATATGAGATCTGTACCCCCAAAAGAAAATAATAAGGTAACAAAAATGGTCAAAGTAATCAGAACTGAAGATTTTGTTTATAGAATTGAGCTTACATGTGGTGGATGGGTGGGAGGGGTGTTTGGTGTTGGAAAGATGTACCCATAGAAACGTTGAGTAACAATATCATAAATCCTTGACTAAATAAAAAGTGTTTTAACTTTTTGATAGAAATACATATCAAACCTGTTTGAGGTGGGGGGGAAACTCCAAACAATAATAGTGAGTTCCCATTTTTGTTTGAATGTAATCAAAGTAAAGAGAAAGTAAAGTGAAATTTATCAGCTACACAGGCGGGGTGGGGGGCTGGGGGGGCGGGGGGTGGGGGGAGGCTTACTGTGGTTCTTGGTGGTGGAATATGTACACTGGTGAAGGGATGGGTGTTCAAGCATTGTGTAACTGAGACTTAAACCTGAAAGCTTTGTAACTTTCCACATGGTGATTCAATTAAAAAAAACTGTTTGAGAGTTAACAGTGCTGTCATTGAGACCAGGAAAAATATCAATTCTCCACAGAAAAGACATTTCAAGCTTCCATCAGGGCTTTCTCAAATCTAACAATATTACCTATTAGGTATATGCCGCCTCTACATTCTTGAATCTTGTCTGAAATAATTAAATATTGATACCCTCTAAAGTGACTAATTTACTCTTCATTAAAATGAAGCACCAAGCACTGAACCTTAATATCAAGGCACCATCTTTGTATCTTTGTCCCAGTCCTCTTAGAAGCTTGTGTCTATCAAAAAGAGGTTTAAAAACATCTGCTGGGAGATGTTCTTAAAAAATTATACCACCACACGAATAATGTTTAATGCATTATAAGCTCAGTATGTATACAAGGAGAAGAAAAAAGAAGCTGTTCAAAGGCCATCACAGGATGAAATGAAGTAATTGGGAAGTAGCAGAGATTCTCAAACATAAAATGGTGTCACTTCCTTCTGTTTGTCACATTTAATATCTTTTTGACTCCACTGTTCTTCCTGCACTAACATACACCTCAGAAACCTGGGACCCTATGAAAATGGGATGAGGACGCTATTCGGGTATCTCAAAGAGGAATCAAAAGATCTATGCTTGGAATATCACATTTCACTTAAAAGAGAGAATGAATCCGAAGTTCCCATCTCTGCCAAAGATCAAGAATCAGGGACACTATCTTGTTTGCCAAGGTGTTGAAAATCAGATGGGCTGGATGGACACGTAATGTGATTTAGAGACAACCACTGGACTAGAGCCGTTACCAACTGGATTCCACAGAATGTTAAAAGACTGCGTGGCCGCCCACCAACGAGATGGTCAGATTTCTTCGTCAAATCCCTGAACTAACGGTTTGAGGCTCTTCGTGTTCCTGGAGCAAGCAGATACCATTAGGCTACACTAGTACATGGCAGGGACAAATGGAGACATTACTGGTGTCCACTCGAGCAAATCGAAGATCAACGGGATGACGAGTGACAAGTGATATTTTATATTTATTTAATGATTTACAGCTTTTAAAGCACTTTTATATAGGTTAGCTTGTATGATACATACCCTTCATGTGTGATCTTTTCTACACCCATGAATTTAAGGTGTATTACCAAAAATTGTCCAAATCTCTCTGCATGTTTCTGTCTCTGTCTGTCTTTGTCTCTTTCTCCTTTTCTTCCCTCCCATGTTTCTATGTCTTAAACCATTTTACAGAATTTGACATGTAAGTTTTTGTTTTGTTCATTTGCTGAATGATGCTGGCAGCACTGGGAAGGAATTATGATCAGGCTCTCACAATTGCCCCAGGCACGTTCTAAGCCACTTAGTCATATTTGGACCCTTTTGTCTCTGGGAATCCCTAACACTAGGACTGTCATGATTGCCTCCATATTATCTGGAGGCACCAGTGTTTGAAATCACAATCATACATTTGCTTTGAAACATCTTCTAGCTCCAAGCATCTCAAATTTATTTCTGCAATGTGTAATCCACTTTCTTCACAACCCTACAACCCTCCCCAAACACACACACATACACACAGACATACACGCACTCACCTTTTCCATATTTGTTTCTGTGTCATATAGTGGTGGCATTATTTTCCCAGACTAGAAACTCTGAAGTTACCCTCCCATCATACCCTCCCTTCCGTCATGTCGTATGAGTTCTAGTTTCATAATATCACTTAGATTTCTATCCTACTTTCTTTTCTTTCATATATTATTATCGGTTCACTTCCTCCTCATCTACCTAGATCTAAATTTCCTAACTACTGAAATATATGGATCAGATACAACTCACCAATTGTTTTTTAAAATAAAGTTTTATTGGGACATAGGTATGTCTAGAGTTGATTTTACACTACAGAAGCAGAGTTAGGAGTGAAGAATCCTGGCCGGCGGGCAACGCAACACCAGAGAATGCTCTGGGCCCCAAACCGAGCTGATATCACCGGGGTGCCCCAGATGGAGGAGATGCAATCTCCCCACCATCTCCAGATGAAATCTCAGTGACCATGAGCTTCTACAAGCATGGCTCCGGCATGTGGGACCAGGACTATTTCTCCAAACCATGCAGCCTCTTACGCAGTGGCACGACCTTTTTTGATGTACAAAGTGAGCAATGGAAAATAGATGATCTAGCATCTGCCCCTAGAAGGCAGGCGTAAATGGTTGTGTTGAATATCCAAGCAAAACATAATACCCAAAACTATAGAGAGAGCCCCCAGAGGCACAAAAACCAATTTCAGAACCCAGTGGCTTCTTGCAGAAACGCCTCAAGACTGTGAACTAAACTATGGTCCTGTGCTGCCCCGGGAGGGGAAAGGTTTTTGTCCCTTGGCCTTTCCTTCTGGTGGCGGTGGCGTGGCGACTGCCATCATTCAGAGCCCATTGGACAGAGGTACGAGTTTGCAGTGACAGGGCGTGTAGGAAATCTCAGGATGGGAGGCCAGTACCGGGGCTGCCCCCCACCCAGATGAGACCCCTACAGGACACCCAGGAATGACTCCTCTGCTCCAGAAAGACCATGATTCCCGAGGCACACAAACCAATTTTAGAACCCAGCAGCTTCTGGCAGAAATCACTCTGGACTTAATTACTAAAATACCACAAATCCCAAATCATATGCTCTTCATTATCAGCAATAGAAAACACATTATTAAATGATGCCTTTTCGGCAGGTCTGATTGTTGGTGGAAAATCTCAAATAATAATTGTGGGTTTTCTGTCGAAACATTGAATGTAATCAAAGTAGAGTGAAAATTATCTGCCACACAGGCATGGTGTGGGTGGGATGTGTGGTATACGGGGTTTTTGGTGATAGAACATGTGCACTAGTGAAGGGATGGATGTTTGATCATTGTATGACTGAGACTTAAACCTGAAAGCATTATAACTTCTCACGGTGATTCAATAAAAAAAATTAAAAAGAAAATAAAAATAAAAACAACACATATTATAAAATTTAAAAAAGCAGAGTTAGGTGGTTGCAACAAAGCTTATTGTGTTACTTTTTCAGGAAAATAGAAGGCCAACTTTTGGTATAGATAGCTTCCTTCTTAATAAATCTTAAAGATACAAGGTATCTTTCAACATTCGTCTGCTGAGAAATAATTTTTCCACCAGGAATCCTGCCTTCAGAGTTCATGGTGTATCTAGTGTTTATAGTCAGAGTTTATATTGTTGATTTATCACAAACACTTTCTGCTATGTAAAACTGGCTTTCTATAAATGAGCTTTGCCCCCGGAGACCTTGTTAACTGAGTATATACCTATAATTCTGCACAGAGCATCAGAAGTTCCTCAAGACTAAGTCTAGACTCCCAGCTGGGAGTCCATAGCTGCAGATGGAGGAATTCAAATCTATGTGTTACACATTATTATTTCCTTGTTGATGCTGGGTTTCCATTATCTGCTCTGTATTCTTTGACACTCCAAAGCTTTTAATAATACACCCCTATGTTAACTAAACTTAGAGTTGGAAATGAATAAAAATTGTATTTTTTTTGCTTTTTGGGGCACACCCAGCAATGCACAGGGGTCACTCCTGGCTCATGCACTCAGGAATCACCCCTGGCGGTGCTCAGGGGACCATATGAGATGCTGGGATTTGAACCCGGGTCGGCCGCGTGCAAGGCAAATGCCCTACCCGCTGTGCTATCACTCCAGCCCCTAAAAATTGTATTTTTTACCCCCACTCACCCTTGCTCCAAAAGGCAAAGTTAACTGACAACTTCTATATGATTCCTATATAATTGATTGAAAGGGAAAATGATTTCTCTATTTCTTCTATTGTTATATAAATTATTACAGACTCAATGGCTTAAAAACACATATTTATTGTCTCACAATTAGATTAGAATCTAGGCAGAGTGTGAGTTGATTCTCTATTTGGCGTCTGTTCAAGCTGATCTCGAAATAGTGACTATGACTGCAGTTCTCCTTTGAAGATTAGGATTCTCTTCCAATTTCATCGTACCTGGAAAATACTCACTTCTTTGCAGTTGTTAGAGTAAGTCCCCCTGCTACCTCATGATGGGAGTTGAAACAGCACTCCAAGGCCTCACAAAATTCCTTTTAATGTGGCAAATTTATGTAGATGTTAGCTCTTTTACAGGAAAAGCATGCCTACCTGACATTCTCTTTTTCGATTAATGGGAGAAAACTTCCTGCTTTAAAAAAAAGCAGGTGGGATTTGATTGCAGATCTTAACTGATTTCAGAAAAAAAAAACCTTCAGAAAATAACCTGCTTGAGTGGAAACTGGGAATAGATGCCTGACAGCATCTCCAGAGGCCATCTAAGAATTCTGTGTACTGAAATTTTTCAGTTTGTTAAACATTAATTTAATTAACTGTCCTATAACTTAAACTGGTTTTTATAAACCTTGATTCTGTATGTGATATGGGTCTAATCAAATTATGAGGATATTTAGGAACTTTTCTAAATGCTTTCTAGTCTTTCTTTTAAATGAAGGGGGTTTATAGAGGCACTTTGTATTTTGTATTTTGGTGTGTCTGATAGTCACTAGACATTCGCTGCACTAAGTTTTAAAACACTTCTTTATGAGTGCAACTTCCTACAAATTCCTAGGAGCAAGGATACATTTAGTTTTATTATAGAAGAAAAAAAACCTCTCTCAATATTTTCCATGCTAGTTTCTCTATATTTCTCTAGGTTTATTCTTTTTTCAATTTGGGACATAGCTAATGAAATGGAGAAATGGAAAGCAGAAAAATGTCTGGAAAATTCATATAAGTTTCATTCCTGACTCCAAATGTTTAATAGTTCCTTATCCAGAAAACATTTTTTTTCCATTTCACCATTTTACCCTGTAGTTCTCTAAGTGGTTAATGTGCTGCGTTTCTTCTTTGCTTAGATAGGAAAGTTTTAAACCTGTCATGCTATCCTCTCTTCCCTATCTCTTATAAGGAATTTTATTGTGCAAATCATCGTGCTGTCACCTAAAATGTGTTTTTAAATTTTGATTTAGGGGCCTGAGCCATACAAGAACGACTAGGGCATTTGCCTTGCATGCGGTCGACCAGGTCCCATCCCTGGCATCCCATGGCACCACCAGGAATAATTCCCCCAAACACCACCAGGAGTAATTCCTGAATACAGAGCCAGGAGTAACCCCTGAGCATAGCCAGGTGTGACCCAAGAAGCTAAAGGGAAAAAAATAAATAAAATTTGATTTCATATGTAACCAAATATAGTTTTTTTTGTAAAGCAGGATAATTTTATTAAAACTTATTTAGAGAGATATTAAGGGAAAGAAAGAGGATAAATACATGTCCCAGAGATAACATAAGCTTCTCCAGAGTGGAAATAGGTAAGAAAAGAAACATGGAGACAAGCAAGAGAAATACGTGTTCAAGAGACAACACGAATTTAAGATTAGGCCTATAGGTCTCTTTTAAAAGAAAATTATACTCACAGATTCCAGTGCTGTATTGCTATTTCTATTATAAAAATAGTCACGCACATGGGTCCAGAGTGATAGTACAGCAGTCATTGCATTTTCCTTGCAGGTGACCAACCTGGGTTTGATCCCCCACATTCCCTATGGTTCCCCTGCCTCAGCACTACCAGGAGTGATTCCTGAGTGCGGAGTCAGGAGTACATCTGGAGCGTCACTAGGTGTGACCCAAACCAAAAAATACAATAGTCTCAAACATAAAACTAAACAAACGTCTACACTTATCACTTTTATTCTATTATAAAAGTAAAAATTAATTCTTTTACTGCAAACAGAAACTGCAATGTCAATACCATCCAAAGGACCAGTATTAGTTTCATGCAATGAGTTACACTGCTAAAACAAAGTCTTCACTGTTGAATTTAATAATAGAAACATGCAACTTTGGCTACGGTTCTGTTTTTTATTGGTTTCTGTATTTTTATTTCTGTAAGGGGAATGACTAATTACATAAGTTAGGTATAGAGTAAAATTAATCATTAAAATCATGACTTTATTAGCTAATTCAAGGTAAGATGATCATGAGTGCTAAACAATTAAAGTCTCTCATTGAACCATTATCAACTGCCGATTTTTGTTAGTCAAATCATATCTTTGCCACCCTCTTTCTCAAGTAGAAGGCATGCATAGATGCCAAGAAGAAAAGTTTCTTAGGGGTGCAGCTATCAGGGGACAGCAAGGAAGGAAGTGAAGTGTGATAGAAGAAGAAGCAAGAAGCTAAGTTGATGCTTGCCATTTAGGCCATTTTGGTGACAGTACAAAATTTGAATTTGTTTTCTGGGTAAAAATATATCAGAAGGTTTTCTTCCAAGAATATACATAATCTGCCTTCTACTCCTAAAAGCTCACTGAAGTCGCTATTTGGAAAGAAGGCAGCAGTGAAAGCAGAGAGAGCAGTGAGAAATTAATATTCCAAGTAAGTGATGATGCGGTCTTGAATCAGGTAGCAATGATAAAGGTGAAAAGAACTGTTTATACTTGGTATGAAAAACTGGTCCCTGAACACTATCATTTCGATATAACATTGATAAGAAACAATTCTCTCCCAACATTAAACAAAATAATATTCTTTAAAGGCCGAAGTTTGTTACATGTCATTTAGCTTAACGTCCCAGTTTCCAAGAGGAGACTATATTATGAACATAGAAGAATTGATGTTGTGGAGTATGAAAGAAAAATGGAGATGGAGTGACTCTGAAGTTTGGAACTTGAGTAACTGAATAAAAAGTGCCGCTTTATTTTATTCCCTGAGATGAATGAAATATCGAGGGAGACACTAGTTTTGATAAGCATGAAAATCAGAGGTTCAGTTTTAGACATGTTAAATGTGAGTTTTAAAATATGTTAAATATTAGGCTTAGGATAACATCTTGTATATAGGAAATATTCCATCCCTTTAGCTAGTGATATTTTTATTTAAAGATTAAATATGTAAATTTGAAGTTTGGGGATAAACTCTCATCTCAAAAGCTTATAATTTGATAAAAATCACATATAAGTTATGTGAGGAAAAGGGAAAAAAGAATGTTGAAGCATTAATTTCTGATATCTCAAATTTAGAGCTTAGGCAGGTTTATAAAACAATAGATAAGAGGGAGAGGCCAATAAAATGAGGGAATCAGGAAATGGCAGTGTTACCATAGCCACGTGAGCAAAGTACTTCAAGGAAAGAATGATCCTACATCCAATAACAAATATGCCAACTGAAGACAAGCCAAGAAAGGTAGCATGGACATAGTAACTTGGATAAATGCAGTCAGTATCAGTGAAGTAGTATGAGTTATTTGATAAGGCTTAAGAAAGAATAAGAAGAAAAGTGAAAAAACAGAGACTTAGGGAATATAGCCAACGCTGAAGTTTTCAGTAAAGTGGAGCAGAAGAGGGGTGCTGACTGAAAAGCAATGTGGGAGAATACTAAAACGGTATGCTCTTGAGTACACAAGAAGGAATGGAATCCAGTGCAAGGTGAAATTGTGTTTAGAGAGGATCTTGAACAATTCACCGTAGCAGAAAAAACTCGTTTTGTATGTTCATTGTTATATTGCTGGAGAAAAATATAGATTTTCTTCAATTGATTCTGTTTTCTCAAGTGTGTCACAAGTGTGAAGATTGGCAAAAGGTTTTGGAGTAGCAAGGCAAGGGTATGAAAATGAGAAATGTAGAACAACTATGGGCAGAATGGAAGCTCAATTGAGGCTGGTGGTAAAATTTTCAAAAAGAAACTGTTCACTGTGGTTCTAAGACACTTTTCAGTCTCCATAAGCTTCCCAACACAGACTTGGAGTAAGTAGAACTACCTTAACTATTACTGCAAACAGACATATTGTATGTTGGCTATGCCTAGATTTGCCCTTCAGGACTGACACACTCCTTCTCCCAACTCCTAAGAGTGTTGGACACCAACAGCTCTCAGATGAATCACCCCTCTGGAGTTGCTCACCAAGTTTAGAGAGTTTCCTTGTGCATAATTACCAGGCCTCCTGCTCCCAGTGACTAGTCGATAAAATAAGAATGAGGGGCAGTGTTCTTATCACAAGAGAGGATGATTTTAAAGTGCATCCAAGTATATTCTGTAGGATCAGCTGAAGGCTCCACAGCACATGCATTGTAGTTCAACTTCTCCTTCTGCCCAGTTTTATTTCATCTTCCATTTGTTCTCCAACCCACTTACCAGCTAGCCTCTTGCATGCAAATCTGAATATATTTCCCTGAGACTCTTGACCTCATACACAGGGATGTGATTTTACCAAGTCATTGTAGTGAGGAAGAGAGAGGTAAGTGAAATGAAGGCAAAGTGAAGAGTGTAATCATAGGTCATGAGTTCTAGTCAGGACTTATAAAGATATATTAAGAAGTAAAAGGGTATGGTTAATACATTGGAGGTCCTGGTAGAGTCAAAGAGTTATTAGAGTGAGTGTATTGAAGAATTAAGCTCAAATCATAGGAGATAGAAGTCAGAGAGATGCTTCACACTGAGAGCTTAAAAAAGGGTAATGTTATTGAACAAAATGTGACTGACATATAGTAGCAGCATAATAAAAAACATGTAATCCCAGTCCTGAAGAAAATTTCATATTTTATTTAGTTTAGCAAAGATAGAGGTTATAGGCTTATATTTTATATAGGCTAGTCTTTATTGAATATAGTATAGCCTTACAGTGTATCTAATCTTACTATGTTACAAGTATGGGCAGCAAAATCTGAAAAGCATCTCTGAATTTCCCAGGGTGATTTCCCTGATCAGAGCCCAGGTCTTGTATTTTCCCCACTATATTGGGTTACTCTCTCTTTCTATAATTGACAAAAGATAACAAAAGCTACAGCTCTAGGTAAGAGTGTTCTGCAATATTTTTATTCTAAGTGCTTACCTGTCAGAACAATCTCTTGTAAGTGAGAGCAATATTCAATTTTAATAAAAGGATTGTTGCTGCCTGTGGAACTTACATGCAATACTCCACGATGCATAAAATACATGACTCCACAACTACAAGTTCCTTTTAAAAGCAGGGCAATACACACTTATTTTTAAATGACTATAAAGCCTTTTAATTACTTGGTGATCTAGGTTGTTATTTGTTGCCTGAATCCACTTACATTTTTTCTTGTGTATATGGTAGCATGGACCAACGGTGGCTTGGTCCACCATTGGTAGAAAAAATACAGTGCAACTTCCAACTTCAGATAAGTTAACTTCCAGATAAGTTAGGTCCAACTTCCAAATAGCCTAAAATTAACTCTGAGAAATAAGATATTGATGGAACTACTTTTTTTTTTAATTTTTATTTTTGGGTCACCGTGAGATATAGAGTTACAAAGCTGATGATGGTTGGGATTCAGTCATACATTGACTGAATCATATATAGTCATACATCTTCCACTGGTGTATATTTCCAAGCACTAATGTCCCCAGTTTCCCTACGGCCACCGTTCCCCCCATCCTGTCTCTATGGCAGGTTCTTTTCTTATTTCTCTTTCTGTCTTTCTCTCTGTCTTTGTCTCTCCCCTTTGGGGTATTATGTTTGCATGTTTGCATGCAATACAGGTACTGAGAGGTTATCATGATGGAATTACTTTTAAATACACAGTCATCGTCCCTACCTTCTAAAAGAAGTACTGAACAGAATTCAAATTTTTTCTGACCAAAAGTCACCAGTAGCAAGATTAATATTTGATTGATATTAATTAATAATAATATTCAACAATTAAAATTCAATTCAAGCAATAGTGATGTCCTCTTTACTAAATGGCACTAGTGTGTAGTAACTTGTACCTATTGTGTAGCTTTCTTCATATCCTCGGAGAAAAGCAATTTATCCTCTGGTGTCGGTTTTCAACCCCTACTTGCTGCCCATTGGTATTTCCTTATATATCTTCTATATGCTTATTTCTAATTACAATATAAAAGAATGTGACACTTTTAAAAATGGGCTCAACTACATTGACTTTGTGATAATCATTTCAACAACAACTTGGGCATGCATTTAGAATTATTCCAAGGGGAAAGTTGAAATGTTTCATAAGGGAAGGTAAATTATTGTAAGTTAGAACTTGTTTGCCATTCAAATATTCTGCTTCAGTTGTAGCAAAGTAGACTCACAACTGGCAGTGTTCTTGATCACGGACATACATCTGACATATAAACAAAGATAATTAGACATGCTCATAGTTTTAGAAGAGATGCTTGATTGGGATCACCTCAAAATTGTATGCCTTATTAATAAAGATTTTTAGAATTTTTTTTTTGCATCTTGTTAATTCCTGGGGCAAATTCTTTTATGAAAATTCTCTAATGCAGATCAGAACAACAATGAGATAGCATCTCACACCACTGAGACTGGCAAACATCCAAAAGAACAAAAGCAAGTGATGTTGGTGTGGATGTGGAGAGAAAGAGACTCTCCTTAACTGTTGGTGGGAATGCCAACTGGTCCAGTCTGTTTGGAAAACAATATGGACGTTTCTCAAAAAACTAGAAATTGAGCTCACATTTGACCCAGCAATACCACTTCTGATAATATACCTTTGGGGCCCCAAAACACACAGCAGAAACAGCATATGCACCCTTATGTTCATTGCAGCACTATTCACCATAGCCAGAATCTGGAAACAATCTGAGTGTCCAAGAACAGAAGAATGGATAAAGAAACTATGCCACATCCATACAATGGAATACTATGCAGCTGTCAGGAGGAAGTCATGAAATTTTCCTATAAATGGATGGACATGGAGAGTACATATCACTCTATCACTCTATCACTGTATCACTGTCATCCCGTTGCTAACTGCTTTGCTCGAGCAGGCACCAGTAACGTCTCCATTTAAGACTTGTTGTTACTATTTTGGCATATCGAATATGCCCATAGGGAGCTTGCCAGGCTCTGCTGTCCAGGTGAGATACACTCGGTAGCTTGCCGAGCTCTATGAGAGGGGTGGAGGAATCAAACCTGGGTCGGCCGCATGGAAGGAAAATGCCATACCCATTGTGCTATCACTCCAGCCTGGAGAGAGTATTATGCTGGGTGAACTGAGTCAGAAGGAGAGGGACAGATATAGAATTACTGCATTCATTTGTGGTATATAATATATATATACATATGTATGTATATATTAGAAGAATGATATCCATGGCCAGGATAAACGAGTTAGGAGACTGGTCAATGGTTGGAACTAACCACAAGTGTGTATGGGGTTGAGGGTAAGTAAAATAGAGAAGAGACCTCTATGACAATAATAGCTAGGAATGATTATGCTGGACAAGATCAGAGGGTTAAAAATAGGTAAGGGATATTCTAAATAACCTTTCAGTATCAATGCCCAAAAGCAGAGGGGAGAGAGGGGGGGCAGGCAAGGGCTGGGGGGTGATTGGAGGAAATCTGGTGATACTGGTGCTGGGAAATGTACACTGGTGGAGGGATGGGTGCTGGAATACTGTATGACTGAAATTCAATCATGAATGACTTTTTTTTTAATTGTCTTTCTTTTTCTTAATTCATTTTTTAGTTAGTGAGTCAGTGAGGGTACAGTTACAGATTCACACATTTTCGTGCTTGTTTTTCCCTCATGCAATGTTCAAGAGCCCATCCCTCCACCAGTGTCCATTCTCCACCACCAATGAACCCAGTATCCCTCCCACCCCCCAATCTCATCCCCCCTACCCCACCCCGCCTCCATGGCAGGGCATTCCAATTTGTTCTCCCTCTCTCCTTTTGGGTGTTGTGGCTTGCAATAGGAGTATTGAGTGGCCATCATGTTCAGTCTCTAGTCTACTTCATGAATGACTTTGTAATGCTCTAAAAATATATAAAATTCTTTTTAAAATTAAAAAGAAAAAAAAAGAAAATTCACTCTGTACCAATTGCTGTATCTTGATTGATCAGAGTCTTAAGGAAACTTAAATATCATCTATTCAAATACCTCCATTTTAAATATGAGGAAATTGAACCAGGGAGATAGGACAGAGGTTAAGGCCATTGCCTTGCATACTGCTTACTGCAGTTTAATCTCTTGCACCTCAGATGACCCCTGACCACTGCCCAGAACAATCCCTGGAAAAAAAGAATGATTCCTGAATGCAAAACTAAGAATAATTCCTGAGGACTGCTGGTTGTTCCTTACCATGTCATAGATGGGATTGGAGCCCATAACTCATACAACTACTCCCACATTCTTCCCTTATTTATGTGCTTGGTAATACTCTCTTGGATTGCATGGCTTTGAATAACCTTTCCAACACTAGCTTGAATTATAGTCACCTAAAAAGTTTAGCAACCATAGAGCTTCACCCCACCTTCAGACTATCACTGTATCACTGTATCACTGTCATCCTGTACTGACCCACAGAACCGGATAATGGGGTTCACGAGGAGAGGGTGCGAGAGTGATAGGGAGAGGGGAGACAAACACACACACACACACACACACACACACGCAAGAGGTGAGCAAAAGCTACTTTATTGTAGCTCCACAGCTTATGTATGCTTAGGTTTCAATCTACTCGCATCAGAGCCTTAAGGCAAAACTAAAAACTAAAAGTAACTAATGGCACCCGGGGCAACTAGGGGAGATAACAATAGATATCCAGAAGGCTGATCATTAAACCACAAGCCTACCCCAAGAATGTCCAGTGCTGTTTATCTGTTCCTGTTGGCTAACCATCCTGCTCTTATAAAAATGTCCCAGTCCTCCGGTTTTTGTAAAATGGCTTTCTCAACATGTTTATGTGAATGTTTGACCATAAGTGTTTGTGCAAGCTATGTTTGAAGGCCCACTCACCACATCATCCCGTTGCTCATCGATTTCCTCGAGCGGGCACCAGTAACGTCTCCATTGTGAGACTTGTTACTGTTTTTTGGCATAAGTCTGGGATTGGGCACAAGATTTTACATTTCTGACAATTTTCAGGTGATATTAATGTTGCTGACCCAGAAACTACACCTGTAGAGTGCCTGGAAAGCAAGGAGGCAAGTAAACTTCTGTTTTTATTTAAAACATGATAGCTAGAACAAAGTTAGATTTCACCCAGGCACTTTCTCAGGAACTCTTCTCCAGAGTTTCTAAAGGAAACCTCTAGAAGACATAGACATAATATTTTGGGGTCTGAAAAAATGACTCTGTGACTTAGGAAGTGCCAAGAGCATATTTGATGAGTACATTAGCTTAATCAGTGGTGCCAAGCATGCACCAAGACAATCCAGGGTCCTAGAAAATAAAACAAAGACTCTGGTTTTTTAAGTGATATCAACTGTGAATAAAAACTCTTCAATTAAGTATTTAATTATATTGGTAAATAGCTAATGGTCATTTTTATGTAGCAAATTTGTTGATATAATCTTTATAGAAACAAATAACTGAAGCAAGTACTTGTGAATATTGATAGGCCTTTTTTTCTAATGTAAAAAAGCAAGATTTCTATATCAAAACTAATGAAGTGCTTTATTTAGGTATAAAAATATTCCAAATTAAAGCACTCCTTACCAAACCAAGTAAGTAATTCATGCAGTAACTCTGAGAAAATTCCAGCTGTCCACTGAAAAATTATAAGTATTTGCTTTTGAGAAGTCTAACAAATCTTCCAAAAATTTCCTTCAAATGGAACCTGGTTTATCCCTGGCATAAATATTTACTTCTCAAACTTTGGAATGCATACAAATCACCTAGTGATTTTGATAAACTGCAAAATTCAGTAATTCTGGGTGGAATCCAAAATTCTGCATTTCTAATATGCTGCCACATAAGGCGTACAATGCCAGTCTTTGAACTTCATGCATAGTCTTCACAATTCAACTACCACAAGTCAACAAGATTGACTATACGGCCATATTCTCCATATCCATTCCTCCCTCTCTTGTCTTTATGTACCATATCCTAACCATTTTTGCCAGAGTCCACCAGCAAGCCAGGAAGCACTATGGTTTATCTAGAATAGATTTTCAAACTTCCCTTCTTATTAGAATCACCTAGATAGCTTTTAAAATTTTTATCTTGGGGCTGGAGTGATAGTACAGTGGGTAGGGCATTTGCCATGCACACAGCAGACCCAGGTTCGAACTCCGAAATCCCATATTGTTCCCCCAGCACCGCCAGGAGTAGTTCCTGAGTGCAATGCCAGTAGTAAACCCTGAGCATTGTTTGGTGTGACCCAAAAAGCAAAATAAAATAAAATAAGTTTTTTATCTTTATACTCCGCCCCTCTCGGAGAGCCTGGCAAGCTACAGAGAATATCCCGCCCACACAACAGAGCCTGGCAAGCTACCTGTGGCATATTGGATTTGCCAAAAACAGTAACAATAAGTCTCACAATAAGAGACATTACTGGTGCCTGCTCGAACAAATCGATGAGCAATGGGATGACAGTGACAGTGACAGTGACATTCTTCCTAGTAACACGATTGAAGGTCAGACCATAACTATGACAGTGACATCAGAATCAACTGAGTGTAGGACCCAGGCTTCAGGAATTTAAAATATTTTCAGATAATTGCACTGTGCTTTTAGAACCACAGAACTAGAGAGTGGGGCTGGGCTCCCCTGTGCCAACCAATGAACAATGCTTACAGAAGCATGTGATGATTTTCCATGTGTGCTCTGGGTTTTGCATCCCTTGAATTCCTTCTTTGCAGTACCAGGCTTTGGCCTTAACCAGTTTTCTGTTAGGCATTACTAAATCATTCCCATGTGATAATTTGATCATTTGTTCCACCTTTTCCTGAATGAAGATAGCTTCTGTTTATTGCTCTCAGACAATAGTTGGTCTGTTTCTACACTTCTTCCCTGGGTTCCCTAACTTTTCCCAAGGTCATGCCTGACTCATGGTTTTGTTTAACAAAAGCCTAGAGCCTCAGGGTGCTTTTTCACTGGCTGAGTATGTGTGCTAGACTATTGTGATGCTGACTCTAACACCTCTTTTAGACTTTTCACCAAGTGCCAACAGCCTCACATTCCTCCCACCTCAACCCTTCAAAAATGGCTCCCCTATCTCAATTCTTCCTCTACAACCACCCCCAAAGAGTCACATCTCTGCAGAAGTTATTATCATAACCAAAAACAATGATTAACATGATTGAGCATAAATATTAGCTCAGAACTTTAAAATGTCCCACAAAATAAGAACTGTAATTAGAACCTTTTAAGAAATGTATTTTAGTTTTTCCGTTGCTGCTGCTGCTGCTGCATGAGCACAATCCCGGAGGCCAGCTAAACTACTTTGGACATGAGCAGCTCCCAGAAATGCCTCCAGACTGTGAACTGAGCCACTGCCCCATGCAGCACCATCAGGGCAGGGTTTCTCTCTCTCAACCCTTTTTTCCTGGTCACAGCATGGCGTGCTTTTTGAGCACAAAATGGAGGTACCAGCCCAGCTGCCGAGGGACACGTGGGAGATCCCAGGGGGTGGGGGGGTTACTGGCCCCACCCTCTGCCGGTATTTAAGCCCAGAGGCCACACATGTGAGGCCTTTCCACTGCTGCTGCTGCTGCTGCTGCACGAGCACGATCCCAGAGGCCAACTGAACTACTTTGGACACGAGCAGCTCCCAGAAATGCCTCCAGACTGTGAACTTAGCACTGCCCCATGTGGCGCCAGCGGGGAAAGGTTTCTCTCTCCAGGCTTTTCCATCTTATGAGCACCATAAAAGGGAAGTAAAAGCTTACAGTGATGCAATTTCTGGCAGAATTTTCCCTGAACTTTATACAGAAATCCAAAACCGACCTAATATCTCTTAATTGTCATCAACGTGAAACAGTTCCTTTTTAGCAGGTCTGACTTTGGGGGGAAACTCCAAACAATAATAGTGAGTTTTATGTTGAAATATAGAAGGTAATCAAAGTAGCAGCCATTTCTCTAGATTGTGAACTAAGCCATAGCCCCACACTGGCCAAGGAGAGAAAATATCCTTCTTTCACAGTTCTTTTCCCTTTTTTGGGAGAAATGTGGCATGGCGTCCGCCATATTATGAGGTCTATTAAGCAGGCATGAACTTGGTGGCACGAGAAGGGGAAAAAAGGAAAAAAAATAGATACTTGGAAGAGCGGGACACTTGGGTAGTCTCGGGCCAGGGCCGATACCAGTGCACACTACGCCGAGATTCCACCTGGGTGGCCACACTTTTGTGCGGCCGCTTTGCTGCTGATCTACCAGAATCCAGAGGCCAACTAGACTACTTTTGGTTCCAGAAACTGCTTGCAGCCATGTCTCTAGACTGTGAACTAAGCCATAGCCCCACACCAGCCGAGGACAGTAAATATCCTTCTTTCTTGGTTTTTTTTTCCCCCTTTGTCGGGTGGCATGGCTTCAGCCATATTATGAGGACTATTAAGTAGGCACAAACTTCGTGGCATGGGAAGGAGAAAAAAAAGAGTTATGTAATTGGAACAGCGGGACTTCATATCTCTTCATTCTCAGCAATGAAAAACTAATTATTAAATGCTTCCTTGGCAGTAGGGCTGTCTTTTTTGGGGGGAAACTCCAGCAACAATAGTGAGTTTTGTGTTGAAATATGGAATGTAATCAAGGTAAAGAGAAAATGAAGTGAAATTTATTAGTTACGCAGGCGGGGGTGGGGGACATGGTTATGGGGTCATCATTATATGCTCCCTTCCGGGAGAAGCAGCCATGAGTTCTGGAGGGTGTCTGAGAGGAGATTATCTGGCGCCTGCAGGAGGTGGCTTGTGGGTGTGACCCCTGGATCTCCGGAGGCTGGGGGAAGCAGGCAGAGGATCTCTGCTTCCAGGTCCCGTTGAGCCCAGAGTCCAAGATCACAAAGTTCCATATTACCTGGGTTCCATGGGACTTCGCTCATGCATGAGGCTCAGCCTGAGTATGTGGAAAGCAGCCTGGAGCATGGCAGTGGTGGGATAGTGGAGGCTGGCTGCTGGGGCTGGGTCCCATGGGGCAGGGAGGGCTCTCACCAACCCTAAATTACATAAATTACATAAAATTACATAAAATTCAAGTCATAAAAGTAAATAAATAAACATTTTTTTAATTAATGCAAAATATAGAGTGTAATCTAAGGGTAAGGAATGCCATCTTGAATAAGACTCAAAAAGCATGCACATTAACATATACTTTGATATAAAAATTTGATAAACATGAGTGCAGGAAAATTAGAAACTTCTATTTGCCTAAAGACAGGACAAGCTATTTTAAAAAAAACACTACAGTTTGGGATCAGAGAGATAGTAAAGTGAGTAATGCACTTGCTCTGCACATGGCCTAACCAAGTTTGATCCCAGCATCCCATATGGTCCACTGAGCATTGCCAGGAGTGATTCCTAAGTGCAGAGGCAGGAGTAATCCCTGAGTATCACCAAGTAAAGCCCCTCACAAAAAACTAGCGAAACTAAGAAAAAGTATTTGAGATTACTATAATAGTCAAATATTAATTAATTAGTATAAAGAATGCTTTCAAATCAACCAAGAAAAAACCAACACAATAGATAATAAACGGGCAAGATTCAAAATGGCCAGTTAATAAGGGCAAAATACTTTAAAATCAATGTGATAATACATTCACTATACACAATCGAGAAAAATTTTTATGAGGTACAATTTTTAATGATAAGACCACCAAAGGAATCAGTAAGATAATGATACTTGGAAATGATCACTCTGGACAAGAACTGAGTGGTCAAAGTAGGTAAAGGGATATACATGATTAATAACCTCTCGGTACCTATACTGCAGACCATAATATCCAGAAAGATAGAGAGTAAGTGAGAGAGAGAGAATAAGAAGTAAGTGCCTGTCATAGAGGCAGGCCGGGATGGGAGAGGGCAGGTAAGTAGGGTGGCAGGAGGGAAACTGGAGACATTGATAGTAGGAAATGTATACTGGTGGAGGGATGGGTACATTGTAAGACTGAAACCCAAACATGAACAACATTGTAACTGTGTATCACATAGTGATTCAATTAAATTTTTTTCCAATAAAAATACCCTTGGGGTAGACAAAAATAGAATCTAAGAATGATAGTCTGCTCCCAAATTAAAAAAAATAAAATAAAATCATATCCTCCTACGAAAAAATCTACATTAGATGATGCCAGATGCTGACTAGGTTGTAAGGAACCAGCTACTCTCGTTCTCTACCTGCTGACAAGCTGATCCAGAAATCACAGTCCTTGGTCTGTATCAAAATAAATGGAGAATTCATGTCTA
Organism: Sorex araneus; assembly: GCF_027595985.1. Lineage (NCBI taxonomy): Eukaryota > Metazoa > Chordata > Mammalia > Eulipotyphla > Soricidae > Sorex > Sorex araneus. Next base: position 43,746,122 of record NC_073313.1, on the reverse strand, counting down.
CACAAAAACTTGCACAAAAACTTGCACACAGATGTTTGTTCACAATTGCCAGAACTTGGAAGCAACTTAGATATTCTTCAGTAAGACATTTAGATAAATAGGTATATTTATATCAATAACAGGTACATGGGCATATTCAGACAAAATACTGTTATCCAACACTTAAAAAGCAATCAAAACATGAAGAAAACATACATGCCTCTCAAATGCAGTGAAAGAGGGGCTCAAGAGATGCAGTACATGGCACACACACATGTGCCTCATTTTCCCCTAAACACCACACTGCCAAGCACCAGCACTAAACCATCAGGCCTGGCCAAGTATTACTGGGAGTGGCCGTGGGTCCCCCAGTCATGCTGTGTGTGACCCCTATTTTTTTAATTTCGTGAAAGAAACTAATTGGAAACAAAAAACTATATATTATATGCTTTCAACCACGTGAATGTTAGAAAAGGTAATATTATGAAAAGAGTGAAACCATCAGTGGTTGTCAGGAGTTAAGAATGAAAGAGGATGAGTAGTTGGAGCACAGAGGTAGTCATGAAACCATTCTCTCAAATGATGAATGCTTCTATCAAACATTTATACTAAACAGTGGAGAATTTTTGTCAAAATTCAGAGTATAGCATCAAAAATAAAACTTAGGGACTGGAGCCATAGTACAATGGATAAGTCACTTGCCTTGTGTGTGGCCGACTGGGGTTTAAGCCCAAGCATCCCATATGATCCCCTGAGCACCACCAAGTGTAATTCTTGAGTGCAAAGACAGGAGTGACCCCTGAGCATTGTCAGGTGTGGCCCAAAAACAAAAAACAAAAAACAGAGAATAAAACTCTAGTGTAAACCATGGACTTTGGGTGAAAAGAATGAAGTGTCAATAATAGATTCATCTGGCGCTGCTGTGATAGCACAGCAGGCAAGGCATTTGCTTTGCATGCAGTCAACCTGGGTTCAATCCTTTGCACCCTATACAGTCCTCCAAGCATACCACCATAAGAAATTCCTGAGTTGCGATCCAGAAGTTACCCTTGAGCACTGCTGAGTTGGTGCCATAAAAGTGAAAGAAATTCACCGGAAAAAGAGATAGTACAGTGGGTAGAGCATTTGCCTTGCATGTGGCTGGCCCAGATTTTATCCCTAGCACCATACATGGTCTTCAAACCCCTCCAAAAGTGATCCCTGATCCGATAGCCATGAGTAAACCCTAGGCTCTGCTTGATGTGGCCCCAAAATGATGATGATGATGATAATAATAATAATAGATTAATCAATTGAAAGACTGGTGTGGCATGCTGATGAGAGGGAGGAATTGTCTATGCAGACAGTCAGAGGTGTATGGAAACTGTCTGTACATTCTCCATTTCTTGTGAACCTAGAACAGTTAGAAACAAATTAAGACTCATTTTACCACTATTTTTATAGGTGTTACACCCCACATTACTGGAGCACAGGAGTAGTTGTCACAGCCAACAATAGTCAGGCCTGTACTGCCTGACTGCATTGCAGGCCTAAAGCCTGGAGATGGGGGAACAAACAGTGCTGGGGAGCGAACTCAAGTTCTACTTGAACTCTATCCCTGGCCTGTAATTCCATACTTGCTTAATAAAAACAGTTAATGCAAAAATTCACGAAAAACAAAAGACAAAACACTATAAATACAGACAGGATTAGTGAGTTTTCCTCTTGCCTCAGGCTCCACTTTGACTTGGCACAGCAAAGTCACTGATCCTATCTGTATTTCAGTGTTTCTACTTTATTCATCAAACCATCACTTTTGCACTGTTATTTATTTACTTACTTATTTTGGTTTTGGGGGTCTCATCCAGCAGTGCTCAGGCTCTGTGTTCAGAGATGACTCCTGGCAGGTCTTACAGACAATACGCAATGTCATGGATCAAACTAAGATGGGCTGCTTGCGACACAAGCACCCGAATCCCTGTACTATCTCTCTAACCCAGCAATTTTGTTTTTAATAGTATATTAAAATACTATGAGTTGGCTGTTTTGGCAGCAGAGTTGTCTCCTTTGTACATTTTTAAAATGTACTATTTATCTTGAGAGTTTTGGTCTCATATTAAATTTTGTACCTGGCAGGAGGTCCTTAATTCTTGTACCTTTCTCCAGGCCTCCAATGAAGACACAGCAATGGAGAAGGTAGCCAAGAAAGAAACTTGACTTGTAATCTTCTACCTCTTGAACAGTGTTGGGAAATGCCTGAATAATGTTCAACTCTACTCATTGAAAACAGGAGTTAAATAGGTCAAAATGTCACCATTTCTTATCTCAGGTCAAAAAAGGCAGCTTATTGCTTCTTTTCATCATCATTGCCTCTTTGTAGATTTCAGCCTTCTCAGACATTCCAAACTCAGCTAGATCTCTCCTCGGAATAAGAGAGATGGTCCTAGGACTCATGGTAGAGTCCCTGTCAAGGCAGTGCTCTTGGCTGCAGGGATCAGTCTCATCCAAAACTCCTCTCCTTCTCTGGTGACAGCCCTCACTCAATCACTCATCAAACTACGGGTGCAACTTTCCTTCATTTGTCTCATTTTCTTTCATTTCAGACATTTATGTGGGAACAGACTGATCCCAGAACAGCCACTGGCTTCAGTTGAGGCCACATATATTGTAGTCAGATTTCTTCCTCTGTCTGCTGTTTTCCTTACTCCCTCACTGAAGGTTATCTGGGGCGGAGAAGTCCCTATCAATCTTCTGCACACAAATCTCCACCTCAGAGTCTGATTTCAGGGAACCTATTGAAAACAGGTAGCTTATTAAATTATCCAATATTTTTCATGAATTCCCATGAGATGCATTACAGACTTACAAACTTTTGTGATTATGTTTCAATCACACAATGATAGAGTACCCATCCCGTCACCGGTGCCCATTCTCCACCATCAATGTTCCCAATATCCCTCCCGCCACCCCCATCTCATCCTCCCAAATGCCTCATTGGAGGCACATCCCCTTTTACTCTGTCTCTCTTTTGGGGTGTTATAAAGCATCCAAAATTTTTTTAAATAAAAGCATAAAGAGAAACAGTATAGGGTTAGGACACATGCCTTGTAGCACCAGACCCAGTTTCTTCTATCCTTGACACCACATGTTCTCCCAAGCATAACCAAATGCAGATGATATGTACCCCAGTACTTCAGGACTTGAACAGTACTGCATCCTCCCATCCCATTTAATTGCATGTTGTGTTGGCTGAGTATCCCAAAGAGGGACTTTGGGCCCCTCAGGAATTCTTGGAAGGCCCTCCCCACCAAAAACAAAAGCATGAGGAAATTCATGTTTACCAAACGTGAGTAATTGGATTTTTTATATTGGGATAAAATAGTATATAAATAATTTTACATGGTACTAAGAGTAAAAAAAAAGAAGCAATAGTACAGAGCTTAAAACATTTGCCTTACATGCAGTGACTAGGATTCTATTCTTAGCACCATAATGGTTTCTAAAGCCCCACCAGGAGTGATCTCTGAGCACAGAAGTAGTAGTAAGTCCTGAACACCCATCAGCTGTGGCCCAGAAGCTAAAAACTCAAAAAAGGGTTAAATAACAACCCAGTGATAATCTATCTCACTTAGTGAATATTGTAATGAAAACAGTTCGAGAGAATTGCCAGTACTGTTACTATGGAGGGAAGCACTGAATCCCATTGGATATGACCTAGCATGGATGACCCAGCATATCTACGAGTTTAATACTTACAGGAGAAAAACTCTTATTGCCCATGATTATAGTAAAGGAGGTAAAGGAGTTGGAAAGGGGTCGGCATTGCTCCACTCGATTTGAGAGACAGATTATCGTTTTTAGCAAGGCAGCTGCCAATGTTAATTTTCAGTTAAATTAGATGGCTCGCCTCAGTTGACCATCTGTCAAAGAGAATCTCACAACTATTTAGAGGCTGCAATACAAATCAAAGCATGATATGACATATTCTCTTATACGAAAAGATTTCCAAGTTCCCACCCACATATTTCAGATGATACTTGATACCAATTCCAATGCAATCAAAAGAACTAAAGTTTATTATCATGAGCTTTACTCATAACATTGCCATTTTGTACTCTCATAAATTACCTTTGATTCAAAAATCTCTAAGAGCTTTACAGGCCTTAAATAATTAGACCTCATTTTACCCCTGTGAAATTATCCTTGTCTTAATTTAAGAGTATGTAATTAGCAGGTAGAAAGGTGAAGTGGCTTATTGTATGTTTCAGCAATGAGTCAAAAGCTTAGAACTACACTAAAGAGACAGAAAATCTAAGACTTACACAACAATCGCTGGATCTGGGAGAAACCGGTCTTTAAACATGATTTTAGATTTTATTCATTTCACTGATTTTATAGCATTTTCCTTAGAAAAATCTAGGTATTTGACTAGATTTTCACTGAAATGGAGGTTGAGATTAAAGAGCAAAGAGAAGCAGAACAGTTGTAGATGGAGATTCCCTACCTAAATGTCCCTTTCTTCTAGAAACAAAAGCTTGTAGAGAATCCATTTCATCTGTGGTTTCATGCTCACGGGAAGACATATGTCCTGAGACCTTTGTCACCTTGTCACAGTGAAGTTAACAATGGGAACATGTAACCAATCCAATAAATTGGCATACTCCTGGATTTTATTTCTAGAGAGGGAAAGGACACCTGACTGATAAGATATGAATCTGTGGACAGCAGTTGGTAGCCACTAAGCCTCCAACATGGAGAGAACCAGCCAGAAAGATGAAAAGGAAGATTTAAAATGAACCCTACTGACATCATTTCTGTCCTGGAGTCTTCAGTCTGTCCTACATCTGAACTTATTAATGATATTAATCATGAGATCGATAGATGGATAGACCACCCCGGTGGCATAAAGATTATTTTAAATTGAAAGCATCTGAACAAACAGCAGCCACAAAAAAATGCCACTTTATCTTAATATAAACAGAGCTTCTGATAATTCAGCTGCAGTTAACCTCCTACCATAGGATTTTCCTCTTGGGAAGACACTGATACTTTGCACTCAAGAATTCTTAATCCAGAACCATAAACTACCTGGAGAAGTTTCTAGCATGTAAAGAAACTATTCATTTAGCTCAGGAGAAGACCAAGAGAACCTTTCATAGTTTCATGTAGATGACATAAAACATTACTTTTTTAATTTAACTGGTATATAAACTCACCACCAACTCTCAGTAAGCTAGTATCTCAGAGTTCCACGTGCGTATGTTATGATATGATATATGAACTCTCCTCTTGTTAATATATACGTATATATATGCACAGCAGGTAGGGCACTTGTCTTGCACGCGGCCTACCCAGGTTCGATTCCTCAGTCCCTCTCAGAGAGCCCTGCAAGCTATTGAGAGTATCTCACCCACATGGCAGAGCCTGGCAAGCTACTTGTGGTGTATTCAATATGACAAAAACAGTAACAACTCTCACAATGGAGACATTACTGGTGCCCGCTCGAGCAAATCGATGAGCAACAGTCATACAATGATACAGTTTGAAGTTTAAATTACTCAAACATTAATTGGTAAGATAGTTTGAATTTAACTTATTATAATTAAAGAAGTAGGTATTATGGGTTAGTGGCTTATGATGAATCCCCAGGAATAGGCCCTTATCATTGCTGTCCTGACCCCAAAATCAAAAGAAAAAGAGATAAGGAAGAAAGAAAGAAAGAAAGAAAGAAAGAAAGAAAGAAAGAAAGAAAGAAAGAAAGAAAGAAAGAAAGAAAGAAAGAAAGAAAGAAAGAAAGAAAGAAAGAAAGAAAGAAAGAAAGAAAGAAAGAAAGAAAGAAAGGAAGGAAGGAAGAAAGAAAGAAAGGAAGGAAGGAAGGAAGGAAGGAAGGAAGGAAGGAAGGAAGGAAGGAAGGAAGGAAGGAAGAAAGAAAGGAAGGAAGAAAGAAAGGAGAAAGAAAGAAAGGAAGGAAAGAAAGAAAGAAAGAAAGAAAGAAAGAAAGAAAGAAAGAAAGAAAGAAAGAAAGAAAGAAAGAAAGAAAGAAAGAAAGAAAGAAAGAAAGAGAGAAAGAAAGAGAGAAAGAAAGAGAGAAAGAAAGAGAGAAAGAAAGAGAGAAAGAAAGAAAGAAAGAAAGAAAGAAAGAAAGAAAGAAAGAAAGAAAGAAAGAAAGAAAGAAAGAAAGAAAGAAAGAAAGAAAGAAAGAAAGAAAGAAAGAAAGAAAGAAAGAAAGAAAGAAAGAAAGAAAGAAAGAAAGAAAGAAAGAAAGAAAGAGAGAAAGAGAGAAAGAGAGGGAGGGAGGGAGGGAGGGAGGGAGGGAAGGAAGGAGGGAGGGAAGAAGGAAAGAAAGAGAGAGAGAGAAATCTCTAGAAGATTCTGACCAAAGGAGAGTACTGCATTACAATAATGCTACAATGTAAGATCAGGGATATTGTTAATTTTAAAAACCTTTAAACTTCAAAAATGGATGTATTCATAAGTCAAATTATATGTAAACCAGAAGATAATTAAATCATATAGATACACTTATTTGGGGATGTTTAAAGAGCAAGATAATATTTTGCCACTTTCCCAAAAATATTGAGAACAGTATTTGTGGTCCATGAACTCACATTCAAAAGAATTCCACTTGTTTATGTGTGAAAACGCAGCACCATCTTGCACAGGACCACAAAAGACATTGATCAGCCAAAAGAAATCTTAAGAAATTACAAAGTCATCGTATTTATTCATTTCAGAATATATTAAAAAATGATATTAAATCAAAAGACTATATGGCAACATAAAAACATACATGGAGATAAGTGAAAAGGTCCTCACCCCTCAAAAAAGAAATAAATCCATGCATATACAGTCCATTAACTTAGGACCAAAAAGCAAAGAATATACAATAGAGAAATGATAATGCCTTCACTAAGTACCATTTAGAAAATTTAATAGTTATATGTAGAGAATAAAACTGAACCCCTGCATCAAATGTACTATACTATAAAAATCAACTCAAAATGGATGAAAGGCCTTTAACAAAGTCCTGGAATCACAATGCTCCAAGAATAAAAGATAGGTAGTAAGCTCCTTCACCTCAGCTGTACCTATTGCTTTCTTTGTATTCCATATAAAATACTAAGGCAACAAGAGAAAAAATAATAAGCAGGATTACATAGAATTCGAAAACTTTTGCACAACAAAGGAAACCATTGATGAAATTTAAATATACCTGTGAAATGGGAGAAAATATTTGAAAACTTTATACTTAATAAGTGAAGTATTTGATAAATATGAAGTACCTCATACTTGATATTCAAACTATAAAAACAACCCATACAACTCAATGAACAAAAAAATGGATAAAACAATTTAAAAACAAGCAAACATGCTAAATAGCATTTTCTAATGAATTCAAAATGGTTAATAAGTGCATTGAAAAATGTTGATCATTAATTATCATAGAAATACAATTCTTAAATACAGTGAGATGTCTTCTCACACCCCTTAGAATGGCTATTATTAAAAGGACAAGAGACTTTAAAAATTTGGGTCATCGTGTAAAGAAAGGATAATTTTACATTTCTACTCTATTGGTGGGAATATAAACTTATATAGCCATTATGCTAAATAGTATAAAATTACTCCAAAAAATGAGAATAGAACTACCACATGATCAAGCAATACCATTTCTCAGTATATAGGCAAAGGAAACAAAATTATGATCTTGCAGAGAAAGGTACCCGTACTCAATATTTGTAGGGTAATTACTCATAATGTACAAGGTATGAAAAACTTAAATCTCTATCCGTGTGTCAATGGATAAAGATTAAAATATTTAACTTTATAAAGAAGCAAATCCTGTCATTTATAGCAATACTGATGAAACTGGAGGCCATCATGCTAATTGCAATAATTCAGAGAAAGACAAATAGTACATAACATAAATTTTATGTAGAATGTTCTAAAAGTGTAAAACACAAAACCAAGATGACAATGAGATATCATCTCACATCAGTGAGAATGGCACATATCAAAAATTGTGGAAAAATCCGTGTTGGCAGAGACTTGGTAAAAAAGGAACTTTCATTCACTGCTGGTGGGATTGTCTGGTTAAACCTCTGTTGGAAAACAGTATGGAGAATTCTCAAAAAATTGACCGGCCATATGACCTAGCAATTCTACTTTGGAGCACCTACCCCTGAGACAAAAAAAAAAAGGACTCATTCAAAAGGACATATGCAAACCATTATTCAATGCAGCACTAGTACAATAACTAAGATATGAAATCTACCTAGGAATAAACTACAAATGAATAGATTTTGAAGACATTATGCAAATACACAATGGAATACTATGAAGCTACGAATGATGATTAAGTCATACAATTTGCTGCACCCTGCTTGAAACTGAATAATTTTATGTTGAATAATTTATGATGAATAAAGTATTAGAAAAAAGCACAAACAATAAAATTTCACTTATCTGTCATATATAGAATAATTGGCATGGAAAGGCAGGGAAGGGAAGGAATGGGAAGGGTAGTGCAGGGCAGGGAATGGAAGGAAATGTATGGGAAGGGAAGAGATAGGAAGAGAAGGGAAGAGATAGGAAGAGAAGGGAAGTGATGGGGTGGGAAGGGAAGGGGTGGGAAGGGAAGGGAAGGGAAGGGAAGGGAAGGGAAGGGAAGGGAAGGGAAGGGAAGGGAAGGGAAGGGAAGGGAAGGAAAGGGAAGGGAAGGGAAGGGGTGGGAAGGGAAGGGGTGGGAAGGGAAGGGGTGGGAAGGGAAGGGAAGGGAAGGGAAGGGAAGGGAAGGGAAGGGAAGGGAAGGGAAGGGAAGGGAAGGGGTGGGAAGGGAAGGGAAGGGAAGGGGTGGGAAGGGAAGGGAAGGAAAGGGGTGGGAAGGGAAGGGAAGGGAAGGGAAGGGAAGGGAAGGGAAGGGAAGGGAAGGGAAGGGAAGGGAAGGGAAGGGAAGGGAAGGAAGAGACAGAAATTGAAGGCGAAGTAAGTAAATGAGAGTTGGCCATGATTTGGAACAGGGTTCAGTAGCCTCAGATATATATCAGTGGTATTCGAGGATAAGTGGTATAATTATATTTTCAAAGAACAGACATATTGTTTTTCCATGTAGCTGCCCAGTTTCCCCAGCAGCACTTGTTGAAGAGACTTTCCTTGCTCCACTTCGTATTTCTTACTCTTTTGTCGAAGATTAACTGATCACATATTTGAGGGTCAGTGTCAGTATATTCAACTCTATTGCATTGGTCTGAAGGTTGGTATTTATTCCAATATCGTGCTGTTTTGATTACTATTGCTTTGTAGCATAGTTTGAAGTTTGGGATGCTGATGCTTCCCATCTTCTTGTTTCCCCGGATTGCTTTAGCTATTCATAGGTACTTTTGTTCCATATGAATTTCAGAAGTGTTTGGTCTATTTCTTTGATAAAATGCCAGAAGTATTCTTTGAGGGTCTGCATTAAATCTGTATAAGGCTTTTGAGTGTGTAGCTAATTTTGACTATGTTAATTCTCTCATTCTATGAGTGGAGGATATATCTCCATTTCATTGTGCCCTCTTTCATTTCTTGAAATCGCATTTTGTAGTTTTCTTTGTTTAGGTCCTTTATCTTCTTAGAGAAGCTGATTTCAAGTACTTGATTTTCTGAGGCACAGTTGTGAATGGGCTTTTTAAATACCATTTTCTTCTCTTTCATTATTTGTACATAGGAAAGCCATAGACTTTGGGATATTGATTTTATAATCTGCCACTCTACTATGCACATCTATTGTTTCTAAGATCTTTTTGGCAGAGACTTTATAGGGTTCTCTAAGTGTACTATCATGTCACCTGAAAATTAAATTGTTTATAAATGGATGGACATGGAGAGTATCATGCTGAGTGATATGAATTAGGAGGAGAGGGACACATATGGAATGACTGCATTCATTTGTGGGATATACAAAAAATAGCATAAGGTTAACATCCAAATCCAAAGAAAATAGGGGCCAGGAGGACTGGGCAATGGTTGGAAGCTTGTCACAATGAGTGTCAGGCGGAGGGCAGTAGAGATGGGACTGATAAGACAATAACAGTTGGAAATGATCACTCTGACTAAGAACTGAGTTTTGAAAGTTGGCAAAGAGATATACATGATAAACTATAAGTATCTGTATTGCAAACCATAATGCCCAAAAGGGGGCGTGGAGAGAGAGAGAGAGAGAAGAAAAATGCCTGCCATAGAGGTGGGTGTGAGTGGGAGGGAACATTGGTGGTGGGAAATGTACACTGGTGGAGGGACAGGTGTTGTAACATTTTTTGACTGAAACCCAATCACAAACAACTTTGCAACTATATATCTCACAATGATTTGAAAAATAAAACAGATATAAAAGGGTTGAATATATGAAACCTAAACTACAATTCCTGAAGTTTGAAATGTGCTTGTCAAGGTGGTATGTGGGGGAGGCGGGGCAGGAGGAAGCATGAGAACATTAGTGGAGGAAAGTTGACACTGGTGTTAGAATTGGTGTTGGAATGCCTAAGACTTAATTATCCATAACGTTGTTTAGTTAAATTTAAAATTCAAATTCAAAAAAGTGGTTGCTATGAACAAATTAGGTAGAGATTGATAAAAGGATCTCAACTTTTAGTTAAAAGTAAGATGAGTAAGATATATTCATATCTAATGCATAAGGTGTTGACTATGATAGATCGCACTGTAATGTGTGATTGAAATTTGCTAAGAGAATAAGACTTAAAATATTCTTACCACAAAAAGGGATGTTTGTGAGATGATGGATGTGTTAATTAAATGGGAAATCACAGTGTTTACATATGTATATAGTATATATGTATATATATGTGATTGTGTGTGAACATCTATCAAGTAATCATGTTGTATACTTTAAGTATCTTTTGATTTCATTTGTCAATTGTACTTCAGTAAAGCTGAAACTGCCCCTCCCATAAATACGTCATGTAGGATCCTATGTATACACACACACACACACACACATACACATAACACCATTTTAATACTCGGAAAGTCTTTTATGTAGTGTGTTCTTCTACATCATTAGGACTACTATCTAGAGTTTGAGAAGTGAATATCAAAAAAAATCTATCGATTTGGGTTTGCAAGGAATTGCAATTTCATTGTAATCAATGTTAGTTATTTAACAAAAACTTTGGAAATCTGTAAGAATATTTTTTCTTCAGCTGTAGAGATAGTACGATGGTTAAGACATTTTACTCTCATGTGGCCCACCCCGGATCCATCCCTGGTATTAGCTCTGGTACTGAGCAAAGCCAGGAATAATTCAGGAATAATTCCTGAACACAAAGCCACTGGCTGTGTCCCAAAAATATATATTCATATTTCATTACTGATAGCATCTATTGATTGTGTATATACTAAAGTATAGTGTACTTTAGTACACTATACCACAATAGTAACCTAAAAAATCTCAGTATCTTATAATGAAGGCAACTTCTCACTATAGATTATATGACTGCCATAAGTAAGCTCTATTCTCATTCCAGGACCCAAGATGAAGGAGCAAGGAGCAACCCCTTTCTGGAACAGAGGCCTAACCTCCAAAAATATGTTCGGGAACAGATTCTCTTAGCAGTAGCAGTGATCATAAAATGAGGATCGTTTGATAAATCAATTGACTGCAAAAGCATTTTTCATGAAGTCAGCCAGTTGATAAGTAGTGGCAATCTCACTGTCATTAAGTACTCTATTTATTTACAAATGCTTTAAATTTTTATTTTGTGTTGTACAAGTACTGTAGCAACAGTATTAGGTTTTCTACATTAATGAAAAAATTCAAAGAAATCAAGCAAGTTTTACTTGTTTATCTTTTGCTTTCATTTGATTGTGTTTTTCATATTACTAATTTTAATGGTGTAAAATGAGTTAAATTAATAAATCATGATTTTTTAAATTCACTAGATTGTATGATACCTTTAGTTGTAATTTTTTTAGACAAAGCATAATTTTAACCTCTCTCCTTGAACATTTCCATCCATCTCTAGTAAGTCATTGAAAACTATTATAACAAGTCATTTAAAACTATTAGTGATAATGTGGGAATAAAATAATATAGTTTACTTAACTACTAATCTGGAGTGATAGTACTGTGGGTAGGGCATTTGCCTTGCATGCAGCTGAATCGAGTTCGATTTCTCTGCCCCTCTCGGAGAGCTCGGCAAGTTACTGAGAGTATCTTGTCCGCATGGCAGAGACTGGCAAGCTATCCGTGTCGTATTCAATATGCCAAAAACCATAACAACAAGTCTCACAATGGACACGTTACTGGTGCCTGCTCAAGCAAATAGATGAACAACGGCATGACAGTGCTACAGTGCAGTTATAGCCACTGCCTGTCTGGAATCACAGTTATATGTACTGAGATTGGCATGGTCTTTCTAAAACACCAATATGACAATATCATTTTCCTACTTCAAACCATTAAGTAACTCCCCAGTGCCTATTCAATTGGATCAGGTTCTAGTTAGTGAGAATGCATGTGTCTAAAGCCAATCTGATTGACACCTTTGACCCCTGTCCAGGGGAGGGGTCAGTCACAGAGAATTAGACAGACAAACACATAAGGAGAGAGAAAAACACACAGAGACCATCCAAGGTTGCCTGGAATCCCTCAGTGGTCTCACAGGTCAGTCATTTATTCAATACTCTATCACTCTCACCCACAACTCTCCCCCACAACAGCTAAGTTGTAGCTGATGACTTTAAGGACAGTAAGCACATCAACGTTCAATAACTATATGAATATCAGTAGTGCCTACATCTAAAACAGTCTTATTCTACACTTTCCTGACTCATTTTTGCAGCCAGCAGATATTCGTTATCTATCCTTGTCTTACCTGCTATACAATTTTCCAGGGTACGTTTTATAAACCCTTTGCATTCTAATACTTAAACTCTTTTACCTAGGGGAATACCCCATTTTGAGAGGGCTTGTTAGGAGGAAACTCCTTAAACCTGGAAGTTGTGGTGCCAGAGATAGTACATGGGTTAAGGTGCTTGCTTCCCTTGTTGCAAAGCTCAGTTCTGTCCCCAACACCATATATGGTCCTCAGAGCAATGCCAGGAACAATCCCTGAGCACTGAGTCATGAGTAAGCCCTGAGTACAGGTTTGAATTTTTCCCTCAAAAAGAAACAAAAAGCTTGAGATCTTGTCTTCTTTGTTCATACTGTAACCAGAATGCCTAGAACACCATTCAACACATAGCAGACACTCAGTAAACTTGTTAAATAAATGATGAAATGAACGAGTAAATGAATTCAAGACCTTCAGTGGCCCAATCTAACCTCATACCTGAGCTATTTTCCTATACAAAGGCCTTTTGTATGTTCACTTCATGTTAGGATTCCTGTCTGTAGTCTTATAAATTATCTCTTTGCTTGCTAACCTCAATATATCCTTCAGGATACAGTTTAAGACGATTCCCTCTTTCAGCATTGAAACTTTATGCTAGGCCAAATTTCCCTTTTCTATGCTTGAGTTGTACTTTGCGTCTAGCTCTATTACAATTTTTCTCCAAATAAATAGGTATGCTTTTGCATATGGATGACTAATTGCCTTCCTTTGTTCTGCTGTTCAAAATGTCTGTGATAGGTGTTCGAGAGATAGTATAGTGGGTGAGGTTTTTCCTTTGCACATGGACAACTAGGATTCAATCCCCCCACACCCTATATGGTCCCCTGAGTACCAACAAGAGCAATCCCTGAGCACAGAGCAAGGAGAAATCTGTGAGCATAGCTGAGTAATCTGTGGCTCAAAAGTCAAAGCAAGGTCTTTAATATGCTAATTAAATAGCAAAAGGTTGGTGGTCATGTTTCAGACTTTGCTTTGTATGAAAGCATATCTCTTTGAAATTTATTTCCCTATTTGTTATATCTTGCTCAGTATCACACTGGAATCTGTACCATCACAATAATCTCTCAGGACTGTCAGGGATGCTATGAAAACTAAAGAAATAACATGTGAAAGCCCCATCACTACATGTGAAAATAAATCTGCCAAAACATATTAGCCTAAAATTTACTAGCCATCCTATTTACTACCATTTTACTCCTATCATAGCCCTCATTTCTGACATCAGAAGGCTAAAGAATGACCTAATCAGACTGTATTTTAATTTTTTGTTGCATTTGGTATGTACTTTAAGCATTCCTGCTGTGTTCCAAGTACTGACATATCTGTTCTTGTTGTTACCTTGACTACTTTTCTTATATGCTCCATTTTCACGGTTTGTATTAAGCACATGTTTCTTGACAGCATAAAAGAATTGTGTAAGTATCCAGGGGCCCTTTATTTACAGTTTTGGTGGCTGTTGGAAGTCCAGAGGCCACAAGGGATGGCCAGATGGATTAGATTACGGAAAGGGATTTATAAACAAGAGACAGCTCTGTTGAATCAAAAGAACTAAGAGGCCAGGCCAGATTCCCTTAATCATTTTTATGGATGATGGTGAGGTTGCTGAAAAGAAAACATGAAGCTTATAAAGTTATCTATTTTAAACTTAGCAAGAGGATTATTATGACCATTGGAGAGTTTTCTGACCAAGTGCCACATGAACCCTGGAAGAAAACTGGTTACAAGGCATCGCCATTAATCAGACATGGAAGAAACTGGTTGAGCTTAGATCAACAAAAGGTTCTAACCCTCTCCAAATAGGCAACAGAACAACTGCAATCTTTCTTGGAGAGCAGCATTTCCTCTGTTATTTTTCACAGGACAATAATTTCTATTGCCTTGGCATGCGTTTTTAACATGAGGGGGATTTGCAAAACCTATGGTGCTTTCCGAAGATTAGAAAAATGACAGTTACACTCTTTAAAATGGTGGCCCAGAATTCAGACTATAGAATTGACCCATATTCCAGGGTTAAATGATTTCTCTTGGCCCAGATATTTTAGACAGTTTGAATGAAGTTTCTTTTTTATGCTTAATGAGGTGTTTGTCAATATCCTGAAGGCTCCAACACAGATTGAAGCCAGAAAGGCATGCAGCCTACAGGGAAAGGGAGAGGCAATTCTCCTGCCTGATCAAAACAGGCACCCCATTTGTAATACCAAGATTCTCCTGCCCAGAGATGCTGATGATGCTCAGAATTCCACCAAGCTTCTCCAAGACACCCTGCTAATCCTCAGGTATGACTTGGGAAATTTTTTCTTTCCCTTTTTTTTAGCAAGCCTTGCTGGAGAATAATTTATGTAGAAGAAGTCATGGATGAACTTTGTACTGCTTCCAGTTAATGAGAAAGACTGTGTCTAAATTTTCCTCTTGGGTGCACTAGACATAGGATTTAAACACTATTATTCAATAATGATTGGACACAATATTCCTTAACTTGACCAGAAATTTTACGTTTTAGCTAATACCTAAACCAGTATTTTTAGTGAAGTAGATTTCTGCGCCCCCTACTTAAATATGAGTGGCAGAGAGATTTCATATATAACTTTTGTTAAAATATTCTGTCAATATTTAGCTATAACTAGTAAATTCCATATGCATTAATTGAATATGCATGATATTTCCTGCTGCATTTTATTTTTGCAGTTATGAGTTAGTTTCATTAAAAATAAAAAACTAAGCTGATTAACTAGGCTCCCTTCATTTTCCAATAAACTGAGGCAGAGAGAGGCAAAGTGGTTTCCCAAAGGAGAGTCAGAGTATTGAGCCATTTTAATTAACTCACATTCAACAGCAAATTGTGGGTGCGTTCCAGTCAACATCTGCTACTGTAGTGATGCAGTTTCATTCATTCTCCAAAAAAAAGAATTTGCAAAAATTCAGTCCACGGCAACCTAAAGTTAATAATACATATTCCCACTGGGATGTTATAAAATATAAATGAGATAATATATGTGAAATGCCTCAAGCGTCTCAGAAGAAAGGTATTATACAAATCCAAAGCATTGTTATGAATAATAACAATAATTAAATATACTATAGCTTTTTTGTCTACTTGCCTATAATAAAATGGTTCCCTTTGCATATAAACTCCATAAACGTATTTGTCAATCTACAATTCTGCCACTCAGTCATTAATGTCATTAACAACCATTTTTACAGCACTTCTGAATATAAACCATTGTGACTTCATTATTTTCTAAGTTTAATAAGTTGCTTTTTTTGAAACGTGGTCATTTAGTGAAAACAATTTTTGTCCCCATTCATTTCAATTGCCTCTAGTTAAGAGTCAGATGTTTAAAACAATTCATAGGGTAAGTATTCATATCATGGGAGAGTCTTGTTTCTGCTCTTCCTTTCTGCTAGTTACGATAGTTATTTGAACCTCATTCTACTAGTCATATTAATAATCTGCTAATAGGGGGTGATATATGCCATTTTCATATCTCTCACAGCACCCTTCTGATGTATTTTTAAACATAACCGAGCCCCCAGAAATATTCACAGACATTGAGCACTTCCTCTGGACTCCAACAAGCAATTTTGAACTTCACCTGTTCGTTCATGGGGTCAGGGGACAATGACCTGAATTCCAGACTTAAGGGAGCTGATTTCCTTGTGGCAGTACTGATATTTTCCATCACACATGGACCAAAGGAGCCTCCAACTTTTTGTCATTCATTCAGCTGTATTTGTTTAAGGACCTAGAAATGTAAAGCAGCACTCCTACACTTTCCCCAAAAGATGGGGCACTGTGGCTTTCCTGTCCCTGTGGTGAAAGCGGATTTAGCTACAGAGGATAAGACTTGAAGTGTGAGTAGTTGATTTAGGGGGTAATTAAGGTTGGAGAGGAGGAGGAGGAAGAAGACGAGCAGGAGGAAGAAGAGGAGGAAGAAGGGGGAAGAGGAGGAGGAGGTGGTGGCAGAAAAGAAGGCAGCCAATTAAAACCATGTTCTGATCTGTTTTTCCCAGTCGGTGAAAGAAGTTCAATCCTCTGAATGCACTCTGAGAGGCAGAATAGAACATGTCTTGGAATTTTCCCTGCCAAGGGCCTAAGAAGACGAGATGTTTGTTCACCAACTCAAATACTCAGTGTAGAGGGCTACTGAAGAGAAAGCGGTTAGGGAGTAATGAACTCCATGGCATCTGGACTGCTATTTAGGTAGCAGACATGTATCTACAGAGAAAACCTAGAGGCAAGACTCACAGGTGCTTATGTCTGAAAGTTAACAGGCCACTGTAACTGTTTGAGAAAGCAGGCAGCCGAGTATGGTCACCCAGGAATTGAAAAAGAAAAAGAACCTGAGACACCATCCCTTTCTGACTCTACTCAAGGGATCCTAAACACACCAACTCTGCTTCAGAGCCCCAATAATCTGAAGGAGACCCCTACAGATGGATTTTTTCTCTCTCCATTCAGTTTTCCACCAGGACCACTTTTTATTTCAGGGAAATGTTATTGGAGATAAACTAGTCTGTCACTCTAGTCAGTTGAGAACTGTTAGTCAATACAAAATAAAAAACACTCAGATAAATTTCAGGAAATGAGGCCCACTGTACTTCCACCTCACAGACCTCCTTCCTTGGTGCTTCCAGCAATTTCTCCTTCCTCATCACATCCATTTTTCCAGGCATATAGACATAAAAGTAGGACTCTCACAGAAAGCTTAGAGATTATTATATATTATTAATTTCAAGTCTTGAAAGCCAAAAGTAATACCACTTGGTTTTTATTTCCCAATTTATTCTGAAAAAAAGCATCTTAATTGATTTTTGCTATAGAAGTTTTCTAATAGTCTTTGGTTTCAGGCACTAAAATTCTAACCTGCCTGGACTAAGTGGCATCAACTCAAATTATAGTTCCATATACTTTTAAACTATGTCTACTCAACTAACTCAGCATATTCTTATGATGATGTGTTCGAAGGGTATTCTCACTGGGGGGCCTACGAGATATTATAGGAGGTAAGGTGATTTCCTTGTAAAAAGCTAACCTGAGATCTATCCCTGGCATCCTATATGTCCCCAACGAGCCCATAAAGAGTGAGCCCTGAGTACAGAGCTAGAAATAAGCCCTAAGTACCACCGGGTGAGCCCCCCAACTCCAAAAAGAAGTATCTCAACAGGATGAAAAGAAAGAAAACTGCAGGTTACAGTTTCTTTCTAATTTTCTATCATCTCCACCCTTATACTGACCAATCCTGGAGAATTTTCTGGGGGTCCAAAGTGGAGAAAAGTTAGGAAGAACTAGGGAAGGTGCTTCAATCAACAGTGAGAAAATGATTTAAGAAGGAAATCAGCCAAATCACTTTTCTTCCTCTTATATAAAATCTTCTATATTTGGGCAAGCAGAAAACATGCCTTAAGCATATTATAATCTTTCAATCAACCAATAAGGATTTAAAAATGAGGGCCTGTCCCAGATGGTTTCACTGGCGAATTCTTCCAAACATTTAAAGAAGACCTATTGCCTGTTTTCCTCAAACTTTTCCAGGAAATTGAAAAAACAGGAACTCTCCCAAACAGTTTCTATGAAGCACATATCTCCCTAATACCAAAAGCAAACAAAGACACCACTAAGAAAGAAAATTACAGACCAATTTCCCTGATGAACACAGATGCGAAGATCCTCAACAAAATACTAGCAAATAGGATCCAACAACTCATCAAAAAGATCATACATCACGACCAAGTGGGATTCATCCCAGGGATGCAAGGATGGTTTAACATTCGGAAATCAATCAACATAATCCAGCATATCAACAAAAGCAAAGATAAAAACCATATGATCATATCAATAGATGCAGAGAAAGCATTTGACAAGATCCAACATCCTTTCATGATGAAAACCCTCGCCAAAATGGGGTTTGGAGGAACTTTCCTCAAGATAGTCGAAGCCATCTATCACAAGCCTACGGCAAGCATTATCCTCAACGGGGAAAAACTAAGGGCCTTTCCTCTGAGATCAGGCACAAGACAAGGATGCCCACTCTCACCACTCCTCTTCAATATAGTACTGGAAGTACTTGCGATAGCTATTAGACAAGAAAAAGAGATTAAGGGCATCCAGATAGGAAGGGAAGAAATCAAACTCTCACTATTTGCAGACGACATGATACTATATCTAGAGAAGCCTAAAACCTCTACTAAGAAACTCTTAGAAACAATAGACTTATACAGTAAAGTTGCAGGCTACAAAATCAATACCCAAAAATCCATGGCCTTAATATATGCAAACAATGAGGCAGAGGAAAGGGACATGAAAAAAGCAATCCCATTCACAATCGTGCCCCAGAAAATCAAGTACCTCGGAATCAGCTTAACCAAGGAAGTAAAAGACCTTTACAAAGAAAACTACATAACGCTACTCCATGAAATCAAAGAGGACATGAGGAAATGGAAACATATACCCTGCTCGTGGATAGGGAGAATCAATGTTGTCAAAATGGCAATACTCCCTAAAGCATTATACAGATTCAATGCGATCCCTATAAATATACCCATGACACTCTTCAAAGAAATGGAGCAAGCAATCCTAAAATTCATATGGAATAACAAACGTCCAAGGATAGCTAAAACAATTCTTGGGAAAAAGATGATGGGAGGCATCACCATCCCCAACCTCAAACTTTACTACAAAGCAGTAACAATTAAAACAGCATGGTACTGGAACAAAGGCAGAGCCGTAGACCAATGGAACAGGGTGGAATATCCCTACACACAACCCCAAATGTATGACCATCTAATCTTTGATAAGGGAGCAAGAGATGTGAAGTGGAGCAAGGAAAGCCTCTTTAACAAATGGTGCTGGCACAACTGGACAACCACATGCAAAAAAATGGGTTTAGACCTTGACCTGACACCATGCACAAAAGTCAGATCAAAATGGATTAAAGACCTCAACATTAGACCACAAACCATAAGGTACATTGAAGACAAGGTCGGCGAAACCCTCCACGATATTGAAGATAAAGGTATCTTCAAAGGTGACACGGAACTAAGCAATCTAGTAAAAACAGAGATCAACAAATGGGACTACATTAAACTAAAAAGCTTCTGCACCGCAAGAGATACAGTGACCAGAATCCAAAGACTATCCACAGAATGGGAAAGGATATTTACACAATACCCATCAGATAAGGGGTTGATATCAATGGTATATAAAGCACTGGTTGAACTCTACAAGAAGAAAACATCCAACCCCATCAAAAAATGGGGCGAAGAAATGAACAGAAACTTTACCAAGGAAGAAATACGAATGGCCAAAAGGCACATGAAAAAGTGCTCTGCATCACTAATCATCAGAGAGATGCAGATCAAAACAACCATGAGATACCACCTCACACCACAGAGACTAGCACACATCCAAAAGAACAAAAGCAACCGCTGTTGGAGAGGATGTGGGGAGAAAGGGACCCTTCTTCACTGCTGGTGGGAATGCCGACTGGTTCAGCCCTTCTGGAAAACAGTTTGGACGACTCTCAAAAAATTAGATATTGAATTCCCATTTGACCCAGCAATACCACTGCTGGGAATATATCCCAGAGAGGCAAAAAAGTACAATCGAAACAACATCTGCACATGTATGTTCATCGCAGCACTGTTTACAATAGCCAGAATCTGGAAAAAACCCGAATGCCCCAGAACGGATGACTGGTTGAGGAAACTTTGGTACATCTATACAATGGAATACTATGCAGCTGTTAGAAAAAAGGAGGTCAAGAATTTTGTAGTCAAGTGGATGGGCATGAAAAGTTTCATGCTGAGTGAAATGAGTCAGAAAGAGAGAGACAGACATAGAAAGATTGCACTCATCTATGGTATATAGAATAACAGAGTGGGAGACTAACACCCAAGAACTGTAGAAATAAGTACCAGGAGGTTGACTCCATGGCTTCGAGGCTGGCCTCACGTTCCGGGGAAGGGTCAACTCAGAGAAGCGATCACCAACTACATTGTAGTCGAAGGCCATGTGGGGGAAGGGAGTTGCGGGCTGAATGAGGGCTAGAGACTGAGCACAGCGGCCACTCAACACCTTTATTGCAAACCACAACAGCTAATTAGAGAGAGAGAACAGAAGGGAATGCCTTGCCACAGTGGCAGGGTGGGGTGGGGGGGAGATGGGATTGGGGAGGGTGGGAGGGACACTGGGTTTATGGGTGGTGGAGAATGGGCACTGGTGAAGGTATGGGTTCCCGAACTTTGTATGAGGGAAGTATAAGCACAAAAGTGTATAAATCTGTAACTGTACCCTCACGGTGATTCTCTAATTAAAAATAAATAAATTTAAAAATTAAAAAAAAATAAAAAAAAATAAAAATGAGGGCCTGAGAGATAACACAGGTAGTAAGGGGCTTGCCTTGCATACAGCCAACCCAGCTTCCATCCCAGGCACTGTATAATGTCCCCTGAGCCACACCACAGAGTTATGCCTGAATTCATATCCAGGAGTAAAGCCCTTAACATAGACAGTTGTGGCCTACAAACAAACAAACAAACAAAAAAGTTTAAGTATGAGATGGAGAGATAGTATGTTTGCTCATAGGGCCTATGTGTAATCACCAGCACCATGCATGGTCCTCCAATTCCCATCAAGCATATAGACATAAAAGTATATATCCCTGAGCACAGAGCCAGGAGTTAGCCTTGAGCACCACGGGGTACAGCAAAATTCAAACAAACAAAAATATTAAGCAGTCCAATATTCTAAATAGATCAATAAAGTAAATAATGCCTGGGTTTTATCAAATTGGAAAGGCATCATAAATTTTGGCTGAGAAACTCTCTGAGTGTTGATGTTGTCACTTACTTTATTCATGACCTTGGGCAAGAACCTAGCCTCACTGAGCTTCAGTCTTCTATGAGAAAAATGATAAATAAGAATACCTCTGTTGCCTAGTTGTTACATAAAGTACCTTAAACATGTTGGACATATTGTACTTGCTCACTACTCACTTGCTTTCTCTTTTATAAAAACCAGCATCAGGGGCTGGAGTGATAGCACAGCGGGTAGGGCGTTTGCCTTGCACTCGGCCAACCCAGGTTCGAATCCCAGCATCCCATATGGTCCCCTGAGCACCGCCAGGGGTAATTCCTGAGTGCAGAGCCAGGAGTAACCCCTGTGCATCGCCAGGTGTGACCCAAAAAGCAAAAAAAAAAAATAAATAAAAAAAAATAAAAACCAGCATCAAGTGGGAAGTGGTCAAATTCAAAGAGAGAAATTTGGTTCAAATTTCCATAAAACACTATCCTGAGGCCATGTATCAACTTCCATATGTATCATGCTTAAAATGGTTTGATATCTTACGCTGTTCTTCAACCCCATTATGATATCCCCAAATGTATACAAATAAAATCAGTAGCCTTATGCATACATTAAAGAATAATTAATTCACCATTATGATAAAGAAAGAAGAAATGTGTCATTCCACACATGCTGATTCTCTTTAGGCAAATGGATTCCTTAAGGAAGCAAGAGGTTGCTGCCAATTTGGGGATCCAGTCATAGAGTAAGTCATCCCTCATTCATTCCAGAGCTCCAGGGGCCAAAGCCTGCCTGCCCACATAACAGCTGCTAGAAGAGGAAAGATTTGACAACAGAGAAAAACATAAAGTAGATTTGGGAGAAATTTTACTTGAAAATATGTTTTGATACACTCTCCTTGGTAGTCTCAAGAAGATTTTAATAAAAACAAAATTGGTTTTGTGAATTTTGAGAGCCAAATTACAGGATTATTTTGAATATGATATGTCATGATGAACCTAGAGCCCACTTCAAGAACATCCAACCAGCACTATATTATCTTACAGGATACCATACTCAGAGGGGCCCTAGGACTTGGTTTAATATTGTTGTTGACATTTTGTAATTCTAAGTAATAAAACATATTCTGTAAAGATAGTCCAATGGAATAGCAGAACATTTACATGAGTAGCAGCACAAACATTATAACAATTTCTTGCCATATCATCCACATATAGTTCTTTTGATGTCACATAAGCACAGAATTTCAATAAACTCAGGATGCATGGGAGTTTAGCGAAACTCAAAGAATGTATAAGTAAATGTGCAGTCCCTATTACTGAGAGTCCTGAGGACCAATTATTTCCAAACAAAAATTTGCTTTTAACACAGTAAATAAAAAAGCAATGCCATTCTAAGAAATATGGACAACCAAAGTATTTTTACCATATCCTTTCTTGCTCATGTTGTTTCTCTATGTTGGTTAAACACTTACACAAAACAAAAATTGGAAAGGAAGAAAGAAAGAAAGAAAGAAAGAAAGAAAGAAAGAAAGAAAGAAAGAAAGAAAGAAAGAAAGAAAGAAAGAAAGAAAGAAAGAAAGAAAGAAAGAAAGAAAGAAAGAAAGAAAGAAAGAAAGAAAGAAAGAAAGAAAGAAAGAAAGAGAGAAAGAGAGAAAGAAAGAAAAATGGAAAGACAGGACAATCTTCTTCCTTTCATACGTTCCTTACTTGTCAATAAGGCAAATGTGTTGGATGAAAGCATCTGCATCGAGAAATCAAGTAAAAATGTTTTAGTTCAACCAAGTTCTCCAAAAAAGACATATGGATGACTGATAGGTATATGAAAAAGTGCTCATTGTCCCTGTGATTAGGAAAATTCAACTCAAAAAACAATAAGATATTATCCAACACATAACAGCCACTGGACCTCGTGAATTCATAAATGTAACTTACTCCGTAAGGAGGTAGAGTCTTTGCCAGCCATTTCCCAAGACCTGATGGTTGCTTTACAACCAGAATTGCAAGTAATAAATTGCTTTCTTTTAAAAAAATGTTTTCTGTTGCACAACATTGGTTTGTCCTTGCTCCTTCCTCAGGACTCCCACCAAAGTGCTTGTGAGGCACAACAAATTCCATCAGGCACTCCTAATCCTATATTGCTTTTCTCTTTTCTCTATATCCTTTCCGTGCTTTAGCAATGTCCTTTTTGTATAGACACAGGAAGACAGTTGATGCTATGCTTTTCTAACATGGGAGTTAATTGACTCCAAAGAATATTTACTCCTGGGCATCCATCATATTTACCTGACTTAAGCCTCAGTTGCCCTTACTTCCTAACTTGGATGGACTCAGGGAAAGCTGTAAGCTACCTTGACATTGATAAGGGACAAGCTAAGCACCATAAGAAGTACAGAAGAGTCATGGAACAAACTCTGCCATGAACCAAACAAAAAGAAGTAACTGAATAAGGACCCTTCTGGGGTTAGGAAAGACTAACCTGGCCTGAGGACTGTAGTCTGGGATATATAGCAAGATGTCCCCAGGAAGAGCCACTATTTATGGTTAATATATCTCTTACTATGTTCATATAAAATGACTATAAATATTAGTATTCAATATGGTTGTTTAAATGTATTACTAGCTAAAGAAAAGGAGAAAGCAATATGCCCTTGTATGGAATTCCGTCCTTGAACAGATCCACTAGAAATCTAGAGTGTTGAACCCCCAGCTGAGATTTTGTCCCTGAGTTAATCTCCTGGAAGAACTTTCCCCAAGGAAGAGCTTTACATCTGTCTATTGTTATGGTAATGTTCAACCCCACCTATGTGTTCCCCCACAATTTACGATTTCTATGTAACTGTGCTGTAAGAAAAAAGTAGGAGAGAAAGAAAAATAAGTGGTCACTGATTACCAATCAGCATATGGCCCCATTCCTCTGTTCCTTTGTTCGTCCATCACCAGTCATCATTGGTTAGCTGGGGTGGCAGTTCTCGGTCAACAAATACATGTGTCATGTGTACACACTTTTTGAACTCACAGCTTTCAAATTCTTTTTCTTTGTTTTATTGTTTTATTGCAGTAAAATATACATAATATAAATGTATCATCTTAACTATTTTGAGTGTACTAATCTGTGGCACTAATTTGTAAGTTTTTATAACCATTTAGTTTCTTAATTGCAGCTAAAATCTGTTAGTGATTGTTCTCCTGAAATGTCCAGTTGAGATTGTTCTTTCAAGTTAAAGGAGGCAAAAGAGAAAAGTAAAACATAAAAAAATGTATAGAATGGCTGAATCCATAGATGAAAAAGATCCAAGAAAAAGAAAATGTCATCAACATAAAACTAGAAACTGAGTGATAAAATGGGATTTTCCAAGAGTATTGTGTCCAACTATTCTCTAACATACTGTCAAATTGTAAAAAAAAAAAAAAAAAAACTCTTGAAAACCATGTTATCGAGCAAATCAGTGTTTTCGACTCACTTCAATAGGGTATAATACCTTGAAAGTCTTAGTAGAGTTCAGCAGCACATTGCAGATGATATTAGTAGGTTTTTACGACCTGACCTGCATAATTTTTAGGTGGGTTTTGCAAGATGTGAAACCAGCTGAAACTGGACTGATTTTATGACACTGTATCAGTGGGCACATTAAAAAAGAGTTCTTCAAGTTGGAATGCTCTGCCACAGTGGTGGAGCGGGGTGGGGGGGATGGGATAGGGGGGTGGGAGAGATACTGGATTCATAAGTGGTGGAGAATGGACACTGGTGGAGGGATGGGCTCTCGAACATTGCATGAGGGAAAAACAAGCATGAAAATGTGTGAATCTGTAACTGTACCCTCACTGTGACTCACCAATTAAAAAAAATAAATTATTAAAAAGATTTCTTAAACATATCTTCATTAGTAAATTACTAGTTCCATGACTAACTTTTTGATTAGTAGTATTATCTTCTAGGAAATACTATTTTCTGTAGCTTATATCTTACAGTTATTTTGCTTGTTCTCAGAGTTTTATAACATAGGGACTGAAAAGTATGCCCAGTTCCAGTACTGTTAAAAACAGATAAAGGAAAATGTATGCTGCTTTCAGTTCTCTATGGGGAAAAAAAAACATGACAGGGATTACATAGCTTACCACAAATTTCATGCATAGTTGGTAACAGAGCTAAGGCTGAATTTAGAGACTGATTAAAGGTTCACACACACACACACACACATACACACATGTCTATTGCCCTACTTTCTCTAAAAATGAAAAATTTGCAGTATAATTGCATTTTAAGTAGTTTGAAAAAAGATACCCAAAAGTCCATTATCAAAAATCAATCATATCTATTACTTACTTGCAATTTTTTTCATATGCAGTGTTTTTGTTCTAATTGTCATTTATTTTTTTTCTGCCTACAGACTGTTTCTTTAATGCCTTCCTGGAGCAGAATAGTACTCTTTCTTCATTCAATTTTGTGTCCCTCACTATTTCCCATCACAGGAAAGTCTTCTTTTGTTGAAAAATTTCCAGTTGTTTCTAAAGATTCTGCTGGAAATATCTAGACTTAAAGAGCATCTTTAGCAAACATGGGTGCTAGACATGGTTCTTTCCACTGCACCCAGTTTGTAGGGAAAAGAACTCCAGAAAATTGACCAACAACACCAGAGGAACGTTCTCAGTTCACCCCTCATAATACTTTTTGCATTTCTAGTTTTCACCCTTACTTTCTCTACTCCATATTTTTTGCAAGAGGTTTGATAACTCCTACCACTTATGATATTTTACTTCTTTGATGGCCTTCATTCCAGTAAACAGCAAACCCTTTGTAAGAATTATGACCACATTCTAAAATGGGAGCATGTAAATAATTCATTCTTAAAAACCTCTTTCTCAACAAATAATTCTTGGAAAGTTATGACTACCTGATATTAATTTTAATCATATTTTATTTGAACTTGAGAATGAACTTGCCAGTTAGAGAAATCTCACATTGAGAACTTTTTATATCAAATAATGGATTAAAAGCTTATATCAAATAAATTTTCATATCAAATAATTCATCTTCTAAATTGAGATGTTCCCATATAGGTGATCTCACGTTGCATTTTAGCGAACATTCCAGAGAAAAACATTTTGACATTTTTTAAAAATCCTTAAAATTTAAATCTCAATGTTCAAGATAACACAATAATACAAGTATTATATGCCATATACTAACATACTCATGAAAGAAGTTCTAAATCTTCTTCAGTAGGGGTAAGAGCTAAAATCCATGGTAGATATTGACAAATACATAAATCATTTAGAGATTAATCAACAAAAAAGTGCCATTCCATGAGAATGGAATTATTATTTCACCCAGACCTATTGTAAACATTGCAACTGGAATTATCTGACTCTATAATTGGACTCATTTTGTGGTTCATCAAATAGCCTATAAATCTCATTATTCTGGTCATTTC
Source organism: Sorex araneus (assembly GCF_027595985.1). Taxonomy (NCBI): domain Eukaryota; kingdom Metazoa; phylum Chordata; class Mammalia; order Eulipotyphla; family Soricidae; genus Sorex; species Sorex araneus. The sequence goes on along the minus strand of NC_073313.1, from coordinate 43,719,037 downwards.
TGATTAATATCCTGAGACAGGTGATCTTCAACCACTGGGTCAGAGAATGATAATGGTCACTGCCTGCTCTTTAACTGCTATGCAGGATATGTGCTGTTGCACAGGTGTAAAAAGAGTGAAAATGCTACCTTAGAGCCCTATATATCATGAGATCTCATTGAAAAGATAATATGTATTTATTGCTCAGAACTTCTCTACACTGTCCACTATTTATTTCTATGTGCACAATGATCCTTGGATTGACATTGATGAATAGATTGCTGATGGTTTGGGCTCCAACTGTATAGAGGCAAAGGGTTTAATTGTGAAAGGTATTAGACTAACAGTTGCTTAAGTAGTATTTTGGAATCAACTCTTCCCTTTTTATTAATTTTACTACTTCATCTTGGATGCCTTTTTTGTCAATGAGTTATCAAGATTTTAGACCTGAATTACAGTTGAATAATTTGAAAAATCAAATTTCAAAACTACCCTACTTGCATTGATTATGTCTCTGAGAGACCCCTGAAAACTCCCAGAAAAATTATTGATAATGAACAAATTCATATCTTCAAGATCAGAACTTTGTATCGACAGAGTTTACTTACAAGCCCTTGAAGTCAGCATTTAGGGAGTAAATGAGCACATTTTAGTTGCTCAGTGCTTGCTTACCTGTCTTGCACAAGCTTTTTCCCCAGCAAAATTGTCTCAGTCTCCAGAAAATAACAGGTAGTCTTGTTATGTACTCTTGTTCCACACTTCCTTCAAGGACTGCTTCTAATTACACATTTGTAAATGCACATAATTATTTACTTAATTAATATCTACAATTACTCTATGGACTCTAAGCTCTGGTTATACATTGATCAGTCTTAGTATTACTCAAATCACAATTGTTGAATGTTGCTGAATAAAAGTTCAACAGATATAGCTTGACCCAGAGACATGCTGTTCTTTTGTAGATTGCCTCCTAAATAAAATCCATACTTTCCCTCACCCACAAGATTTGATCCCTTATAATAGCAACATCACTTGATTAATTTGATGTCTTCTTTGTAATTTGTTTAAAGAATGCAGTGTTTTCCAGATAGATGCCCACTGAAAATAAGCTGCTATTTCTTGGCTCTAAATACAATAGCAAGTTCAAATCAGATCCATAGATGCATAAGAGAATTCAATAAAAATTGACACTCAGTTGACCTGCCAACTCTTCTTAAAACTTTATTCATAATAGGCAAGAAGCCTTTCAGAAATTACAAATGACTACTGAAAACCCAACTTTTTACACAGAGACTAAGATTGTACTCAAAAGTTCACAGCGACTTTACTCACAATACTACCAAAAGGTGGAAACAACCTAAGTACCTATCAATTAATTAATGACTAAATATCACATAGTATATGACATAATGCACTGTAGTACTGTTGTCCCATTGTTCATCAATTTGCTCGAGCGGGCACCAGTAATGTCTTCATTGTGAGACTTGTTGTTATTGTGTATGGCATATAGAATACGCCACGGGTAGCATGCCAGGCTCTGTCTTGCAGGCTGGATACTCTCGGTAGCTTGCCAGGCTCTACGAGTGGGAGGGAGAAATCGAGCCCAGGTCGGCTGTGTGCAAAGCAAACACACTACCCACTGTGCTATCGCTCCAGTCCACATAGTATACACACAAAGTAAAATATTATATAGCTGTAATGCAGTAAAAATGTTGATTGATACATGCTCCAATATAGGTGCACCTTGAATACATCATGAAAGATACCAAACACAAAAGGCTTCCTTTTATACTAAAATATTCACAATAGGTAAATCCAGACAAAGGACTATTAGTAGTTTCCAGAGGCAGGCAAAAATGATGCTTGACAACTTTATGATACACGATTTCCACTTAAGCTGATTAACCATTTTTGAAACTATATAATAATGATGGCTGCACAGCATTGTGAATACAGTTTTTGCCACTGAATTTTACTCTTTAAGATGGTTATAGTTACCACAAAATTTTATCACTGTACATGCATGTTTTACTGTGGTAACAGGGCAAAAGTAAAACTAGAATCAAAATTTAGATTCTAAAATAAGCATATACAAAAAATGAATCAGTTGCTTTATAATAGTCATTATTATTAATTATCCATGCCCATTATTTCTCCCCATTTTCATGTACTTGGTTTGGTTATGACTACTACTACTACTTCAATTACTGTTACTACTCCACTACCATCATTTCAGTACAATGGACACTATTTTCCAAACCATTGAAAAAAATAATGATATTAAATTGAGGCTTAGAAGATCAATTGCTTAGAGCAAGAAGTGAAACAAGCAGTCTCTTCAGCAAATAGTACTGGGAAGACTGGTTAGCTTAAATGCAAAAACATCTAACTAGATCCTATCTCACACCATACACAAATTCAAAGCGGATTAAAGCACAGGATGGGTACTCAATCATTGTGTGACTAGAACACAAGCACGAAAGCTTATAACTCTGTAATTGTACCTCATTGTGATCCACTAATAATAAAAAATATTTTTTTAAAAAAGTGGATTAAAACCTCAATATAAGTGAAGTATATATAGTATCTGTTAAGCACATTGAGGAAAATATAGGCAGAACACACAGTAATATTGACCTCAGAAGAGGCTTCAATGAGACAACTCCAATGGCAAAGAAAACAAAGGCAAAAATGAACAATTGGGACTGTATTAATCACAAAAGTTTCTTCCTTGTGACAGAAGCTATGTTCAAAATAAAGAGATTTCACATCATCACTCATGATTAAGGAAACACAAATCAAAACAACATTGCAATATTTCCTCACACCAGTGAGAATGACACATATCAAAAAGTCTGGAAACAGCCAGTGTTCACAGGGTTGTAGTGAGAAACAAGCCCTAATTCACTGTTGCTGAAAATGTCATCATGTTTAGCCTTTATGAAAAGCAATATAGACATCTCTAAAAAAAAGTAGGAATAGAACTCCCAAATGACCCAGCGATAACACTTCATGGCATTTATCCCTAACATGCACACACACATTAATTAGAAAGAATGCATGCACTCATGCTCATAACAGAACTTAGTACAATAGCCAAGATATGGAATCACATCAAATAACCCAAATGCCAGCTGTGGATGAGTGGATCAAGAAGTCGTAGCATACATACATGACGGATTAATTACTATGCAGCTCTAAGAAAGAACAAAATCATGCAAATACCTACAACATGGGTGGAACTAGAGGATACTATGCTGAGTGAAATCAGTGAGAGGAAAAGGAATAGACATAGATCTAGAACGACCTCCTGCATGTGTGGAACTTAAAGATACATATGCATAGCAAAGTAACACCAAAAGGACAAATAAAACACAAGAAAACTGATCCACACAACTGAAATTTTGGGAAGAGAAAGGAAAGATAAGGAGGTTCATGGGTTATGGTTGTGGTATTGGAATTACGTACAGGGATAACTAATATCAACAGTATTGTAAATAAAATAACTTAATCCATCAAAGTTTTAAAAATATAAATAAAATTAAAAGATTTCCTACTGAATAGGAGAAAGTAATTGCACATCATATATAAAACAAAGGACTAATTTCCAAAATTAATAAGCATTCACATAGCTCAACAACAGACAACAGCCGCATTAAAAATATGCAGAAAGTCACTAATAATCACTTATTCAAAGTGACATACAGTCACAAAGACATACAGTCAGCAGGCACATGAAGTGTTCATCATCACTGATTATTAGGGAAATACTAATTTAAATGACAATGAGATATTCCCTCACACTAGTGAGAATGGCATGTTATCAAACAAACTAGAAATAATCAGGGTTGGTGGGAATGTGGTTTAAAAAAGGGGGGAAAGGGGGGACCATCCATCACTATTATTGGAGGAACTATTATCTTATTCAGCCTTCATGAAAAATGGTTTTGAGTTAATCTTTGATAAAGGAGCAAGAAAGGTGAAGTGGAACAAGGAAAGCCTCTTCAACAAGTGGTGCTTGGAAAACTGGACAGCTACCTGCAAAAAAAAAAAAATGAACTCTGACCTCTGTCTAATGCCAGGCACAAAAGTCAGATCAAAGTGAAATCCAGACCTCAATATCAGACCTGAATTCATAAGGTACGTGGAGGAAAATGTAGGCAGAATCCTCCATGACATTGAAGCTAAAATTATCTTTAAGGATGAAACACCGCTAACCAAGCAAGTGGAAACAAACATAAACAAATGGGACTTCATTAAACTAAGAAGCTTCTGTACCTCAAAAGGAACCGTGACCAAAATACAGAGAGAGCCCATGGAATGTGAAAGAATATTTATCCAATACCCATCTGATAAAGGATTAATATCCAAGACATACAAGACACTAGTAGAACTGTACGAGAGAAAAATCTCCAACCGTACCAAAAATGGGGAGAAGAAACAAACAGAAGCTTACTCAAAAAAGAAATACAAATGACCAAAAGGCACCTGAAAAAAATGACATCTGCACCTGCATGTTCATCGCAGTACAGTTTACAATAGCAAGAATCTGGAAAAAAAACAAATGCCCAAGAACAGATGACTAGTTAAAGAAACTTTGGTACATCTACACAATAGAATACTATGCAGCTGTTAGAAAGCATGAAGTCATGAAATTTGCACATAAGTGGATCAACATGGAAAGTATCATGTTGAGTGAAATGGGTCAGAAAGAAAGAGACAGACAGAGAAAGATTGCACTCATATGTGGAATATAAAGTAGCAGAGAGGTACGAGCTAGCAATGATGCAACCTCTGGCAGAAAGCCCTCTGGACTCAGTCATTAAAATACTAAAATACAGAAATCTAGAACCTCGAGGCCGCTACTGTGACCATACGACCTCATATCTCTTCATTCTCAGCAATGGAAAACAAATTATCAAATGCTTCCTTTCTAGCAGGTCCAACTTTGGGGGGGGACTCCAAACAATAATAGCGAGTTCTTTGTTGAAATATTGAATATAATCAAAGTAAAGCGAAATTTATCAGCTACACAGGTGGGGTGGGGGGCTGGGGGGCGGGGGGGCGGGAATGGTTCTTGGTGGCGGAATATATGCACTGGTGAAGGGATGGGTGTTCGAGCATTGTGTAACTGAGACTTAAGCCTGAATGCTTTGTAACTTTCCGCATGATGATTCAATTTAAAAAATGCTCTACATTGTTAATCATCAGGGAGATGCAAATCAAAACAACAATGAGATATCATCAAACACCACAGAGACTGGTACACGTCAAAAGGAACAAGAACAATCATGCTGGCACGGATGTGGGGAGAAAGGGACTCTCTTTCATTGTTGGTGGGAATGCTGATTGGTTCACCCTTTTTAGGAAACAATATGGGCATTCCTTAAAAAAATAGAAATTTAACTTCCATATGACTCCACAATATCACTTCTGGGAATATATCCCCAGGGTGCAAAAAAGCACAGTAGAAATGACATCTGCACCTGTATGTACATTGCAGCACTGTTCACAATAGCCAGAATCTGGAAACAACCCGAGTGCCTGAGAGCAGACAACTGATGACTGATTGATTAAAGGAACTTTGGTACCTTTACACAATGGGATAGTTGTTGAGAATAGTTGTTCGGAAAGATGAAGTCATGAAATTTGTTTATAAGTGGATGACCATGGAGGGTATCATGCTAAGTGAAATGAGTCAGAAAGAGAGGAACAAACATAGAATGACTGCACTCATTTGTAGAATATAAAATAACATAATATGAGATTGACACCCAAGGACAGTAGACACAAGGGTCAGGATTATTGCTCCATGGTTGGAAGCCTGTCTCGTAAGCTGGGGGAGAAGGCAGCTGGAATAGAAAAGGGATCACTAAGTCAATGATGGTTGGAGGGAATCGTTCAGGATGGGAGATATGTGTTGAAAGTAGATAAAGCACGAAATTTGATAGCCTCTCAGTATGTATATTGCAAACTATAACGTCCAAAAGTAAAAAGAGAGTATGGGGGCAACTATCTGCCAAAAATGCAGAGAGAGGGGTGGGATGGGGGGATACTAGGGACATTGGTGGTGGAAAATGTGCACTGGTGGAGGCGTAGGTGTTCAATCATTGAATGACTGAACTTCAAACATGTAAGCTTTATAACTGTACCTCACAGTGATCCAATATTTTTTAAAAAAGAAAAATGTTGAGACTTCTGAAAAAGTAAGTGTAGAACTTCCATATGGCCCAGATTCCCCTCCTACTTATCTACTCTCAGGACACTAAAACAGCCATTCACAAGGATGCATGCATTGCTATGTTCATTATAGCTTTTATTCACAATACCCAAAACCTGGAAGCAACCCAAGTGCCTATCAGTAGATGAGTGAATAATAAGATTGTGGTCTATATATAATACAGTGTAATACTACCTAATTCTAAGATTAAATGTTGCAGTTATCTACAACCTGAATAGAACTGGTGAGTCAGATGGTTAAATAAGTGAGTCAGATGGTGAAAGACAAATACCGGATGATCTAGCTCAGACGTATTATATAAAGAAACAAAACAAGGGAATAGACAATACTCAGTGGAAATAAACCCTGTTTTACTGCCAATAGAACAGTGAACTGACTCTGTAAAGGGAAGGGATGGAGAAGGGACCCTGAGACAGTGATGGAGGATTATTGACACTCTGGTTGTGGAAGGTAGAGTAGGATGCAAGTACTCACTGTCACTGTCACTGTCATCCCATTGCTCATCGATTTTTTTCGAGCGGGCACCAGTAACATCTCTCATTGAGAGACTTATTGTTACAGTTTTTGGCACAGCGGTTGGGCGTTCACCTTTCACGCGGCAGACCCGAGTTCCATTCCTCCGCCCCTCTCAGAGAGCCCGGCAAGCTACCGAGAGTACCGAGCCCGTGCGGCAGAGCCTGGCAAGCTACCCGTGCGTATTGGATATTGGATATGGATATGCAAGTATAAAAACAATAATATAGAAACTGTTGTAAGATGAATTACCTCAATAAACCATGTTTTAGAAATTAATTACTTTCTGTGGAAAAGTTTTAAGATAAAAGTAGAAATGGCAAATGTACAAAGGGATACATTCCCTACTTTGTTGATATTTCTCGTTTACCAGCCAAGAGACAAAGAGCTAGTTTTGTAAGCCTAGGCAAATTATTACCTACTCTTGCCCTTAGCTCTTTCATCTCGAAAATGAAAGGGTTAGATGAAAGAGAACTGCATTTTTAAGATAACCTCCTAAGAATTAGGAAAAGAAATTGATGGTGTGGTTTTTCATGGCAATAATTCAGGGATTTTATCAAGCTACCCAATTTATGGCATTCAATTCATTCTAATAAAGGAAGCTTAGACCAAGAATAGCAAACTCAGCAAGGTATAGGCCTCTACAGGGCAAGCAAGTGATAAATAAGTGAATGATCCAGGGAGGTATCTCAAAATGTTGGAGTACATACTTTACATGCACAAGCTTTCTATTCAGTCCGGGTGCTGCATGGTCCCATGAGCACCACCAGAAGTGACCTCCAAGCCCTAAGTCAAGACTAGCCCCTGAGCACTACTGGGCATGGTAAAAACTCAAATAAAAGAACAGTGAGGGATGCTAAATAATAAATAAATAAATGAGTAATGCTAACAATGGTGAACTGAAGAGCTAATGTCCCATTGAAAGGTGGAAGCTCCTTCCCAACTCCAGTGGATTTATTTACAAGGAAATATGGGTCTTGTAATAGCAGAACTTACTGGAAAAGTAAACACCAGAAATTCAGATTTTACATAAAATTTTTAGATTTTGAAATTTATGCAGACACTTCAATTTTTTCTCAAAAATTTGTGCAGGGCAAATGAAACATTTCACCTAAGTTGCATAGCACATAAGAACACCAATTTCCAATTTCTGGTCAAAAATTTATTAGCATACTTAGTTGATATTACTGACAACAAAACCTCTGCAGCAAATCAGCTTCTCCGATATTGCTGCAGGTGATACTGTATAATAGAACTTAGCTTAACCTATTTTCTGATGTATTTATTCAACACACATTTATTTAACACCTATGATGTTTCAAACATGGCCAAGCACTCTGGAAAGAAAATAATCATTAAAAAGCTGACACTGGGGCCAGAGCAATAGTATACTGCATAGGCTGTTTGCCTTGCATGCTGCTGACCTGGGTTCAATGCCTGGCATCCCATATGGTTCCCCAGGCATCATCGTCAGGAGTAATTCCTTGGTGCAGTACAAGGAGTAACCCCTGAATATCACCAGGTGTGACCTACAAAGCAAAAACAAACAAACAAAAGTGACACTAGATCCATATCTCACACCTTACATAGAAATCAATTCAAAGTGGATCAAAGACCTTGAGATCAGACCAGACTCTATAAAATACACTGAGGAAAATATAGGCAAACTGCTCCAAGATCTGGCCCTAAAAGCATCTTCAATAATACAATGTCACTGGCAAAGGCAACAGAATCAAAATAAACAAATGGGACTACATCAAATAAAAGAGTTTCTACATGGCAAAAGAAACATGGGCTAATTAATAGGATTTCATTAATAGAGATTAATTTCTAATTAATAAAAATTCAAGTGTCTATGAGAAAAAATTACAACCCTATTGAAGCCTAGAACATTTCACATTGGCTTCTGAGTGGAAGATGCATTGAGATAGAGGCCAGAGTATGTTCAGACTCAAGTTCATGGTAATGGCCAATATCGAGTTGGTAGCTTGAAATAAAATGCATAGATTAATGACTTTGAGAAATATGTTAGGAAGAATAATTAATTAAAAATTAATAAATTTTAAATGGGCAATTAAGAAATAATACTCAGAACTATCTCTCCAGTTTGTTGAATACATAGATGGATGGTTGATGTGGCCATTTACAATAAAGAGGGCACTTTTTAGAAGGAGGGGTATTATGACTTCAATTTTTCAATGCTGAGTTTGACCTACTTTTGAACATTCAATGGATATGTCAAGCAGATAGCAGGGTTTTGAGCTTCTCAGTAGAGAGTTTTTTTGACTAAGGATAAAAATTTTGACATTGAGGCCAGAGTGATAATGCAGCAGATGGTGCATTTGCCTTGCACACAGCTGACCCAGGTTCATTCCCTCTCACCCCCATCCCCGCTGTGATGGTCCTCTGAATCCCAAAAGGAGTAATCACTGAGCACAGAGGCAGGAGTATGCCCTAAGTACTCCTGGGTATTGCCCAAAACACAAAATAATAAAGAAATTTAAGCATCATGAATATGCCAAAATAGTTCTATTGATCGAAGTAGAAGTGCCTAAGTGCCTAAGAGGAACATAAAATCAACATCTATTGACTGATTAGAGAATAGTAAGTTAGAAAAGAACACTTAATAAGAGTAGCTAGTGAAATAAAGGAAAACTATGAGATGAATCAAGAGAAAAGAGAATTAAGTAAAACAAGTTGCCAATGGTATTGTATATAACTAAGATTTAAAGTAACATAAAACCAGGAGAATATCTGAGATCTCTAATTATAACCAGGAGAACATCTGAGATCTCTAACTATAGCAACATCGAAGGGGTTAATGATTTAGTAAGCACTGAGACAGTGACAATATACAACTTTTTATACAGGTTTGACTGTGGAAGTCAAGAAACACATCAGAAAAGTGTGGGATCAAGGAATGAGAGGGTGGGTTTCAGTTGGATTTTGTTCTTTGAGTAATTCCATATTGAGCCCCACAGATTATTCCACTCTGATCTCTTGCCCACAGTTCAGCGGCTTCATCCTAGCTGGAATGTAATCTTGGTCAACATCCATTTCTACTTCATGCAAGGTTTGGCTCACTTCCAAAATACAACACTGTGAAAGTACAGGGAAAACTGTTGCTTCTGTTCTGCCTAGGCTTTCCCTCTTTTATCTCTGAACTCTTTTATACTAATTATTTCTGGGATTAGCCATTCCAACTTTACTATCCCACAAACTAATACATGCACTGATTAATCTTTCCTATAAAACACAGTTTTATAATAACCTAAAGTTATCTCAATAAAATTAAAGTGGCAAAGAAGTCTTCCATGGATTTCTATAATAGCCATAGTCACATCTTTACTCTTGTAATCTATTATTATCAGAATAATCTTCCCAAGGATAGCACTAATTACAGTGTTCTCACCAAACTCTTCAATGATTCCCATATTGCCTGCCAAATAAAAGTTGAAACCTGGCTCCTGCTATGACTCCATCTTCTCTTCTTACCCAATGAACTATAGCTATTTCTACTTTCCCCATATGCTATGTCCTTCACAAATCCTACTGTGATTCCTTCACTGTGCCCTAATTTTGCTCTCTGCACATTTACTCACATTCTTCCTTAGTATTATTATCCCCTTACTTCATCTCTACTAGTGAAATCTTACCCAGTCTGGCCTTAATGTAGGTGCAAACTCTTACTAAAAGCCTTGCCTGATACCCACTCCATCTTCCATGTCAAACCTAAATATGCTCTCTGGTCATCAGAGTCCTAACCAGAAGTAGGAGAGAGAGCATCATGGACAAATGGTGAATTTACATGACTATGGCTGGCACAGATTTTTTTTGTATATTTGCCAAATGCTTTATTTAATTCAATGAACTCCTGGAATACTGGAACATGTGAAATTCATTATTGAATCCACCATGGCACCCAGCCAAGGCTTGGCACAGAGCAGGCCCTCAGCAAATGTTTACTCAGTGGTATATTAGTGGAAGGAAGGAAGGAGTGGGGGAGGGAGAAGGAAAAAAAAGGAAGAAGGAATCTGAACAGCAGACCCTCGATGCAAGGAACAAAGAGAGGAGTGCATTAAGAATTCACTCGTTTTATAAAAACTTTTCCAAGCTCTCCATCTAAATTTCTTCAAATATTTTCAGTGTCTACAATGCTGTGGTGTCACTCTTGAAGGCGGCTCAATTAGAAATGACACCCCTCCTCTAGCTTCACTCAATAGGCAGTGACTGAAAGGTAAAAAGATTTTTCTAGATAAAACAGGCCTACTAAAAACACAGTTATGTCCATTTGTCAAACTACGTCAAGTGACTCAGCTAAAATTCTTCCTTCCCATGGCTTTTCTAGTCCCTCAGACCAGGGAATTGAGCCCTTCTATTGGCTTCGGGAATATAGCTTTGCAACTGATTTACCTACAGCTCGCTTCTTTGACCACCCAATACATCCTTTGTTTATTATATCTTTATCAAAGTTTTTTTAACACATAAGCACCAGAATGGCAAAATTTTTAAGTAACTAACAATACTAAATATTGACAAGTTGTGGAATAAACACAGCTCTCTGTTATTGCTGGTTGAATATAAACACTTCGGAGAACTGTTTGGCAATAACTGCTTAGGTGAAATATTTACCCTATAACCTGGTGACTCCAACTGTAGAGAAACAAGTGCATGTGTTCACCAAAAGTCATGTGCAACAATGTTCACAGGTGTTTTATTCATAATAGTCCACAACTGGAAGCAACACACATTGTCATTAAGAGGAGAATGCATATAAACAAATCATAGTGCTCATTCATTTAATGAAATGGTATTCAGCAATAAAATAGAACAAAGTGATACTTACATAAAATTTTAGTTTACATAAAATTTAATGCCAGAAGCCTCTTGTATATAAAAGAACATATACTGTATCATTAAATTAACACAAAGTTCAGAAACAGTTCAACAACACACCTTAAGAGCTGCTAATGGACTAGAGAGATTAAGTGACTAATGCAATTACCTTACATGTAACTAACCCGTGTTCAATCCCTGGAACCCTATATGGTCCCCTGAGCAATTTTGTGAGTGATTACTGAGCGCAAAGCCAGCAGCAAACCCCGAACAGAGTTTAGTGTGATCCAAAAATGTCTAGAGATAAATAAGAGGTGGGAGTGGGCAACTATTCATTGACAAAGTACATAGGGTCATTCCTGGTAAAAATATTGCACATCCTTATCTGGTGACTACTTGGCAATTTATCAAATTGTGCACTTAGGAAAAAAAAATCTTATTTTATGTAAACTATGCCTCAACTAAAAATAAATTGTCACATTAACCAGGAAAATCTTTTAAATTTTTGAACCTACCTCTTTCATACTTTCCCAATCGAATGCAACTCCAGACCTCTGACTGACAGCCAAGGCCTTCCAGCTCCTAGGTCTACCCATGCCAGAGTCATTTGGGTCCTACTTTGTCCATTTCACAAGTCTCCCACTGCAATTTAGCACCTAACAAGGAAACAAGCAAGACTTCTACCATTTCATCTTCTGCACATCCCTCTCTCTCTTTTATTGTAAACCAGATCCTTCAGATCAAGCACTAAATTTACATTCTCCTGCACTTAATCTACAGTGGTATTTCCCTTATTTATCATTCTTTTAGCATAATCACATATATCTTACTTGACATTGCTTCACACTGACTTATATATAACCTTAAAATTATTTCTAATAAATCTTAGGATTAATCTCTGTAACTTCCAGCATATGACTTTTCTCCTTGCTCTGTTATAAATTCTAAAAGGTTGGAATGAATTTTTCTCTCAATCCCCCCTCCCATGCATAAAATAATACTACCTGTCCAATGGGTGCCAGACATTTCCTTTGATCTTCAAAGTCAAATTACTAATGATGAGAAATATTAGTGAAGTATAATAGAAAAAGGGCCTCTGTTAGAATGCTAAAGTTATCATTTTTGATATGTTGTTGTATTCAGCTAAGGTTTTGCTAAGAATTTTTGACACGATATATATCAGGGAGATTGGTCTGAAATTTTCTTTTCTGGAAATGTCTCTGTTTGGCTTTGGGTATTAGTGTAATGATATCATCATAGAAGGTGTTAGGAAGAAGCTAAAAACATGAGATCTAAGCTGCAAACACTGGAACTTTGTAATGTACCTGTCAAGTTCATGAATTGACAAGGGATTTAGAGTGGAGATGGAATATGGGAATACTGGTGGAGGGAAGTTGACGCTGGTGGTAGGACTAGTGTTGAAATATTATATACCTAAAACTCAACTATCAATAACTTTGTAAATCATAACCTTTAATAAAAATGAATAAATTTTTAAATAAATGTTAAAGTTTTCAGGCCATTTAACACAGTAAATAGATACAATTTTAATGGCTATTGAGCGATAACGCAGTGGTAGGGCGTTCGCCTTTCACGCGGCCAACCCATGCTAGATTCCTCTGCCCCTCTCGGAGAGCCTGGCAAGCTACCGAGAGTATCGCACCCGCACAGCAGAGCCTGGCAAGCTACCCGTGATGTATTGGATATGCCAAACACAGTAACAATAAGTCTCACAATGAGAGATGTTACTGGTGCCTGCGCAAACAAAATATATGCATACTAAACAGTAAACTATAGCTTTATGTGGTTTTCAAAAGAAATAAGTTGTTCTCAGAGACAAGTATTTTCCCTTTAACCTATGTACCTACCTCTATTAACTATTGGTGGGACAACTTGGTTATATTCTTCACTATCTCCAGAGATCCTTCAGTGGGATTGCACCCCACTTGACCTTAAAGGCATTTTTCATTCATTTTTCTCTCTTCCTCCCTTTTCCTCACTAGTTCTAATGCAATCAGTTTTAAAGGATACTTCTTGCATTCAAATCATTACCTCAGGATCTGAAAAACCCAGGCTATATCCATGTGGAAAGACATATCCATGAATTGAAGATGGAACATTGGCTAAGACGGGATGAGGAAAGGGAAAGGACAAAGAAAGGAAAGAGAACTGAGTGCAAGACACTGGGTCCAAGCGGTCATGATGGAGATGCTATCTTCTATACCCAATGCACATGGTTTTATGCATGTGAGACTGTATACTAGACAAGATTATTCATGATTCAGGATTCGTTGAACTAACACCAATCACAGCATCTTGATCAATTAGACTTTTGATAATGCTCTTCTGTTTCATTTTGGTTTGGGGCCACATCTAGCAGTTTTGGACACCACATCCAGAGCCCATGTAATGATAGTTTGAGGTACTGAACCCTGATCTTCTGTGTGGAAAGCATGTGCTCCAACATTTTAAGTCATTCCCCTGAACCTTTGATGATGCTTTTCTTGCTAGTCTTAAAATTGTATCAAATAGTTTATGAACTTAAAATTCCCCATACTCACTTGTAGTGCCAATCGTCTTTGAAGAAGATTTTCTGACTTCAGGAGCCAGTGTAAAAAATGAAAGGGTTGTCCAAAGGTTAAGTATTATCACTTTAAATATCTTGGGAAAATATCTTATTTGAGAAATTTATTACAAAAGAAAAGCTGATAAATGAAAACCAAGAAAGTGATAAGGAAGGAAAATCATATTTTCAGTTTAAGAAAACAATGTGACCTTTCCTTTGTACAAAATGACTTCAGCAAATCAGTATAGTCTGGCAGGTGAATTTTCTAATGGTAATAAAGTATCATTTTGTGCTTTAAGATATATCAGAAGTAGCTGGTGAAATCAGAAAGCTTCTTAAGAGTGAAACAATTTTCTCAATCCTTTGTAACAGTCAAGAAAGGAGAAACTGTAAGAATTGACAAAGTTCCACATCAAGATATCATTTCCATTACCACAGTTTACCCCTAGTAAACTTTTATCTTTTAAGATATTTTAAGGAATATCAATATAAGCAATGGTTGGTAATATTGTGTTAGTATTATAATGGAACTTTCAATAGTACAGAGATAATAATAGCCAAAAATAGCCAAAACTAATTTGACAGCACCTAAGTACTCAATGATAAGAATTTCCTTCTAGAAAGTGAGCTCCCATTTGATCCAGCAATACCACTTCTGGGAATGTGCCCTGGGGGCTCAAAAATATAGAGCATAAACATCATCTGCACTCCTCTGTTTGTTGCAACACTATTCATCATAGTCAGAATCTGGAAACAACCTGAGCACCCGAGAACAGATGAATGGATAAAGAAACTATGGAACAGCTACACAATGGAATACTATGCAGCTGTTAGTAAAAATGATGTCTTGAAATTTGCCTATAAATGGGTGGACATTGAGAGTATCATGCTGAGTTAAATGACTCAGAAGGAAAGGGAGATATAGAATGACTGCATTCATTTATGGTATATTAAAAATATATAGTAGAAGATTACTATTTATGGCCAGGGAAAACAGGGGCTAAAAGGATTGATCAATGGCTGGAATCAATCACAAGTGTGTGTGGGGTGGAGGTAGATAAAATAAAAAAGAGACCAGTATGATAATAGTAGCTGGGAATGATAACGCTGGACAAGATATGAGTGTTAAAAGTAGGTAAAGGGATATTCTTTTTTAAAATTTATTTATTTTTTAATTAGTGAGTCACCATGAGGGTACAGTTACAGATTTACAAATTTTCGTGCTTGTGTTTCCCTCATAAAATGTTTGAGAGCCCATCCCTCCACCGGTGTCCATTCTCCACCAACAATGAACCCAGTATACCTCCCACCCCCCATCCCATCCCCCCACCCCACCCCGCCTCTGTGGCAGGTATTCCAATTTGTTCTCTCTCTCCTTTTGGGTATTGTGGTTTGCAGGAGGGGTATTGAGTGGCCATCCTTTTCAGTCTCTATTCTACTTTCAGCACGCATCTCCCTTCCCGCACGGGATCTCCAATCACATTTTACTTGGTGTTCCCTTCTCTATCTGGGATGCCTTTCCCCCAGCACGTGAGGACAGATTCCAAGCTATGGAGCCAACCTCCTGGTATTATACACTACTACTCTTGAGTGTTAGTCTCCTACTCTGTTATTTTATATTCCACAGATGAGTGCAATATTTCTATGTCTGTCCCTCTCTTTCTGGCTCATTTCACTTAGCATGATACTTTCCATGTTGATCTACTTACATGTAAAGTTCAAGACTTCATCTTTTCTAGCAGCTGCATATAATTCCATTGTATAGATGTACCAAAGTTTCTTTAACCAGTCATCTGTTCTCGGTCACTCGGGTTTTTTCCAGATTCTGACTATTATAAAGAGTGTCTTGATGAACATATAAGTGCAGATGCCATTTCGACTATACTTTTTTGTTTCTCCAGTATATATTCCCAGAAGTGGTATTGCTGGATCAAATGGAAGCTCAATTTCTAATATTTTGAGAAGCATCCATATTGTTTTCCAAAGGGGCTGAACCAGTCGGCATTCCCACCAGCAGTGTAGGAAGGTCCCTTTCTCCCCACATCCTCTCCAACAGCGGTTGCTTTTGTTCTTTTGGATGTGTGCCATTCTCTGTGGTGTGAGGTGGTATCTCATGGTTGTTTTGATCTGCATTTCCCTGATGATTAGTGATGCAGGGCATTTTTTCATGTACCTGGTAAAGGGATATTCTTGATAACCTTTCAGTGTCAATATTGTAAACCACAATGCCCAAAGGGAATAAGAGGGAGAGAGATAGAAAGAGACACAGAGAGATAGAGAGACAGAGAGAGAAGGAAAGCCCCTGCTATAAGGCAGGCTGGGAGCAGAGGTGGTATGGAAGGGAAGTTGGGGAAATTGGTGCTGAGAAATGTACACTGGTGGAGGAATGGATGTCGGAATATTGTGTGACTGAAGTCTAATCATGAACAGCTTTATAAGGGTCTATCTCACAGTGATTCAATTTTTAAAAAAAAAAATTTAAAGAATTTCCTTCTAACTCCCTGCTCCACCATCTTGAGGATATGTCCCATGCCTTAATGATTTAAAATGGTAACAACTGAATTACATAAAACAGCTAGAGAAAAGAAATTTTTTATTGCATAATTCTTATTTAATCTCATTGGCCAGACTTTAAATACAAGGCTATGCTTAGCTACAAAGGAGTATAGGAAATATAATTATTGTTCTGAATAACTTATGTTCAGCTAAAATTCCTAACACTGTGAAAATATAAGGCAGTTCAGAAGCAACTAGATCATTGCCCCAGCATTTCCTGGATTTATTGTATTTCTATGTTCTAGAATTCTCAGAGAAAAGGATCTAGATAAGAAGTTAATTCAAGACTTCCTTGACCTATGAAAACCATCTCCTACTCCAGATTCACACAAGCTATAGTCACCAACATGAGATTACCACTAAAAATTTCTTTAAAAGACCAGACAGTTGAGAACATACTTATGTTTACAAGAATAAGCATTTTATTATATTGCATTAAAGTGTTTCATTTTCCTTATTTACATAGGTAAAATTCAGATACTAATCACAAATTGGCTCTTACTGATTTATTGTCTGAACATTCTATCTGCTACCTTTTAAAGTTTTGCTGGAACAAGTAATACAAAGTAAATTATTTATGTGCCTAAGGTTGCAAGTTGGGGATTGAAGGGAAACTGGAAACATTGGCGGAGGGAAGGTAACACTGCTGGTGTGTTAAGGTCACACTTCATGCCAAAATGACTGTGTAATGAAAAACTTTGTAAATCACGGTGTTTTTAATTAAAAAAATTAAAAAATAAAAAGTAAAGGGCTGGAGAGATAGTACAGTGGGTAATTTTCTCACCTTGCACATAGCAGGCTGGGTTCAATCCTGGCACCCCGTGTGGTCCCTTGCGCTCCTCCAGGATTGATCCTTGAATATGGATCCAGGTGTAAGCCCTTAGCACAGTCAGGTGTGACCAAAAAAAATCAAAACTTTCCAGTTTTTGATTGTTCATAGAAATGACAATAGGAGAAATGCTATTTAAATGTAGAAACATCTCTCGAAGTTTCCTCTCTCTGTCTCTCCCTATTTAACACACATCCTTTCATTCATAGTGGTGACCAAAGCATATTATCTGTATACTCAAGTTTACATATGTTATGGGGAAGGTAAATGACAAAGAAGTATGAGTGAATAGATATCTAGCTACAAGGAATGGTGCATAATTTAAAAATAATGAAGTCTAGAAGAACAAAAGGAGGAGGGAACTAATTTAGACAAAGATTTCTTAGATGAATGCCATTCACGTTACTATCACTATGTTATGGACATTAGTCCTTCAGAGTGGAAGACAGAAGGGAGAAATTATGTGCAATGTTCCAAATTGAAATAGACACTGACACATTTGAAGAACTAAAGTGAAAGCAGTAAATTTGACTCTTTGCACCCAATAATGATTCGTTCAATACACTTCATGGATTTATTTTTTTATCACACAACTTAAAAACTTCACAAAGAGAAAATATCTAATATACATGAGAAATATAGCCGCATTTATTTTTGAAAACATACCACACTCTGACGGTAGTTCAGGAGCCTGCTTCTGGACAAGATCTTTCAAGGAAGTGTCAAGAATGCTCAAAGAAGAAACCAGAAGATCCATGATAAAGTGTTGGCAATAATGTAAAGCATTTTATATCAATGGTTCCTAAATGGGCATGGGCCAAACCAGGAAAGTTAGTGAGGGCTGGAACAACACTGGCTCCTGAAATATACTGTATATGAGATCTCAGGATTGGGACTGAAGAAATAAAAGAACTGTAAAGCTAAAAATATCCTGGATTGAAGATGGCTACTGGTTCTTGGACATATCTCCCATCAGAAAGTAGAGTCTGGGGGGCTGGAGCAATAGCACAGCGGGTAGGCGTTTGCCTTGCACGTGGCCAACCCGGGTTCGATTCCCGGCATCCCATATGGTCCCCTGAGCACCACCAGGAGTAATTCCTGAGTGCAGAGCCAGGAGTAACCCCTGTGTATTGCCGGGTGTGACCCAAAAACCAAAAAAAAAAAAAAGAAAGTAGAGTCTGTTTCTTAACTTTTATGAGTCTAGGCTACATTATTATTTATTTAATCATATGGTTGAATTTTAGGCCCAGATTTTAAGAAAACAAGCATCTTATAACTTGTTCTGTTGGTGTCCTAGAAGGTTGCTGGAGAGCCCAGCAGAGAAGTTCTGATACTAGATGGATGGTCATAGCCATCAGAGTGCCATACACATGATTGAAACCATCCTGGACCTTTCAAAATAGGTGAGTCATTAAGTGACTACTACCAGTACCCCTAGTCAATACCACACGCAGCAGAAGTCACCCTAGGAAAATCATACCCCAAATTCAAGATCCATGTAGGATGAGATATAATAAATTTATTGCTGCCTGTTGCACTGTTTTGTTTGGTTTAAATTCATTTTATTATAGTTTAGGTAACATATTTATAACAATGCTAATGTTTATAGTATTGGTATATAAAATTAACATATCCCACCATCACCAAAATGCCCAAGACCTTCCATCACTTGAACTGTTTCAAGTTCACTAGAGCTCTATGTTTTGAGGTAGTTCTACCACAGTAGAAAGTGAATTACTGAAAGTCTGTATGCCATAAAACAAAAGAACCTAGAAGAAATGGATAAATTCTGGATTCCTACAATCTCCCAAGACTGAACAAAGAAGACATGGAACAGACCCATTAATAACAAGGAAATTGGAACTGTAATCAAAAGTCTCCCCAAAAACAAAGCCCAGGCCCAGATGGCTTCACCAGCGAATTCTTCCAAACATTTAACGAAGACCTGTTACCAGTTCCCCTCAAGCTTTTCCAGGAAATTGAAAAAACAGGTAATCTCCCAAACAGTTTCTATGAAGCAAATATCTCCCTCATACCAAAATCAAACAAAGACACTGCTAACAAGGAAAACTTCAGACCAATGTCCCTGATGAACACGGATGCGAAGATCCTCAACAAAATACTAGCAAATAGAATCCAACAACTCATCAAAAAGATTATACATCATGACCAAGTCGGATTCATTCCTGGAATGCAAGGATGGCTTAACATACACAAATCAATCAACATAATTCATCACATCAACAAAAGTAAAAATAAAAATCATATGATCATTTCAATAGACACAGAGAAAGCATTTGACAAGATTCAACATACATTTATGATGAAAACTCTCACCAAAATGGGTTTTGGAGGAACTTTCCTCAAGATAGTCAAAGATATCTATCAAAAACCCATGGCAAGATTATCCTCAATGGAGAAAAACTAAGTGCCTTCCCTCTAAGATCAGGCTCAAGACAAGGATGCCCACTCTCACCACTTCTATTCAACATAGTACTGGAAGTACTTGGGATAGCAATTAGGCAGGAAAATGACATTAAGGGCATCCAGATAGGAAAGGAAGAAACCAAGCTCTCACTATTCGCAGATGACATGATTCTATACCTAGAGAATCCTAAAACCTCTATTAAGAAACTCCTAGAAACAATAGACTTGTACAGTAAAGTTGCAGGCTATAAAATCAATACCCAAAGTACATGGCCTTCCTATACGCAAACAGCGAAATAGAAGAAAATGACATAAAAAAACAATGCCATTCACAATTGTGCCCCAGAAAATCAAGTACCTCGGAATCAGCCTATTTAGTTAGGCTGATATAGGTTAGGGATCTCTACAAAGAAAACTATAAAACCCTACTACATGAAGTAAAAGAAGACACGAGGAAATGGAAAAATATTCCCTGATCATGGATAGGAAGACTTAACATTGTCAGAATGGCAATACTCCCTAAAGCACTATACAGATTCAATGCGATCCCCATAAGGATACCCATAAAATTCTTCAAAGAAATAGACGAAGCAATCCTGAAATTCATATGGAACAACAAACGCCCACGAATAGCTAAAGCAATTCTTGGGAAAAAGACGATGGGAGGCATCACCCTCCCCAACCTTAAGCTCTACTACAAAGCGGTAACAATTAAAACAGCATGGTATTGGAACAAGAACAGAGCCACAGACCAATGGAACAGGGTGGAATATCTCTACACACCACCCCAATTGTATGAACACCTAATCTTTGATAAGGGAGCAAGAAATGTGAAGTGGAGCAAGGAAAGCCTCTTTAACAAATGGTGCTGGCATAACTTGTCAACCACATGTAAAAGAATGGTGTTAGACCTCGACCTGACACCATGCACAAAAGTCAGATCAAAATGGATTAAAGACCTCAACATCAGACCACAATCCATAAGGTACATTGAAGACAAGGTTGGAAAAACCCTCCACGATATTGAACCAAAGGTATCTTCAAAGATGACACGGAACTAAGCAATTAAGTGAAAACAGAAATAAACAAATGGGATTATACTAAACTAAGAAGCTTTTGCACCCCAAGGGACACAGTGACCCGAATACAAAGACAATCTACAGAATGGGAAAGGATATTTACCCAATACCCATCAGATAAGGGGTTGATATCAAGGGTATATAAGGCACTAGTTGAACTCTACAAGAAGAAAACATCCAGCCCCATGAGAAAATGGGGCAAAGAAATGAACAGAAACTTTCCCAAGGAAGAAATACGAATGGCCAAAAGGCATATGAAAAAATGCTCATCATCACTAATCATCAGGGAGATGCAGATCAAAACAACTATGAGATAACATCTAACACCACAGAGACTGGCACATATCCAAAAGAACAAAAGCAACCGCTGTTGGAGAGGATGTGGGGAGAAAGGGACCCTCCTACACTGCTGGTGGGAATGCCGACTGGTTCAACCTTTCTGGAAAACAATATGGTCGCTCCTCAAAAAATTAGAAATCGACCTCCCATTTGACCCAGCAATACCACTTCTGGGAATATACTCCGGAGAGCAAAAAGATACATCCAAAATGACATCTGCACATGTATGTTCACCGCAGCACTATTTACAATAGCCAAAATCTGGAAAAAAACCCGAGTGCCCAAGAACAGATGACTGGCTAAAGAAACTTTGGTACATCTACACAATGGAATACTATACAGCTGTCAGAAAAGATGAAGTCATGAACTTTGCATACAAGTGGATCAACATGGAAAGTATCATGCTAAGTGAAATGAGTCAGAAAGAGAGAGACAGACATAGAAGAATTGCACTCATCTGCGGAATATAAAACAACAGAATGGAGGCCTAACACCCAAGAATAACAGAAATAAGTACCAGATTTGCTCCATGGCTTGGAGATTAGCCTCACATGCTGGGGGAAAGGGCAGCTTAGACAGAGAAGGGAATACCAAGCAAAAACGTGGTGGGAGGACCCGTTCGGGATGGGAGAGGCATGCACGAAGCAGACTATAGACCTAACACATTGGCCACTGAAGACCTCCATTACTAACCACAATGCCCAAAGGGAGAGAGGGAACGAAGGGGAATGCTCTGCCAATAAGACGGGGTAGGGAGGGGAATGGGGTAGGAGGGGGTGGGAGGGATGATGGGATCAACAGTGGAGAACGGGTACTGGTGGAGGGATAGATACTCAAGCTGTATATGACTGAAACACAAGCACGAGAATATGTATCCCCACAGTGATTCATTAATAAAAACTTTTAAAATAAAAGAAAATGAATGTAAAAAAAAAGAAAGTGAATTACTACCTAAAGATCTTTTTGACTTAGGGGTTTTTCCAGGCTCTTAAGCTAATTGAATCTTTGGGATTTCTGAGACTCTGTGGGCCTTTTTCTTTATGTTTCTCGGATTTTCGCTACTAAAATAGTACCCATAGTCTTAAAATCTAGAAGGTTCCAGAAAAAAAAGTAGGAAGTGTGAACAGGGTGGGAACATAATCAGAGTTTGCCAAGTATTTATTAAGCAAAGTCTAAATGACCTTCTACCTTCTCGCCAGCCCAGTTTAGCAGAAATGAGACTGCTCTCAAGTAAGAGTTAAAATCAGTTGGAAGGATTTTTCCCTCTTGAGCATGCATGCATTTTTTCTGATATAGAATCTATAAAATTGGATTCCAGATACAAGCCACTCCCAATTTTACCACTACTTATAATATTGTTTTAGAACCCAGTCCACATGTAAAATGATGACTGCCTGGTTTGGAATGAAACGTTGAAAAACACAAGAATAATAAATTCTTCCTAATCAGGCCAGTCTTTCATGTCCTCTGTGTCTGCTTACATTTTCCCTATATAAACACTTGGAATTTTCCCAAGTTATTCATTATTTTTGGTAATTGGGTCAGGAGTGGCAAGAATAATTACAAAGAAGTCTCAAGCTTAAGTGAGAGTATAGTTTCAAACCAAATATAAAAACTTCCTAAAGTGAGTTACACTACCTTGCTCTACCTCCTTGAATGGAATGCTTAGAAACAATGAAAAAAGAAGATAAATTTTAAAAAAATACAAAGGGTTATTAGTATATAATAGAAGTCAGAAAGAGCTGATATAGGGTCTTACAAGGAACTGAGAACATTACGGCCTCTATTTTGCCACCAATCACTAACCTTAGACAACTCTAATCTCGTTATGTCTCCAACTGGCAATTGGGGAGAAAACTTTAAAGTTCACAAATTTTCATAAAAATCTATGTAATCATTGATGTGAAAGTACTCCACACACAGAATTTAAAGTATTCTACAAATATAAAGTGTTAATACAATATAATATATAATACATATAATATAATGTATATGATATAATAATATAGTATATATAATACATATAATTTAATGTATATGATATGATAATATATTATATATGATACATATAATATGTTATATTATAATATATTATATTAAAATCTATTATAATATATTATATAGTATATATTATATGTATCATATATAATATACAATATAATATAATATTGGTATAATATATTATATAATATATGATATAATATAATATTAATACAATATAATATAATATAAAGTGTTAATACAATTCATTAAAGATTAAAAGAAATTATATGTAGCTCATATATACATGTCAGTGTATAATTTCATGAAACCAATTTATTTTGCAGATGATAAAATTTAAATCTAGAGTTTGGTAGTTTGAGAATGAGAAGATTGTGAGGCTACATTCCAAAATCAACCTTGAATTCTAAGATTCAGACAGCATGTAGAATAATTAACAGACAGCATATGTGTGGTTTTCAGAACTTTAGTGATTAAAATCAAAGGTCATATTCCAGAATGGGAAGTAGGACATCTCCCTACCTGGTGGGTCCCAGCAGCCTCCACACCTCATCTGTGCCAGATCAAGGAACCACACCACAGCTCCTAAAGCGCATGGTCATACAACTGATCACTCAACAAATTACATGCTGCTCAGTTATTCTTCCTGTTATTATGTGAGGATGGGCAGAGAAAAAAGAGAAATCT
The DNA here is from genome assembly GCF_027595985.1 of Sorex araneus. Taxonomy (NCBI): domain Eukaryota; kingdom Metazoa; phylum Chordata; class Mammalia; order Eulipotyphla; family Soricidae; genus Sorex; species Sorex araneus. The sequence goes on along the minus strand of NC_073313.1, from coordinate 43,694,984 downwards.
ACAGCTTTTTCCCTCAGCATCTTCTGTGTAGTGGGGCTAACTACAAAAACCATGCCCAGCACAAAAAAGAACACGAGAAAACCAGTGGGGAAAACACATAGAAACCCACCAAGCTCAGTAAGTGAAAATAATAACACCAAAGATATTTAAATTCTCAGTGCCTTTAGTGACACTATGAAGCAGATGTTCAATGAGTTTTTAAAAATGATAGCACAGGTAGTCAGCAAAGCACAAGAAATTATGAGAAAAATTATGAGAAAAAAATTTAATTTTTTCTAAATGAAAAAACTACTATGGTGAGAAATGACAGAGATGAAGAATATGATATGTGATATTTTTAAAAGTCGATAGAAGCTTTGGACAGGACAATAACAGAAGCTGAGGAAAAGATCAGGGAGTTCCAAGATGAGAAGGAGGAAACCACGAGGAAATAGCAGAAGGTGGAAACTAGTCTGTAAAGAAATGAACAACACCCCAGAGAACTATGGGATGAGTTCAAGAGGAACAATCTAAGAGTCATCAGAGTCCTTAAAGAGCATGAAGGCAAATGTGATGAAGAAATAAAAGTTAAAGAAGCAATCAATAAAAGCTTCCTAGAGTTGAAGATAATAGGCATCGAGATCCAAGAGGCCTAAAGGGCCCCAGTGAGAATAGACCCAATTAGGAAAACCACAAGACATGTTATACTCAAAATGACAAAATCCTAAGATACAGATAGAATATTCAATCTGGTTCTGAAAACCTCTTTAGCCTCATTTTCTGTTATCCCACTCTTTTCAGAATTAGCCCTACCCCACCCCCATTTAAGTACATCCACAAGTCATTCCACTCTACTGGTATGCCCATGACTACACTAATCCCTGATTCCTCAATACCTTTTACTCACAAATCCAAATAAACCCAAATTTCTCTTTCTCAAAAAAAATTATTAAGATCCTTCTAGAGTGAGTCTTAGAGCTTTTTTCAGCTCTTTTCTTAGCATTATATATGAATCCATGCAATTACTGGATCAATGACAATTTCTGTTGTCACAGACCTGATAGTATATGCAGAAAACTGTTGATTAGGAAAAAAAATGAATAAAATGGATGACTGCAGGGTACAACAATCAGCACTTATCATTGATTCCTCTAAAAAAATATAGTAACAACACGAAATCCCGTTGATCGTCAAGTTGCTCGAGCGGTCTCAGTAACCTCTACATTCGTCCTATTCCTGAGATTTTAGAAGCCTCTCTCTTCTCGGCCTTCCCAATGATGTCACATTGGAGGCTCTTTCAGGGTCAGGGGAATGAGGTTCAGCTGGTTACTAGCTTTGGCATATGGATACACCATGGGAAGCTTGCGAGGCTGTCCCATGTGGGCAGGAAGCTCTCAGTAGCTTGCTAGTTTCTCCCAGAGGGAAAAGTAGGTTATAAGATATCTGGGAGCTTGCTTTTAAGTCTCTGGATGTTCACCGTTGATGGGATTATACACACTTGGGTTCCTTTGCCAGTACCTTCATGCATGAGGCTTGTCCGAATGTTGAAGAGGGGCCTTGAGCATGGCTGCGGCAAGGTTCCGGTGGTCTTCCGTGGTCTTAGTAATGACCATAAAAAATTAAAGGAACCAGTTATTACCTACATCATGAGAACTCTTTTAGTTCTAATGATTCACAAATTCTGGTTAAAAGAGATCACCTTTCTAAAATATTTCAGAACTTTACTTTGTTTAAAGATGTTTCTTTAGATTCCCTATGACAGTGTACTCCTCTCTCCCCTCCCTTTTACCACTGAGTCTAACAGAAATATAAGATTAAAATGGACATGAAAATTAAGATTAGTAATAAACAGTGCTTTAAATAGTCCAGCTAGTAAGAGATCATCAAATTTCACTCCACACAGATTGCTCTAAGAAGCAAGGAAAAATACCAAATTTTTATTAAAAGCTTGTGGTTATAGGAAAACAATATTACCAAAACTTCTAAAATGCTCCAAATATGTACATATAATTTAATCCCACAACCATATTATTGGCTGGGAGTTATATATTTTATATTTAATAAAGTAAGAAAGAGGGTCAGATATATAGTGTAAAGGATAAGGTGCTTGCCTTGCATGTAGCTGACCCCAGTTTGATACTGCACACTTCAGATGATCTACTGGACACCACCAGATGTAAGCTCTGAGCATAAAACCACGAATAAGCCCTTAATGCCACAGAATATTGACCAAAATTTCAAAAATCAATCAATCAATAAATATTGATGATTTTTAATAAGCAAGAAACTAGCATAAGACCACATAATTTTGTATACTGATATGCAATTCAAACTCAAAAATCTGATTCTAAAGACTATCTGCTCTTTCTTAAACCATTCCATCACCTCTAGGAGGAAGTGTATAAAAATAATCCCCACCATCATCCTGACATGTTCACTTTCTCCCCAACAATAATCTCCCCAAACAAATTTCTGAGCATTGGCAGAAAAAAGCTGGAGATAATTACACTGCACATTTATGATCTTTGATTATCAGCTAATGTTTGAGGTGCTAAGATAGTCACACAACATTTGAACAGGCACACATACACACACTTTCTCTCTTATACCAGTCACACTTCTATGCTCAGCCTGGGAGTTCCCTTGCGAGCAAGGAAGGGCATGTTTCATTCATCTTTAGAGTATTAGTGCTGAGCAGGGTCTCTGGTCCTCAATAAATCTCTATTAAATTAACTGGATGAATGGGAACTAATGCAGAGATGAATAAAACATTGTCTTTGCCCCCAAGACATTTAAGATATAATAGGAGAGAGAACACATACCAAACAAGAAAAGATAGTAGTAAAAGTGTCCTGGAGTATTAAAGATCTGAGAAAGAGAAGTCTGGGTGGGGCATGAAAGAGTTGGAGGAGTTTCAACAAACTGTGGAAGATAAGAACAGGATTCATGAAGCATATTTGAGATGGGCAAAGCAGAGGTTCAGAAGAGGACGATTTTAATATGACTCAGGATAATAGCCTTTGAGAAGTGTCTGGAATATAAGTAGGACAGACATCTGGCAAGTAAGCTGGAATCAAATTGGAGAAAAGAATCTTAGAAGTTAAGGAGACAGGCAAAAGAAACAGGCAGAATTCTAGGAAAGGTTTTTCTGCGAGCTTCTTGAAA